>NC_092768.1:45887821-47154488 GCF_047496795.1 Chiloscyllium punctatum | reverse complement strand
GCAGAGAGTGAAGGGGTCTGTCAGAGAATACCGCAGAATACAGACAGTTTGGTGAATTCCTGCAGTTTGGGGATCACAAGTGGAGGTGATGGTGGGGTTGAGTAAATCAGTCACTGCAGAAATGTTGTGGTGAATGGGGGGGGGGTCAAAGGCCTGGATAACGTTTTTTGTTTTGAGTGTGTGGTTATCAGTGAATTGGGAAATAGTTCTTTTTCCCAAGGAGGAATACAGAAGGCCGCAGACCTGGAATGTGAATGTGGGATGTAGATTAGGGTTAGTGATCAGAGCTGGCCTTCTTTGTGATGGAAGGATGAGGATGAGAGGACTAAGGCCAGGTGAGACAGCAAGACCAAGGAGGTGGCAAGGAATCATGGTTGGAGAAATAACTGAAACTGACAGTCAGGACAACCAAGGAAACTTCTAGAAAGATGATTATTCCTCACATATAATCGATACTTTGCAATATTAATTACTGACACACAAAAAAGCAAACATCAATCTGTCTTTTCATTCCTCGAATTGATATAATTAGGAGATCACAATAGGTCAGGCAGCATCTATGGAGAGACAGCGAGCAAATGTTTCAAGTCTAGACGACTCTTCATCAAATTGTGTTTGAAAAGAAAGGGCCGGCCCACAAAAAAGCATCAAATTTGGCAGTAATTACCAAGAGGGAAAAGGTCAAGTTACAATCACCACACCCCCCCAAATTTTGGACAGGCCCAGTGTCCCAATGGATAAGTCACTGTCCTCCCAAAACCAGGGATTGTGGGTTCAAGTCCCAGCTGGGGTGGAGCAAAGTTTGCTCAAGATACAAACCTCAAAGCCCTTTCTCTCGACATTGTTTGATCTGAATGTGGCAATCTAGGCAGTTCCCACTCAGTCCCTTCTCACTCTGTCACTTGCTTTCCAGTGACACAACCAATGTAATACTTCTCTCAAGCTGAGCACCATTGCCATCTCACACCAGTTCCCAGACAAATCCTGTCCCTTTAGATGCTGTCTTCAGTTTAGCCAAATCCCCACAATCACTACTTTGAAATGCCAATTGATGAAGTGTAAAATTCTATTGAGAGATTTATGTCAGAACGGATTTTTTTATTTCAAAAATATACTTTATTCATAAAATAATTTGATGGTCTGTACAGTTGGTCATGCCATACATACGTAAACATTTGCATACACAGATCAGAATTTTAAAAGACCCAGTACAACCCATGGACAAAACCAACATCTTCTACAAAATTCCACGCAAGGACTGCCACAAACACCACGTAGGACAAACAGGAAGAAAGTTAGCCACCAGGATACATGAACACCAGCTAGCCACAAAAAGACACGACCCTCTCTCCCTCGTAGCCCTACACACGGATGAAAAAAACCACCATTTTGACTGAGACAACACATCTATCCTGGGACAGGCTAAGCAAAGACATGCCAGAGAATTCCTCGAGGCCTGGCACTCTAACCACAACGCCATAAACAAGCACATAGATCAAGATGCCATCTATCAACCCCTCAGAAAACAAACAGGAAATGACATCACCACAAACCCCAGGAACCCCATCCAGGAGAAAGATATAAATAGAAAGCAGGAGACAACAGCTTCTAATCACTTCGAGGTCGCCACTGATGATGTTACAAGCCAGGGAATGAAACGTCTGGATATCAAACCTATCAGGAGGAGAAAGTGAGGACTGCAGATGCTGGAGATCAGAGCTGAAAATGTGTTGCTGGAAAAGCGCAGCAGGTCAGGCAGCATCCAAGGAACAGGAGAATTGATGTTTCGGGCATCAGCCCTTCTTCATCAAACCTATAGCTCAGCGAGCAAAACTACACCTTAAACCTCAAACTACAAACCTTCACAAACCTTGCAAACACCTGTTAGACTATAACCTGGGGTTGTGTGGTTTTTAACTTTCTACACCCCAGTCTAACACTGGCATCTCCCAATCCAGCCTTTCTCTGGTCTGACTGGCTGGGGCAGGACTGGCCGCCAGGTTCGAATTGGGCTATATTTAAAATGTCAGGTTCGCTTACCCTGTTCAGAGAAAAAGGAGCTGTCGACTAATATCGACAAACTGTCAGAGAAATGTCCCAATAAAGCAGAAAGCACACAACCAGATCGGGTGAAATCGACAAGATCTTTATTCCAAGCGATTAAGATTAAAGGTGCCAGGTACAAGTAAATATTTCTCAACATTGTTTGGATGAGAGCTTAAACTGAGAGCACCGTCTTCTCTGGCTGCACATTACACGTTTTCAACACCCTTTTTTGCTTTGAAAAACAGTCGCCTGTGATTCAAATGTAAATATCGTTTACACATGTCTTTGATTTACGGGACTTACTTACTTACACTAATAACGGAACGTGTTTTACCAATGAGATGTACTAATGATCGTTGAAATATAAGATAGATATCTGATTAGATTAGATTCCCTAGAGTGTGGAAACAGGCCCTTCGGCCCCAACAAGGCCACACTGACCCTGTGGGAGAAATTAGCCCAATAAGGCAGATAGTACACAAATCAGATCGGGTGAAATTGACAAGCTGTTTATTACAAGCGATATGGTTGGAAGAGAAACTGACTAGTCTGATACAGAACTGATAGTCTGTACAGGGAGATCAGGGGTTCTCTTCCTTGAGCTGAGGATGAAGTCAGGTTTTATAGGAGTCTGATACAAAAAGATGAATGAAAATGGGGAAAGATACAATGTATCTGGATATGGAGTAATCTAGTTACAAAACAGTTATCGGATGAATGTCCTGAATCACGATACAATGCAACATCCTGACAGTATCAATGGGATCAGGAAATTCCAGCTCTTTGCAGGTTGGTGAGAATATCTCTTCTGTAAAAGTAAGGAGCTTCCATTGTTCCTGTCCTGGGAACAATGTCCTTGGTGCTGTCTCTCCATCTGACCTGTTCTTTGTGTGGCTTTGGTATTGCTGTGTTATGAGACTGCCCTCGGGGTTGTGGGAGGTTCGCAATCTGCTTTGAGAGTGCAAGATTTCTTTTAATTTGAAAATTTATACTTTATTCATAGAAATGTCTTTACATGTAAGTGTTTTCTCACAAATGCAGGGTACAGTAGCATATCAAAGAAGCAATTACACATTGGAGTTTTACCCTAATCATCAAATAAATGGCATCTCTTAGATTAGATTATTTACAGTGTGGAAACAGGCCCTTCGGCCCAACAAGTCCACACCGACCCTCTGAAGAGCCACCCACCCAGACCCATTCCCCTACATTTACCCCTTCACCTAACACTGTGGGTAATCTAGCATGGTCAATTCACCGAGCCTGCACATCTTTGGACTGTGGGAGGAAACCGGAGCACCCGGAGGAAACCCACGCAGTCACGGGGAGAATGTGCAAACTCCACACACACCGTCACCCGAGGCGGGTACTGAACCGGGGTCGCTGGCGCTGTGAGGCAGCAGTGCTAACTACTGTGCCACCGTGCCACTGACAAGATTGCATTTACAGAATATGATAAAGAGGTCTATATTACCCTGTTCATAGTGGGTCAAACTGAAGTTCAGGTTGTTCTTCCTGCTCCCAAAGAAGAATTGAAGCATGGACTATTTCTAAATGGGGAGAACATTTGGAAATCTGAAGTGCAAAGAGACTTGCAAAGTCCACCATTCTCTCAAGGTAAAACTTGTAGGTTGAGTCAGTAGTTGGGAAGGCAAATGCAATGTTGGCATTTACTTTGAGACGAACAAATAACAAAGAAATTTACACAAACAGGCCCTTCAGCCCTCTAAGCCTCTGCCGATTCAGCTTCTCTGTCTAAACCTGCCACCTATTTTCAAAAGCTCTGTGTCGTTTTGTTCCCTCCCCATTCATGTATCTACCTGGATACATCGTCAATGACCTTGTTTTTCCAGCCCCTACCACCTCCACTAACAATGTGTTGCAGGCACCCACAACCTTCTGCCTGATGAACTTTCCACACATAACTCCCCTAAACTTTGCCCCTCTCACTGTGAACATGTGACCCCTAGTGATTGAATCCTCCAGTCTGGGGAAAAGCTTCTTGCTGTCCATCCTGTGTCTACTTCTCATGATTTTTGAGGCCTCAATCAGGGCCCTCCTCAACCTCCGTCATTTACAATGAAGATAATCCTAATCTACTTAACCTCTCTTCATAGTTAGCTATGGTCCATATTGTTTCGGCAATGTTGGGACCAGAACTGCACGTAGTATTCCTAATGTGGCCGAACCAAAGTCTGAAACAACTGTAACATGACCTGCCAACTCTTGCACTCAATACCCGTCTGATGAAGGAAAGGATGCCGTATGCCTTTTTGACCACTCTACTGATCTACGTTGCCACCTTCAGGGAACAATGGACCTGAACACCAAGATCTCTCTGTACGTCAATTTTCCCCAGGACTTTTCCATTTATTCTATAGTTCACTCTGGAATTTGATCTTCCAAGATCCATCACCTCGCATTTGTCCGGAGTGAACACCATCTGCCATTTCTCTGCCCAATTCACCAATCTGTCTGTATTCTGCGGTATTCTCTGACAGACCCCTTCACTCTCTGCTACGCCACCAGTCTTAGTTTCATCTGCAAACTTGCTCATGAAGCAACCCACATGTTCCTGCAAATCATTTATGTACATCACAAGCAACAGTGATCCCAGCATGGATCCCTGTGGAACACCATAGGACACAGGTCTCCATTTTGAGAAGCTCCCCTCCACTAATACTCTCTGTCTGCTGTTGCCCAACCTGTTCTCTGTCCATCTAGCTAGAACAGCCTGGACCCCGTGCGACTTCACCTTCTCCATCAGCTTACCATAGGGAACCCTATCAAATGCCTTACCAAAGTCCATGTATATGACACCTCTGTCCCTTCCCTCATTAATCAACTAGGACTTGAATATAAAAGCAGAGATGTACTTCTGAGGATCTATAAAGCTCTGGACATAGAGTGATAGAGATATACAGCATGGAAACAGACCCTTCAGTCCAACTCATCCATGCCGACCAGATATCCTAACCTAATCTAGGCCCATTTGCCAGCACTTGGCCCATATCCCTCCAAACCCTTCCTATTCATATACCATCCAGATGCCTTTTCAATGCTGTAATTGTACCAGCCTCCACCACTTCCTCTGAAAAATGTGTTGCTGGAAAAGCGCAGCAGGTCAGGCAACATCCAAGAAGAAGGAGAATCGATGTTTCGGGCATAAGCTCTTCTCCACCACTTCCTCTGGCAGCTCATTCCATACACGTACCACACTGTGTGTGAAAACGTTGTCCCTTAGTTCCCTTTGAGATCTTTCAATTCTCACCCTGAACGTATGCCCTCTAGTTCTGGACTCACCCACCCGAGGGAAAAAGATCTTGTCTTTTTATCCTATCCATTCCCCTCATGATTTTATAAACCTCTATAAGGTCACCCCTCAGCCTCCGACACTCCAGGGAAAACAGTCCCAGCCTATTCAGTCTCTCCCAAAAGCTCAAATCCTCCAAACCTGACAACATCCTTGTAAATGTATTCTGAACCATTTCAAGGTTCACAACATCCTTTCGATAGTAAGGAGACCAGAATTGGACACAATACTCCAAACTCTGCCTCACCAATGTCCTGTACAGTCGCAACATAAAATCCCAACTCTGATACTGTACCCTCCAACCAATGAAGGGAAGCACACAAAATACCTTCTGTAATTGATCTGTGAGTCGACTTTCAAGGAAGCGTGAACCGACACTCCAAGGTCTTTATGTTCAGCAACACTCCCTACATTCAGAGTGTGGCAAATTCATGGAATTCACTGCCACAGAAGGCCTAGTCAGTTCCAAATCACACCACAACAGGTTCATTTGGAAGCACTAGCTTTCAGAGCGCTGCTCCTTCATCACGTGGTCGGGGAGAATAAGACACAGAATTTAGAGCAAAAGTTTACAGTGTGATGTAACTGAAATTATATACCGAAAAAGACCTCGATTGTTTGTTAAGTCTCTCATGTTTTAGAATGACTATGTTGGTTTCCGCTCGACAGGATCCGCCCTCTCCTTTTCCCGAAGGGTCTCAAGGACGCTACGTGCTGACCACTTCCTGATGGACTTGTGGTCAAAGGTGTTTTTCCTCATAAATTTCTCCACGAAGGACAGGTGATACGGAACGGTCCAACTACTCGGAGCGTTCCGCGGCAGCGAGGCCAGGCCCATCCTTCGCAACACCGGGGACAGGTAGAACCTCAGTACGTAGTGACACTTGGTGTTTGCGTACCGGGGATCCACGCACAGCTTGATGCAGCAACACACAAAGGTGGCCATCAGGGTGAGGGTGGCATTGGGCGTGTTTTTTCCCCCATTGCACCGGTCTTTGTACATAGAGTCTCTTCGGACCCGGTCCATCTTTGATCTCCAAATGAATTGGAAGATGGCCCGGGTGACTGCGGCGGCACAGGTCCTGGGGATAGGCCAGACCTGTGCCACATATAGCAATACTGAGAGTACCTCACACCTGATGACCAGGTTTTTTCCCGCGATGGAGAGCGACCGTTGCCCCCATCTGCCTAGTTTCTGTCTCATCTTCCTGATCCGCTCCTCCCAGGTCTTGGCGCACGCCCCAGCCCCCCCGAACCAAATACCCAGCACCTTCAGGTGGTCAGTCCTAACGGTGAAGGGGATAGAGGATTGGTCGGCCCAGTTCCCGAAGAGCATGGCCTCGCTCTTGCCTCGGTTTACCTTGGCCCCCGAGGCCCGTTCGAACTGGTCGCAGATGCACACGAGTCTGTGCACGGACAGCGGATCCGAGCAGAAAACAGCGACGTCATCCATGTACAGGGAGGCCTTAACCTGCAGGCCCCCGCTGCCAGGAATTGTCACCCCTCTCAGGCTCGCATCCTTCCTGATGGATTCGGCAAATGGCTCTATGCAACACACAAACAAGGCGGGTGAGAGGGGGCATCCCTGCCTGACTCCAGATCTTACAAGGAAGCTATCTGATTCCCAACCATTGATTGAGACTGCACTGACAATGTTGGTGTAGAGCAGTCTGATCCAATTTCCGATTCCCTCCCCAAAGCCCATTTTGGAGAGGACATCCCTCATATATGTATGCGATATCCTGTCAAAGGCTTTCTCCTGGTCCAGGCTGATGAGGCAGGTGTCCACCCCCCTGTCCTGCACGTAGGCGATCGTATCCCTGAGGAATGCGAGACTCTCAGAGATCTTCCTGCCCGGTACAGCACAGGTTTGGTCCGGGTGGATCACCGATCCCAGAGCAGACCTGACCCGGTTGGCGATGACCTTTGACAAGATTTTGTAGTCTGCATTTAACAGTGAGATCGGTCTCCAATTTCTAATTTCCTCCCTCTCCCCCTTCCGCTTGTAGACGAGGGTGATGATGCCTTTCCTCATGGATTCACTCATGGTACCTGCCCGAAGCATACTGACATACACCTCCAGCAGGTCCTGGCCGATCAAGTCCCAGAGAGCGGAATAAACCTCGACCGGTAAGCCGTCGCTTCCGGGAGTTTTATTCTTTTCGAAGGACTCGAGGGCCTTGGTCAGTTCATCCGTGTGACCTTTACCAATGACCACAAACAGGGTGTCCTCATGCCAACAAGCAATCCCTGTAATACACCCATCCTACCCATCCCAAAACCCGGGAGGCCAGTAAAGTGATGTTTTCTCCAGGATCTGAGTGCTGTCAATGGAATTGTGATTCCCTGCTCCCCAGTGGTCCCGGACACTAATGCCATACTCACCAGCATCCCTGCTTCCTCCACCTGCTTTTCTGTAACTGACCTCTGCCCAACTCTTTTCTCCATCAAACTGTCCCCTGAGAGCCAGTACCTTTTCCCTTTTACATACAGCAGCTGCCAGTAGACATGGACCAGGCCTCCCCAGGGTTACACGGACAGCCACATAGTCTATGCCGCTGCAGCACACTGTACCCTCTCTACTCTACACCTGCCATGCAACAGCACCCTCCTGCAATAGGCAGACGACTTGTTCCTGGCCTCCACCTCCACTGAATCATGGATACAGGATGCTCTGCTGTCAGGCAAAGGATGGACACAGGCTCTCCATGGAGAAAATGCAACTCTGCCAATACCCAGTCCAGTACTTGGGGTACAAACTCTCACATGGCCTCAGGGCATGATCGAGAGAGAGAGAGAGTCACGCCCATCACCCAGCTTCCCCCGCCAGTCACAAGAGCTCAGCTGCAGATTTTCCTGGGGATGGGGAATTCTTTCAGGCACTGGATCCCAGACCACCGTGCCATTGATGAACCCCTGTGGGAGGCATCCTCACCAAAGCAGCCAGCGAAAGTGACCTGGACACCAAAGTTAGAACAGGCATTCACTGATCTAAAACAGCCCTGGGGGTCCCAGATTACTCTCAGCCCTTCTACCTGTACGTCAACAAATCCGAGGGGTTTGCATCCAGCATTTTAACACAGCTGCCTGGGGATCCCAGCGCCCTGTTGCTTTTGACTCTGTACACTTACTGCCTGTTGTATGGGGAACACTGGCATGTCTGAGTGCTATGGCAGCAACTGTGGGAACAGTAGAGAAGGCTAACCCCCATTGTGCTGGATCACCCATGGACTGTTTTGGTTCCCCATTCGGTCTCCCTGCTGCTAAATTCTGACACAACCCAACATTTCACTGCCACCCGGAGAACTAGCTATGAGGTCGCTTTACTGTCTAAAGCTGACCTGCCCCTACAATGTACCCCTGCTCTGAACCCCACCACCCTGCTCCCACTCACTCAGAACGCCATTGCGGACGACCAGGACTGTTTAGATCTTGTTCAGCAGGTTGTCACTCCACGCACTGACCTCTGTGAAACACCTCTAGACAATCCTGACCTCATACTCTATACAGATGGCTCATCCTTCAGGCCCTCAGACCACTGTACACTGGCAGGGTATGCCGTCTGTTCCCCTTTCACAGTCCGAGAGTCGGCTGCACTGCCAGATGGCACATCCGCACAGACTGCGGAGCAGTTTGTGGTCACTAGGGCTTGCATCATTGCAAAAGGTCACACGGCAAACATTGATACTGACTCTAGATAGGCCTTCAGAGTCGTCCATGATTTTTAGCCCACTTTGGAAACAGAGAGGCTTCATCACGTCAGCAGGGAGGCCACTACAACACACTGCGCTGACCTCTAACCTCCTGGAAGCGGTCCTTTTACCCTCCGCCCTAGCCATTATAAAATGAGCTGCCCATACCTCTGCCACTGACCGTGTCACCCTGGGGAATGCCTCAGCTGACCCAGCAGCCTGGGAGGCCGTCCTGCCTCCCCCTGCATACCCCAGAATAGGGAAGGCCCCAGTCTTGCCTGACTCAATGGAGGCAGTGCGAGCTGGCCAAGAGGCTTCTCCACCGCAAGGAAAGGAGAGTTGGGCCCCACAATGGGACCACACAGTCTCCTTCCCTCATGAGGTGAAAGGATAGGATAAACAGACAAGATCTTTTTCCCTCGGGTGGGTGAGTCCAGAACTAGAGGGCATACGTTCAGGGTGAGAAGTGAAAGATCTCAAAGGGAACTAAGGGACAACGTTTTCACACACAGTGTGGTACGTGTATGGAATGAGCTGCCAGAGGAAGTGGTGGAGAAGAGCTTATGCCCGAAACATCGATTCTCCTTCTTCTTGGATGTTGCCTGACCTGCTGCGCTTTTCCAGCAACACATTTTTCAGAGGAAGTGGTGGAGGCTGGTACAATTACAGCATTGAAAAGGCATCTGGATGGTATATGAATAGGAAGGGTTTGGAGGGATATGGGCCAAGTGCTGGCAAATGGGCCTAGATTAGGTTAGGATATCTGGTCGGCATGGATGAGTTGGACTGAAGGGTCTGTTTCCATGCTGTATATCTCGATCACTCTATGTCCAGAGCTTTATAGAATCTCAGAAGTACATCTCTGCTTTTATATTCAAGTCCTAGTTGATTAATGAGGGAAGGGACGTCGGTGTCATATACATGGACTTTGGTAAGGCATTTGATAGGGTTCCCTATGGTAAGCTGATGGAGAAGGTGAAGTCGCACGGTCCAGTCTGGTCTAGCTAGATGGACAGAGAACAGGTTGGGCAACAGCAGACAGAGAGTATTAGTGGAGGGGAGCTTCTCAAAATGGAGACCTGTGTCCAATGGTGTTCCACAGGGATCCATGCTGGGATCACTGTTGCTTGTGATGTACATAAATGATTTGCAGGAACATGTGGGTTGCTTCATGAGCAAGTTTGCAGATGAAACTAAGACTGGTGGAGTAGCAGAGAGTGAAGGGGTCTGTCAGAGAATACCGCAGAATACAGACAGTTTGGTGAATTGGGCAGAGAAATGGCAGATGGTGTTCACTCCGGACAAATACGAGGTGATGGATCTTGGAAGATCAAATTCCAGAGTGAACTATAGATAAAATGGAAAAGTCCTGGGGAAAATTGACGTACAGAGAGATCTTGGTGTTCAGGTCCATTGTTCCCTGAAGGCGGCAACGTAGATCAGTAGAGTGGTCAAAAAGGCATACGGCATCCTTTCCTTCATCAGACGGGGTATTGAGTGCAAGAGTTGGCAGGTCATGTTACAGTTGTTTCAGACTTTGGTTCGGCCACGTTAGGAATACTACGTGCAGTTCTGGTCCCAACATTGCCGAAAGAATGTGGACCATGGCTAACTATGAAGAGAGGTTAAGTAGATTAGGATTATTTTCCCTCGGATGGGTGAGTCCCCAACTAGAGGGCATACATTCAGGGTGAGAAGTGAAAGATTTGAAAGGGAAGTAACGGACAACTTTTTCACACAGAGTGTGGTACATGTATGGAACGAGCTGCCAGAGGAAGTGGTGGAGGCTGGTACAATTGTAGCATTGAAAATGTATCTGGATGGGTTTGTGAGACATGATTTCCCACACAAATCCATGTTGACTATCCCTAATCAGTCCTTGCCTTTCCAAATACATGTACATCCTGTCCCTCAGGATTCCCTCCAACAACTTGCCAACCACAGAAGTCAGGCTCACTGGTCTATAGTTCCCTGGCTTGCCGAGTGCCAGCTCTCCAGCACCATGCCCTACCTCCCTCTTGACCATGACCCTAACATCTCCCACACGTGACCTCATCACCTCCAACACCCCCAACCTCATAGTCCCCCAGCCCCACACTACCCAATTCAACATGCTTCCCAGGATCTAAAAGCCCAACTCCCGCGGCTGACACATTGTCTCTGCGTGCTCCTGCCCCACCGAACCCATTTCCTCCTCCCCTGACTCCATTCTCTCCCTCTTTGCCCAGGTAACTCCCACCTACATCCAGGAAACAAACCACCTCCTCAGAAACGTCTCGTTCCCTGGACCCCAGTACTTCATCATCACTATGGATGTGCAGTCCTTATATACATCTATACCCCAAATGACGGCCTGCAAGCCCTTGGCTTTTTCCTGTCCAAAAGAACCATCCAGTTTCCGCTCCCCCCCCCCCCCCCACCACTCCTCTGACTTGCTAGATTAGTTCTCACCCTCAATACCTTTCTCTTCACTTCTTCCTAATCCAGGAGGTAGCCATTGGTACTCGCATGAGCCTGAGCTATGCCTGCCTCTTTGTTTGTTATGTTGAACAGTGCGTCTCCAGTATGTACACCAGTACAGTTCCCCAGTTCTTCCACTTGTATCAATGACTGCATCCTGCACCCAGGCTGAACTGGAGCAGTTCATCGACTTCACTAACAACTTCCACCCCGCCCTCAAATTCACTTGGTCCATCTCAGACACATCCCTCCCCATTCTTCACCTCTCCACTTCCATCTCCAGCTTGAACAGTTTAAGGACCAACATTTATTATAAACCCACCGACTCTTATAGCTACCTGGACTACCCCTCCTCCCACTCTCTATCCTGTAAAAACTCCATTCTGTTTTCCCAATTCCTCTGTTGCTGTCGCATCTGCTCTGGTCAGGAGACGTTCCACTCCCGAGCATCCCAGATGTCCTCCTATTTTCAACAATGCGCTTCCCTCCATGCCGTCATCAGGACACCCTCCACTGCAACACCACCATTCCCCACCCTACTGCACTAAACCACCCCCCACCCCACCTCCAACAGGATAGGGTTCCCTTGTCTTAACTTTCCAACCCACCAGCCTCCACATTCAACATGTCATCCTCAAACACTTCTGTCAACTCCAATTAGCCTCTGTATCCAATGTACCATCCTGAAACACTTTCACCAACTCCCCTCCCCAGCCTTCTATGCCTTCTGCAAGGAATATTCCCTTTGTCAATCCCTGGTTTGCGACACACTCCCCAACATCCCCCCCACCTCTGTGTCTCAGCTCCCCAACACAATGTCCTACCTCCCTCTTGACTATGACCCTATCGTTTCCCGTATAAATGACAAAGATGCAAGCCCTGCTCGTACACCACCTCCCTCACCTCCAACCAGGTCCTCAAACAGTCCTTCCAGGTGAGACAGACGTTCACCTGCATCTCCTCCAACCTAGTCTCCTGCATCCAGTGCTCCTGATATTTTTTCTATACACTGCTGAGACCAAATGTAAACCAAGTGACTGGTTCACCGAGCATCGATGCTAGGCCTTAAAAAGCCAACCTGACCTCCTTGTCACCCACCATCTCAATTTCCTCTTCCCACTCCATCTCCGACATGTCCATCCTTGGTCTCCTCCATTGCTGCAGTGAATCAGACTGCAAATTGGAAGAATAATACCTCATCTTCTGCCTGGGCAGCCCACAGCCTGGAGGACACAGCCTGGTTGGGAGTCTTTTATCAAAGAGGTGCACCAGAAGAACTCCACATTGTGGTGGGCACAGAACATATTGAGGTGGGAGCAGAGGGGCACAACCATGAGTTCTCCAATTTCAAATAAGCTTTCCATCCATCCATTGGCTCCCTTCCCAGCCTCCACCTCCTCCATTCCATTGTACCTCTCGCCTACTGGCTTCACTATCTCCCCACCCCCAACCTCATCCCATGGCCAGTCCTTACTCCCCTCCCTGCTTCCTTGAACTGACCTTACCTCTCCATCTTCCTTCCCACCTATCCGCTTCACCCTTCCCACCAATCTACCACAATAATCCCCTACCTGCATCCATCCATCACTATCCTCCCTACCCTTCCCCCCAGCCCCACCTATTTATTTCTGAGCTCTCTTCCCCCTCCCCGAAGTTAATGAAGGGTTGCGACTGGAAACACTGACTTCTCCACCTCCTGGTGCAGCTTGGCTTGCTGTGTTCCTCCAGCCTCCTGTTTGTTGACTCTGGATTCCAGCAGCTGCAGGTTTTTTGTCTCTCTACTCAGAGAGTTGTGAAGATTAGATCACTGAAAGTCATAGAGTCCTCCAGCACTCCTTTGGCCCAAACTGGTCCATGCTGATCAAAATGTCCATCCAGGCTAACCCTGTTTCCCTGCACTTGGCCCATATCCTTCTAAGATTAGTGGTGCTGGAAGAGCACAGCAGTTCAGGCAGCATCCAAGTAAATCGACGTTTCGAAGCTACTTGGATGCTGCCTGAACTGCTGTGCTCTTCCAGCACCACTAATCCAGAATCTGGTTTCCAGCATCTGCAGTCATTGTTTTTACCCCATATCCTTCTCATCCTTTCCTATCCATGTATTTGTCCAAATGCCTTATAAATGGTGTTAATGTACCCACCTCAACCAATTCTGCTGGCAGCTCATTCCATTTGCGTACCACCCTCTGTGGTACCCAAAAGTTGCCCCCAGATTCTCTTTTATTCTTTCCCCTCTAACCTTAAACTGATGCCCTTCAGTCCTCGATTCCCCAACCCTGGGAAAAAGACTGAGTGCATTCACCCTATCCAAGCCTCTTATCCACTTCTATAAGATCTCCCCTCAATCTCCTACGCTCCAAAGAAAAAAGTCCCAGTTTGTCCAGCCTCTCCCTATCACTCTGACCCTTGAGTCCTGGTAACATCCTTGTAAATTTCTTCTGCACTCTTTCCAGTTTAATAACATCCTTTGTAAAACAAGGTGACCAATACTCCAAGTGCGGCCTCACCAACGTCCTGTATAACTGCAACATAACTTCCTAACTTCTTTATTCAGTGCTCTGCCTGATGAAGGCCAGAATGCCAAAATTCTTCCTCACTGCCCTGTTTACCTATGATTTCACTTTCAGAGAAGCATGCACCTGAACTCCAAGATCCCTCTGTTCCACGACACTGCTTAAGGCCCAACAAGTCACCATGAAACGCTGATCTTGATTTGACTTTCCAATATGCAAGACCTCACACTTATCTATATGAAACTCCATTTGCCATTTCTAGGCCCACTTGCCCAGCTGATCAAGGTCCTGCTGCAATTTCTGATAAGCTTCCTCACTGTCCACAATACCACTTATTTTAGTGTCATCAGCAAACTTACTAATTTGAAAAGAAGTAGCACATTGAAAAGTAGTTTGAAAAGAAATAGATGTTTACAATAATGAGCAGTTGAGGGCTATGAGGAGTTGGCATCAAATGGGAGCTGTGGCAGGACAGGCTTCAAAGGTGGAATGACCGACTCTGCTCCAATTTTTCAGGTTCTATTTTCCCGGGTTGGCCAAGTGAAGATTTGATTAATGCACCCTGTGTCCTACCCCTGATCTCAGATCACCCTCTAGTTTCTCTTCAATATCCTCTCATTAGTGGGTCGCACGGTGGCACAATGGTTAGCACTGCTGCCTCACAGCGCCAGAGACCCGAGTTCAATTCCCATCTCAGGCGACTGTCTGTGTGGAGTTACACATTCTCCCCGTGTCTGCGTGGGTTTCCTCCGGGTGGTCGGGTTTCCTCCCACAGTCCAAAGATGTGCAGGTCAGGTGAATCAGACGGGCTAAATTGCCCATAGTGTTAGGTTAGGGGTATGGGTGGGTTGTGCTTCGGTGGGGCGGTGTGGACTTGTTGGGCCGAAGGGCCTGTTTCCACACTGTGAGTAATCTAATCTCTTAGGTCAGTTTGTCCATGAGACCCATCTACTGTTTTCTTTGTCGAGTGTGGTGCTGGAAAAGCACAGGCAGGTCTGGCAGCATCCGAGGAACAGGAGAATCGATGTTTCGGCAAGAGCCCTTCATCACGAATGAGGCTGGGAGCCGAAGGGGTGGAGAGATAAAGGAGAGGGGGATGGGGCTGAGAGCTGAGTGTGCAATAGGTAGATGGAGGTGGAGATAATAGGTCGGAGAGGAGGATGGAGCGGATAGGTGGGAAGGAAGATGGACAGGTAGGACAGGTCAAGAGGGCGGTGCCGAGTTGGAAGGTTGGAACTGAGAATAGGGTGGGGGAAGGGGAAATGAGGAAACTGGTGAAATCCACATTGATGCTGTGTGGTTAGAGGGTCCCAAGACAGAAAATGAGGCGTTCTTCCTCCAGGTGTCGGGTGGTGAGAGAGTGGTGATGGAGGAGGGCCAGGACCTGCATGTCGGGAGGGGGAGTTGAAGTGATCGGCCATGAGGCAGTGGGGTTAGTTGGTGCGAATGTCCTGCGCCATGGCCAAACACAAAATCTTCGGGACGTCTCCTGTCCATCTTCCTTCCCACCTATCCGCTCCACCCTCCTCTCCAACCTATCACCCTTACCCTCACCTCCATCTACCTATCGCACACTCAGCTATCTTCCCCCAGCCCCACCCCCTTCTCATTTATCTCCCCACCCTCTCAGCTCTCAAGCCCCACTTTTGATGAAGGGCTCTTGCCCGAAACATCGATTCTCCTGCTCCTCGGATGCTGCCTGACCTGCTGTGCTTTTCCAGCACCCCTCTCTTGACTCTGACTTTCTCCTGTTTTCTTTGGCCCTGTTCTCACTAAACTGCCAGTAAATCAACTTCCCCTCCTGGTCCCATGTTAGGTGATATAGTTCTCATGTTACAAACATGAAAGTAGGCCAGAGAAGCTCAGCAGGCCTGCTAGGAACTATGGAGAGAGAGAGAGAGAGAGTTAACATTTTGTGTCTGAAATGAACTTTCTTCAGAATTGTTCTCATGTTCTGCTCTCCTGTGCACTGCATGTCATCACTGCCTTGGATGCTGTGCTTCTTTCTGTTCTGAGCTGCTGTCAAACACATCCGAAGATACACATCCCACATTAAACTTGTCAGTTTGAATTTCTCTGAAGATAAAGATTGCTATTCCCACACTAGAAATCTCTGTCAAACATTTACCAGACGAACTCAGACAGCAGCTGCAATAAGTGAGGTTTTATTCAGATGGGACAGTGACCAGTTTAAATCCCCACCTGATCTGCTGCTCAAAGTCACCTCCATTTCCCCGGTCAGTTTCCCAAGTTTCAGGAAACTCATGTTACTCCAAAAATATTTGGATTGACTGTGAGAGACGTCAATCAGAGAGTCCACCCACTCTGCCCATTGTCTCCTCTTCCTCTTCCAGAGCTGGTTCACTTCCTATAGGGACTGAAAACCAAGTGAGGAGATGGTGAGTGAAGGAGCAGCTTTTATACAAATTGTATCCCATAATATCCACACCAATCTTCAGGCAGTCTGACTATCCTGTGGGTAATCAGGGGTGGAAATGTCCCTTATGCTGTGTGAGAAGATCCAGCTGAGAGAGCTGTTTACTCGGTGCTTTGTGCTGAACTGTTTGACTGGAGCTGTGTGTTAGATATTGAGTGTGTTTATTGGAAGCATTTCCCTCTGATTTCCAGACTGAGATTTATTGATGGCTCATTCCTGAATATGAGAAGGTGAGGTGTCATTATCTGGGAGGTGCAGAGAGTCTGAAGAGCCTGATTGATTTCCTTCCTATTGTTCAGTTCTGTGAGAGTTGGGACCTGGTTATTAACCTGTAGAGTGCAATTTATGCACTTTCCTTAAGGAAATATGGCCATGTCTGAAAGGTATTACTGAGGGTGTGTTGGCTTTTCGGGACTGTGCTTATGAATAGAAGACAGTAATTTAGTGTCATAAATACATCCCACTATTCAATGAGATCAAGGTGTTTTTGTGATTGAACTTTACATTCCTGCCCTTTCGAAAGTTCCTTCAACCCTATGGTCAACAAAAAACCATTAATCTCACATCTAATAACAATCATGGATTTAGTACCATATATCGTTTGTGCAAGTGAATTCCAGTCTTCTCCTGCACTTTGTGTATCGAGCTGTTTTCTCCAGCAAGGTCTGCCCCTAAACATTTCGACAGTCTCTCTGGTCCTAGACTCCCCAAACAGTGAAAGTCGTTTCTCTGTTCATTCTTTCTCTGTCCTTTAATATTTCATAAAAGGGTGGTCTAACCAGTGTTTATTTTCTAAAGTCTGGGAATACACCCAGGTTCTTTAATGTCTCCTCATAATTTTAACACTTGCAGTTAGGGGAGTTGATGACCTTGTGGTATTATCACTGGACTGTTAATCCAGAGACCCGGATAACGTTCTGTGGACCTGGGTTTGAATCCCACTATGGCAGTTGGTGGAATTTGAATTCAATAAGTACCCGGAATTAAGAATGTAATGACTACTATAAATCTATTGCCAATTGTCAGAAAAACCCATCTGATTTACTAATGTCCTTTAGGGAAAGAAGTCTGCCATCTTTACCTGGTCTGGCTTACATGTGACTCCAGACCCACCGCAATGTGGTTGACTCTCGACTGCCCTTTGGGCAATTAGGAACAGTCAATAAATACTGCCTCATCCAGTGACTGAATAAAGAGGAAAAAAAAGTCCTGGTTCCATTCTAGGATATGCACACAGCTAACCCTACACAGCTAACCCTCCAGGAGCAATATCTCTTATTCTGACACAATTTGAGAATTGTCCAGATCACTCTGATTTTCCTTTTATCATTGGACTTCATAGTGATTGTTAATTATTGTTTGCTTGGTCACTTCAGAGGGCCGTTCAGAGTCAACTGTGTTGTGTGGGACAGGAATCACATGTAGGCCAGACGACACAGTTGCAGCAGATTATTTTCCCTGAAGGACAATATTTGGGTTATTGAAACAACCTGCACATTTTTGTGTCTGCATTCATCTTTTCCATCTATTTTACAAATTTCAGAAGTAATTTGTAAAATTCACTGCCACAATATGGAGTGGTTGAAATGGAGAGCAGCGATATCATTCTGGTGAAATGAGATAGGTTCATGAGGGAAAAAGGAACAGAAAGATTTGCTGAATGTGGTGAAGAGAGTGAGAGGAGGCTGCTGTGAAGCATAAGTACCAGCATGGACCAACTAGGCTGAATTGCCTGTTTCTCACTGTATTGTATGTTTGTAATTTGCTGTGGTTGCATTTGAATTCTCAGTCTTTGGATTGTTCGTCCAGCTCCAGAGCAATTCAACTGCCATACCTGGAATCACATTTATCAAAATGTCTTTAAATGCCTTCTCTGAAGATCTTACCTGAAGGCTGGGCTTGGATTTGCCCAGTACTGTGACCGATATCTGAATGTGGGATGTGCTGAGTGAGTGCAATGTGTTTAATTTCCCAGGATAAGCCAGAATTCTACAATCAGCTACACTGAAGTAACATTTTCCTTGGAGGAATTCCTGTCCAGTGTGTTTTTCTCAAATATTTACCAAAAAGGGAAAAAATGTAATTCTGTTGACTGTTTTTGATATTAAACACATACTATTGTAGTAAAACTTTCCTTCACTAGCATAATACGGGTTCAAAATTGATGGCCCATTTTACACTACACCCAACTGTCTTTTACATTGTCCTCACTGTGCCCAGGAAAATGGGGATCTTGGCGGACAAAACAAAGGAGTCACATTGTCTGCTCCTGGTCTCTGTCTAGTATCTAGACATTGAGCGTGTGTAACAGTCAAGTGAGGAAAAAGCAGGGGAACAGCTTAGAATCTCTAACTGAAGAATCAGCTGTTTCGCAAAGGAGAGGGACGAGTTGAAAGAAATCATGTTTTCTTTTCCTATTTTCCAGAAGGATTGTGCCGTATTAAACCAAAGATTACATGGAGGATAGACATCACAGATAGATCCTGACCATCACCCAAGGAATGACTGTACAACTATGGGAATATATCCAGTCCCTTCACAGCATTGCTTAACACAGAGAAGGTTGGGCAGTCAAACCACCATCTGGAAATTGGTCGGGTCCGGGGAGCTTTGACATCTCATCAGATCTGAAACTGGTCAGTAGTGTGGAACTTTCCATCAGAACCAACCTTTCTGAAGGTTCGGCTGTGGATGATCGATCAGGGTGAGGCTGGGAAGATGTGAGTGGCTCCAAGTGTGGTGAGAGCTTCAATCATTCATCGAGCTTCATGAACCACTGACTCATTCCTACAAGGGAGAGGGGTGTGAGAACAGCTCAGTTGTCAAACAAAAGGTGTAATTGGTGTGTGCCTGTGAATACAAGGTCAGCTTTATGGAACAAAAACGTTTCAAATGTGAGGTTTGTGACAAAGCCTTTGTGAAATCTACCCACCTCCTGATACACCAGAGAATTCACACAGGGGAGAAACCATTCAGGTGTCAGGTATGTCAGGCAGCTTTCACCCAATCTTCCAATCTCCTGACACACCAGAAGTTTCACACAGGAGAAAAGCCATTCACATGCAAGGTTTGTAACAAATCCTTCTCGCGGTCATCACGTTTCCATGAACACCAATATACTCACACTGGGAATAAACCGTTCAGGTGCAAGGCTTGTGACAAATCATTCTCACTATCTTCAACTCTCCAACGACACCAACGTACTCACACAGGGGAAAAACCATTTGTGTGCAAGATTTGTGACAAATCATTCTTGCAGTCATCCACTCTCTGTGCACACCAACGCACTCATACTGGAGAAAAACCATTCAAATGTAATGTGTGTGACAGATCATTCACACTGTCAGGGAACCTTCGCGCACACCAACGCACTCACACAGGAGAGAAACCATTCAAATGTAACGTGTGTGACAGATCATTCGCACTGTCAGGGAACCTTCGCACACACCAACGCACTCACACAGGAGAGAAACCATTCACATGTGATGCCTGTGACAAGTCGTTCGCACAGTCAGGGAACCTTCGTATACACCAACGCATTCACACAGAAGAGAAACTGTTCAAGTGTTTGGTGTGTGATAAGTCATTCCTAGATTCATCAAACCTCCTGGTCCATCAAAAGATTCACATGGAGGGAATCCATTCACTTGCAAGGTGTGTGATTAATCATTCTCAAAGTCATTGAACCTACATGCAACGTATTCACACTGAAGACAAACCACGCACTTGTGAGGTATGTGAATCTCATTCTTGGAGTCATCAAACCTACATCAACATCAATGTCTTCCCACAAGAAGTATAAGCAAGGGAAGCAGATGTACATCACCAACATTCTGTTGAGAGCTGCACTCTTGCAGTCATCAACTCTCTGTGCACACCAACGCACTCACACCAGAGAAAAACCATTTAAATGTAGTGTGTGACAAATCATTCACACTGTCAGGGAACCAATGCAGTCACACAGGAGAGAAATCATTCACATGTGATGGCTATTGGAAGATGAAGCCTGTACAGAATGTGGAACCTTCCACACTTGACCAGCAATAGCATGAGATGATCTAGAAATAATCAACCCAGCAAACAATGAATCTGTCAGAATAGTGTGTGCTCAAATGAAGCAACTGCACAATGATATGCTACTCTTCAAATGTTACAGGAAGTTTTGATGAATCAATGGGCTAAAACTATTCAGGACATGCCTTTTACTGTCAGATGTTATTGGGATGAGGTCTTCCGCCAAGATGGTATCACATACAAAGGGAGCAGGGTCATTATTCATAAAGAGACGAAAAGAGACATCCTGGAACACACCCCACACAAACCATCAGAGAATCAAATCTAGTCTGGGGAAGGTAAGTCAAGTGCTCTACTGACTGAACATGAACAGTGAGATGAAGGACCATATAGCCAGTGCAGTGTTTGTAATGAACATCAAGCCAAACAAGATAATGTCATGACTCGTGACATTCCAGGCAGCCCACGGATGAAACTTGGAGCAGACTCTTCACTCTCACTGGAACTGATTATCTCGTCACTGCCATCTGCTATTCAGACAGGAGCTGAGGTTACCAACTCCCAGTGAGACTGTTGAATGTCTGAAAGCACACTTCAGTCATCATGACATTCTGACATTGTGATCAGTGACAATGACCTCAATTCAGAGTGAAGAATTCGGATGATAACCTGGTGGTATTATCACAGGACTGTTAATCCAGAGACCCAGATAATGTTCTGGAGACCTGGGTTTGATTCCTGCCATGGCACATGGTGGAATTTGGATTCAAGTTTTAAAAATCTGGAATTAGGTATGAAATGATGACCACGAATCCATAGTTGATTTTTGGAAAAAACCCATCTGGTCCATTAATGTCCTTTAGGGGAGGAAACTGCCATCCTGACCTGGTCTGGCCTATGTGTGATTCCAGACCCACATCAATGTGGTTGACTCTTAATTTCCCTCTGGACAATTAAGGATGGACAATAAATGCTCCCTAGCCAGCAACGGTCTCATCCCGTGATTGATTAAATTTTTAAAAATTCCATTAACAATTGGAAAATCATGTGTGGTGCAAAATCTCCACACTATTGCCAGTCATGTGGAAAGGCTGAGGTAATGTGGAAATTGCCAAAGTAATCAAGAAATCAACTACATCCAGCACAGATGTGTACAATGAAAATTTTCAATTAGAGATTTACAGCCATTAAAGGCACAGTTTTACAGTTACTAAAAGCTCCGGAAGTTTTCCAAGCCAATGACTGATAGCGGACCACATGCAGGCTACTCTTTCAATTGATAAAAAGTTACTGAATCCAGAAGTAGTGACAACAGTGGGTGAGAAGATCGGAGTGAAATGACAGAAAAGCCAAATTTCACTTGAATAATAATGCCAAACTGTAGTGAGAGCTCAGCATTTAAGTGCCATTCCAAGTGTAAATGTTCAACCATTCAACAAAAGTCAGCTCCCTTGGCCAGTTGGTACCCGTGTACAGTCGTTGTTACTTCAATCACAGACAGTAAAAACAACTGTAGAGATCTATCATCCAAACTGCAATCATCTGCAACTTAAGAAGCTGCTCCTTCACAGCAGACAGAGGCAGCTCTGATTTTGAAAACTGAGAAAACTATTGAACAACCATTCGTCTCAAGCATTCCCTAACAGTTCAGCAGCAGCAATACTAGCCATGGCAATTGTATTCCCACCGAGAGGCAGTGTCACCCCAGGAACCAGCCATACACAATGAGATGAACAGCCATACACAACTTATAGACAGAACATAAGAAGACCTGAATGCTTTAATTGTGTAATATATATATATATATATATTATATATGTGTAATATTGTGTGAAAACAGAAGGAAGATGAGAAAGAACTAATATAATCCGGTGTGTGATATTTTCTTTGTACAATATTAATTGAAAATGTTTATGTATGCAATTTATTTTTACTTTTTGTAGCAAATGAGATGTTCTAATAAACCCCTTTGTGCACTGTTACTTCCATATTCTCTGACCTCATGTCATTTTATGTCAATAAAGATTTTTGAGTAGCCCTTATGAAGCAGACTCCTTTTCCAAAATTGCTCTCTGGTTCTGTTTCCTGTGCACTGGATGCTGTGTCCAGTTCAGACCAGATGATTCCTGTGCTCCCTGTCCAGTTCAGATTGAGGTATTCCTGTGCTCCCTGTCCAGTTGAGACAGAGTGATTTCCTTTGCTGTTTATTCAGTTCAGAACGTGAGATTCCCGTACTCCATGTCCAGTTCAGACTGGGTGATTCCTGTGCTCTGTGTCCAGTTCAGACTGGGAGATTCCCATGCTTCATGTCCAGTTGAGACTGGGTGATTCCTGTGCTCCCTGTCCAGATAAAAACCAGGTGATTCCCGTGCTCTGTATCCAGTTCAGGCCAGAAGATTCCTATGCTCCGTGTCCTGCTCAGACCAGGAGATTCCCGTGCAGTGTTTGCTACTCTGATCTTTAACATGGAGAAACTGGGATTGAGGGACTGACAGAAGATGAAGGATTGGGCAGCCGTTGCCATGACAGAGTCCAGATTCTAATCCTTTCACCCCAGGCCGACTATTCCAAGTCAAAACGAGAAAGTGAGAGTAAGTGTCCATCCACAAAGACTGTTCAGGGGACAGGTTACAGCCTAGCTACAATCCCAGGGCTTCCTGCATCTGAGCGAGTTCAATCTTCAGAAAATGGAGGTTTCAGCTGGTTAAGAGCCTTGGGACACTGGAGACTGAGACTGGGACAGAGCCATTCCACAAGGAATGGATTATGATATTGGGGGAATGAGGTGCAAGAATGCGCTGGAGAAAGTGGCCAAGGAGTTGTGGGTGATAGAAGAACAGACCAGTCTATCAAACAGAGTACAGTCCTTTGAAATACTGAATGAGGAGAGGAAGGGAAAATGTGTTTTGAAATGGCAACACTCTGGAGGTAGTGATAATTAATTTGTTGAAAATAGAGACTGGAAGGGAGCAAGGTATGGGCTATGGCAATCCTATTGCTCTGGGTAGGGAAAAGGTAAGGGGGCAGGAAATTTGGCAGGCATGGTCAAAACAATTTGTGCTCCAGAACTTGAGCTAGGCTGTTCCAGTACAGCTACAACATTGGCATCAACCATACAATGTGGAAAATTGCCCAGCTATACACAGAAGAAGGCCGACGACTACATCATCAATCTACTCTCAATCATCAGTAAAGTGATGGAAGGTGTCATCATCAGTGCTATCAAGCAGCACCCACTCAGTGTTGCCCAGTTTGGGTTCCGCCAGGGCCATTCAGCTGCTGATCTCATTAAAACCTTGGTTCAAACATGGACAGAAGAGCTGAATTCCAGATGGGAGATGAAAGTGACATTAAAGCTGCATTTGACAGAGTGTGGTATTAAGGAGCCCTAGCAAAACTGGAATCAATGGGTATCAGGGGTAAACTCACCACTGTCATAAGTGGCATGAAGGAAGATGGGTTGTGGTTGTTGGAAGTCAGCTTTCTCAGCTCCAGGACATCTCTGCCGGAGTTTTTCAGGGTGGTGTCCTAGGCTCAATCACCTTCAGCTGCTTCATTAAAGACCTTCCCTCCATCATCAGTTCAGATGTGGTGATATTCACCAACAATTACACAATGTTCAGCATCACTTGCAACTTCTCAGTACTGAAGCAGACCATGTCCAAAATACATCAAGACCTGAACAATATCCAGGCTTAGGTTGAAAATAAGCCAGTAACAATCACGCCACACAAATGCCATGTAATGACTGTCTCAAATAAAAGACTACATAACCACCACCCCTTGACATTCAATGGCATTACCGTTACTGAATCACCCACATTCATCATTCTCGGGGTTACCATTGACTGGAAGCTGGTCAAAGGCTAGGAATACTGTGGCGACGAACTCATGACTCCCCAAAGCCTATCCACCATCTACAAGGCACAAGTCAGGAGTGTGATGGAATACTTCCCACTTTCCAAAATGAGCACAGCTCCAACAATATTCAAGAAGCTAAACACCAACTCGGAGAAAGCAGCCCTCCTGATTGGCACCATTTCCACAAACATTCAATCACTTCCCAACTGACGCTCAGTATCAGCAGTGTGTAACATCTACAAGATGCACTGCAGAAATTTATCAAAGATCCTTAGCCAGCACCTTCTAAACCAATTACCACTTCCATCGAGAAGGACAAGGGCAACAGAGGCATGGGAACACCGGCACATGCAAGCCACTCACTATCCAGGATTGGAAATATATCACTATTCATTCTCTGCTGTTGGGTCAAATTCCTGGAATCCCCTCCCTTACAACACTGTGGGTCTACTTACAGCACATAGACGGCAGTGGTTCAAAAAGGCCATCTAAATCGCCACTGTGGATCAGCAATAAATGCTGGCCCAACCACATTGGTGAGTGAGTAAGATAAAATCTATATGGTCAGCTGAGTTATCCATTTCTGCTCACCCCTTCCAAACAATCAGCTTGCAGAAGTCATGGCTGGCTGTCTCCCAGTTGTAAACATCAATGCTTGTGACTTTATCTCACTTACAGGTTGCCTGTTCATCGATCAGAGGTTATTTGGTTCTACAGCTATTATCAATCAGTGGAATGTGAGCAGGGTCCTGCAGACACCATAGGCTCAGCATTGAGGGAATGTTGATGGAATGAGAAGCATCCAGGAGCTGTGAGTTGATGACTTTCCAAGAGACATTGAGCATATGCCTGAGATAGCAAGAGTGCAAAACTGCTCAGCACTTAAAGAGATCACAGGTGACATTAACTTAGAAATTTATAAGGATTTAACCCCCAAGGCTGTGTACACAATGTAAACTTCTGTAAACTGGCAGATTTAATTGAAAACGATAACTAGTTAGACTGCAGGTGTCAGTGTTGTCTTTGTGTCTGGGTTCCTGAAACTGTGAAAGAGAGTAAAGACCCTGGTGTTAGGAGAAGTGAAACTGATGGAGAAAAATGAGTGGACTCCAGGAGTGATGACCCTCCGACAAGAGGATCCCCATATTAAGCAAAAATCCAAAACATCAAGCACTGGCTCAAACACAATCACTCAACAAAACAACCATTGACCAGGTATTCTTCAGTGAGACTGAACTTCAGAGGACCTCCCCAGTATTAGATGGGCTTGTGTGTGCAGGACTCTCAATTTGCCCAGATCTTCCACGTAGATACAACATCCAATGACACTAAGATCAGTCACACAGGCGTGTTTGAGTGATTGAAGCAGAAAGGTCTTGATCCTGATCCGGTTAGGAGTGACACTGGATAATCCCACACTCCAGGAACAGTTTAGAGTGAGCTTGATTATGTACCTAACCCATGACGTCCCTTCTCTGTGAGTATTTGATGTGACAGTGTCAATGTGGAGAAGTTATTCTATCCTTTAAATAGGTGAACTCACACCTCTCTCTTGTACTCTGGACTCTTAAAGTTCAGCCTGAACCTGTACGGGTGGAGAAAACAGTCAATGTGCATAACTCCTCTTTTTAGAATCATTTATTGTAATATTTATTAACTTACAAACATCAGTTCCCTGCTCTCCTTCTGAGTCAAATCAGAAAAGTCATACTACATTCCTGTTAAATCAGTCTCAATTTCACAAACACTGTTCCTAGAATGTCTGACCTGTACTCTCATTATTAACATTTGAATTGCTGCTTTTGAAAAATTGTTGCTTCGGTTGCTGCTATTCCTTTCTCTTCATTGTCCTGTTTGCGTTTATCCAATCTCCCTCTCAGGCTGATTTCTGAGAAGCTCTATACCGTGTAGTGCTGCCATTGCTATCTGTTTCTGCTCTTATTTTATAGTCGGGGTTGTTTAGCTCAGTTGCCTGGACAGCTTTATTGCGATGCAGGGTGTCACTAAGAGTGGGTTCAATTTCTGCACCAGCTGAGATTACTATGAAAGATTCTCCTTTCCAGAGCTGTGTTGACCGTTGGGTTAAACCACCACAAGTCATCCCTCTCTGATGACAGAGCAACTCGATGGTTCTCTGGGATGATAGCGATTTTACCTTTACCTCGATCTTACTGCTCTCTGCTGCTGCTATCATTCTGCTGCCACTCCCTCTCTTACTGCTAAACACATGTTTCGCAAAACTGCCAAAAATATCATACCCATGACAATGATTGCCAAAAAAACCCTTCCCAATCTGGATTAATTTACACATTATAACAATTTCACACCTTTTTTATGTGCATTAACATAGGAAGCTAGTTTCAATGGGGAAGATCCTGGTTATCAGATCTGGTTGGTTTCAGTCTCATCAAAACGATTTCTGGGATAAGCATGTCCAAGGAATGCAGAGAACATTCAGATGTAGTAGCTCCATACAGCTCATTACCTTGTTATTACTTACAGTTTGACAGGGTGGCCTCTGGCCACCCACTGAAGTGGATAGACATTCAGTCATTGTGTAATCTAATGGCTTCATTCACTGTCTTTTGACTGGTCAATTGAAACTCATTATGTCTTGGTCATGTTCACAAGGTCCTGTGGAATTCTGGGATAAAGAGTCTACTCAATATATTAAAACTGTCCAACCCCTCCCTCCATCCCAGCCCCTGTTCGACCTGCTTGAAGGGGGTGTAATACCATTTCTGGGCCAGTTGATTGGAAAATACCTTGTAGTTGACTGTGATCAGTTCCAGTGGGAGTAAAGAGCTGTACTCCAAAGTTTTATCCATAGGCTGTCTGGGATTTCACAAGTCATGAGCAGCTCTTTATCATGTTTAGCTCGTTGTTCATGACAAACACTGCACTGGTTGATGTTGTCCTACATCTCATTGGAAAAAGTAAGGACTGCAGATGCCGGAGATCAAAATTGAAAAGTGTGGTGGTAGAATCCTGACGAAGACCTTACGCTCAAAACATCAACTTTTCTGTTCCTCGGATGCTGCCTAACTGGCTGTGCTTTTCCAGCACCACATTTTTTGACTTCACCTCATTGCTCATGTTTGGTCAGTACAGCACTTCTCTTACTTTCCTCAGACTAGATACGATTCCTTGATTGTTTGTGTGGATTGTGTTTCAGCATTTCTTTTCTCATCTCTTTAGGGATAATAGGCCTGCTCTGTTTGTACAAGATGCCATCTTGGGTAAACACTTCATCTCTGCTTGTTCAAAACTGACACCAACACCCTTTCATTACAACTTCCTGTAACATTTGAAGAATTGCACCTTGATATGTGGTTTGCTTGATCTGAGTAAGGTGCCTGTCTACAAGGTTCAATGTCTCTGCTGGTTTGATGACTTCCAGAGCATGTTGTGCTATTGTTTCATATTGAATCTGGAATATTTCACACTCTGCACCAGCATTGACTTCCTTCAGAGAGACTGCAGTTGTCAACAGCCTGTTAGTGACATACATCTGCTTCTCTTGCTTATCCTTCACTTCCAAGTAATATCTGTACAAATGAAGTAACATCCTTTGCAAATGCATCACTGAATGGAAATATTTTGAAAAAAGATTTTATCATTGTCTTGTGGTTTGGCTCCACCATTGCTTTCTTTCTCCCAAAGAGGTACAGGTTGAAATCCTCGCAATCAAAAACAATATCCAGACTTGTGTTCTCAATCTGCTTATAGTTTTGTTCAGTTGATTTGATGTGATTTGATTTATTGTAGTCGCATGTACATATGTACAGTGAAAAGCTTAGCTTGCGAGCAGTACAGACAGATCACAGTAAGCAAGGACATACAGAACATAGGATGCTTAGACAGAGTGAAGCACACAGATACGCTGCAGAGGAGATGTGCGAGGCAAGATCAACATTAACAAGGATGACATTATTTGAAGTTAGACAGTCCATTCATCAGTCTAATAACAGCAGGGAAGAAGCTGTTCTTGAACTTGTTTGTGTGTGTTTGTGTGTGTGTGTGTTCAATCTTCTGTATCTTCTGCCTGACGGAAGAGATTGTAGGCGAGCATGACCGGGGTGAGAAGTGTCTTTGATGATGTTGGCAGCCTTTCCACAGCAACAAAATGTGTAAATGGAATCTATGGATGAAAAGATGGCTTCTGTGATGGTCTGGGCTGTGTACACAAACTTCTGTAGTTTCTTACATTCCTGGGCAGAGCAGTTGCCATATCAGGCTGTATGCATCCGGATGATACACTTTCTATGGTGCATCTGTAAAAGTTGGTGAGGGTCCTTATGGACATTCTGAATTTCCTAAGCCATCTGAGAAAGAAGAGGCATTATTGTGCCTTCTTGACCACTGCATCTATATGGGAAGCCCAGGACGGGTTGTCATTTATTGTCACTGCTAGGAACTTGATGCTGGCAACCCTGTCAACATCTGCTCATTTGATGTAGATGGGGGCGTGATATTCTTTCTTACTGAAGTCAACAATCAGTTCTTTTGCTTTGCCGACATTGAGAGATTACATTACACCACAACTCCAAGCCCTCTGTTTCCTTTCCGTATTCTGATTCATCCGTCCTACCATGGTAGTGTTATCAGCAAACTTGTAGATGGTGTTCGATCGGAATTCGACGACACAATTGTGGGTGTACAGTAGGGGGCTGAGAAGACATCCTTTGGGGCTAATATTGAGGATTATCTGTGGGGAAAATGCAGTCATCTATATTCACTGACTGTGGTCTATGGATCAGAACTCTGAGCATCCAGTTGCAGAGGGCGGAGCTGAACTCGATCTCGGAGCATGGAGATCAGTCTGGAGGAAATTATGGTGTTGAAGGTGGAGTTTGATATAAGTATCCTTGTCCAGATGTTCCAGGGATGAGTGTAGGGCGAGGAAAATGGATTATTGTGGACCTGTTCCATCAGTAGGCAAATTACAGGGGATGAAGGCAGGCTGGGAGGCTCAAGTTGATGTGGGCCATGATCAGCCTCTCTAAGCACCTCATGATTATGGAGGTCAGAGCCACTGGGCGTAGGCATTAAGGCACATTTCATGTGCTTTCTTCGGTACTGGAATGATGGCGGTCTTCTTGAAGTTGGCAGGGACTTCTGATTGTAGGAGGGAGAAGTTGAAAATATCAGTTGATATATTTGGCACCTGGTCCGCACAGTATCTGAATGCATGGCTGGGGACTTCATCTGGGCCCATTTCTTTCCTCAGGCTAACTCTCAGGAAGACCGATCTGACATGTGCAGTAATGATGGAGGGAACAGGTACATCCAGGGCTGTCAGTGCAGGTGACACTGCGCCACTGGCATTCTGCTTGAACCAAGCATAGAAAACATTGAGCACATTAGGGAGGGATGACTTTTTGTTCACTATCTTGCTCTTCTTCATTGTATATCCTGTTATGTGGTTTAGGCCGTGCCACAGGCAGCATATAGTTGGTTTGGGCCTCTAACTTGGTCCAGTACTGTCTCTTGGCCGGGATGGGACCACTCCCCACAGCAGATTCGCCGACGACGATTAGCCATTGCCCTTTGACCGCTGAGGACGCTTAGCCACCGCCCAATGGCCACTGAAGATGATTCCGCTAATAAGCAGATTCGCCACCGACAATTAACCATTGCCCTTTGACCACCAAGCATATCTAAACTATATAAAATTGTATTTTTTTATTTCAAAAATATACTTTATTCATAAAATAATTTGATGGCCTGTACAGTTGGACATGCCATACATATGTAAACATTCCATTTGTTTGCATACCGAAACAGAGTAATCATTCGTATTTACAGGTCTGTACGAATACATTTTTAGTTGAGGCGTCAGCAGAGCCCAAATGACTGCGCGGGCCCCCTGTTCTTCCTTAGGCAGGCAGATGTTACACGATGGTCTTTCCCCACCGCGCCTTGGCGGCAGCTGCCCCAAGCTTCAGCGCGTCCCTCAACACGTAGTCTTGGACCTTGGAATGTGCCAGTCTGCAACACTCAGTCAGGGTCAACTCCTTCAGCTGGAAGATCAACAGGTTTTGGACCGCCCAGAGAGCGTCCTTCACCGAGTTGATGATCTTCCAGGCGCAGTTAATGTTCGTCTCGGTGTGAGTCCCGGGGAACAGACCGTAGAGCACGGAGTCCAGCGTCACGGCGCTGCTCGGGACGAACCTCGACAAGCACCACTGCATTCCTCTCCAGACTTCCTCTGCATAGGCACATTCCAGAAGGAGGTGTGTGACAGTCTCGTCCCCCCCGCAGCCACTTCGAGGGCAGCGTGCGGTGCGGCAGAGAGTCCGGGCGTGCATGAAGGACTCACAGGCAGAGCCCTTCTCACCACCAGCCAAGCCACGTCTTGGTGCTTGTTGGAAAGTTCTGGCGATGAGGCATTCTGCCAAATGGCTTTGACAGTCTGCTCAGGGAACCGCTCGACAGGATCCGCCCTCTCCTTTTCCCGAAGGGTCTCAAGGACGCTACGTGCTGACCACTTCCTGATGGACTTGTGGTCAAAGGTGTTTTTCCTCATAAATATCTCCACGAAGGACAGGTGATACGAACGGTCCAACTACTCGGAGCGTTCCGCGGCAGCGAGGCCAGGCCCATCCTTCGCAACACCGGGGACAGGTAGAACCTCAGTACGTAGTGACACTTGGTGTTTGCGTACCGGGGATCCACGCACAGCTTGATGCAGCCACACACAAAGGTGGCCATCAGGGTGAGGGTGGCATTGGGTGTATTTTTTCCCCTGTTGCCCAGATCTTTGTACAGTGAGTCCCTTCGGACCCCGTCCATCTTTGACCTCCATATAAACTGGAAGATGGCCCGGGTGACTGCAGCGGCACAGGTTCTGGGAATAGGCCAGACCTGTGCCACGTATAATAGCAATGACAGTGCCTCACACCTGATGACCAGGTTTTTTCCCACGATGGAGAGCGACCGTAGCTTCCATCTGCCCAGTTTCTGCCTCACTTTGCTGATACGCTCCTCCCAAGACTTAGCACACACCCCAGCCCCCCTGAACCAAATACCCAGCACCTTCAGGTGGTCAGTCCTGACGGTGAAGGGGATAGAGGATTGGTCGGCTCAGTTCCCGAAGAGCATGGCCTCGCTCTTGCCTCGGTTTACCTTGGCCCCTGAGGCCCATTCGAACTGGTCACATATGCACATGGGTCTGCACACGGACAGCGGATCCGAGCAGAAAACAGCGACGTCATCCATGTACAGGGAGGCCTTAACCTGCAGGTCCCCGCTGCCAGGAATAGTCACCCCTCTCAGGCTCGCATCCTTCCTCATGGACTCAGCAAATGGCTCTATGCAGCACACAAACAAGGCAGGAGAGAGAGGGCAGCCCTGCCTGACTCCAGACCTGACTGGGAAGCTATCTGATTCCCACCCATTGATTGAGACTGCACTGACAATGTTGGTGTAGAGCAGTCTGATCCAATTGCAGATACCCTCCCCAAAGCCCATTTTGGAGAGAACGTCTCTCATATACCTGTGTGATATCCTGTCAAAGGCTTTCTCCTGGTCCAGGCTGATCAGGCAGGTGTCCACCCCACTGTCCTGCACGTAGGCGATCGTATCCCTGAGGAGTGCGAGACTCTCAGAGATCTTCCTGTCCGGTACAGCACAGGTTTGGTCCGGGTAGATCACCGATCCCAGAGCAGACCTGACCCGGTTGGCGATGACCTTTGACAGAATTTTGTAATCCACATTCAACAGTGAGATTGGTCTCCAATTTCTGAGTTCCTCCCTCTCCCCCTTCCGCTTGTAGATGAGGGTGATGATGCCTTTCCTCATGGATTCACTCATGGTCTCTGCCCGAAACATACTGACATACACCTCCAGCAGGTCCTGGCCAATCAAGTCCCACAGAGCGGAATAAACCTCGACCGGTAAGCCGTCGCTTCCGGGAGTTTTATTCTTTTCGAAGGACTCGAGGGCCTTGGTCAGTTCATCCAGAGATAGCGGCTGGTCCAGCCTCTCTCGTGTTCCGTCATCTAGGACCTCCGTGATAGAGGACAGGAACGACTGGGAGGCCGCGCTGTCGGTCGGCTTCGAGTCATACAGGCTGGCGTAGAAGGATTTGCTGATCCTCATGACGTCAGCCTGAGATGACGTTACCGAGCCATCTTCTTTCTTCAGGCTGCTGAGCACGGAGCTCTCTTTGTGCACCTTCTGGAAGAAGAAACGTGAGCACGTCTCGTCCTGCTCCACCGAGCGGACCCTGGACCGGAAGATTATCTTGGAGGCGTCCGAGGCAAAGAGCGAGGCTTGCTGGCCCTTCACCTCCTTGAGGTCCTCCGTGACATCGACCCCCATCGTCTGCAGCAGGAGCAGGTTCTGCATACTTTCCTGAAGTTGGGACAGTTTTCCCCACCTCTCTCTCGCCTCCTGAACACCTTTGAGGATGAAGAACCTCTTGATGTTCCCTTTCACTGTTTCCCACCAGTCGCTGGGGACCCAAAAGAGGGGCTTCACGGTTCTCCAACCTGCGTAGGCCCTCCTGAGCTCCTCAATGTGTCCCGGGGTCAACAGCTTTGTGTTCAACTTCCACGTTCCCTTGCCCGCCCGCTGCTCATCCTGTAGGTGACAGTCGGCCAGCAGGAGGCAGTGGTCAGAGAAGAACACCGGTTTGACGTCGGTGGATCTGACCGAGAGCGTTCGGGACACAAACAGGTAATCTATCCTTGAACGGATAGACCCGTCTGCCCGTGACCAGGTGTATCTACGCTGCGCTCCATCTGCAGGGGTGCTGAAGATGTGCAGCTTGGCATCTTTTACTGTGTCCATCAGGGCTCTGCTCGTGGCGTCCAGTTTACTGTCCCCCCCCCCGCCAGATCATCCATCTGCATCAATGATGCAGTTGAAGTCTCCGGCCAGAGTGACCGGCCTGGACGTAGCCAGCAGCAGTGGAAGCTGCTGCAGGACGGCCAACCGTTCACTCTTACCCACTGGGGCGTACACATTAATCAGTCTCAGGGGAGCATTCCTGTACATGACGTCGGTGACGAGGAGGCGCCCGCCCACCACCTCCTTAACCTCGGAGATGGTGAAGTTGACTCCTCGCAACAGGATATCCAGGCCGGAGGCGCGGCTATCGTTGCCCCCCGACCAAACTGACGACCCATGGGCCCACAAGCTCGACTATCTCCTGTAGCTGCTGAGGTGCGGTATCCCACACTCCTGCAGAAACAGGACGTCGGCTTTAACGTTGGCCAGGAAGGCCAACGTAGAAACACATCGCGTAGCCGATTTGATGCTACGCACATTGATGCTGGCAGTTTTTAACCCCATTTTAACAGTTTACGAGGTTAACAGTGTCCATTTGCTGCTGGTCTTGCCTCTCTGGGGTAGCTGTGTGCATCCCCGTGGTGACGGCAAACTGCTGGACCTTCCCAGGGCTGAGGTAGTTGTCCAGCTCCACGCTGGAGTCATTTCCCCGCTCTGGTGTCATCGTGTCGGACCCAGAGTCCGCACAGTCCAGTTCTCCATCTGACAGCAGGGCTGTCACTGGGACGCTGCTCCCAGTTACCTTGAGCTGTGGGCCGGTGGGTACCCCTTGGTTCTCACCGGGTGGGGGGAGGCCTTTACCCATCCCCTCAGAGGGATCGTCTTTTCCTGCTTGGGCGGTGCTGCCCTCCTGTTTGCCCACGGTGCTCTGTCTCTTCCTCTGGTGACGACCCTCCTTGCGCCCGTCCTCACCGTTGGAAGAGCTGCCTGTATCATCGTCATGTAGGTGTCGCTTCCCCCTTCGCTTGGTGGCTTTGGGGCCCTTGAGAGGTTTCCTCTTCCTGCTTTTGACAGTAATCCAATCCTCTGCCTCCTTTGATCCCTCCTCTTCCATTTCCTCCGTCTATCTTGAAGGAGCTTGGGTCGGCTGCTGCACCTCCCCGCTGTCTGCCATCTGCTCCCCTACAGCCTGCCCTTCCTTCTGGGTGCCTCCAGACACCATTCCTGTGCTGTTTTGTGGTACCTTGCTGGTCTTAGGCGGTCCACGGCTCGTGTTGCCATCTCTGGCCATTTGTGCGTAGGTGGCGGCCCCTTGTCTTGGGCAGGCCTTGTACATGTGGCCCGCCTCTCCGCACAGGTTACAGTTCTTGGCCTTCTTACATTCCTTGGTCAGGTGGCCTTCCCTCTTGCAGTTTCGGCAGACGGTCACCTTACAATCCGCCGCCATGTGGCCTGACCTCCTGCAGGTTTGGCACACTTTCGGCTGCCCTGCATATGTCAGGTAACCTCTGCTTCCTCCAATGGCAAAGCTGGAGGCTGGGTGGAGGATGTTCCCACTGGCATCAACCCTCAGTATTACCCTGACCTGTCGTTTGCTGGTCCAGATCCCGAAAGGACCGACCACATCGGTACTCTCTCCTTCGACCTGAATGTATCTTCTCAGGAAGGTCAGGACATCTGCTGCTGGGACGTGAGGGTTGGACGTCTGGATTGTTACAACCCGACTCCTTTACGCAGGAAGCACACAAAATTTTATATACTTCTACCAAATAAGCAACGTTCAACATATGTATGCATGCTTGAAATGGTGAAGTCCTTGGTACCTAATCCCAGACTACAGGATATCCATTGTGACTTTGAGCAGGCAGCTATCAGTGCTATGAGAGAATGTTTTCCTGAAGTTAGAATTAGGGGCTGTTTCTTTCATTTGGCACAAAGTATACACTGACATATTGCTGCAGTTGGAGCAACTCGTCAATACAACACCGATCCTGATTATGCTTTAAAAGCAAAAATGATCATTGCTTTGGCTTTTGTGCCACTTACTGACCTTGATACCTACGTAGAAGCACTCGTAGATTTTTTGCCTCAAGAACTATAACCAATACTGGGTTGGTTTGAAGTTAATTGTATTGGACTCTACAATAGATGTGGCAGTAGCCACAGACGATAGAATAAAAAAAATTGTTCTTGAATACGGTGAAAGAGATTGTTTGGAATATCCTAGAAGAATAGCGCATAACTATTAAATGAACTAAAAAATGTCATTGTTTAATATTAATATGAGACTTTACTGCCATTATAAATATTTTTAAAATAAATTTCCTTTTTCTGGTTAAAGTTTGTAACTCATTTTTATGTATAAACCAATAAAATGATATTTATTTTACATTTTTTTAATCAATATGTAGTATGTAGTTGTATAAATAAAGGGAACTGAGAAGTATGAAAGAACATGCGGAAGGGAAAACAATCAGTACATATATATATTTCCGGTGGCAAATAGTCTCCAGAGGTCAAATGACCCCAGTGGAGAAACGCTGGTGGAGAACTGGCAGTGGCTAATCATCGGCAGCAAATCTGCTGTGGCGAATTGTCACCAACCCCTCTTGGCATCTCCATGGTTTTGCGGAAGTCATATCTGGATTGAGTTGTATTAACACTCTGGATACAAACACAGTGGGTTGTCCTCACTGCCTGGGGTTACTCCAAGTCCTGTTTCACTGACATCACACTGCAGGGTGACTCCATTGTTACATCATAATCCCTCAGCACTGGTGATGTCATCACTAGTTGTTTGATGGGAGTGAAAGCTGCTTCTTGTTCTGTGTCCCAGTCCCACTGAACATCCTGCACAGTGAGACTGTGTACAAGTTCACATTCGGACGATAGATTGGGCTTGGACACGGCTGAATGGTGTGGTTTTGGTAATGTTCCAGGAGCTTCAACAATTTTATGAAGACTTTATTACGTGACTGACTCATGAAGGAATTTCTTCCTGAGTGATAATACTGATCCATCCTCGTAAAAGCCTTATCAAAAAACTCACATCTGAGACGTGTCTCTCCTATGTAGGCTAATGCTTCACGGTATCACAGAAGTGAATAAAGCCTTGTCACAAATATCGCAACTGAAGAGATTTTCCCAACTGTGAATCCTGTGGTGTCCCCAAAGGAAGTTATCCTTCAAGATATAAGGTATTCCCTTGTGTAGATCCTCCAGTGGAACAGGAGGTTCGATGACCTTGAGAACAAATTATGGCACACCTAATACCTGAACTGTTTCTCTCCTGTATGATCTCGTTGATGCCTGCAGAGCTGCCCTGAAGTCGAGAATGATTTGTCACACACCTCACATGTGAATGCTTTCTGCCCTGTATGAACGCGCTGATGTGTGCGGAGGTTTGATGACTGTGAGAATGATTTTGCACACACCTTGCATGTAAATGGCTTCTCCCCTGTGTGAAAACGTTGATGTGTGCGTAGTGTCGATGATTGTGAGAATGATTTCTCACACACCTTACACAGGAATGGCTTTTCCCCTGTGTGAATGCGCTGATGCTTGCGCAGCGTTGATGAATCTGAGAATGATTTGTCACATACCTCACAAATGAATGGTTTCTCCCCTGTGTGAATACGATGGTGTGCATGTAGGTTTGATAAGTCCAAGAATGACTTGTCACACACCTCACACGTGAATGGTTTCTGCCCCGTATGAATCCTCTGGTGTCGCTGAAGGTGGGAAGATTGGGTGAAAGCCTTCTCACAAAACGCACACCTGAAAGGTTTCTCTCCTCTGTGAATCATCTGGTGTCTCAAGAGCCTTGTGGATGTTACAAATGATTTATCACAAACCTCACACTTAAATGGTTTCTCTTCCATGTAGCTGTCCATGTGTTAAAAATGATTTGAATAGATATTATGACTATATAGTATACAGAATTTTCCTCACACTTGAACACCTGTAGGAATGAGTCAGTGATTCATAAGATTCGATGAATGATTGAAGCTCTCACCACACTTGGAGCAACACACACTTCTTCCCAGCCTCACCCTGACCGATCACCCACAGACGGCTGGTTCTGATGGAAGGCTCGACACCACGGACCACTTTCAGATCTGATAATATGTCAAAGCTCCCTTGACCAACTGATTTCCCGGTGATGGTTTCTCTGCCCAACTTTCTCAGTGTTTGAACAATGCTGTGAAGGGACTGGATGTCTTCCCACAGTTGTGCAGTTGCTCCTTGGGTGATGGTCAGGATCTGTCTGCGGTGTCTATTCTCTCTGTATTCTCTGGTGTAGTACAGTGCAATCCTTCTGTAAAACAGGAAAAGGAAACATGATTTCCTCCAACTCCCTCTCCTCCTTTGCTGGAAAGGGCTCCCTCCAAAATTAGAGACAGTTTCACAGTGATTGCCAGTCTGCTATTCCCTCGTGTGTGGGGGAAACAAGGTGAAAGTCCTTCCTTTGTCCTCAGTTAACTGTCACACATCATTCGTTCCAGCAGGGGCAGTGGATAGTGACTAGGCACAGGCAATGTATCTTACTTCCAAAAACCCAAATATTGTCCTTCAGAGGATGAACCTGCTACAGTGCCTGGTCTGATCTACACACGACTCGAATCCCACACAACGTGGTTGACTCGAAACTGCCCTCTGAAGTGGCTGAGCAAACAATGATACATAATCACCACAAAGTCTAATGAGTGGAAAATTGGAAAAATCTAGACAATCCTGACACTGTGTCAGAATCAGATGAAGATGATCTCAGCCCAGTGAAATTTGAAAGTCTCTCTTAGCAAGGACTGATTACAAGTTTCCAAGTGAAGTACAGACTGGTCAAGTAGAAGAGATACTCACTGAATTGTATCAACTTGGGAACATGTCAGACTCTTCCACTACCACCCCTGGGAATGTCCCATCCCATTGGCAGGTGGGCAAGTTCTCAATCTTGTCTCAATGGGGTCTAATGGTTTCAGGTCAAACAAGTTCAAGTCTTAGCAGGACTTATAAACTTAATGATAAGGTCCTAGGGAGTGTTGCTGAACAAAGAGACCTTGGAGTGCAGGCTCATAGCTCCTTGAAAGTGGAGTCGCAGGTAGATAGGATAGTGGAGAAGGCGTTCGGTATGCTTTCGTTTATTGGTCAGAGTATTGAGTACAGGAGTTGGGAGGTCATGTTGCAGCTGTACAGGACATTGGTTAGGCCACTGTTGGAATATTGCATGCAATTCTGGTCTCCTTCCTATTGGAAAGATGTTGTGAAACATGAAAGGGTTCAGAAAAGATTTACAAGGATGTTGCCAGGGTTGGAGGATCTGAGCTATAGGGAGAGGCTGAACAGGCTGGGGCTGTTTTCCCTGGAGCGTCAGAGGCTGAGGGGTGACCTTATAGAGGTTTACAAAATTATGAAGGGCATGGATAGGATAAATAGACAAAGTCTTTTCCCTGGGGTCTGGGGAGTCCAGAACTAGAGGGCATAGGTTTAGGGTGAGAGGGGAAAGATATGAAAGAGACCTAAGGGGCAACGTTTTCACACAGAGGGTGGTACGTGTATGGAATGAGCTGCCAGAGGATGTGGTGGAGGCTGGTACAATTGCAACATTTAAGAGGCATTTGGATGGGTACATGAATAGGAAGGATTTGGAGGGATATGGGCTGGGTGCCTGGCAGGTGGGACTAGATTAGGTTGGGATATCTGGTTGGCATGAACGGGTTGAACCGAAGGTTCTGTTTCCGTGCTGTACATCTCTATGACTCTATGACCCTTCCCCTCTGACTGATGAATGAGTACTTCACTATGTTCATCATCAGTAAGGACAGATCCCAATTTTGGGTGTCCATGAGATGCAGTGAACCATCAGCAGCACCACAATCTCACAGCCCAGCACAGCCCTCATTCCAGGATTATCATCAAACCATTCAATAAACATCTAGATTACCTAGTTTTACCATTCAATAGACATGTCAGGAGCAGCAATGCAGAGTCCAGGTTTAAACCTATTAATTTCTTTCAAAGGGCTACATTTTGACAGGTAATAAACAGGGCTGAACTGCCCACGGTCAACAGATCACATCTGTAGTCCAACCACATCTTATGAGAATTATGGAATGGTCAAGAAACAGGAAGAGGCTCCATTCACAACCATGTTGGAGCCCTCATACTAATGCAGATATTTTCTATTCAACCTCCGTGAGAGCAGGTAGGACATGAATCCAGGTCTTCTGGTTCATGACCACTGCTTCACAAGAGCCCGTTCACAAGTCCACTCAAAATTCTACCACCTGCCATGGTGGGATGCAAACAAGTGTCCCCAGAATCTTAGACTGTCCAGTGTCATTACTACAATCTGCATGTGGTGAAAAGTCAGTGCTGTACTGACTGAGCTACCCAGATAACTGTACATTAGTGCAAGACACAATGCGAAAGTGTATTCAGCTGACAATATCAAGAGGATTATCAAACCCAGAGAGACAGAAAGAGAGGCAGACCGAGACCAACCAAGACCAAAGACTACAGTCAGTGTTCACAGCAGAGAGGAAAGGGTGTCCATTCTGTGACCTGCCAAGCAGAATGTAGGAGAAAACACAGTCTCTGGTTTAAAAAACACATCCCGTGACAATCTAGGAACTGCAGAAGATTTGTCCGCGGTGCTGGGGACAGAATCACTACAGGGGGCCTCATAGTTGGTTCAGATGTCTCTGAAAACTCAGGAATTCATCTTTAGATGGAGTCATTCAAAGTTAAAATTCATCTAATTAGGGCGAAGCAAACCCATTGGAAGTGGAGGGAGATGTGAAACTGATTTGCATAAAACCTGTGATTGTGTAGATAGTGGGACATAAATTGAGGAATGGCATATTTAGTGATGTTAAACATTAAAGGAGGAACATTTTTGGCACCATTTAGTGCATTAGTTACCTCCTTGGTATTGTTTATCAATGTTTTTGTTTGGTCTGCTCCACTAAAAGCTTTAAAATTAAAAAAAAATTATTGGTCTCTGTAGGGATGGGAACAATACCTCAGTCAACACCAATGAGAAAACAGATTATGGACATAAACACATTGCTTTTTTGAGAGCTTGCTGTGCCATATTTTCTACATTATGCCACTGGATGTCATTTTAGATGCAAGTCTCTTTTTCTTTTCTGTGGAGGTTACATAAGGTAGGGTGCTGGGAAGTCTTGGAGGGATTTGATAAGACCGGCAATATCCAGATTCCAATACACTGAGAGAACTGATCAGTCAGAGTCCACATAATAACTACCAGCTCCCAACACACACAGACAGGACTCAACAATAGGAAATGAGTAAAAATCCTCAGACACTGTGCACCTCCCAGATAATGACACCTCACCCTCTTATATTCAGGAATGAGCCATCAACAAAACTCAGCCTGGAAATCAGAGGGAAATGTTTCCAATAAACACACTCAATATCCAACACACAGCTCCAGTCAAACAGTTCAGCACAAAGCACCGAGTAAACAGCTCTCTCAGCTGGATCTTCTCACACAGCATAAGGGACATTTCCACCCCTGATTACCCACAGGATAGTCAGACTGCCTGAAGATTGGTGTGGATATTATGGGATACAATTTGTACAAAAGCTGCTTCTTCACTCACCATCTCCTCACTTGGTTTTCAGTCCCTATGGGAAGTGAACTAGCTCTGGAAGAGGAAGAAGTGTGGGTACTGACTGATTCAGGAGAGAATTACAGAAGTGGAAAAGAGAGCTATGAATGATATGTTGGGAGCTGAACAGGTTACACCTGAACAAATTGGAACAATAACATCACAGGAAGATCTGTCAGTGGTGTTGTGCTGAATTTAAACTAGCCTATTAGGGGAATGGGATTCTGATGGATACCCCAAATTGGTTCAGACGGAAGTAATAAATGTGTCCTTTTTGTGTTGGCATGCTGTGACTAGTGGGGTACCAGAAGGAACACGACTTGGCACCTTAGTGCATTACATATAATACATAAATATAAATGATTTGGAAGTGGGGACCAAATACAATTGTTCCAAATTTCTGGTTGATAGAAAGTGAAGTCGAAGTGGCTTCAGGAAGATTTGGACAGGCTCAGAGAATAGGCAGGAACATGGTAATGTGGAAATATGTGAGGTTCTCCACTTCGGTCAGAGAAGCAGATTAGCAGAGTATCTCTAAAATGCTAAGAGGTTGGAAAGTGTAGGTGTGCCAAGGGACCTAGGATTCCTTGTTGATAAATAATTGAGAACTAACATGTAAGTACAGTGAGCTATTAGAAAAGCTAGTCTTTATTAGCCTTTATTGCACAGGAATTTGAGTACAGGAGTAGTGAAGTCTCATTTCAAGTATATTGGAGCTTGATTAGATCACATCTAGAATATTGTGTGTTGTTTTGGTCTGTTTATGTCAGGAAAGATATAATTGCTATAAGGAACGTTAAACAAAGGTTCACTGGAAGTGTTCCCAGGATGGCAGGACTGTCCTATGAAGACAGTTTAGGGCAGCACGGTGGCTCAGTGGTTATCACTGCTGCCTCACAGCGCCTGGAACCTGGATTCGATTCCAACCTTGGGTGACTGTCTGTGTGGAACTTGCACATTCTCCATGTGTCTGCGTGAGTTTGCTCCGGTTTCCACCCACAGTCCAAAGATGTGCAGGTTAGGTGAATTGGTCATGCTAAGTTGTCCACAGTGTTTAGGGGTGTGTAGGTTAGGTACGTTAGTTAGGGGTAAATGTGGGACAATAGGGTTGGGGTAGAGGTATAGGTCTGGGTCGGTTACTCTTCAGGGGGTTGGTGTGGACTTGTTGGGCTAAAGGGCCTGATTCCACACTGTAGGGATTCGAAAAAAAATGGAGTCTGTATTAGCAGAGTTTTGAAGAATGAATGGTGATCTCATTGAAATTTACAAAATGCCTAAAGGATACACAGGGTTGATACAGGTACATTGTTCCCTTTTTCTATTCCGTCAATAGCCTATATCCTACTGCAATTCTACATATGAAACTTTCCATAGTTAGATGTGAATTCTCAGTCTCTGGATTGTTAATCCAGCTACATCGCAATTTCACTGCTGTATCTGGAGACACATTTATTGAAATGTCTTTTAATGAGTTATTTGGAGATGTTGAAAAATAAATAAATAAAGCCTGAGCTGTTTTTGTTTCATAATAAACATACTCTAAGGACAAAACTGGACTCCAGCGGTGTGGTACGAGCTCACAATGAATTTTAAACTCTCTTCCATTGTCCTCATGGCACCTGGGAACATGTGGTGTGGGCGGAAGAAAGGAAGGAGCCACATTGTCTGCTCCTGTACACTATCCTGTGTCCCTGTTAAAAACAGACGGTGTGTGAAAAAAGGCTTGCTACTGATTTACCCCACACAGACGAATAGCAGATTCACTGTGGAATAGTCTGAAGGTGCTGGTGTTGCCCTGGGGTGGACAATGTTAAAAGCACGCAACTCCACGTTATAGTCCAACAGGCCTATTTGAAAGTACAAGCTTTTGGAGCGCTGCTCCTTCATCAAGTAGCTAGTAGGGGAGGATCATAGGACACAGAATTTATAGTGAAAGATCAAAGTGTTATGCAACTGATGTGATGTATTGAACAAACCTAGATTGCTTATTCTGGATTAGTGGTGCTGGAAGAGCACAGCAGTTCAGGCAGCATCCAAGGAGCAGCGAAATCGACGTTTTGGGCAAAAGCCCTTCATCAGGAAAGGGCTTTTGTCTGAAACGTCGATTTCACTGCTCCTTGGATGCTGCCTGAACTGCTGTGCTCTTCCAGCACCACTAATCCAGAATCTGGTTTCCAGCATCTGCAGTCATTGTTTTTACTTCGTTTAAACCTAGATTGCTGTTAAATCTTTAATCACTTAGAATGGGGATGCAGGTTTCAACTGATTAATATATAAATCCCAGAACTCCTTTCAAGTCACAGTCCCGAGATAACAAAGTTTTATCAGTTAAAAAAAAGTAATATCTCAGCTCAGAAAATGCATTAAAAGTGTGAGGTTAGAGTCTGTCTTTATCCCAACCTTGAGTCAAACCAGTTTTATGTCCAAAGTAGGAATTTGTAAAATATCACATTGACTGACTGCCCACAGATTGTGTGCTTTTTTGAACAAAATAGAATGTATCTGCAAATACAAATCTGTAAGTGCAAATTCATCCCATCGACTTACATGTGTGTGTGTATGTGAGTGTGAGGAAAAGAGAGAGAAAGAGGTGTGTTTGTGTGTGGGAGAGAGGGACAGAGTGTGTGAGAGTATGTGTGTGCATGTGTGCTTGCTTGATAGAGTGTGTGCACGAGTGTGACAGAGGATGTGTGCATGAGTGTGTCTGTGTATGAAAGAGATGGTGCATATGAGAGAGGGTCTCTGTGAGTGTGATAGTGTGTGTGTGTGTGTATGCGTGCCTGTGAGTGTGTGTGAGAGAATATAGTGGAATGGGGTCAGCTGTAGTGTGACATGAACCCATGATCCCGGTTGAGGCTGTCCTCATGGGTACCGAACTTGGCTATCAGCCTCTACTTGGCAGTCATGATTTGGAGATGCCGGTGTTGGACTGGGGTGTACAAAGTTAAAAAATCACACAACACCAGGTTATAGTCCAACAGGTTTAATTGGAAGCACTAGCTTTCAGAGCGCTGCTCCTTCATCAGGTGGTTGTGGAGGACACAATTGTAAGACACAGAATTTACAGCAAAAGTTTACAGTGTGATGTAACCGAAATTATACGTTGAAAAATACCTTGATTGTTTGTTGAGTCTTTCATCTGTTAGAATGACCATGATAGTTTCACTTCTTTCATATGTAAATCACAAAACTTTTTTTTTAAAAGTTACATTGTCAGGTTAACTGTAACAATTGGTGTTAGCCAGATAATATGTTGAAGGTGTTGGCCCCCTGTGTTCTCTGTCTGTGCCATAGTGTTTAGACTGATTCTAATCTAAAAAGTGAGTTAACAGATTCTTACATGGACTCATGCAGTCAAAAAAAGTTGGAGGAAATCGTGTTTTCTTTTCCTATTTTACAGGAGGATTGCACTGAACTGCACCAGAGAATACAGAGAGGAGATACACCACAGATAGAACCTGACCATCACCCAAGGAACAACTGCAAAACTGTGGAAAGACGTCCGGTCACTTCACAGCTTTGCTCAACAGGTTGGGCAGTGAAACCATCACCTGGAAATCAGTTGGGTCAGGATAGCTTTGACATATCATCAGATCTGAAATTGGTCATTGGTATGGAGCCTTCTATTAGAACCACAACTCATTCCAACAGGCTGTTCAAGTGTGAGGTCTGTAAGGAGGCTCCACAGGCTCATCAGATCTCCTCCTTTGGGAAGCATTAGCACTGTAGTAATGTTACTGTAAAAGTAATCCAGTTAGATTCAGAGAGTCATAGAGATGTACAGCATGAAAACAGACCCTTCGGTCCAACCCATCCATGCCGACCAGATATCCCAACCCAATATAGTCCCACCTGCCAGCACCCGGCCCATATCCCTCCAAACCCTTCCTATTCATATACCCAGCCAAATACCTCTTAAATGTTGCAATTGTACCAGCCTCCGCCACATCCTCTGGCAGCTCATTCCATACACATACCACCCTCTGTGTGAAAAGGTCTCTTATATCTTTCCCCTCTCACCCTAAACCTATGCCCTCTAGTTCTGGACTCCCCGACCCCAGGGAAAAGACTTTGTCTATTTATCCTATCCATGCCCCTCATAATTTCGTAATGAGGTCACCCCTCAGCCTCCGACACTCCAGGGAAAACAGCCCCAGTTTACTGAGCCTCTCCCTGTAGCTCAGATCCTCCAACCCTGGCAATATCCTTGTAAATCTTTTCTGAACCCTTTCATGTTTCACAACATCTTTCCAATAGGAAGGAGACCAGAATTGCATGCAATATTCCAACAGTGGCCTAACCAATGTCCTGTACAGCCGCAGCATGACCTCGCAATTCCTGTACTCAATACTCTGACCAATAAAGGAAAGCATACTGAATGCCTTCTTCACTATCCTATCTACCTGTGACTCCACGTTCAAGGAGCTATGAACCTGCACTCCAAAGTCTCTTTGTTAAGCAACACTCCCTTGGACCTTACCATTAAGTGTATAAGTCCTGCCTAGATTTGCTTTCCCAAAATGTAGCACCTCGCATTTGTCTGAATTAAACTCCATCTGCCACTTCTCAGCCCATTGGCCCATCTGGTCCAGATCCTGTTGTAATCTGAGGTAACCCTCTTCGCTGTCTACTACACCTCCAATTTTAGTGTCATCTGCAAACTTACTAACTGGAGCTCTTATGCTCGCATCCAAATCATTTATGTAAATGACAAAAAGTAGAGGGCCCAGAACCGATCCTTGTGGAACTCCACTGGTCACAGGCCTCCAGTCTGAAAAACAATCTTCCACCACCACCCTCTGTCTTCTCCCTTTGAGCCAGTTCTGTATCCAAATGGCTAGTTCTCCCTGTATGCCATGAGATCTAACCTTGCTAATCAGTCTCCCATGGGAAACCTTGTCGAACGCCTTACTGAAGTCCATACAGATCACATCTACTGCTCTGCCCTCATCAATCTTCTTTGTTACTTCTTCAAAAAATCCAATCAAGTTTGTGAGACATGATTTCCCACGCACAAAGCCATGTTGACTATCCCAAATCAGTCCTTGCCTTTCCAAATACATGTACATCCTGTCCCTCAGGATTCCCTCCAACAACTTGCCCACCACTGAGGTCAGGCTCACTGGTCTATAGTTCCCTGGCTTGTCTTTACCACCCTTCTTAAACAGTGGCACAACGTTTGCCAACCTCCAGTCTTCTGGTACCTCACCCGTGAGTATCGATGATACAAATATCTTAGTAAGAGGCCCAGCAATCACTTCTCTAGCTTCCCACAGAGTTCACGGGTACACCTGATCAGGTTCTGGGGATTTATCCACTTTTAACCATTTCAAGACATCCAGCACTTCCTCCTCTGTAATCTGGACATTTTGCAAGATGTCACCATCTATTTCCCTACAGTCTATATCTTCCATATCCTTTTCCCCAGTAAATACTGATGCAAAATATTCATTTAGTATCTCCCCCATTTTCTGTGGCACCACGCAAAGGCCGCCTTGCTGATCTTTGAGGGGCCCTATTCTCTCCCTAGTTACCCTTTTGTCCTTAATATATTTGTAAAAACCCTTAATTCTTCTTAATTCTATTTGCCAAAGCTATCTCATGTCCTCCTTTTGCCCTTCTGATTTCGCTCTTAAGTATACTCCTACTTTATTTATACTCTTTTAAGGATTCACTCGATCTATCCTGTCTTTACCTGACATATGCTTCCTTCTTTTTCTTAACCGAACCTCAATTTCTTTAGTCATCCAACATTCCCTATACCTACCAGCCTTTCCTTTCACCCTGACAGGAATATACTTTCTCTGGATTCTTGTTATCTTATTTCTGAAGGCTTCCCATTTTCCAGCCGTCCCTTTACCTGCGAACATCTGCCTCCAATCAGCTTTCGAAAGTTCTTGCCTAATACCATCAAAATTGGCCTTTCACCAATTTAGAACTTCAACTTTTAGATCTGGTCTATCTTTTTCCATCACTACTTTAAAACAAATAGAATTATGGTCGCTGGCCCCAAAGTGCTCCCCCACTGACACCTCAGTCACCTGCCCTGCCTTATTTCCCAAGAGTAGGTCAAGTTTTGCACCTTCTCTGGTAGGTACATCCACATACTGAATCAGAAAATTGTCTTGTACACACTTAAGAAATTCCTCTCCATCTAAACCTTTAACACTATGGCAGTCCCAGTAGACGTTTGGAAAGTTAAAATCCCCTACCATAACCACCATATTATTCTTACAGATAGCTAAGATCTCCTTACAAGTTTGTTTCTCAATTTCCCTCTGACTATTTGGGGGTCCGTAATACAATCCCAATAAGGTGATCATCCCTTTCTTATTTCTCAGTTCCACCCAAATAACTTCCCTTGATGTATTTCTGGGAATATCTCCCTCAGCACAGCTGTAATGCTATCCCTTATCAAAAATGCCACCCCCCCTCCTCTCTTGCCTCCCTTTCTATCCTTCCTGTAACATTTGTATCCTGGAACATTAAGCTGCCAGTCCTGCCCATCCCTGAGCCATGTTTCCGTAATTGTTACGATATCCCAGTCCCATGTTCCTAACCATTCCCTGTTCCCTAAGCTCCTCATACCTCGATGTAATATGTTCAGTTTACAATGTTCAGAGATGAACTTTATGTTCTGGAGAAATCAAAAATAACGTTTAAATATATTTGTGCTTGTGAAAACAAATCGGTGAAGCTACTTCTTTATGACCTACTTCCTGTGCTCTATTCTCACTCTTGTATCCCTCTCTTTCTTGCATCGATCTCAATTTCTCTCTCTCCACTGTGGTCTCTCCTGTGCATTGGCTGACCCCACTACTGCACTTCATCCCTGCCGTGGATGCTGGGGTCTTCCTCTTCTGATTTGCTGTCAAATGCATCGAGGCCGAAGGACCCTAACTGCGCTGTAATGCATCTAAGAATGCACATTGCACACTGATGTTGTCAGTTTGAAACTCCCCGAGGATGAAGAATGCTATTCCCACACTTGAAATCCCTGTCAAACATTTACCAGGGGAACTGTGACAGCAGCTGCAATAAGTGAGGTTTTATTCAGATGGGACAATGACAAGTTTAAATCCCCACCTGATCTGCTGCTCAAAGTCACCTCCATTTCCCAGGTCAGTTTCCCAAGTTTCAAGAAACTCATGTTGCTCCAGAAATATTTGGATTGACTGTGAGAGACGTCAATCAGAGAGCCCACCCACTCTGCACATTGTCTCCTCTTCCTCTTCCAGAGCTGGTTCACTTCCTATAGGGACTGAAAACCAAGTGAGGAGATGGTGAGTGAAGGAGCAGCTTTTATACAAATTGTATCCCATAATATCCACACCAATCTTCAGGCAGTCTGACTATCCTGTGGGCAATCAGGGGTGGAAATGTCCCTTATGCTGTGTGAGAAGATCCAGCTGAGAGAGCTGTTTACTCGGTGCTTTGTGCTGAACTGTTTGACTGGAGCTGTGTGTTGGATATTGAGTGTGTTTATTGGAAGCATTTCCCTCTGATTTCCAGGCTGAGTTTTGTTGATGGCTCATTCCTGAATATGAGAAGTTGAGGTGTCATTATCTGGAAGGTGCAGGGGTCTGAGAATTCTTACTGATTACCCAACGTTGGGTTCTGTGTGTGTTGGGAGTAGGTTATTATCCTATGGACTGTCTGTGTTTTGGGATTTCGGTGTTTTCGGTGTTGCTTGACTTTTCAAATCCCTTCAAAGTTTCTCACTCCCAACCTCAAATGGAAGCATTTCCCTCTGATTTCCAGGCTGAGCTTTGTTGATGGCTCATTCCTGAATGTGAGAGGGTGTGGTGTCATTATCTGGGAGGTGCAGAGGGTCTGAGGATTCTTACTGATTTTCTCTTGTTGGGTTCTGACTGTATGTTTCGGGAGCTGCTTATTATCTTGTGGACTGTACGTTTACAGTTCCTCTGAGGGAATGTTGCTTTGACGGAGGAGCAGGACTGAGGGAGAGCTGCTACTTTTTGGAGCAGTCCAGAGGGAAAGGAATCCACCATATAGTGCTTCCCGTACTGAAACATCGGAGCTTGAGTAGGCCATTCTGTCTGATCTTGGCAGATCATCCAACCCTACCTCATTCCAGCTTTCTCCCTATACTCTTTGATCCCTTTCACTTGCAAAACTAAATCTATTTTGACAATACTCAATGGTGTGGCCTCAACCACTTTCTGTGGCAGAGAATTCCACAGGCTCACCACTGTCTGGATGGAGAAATTTCCCCTCGTCTCAGTCATAAACTCCCCCTCCCCCCATATCCTTAGCCTATGACTCCTTGTTCTGAACTCCTTGATTATTGGTAACATCCTTCCTGAATTTCCTCTGTGTAGATATGTTAGAATTTTCTAGATTTCTATGAGATTCCTTCATTCTTCTAAACTCCTGTGAATGTAGTCCACATTAAATCAGTGTTTCTCTGTCTATATATACAAAGGGCGGCATGGTGGCTCAGTGGTTAGCACTGCTGCCTCACAGCACCAGGGTCGGTGAATGTCTGTGTGGAGTTTGCACATTCTCCTGTGTCTGAATGGGTTTCCTCTGGGTGCTCCGGTTTCCTTCCACAGTCCAAGGATGTGCAGTTCAGATGAATTGGCTGTGCTAAATTGTTCATCGTGTTAGGTGCATTAGTCAGAGGGAAATGGGACTGGGTGGGTTACTCTTCAGAGGGTCAGTGTGGACTTGTTGGGCCGAAGGGTCTGTTTCCACACTGTAGAGAATCTAATCTAATCTAATCAATCCTCCCATCCTAAATATCAGTCTGATAAATCTAGGTTGCACTCTGTCCTTGGCCAGAACATCCTTCCTCAGATAAGGAGACCAAAACTGCACACAGTACTCCACATGTCACCAATTGCAGCAAGACTTCTCTGCTCCTGTACTTAAAACCTCTCGGTATTGATGCTAAATTCCATTTTCCTTCTTCACTGCCTGCTGCACCTGAATGCTCACCTTTCGCAACTGATGTTCAAGGACACATTGGTCTCGTTGCACCTCCCCCTTTCCTAATCTGTCACCATTCAGATGTGCCTTCCTGTGTTTGGTACCAAAATGGAGAACCTCTCATTTATCCACATTATACTTCATCTGCCATGCATTTGCCCAATTAACTTGTGCAACTCTCATTGAAACATTCCTGTACTATCCCCAGATCCCTGGTGTTTTGGTAAACAGAAATCCACCAATCTCAGATTCGATATTGACAATTGGTCTTGCATTGTTTGTTATTTGTGGATGTGAATTTCAATCTTCTCCCATTCTTTATGTTGAACTGTTGCCTCATTTCACTTCTGAAAGATTCTTCCTCTAATATTTATACAATGTCCTTAATCCTAGATTCTCCAACTGGTGAAAATAATCTGCTTCCATTCACCTGACCCTCCAGTTAATGAAGTTATTAATCATATCACCCTTAAACTCTCTAATTCTGTGATTTTAGAATGTTAACACAGTACAGAAAGAGGCCCTTTGACCCATCGTGTCAGATTATTAAAGGATTGGACACTGTGGAGGCAGGAAACATATTTCCACTGATGGGTGAGTGCCAAACCCGAGGACACAGCTTAAAAATATGGGGTAGACCATTTAGGACAGAGATGAGGAGAAACTTGTTCACCCAGAGAGTGGTGGCTGTGTGGAATGCTCTGCCCCAGAGGGCAGTGGAGGCCCAGTCTCTGGATTCATTTAAGAAAGAGTTGGATAGAGCTCTCAAGGATAGTGGAATCAAGGGTTATGGAGATAAGGCAGGAACAGGATACTGATTAAGGATGATCAACCATGATCATATTGAATGGTGGTGCAGGCTCGAAGGGCAGAATGGCCTACTCCTGCACCTATTGTCTATTATCCTAAAGTTCAAGCTATTCTAATCCCATTTGCCAGCACTTGGCCTGAGACCTGTTTGTTGTGTTGCTGTAAGTTCTCACCTAAAGATTTTTTTCAACGTTGTGATGGCCCCTGCATCTATTGTCCAATCAGACAATGATTTCCATTTGGCAACCACCCTCTGGGTGAAAATAAAACCTCTTTCTTAAATCCCCACCAAACCTCTTGTCCCTTACCTTAAATCTATACCCCTATTTGTTGATTCTTTATTAAATAGAAAGATTTCTTCCACCAACCCTGTTTAGTGAGTTGTCAGAGGCTGGTACAATTACAACATTTAAAAGGCACCTGGATGGGTACATGAATAGGAATGGTTTAGAGGGATATGGGCTAAGTGCTAGCAAATGAGACTGGATTAATTTAGGATATCTGGTAGGCATTGACAAGTTGGACTGAAGCATCTGTTTCTGTGCTGTACGTCTCTATGGCTCTGACTCTATACCCCTTATAATTTTGTGCACCTCAATCAGGTCCCCTTCTCTACTCTCAGGAAAACAATCTCAGTCTATGCAGCCTGTCTGTTTATAGCTGAATCAATCCAACCTAGGCAATGTCCTAGTGAAATTCCTCTGAACCTTCCCTCATGCAATCACATCCTTCTCATAGTGGGGCAACTAGAACTGTGCACAGACTAGCTGTAGCCAAACAAACACTTTATACGGAGTTCCATCATAACCTCCCAGTTCTTCATTCAACCATAGAATCCCAAGGAAAAAGACCATTCTCCCCATTAGGTCTGCACCAACCCTTCAAAAGGTAGCCCCAGCCTCCTCCCCCCCCCCCCCCCCCGACCTATCTATCCCTTAAAGCTCACAGTTAGCATGCCAACCCACCTAACTGGCACATTTTTGGATAGTGGGAGGAAACCAGAGCACCCGCAGAACTCATCGAAACACAGAGAGAAGGTGAAAATTGCACACGGACAGTCAACCAAGGCTGGAATTGAACCTAGGTCCTTGGTGCTGTGAGACAGCAGTGCCCACTCTTGCTGGCAACTAATGCCTCAACTAATAAATGCAAGTAACTATATGCCTTCTTAACCACCTTATCCACCTCAGTTGCCTTTTCTGATTATTTTTTATACCTGAAGCAGGAGAATCTACGTTTCAAGCATAAAGCCCTTCATCAGGAATGAGGCTCATAGCCCAAGGGGGCTGAGAGATAAAAAGTGGGGGGGGGGGGGGGGGGGGGGTGCGAGGTGGAAGGTAGCTGGGCATGCAATACATAGATGAAGGTGAGGGTGAAGGTGATAGGTTGGAGAGGAGGATGGAGTGGATAGGTGAGAGGAAGATGGACAGGTAGGTGCCGAGTTGGAAGGTTGGTTCTGGGACAAGGTGAGGGGAGGTGAAATGAAATGAGAAAACTGGTAAAATCCGCATTGATCCTGTGTGGTTGGAGAGTCCCAAGGCATGAAGATATAGATTTCACCAGTTTCCTCATTTCCCTTCCCCCCACTTTATCCCAGATCCAACCTTCCAACAAGGCACCACCCTCTTGACCTGTCCTACCTGTCCATCTTCCTTCCCACCTATCCGCTCCATCCTCCTCTCCGACCTATCACCTTCACCCTCACCTTTGTCTACCTATCGCATTCCCAGCTACCTTTACCCAGCCTCACCTCTCCTCCCATTTATCTCTCAGCCCCCTTGGGCCACCAGCCTCAATCCTGATTAAGGGTTTTACACTCGAAACATTGGTTCTCCTGCTCCTCAGATGCTGCCTGACTGGCTGTGCTTTTACAGCACTGCACTTTTCGACTCTGATCTCCAGCATCTGCAGTCCTCACTTTCTCCCTGTTTTCTACACCTGTAAATGACATTTTAATAATCTCTGTACCTTGATCCCCAAGTCTCTCTGAACCTCCACTGTTTTGAATTTTTCATCATTTACAAAAACCTGTACAGATCCAATGGAAACACTGAAATGCATTTGCCCAGTTATTCAACATATCCAAATGTTTGTAATTTATTGTTTCCATTTATGTTGCTCTCAGAACCACTTGTCTTGTGTCAACAATAAATGTGGAGTTGTGTTTTTTTAACCCAGCTAAATTGTTCAAAAATGCAATGAACAGTTGAGACTCAAAACTGATACTTGCAGGACACCTCTCATCCATTTAGATCCTCACCGCTGGAGGATTTTATCCTTAATATCCATACTAATATTCAGCACTGAATATCCAAGGTGAAGGAATATTCTGATGATGTAACATCACTGGATAGTGTACTAGTGGTGAACGGGAGGGGATTGAGTCAAATAGGAGTTGCCCTGATCAGGGGGACTTCTGTGTTCTCGATGCCGTTGAGATAGTTCAGAGTTGTTGCAGATGTTCCCTTCCGTGTGAGTGGGAAGTGATTATCTGACCTGAGCATTCTCGACTGTTGGGGGGATTGGAGTGGCTTGGAGGGGAGTTCTCCCAGCTCCTCAGGTTGATCATCCAAGTGTTATTTTTGGCTGAAGAGACTTTAACATTGTGTCTCGGTCTTGTGTGCTGGTCTCCAGCATGGCTGTAAATGGAGGTGTTCATAGAGCTGCCTTCTCCTGTTACTGGACTGGTAGTCCACAGTTCTCAACAATAGGTGATAGGAATACAGAACTTTGCTCAGTTCTGATCCTGTGGGCTGTTTAGCTATGTTTATTACCTACTACATTCAGTTTTTGTCTGTATATTACCCTCTGTCGTACATTCATTCGGTTCAAGTCTGCATTTGAAAGTGTCCCTAATGCAGCTCCTGACCTGCCTGATTACTGGTTTGACGTAATCATGAAATGAGGACTGTGCTGAGCTCTGAGATTGTGGTTGAGTACAGTCCTGCTGCTGATGACCCACTTGGACACCTAGTTTTGGGATCTTAGTTACCCAGTGATGATTAACATGAAGAAGTACTCACCTTCAGTTGGGAGGGCACTATATGGGCAGATCTTATCGACATGTGCTCTGGTGAGATTTGTCACTTCACCTTCCTTCTACAGTGCTCGGCATTCCTCCAGATGGCTTAGATTGTACTAACCCGGGAGGGGTAACTTCAGTCCAGGCTGGCATGGTCTGGTGTGTTAGCCTCCACTGCTGGTCCTGAGGAAGGAGGACTGACCTCTTTGGTTTGTTAATTGAGTTTAAATTCCAGCAGTTAGTGTGGTGGTATTTGAACATATACCTTGAAAGCATTAACCTGGGTCTCTGGATTAGTAGTCCAATAATATATCAGTGATATACTGTTCATTGATAGACTGTTCCACAGAGAGTGCCAGGTCTGCTGCTCCCCTGGGGGCATTATATGTAAATCACTGCACCACCCAGTCCTTCCAAATCCCCCCAAGACTGCAAAGCGAGTGACAATTCTTCTCTTCTACTGTTGGTGGGGCAAATGTCAGGAAAAGTGCAAGGCAGCTCCAGACTAACATGCTTGTCTGGGTGCGCAATGGGGTTTTAAAACTCACTTAGCCTCATTGAAAATCCCTCCAACCAAACTCAAGGCAACTCAGGCTTTGCCAAAATACATAAGATTCCCAAGATTCAGTCCATAGTTCTTCTTGAACTTGTTTAACTGAAGCATGAGACTCCATGGAGTCAATATTGAAGAATTCCCCTTTGCCAGTGGGATGGTGACAGAGGAGTTTGGGATGTTCCCAGTTTGATATGATTCAGTGAGTATCATCACTAATTGACCAAACTGTGGGTCAGCTCTCCTCACTTAGGCACTTGTCATTCTTGGTAAGAGAAACTTTACAGATTTCACTGGGCTGAGCTCACCTTCGTTGTATCCTGACATCTAAAACTTTCTCTACTAGGTCTTCAAGAGTACAATACAGGTACTCAGTGAATTAATAGCCCATTTTGCATTCTTCCCAACTGTCTTTTCCATTGTCCTCAAGGCAACTGGGAAGGTGGACAAAGAAAGTAATCACATTATCTGCTCCTGATCATTATCCAGTGTTCCTGGTCAAAACAGAGGTCAAGTAAGGAAAAAGAGAGAATTTACATCTGATTCCCCCACACAGAAATGACAGACTGGCACTAACTGGGACTTCCACTGAAGAAGGGATATTGAGCTATAACTGGACTTGTAATCCAGAGACCCAGGATAATGCTTTAAGGACATGTGTTCAAATACCTGATGAAGGGCTTCTGCTTGAAACGTTGATTTTCCTGCTCCTCGGATGCTGCTTGACCTGCTGTGCTTTTCCAGCACCACTCTCATCTTGACTCTGATCTCCAGCATCTGCAGTCGTCACTTTTGCCAACGTGTTCAAATACCACCACACAGACTGCTGGAATTTAAATTCAATTAACAAACCTGGAATTAAAAGTGAGTCTGAGTAATGGAACTGTGTTAACTGTTATAAAAACCGATTGGGGCACACCTGAAGGAGAGGAAACCTGCGTCCTTACTTGGGTCTGACCTACATGTGACTCCACATGCACAGCAATGTAGTTGACTCTTAAACACTCTCTGAAGGGGTTGCTCAGTCGGATCAAAACTACTGCAAAGCCACAAAGGAAAGAAATAGGACAGACCACCCAGTATCAACCTCAGTCCTGGAAATTTCAGCAACTAACACAGCCCTGTCAACCCTACAGAGCTCTCCTCACTTACTAATTGTTGGAAGCTTCTGTCAAAATTGGAAGATCTGTCCCACAGATTAGTCTGCCAGCAGAGTCATTCTCACAGAATCACATGGAAGAGACACTGTCCAAGCTAGGACAATCGCCATCCCTGGATATACTCAATGAAGCTGACAATGTGGTATGCTGTAAGGAACATGTTGTCCTGGGAGTCCTCAACATTGACTCCTGACTGTACCCAGTCGCATTGGTTCAGGTCATCAGGAAAGAAAACCTCCTGATTACAATCAATATTCACTAACAATTGTGGCTTAGCAGAACCACTATCGATCAACAACATAGCTGCTAGACTGGGATTTCAGCAATGGTGAGGGAACCAACTAGAGGTCAATCTACATGTTCTTGGCAGTATTGATGGGAGTGACCAATACACAGTTCTTGTGGAGGCAAAACCCCACATTATGCATCAGAATTATATTCAAACACAAATCTGTTACCTCGTGGCCTGGCATACCCCTATTTTACTGTTACTATCAAGCCAGGGGACCAACCCTGGTTCAATGAAGAGCACTGGGGGCATGCTGGGAGCAGTATTAGACATTCCTAAAAATGATGTAACAAGCTGGCAAAAGCCAGAGTAGAAGACTACCTGCACACCAAACAGCAGGAGCAGTATACAATCAACAGAGCTAAGTGATACCACTATTAACGGTTCAGATTTAAGCTGTACAGTCCTGCCACATTCACTCGTGAATGGTGATGGACAACTAAATAACTGGCTGGGGGAAGTGGCCCCAGAAATATCCCCATCCTCAATGATGGGGGATTCCAACACATCAAAAGAGAAAACTCAAACATCTGCATCTCCCCCAGTTGACTTCTGGGAGCTTCCCAGCATCACGTTGCCAGTGGCCAATTTGATTCACTCTGTGTAATATCAAGAAATGGCTAAAGGCACTGGATACAAAGGCCCTAGGTGCTGACAGCATCCTGACCAAAATATTGAAGATTTCTGCTCCAGAACTAGCTGTGCCCCTGACAAAGCTATGCAGTGTAGCCACAAGATTGGCATCTATCCAGCAATTTGAAAAAAACTCTCCAGATATTCCTGTTCATAAATCCAACCTAATCAATTCGAATCCTCTCAGTCAACTGTCAATCAGCAAAGTGATGGAAGGTATTATGACAGTATTACTTACTCCCCAGTGGCCTGTCCAGTAATACTTAATTTGGGCTTTTCCAGTGTCAGTCAATGGCAGCAATGTGTATCATCTACAAGATGTACTATAGCAGCCTATAAAGGCTGTTGCAATAAGAATTACCGAGCCTATGACCTTTACTGTCCAGGAGGACAGGGAAACAGATCCCTTGGAACACCATGATCTTCAAGTTCTCCTCCAAGCCATTCATCATCCTGACTTGGAAATATATCATCAATCCGACATTCTCAGTGCCTGGAACACCCTCCCTAACAGCTCTGTGGATATATCCATACAATATAGACTGCAGCAATTTATGGAGGTGGACAGCAATGCCCACATCCTCTTAAAGTATAAACAAAACGCCTGAGGAGTCAACTCTTTCACAAGGGAGGAGACAGAATTGGAGGAAATTAGCACAAAAATATTGGATAATTCAAATTTTGTGCATCCGAATTATTTTGCTTTAATTGGAGGAATTCATATTCTTTTCTTGTTTTACAGATGGATTGCACTGTACTGCACCAGAGAAGACAGAGAGGATAGGCACTGCAGATAGATTCTGACCAACCCTAAGGAACAACTGCACAACTGTGGGAAGACATCCAATATTCCAGCATTGCTTACCACAGAGAAGGCTGGGCAGTGAAACCATTTGGTCGGGGGAGCTTTGATATATCATCAGATCTGAAACTGGTCAGTGATGTGGAGCCTTCTGTCAGAACCAACCTTTCCGAAGATTCGGCTGTGGGTGATCGGTCAGGAAGAAGTGTGAATGGACTCAAGATGTGGTGAAAGCTTCAGTCAAATATTGAGCCTTATGAACCATTGACTTATTCCTACAGGTGAGAGGCTGTTCAAGTGTGAGGGGAACTCCAAAGGCTTGTTAAGATCTCCTGACACATATTGTATGACTATTAAAATAACAGCAGGTACATGGAAGAGAAACCTTTTAAGTGTGAGGTCTGTGACCGAACCTTTGCACAATCATGGACACTCATGAATCACAGACGCATTCACACCGGGGAGAAACCATTCAAGTGTGAGGTGTGTAACCATGGCTTTGTACAATCATCAGGCCTGGTGAACCATCGGCGGATTCATACTGGGGAGAAACCATTCACATGCAAGGTATGCAACAAATCATTCTCACGGTCATGGACTCTTCATGTGCACCAACGTGTTCACACAGGGGAGAAACCATTCAGGTGTGATGTGTGTGACAAATCATTCTCAGATGCATCAACACTCCAAAAACACCAACGCATTCACACGGGGGAGAAACCATTCACATGTGAGGTGTGTGACAAATCATTCTCAAAGTCATCGACCCTCCTCGTGCACCAACGCATTCATACAGGGGAGAAGCCATTCACATGTGAGGCCTGCATAAAGTCATTCTCATCATTATCAGATCTCCGCAAACATCAACGTATTCACACAGGTGAGAAACCATTCAAGTGTGAGGTATGTGAAAAATCATTCTCGTCATCATCAGATCTCCACAAACATGAACGGATTCATACAGGGGAGAAGCCTTTCAGGTGTGTTGTGTGTGACAAATCATTCTCCTTGCTGTCGAACCTCCGCACACACCAACGTATTCATACTGGGGAGAAACCGTTCAGGTGTAAGGCATGCAATAAATCATTCTCTGATTCATCAAGACTTCTGCTTCATCAGAGGATTCACACAGGGGAGAAACCATTCACATGCAAGGTTTGTGAAAAATCATTCTCATCATCATCAAACCTCCACACACACCAACGTATTCACACTGGGGAGAAACCGTTCAGGTGTAAGGCATGTTACAAATCATTCTCTGATTCATCAAGACTTCTGCTCCATCAGAGGATTCACACAGGAGAAAAGCCATTCAAATGCAAGGTGTGTGAAAAATCATTCTCTGACTCATCAAACCTCCGGACACATCAACGAATTCACACAGGGGAGAAACCATTCAAGTGTGAGGTATGTTACAAATCATTCTCTGATTCATCAAGACTCCTGCTGCATCAGAGAATTCACACAAGTGAGAAATCCTTTGTATGCAAGGTGTGTAACAAATCGTTCTCAGACCCATCAACCCTCCGGAGACATCAAAGAATTCACACAGGAGAGAAACCATTCACGTGTGAGATGTGTGACAAGTCGTTCTCAAGGTCATGGAACCTCCTGCTTCATCAGAGGATTCACATAGGGGAGTAATCCACCAGCGTTTGTGGTGAACATGTTGGCATCTTCAACCCTTTTCAGATACCAGCAGATTCACATGGAAGAAAATCTGAAGGTGTGACATGTATGACAAAATGTTCACACATTTTTCCGAATCTTTTAAAATGCCAGTGGATCCACACTGTTGAGAAACCATTCAGAAATGAGGTGTTTGACAAGACTTTCACACAGTTAATGTATCTCCTCCTCCATCAAAGCATTCACACAATCAGTCTGAGTTCTATCATAAAGCTTTCAGACAGTTGTTGGATCTCCTGGAACATCAGTTAAACCACACTGGAACTGACTAAACAAATTCCTGCTGAATTTTTCTTAAAGTGTGAACCTCTTTGCAAATGGTATTGGGATATCGAACAAGAAGCAGCTTTCACTCCCATCAAGCAACTAGTGATGACATCACCAGTGCTGAGGGATTATGATGTCACAATGGAGTCATCCGGACTTGGAGTAACCCCCATGCAGTGAGGACAACCCATTGTGTTTGTATCCGGAGCGTTAATACACACTGGATGGCACAATGCATGAAAACAATTTTTCTCAATTCAATTTCATCTGCTGCAAAGTGTTTGCAAGGGAAGACAGTGAATCTGACAGACAAGTGTACTCCTCCAGTCAAACAAATTTCACAACAGAGTGCAACTTTTCAAATGTTTCAGGAGGTTTAATGAAAGGTTGACCATTAAGGATCACCTTTTACAGTAAGAGGTTATTGGACAAACAAAAATAAGGTGGTTATCCAAGGTGGCATCTGTACAAAGGGTGTCTAGGTCATTATTCTTGAAGGGATGAGAACAGAGATACTGAAACATGTCCCACTGAACCATCAAGGAGCTGGGTCTAATTTGAGGAAGGTAAGAGAAGTGCTGCATTGGCCAAACATGAGCCAAATTTTTGAACAAATTTGATCGATCAGCAGCAACAAATCCTTTATTCTTTCATGGGATGTGGAAACCACTGGCATAACAACATTTGTGGCTCATGTCTTATTGCCCTTGAACTGATTGGTTTGTTAGGCCAGTTAAGAGTTATCAGCGCTGCTGTGGGTCTGGAGACAAGAATAGATCAGATAAGGATGGCACCTGTCACTCCTGAAAGGTCATTAATGAACTGTCATGACTCACTGGGATAGTACATTGAAAATCAAGCCCAGTACTCCTGAGCCAGCACAGAAGTTAACATTTTTAAAAGAAAATCTCCAAACTACCTGATTTTCAGACCCAGGTTGATACAAAGCACAGGCCAGATCTCTGTACTTAAAATTTAAAAAACTATTTGTTATAGGCAGTTAGATCTAGCAACAGGTACACAATTCAATTAAGAGAACTCTACTAATTCAAACTGTAAACCCCTTATAAACCCCTCTTACAAATAAGTGAACAGAAACAGTGATAAAAATTGTGGCCAATCTAAAAGCTATAAAAACAACTCTGTAGACTTTGTTCTCAAGATCTGTTGGGTTGGTCCTTGCTGATCTGAAGATTTTTCCTGAACCTTCCTTTTTCCAAATGCTTCCACTGGTTTGGAAAAGGCAAAGAGTATCCCTTTCACATCTGAAAGGTCTCTGAATTATTCAGTCGAAAGACCCAACTTGCGGGATGTGCTGAAGGGACAATAAACTGGTTTTCTTCTGGTTTAAAGTGACTTATGGTAGAGAATTGAGAGAGCGAGATTTTAGCTACTGCAGACCTGCTGACTTCTCTTCTGGTCTGAAAAGGCTTCTCTCTGTTTTATTCACAGCCCAAGCTGCTTAGCTACCTAGCAGCCACTCATGGTTGTTGGAGGCAGATGATCTTTGTCATTGATAACTGACCATAGTCCACAAACCAAACAACTTCACTTGTAAACAACTCGTCAGCACATTGCTGGACCCCAGAACTATACAAACAACATCACAACTGGTATCAAATTTCTTGATTTCAAAATATATTTTGTAACAGTTCTTTTTCATTTCAGTCCACAGTTTTAAATCACATGAAAATGAAAAGATATGCTCTTTACAGAACCAAAGTGTTTTTTTCAAAAAATCAATTATAGCTTCATGGCCAGCATTATTGAGACTAGATTTAATTTCCAGATTTATTCATGGTATTTAAATTCCATCAGCTGGTGTAATGGAGCTACCAAGGCAATTACGTTCCTCAGAAAGACAAATGTCATTTCAGAAAACAGCAACATCACATGAAGAGTCACCAACAACTCAAATACATGCCATGAGAAGAGCTGTGCACTTCACAGATTGTGTGCATTGCTGTGAATAGACAAAAAACATTGGAACAGACTGGAAACAATCAACTGTTCTTTTTTCCCATTCATTTTATGTTTGGACCAATTTGCAACAGATTTTTTAATAAAATGGAATATTGGATAAAAATCTTTTTTTGTACTGTGGCTTCTAACATCCACATGAGATCAATATCATTGTATGTAAATTAGAAATTGAGAGCAGTTACCATTTTACCATCTGGAACATTACTTGAAATTCAAATGGATGGAAGTATTTCTGAAGCACCAAGAGTTTCCTGAAGCTTGTGAAAGTGAACAGTGAACAGGAGGTGACTTTGAGCAGATCAGGTGGAGCTTTAAACTTATCTGAATATATTTCAGTTATTGCAGCTACTGTCTCAGTTTCTTTGCAGACGTTTGTCAGAGCTTTCAAGTGAGGGATTAGCATTATTCATCCTCAAAGGCTTTGAAGTTGACAATGTCAGAGGAAGTGGCAGAGGAAGGGTACAACTACACCATTTAAAATACATTTGGACAATTACTGTACATGGATAGGAAACGTTTAGAGGGATATAGGCCAAAAACAGGCAAACGGGACTAGTTCATTTTAGGAAACTGGTCAGCATGCACGAGTTGGGCTGCAGGGCTTGTTTCCATGCAGTATGAGTCTCTATCAGTTGAAAAAAACAAAAGAGTAGGAGTGAAGATAGAACCAGTACTTAGAACCTGTGATGCAGAAAGTGAGCCTGGGACTTGGTGACTGTGTTTAAATTGGGGAGTGAGAGAATGAAAGATCTGGAGGTGAACAGCTTCGACAAAATAAGTGAAGGGTCAATTTGAATAAGAGATTGATGTAGGGCACGGATACTTGTGACTTTGGTTTGATTTTGGGGGGGGGGTGGGGAAGAGGGGGGAGAAGTTGTGGTCATGCTGGTGACTTTTTAATGAAAGATCATCTCATCTTTACATGTTAATGACACTTCCAGCATTTTTTGATTCAATTTTTTAAAGCCTATACGCAGATCATTTGGCCCAACTGTTTTCACCTGGTGCTTATGCTCCACACGAACTTTCTCCCTCCCTATTTTTTCTCACCTCTCAGCAGATTGTTCTTTTTTTTCCCCTGATGGTTTTATCTGGCTTCTCATCAATTGCATCTAAACTATTTCCTCAACCATTCCCATTGGGAGCAAGTTCCACATTCTTGTGTTTCCCATGGTAAAGAAGTTTATCCTGAATTCTTCATTAGACTTATTATCGACCATCTAATAATGGACTAATTTTGGACTCCTCCACACAAGTGGAAACATCTTTTCTCTATTTACCCCAAAGTCTTCATTTATAATGCATCATTGTAAAGATTTCTGTCATGTCACCCTTCAGCCTTCTCTTTTCTGCGGAGAAGAGTGCTGGTTTGTTGAGTCTTTCCTGATAGTTACAATCTCTCAATTCTCAGTCTCATCCTTATCAATGCTTTTTCATACCTCCTCCAGTTTCTTTTGAATATGGAGGATTAGAACTATCCACAGTGCTCGGAGTGTGGTCCAAGCAAGATTCTAAACAAGTTCAACATAACTACTCTGCTTTTCAATTCTATTCCTCAAGAGAGGACCACAGTGCTATAGTTTATTTAGACTTGTCAATATACTTTTGTGATCAACAAGGCTTAAGTTATTGAGTACAGCAGTTCCGGCTGTACAGGACATTGGTTAGGCTACTATTGGAAAATTGCGTGCAATTCTGGTCTCCTTCCTATCGGAAAGATGTTGTGAAACTTGAAAGGGTTCAGAAAAGATTTACAAGGATGTTGTCAGGGTTGGAGGATTTGAGCTATAGGGAGAGGCTGAACAGGCTGGGGCTGTTTTCCCTGGAGCGTCGGAGGCTGAGGGGTGACTTTATAGAGGTTTACAAAATTATGCGGGGCATGGATAGGGTAAATAGGCAAAGTCTATGTCCTGGGGTCGGGGAGTCCAGAACTAGAGTGCATAGGTTTAGGGTGAGAGGGGAAAGATATAAAAGAGACCTAAGGGGCAACCTTTTCATGCAGAGGGTGGTACGTGTATGGAATGAGCTGCCAGAGGAAGTGGTGGAGGCTGGTACAATTGCAACATTTAAGAGGCATTTGGATGGGTATATGAATAGGAAGGGTTTGGAGGGATATGGGCCGGGTGCTGGCAGGTGGGACTAGATTGGGTTGGGATATCTGGTTGGCATGGACGGGTTGGACCGAAGGGTCTGTTTCCATGCTGTACATCTCTATGAGTCAATATATTCTGTGACAACAGGCTTAATTTATATGTACAATAGAGATGTTGTTGAGAAAGTCTTTTGAGGGCCAATACTGTAATGTAGCATCAAGAGAAAAACAGAAATGAACAAAGGGAAGGTAGGACCATTTTGCATCTTTGGGTTCCAGTGAGTTGACTTTTAGCAGTAAATAGAAGCCAAGATAATGGTACTGATTAGCTTGAAGAATGATCTGATCACAGGTCTCCAGTCAAAAAGGTACACTTTTGGTGAGATTCTTTTGGAGATGCCGGAGTACTCTTCCTTCGGGGAATTATAAATAAAGGGTTACATTATTGTGCGGAAGATAGGAGTATTTTTCTCATTGGTTAGTAATGATACATATTTGCTCACAGATTGTTAGCTGAACTGACACAGGTGCACATACAGAGCACTGTAAAATCGATCTTCAGAAAAGGGGAGCGTCGCTGGATTCTTCCACTGTTTAAGGGATAACATTTGTCTCAGGGGACTTGCTAAGGGTGTCTGTTGAGTGGGTGAGGTAGGAGTTACAAGTAGAGCTCTTGCTAGAAAGATGGCACTTACGTGGGACATTTCCAGTTGCTGATTAATTGTCACAGATGATGTTTGGTGTAAGCCCTGTCCTGTCTTCACAAAGGAAGATACAAATATGATGGAGAACACAGGGTCTAGTGAGAGGGAGGAACTGAAGGTAATCAATATGATTAGGGAAATCATGTTGGGGAAATTGATTGGAATACGGGCTGATAAATACACAGAAGCTGGTAATCTACATCCTGTTAAGAAAGCGGCCCTAGAAATAGTGAATGCATTGATGGTCATTTTCTAAAATTTAATTTGATTTATGATTATAACATATACCTAGGTATAGTGAAAAGTTTTGTTTTGCGTGCAGTACAGACAGATCATATCATACAAAATACCTTTGGGTAATAGAATAGAGCAAAGAATACAGCATTACAGCTGCAGAGAAGGTGCACAAGAGCGAGATCAACATTAAATATGAAACTTGAGAGATCCATTCAGAAATCTAATAACAGCATGGAGGAAACTTTTCTTGAATCTGTTGCTACATGTGTTTGAGCTTATGTATCTTCTGCCTGATAGAAGAGGTTGGACGAGGTTTTAACCAGGGTGGGAGGAGTCTTTGATTATGTTGGCTACCTTCCCATCAACAAGTATAATGGAATCAATGGATGTAAGGTTGATTTGCATGATGGACTGGGCTGTATTCACAACTCTCTGTAGTTTTTTATGGTCCTGAACACAGGAGTTGTCAGACCAAGCCGTGATGCATCCGCATAGAATGCTTTCTGTTTTGCATCTCTGAAAATTGGTGAGAGTCTTTATGGACATGCCAAATTTCCTTAGCCTCCTGAGGAAGTACAGGCGTTGTGTGCTTTCTTGATTGTAGCTTCAACGTGGGTGAACCAGGACAGATTGTTAATGATCGTCATCCTGAGGAACTTGACGCTTTCGACTGTCTCCACCTCAGCACCATTGATGCAGACAGGAGTGTGCCCTCCACCTTGCTTTCTGAAGTCTTTCATTTTGGTGATGTTGAGGGAGTGATTGTTATTTTTACACCATTCCACCGAGCACTGTATCTCTTTCCTGTATTCTGTCTCTTCATTGTTTGAGATCAGACCTACAATGGTGGTGTCATCAGTGAACTTGTAGATGGAGTTAGCACAGAATTTGGCGACAGTCATGGGTGTAAAGTGAGGGGCTGAGTTTTCAGCCTTGCGGGGCACCGGTGTTAAGGATTATCATGGAGGAGGTGTTGTTGCCTGTTCTCACTGATTGCAGTCTGTGGGTCAGGAAGTTGAGGATCCAATTGCAGAAGACGGAGCAGAGACCTAGGTCTTGAAGTTTGGGATATTAGTTGATTGGAATTATGGAATCAAGGTCAATAGATGCTGGAACAGCTTCTATGATTGGCATGTAACTCCAATATTTAAAGAAGAAGGTAAAGAGAAAAACAGGGAATTATCAACTGGTTAGTCTGACATCAATATTGGGGAAATATCACACCATGAGTACTGTGTGTAGTTTTGGTCTCATCTGAGGAAGGATATTCTGGCTATGGAGGGAGTGCAACAAAGGGTTTACCAGGCTGACTCCTGGGATGGCAGGACTGACATGTGAAGAGAGACTGGATAGACTAAGACTATATTCACTGGAGTTTATAAGAATGAGGGGCGTTTCATAGATACCTAGAAAATTCTAACAGGACTAGACACGGTAAATGCAGAATACTCCCAATATCTGGGAGCCCAGAAGCAGAGGTCACAGTCTAAGGATACAAGGTCTGCATTTAGGACCACGATGAGAAATTTCTGCACCCAGAGAGTGTTGAGCTTGTGAAAGTCTCTGCCAGACAAAGTGGGTGAGGCAAAATATTGTATGTTTTCAAGGAGGACTTAAGTATAGTTCTGAGGGCCAAAGGAATCAAAGGATAAGGGTCAAAGCGGGAGCAGGGGAGATAAGTTGGATGACCATGATCAAATTGAATGGCCCGAAGGAGAGAATGGCTTCCTCTTGCCTCTATATATCCAGTGTTGGGATCAGCTTTAGAAAAAGTATAACGGCTAAAGGGCCTTAACAAAATGTGAATAGGTTTCATGAGGATGCTACTTTCGAGAGAGAGAGAGAGCAAGAGGGAGAGAGAGGGCACAAGGGGCATTCCACACAACAGCTTTAGGTGTGCAGTTTCCAAAGTTAAGGTGGACTGAGGAACTAGTGTTGAAGTTTTAAAAGTGCAACAGATTGTATGTTAGAGCTAAGTTGACAAAACTAAAATCTTGAAGAACATCATGACTCAAGAAACTAGGTTTGATTAGATTCCCTACAGTGTGGAAACAGGCCCTTCGGTCCAACCAGTCCACACTGACCCTCCGAAGAGTAACCCACCCAGACTCATTTCCCTCTGACTAATACACCTAACACTATAGGCAATTTAGCATGGCCAATTCATCTGACCTGCACATCTTTGGACTGTGGGAAGAAACCGGAGCACCTGGAGGAAACCCACACAGACATGGGGAGAATGTGTAAACTCCACACAGACAGTTGCCTGAGGCTGGAATCAAACGTGGGACCCTGGTGCTGTGAAGCAACAGTGCTAACCACTGAGCCACCAGGTCCGAGACCTACCAGAAAGATAGTTCAACATGTAGAATTTGTGTAACAGGTCATCTTTACTGTCCAATAAGCTTTGTCAGCTTACATTTTAAATCAATTATTTTCATTTTTGTCAATAAGTTACCAAATGAGCATTTCTTACTCTGGGGTTTATTTTAGAGTTCAAATGCTACTTTTAACCTTAACCTGACCATTGCTCACCCCCAATATAGCCAAGTAAATTAATTTGACAACATGAACACAAATTGTTATTTTCAAACCTCTATCATCACTTCATAATCTCTATCCCTCCATTAAAGTGCACACAACTCAGCTCTTCTAATTGTACTGTGATTCACAGAAATTTGTTCAAGATTCCTGCAAATCTATTTCTATTCCACTCCTACATTAGGAGTTATAAACTGTCATGAAAAGAACTCCTGACATTATTACAAGCCATTGAAATTCCGGCCTGTCTTTGTATTTCTGTAAATAATTCTCACATAGCATCTGTTACGTGGGAATGAACTGGAAATCTCTTGAGTTACACAGAATAAAAGATGTGGAGTTTTTGTCTATTTTATGAACAGCCATGTAACATACCCAACTGGGACTGCAGTAATGGTTTTAGAACCAAAGTATTAGTACAGACGAATCAGGATGAGAAATGCATTATTAGTAGATTAGTGATTAAATTCCCTACAGTGTGGCAACAGACCCTTTGGCCCAAAAGGTCCACACCAACCTGCCGAAGAGTAACCCACCCAGTCCCATTTCCCTCTGACTAATGCACCTAACACTATGAGCAATTTAGCACAGCCAATTCACCTAACCTGCACATCTTTGGACTGTGGGAGGAAACCGGAGCACCCGGAGGAAACCCACACAGACATGGGGAGAATATGCAAACTCCACACAGACAGTCGCCCAAGGCTGGAATTGAACCTGGGATGCTAGTGCTATGAGGCAGTAGTGCTAACCACTGAGTCCCATGGATCCACAAAGCTTCCCAAAAAGCATGATGTGATTACAAGACAAAAACATGGGTGTAACTGAACTGCTGTTGCCTTGTTCAAGCAAGAATGGTGGAAAGAGAAACTGTGATTGCATTTGAGACACACTTGGCACTGAACAACAGATCTAAACAAATTTAACAACAAATTCTGCTTCAGAATCAGTCTCTAAGAAAATTATATTGAACAAATTAATTCATAAATAAATCTCCAGTAAGAAAGGCTTTTGTGCGCTGAGATACATGTGACAGAAACATTTTAAATATCTTCATAATAATTTATAATGTCTTGTGCAAGCTACTGAAATAAATACCCTCAATTACTCAAATTATATTGCAGCTCAAAAAAAGCAAGAAGGCTTTGACAGTTTTATTCTCCAAAGTGATCTCTGTGTCACTGATTGGTTTTGTCATAAATATTGCCCATATTTCATTCCCAAACTCACTTTCACATTGGACATATTTCACTGCACTGATTGATTCACCTTTCAGTATTCAGACTGGTTACTCAGTCAGAACGCTCTGATCGGATAATCAGGGATTCCGGGATGTGCTCGTGTGATTAAATTTGAACACATTTTTGTGTGTGAGGTGGAGTAATGGAGGGTCAAAACAAATCACTGACATGACCAAAGTGTATCAGTTCAGGAAATCAACGCAGAGAAAACAATCACTCTGAATGGGAGGGGAAATGTTTGAGAGAGAATCTTGGGGAAAGGAGATGGCAGGGAGTTCAGAAACTCACATGGCATGTTGCCTCGACCTGACTGCCTGTCACCCGCGATGGAGAGCGACCGTAGCTTCCATCTGCCCAGTTTCTGCCTCACTTTGCTGATACGTTCCTCCCAAGACTTGGCACATGCCCCAGCCCCCCCGAACCAAATACCCAGCACCTTCGGCTGGTCGTTCTGACGGTGAAGGGGATCGAGGATTGGTCGGCCCAGTTCCCGAAGAGCATGGCCTCGCTCTTGCCTCGGTTTACCTTGTCCCCCAAGGCCCACTCGAACTGGTCACATATGCACATGAGTCTGCACACGGACAGCGGATCCGAGCAGAAAACATCCATGTACAGGGAGGCCTTAACCTGCAGGCCCCCGCTGCCAGGAATAGTCACCCCTCTCAGGCTCGCATCCTTCCTGATGGACTCAGCAAATGGCTCTATGCAACACACAAACAAGGCAGGAGAGAGGGGGCAGCCCTGCCTGACTCCAGATCTGACTGGGAAGCTATCTGATTTCCACCCATTGATTGACAATGTTGGTGTAGACCAGTCTGATCCAATTGCAGATTCCCTCCCCAAAGCCCATTTTGGAGAGAACATCTCTCATATACCTGTGTGATATCCTGTCAAAAGCTTTCTATTGGTCCAGGCTGATCAGGCAGGTGTCCAACCCTCAGTCCTGCACGTAGGCGATCGTATCCCTGAGGAGTGCGAGACTCTCAGCGATCTTCCTGCCCGGTACAGCACAGGTTTGGTCAGGGTGAATCACCGACCCCAGAGCAGACCTGACCCGGTTGGCAATGACCTTTGACAGAACTTTGTAATCCGCATTCAACAGTGAGATTGGTCTCCAATTTCTGAGTTCCTCCCTCTCCCCCTTCCGCTTGTAGATGAGGGTGATGATGCCTTTCCTCATGGATTCACTCATGGTACCTGCCCGAAACATACTGACTTACACCTCCAGCAGGTCCTGGCCAATCAAGTCCCACAGAGCGGAATAGAGCTCGACCGGTAAGCTGTCGCTTCCGGGAGTTTTATTCTTTTCGAAGGACTCGAGGCCCTTGGTCAGCTCGTCCAGAGATAGCGGCTGGGCCAGCCTCTCCTGTGTTCTGTTGTCTCAGACCTCCGTGATAGAGGACAGGAACGACTGGGAGGCCGCGCTGTCGGTCGGCTTCGCCTCATACAGACTGGCATAGAAGGATTTACTGATCCTCATGATGTCAGCCTGAGATGACGTTATCGAGCCATCTTCTTCCTTCAGGCTGCTGAGCACGGAGCTCTCTTTGTGCACCTTCTGGAAGATGAAACGTGAGCACATCTCGTCCTGCTCCACCGAGCGGATCCTGGACCGGAAGATTATCTTCGAGGCCTCCGGTCATCAGGTGTGAGGCACAGTCATTGCTATTATACGTGGCACAGGTCTGGCCTATTCCCAGAACCTGTGCCGCTGCAGTCACCTGGGCTATCTTCCAGTTTATATGGAGGTCAAAGATGGACGGGGTCTGAAGGGACTCGCTGTACAAAGATCTGGGCAATGGGGGAAAAAATACACCCAATGCCACCTTCACCCTGTTGGCCACCTTTGTGTGTGGCTGCATCAAGCTGTGCGTGGATCCCCGGTACGCAAACACCAAGTATCACTACGTACTGAGATTCTGCCTGTCTCCAGTGTGATGAAGGATGGGCCTGGCCTCGCTGCCGCAGAACGCTCCAAGTATTTGGACCGTTCCGTATCACCTGTCCTTCATGGAGAAGTTTATGAAGAAAAACTCCTTTCACCACAAGTCCATCTGGAAGTGGTCAGCACGTAGTGTCCTTGAGACCCTTCGGGAAAAGGAGAGTGCGTATCCTATCAAGTGATTCCTTGAACAGACTGTCAAAGCCATTTGGCAGAATGCCTCATCACCAGAACTTTCCAACAAGCACCAAGACATGGCTTGGCTGGTGTTGAGAAGGGCTCTGCCTCTGAGATCCTTTACGCACGCCTGGACTCTGAGCCGCACCACACGCTGGCCTCGAAGCGGGCGCGGGGGGAACAAGACTGTCACACACCTCCTTCTGGAATGTGCCTATGCAGAAGAAGTCTGGAGAGGAATGCAGTGGTGTTTGTCGAGGTTCGTCCCGAGCAGCACCGTGATGCGGGACTCCGTGCTCTACGGTCTGTTCCCTGGGACGCACACCGAGACGAACATTAACTGTGCCTGGAGGATCATCAGCTCGGTGAAGGACGCTCTCTGGGCGGTCCAAAACCTGTTGATCTTCCAGCTGAAGGAGTTGACCCTGACTGAGTGCTGCAGACTGGCACATTCCAAGGTCCACGGCTACGTGTTGAGGGATGCGCTGAAGCTTGGGGCAGCGGCCGCCAAGGCGCGGTGGGGAAAGACCACCATGTAACATCTGCCTGCCTAAAAAAGAACAGGGGGCAATCATTTGGGCTCTGCTGCCGCCTTAGCTAAAAATGTAATCGTACAGACCTGTAAATACGAATGATTACTCTGTTTCGGTATGCAAACAAATGGAATGTTTACATATGTATGGCATGTCCAACTGTACAGACCATCAAATTATTTTATGAATAAAATATATTTTTGAAATAATAAAGTAAAGGTCCACCAAGAGCAGGTCAGCACAACCAAACGATCCTCCAAAGTCCAATCACGATCCAGCGATGGTCTCCAGCAGCTCCGACGACTCACAACACAACCCCCGTGGTTTCTCCCCCGCCAGCACACATCCGCGGCGTCAAACCTGCAGCACTTGAGCAGAATCTCTTCCTCTGGTCCTCAGGAACTACACATATTCCAAGCCCAAAGTCAATGGGGAGATGCTGCTACCATTGTGAAAAACCACAGCAGAAGATGTCAACATTTATCAGATCTGTCCCAAAATTTTGTGAAACCCAACATCTCCATAAATATCTGGGACATTGCAGCAAAAACTCACTTTTAAGTGAGAAAATGTTGGAGAGATTTTCTCTGGCAGTGTCTTCCTGTGTTTGATGGAGGGAGGGACAGACCATCTCCTCAAACATGACTGAATTGCAGCCCCAAACCCAGAAAGCTCCCCCTTCACAGGGACTCAGCTCAATTCATCCAAACGGTTCACAATCCCGCTCCTGATGAAGGAACGTCGCTCCGAAAGCTGGTGTGCTTCCAATTAAACCTGTTGGACTATAACCTGGTGTTGTGTGATTTTTAACCAAATAAACCTGTTGGACTATAACCTAATGTTGTGTGACTTTTAACTCTGTACACCCCAGTCCAACACCGGCATCTCCAAATCAAAACTGTACAGTACTCCAGTTGTAACCTCACCAGCACCCTATATAGCTGCAGCATAACCTCCCTGTTTTAAAATTCTATCCCTCTTACGATGAAGGACAATATTCCATTTGCCTTCTTAATTACTTGCTGCATCTGCAAACAAACATTTTAAGATTCCCCTCACTGCTGTCTGTGTGGATTCCTGCCCTGATTCCCCTCACTGCTGTCTGTGTGGATTCCTGCCCTGAGCAAGGATAAAGTTCACGTTTATTCTGGTCCAGAGTCATTCTGTACCTCAGTACAGGATGCTGAAATGTTACTTACACTAGATTGAATTTTAATGTATTATTTTTTATATAAACATACTGCCAAAAACTCTGACAGAGAAGCAGAGTGTAGTCTGATGCCAATTTAAGTATAGTGCGACTACTTTAATCCACTTGAGTCAATTCTTTGACTCGTAAGAGAGACCCAGTGGGGGGGGGGGTCATGGTGTGTCAGAAGGGTGGGAGCGTTAACACCTTATTTATAAAACTTAGGCACAACTTTCAGTTCATAAGCACCAATGGTTCCTTAAAAGAAAAACCATCATAGATCACCAAATGCAAAATAAATCAAGTCATCTCTGAATGTTGAGCTGCAGAGATTGAAACAGACATTCAGTCACCAGCAAGTAAATGTGTACGCAAGGCTGAACACAAAGAGTCAAGGTTTCTCCAAGGTTCAGTGTAGAGGTGCATCCGGGCACCAGGACCCTGTTGAGTACTAACATGAATTATAAGAAAAGAGCTGCAACCTGTGTGGAGAGGCGGGCCACATGTATAAGACCTGCCCAAGACGGGGGGGGCCCCACTTACGCACAGATGGCTGGAGGTGGCAATGTGAGCCGTGGACCCCCAAAGACCAGTAAGGTCCACCCAGACAGCAGGGAAACGGAGTCTGGTGGCACCCAGAAAGAAGAACAGGCTGGAATGGAGGAGGCGGCAGCCAGCGGAGAGACACAGCAGCTGATCCTCGCTCTAGCCGGGCAGATGGAAGAAATGGAGGAGGAGGTAATCAAGCAGGCAGAGGAGTGGATACCTGTTAAAAACAGGAAGAGAAAATCTTGCCAGGCTCCCAAAGCCTCCCAGCAAAACGGGAAAAGACAGCTGCACGAGGGAGGAACGGCCAGCTCTTCGGAGGGGGAAGATGGACGCAAAGAAGGCCATCACCACCAGAAGAAGAGACAGAGCGCCGTTGGTAAAGAGGAGGGCATTAATTCAATTGTTCTTTGTAATGTTAAGACATGCAATGTATATAACTATGAACAACATGGAAAATTGTACAAGTACCAGGGATTTATTTACATGAATAAAGTATATATTGAAATAAAAAAAACATGAATTATGGACAGGCTGCCGGACTGTCTGTTCTCTCTCTCTCTCTCTCTCTGTCCCTCTGTCCCTCTCTCTCTCTCTCTGTCGCCTGCCCTGTGCAGCTCATCCAAACCCCCAGGATCATGTTCCTCAGCAACAAGCTAAGAGTGGGGTACTGAGGGAAAGGGGCTGGGACACAGTTTTTGGGACACTGATTTTAAGTTTGGGGGGTGGTGCTGAACACTTCCTTAAACATTTCTAAACTCAGGCCACGAGGGTCACTGTACCTACTTTCCCTATTCTGCTCCCAAACAATATTGGCTGGTGACCTGTGTAAACAGGATATTCCCTACCGTACTCTCCGAGCATCAGTGGTTACCCTGGCACTTGGTAGTTCCTTGAGAGAGTCAGTGTCCGCGGATCACTGCCTCAGCAAGTCAAGTTTGACTTGTTCCCGGGGCGGTCCTTCCCTAAGGCTTGGGGTCCCACAACCTCATGGATCTCTGGTTGGAGCTGGGAATAGAGAACAGCCTGCAGCACTGACAAACACAGAAACAAGCAGGACAAACAGATGGGACAATACAGGACAAACACAAGACAGACAGACAAAACAGCAGGACCCCTGCCAATTTCCCACCATCTGGGGATTGCTTAGTATTAAAGCAAAAATGTAACTGGCAATCTCTCACCGATCTTGTCATCCGAGGCGGAAGATGAGGCGTTCTTCCTCCAGGCGTCTGGTGGTGAGGGAGCGGTGGTGAAGGAGGCCCAGGACCTCCATGTCCTCAGCAGAGTGGGAGGGGGAGTTGAAATGTTGGTCCACGGGTCAGTGTGGTTGATTGGTGCGGGTGTCCTGGAGATGTTCCCTAAAGCGCTCTGCTAGGAGGTCCCCATTCTCCCCAGTATAGAGGAGATCACATTGGGAACAACGGATACAATAAATGATATTAGTGGATGTGCAGGTAAAACTTTGATGGATGTGGAAGGCTCCTTTAGGACCTTGGATAGAGGTGAGGGAGGAGGTGTGGGCGCAGGTTTTACAGTTCCTGCGGTGGTAGGGGAAAGTGCCAGAATGGGAGGGTGGGTTGTAGTGGGGCGTGGACCTGACCAGGTAGTCACGGAGGGAACGATCTTTGCGAAAGGCGGAAGGGGGTGGGGAGGGAAATATATCCCTGGTGGTGGGGTCTGTTTGGAGGTGGCAGAAATGTTGGCGAATGATTTGGTTTATGCGAAGGTTGGTCGGGTGGAAGGTCAGCACCAGGGGGGTCTGTCCGTGTTACGGTTGGAGGGGTGGTGTCTGAGGGCAGAGGTGCGGGATGTGGACGAGATGCATTGGAGGGCATCTTTAACCACGTGGGAAGGGAAATTGCGGTCTCTAAAGAAGGAGGCCATCTGGTGTGTTCTGTGGTGGAACTGGTCCTCCTGGGAGCAGATACGGCGGAGGCGGAGGAATTGGGAATTGGGATGGCATTTTTGCAAGAGGTAGGGTGGGAAGAGGTGTAATCCAGGTAGCTGTGGGAGTCGGTGGGTTTGTAAAAAATGTCAGTGTCAATTCGGTCGTCATTCATGGAGATGGAGAGGTCCAGGAAGAGGAGGGAGGTGTCAGAGATGGTCCAGATAAATCCCCATGACTTGTCCAGACTTGTCCTACCTGCCTATCTCCTTTTCCGCCTGTCCACTCCACTCTCTCCACGCATCAGGCACTCTGCCTTTATTCCTGATGAAGGGCTTTTGCCCGAAACGTCGATTTCGCTGCTGCTTGGATGCTGCCTGAACTGCTGTGCTCTTCCAGCACCACTAATCCAGACCTACCTCCCCAGGACAAGTTTGTGGTTGCTCAGTTTCCGAATTGCCGCAGGAGCTGGCTACCAAATTCGGTAAAATTTTGGTGATAAATTGTGGAGCTTACCCGACGACCTCCCCACGCCAAGTCAGTGGGAGCTGAAGCCAATTGGCCGCAGTCATTAGATCAGAATTGGGGCTATCCTCCGCAGTCGTCCAGCACCTGATGAAGGAGCAGCTCTCCGAAAGCTAGTGCTTCCAATGACACCTGTTAGACTATAACCTGGGGTTGTGTGGTTTTTAACTTTCTACACCCCAGTCCAACACTGGCATCTCCCAATCCAGCCTTTCTCTGGTCTGACTGGCTGGGGCAGAACTGGCCGCCAGGTTCGAATTGGGCTATATTTAAAATGTCAGGTTCGCTTACCCTGTTCAGAGAAAAAGGAGCTGTCGACTAATATCGACAAACTGTCAGAGAAATGTCCCAATAAAGCAGATAGCACACAACCAGATCGGGTGAAATCGACAAGATCTTTATTCCAAGCAATTAAGATTAAAGGTGCCAGGTACAAGTAAATATTTCTCAACATTGTTTGGATGAGAGCTTAAACTGAGAGCACCATCTTCTCTGGCTGCACATTCCACGTTTTCAACACCCTTTGTTGCTTTGAAAAACAGTCGCCTCTGATATCGTTTACACATGTCTTTGATTTACGGGACTTCCTTACTTACACTAATAACGGATCGTGTTTTACCAATGAGATGTACTAATGATCGTTGAAATATAAGATAGATATTTGATTAGATTAGATTCCCTAGAGTGTGGAAACAGGCCCTTCGGCCCCAACAAGGCCACACCGACCCTGTGGGAGAAATTAGCCCAATAAGGCAGATAGTACACAAATCTGATCGGGTGAAATTGACAAGCTGTTTATTACAAGCGATATGGTTGGAAGAGAAACTGACTAGTCTGATACAGAACTGATAGTCTGTACAGGGAGATCAGGGGTTCTCTTCTTTGAGCTGAGGATGAAGTCAGGTTTTATAGGAGTCTGATACAAAAAGATGAATGAAAATGGGGAAAGATACAATGTATCTGGATATGGAGTAATCTAGTTACAAAACAGTTATCGGATGAATGTCCTGAATCACGATACAATGCCCTATCCCCTTCACCGTCAGGACTGACCACCTGAAGGTGCTGGGTATTTGGTTCGGGGGGGCTGGGGCGTGCGCCAAGACCTGGGAGGAGCGGATCAGGAAGATGAGACAGAAACTAGGCAGATGGGGGCAACGGTCGCTCTCCATCGCGTGAAAAAACCTGGTCATCAGGTGTGAGGTCCTCTCAGTATTGCTATATGTGGCACAGGTCTGGCCTATCCCCAGGACCTGTGCCGCCGCAGTCACCCGGGCCATCTTCCAATTCATTTGGAGATCAAAGATGGACCGGGTCCGAAGAGACTCTATGTACAAAGACCGGTGCAATGGGGGAAAAAACACGCCCAATGCCACCCTCACCCTGATGGCCACCTTTGTGTGTGGCTGCATCAAGCTGTGCGTGGATCCCCGGTACACAAACACCAAGTGTCACTACGTACTGAGGTTCTACCTGTCCCCGGTGTTGCGAAGGATGGGCCTGGCCTCGCTGCCGCGGAACGCTCCGAGTAGTTGGACCGTTCCGTATCACCTGTCCTTCGTGGAGAAATTTATGAGGAAAAACACCTTTGACCACAAGTCCATCAGGAAGTGGTCAGCACGTAGCGTCCTTGAGACCCTTCGGGAAAAGGAGAGGGCGGATCCTGTCGAGCGGTTCCCTGAGCAGACTGTCAAAGCCATTTGGCAGAATGCCTCATCGCCAGAACTTTCCAACAAGCACCAAGACATGGCTTGGCTGGTGGTGAGAAGGGCTCTGCCTGTGAGATCCTTTATGCACGCCCGGACTCTCTGCCGCACCGCACGCTGCCCTCGAAGTAGCTGCGGGGGGGACGAGACTGTCACACACCTCCTTCTGGAATGTGCCTATGCAGAGGAAGTCTGGAGAGGAATGCAGTGGTGCTTGTCGAGGTTCGTCCCGAGCAGCGCCGTGACGCGGGACTCCGTGCTCTACGGCCTGTTCCCCGGGACTCACACCGAGACGAACATTAACTGCGCCTGGAGGATCATCAACTCGGTGAAGGACGCTCTCTGGGCGGTCAGAAACCTGTTGATCTTCCAGCTGAAGGAGTTGACCCCGACTGAGTGTTGCAGACTGGCACATTCCAAGGTCCAAGACTACGTGTTGAGGGACGCGCTGAAGCTTGGGGCAGCTGCCGCCAAGGCGCGGTGGGGAAAGACCACCGTGTAAGATCGGCCTGCCTAAAGAAGAACAGGGGGCCCATGCGGACGTTTTTTTGGGCTCTGCTGATGCCTCAGCCAAATATATGTATATGTACAAGATTGAAAAATGCACAGGATTGTAAATGCGAATGACAAGAATAAAGTCGAATCTGTGTTTGTAAATATGCACATATGTATGGCATGATCCAATGTACAGACCATCAAATCATTTATGAATAAAGTATATTTTTGAAATAAAAAAAAATGCAACATCCTGACAGTATCAATGGGATCAGGAAATTCCAGCTCTTTGCAGGTTGGTGAGAATGTCTCTTCTGAAACAGTAAGGGGCTTCCATTGTTCCTGTCCTGGGAACAATGTCCTTGGTGGTGTCTCTCCATCTGACCTGTTCTTTGAGAAGCTGCGCTAATTTGCATTTCATCCTTAAACGGAAATGCTCCGCCCCGCCCCTTCACACTGTCTCCTCTTTCACCAAAACAAAGCCGCAGCACTCTCTCAAACACTTGAAGCACTCTGTTATCAAACACTATTTACAATGTGAGGTGAACGCGAATAAAAGCAATTTTTAAGCTTTGCTGGTGAAACTTGAAAGATATTTTGAAATCACTTTTTCCTAATCCCTACAAATTGAACAAATCTTCTTTTGTGAAACTGCAGCTTTGCAATCGTCCCCCCTCTGTGTTCCACCATGTAAATCAATCACTTCAGGAGACCTCACGGTTAAGATTAAAGGTGCCAGGAACAAGGAAATATTTCTCAACGCTGTTTGGATGTGACATTAAACGAGAGCACCACCTTTTCTGGATGCACATTCCTCGTTTTCAACACCCTCTGTTGTTTCGAAAAACAGTCGCTGGTGATTCAAATGTACATATTATTTTCATATATGTCTTTGATTTACTTGCTAACTTATACTAATAATGAAACGTGTTTTACCATGACACGTGGTTAGTTTGGTTGAAGTACAAGATTTGATTCCCTACAGTGTGGAAACAGATTGAAGATTTATAAGAAACAGATGAAACGTTGGAATTGTGAGTCATTAAATAAAGCTATGAAGGAAGACTGAACTGCAACAAATAAGTAATTCCAGTCTCATTCAGGAAAGGATGTTGATCAGCCATAAAGACAGCAGCTTAAGTTATCTTGCAGAAAACAGCTGTTTACTTGAAATCATTTACAGTATTAAGAAATAGGTTCTCGCTAAAGGTTCTTCAAATAATCACAAAGTCTCTCATGTTTTAGAATGACTATGTTGGTTTCTGTTCTTTCATACATAAATCACAAAAGGGAATTTATATTTGCCAGGATATGGTGTTGGAGAGACTGTTAGGTCTGAAGGTTGATAAGTCTCCGGGACCTGATGGCCTGCATCCCAGGGTACTGAAAGAGGTGGCTCGGGAAATCGTGGACGCGCTGGTGATTATTTTCCAGAGTTCAATAGAATCGGGGTCGGTTCCTGAGGATTGGAGGGCGGCTAATGTTGTGCCACTTTTTAAGAAGGGTGGGCGGGAGAAAGCAGGAAATTATAGACCAGTTAGTCTGACCTCAGTGGTGGGAAAGATGCTGGAGTCTATTATAAAGGATGAAATTACGGCACATCTGGATAATAGTAACAGGATAGGACAGAGTCAGCATGGATTTATGAAGGGGAAATCATGCTTGACTAATCTTCTTGAATTTTTTGAGGATGTAACTCGGAAGATGGACGAGGGAGATCCAGTGGATGTAGTGTACCTGGACTTTCAGAAAGCTTTTGATAAAGTCCCACACAAGAGGTTAGTGAGTAAAATTAGGGTGCACGGTATTGGGGGAAAAGTACTAGATTGGATAGAGAATTGGTTGGCTAATAGGAAACAAAGGGTAGTGATTAACGGCTCCATTTCGGAATGGCAGGCAGTGACCAGTGGGGTACCGCAGGGATCCGTGCTGGGACCGCAGCTTTTTACAATATATGTAAATGATATAGAAGATGGTATCAGCAATAAGATTAGCGAATTTGCTGATGATACAAAGCTGGGTGGTAGGGTGAAATGTGATGAGGACGTTAGGAGATTACAGGGTGACCTGGACAAGTTAGGTGAGTGGGCAGATGCATGGCAGATGCAGTTTAATGTGGATAAATGTCTGGTTATCCACTTTGGTGGCAAGAACAGGAAGGCAGATTACTACCTCAATGGTATCAAATTAGGTAAAGGGGCTGTTCAGAGAGATCTGGGTGTTCTTGTCCACCAGTCAATGAAGGCAAGCATGCAGGTACAGCAGGTCATGAAGAAGGCTAATAGCATGCTGGCCTTCATAACAAGAGGGATTAAGTATAGAAGCAAAGAGGTGTTTTTGCAGCTGTACAGGGCCCTGGTGAGACCACACCTGGAGTACTGTGCAGTTCTGGTCTCCAAATTTGAGGAAAGACATTCTGGCTATTGAGGGAGTGCAGCGTAGGTTCACGAGGTCAATTCCTGGAATGGCAGGATTGCCTTACACGGAAAGTCTGAAGCGACTGGGCTTGTATATCCTTGAGTTTAGAAGACTGAGAGGGGATCTGATTGAAACGTATAGGATTATGAAAGGATTGGACACTCTGGCAGGAGGAAACATATTTCCGCTGATGGGGGAGTGCCGAACCAGAGGACACAACTTAAAAATACGGGGTAGACCATTAAGGACAGAGATGAGGAGAAACTACTTCACCCAGAGAGTGGTGGCTGTGTGGAATGCTCTGCCCCAGAGGGCAGTGGAGGCCCAGTCTCTGGATTCATTTAAGAAAGAATTGGATAGAGCTCTTAAAGATAGTGGAGTCAAGGGTTATGGAGATAAGGGTGGAACAGGATACTGATTGGGAAAGATCAGCCATGATCATATTGAATGGCGGTGCAGGCTCGAAGGGCTGAATAGCCTACTCCTGCATCTATTGTCTATTGTCTATAAAATGTTTTTTTTAAAAGTTACATTCTCAAGTGAACTTGAGCAAGTTCCATCCATTTGAGAGGGTCCGATAACTGTAGCGACCCCATTTTCACTTTGGCAGAGAGACCTCCGACAGTGGTCTTTCCCCACTGTGTCTTGGCAGCAGCTGCCCCAAGCTTTAGTGTGTTCTTCAGTGCATAGTCCAGGATCTTGTGATGTGCCAGTCTGCAACGCCTGGTCAGGGTCAACTCCTTGCTCTGGAAGACCAACAAGTTTCGGGCAGACCAAAGAACGTCTGTCATTGAGTGGACGGTCCTCCAGGTGCAGTCTTGGTGTGTGTCCCGGAGAGCACAGAGTCACGGAGCTGCTCGGGACAAACCTCGACCTAAACCATTACACCTCCCTCCAGATCTTATTTGCAAAGGCACACACCAGCAGGAGCTGGGTGACAGTCTCTTCACCAATGCAGCCACTTCAAAGGCAGTGTGCGGTGGCACATAGAAACCGGGCACACATGAAGGATCGAACGGGCAGTGCCCTTCTCACCACCAGCCAAGCGACATCATGGTGCTTGTAGCAAAGTTCCGGCCAAGAGGCATTCTGCCAAATTCCTTTGACAGTCTGCTCAGGGGGCCACATGTCAGGGTTTGTGAGAGCTGCTCAGGAGAGTCAAATTAATCTGTCTGTGAGGGGTGGGAGGTGATCCAAAGCATTCAGAAGACAAAAGAGAAGCTGGAGGATGGTATTGATGTAATGAAACCAAGTTAAACAGTAATGGCAGTGTTGGTAATTCTCGTACTAATCAGGGCAGGCAAGAGCACGGCAGGAAGCAAGGGAAGCCTTCAGTGAAATCGCATTGATTTCAAAGCAAGGGGCCTGACAGGTAAGGCAAATGAACTCACAGCATAGATTGGAGACAATAGATTGGTGAGCCTAACGGCTGTGGTTGCTAAGTTGTGAGAGGGGATTCTGCGAGTTAGGATCTCAATTCCAAGATCCAGCACTACATGCTGAGGGACGCACTAAAGCCTGAATGCAGCTGCCAGCAAGACCTAGTTGGGGAAGACCATTGTCAAAGGTCTCCCTGCTCAAGGTAAACAGGGGGCCATTCTGTTATTGGACATTCCTGGTGCATCAAATACAGTCATAGGGTCACAGAGATGTACTGTATGGAAACAGACCCTTCGGTCCAACTTGTCCATGCCGATCAGATATCGGAAACCAATCTAGTCCCACCTGCCAGCACCCGGCCCGCATCCCTCCAAACCCTTCCTATTCATATACCCATCCAGATGCCTTGGAAGTTGCCTGTACAAATAAGAGATTCCTTTGGTGTGTTTGTTGGAGAGCATCACAGTCTAATGTTTACTTGATTTCTTCATGTGCTATTTCACCGAACTAAACTGTGTCTGTGACTATTGGAGATGCCGTGTTGCACTGGGGTGTACAAATAGAGGGTGGGGAGTGGAACAGGCTGCCAGAGGGAGTGGTGGAGTGGAGTACAATTTTGTCATTTAAGAAACATTTGGACAAGTGGATGGATGGGACAGATATGGAGGACTGTGGACCACATACAGGCAAATGGGACTAATTTAATTGTGAACACAAATACATTAAGGACAAAAGGATAACTTGGGAGAGAGTAGGGGGCCCTCAAAGATCAGCAAGGCAGCCTTTGTGTGGAGCTGCAGAAAATAGGAGAGATACTAAATGAGTATTTTGCATCAGTATTTACTGTGGAAAAGGACATGGAAGATATAAAAAGTTGCGAAATAGATGGTGACACCTTGCAAAATGTCCATATTACAGAGGAGGAAGTGCTGGATGTCTTGAAATGAATAAAGGTGGATAAAACCCCAGGACCTGATAAGGTGTACCCTAGAACTCTGCAAGAAGCTAGGGAAGTGATTGCTGGGCCTCTTGCTGAGATATTTGTATCATCGATAGTCACAGGTGAGGTGCTGGAAGACTGGAGGTTGGCTAACGTGGTGTCACTCTTTAAGAAGGGTCGTAAGGACAAGCCAGGGAACTGTAGACCAGTGAGCCTGACGTCCGTGGTGGGCAAGTTGTTGGAGGGAATTCTGAAGGACAGGATGTACATGTATTTGGAAAGGCAAGGACTGATTCGGGATAGTCAACATGGCTTTGTGTGTGGGAAATCCTATCTCCCAAAGTCGATTGAGTTTTTTGAAGAAGTACCAAAGAGGATTGATGAGGGCAGAGCGGTAGATGTGATCTATATGGACTTCAGTGAGGTGTTTGACAAGGTTCCCCAAGGGAGACTGGTTAGCAAGGTCAGGGCTCACAGAATAAAGGGAGAACTCGGCATTTGGTACAGAACTGGTTCAAAGGCAGAAGACAGAGGTTGGTGGTGGGAGGTTGTTTTTCAGACTGGAGGCCTGTGACCAGTGGATTGCCACAAGGATTAGTGCTGGGTTCTCCACTTTTTGTCATTTACATGAATGATTTGGATGTGAGCATGAGAGATATAATTAGTAAGTTTGCTCATGACAGCAAAATTGGAGGTGTAGTGGACAGCGAAGAAGGTTACCTCAGAATACAACGGGATCTTGATCAGATGGGCCAATGGGCAGAAGTGGCAGATGGAGTTTAACTCAGATAAATGCGAGGTGCTGCATTTTGAAAGCAAATCTTAGCAGGACGCATACACTTGACGGTAAGGTCCTCGAGAGTGTTGCTGAACAAAGAGACCTTGGAGTGCAGGTTCATAGCTCCTTGAAAGAGGAGTCACAGGTAGATAGGAGAGTGAAGGTGGCGCTTGGTATGCTTTCTTTTATTGTCAGAGTACTGAGGACAGGAGTTGGGAGGCCATGCTGTGGCTGTACAGGACATTGGTTAGGCCACTGTTGGAATATTGCATGTAATTCTGGTCTCCTTCCTATCGGAAAGATGTTGTGAAACCTGGAAGGGTTCAGAAAAGATTTACAAGGATGTTGCCAGTGTTGGAAGATTTGAGCTATAGGGAAAGGCTGAACAGGCTGGGGCTGTTTTCCCTGGACCGTCGGAGGCTGAGGGGTGACTTTCTAGAGGTTTATATAATCATGAGGGGAATGGATAGTATGAATACACGAAGTCTTTTCCCTGGGGTCCGGTGGTCCAGAACTAGAGGGCATAGGTTTAGGGTGAGAGGGTCAAAGATATAAAAGCGACCTAAGGGGCAAAGATTTGACTTAGAGGATGGTACGTGTATGGAATGAGCTGCCAGAGGAAGTGGTGGAGGCTGGTACAATTGCAAGACTTAAAAGGCATTTAGATGTGTATATGAATAGGAAGGATTGAGGGATATGGGCCGGGTGCTGTCAAGCAGGAATAGATTGGGTTGGGGTATCAGGTTGGCATGGACAAGTTGGACCGAAGGGTCTGTTTCCATGCTGTAGATCTGGTATTAGAGTGTGGCATGGCCAATTGGGGCCGAACAGCCTGCCTCCATACTGTAAAGTTGTATGATTAGATGACGGCATCCACCGTCTCCTTTTACGTGGAGCAGGTGGTGAAGAATCAGTGGACAGAGCTGAATATAATCTGTCGAATAAAATGTTGAAAGAGGCATTTTGAGCAATACTGGAATAGGAAGGCAGGAAATAGAGGGAATTGGAGCAAATGCGGGGTGGGTGGGGGGGATATTTGAATGGCTTGGTCCTGTTGTGAAAAGCATTGAAGATAGCGGTTTATTGCAGGATGAAAGAAGACGTGTGGCATTACGTGTGGATTTGAGTGAAACTGAAGTGAACATCGGTGCAGGAGAGACATATAAGAAGCCGCACGAAGCACAAGTGAGCGACATCTATTGGATCATCTGATTTTTGTTTGTAAATCAGGGGAGAGCGCGAACGCAGTCCCCCACTACCACAAATTTTGCAGTCGAGTATCCCGCATTTGGGGACATCGCAGGCGTCAGCACACCCGAAGTGCAATGGGATAGCCTCGTCCTGGGAGAACCTTTTTTTTTTTTTTTTTTTTTTTTTTTTAATTTCAAAAATATACTTTATTCATAAATGATTTGATGGTCTGTACATTGGATCATGCCATACATATGTCCATATTTACAAACACAGATTCGACTTTATTCTTGTCCTTTACAATCCTGTGCATTTTTTCAATCTTGTATATATACATATATTTGGTGAGGCATCAGCAGAGCCCAAAAAAAAAACGTCTGTATGGGCCCCCTGTTCTTCTTTCGGCAGGCCGATCTTACACGGTGGTCTTTCCCCACCGCGCCTTGGCGGCAGCTGCCCCAAGCTTCAGCGCGTCCCTCAACACGTAGTCTTGGACCTTGGAATGTGCCAGTCTGCAACACTCGGTCGGGGTCAACTCCTTCAGCTGGAAGATCAACAGGTTTCGGACCGCCCAAAGAGCGTCCTTCACCGAGTTGATGATCCTCCAGGCGCAGTTAATGTTCGTCTCGGTGTGAGTCCCGGGGAACAGGCCGTAGAGCACGGAGTCCCGCGTCACGGCGCTGCTCGGGACGAACCTCGACAAGCACCACTGCATTCCTCTCCAGACTTCCTCTGCATAGGCACATTCCAGAAGGAGGTGTGTGACAGTCTCGTCCCCCCCGCAGCCACTTCGAGGGCAGCGTGCGGTGCGGCAGAGAGTCCGGGCGTGCATAAAGGATCTCACAGGCAGAGCCCTTCTCACCACCAGCCAAGCCACGTCTTGGTGCTTGTTGGAAAGTTCTGGCGATGAGGCATTCTGCCAAATGGCTTTGACAGTCTGCTCAGGGAACCGCTCGACAGGATCCGCCCTCTCCTTTTCCCGAAGGGTCTCAAGGACGCTACGTGCTGACCACTTCCTGATGGACTTGTGGTCAAAGGTGTTTTTCCTCATAAATTTCTCCACGAAGGACAGGTGATACGGAACGGTCCAACTACTCGGAGCGTTCCGCGGCAGCGAGGCCAGGCCCATCCTTCGCAACACCGGGGACAGGTAGAACCTCAGTACGTAGTGACACTTGGTGTTTGCGTACCGGGGATCCACGCACAGCTTGATGCAGCCACACACAAAGGTGGCCATCAGGGTGAGGGTGGCATTGGGCGTGTTTTTTCCCCCATTGCACCGGTCTTTGTACATTGAGTCTCTTCGGACCCGGTCCATCTTTGCTCTCCAAATGAATTGGAAGATGGCCCGGGTGACTGCGGTGGCACAGGTCCTGGGGATAGGCCAGACCTGTGCCACATATAGCAATACTGAGAGGGCCTCACACCTGATGACCAGGTTTTTTCCCGCGATGGAGAGCGACCGTTGCCCCCATCTGCCTAGTTTCTGTCTCATCTTTCTGATCCGCTCCTCCCAGGTCTTGGCGCACGCCCCAGCCCCCCCGAACCAAATACCCAGCACCTTCAGGTGGTCAGTCCTGACGGTGAAGGGGATAGAGGATTGGTCGGCCCAGTTCCCGAAGAGCATGGCCTCGCTCTTGCCTCGGTTTACCTTGGCCCCCGAGGCCCGTTCGAACTGGTCGCAGATGCACACGAGTCTGTGCACGGACAGCGGATCCGAGCAGAAAACAGCGACGTCATCCATGTACAGGGAGGCCTTAACCTGCAGGCCCCCGCTGCCAGGAATAGTCACCCCTCTCAGGCTCGCATCCTTCCTGATGGATTCGGCAAATGGCTCTATGCAACACACAAACAAGGCGGGTGAGAGGGGGCATCCCTGCCTGACTCCAGATCTTACAGGGAAGCTATCTGATTCCCACCCATTGATTGAGACTGCACTGACAATGTTGGTGTAGAGCAGTCTGATCCAATTTCCGATTCCCTCCCCAAAGCCCATTTTGGAGAGGACATCCCTCATATATGTATGCGATATCCTGTCAAAGGCTTTCTCCTGGTCCAGGCTGATGAGGCAGGTGTCCACCCCCCTGTCCTGCACGTAGGCGATCGTATCCCTGAGGAGTGCGAGACTCTCAGAGATCTTCCTGCCCGGTACAGCACAGGTTTGGTCCGGGTGGATCACCGATCCCAGAGCAGACCTGACCCGGTTGGCGATGACCTTTGACAGGATTTTGTAGTCTGCATTTAACAGTGAGATCGGTCTCCAATTTCTAATTTCCTCCCTCTCCCCCTTCCGCTTGTAGACGAGGGTGATGATGCCTTTCCTCATGGATTCACTCATGGTACCTGCCCGGAGCATACTGACATACACCTCCAGCAGGTCCTGGCCGATCAAGTCCCAAAGAGCGGAATAAACCTCGACCGGTAAGCCGTCGCTTCCGGGAGTTTTATTCTTTTCGAAGGACTCGAGGGCCTTGGTCAGTTCATCCAGAGATAGCGGCTGGTCCAGCCTCTCTCGTGTTCCGTCATCTAGGACCTCCGTGATAGAGGACAGGAACGACTGGGAGGCCGCGCTGTCGGTCGGCTTCGAGTCATACAGGCTGGCGTAGAAGGATTTGCTGATCCTCATGACGTCAGCCTGAGATGACGTTACCGAGCCATCTTCTTTCTTCAGGCTGCTGAGCACGGAGCTCTCTTTGTGCACCTTCTGGAAGAAGAAACGTGAGCACGTCTCGTCCTGCTCCACCGAGCGGACCCTGGACCGGAAGATTATCCTGGAGGCCTCCGAGGCAAAGAGCGAGGCTTGCTGGCCCTTCACCTCCTTGAGGTCCTCCGTGACATCCACCCCCATCGTCTGCAGCAGGAGCAGGTTCTGCATACTTTCCTGGAGCTGGGACAGTTTTCCCCGCCTCTCTCTCGCCTCCTGGACACCTTTGAGGATAAAGAACCTCTTGATGTTCCCTTTTACCGTTTCCCACCAGTCCGCTGGAGACTCAAAGAGGGGCTTCACGGTTCTCCAACCTGCGTAATCCCTCTTGAGCTCTTCGATGTTTCCCGGGGTCAACAGCTTAGTGTTCAGTTTCCACGTTCCCTTGCCCGCCCGCTGTTCGTCCTGTAGGTGACAGTCGGCCAGCAGGAGGCAGTGGTCAGAGAAGAACACCGGCTTGACGTCGGTGGATCTGACCGAGAGCGTTCGGGACACAAACAGGTAATCTATCCTTGAGCGGATAGACCCGTCTGCCCGTGACCAGGTGTATCTACGCTGCGCTCCGTCTGCAGGGACGCTGAAGACGTCGTGCAGCTTGGCGTCTTTGACCGTTTCCATCAGGGCCCTGGACGTAGCGTCCGGTTTACTGTCCCCCCCGCCGGATCGTCCATCAGCATCAATGATGCAGTTGAAGTCTCCGGCCAGAATGACCGGCCTGGACGTAGCCAGCAGCAGTGGAAGCTGTTGCAGGACGGCCAACCGTTCACTCTTACCCACTGGGGCGTACACGTTGATTAGTCTCACGGGAGCGTTTCTGTATTTAACATCCGCGACGAGGAGGCGCCCGCCCACCACCTCCTTAACCTCGGAGATGGTGAAGTTGCCTCCCCGCAACAGGATACCCAGGCCGGAGGCGCGGCTATCGTTGCCCCCCGACCACACTGACGGCCCGTGGGCCCACAAGCTCGACCATCTCCTGTAACTGCTGAGGTGCGGTATCCCACACTCCTGCAGAAACAGGACATCGGCTTTGACGTTGGCCAGGAAGGCCAGCGTTGAAACACATCGCGTAGCCGCTTTAATGCTACGTACATTTACGCTGGCAATTTTAAACCCCATTTTAACAGTTTGCGGGGTTACCAGTGTCCATTTTCTTCTGGTCTTGCTCCAGTGGGGTAGCTGCGTGCATCCCCGTGGTGACAGCAAACTGCTGGACCTTCCCAGGGCTGAGGTAGTTGTCCGGCTCCACGCTGGAGTCATTTCCCCGCTCTGGTGTCATCGTGTCGGACCCAGGGTCCTCATCGCCCCGTTCTCCATCTGACAGCAGGGCTGTCACTGGGACGCTGCTCCCAGTTCCCTGGAGCTGTGGGCCGGTGGGTACCCCTTGGTTCTCACCGGGTAGGGGGAGGCCTTCACCCATCCCCTCAGAGGGATCGTCTTTTCCTCCTTGGGCGGTGTTGCCCTCCTTTCTCCCCACGGCGCTCTGCCTCTTCCTCCGGAGGCGACCCTTCTTGCGCCCGTCCTCACCCTCGGAGGAGCTGCCTGTATCCTCCTCTTGGAGGTGTCTCTTCCCCCTTCGCTTGGTGGCTTTGGGGCCCTCGAGAGGTTTCCTTTTCCTGTTTTTAACGATAATCCACTGCTCTGCCTCCTTTGATCCCTCCTCTTCCATTTCCTCCGTCTGTCTTGCAGGAGCTTGGGTCGGCTGCTGCATCTCCCCGCCGTCTGCTGCCTGCTCCTCTACAACTTTCCCTTCCTTCTGGGTGCCTCCAGGTACCGTTCCTTTGCTGATTCGCGGTACCTCGTTAGACTTTGTCGGTCCGCGGCTCGTGTTGCCACCTCCGGCCATCTGTGCGTAGGTGGCGGCTCCTCGTCTTGGGCAGGCCTTGTACATGTGGCCCGCCTCCCCGCACAGGTTGCAGCTCTTTTCCTCCCGACAGTCCTTTGTCAAGTGACCCTCCTGTTTGCAGTTCCTGCAGATGGTCACTTTGCAATCCACCGCCACGTGTCCCGACTTCCCGCAGGTTCGGCACACTTTGGGCTGCCCAGCATATGTCAGGTAGCCTCTGCTCCCTCCGATTGCGAAGCTCGAGGGTGGGTGGAGGATGTTCCCACTGTCATCGGCCCTCAGAGTTACCTTGACCTGCCTCTTACTGGTCCAGATCCCAAAGGGGTCGATCACATCGGTGGCTTCTCCCTCGACTTGGACGTACCTTCCCAGGAAGGTCAGGACATCAGCCGCTGGAACGTAGGGGTTGTACATATGGATTGTAACAACCCGGTTCCTCTGTGCAGGAAGCACACACAATGGGGTCGCCGACAAGATGGAGAACAGCGGCTCCCCTTCCTTCTCCTTGAAGACCTTCAGGACCTGTTCGCACTGCTTCACGCTCCTGAAGGTCACATCGAAGTAGCCTGCCCCAGGGAAATCCTGCAGGCAGTACACGTCTGCGGCTGCAAGGCCGCAACACTCCAGCAGAACTTTCTTCACAAACACCGTCCGATCCACCGGTGTGTGCTCCTCCACCTTCTTCACAGTCACCCTGACTGTGTTCCGAATGCCCTGGCCCGGGCGGCGAGTGGCTGCTGAGGCCATAGCTCAGAGGTTGGCTGGTCCCTGAATTGGCGTTAGGCCGAAGCCAGCATGAAGATCCACCAAGAGCAGGTCAGCACAACCAAACGATCCTCCAACGTCCAATCACAACCACCTTGGTGATCATGGTATCTTCCCTGCCAGGTAAGTATGCTCAATACTCTCACTCGCTCAAACCCAACAACAGCCCATACCTCTTACACTCATACTAACTGCGTTTTCGAAAATCGGAAATACATCTCTCTAAGGTTCCCTGTCTGTACAACAGCGCAATTTCTCACCTGGATCACAGAACATCCAGAAAGACTCAGGTTTCACTGAATACGACACTCACTGGGCGACGTGAGAAGCTGCGCTAATTTGCATTTCATCCTTAAACGGAAATACTCCGCCCCGCCCCCTTCACAGTGTCTCCTCTTTCACCAAAACAAAGCCGCAGCACTCTCTCAAACACTTGAAGCACTCTGTTATCAAACACTATTTACAATGTGAGGTGAACGCGAATAAAAGCAATTTGTAAGCTTTGCTGGTGAAACTTGAAAGATATTTTGAAATCACTTTTTCCTAATTCCTACAAATTGAACAAATCTTCTTTTGTGAAACTGCAGCTTTGCAATCTTCCCCCCTCTGTGTTCCACCATGTAAATCAATCACTTCAGGAGACCTCACGGTTAAGATTAAAGGTGCCAGAAACAAGGAAATATTCCTCAACGCTGTTTGGATGTGACATTAAACTGAGAGCACCACCTTTTCTGGATGCACATTCCTCGTTTTCAACACCCTCTGTTGTTTCGAAAAACAGTCGCTGGTGATTCAAATGTAAATATTATTTTCATATATGTCTTTGATTTACTTGCTTACTTATACTAATAATGAAACGTGTTTTACCATGACACGTGGTTAGTTTGGTTGAAGTACAAGATTTGATTCCCTACAGTGTGGAAACAGATTGAAGATTTATAAGAAACAGATGAAACGTTGGAATTGTGAGTCATTAAATAAAGCTATGAAGGAAGACTGAACTGCAACAAATAAGTAATTCCAGTCTCATTCAGGAAAGGATGTTGATCAGCCATAAAGACAGCAGCTTAAGTTATCTTGCAGAAAACAGCTGTTTACTTGAAATCATTTACAGTATTAAGAAATAGGTTCTCGCTAAAGGTTCTTCAAATAATCACAAAGATAGACTTCAATGAAACTTTATAATAAAAGCACTAAGGGAAAACCTTAAAGAGGTGTTTGGCATATCTTGTCTCATTAGCTAAAGAGTGCTAACAGAAAAATTATTATAAAACTTTATAATAAAATTAAAATTGCGACTAACCTTTTTGATTAAAAGGAGTGATAGAATTTGCTAAAGATAGCAAGTGGAATACAATGAAGAATTGAATTCAAGAAGTCCTTAGAGATAAGCGAGTTAGGGATTAGACCAAATGAGAACAGCCAGTAACTTTGGAATGCAACATGCCAAGGCCTAGAGATTACTGTTAGGCATATTTTGTCAGAAAGAGAAGTGCCTCACAAACCATTACAGCGATTAGGGAAGGGTCTGGGAACCTAACATGTGATTCTAAAAAAATTAATGTGGCGTTCCAGAGATTCTACTCTAAGTTATATCAGTCTGAGAATTGTAAGGAGGGGGCAGGCCATAATGGAATCCTTTTTTTAGAGATCTGAAGCTCCCGGGTGTGACTCTCAAACAACAGTCCTTTCTCAATGCCCCATTATCAGAGCAAGAAGTGTAAGAAGCTGTGAGGCAGCTTCAGAGTGGAAAGGTGCCCGGTTCTTATGGATTTCACAGTGAATTCTATAAGGAATTTATAAGTATACGGTCAGGTCCAATGCTGAATATGTTTAATGATTCATACAGTCATGTTTGTCTCCCACCATCTCTGAGAGAGGCCAATATTTCACTTATCCTTAAAAAAGGGAAGGATCTGGAAGACTGTGCTTCATACAGGCCCATCTCGCTCTTAAATGTCGACTTTAAGATCCTCTCTAAGGCTCCTGCGTTAAGGCTGGAGACTGTGTTACCCTGTATTATTAAAGAGGATCAGACGGGCTTCATAAAGGGTCGCAGATTCTCCAATAACGTTAGGAGACTGCTTAAGGTAAATCAAGCATGCCGTCAGCAGTCAATACAGGGACTGGTGATTTCTTTAGATGCAGAGAAGACATTTAACCGAGTTGAGTGGCCGTACCTTTTCTATACTCTAGACCAGTTTGGTCTGCGCGAAGTTTTCATAAGATGGGTAAAAGTTCTCTACAGTGTACCTTTCGCTGCGGTCATTACCAACGGGGTACGATCAAGCAATTTTAATATTCCTAGGGGCAGCCGGCTGGGCTGTCCTCTTTCACCATTACTTTTTACATTGGTGATTGAACCGTTGGCAGAGGCTATTCGTGGGGATCTTAATATATCAGCTCCAGAAGTGGGGTCAAAATTACATAAGATCTTGCTGTATGCAGATAATGTTCTAATTTTCTTGACAATTCCAGCAGTCTCAGTGCCTTGCCTGATACAATGCATTCACGCGTTTGGCACATTTTCAGGGTATAAGATTTTTCAGGGTAAAAAGAAAAGTGGGCGGCACGGTGGCACAGTGGTTAGCACTGCTGCCTCACAGCGCCAGAGATCCGGGTTCAATTCCCGCCTCAGGCGACTGACTGTGTGGAGTTTGCACGTTCTCCCCGTGTCTGCGTGGGTTTCCTCCGGGTGCTCCGGTTTCCTCCCACAGTCCAAAGATGTGCAGGTCAGGTGAGTTGGCTATGCTAAATTGCCTGTAGTGTTAGGAAGGGGTAAATGTAGGGGTATGGGTGGGTTGCGCTTCGGTGGGGCGGTGTGGACTTGTTGGGCCGAAGGGCCTGTTTCCACACTGTAAGTAATCTAATCTGAAAAAAAAAGATTAATTTTCCTAAATAAGAGGTTATGCCTGTGGCTGGTCTTACGAAAGAGTTGGCCCTTGAGAGTGATTATAGATTCCCATTTAGGTGATCACAGGGGGGTTTTGTGTATTTGGGCATATTCATTACTCCAGTTCTGGATTGGCTATTCCAAGCCAATTTTGCTCAATTATTTGAAAAAATTAAACAAAATCTCCAAAGATGGGATGCACTTCCAGCCTCATGGTTGGGTCGGATAGCGCTTACTAAGATGAATATTCTCCCTCGTTTTGCTATACCCTATGCGGATGCTCCCCCTGATTTTCAATAAACCAACACTCAGAAGACTGAACAGTTGGTTCAGCTCCTTTATCTGGCACCGTAAACGGCCCCTCATTAAATGAGCCAAACTGCAGTTGCCTCACAGATTGGGGGGAGTAGACCTTCTGGACATTAAAAATTACCAATTAAGCTCGTTTTTGACCCTTTTGATTGGGTTTGTGGGGACCCTCTTTCAATATGGCTGGATATCGAAGGTCCCCTTACCATTTTGCTGTTTTTGGACAAGGTGAAGACAGTTAGGGAATATTGCCATAACCCAATAGTCATCAATACTGTTAGAGCATGGAGGGCAATTTGGTAGAGGGAAGGTAATATTGGCAAAACATCTTTGTTTACATCTTTAGTGGATATGCTGAGTTTTCAACCAGGTGTGATAGATTCAGGATTTAAACGTTGGGCAGCTAGGGGTATATCTTGCATGGGTGATTTATTTGAGGGAGATGTAATGATGTCCTTCGATCAGTTAGTACGGAAGTACGAGTTACCTAATAGAGACCTCTTTCGTTTTTTCAAGTTTGGGATTTTATTCAAAAACAGACCACACTTTTGAGTGATCCCTACAAATCTGACATAGAAAGAGGGGTACTAAGGGCTAAGAGTACACTCTCTGTCAGTACTCTTTATCACCAATTGGGGGGGGGGGGGTGCCATCTCAGATGAGTCTGATCGACTCTGCAAGATGTGGGAAAGAGAGCTGGGTGTTGAAGTTTCTTCAGAGTCAGGGGAGGATATTTGGGAGAATGCAAGGAAGATATCAATTTGCAATAGGACCCATGCTTTACAGTTGAAGATTCTCCACAGGGTCCACTTAGCCCCAGACTGTTTGTCAAAATTTAAACCGGGGTATCTTCAGCATGCCCCAAGTGCAAGGTCTGTATGGGTACTCTTACCCATTGTCTTTGGTCTTGTGACAGGCTTCAAACATATTGGAGTGCTGTGGTGGGTGCAATGGAGAGGATTTTAGGTGTAGGGGTGGAGAAGGACCCTATTTCGCTCCTTTTGGGCCTACCCATTGTATTTCCTGCAGACCTGAAAATGTGTTGCTGGAAAAGCGCAGCAGGTCAGGCAGCATCCAAGGAACAGGAGAATCGACATTTCGGACATCAGCCCTTCTTCAGGAATGAGGAAACTGTGTCCAGCAGGCTAAGGTAAAAGGTAGGGAGGAGGGACTTGGGGGAGGGGCGTTGGGAATGCGATAGGTGGAGGGAGGTCAAGGTGGGGGTGATAGGCTGGAGTGGGGTGGGGGCGGAGAGGTCAGGAAGAAGATTGCAGGTTAGGAAGGCAGTGCTGAGTTCGAGGGATTTGACTGAGACAAGGTGGGGGAGGGGAAATGAGGAAACTGGAGAAATCTGAGTTCATCCCTTGTGGTTGGAGGGTTCCCAAACGGACGATGAGGCGCTCTTCCTCCAACCGTCATGTTGCCATGGTCTGGCGATGGAGGAGTCCAAGGACCTGCATGTCCTTGGTGGAGTGGGAGGGGGAGTTGAAGTGTTAGGCTACGGGGTGGTTGGGTTGGTTGGTCCGGGTGTCCCAGAGGTGTCCTCTGAAACGTTCCGCAAGTAGGCGGCCTGTCTCCCCAATATAGAGTAGGCCACATCGGGTGCAGCGGATGCAATAGATGATGTGTGTGGAGGTGCAGGTAAATTTGTGGCGGATATGGAAGTGTCCCTTGGGGCCTTGGAGAGAGGTAAGGGGGGAGGTGTGGGCACAAGTTTTGCATTTCTTGCAGTTGCAGGGGAAGGTGTCGGGAGTGGAGGTTGGGTTGGTGGGGGGTGTGGACCTGACGAGAGAGTCACGGAGGGAGTGGTCTTTTCGGAACGCTGATAGGGGAGGGGAGGGAAAGGAAATATGTCCCTGGTGGTGGGGTCTGTTTGGAGGTGGCGGAAATGATGGCGGATGATACGCTGGACATGGAGGTTGGTGGGGTGGTAGGTGAGGAGCAGTGGGGTTCTGTCCTGGTGGCGGTTGGAGGGGCGGGGCTCAAGGGCGGAGGAGTGGGAAGTGGAAGAGATGCGGTTGAGGGCATCGTCGACCACGTCTGGGGGGAAATTGCGCTCCTTAAAGAAGGAGGCCATCTGGGTTGTACGGTTTTGGAACTGGTCCTCCTGGGAGCAGATGCGGCAGAGACGAAGGAATTGGGAATATGGGATGGCGTTTTTACAGGGGGCAGGGTAGGAGGAGGTGTAGTCTAGGTAGCTGTGGGAGTCGGTCGGTTTATAGTAAATGTCCGTGGTGATTCGGTGGCTCGAGATAGAAATGGAAAGGTCTAGGAAGGGGAGGGAGGAGTCTGAGATGGTCCAGGTGAATTTGAGGTCGGGGTGGAAGGTGTTGGTAATGTGGATGAACTGTTCAACCTCCTCGTGGGAGCACGAGGCAGCGCCGATACAGTCATCGATGTAGCGGAGGAAAAGGTAGGGGGTGGGGCCAGTGTAGCTGCGGAAGATGGACTGTTCCACATATCCTACGAAGAGGCAGGCATAGCTGGGGCCCATGCAGGTGCCCATGGCTACTCCTTTGGTTTGGAGGAAGTGGGAGGATTGGAAAGAGAAGTTGTTCAGGATGAGGACCAGTTGAGTCAGTCGAAGGAGGGTGTCAGTGGAAGGGTACTGGTTGGTACGGAGGGAAAGGAAGAAGCGGAGGGCTTTGAGTCCTTCGTGATGGGGGATGGAGGCGTTGGGGATGGGGAAGCGAAAATCATGGAGGAGGTGGAGGGCGTGGGTGGTGTCCCGAACATAGGTGGGGAGTTCTTGGACTAAGGGGGACAGGACTGTGTCGAGGTATACAGAGATGAGTTCGGTGGGGCAGGAGCAGGCTGAGACAATGGGTCGGCCGGGGCAGTCAGGTTTGTGGATTTTGGGCAGGAGGTAGAAACGGGCGGTGCGGGGTTGTGGGACTATGAGGTTGGAGGCGGTGGATGGGAGATCCCCTGAGGTGATCAGGTTCTGGATGGTTTGGGAGATGATGGTTTGGTGGTGGGAGGTGGGGTCAGGGTCAAGGGGGCAGTAGGAGGAGGTGAAGCAGTGTTTTCCCTGCACTTCACACAATCTAGTTTACTGCATTCACTGCTCACAACGTCGTTTCCTCTACACTGGAGAAATGAAGCATAGACTGGGTGACCACTTTGCAGGTCACTCGCGATCTGTCCTCAAAACAGACCTTGAGCTTCCAGTTGCCTTCCACTCCCAACACATCACCCTGTTCCCTGGCCAAACTCTTTGTCTCAGGCTTGCTACAGTGCTCTGGCAAAGTTGAATGCAAGCTGGTAGAACAGCATCTCATTTTCCATTTGGGGAGCCTGCAGCCTTCTCCAGCAATTTCTGTTCCTGTTTCTGATTTATAACATCCGCAGTTCTCTCAGTTTCAATTCAGTGACCTTTCACAGCCTGTGCTGTTTAGTTTGAAGTATCTTTGGACATCTGAGTATGGCGTAAGAAAAATAAAACAGACAATGAAATTCACAGCTGACCTTGCGGAAATCTCAGTATGGGGAGCTGCTCACAGACGGAAACAGCTAAGGGTGTTATTAAATCTAACCATACTCTGTTCATTTGTAAATTTATTATAGTGGGTAGGGTGAATGTTTAAAATATGCTTCATTGAGATCTGTCTCCAGATTAGACTGTTTTTTTAAAAATACAAAACATAGGTACCAATTTGCTCTAGAGCAGTGTTTTTTCAGAGCAGTGAGGCTGGACTATTTCCTGGGTCTGGTGATTGTTAAAGTGCAAAGATGGCGTTTAGTAGATTGATGTGCTCTTCCTGTCCAATGTGGGAAATTAGGGAGAGTTTCCATATTCCTGATGATTATGTCTGCAGGAAATGTGTTTGGTTGGAGTGGCAGTTAGAAGCAATAAGGAATTTACAGGAATCAAGGGGTATGATGGATGGCAGTTTGAGGAATGTAGAAAATCCATTGATACAGTCAAATGTTTTACCTCCAGAAAAGGTAGGAGAGGTAGGCAGCTAGTGCAGGAGTCTTCTGTGGTTATCCCCATCTCAAACAATAGCATGGTGGCTCAGTGGTTAGCACTGCTGGGTTCAATTCCCGCCTCGGGCAACTGTCTGTGTGGAGTTTGCACATTCTCCCCGTGTCTACGTGGGTTTCCTCTGGGTGCTCTGGTTTCCTCCCCCAGTCCAAACATGTGCAGGTTAGGTGAATTGGCCATGCTAAATTACCTGGAGTGTTAGGTGCGTTAGTCAGGGGTGAACGTAGGGTGGGTTGCTCATCAGAGGGCCGGTGTGGACTTGTTGGGCTGAAGGGCCTGTTTCCACACTGCATCTAATCAAAAAATATAGTATGCTGTTTTGGAAAAAGCAGAGGGTAATGGACTCTCAGGGGAATGTAGCACTAACAACCAGGTTTCTGGTACCGAGACTGACTCTAATGTAACAAGGGGTACATCGGGTTCCAAGCCATCAATTGTGATAGGGGACTATCTACTGACAGACACAGAAAGACGTTTCTGTGGCTGGCAATGAGATACCAGAATGGAGTGTTACATCCTGGGAGTCAAGATCAAGGATGTCTTGGAGAGGCTGCAGAATATTCTCAAAGAGGAGAGAGACAAGCATGAGCTTGTTGTACACATTGGAACTAACAACATAGGAAAAGAAAAGGATGAGGTTCTGATGAGAGAACATAGTCAATTAGGCAGGAGGTTAAAAAGTAGATCCTGAGGGAAGTAATCAATGAGGAGAAAGTGAAGACTGCAGATGCTAGAGATCAGAGTTGAAGTGTATGGTGCTGGGAAAGCACAGACAGTCAGGCAGCATCAGAGGAGCTGGAGAATTGACATTTCGGGCATCACTATCCTGTCCCCCTTAGTCCAGGAACTCCTCACCTACATTCAGGACACCAGCCATGCCATCCACCTCCTTCATGTCTTTCACTTCCCTGGCCCCCAAATCCTTGTCTTCACCATGGACATCCAGTCCCTGTACACATCTATCTGTCATGACGAAGGCCTCCAAGCCCTCTGTTCCTTCCTCTTACACTGACCCAACCGGTACCCTTCCACTGACACACTCATTCGATTGGCTGAACTGATCCTCACCCTCAACCATTTCTCCTTCCAATCCTCCCACCTCCTCCAGATCAAAGGGGTAGCCATGGGCACCCACATGAGCCCCAGTTATGCCTGTCTCTATGTCAGGTAGGTGGAACAATCCATCGTCCGCAGCTACACTGGAACCATTCCCCACCTGATCCTCTGCTACATCGATGACAGTATCGGCACTGCCTTCGTGATGAAGGGCATATGCCCGAAACATCGATTCTCCTGCTCCTCAGATGCTGTCTGACCTGTTGTGCTTTTCCAGCACCACTCTCTTTGACCCTGAGGGTAGTTATATCTGGATTACTCCTTGGGTCATGTGCTAGTGAGAATAGGAAGAGGAGGACAGAGCAGATTAATGGGTGGCAGAAGAACAGGGGCAGGGAGAAGCAGACACATTTTTGGATCATTGGAATCTCTTCCGGGCAGAAATAACCTGAACAAGAAAGACTGGTTGCACCTAAATAGGAAGGGGGCTGATATTTTGGCGGGGAGATTTGCTTGAGCCCTGTGGGAGGATTAAAACTTTGTGGGGAGTGAGGGAACACAAGAGCGATATTGAGAGGGCTTGGAGGCCTTCGTCATGACAGATAGATGTCTACAGGGAGTTGATGTCCATGGTGAAGACAAGGCTTTGGGGGCCAGGGAAGTGAAAGACATGAAGGAGGTGGATGGCATGGGTGGTGTCCTACGATAAGGGATAGCATTACTCCCCCTCCTCTATTACTACCCTTTCTGTCCTTCCTGTGGCATCCATACCCTGGAACCAGTGGCCAGTCCTGTCTATCCCTCAGTCATGTTTCTGTAATACTTATGATAAGGGATAGCATTACAGCTGTGTCCTATGATCCTGCGCCACAAGCGACCTGATAGAGGAGCAGCACTCTGAAAGGCTGTATTTGCAAATAAATCTATTGGACGATAACCTGGTGTTATGTGACTTTTAACTTTGTCTACCCAGTCCAACACCTGCACCTCCACGTCATTACAGCTACACGTAGGGATAAACGTCCAGGGACAATATCCAGTGATTTTTTTTTGTGGAGCTACGAAATAAGAAAAGAATGATCATCTTATTGGGATTGGACTACAGGCTGCCCAGTAGTCAGCAGGAAATTGAGAAGCAAATTTGTAAGGAGATCTCAGTTCTCTGTAAGAATAATAGAGGGTAATAATAAAAATAATGGTCAGGGGTTTTAACTTTTCAAACATCAACTGGGACTGCCATAGTGTCAAGGGTTTGGATGGAGAAGAGTTATGCAAGAAAATGTTCTGATTCAGTATGGGGATTTACCTACTAGAGAAGGTGCAAAACTTGACCTACTCTTGGGAAATAAGGCAGGGCAGGTGACTGAGGTGTCAGTGGGGGAGCACTTTGGGCAAGTGATCATAATTCTATTAGTTTTAAAATAGTGATGGAAAAGAATTGAACTTATCTAAAAGTCAGAGTTCTAATTTGGAGGAAAGCCAATTTTGATGGTATTTGGCAAGAACTTTGGAAAATTGATTGGGGGCAGATATTTGCAGGTAAAGGGATGGCTGGAGAGTGGGAAGCCATCAAAAATGAGAGAACAAGAGTATGTTCCTAGTATGGTTGGTAGATGTGGGGAATTCTGGATGACTAGAGAAATTGTGGTTTTAGTCAAGAAAAAGAAGGGCGTATTTGTCTGGTTTAGACAGCCGAGATCAAGTGAATCCTGATGGAGTATAGGGCAGTAGGAGTATACTTAAAAGGGAATTCAAAAGAGCAAATAAGGTTAAGGAGAATCTGAAGGGTTCCACAAATACATTAAGGGCAAAAGAGTAACTTGGGAGAGACTGGGGCCCGTAAAGGTCAGAAAGGCTGCCTACATGTGGAACTGTAGGAGATGGGGGAGATACTAAATGATATTAAAAATTTGAATCTGGATCTGATTGTGTTTGTTTGAGTAATCCATATCTTGTAAAAATCGAACTAACTTTTCCACTGTCATTTTTGCCTTCATTTTGCCCCAGGAAAGTTGTTTGAACATCCATAACTGCTAAAAAGATACAATGACCACTCCTGGATTTTCGGTCTGACACAATCGATCAAGATGCTCTCTCTGGGCCTAAGTCTTACTGCAGCCTCCCTGCCTCCTCAATACTACCTGTCCCTCCAACTATCTTTGGATCATCTGCAAACGTAGCCAGAGTGCCCTTCGTTTCTTCATCCAGATCATTAATGTATAAAGTGAAACATTATGGTCCCAACACTGAGCCTTGTGGAACACCACTAGTCACTGGCTTCCATCATTTTATCCCCATTTTCTGCCTTCTGCCAGACAATTGTTTCTCCTAAGAATCTTAGTTTCTTTCACTTCTGCATGTTGTTTCAACATTTTTGAACCAGTCATGTAATACTCCACGATAAAATGAACTTTATTTTTTTCAGGATTTGTTGCAGTACTCTTATTGAGTCACTCGTTAACCTAAAATGGAAAGTTTGTAACTTCTGTGTATATCTCCAATTAATATCTCCTCCTTCATTTGCCTTTTTGGAATGCAACTTGGTTTATTAGATAGCATCAGTGACTGACTTGTTCTAGTGTCACATGATATCTTTATTGGTTTACCTCTTTGTTTCGAAGTACTTTTCCCTTTAAAATAAAGCATTAATAACCTCCAATGGTCAGATTCTCTTCATTAATAACTGAGGGAGAATTTTCTTCACTGCCCTGAGTTAACTGTACCTTCCTGGCAAGCTCCAAAGGAAAATGCTCCAATGTTGCTCCTACGTTAGTTTTAATACCTATTTTGTTTCCTGACAGATCCCTTCCTGACGATTCCTTAGACATTCCTACTGTGAAATCGATCTCTCATTTAACTACCAACAATTGGCTTTATTGTGTCCACTCATATTATGTTGAAAGCATATGATTTTCTTCACATTCCAGCCTTTGTTTTATTATTTTGCTGTTCTTTCCAAAACCTAGAATCTTTTCTATCTTCTTTTCTAATTTCCATATGACTTCTCCACATGGAACGTGCGAAACACTGTCCGGCAGAACTCCTGTTTCTTGGACTTTTAAGTGAGTCTGGAATACTATTTCAGAATTCTTTCATAATCACAATCTCCCTCATGTTCTCAAAATTTCTCCCTAACATCAGTGATTGAAACCCACGGCCCACGTCACCTTTTTCTTCCTTTGCTAATTCTACAAGTAACTCATTGGGTTCCTTAAAGTCCTAAATATTTCAGGGACAAACTCATAATAATGAAATATTTTTCTTTTAACAGTAACAAGTGTTCTATTTTCCCTTTCGACATTTTCCCTTTCCACAAAAAAGAGGCAAAAATAGCACATAGTATCTTTTTCAATCGATGATACACAAAAAAAAGTTCATAAAAATGTACAGGAACAACAAAATCTGTTTCTTTTTCTTGCCTGTTCCAATTCTGTCTATCCTTACTCATCCATTGCACACGTGATCTTTAAAGCAATCAGCTTTTCTCATGGTACACGTTTGAGTTGTTGTTGGTTGTTCAGGATGTCTGCTGTTGTCTTACAATGGTCAATCCATACCTTCAGCGATTGAGATCAGGTGTATTCCTTGCCTAATTCCCCTCAACTTCAGCTAGAGGGAGCTGGACTCCATGACACTTAAATTGGGCCCATGGAATCCAACTTGTCACCCATCCAAAGGAAGAAAATAATTGAGAATATCCCCCTCTTCTAAATTCCTTTTTTTTCAGCAAGATTGTAATGTTCCCTGATATTATAAAGATTCAGTGGCACCTCCAGCAAGCATGGCAGCTCAGTGGTTAGCACTACTCCCTCACAACACCAGGGACCTGGGTTTGATTCCAGCCTCAGGTGACTGCCAGAATTTGCACATTATCCCTGTGTCTGCTTGGTTTCCTCCCACAGTCCAAAGATTTGCAGGTCAGGTGAATTGCCCATAGTGTTAGGTACATTAGTCAGAAGGAAATGGTTCTGGGTGGGTTACTCTTCATAGGGTTGGTGTTGACTTGTTTTGCCAAATGGCCTGTTTCCAAATTGTTGGGAACCTAATCAAGTATACTCCCCATACCTAAATGGAGATTAGATACAAATAACTAGATGAAACAATTTAAGTATGCATGGATTTATACAGTAAGAAAACATTAATTAGTGGTTATACAAAGAGTACAAATCATGAAGCTAAATAATTCCTGAAAAGATAGGTAGTTCTTATTTCAACAAGTGAAGACAACATTCAAAGTTTACTCGTTACAGGTATAACACTCTTAACAGATTGAAAGAATGTCCTTCAAACTTTGATCACCAGAAGAGTGAGACTTGTTGAGCTGTGAATCTGAAATGGATGTGACCAAATCCAGTGAATCTGCAAATGATTTGAGTTACGTTAAGATATTTACAATGAACCTGTGGCATTCCATACTTACACATTACATGGAAGATGGTTATTTAATAAATAATAGACCAGCCCTTATCATTGTGTCAGTTTAGGTGAAGAGGACAACCAATTTTAATGATAGTCCCTCAGTAAATTCCTAACAAATAGTACTTTAAACATTTTCTTAAAAACTAGGGTCAGGGAGCAGTCATCTTACAGGAAATACCAGAGGAATGTTGGCTTATTTAAAATGGAATAGCTCAGGGAAACCAAGTTAGAACTAAACAAGGTATGAGTTAGACCATTCCTTGAAGATTGTGATGATTTGGAGACGCTGGTGTTGGACTGGAGTGTACAAAGTTAAAAATCATACCACACCAGGTTATAGTCCAACAGGTTTATTTGGAAGCACTAGCTTTCGGAGCGCTGCTCCTTCAGGAGTGAATGAAGTGTCTGAAGTCTTCAGTTATGAATTGAGATCATTGTCACTGATTGCAGTGTCAGGAATGTCATGATGACTGAAGTGTGCTTTCAGATATTCTACAATCTCACTGGGAGTCAGTGACATCAGCTGCTCCAACTCCTTGCTGGCCGAATAGTAGCCGACAGAGAATCAGTTCCAGAGAATCTACTCCAAGCTTCATCCATGGGCTGTCTGGGATGTCAGGAACAGATCTTTATCGTGTTTAGTTCAGGTTCATTACAAGCACTGCACTTCATCCCATTGTTCATGTTTGGCCAGTACAACACTTTCTCTTACCTTGTTCAGTCTGGACTTAATTCCTTGACAGTGCAGGAATCCACACAGACAGCAGTGAGGGGAATCAGGGCAGGAATCCACACAGACAGCAGTGAGGGGAATCAGTGCAGGGATCCACACAGACAGCAGTGAGGGGAATCAGTGCAGGAATCCACACAGACAGCAGTGAGGGGAATCAGTGCAGGAATCCACACAGACAGCAGTGAGGGGAATCAGGGCAGGAATCCACACAGACAGCAGTGAGGGGAATCAGTGCAGGAATCCACACAGACAGCAGTGAGGGGAATCAGGGCAGGAATCCACACAGACAGCAGTGAGGGGAATCAGTGCAGGAATCCACACAGACAGCAGTGAGGGGAATCAGTGCAGGAATCCACACAGACTTCAGTGAGGGGAATCAGGGCAGGAATCCACACAGAGAGCAGTGAAGGGAATCAGTGCAGGAATCCCCGAGGTAGATTGGGATGTGGATAGGCTTAGTGGGTAAGTAGTGTGTGAGGAGAGTCATAGTTGGATTGGGGGTGCTCAAATGTGAGTGGTCAAGTCAGGGGCTAGTTACTGGTGTGCACATTTGACCACTGAGGGACAGTCAGGCTGTGTCAGGTTAGACATGCGGTTGTGGCAACTTATCAACTTGGGACATGGGGGTTGTTGAGTTGGGTGAGGGGAGAGTCAAGGATGAGGAGGGTGAAGTCAGGGAGATGATGGAGTGCTGGGGTGGGGGTGGGGCTCAATATGTCAGGAGTCAGAAGTGACCACAACGTACATCTTGAGTTGTTTGTCTGTTTTCCAATAAACCAGACTGCAGAAGATCTAGGTCAATGTCAACATCAACTTCCTTCAAAGGGAGTGTAGCTCTCAATGGCATGTCATCAATGTACATCTGCTTCCCTTGTTATCCTTCACTTCCGAATGATAGCTCTACAATGAAGTAACATTTTTTAGCAGTGGTTTGTCGCAAATAGAAGTGGTTTGAGAAAGAAACTTTGAATTGCTTTGTGGTCAGGCTCTACCATCACATTTTCTCTTCAAACAGGCTCAGGTTGAGATGCTTCCAAGCAAATAACAATAGCCAGCATATCTTTCTCAACAGATAAAGATAAACTATTTCCACTGGTTGGGGATTCTAGAACTTAGGGCCGTATCTAAAAATTAGGGCCTAATCGTTCAGGGGAGATGTTCAGAAGCCCAGAGGATGTAAGATGTTCGGAACTCTCTTCCACAAATGGCGGTTGATGCTGAATCAGTTGTTAATTTTAAATCTAAGATAGATGATTTCTGTTCAATATAATCCCAAAATACATGGAGTTAGGCCACAGATCAGCCATAATCTCACTGAACCACAGAACATGCTCAAGGGGCTGAACAGCCCATTCCTGTTCCTATGTTCCTAACCATTGTAGTTTTGTTCAGTTTGTATTAACCCTCTGGATACAAACACAGTGGGTTGTTCTCACTGCCTGGGGGTTACTCCAAGTCCTGTTTCACTGACATCACACTGCAGGGTGACTCCATTGTTACATCATAATCCCTCAGCACTGGTGATGTCATCACTAGTTGTTTGATGGGAGTGAAAGCTGCTTCTTGTTCTGTGTCCCAGTCCCACTGAACATCCTGCACAGTGAGACTGGGTACAGGTTCACACTCTTGAGGATAAGTTATAAAGAAATTCACTCAGTCATTCTTGTGTAAGTTCACCAATGCTCTAAGTGGACCAACGTTTCCTGTCACAGTTCAGAGCACTGGGACCTCCCCTGTGTTCACGTATTAATGATGAGGAGATATACTCACAAACAGTGCATCTGAAGAGATTCTCTGTGTGAATCCTTCAGTGTGTGCCGTTTGGTGGAGAACATAACAAAAAATTCATCACAAAGATCTTAAAGAATTACACCCGTATGCATTCTCTCAATCTTGAGAACAATTTCTTGCATCCATTATACATGAATGATTTCTCTCCTGTGCAGATGCACTATATGGAAACTATCTAACCACAAGAATGACTTTCACACAACTTGGTTGATTTGGCTCTCTCCTGTGTGGGTTTGTTGGTGAGTGCAGAGCAATTTTGAGTGTGGGAAAGTTTTGTCACACATCTCACACTTGAAAGGTTTCTCCTCTGGGTGAACCTGTTGATGTGAGCAGAGATTTGATGATGACGAGAATAATTTGCCACACATCTCACATCTGAATGGTTTCTCTCCCATGTGAATCCTCTGATGGAACAGGAGTCTTGATGAGTCCAAGAATGATTTGTCACACACTTCACACGTGAATGGTTTCTCCCCTGTGTGAACGCGGTGGTGTCTGCGGAGGTTCTCTGACCGTGAAAATGATTTATCACACACCTTACATGCGAATGGTTTCTCCCCTGTGTGAATCCTTTGGTGTAGACGCAGAGTCAATGTCTGTGAGAATGATTTATTGCATACATCATACTTGAATGGTTTCTCCCCTGTATGAATACGTTGGTGTACTTGGAGGCGCGATGACACCGAGAATGATTTATCACACACCTTACATGTGAATGCTTTCTCCTGCATGTGAATCCTCTGATGAAGCAGGAGTCTCGATGAATCAGGGAATGATTTACCACACACCTCACATATAAATAGTTTCTCCCCTGTGTGAATACGTTGATGTACACGGAGGCTTGATGAGGCTGAGAATGATTTGTCACACACCTCACATTTGAATGGTTTCTCCCCACTGTGAATACGTTCATGTAAACGGTAGGTTGATGAACTGGAGAATGATTTGACACACACTTTGCACGTGAATGGTTTCTCCCCCGTGTGAATATGTTGGTGCACAAGGAGGCTCGATGACTGTGCAAAAGACTTACTGCACACCTTGCACGAGAATGGTTTCTCACCTGTGTGAATGTGTTGATGATTGTTCAGGGTTGATAAGTTTGTGAATGATTTGATACACACATTGCAAGTGAATGGTTTCTCCCCAGTGTGAATGCGTTTGTGCGCAAGCAGGATTGATAACTGCGCAAATGATTTGGTACACACCTCACATGTAAAAGGCTTTTCACTTGTGTGAATGCGTTGGTGTCTGTGCAGGGTCGAAGACTCTGTAAATGATTTGTCACACACCTTGCACTTGAAAGGTTTCTCCCCTGTGTGAATGCGGTGATGTGAGTAGAGGTTTGATGATGATGAGAATGATTTCTCACACACCTCACATGTGAATGGCCTCTCCCCACTGTGGATCCGTTGGTGTTTACAAAGACTTGATGATGCCGAGAATGATTTCTCACACAACTCACATTTGAATGGTTTCTCCCCTGTGTGAGTACGCTGGTGCACTCGGAGGGTCGATGACTGCACAAAGGATTTACCACATGCCTTACATGAGAACGGTTTCTCGCCGGTGTGAATTAGCTGGTGTTTGTTCAAGGTTGATAGGTTTGAGAATGATCTGACACACACGCTGCACGTGAATGGTTTCTCTCCAGTGTGAATGCGTTGGTGTACAAGCAGGTTCGATGACTGTGTGAATGATTTGTCACACACCTTACACAAGAAAAGCTTTTCCTTGGTGTGAATGCGCTGATGTCCGCGCAGGGTTAAAGACTCAGAGAATGATTTGTCACACATCTCATTCACATATTGTTTCCCCACAGAATGAGTTTGCTGGGGAATGTGCAGGCCTGATGGTTGTGCAAACACCTGATCACACACATCACGCTCAATCTGGTTCTCTTCTGTGTGATTCATGAAGGTTGATGACTTTGTAAAAGCTTTGTGGCACACCTCACAATTGAATGATTTCTCTTTCATGTAGCTGCCATTGTGTGAACAGTTGCACAGCAGATGGGCCTTGTGGGTTTAGGAGACAGTATTGAGCCTGTGGAATCTTCCTCTCACACCTCACACTTGAACAGTTTGTAGAACAAGTCAGTGGTTCATGAGGCTCGATGAATGACTAAAGCTCTCACCACAGTTAGAGCCACTCACACTTCTTCCCAGCCTCACCCTGATCGATCACCCACAGCCCAACCTTCAGAAAGACTGGTTCTGATGGAAGGCTCCACACCACTGACCAGTTTCAGATCTGATGAAATGTCAAAGCTCCCCTGACCAGACTGATTTCCAGATGATGGTTTTACTTTCACAACCTTCTCTGTGTTGAGCAATGCTACGAAGGGACGGGATGTCTTCCCACAGTTCCTTGGGTGATGGTCAAGATCCATCTGCAGTGTCTGTATCCTCTCTGCATTCTTTGGTGTAGTACGGTGCAATCCTTCTGTAAAACAGGAACAGGAAACAGAAACATGAGTTCCTCCAAATCCTTCCCATCCTTTCTGAAAAGGCTTCCTCCTCAGTTTATTTTTAGCCATATTTTTACAGAATGTCAATGTTGTTCCTGTGACAGCAATTGCTGCCCCTCTATAATTGCCGTGGAGAAGATGATAGTGAGCTGCCCTCTTGCTGATGTAGCCCTTGAGATGGAGAGACACACCCAATGCTGACAAGAAGGGAGTTTCCAGATTTCACCTCAGCAACAGTGAAGAAACAGTGATATAATTCCAACACATGGGTGTGTGCCTTAGAAGAGAATCCTCCCCTGTCCTTCTCCTTCTGGGTGGTAGTGATGGTGGGTTTGGAAGGTTGTGCCAAAGCCTTGGTGAGTTGCTGCATTGCATGGTTTAGATGGTACACACTCCTGCCATTGTGCATTGGTGGTGGAGAGAGTAGATGGAAGGTGGTGAATGTGATGCCCATTAATTGGATGGCTTTGTCAAGAATATTGTTAAGTTTCTTGAGTGGAATTGAAGTTGTGTTCTTTTAGGCAAATGGAGGATATGCCATCACACTCCTGACTTTCTGTTGAATAGGCATCAAGGGGAGCAGGAGATGAGTTACTCATTAAAAGGTTTCTATCCTCTGACCTGTTCTTGTAGCCACAGTGTTATATGGCAGGCAAAATTCAACAGTTTGTCAGTGATAGTCCTGAGCATACTGACAACGCTGTGTGTGTGTGTGTGTGTGTGTGTGTGTGGTGTGTGTGTGTTTTTTGCTGGGGGAGGAGGGAAGGAGGAATGCTGGGGCAGGTTGGGGAGGTGTGTATTTGGGGGGAGGGTGGTCAGTGATGATAACGCGATTATATCAAGAGACAATGGTTACATTGTCTCTTATAGAAATTGTCACTACCTGACACTTGTGTGATACAAATATTACCTTCAGTTGCGAAAGTTCCTCAGAGAGTGCAGCACTTTTTCACAGCTGCTCCTGCAGTGCTATTTTTCTCACAGTTCAGCACTCCCTCAGTACAGTACCCCTGACAGTGCAGCATTTGCTCAGTGTTAACCTCTGGACAGCGCATGATAGTTCTGTGCCATCTCTGACATTATAGAACTACCTTAGCTCTGCTGACTGGTGGCGGCGCTGCAAGTGTTTTTTTGCTATCATCGTTGAACAATGTAGACATCAGGACAGATAACCACATCAACACATTTAAAAATGACCCAAGACAAGGGCTTGTGATAACACTGTACGTGGAAACAACAAATTATGAAGAGACACTGGGAGATTAAGGAAATGGCCGAATTGGGGGCAAATGGATTTCAATAATGGCACGTTGGATGCAACTGAAAGAACAGGGATTTATAAAAGATGAAATACTGGAAACAACAGAGGTTCAAAGAGGCTTGGGGACCCAGGTACAGAGATCATTAATATGTCATGACCTGTGCAGAAAGTAACAAAAAGCAAATGAAATGCTGGCTTTTATATCTTGAGAAAAAGAATACAATGGAGTAGAAGTCATGCTTTAGTGACATAGAGCCCTGAAATGACCACAGCTGGAACACTGGGAGCAGTGCTGTACACTTCATCACAGGAAAGTTTTGGAGGAAGTGCAATATAGATTTACCAAAATGATCCCCAGTCTGCAAAGGTTACATGACGAGGAACAATGAACAAACTAGGCTTATATTCCCAGAGTTTAGAAGGTTAATCGGTGATCAGATGAAAGATTTCAGTATGTTAAGAGGACAATGTCAAGTTTAAATCCCCACCTGATCTGCTACTTAAAGTCTCCTCCATTTCCCCGGTCAGTTTCCCAAATTTCAGGAAACATATGTTGCTCCAGAAATATTTGGATTGACTGTAATAGACGTCAATCAGAGAGCCCACCCACTCTGATCATTGTGTCCTCTTCCACAATTCATTATTTCACAGTGCACAAGATAAAATCCAGCTCCAACACACACAGAACACAACAATAGGAAGTCAGTAAGAATCCTCAGACACTGCACCTCCCAGATAATGACACCTCACCTTCTCACATTCAGAAATGAAGTATCAACAAATCTCAGCCTGGAAATCAGAGGGAAATGCTTCCAATAAACACACTCAATATCCAACACACAGCTCCAGTCAAACAGTTCAGCACAAAGCACCGAGTGAACAGCTCTCTCAGCTGGATCTTCTCACACAGCATAAGGGACATTTCCACCCCTGATTACCCACAGGATAGTCAGACTGCCTGAAGATTGGTGTGGATATTATGGGATACAATTTGTATAAAAGCTGCTCCTTCACTCACCATCTCCTCACTTGGTTTTCAGTCCCTATAGGAAGTGAACCAGCTCTGGAAGAGGAAGAGGAAACAAAGGGCAGAGTGGGTGGACTCTCTGATTGACGTCTCTCACAGTCAATCCAAATATTTCTGGAGCAACATGAGTTTCCTGAAACTTGGGAAACTGACCTGGGAAATGGAGGTGACTTTGAGCAGCAGATCAGGTGGAGATTTAAACTGGTCACTGTCCCATCTGAATAAAACCTCACTTATTGCAGCTGCTGTCTCAGTTCTCCTGGTAAATGTTTGACAGAGATTTCCAGTGTTGGAAGACTTTCAAACTGACATCAGTGTGGGATGTGTATATCCTCGGACGTGTTTGACAGCAGCTTAGAAGAGGAGGACCCACAACATCCAAATTTAAAAATCACACAACACCACGTTATAGTCCAACAGGTCTATTTGGAAGCACTAGCTTTCGGAGCGCTGCCCTTCAACAAGTGATTGTGGAGAATAAGATTGTAAGACACAGAATTTATAGCAATTAAAGCTTTTTCTATAAATTCTATGTCTTACAATCTTATTCTCCACAATCACCTGATGAAGGAGCAGTGCTACGAAAGCTAGTGCTTCCAAATAAACCTGTTGGACTATAAGCTGGTGTTGTGTGATTTTTAACTTTGTACACCCCAGTCCCAACACTGGCATCTCCAAATCACAGCATCCAAGGCAGTGATGACATGTAATGATGAGATCAGCACATGTCCAGGAAGCAAGGTAGAAGGCACAAAGAAGGGTGTAAAGAAAGGGGAGGACAGAGGAAGGAGGGAGGCTTAAGGGGCAGGGGGTCACTGGAACAACAGCACTGAGGAGATAGGGAACTCCGGAAAGAGGGTGGCACAAGAAATAGGGGACACATGAGGGAAGATCAGGAAGTGACTGTGTGAGAGATAATCTGTGCTACAGAGTGACTGTGATGTGAACATTGATTTTGTGACCGGAGGACCGACTTGGAATGTTATTCCTCCCAACTCATTAGGCCTTTCCTCTGGCCTGCTATCCCTGACCTGATGCTGCATGCCTGCCTGACACCTCATTCTGCCCCTTGTCTCTCTCCAGCCCCAAGTTGCTTTCCAACGTTTGAAGGGTGATCACATGTTCAAGGACTTTGGAGAGGAAAGAAAGTTTGGAGATGGCACATCAGTTTGCAAGGATGGAGAGGTCAAGGGTTTTTTTTTCAGAGAGGGTGACAAAACAGATTTAAAACAGTGAAGGACAATATCTGAAGAGAGTGACCAATGAACTATTTTGGCAAACATGGCGACCAGAAGCCAAAGTTAGGTAGTCAGCAGTTTAGTGAGAATATGGTTAAGGGAATAAGAAGTCAGTTTCAAACAATTTACGGAAGGATGAGAGAGATTTTATTTCATCGAGGGGGGTGTGTTTTTCAAATGCAACTCTTTTGTCATATGATTTGATGCCACACATTTAAGACAAATTGATTGAGGAGAAGGTAAAATGAAGAACTGTCTTGAAGCTTAGACTTCAAAATAACACTTATTTATTACACTTTCATATGAAATATTGCTTCATAGCAATCATGGTTATACCAGACAGTAACTTAGATACATTAGGTAAAAAATTAACTATCTTCTTCATGTCTTCATGTACAAATGTTCTTCAGAAAGCTCTATTATCTAAGAGTCCCAGTGTAGTGTTGATGTTCGAACACCACCCACATGGTACTATTTATGTTCAGTGATGTGGAGCTCTGTGACCGCTTCATAAGGTTGCTTCAGTGCCCTAAAACCTTCACAACACCTCTCTCCAAGATTTTATCCCCCTCACTGCAGAAGGGGTGATAGTTTAGTTGCATTATCACTGAACTGTTATTCCAAGGCCCCAAGTTCGAATCCTGCCACAGCAGATGGTAGAATTTGAATTCAATCAAGAAAATCTGGAATTAAGAGTCTAATGATGACCATGAATTTATTGCCAATTGTCAGAAAAACCCATCTGGTTCACCAATGTCCTTTAATGAAGGAAACTGCCACCCTTACCCAATCTGTGACTCCAGACCCATAGCAATGTGATTGACTCTTTGTATCCCCCTGGACAGTTAGAGATGGGCAATAAATGCTGGCCTAGCCAGTGATGCCTACATTCCATGAATGAATTCTAAAAAATCATCAACATTGATTAACAGTTACATCCATTCTCAATTACCTGGGTTACTTGTTTGTATAAAATTCACAGTACAGTTATTCCTCATCTCTCCTAACCCTCCCCAGGTCTTCATCTTGATTCATCCATCTTGATGGTTGGAATAGAAACGTTAGTGACAAAAGTAGAAACACTTAGAAAAAAGTTGATAGAATTGCTCATCCTCTGCTGGCTTCCAACAGATCAGAATCAGTTGCTCTGATAGCATGCCTGGAATGGGATCTGGTACTTCATAGCACCCCACTGGTGATGCACAAGAGGTACTGGTGTTTTGGAGTGGCACACTGCTGGAGATCTATTGGAGGTACGAGCATTTTGTGGCATTTAGCAGTCCATCAGATGTACTGGCACTTTTTGGTGCACAACTGGTTGACCACAAGGGGGTAAGAATCACTCTCATAGATAAACATGGACAAATAGAAACAAGGTCTCTCAGGAAATTTGGTAGGAAAAGTTGTTCCCATTATTTATTACTAATGTATAGCATATGGGTCACAATTAGCAATAACTGTTTTGAGATCCTTGGCCATCAACCTATTGCTCAGTATTTGCATATATCTAAATGTCTTTGGTGACTCTTCTGAAGAATGTCACCCTGCAAGTAACAGGGAATTGCCAACAAATCCTTGACAATAATGAAGTATTGCTGTTCAACTAAGTCTTTGTGACACAGTCTGTGAACTGAGCTCCAGGCTATCATTGGATGCAAGCTTACAGTCAACAATGGACTGTGATCCTGCTTTAGTTCCTCTCTGATGTCGTTAAGGTTATTTGGTGAGGCTGGTCAAGACAGCGCTGTTTCTGAGTGTGACAGAATACAACAGACCCAGAAGCACTCATATATGAATAAATCAACCATGAGTCTTGAAATAGTATCTACCTTGAATAGACTGAGCCCTGATGAGAGTCTGTAAAGCCTGAACTGTTGTAAATGAAACATTTTTGCTTACTCTTTTTCAACAAGAAAAGAGACTAAAACTCTATTAACAACCTCAATCATGAATTTAGGACCCAGAAAGCATTCCAAAAATTTTTCATGTAACTGCCAAAACTTCTTTACTACACTCTAGTTGTTATCTTATTGCATCCAGTGTTGACTAAAGTTCTGAGGAAGGGTCACTGAACCCAAAACGTTAACTGATTTCTCACCACAGATATTACTAGAACTGCTGAGCTTTTCCAGCATTTTCTGTTTTAGTTTCTGATTTCCAGCATCAGCAGTTCTTTTGGTTTTTATTCTGTTGACTAAAGTTGTTGAATCTTTATTGCTTTAAAGACTTATTATAGTAATAAAACTAAAAGCTGTTAAACAGCAGAAACATTTAAATACTGTTTTCAGTATAAAGTTCAGGTTTCCTTTAACAATTATGGGGTCATCATAAAGATTAATGAAGATATTCCTTTTTCAAGATGGCTGAATGATTTCTAAAGGATCTATGGGCAGAAACGTTCTTAAAATGGTTTCACACAACACTTCAATAATTTTTTTGGACTGTATCAAAGATATTTACAGTGAAGTTGTTCACCCAATGTTTTCCTGCATTGCACTGATTTTGACATCACATGGTCAGATTCACAAATATTTTCTTTACCTGATATTTAATGAATAAAATTGATAAAGTATCTTAGCTGCTAAATAATTAAATTTATAGTTCAAATGATCAACATAATAAAGATTTCATTAACTTCCCTGTTAGGGCTTTGGTACTTCAAATTTCAATAACAATTTTTTGTACCTGATTTCTTTTTCTTCCTTTTCAATCAGAATTAAGATTGTGTCTGAATTTTAACATCTGCTGTTATTTTTGCAATTGAGCAAATAGTTCAGAGATTTGTTAACTCACTTTTAGAAGTCTTAACTCTACACCCTAGGGCAATTTTTCAGAGTGTCACAGCATTTTTTGATCCCTTCCCTTAGATATCTAATCTGCTTTGGGTGCCTTTTCAATTGGCCAATCTTATTGCAATCATTCCATCTGGATTAATTCCCTTAGATGCTCGTGGGCTTTAACTGTTCTCACTATTTTATTTTTAAGAGACTTGTTTCACCAATTACTGGCTAGAAAAGGCTTTCTGAGACTTCTAGTGTTGTTGTGGTCTTTTTGGAGATTTTTCCTCTGTGACTCTTCCTGTTACCAGCTGCTCTGAGAGTTACACCAATGATTTCTTGAAAAATTATTTCTTTTGAATTCTTCTCTTCACTAGACAATCTCAGGTCTGTTCCTTGATTTTCACTGTTGTTGTGACTTTCCACACAATGAATCACATTATTGCCATCAAGTTTTGTTGTGTTTTAATGTCATATTATAGAAGTTTACGCTCAAGAAGGTGGGTCGAGAAGACAAAGTCAAGAACTAACTTCAAGTTTAGACTTCAAATTGATACTATTTATTATACTTTCGTATGAAATATGGCTGTACATGTTAGCCTGTGACATAAAGTTACAAGAGATAAGGAGTCTCTAAAGAGTCTCTAAAGTCAGAGTCTCTAAAGTTCTTATGTCCAAAGATTCCAGTCTAGTGTTATAACTCCATCAATATTGTGCTATTTATGCTTAATGGTGTGGAGCTCCATGACACCTTCACAAAGTTGTAGCAAGATCCTGAAGCCCTGAAACAACAGTGCATCTAATGGGGGAGGGTATATTGTATTGTCTTATTGAGTAATACCAGAGATTTTACGATAGTAAATGGTTGTTCTGGGGTGTACTTGAGCTCATGGAATTTTAAATTGTTTGGGTTTTTGTTTTACATGGGGTATCCTCTATCAGTATCTAGTCTGTGGATTCTTCCTCATTCCTGGAATCTGCCCATTTTTCCATCAGTTTTCACTTCTGTAACCAAGGGCTTTACCACCTTTCACAGCTTCAGGAACCCAGACACAAGGATAACACTGACACTTACAGCTCGATCTAGTTACTATAAGTGAAGTCTTTCAGGCTTCTTGTTTACAGGAGGAAAAGCATTCGAACACAGTAGTGGGACTAAACTACTTGGAAACTAAATATCACAGACAGGTGTAAGTTATTGTCAGTTGTGGGTTAGTTACACCTATCTGTGAGTCAGAAGGTTCTGGATTCAATTCTCACTCCAGAGATTTGAGCAAGGAGGTTGACACATTGCCATTTGTAGGTGCGTATGATTTGTGAAATCATATGTGCACATTACATTTCAGAAAGCACTTCCTTGGCTGTTAAGGTGCTTTTCATTGCCTTGAGATCGTGGAAGTTGGTATAAATGCAAGTAATACTTTCTGAGGGAAATATTCTGCTTCCTGTGAACTGGAAATTATAAATTCATTGATGAATAAAGTATACCAAGGTCCACAGTGACACAGACCCTTGTATTGTATACAGGACTCTTACAGTAAGGTCCTGAGTGTTTTGGTGAATAGGAACACACCATGCTGTCAAATCAAATAGTATGGAGTTCAGCTAAAAGAGAACAGACAGACAACATAATATTCAGCTTGGACCAAAACTTGATTTAAGCAAAATAATCAAGCATTTGAAAATTACTGAATCTTTTTCAGAACATGAAGTGAATCTTGAAAGAGTGTAAGGTGAACATGTCACATCGTTATTACACCACAGTGACCTCCATGATGATCCCTCCTTCTCAACTTAAACCCTTGCCTGAGGAGAAGGTAAAGTGAAGACTGTCTTGAGACAGTGGCCATATCGTTCCCGAATTCCTGACACTGGGAATGGTTACAGAGAACTGGAGAACTGCAAATGATACATCCTTGTTCAAAAAACAGTACAAAGGTAAGACCAGCAACTAAAGGCCAATTAGTTTAATTCTGGTGGTGGGGAAACTTCTGGAAAGAATTGTTCAAGGCAGATTTAATAGTCACCTGGACAACTGTGGAATAATTAAAGCCAAAATGAATTTATTAACCTGGGGAGGCAGTGGCATAGTGGGTAACGTCTTTGGACTAGTAATCTAAAAACCCAGGCTACAGCCCTCAGGACATCGGTTCAAATCCCACCACAGCAGATGGCGAAATATGAATTCAATAAAACACTGAAATTTAAAGCTGGCCAAATGATGACCATGCCACCATTGTTGATTGTTGTAAATAAACCTTTCTGGTTCACTAATGCCCTTTGGGAAAGCAACTCGACCATCCATATCTGGTCTGACCTACATGTGACTCCAGACTGACAGCAATGTGATTGACTTTCAAATGCCTTCTGGGCAATGCAGAATGGACAATAAATACTGACCCAGCCAGCGATGTCTACATTCCATGAACAAATAAAAATAAATTAAGGGTAATTTGTATTTAACAAACAGGGAGGGTTGACAAGAGAAATATTGCAGATATGGACTTCAAAATGATGTCTATTAAAGTGCTACACCCAACAAACATGTGAGCAAACATATAACACAAGGAATAAAAGGGACAGAATGTTTACAAAATTGGCTGAGTGACAGGAAACAGAGAGTAATAATTAACAGATGTTTTTCAGGCTGAGGCAATGTTTTTCGTGGAATTGCCCAGCACTCAGGGTTAGGAATCCTTGCCTTTCCTGACCTGACCAAATGATGCACAGGATGCAAATTCCAAATTTGCAAATGATACAGAACGGAAAGAGTTTGTCTCCCATGAGGGATCACTGATATTTCAGGAGGTCTTACAAATGTATGAAGGTTTTTTGAGAGAACTCACACTGACAGGATTTCTCTGTTGTGAATGAGTGTGTTGCAAGACAAAGCAATAGTCTGACTGTATGAAAGCCTTTTCACAACCTCACACCTGGATGGTTTCATTCCTGGATAAACTGAAAGGTGTTCAGGAGGCATGAAAACTTCAGGAAATGTTTGTTGGAAATATTACTTATGAATTACTTCTCTGTGTGGATTCTCTGATGAACTAGGAGTGTCGAAAAGTGTCTGAAGGCTTTGTCACACATCTCACATGTAAATGGCTTCTCCCCTGTATGAATGCGCTGATGGTCACGGAGGGTTGATGACCGCGAGAATGATTTGTCACACAATTGGCATCTGAACGGTTTCTCCCCCGTGTGAATGCGCTGGTGTGCACGGAGATTTGTTAGCTGCGAGAATGATTTGTTGCAGACTTCACATGTGAATGGTTTCTCCCCAGTGTGAATGCGTCGATGTTGCATGAGGGTCGATGACTGTGTGAAGGCTCGTTCACACACCTCACACTTAAATGGTTTCTCCCCTGTGTGAATCCTCTGGTGTGTCAGGAGATGGGAATACTGGGTGAAAGCCATCTCACAAACCTCACACCGAAAGGGTTTCTCCTCTGTATGTATGCTCTGGTGAATGAGGAGCCTTGTCGATATTGCAAAAGCTTTGTCACACACCTCACACTTGAAGGGTTTCTCCCCAGTGTGCACTGTCTGATGTCGCATGAGGTTTGATGACAGCGTGAAGGCTTTATGACACACCTTGCAGGTGAACAGCTTCTCCCCACTGTGAGTATGTTGGTGTGCACGGAGGATTGATGACCGTGAGAATGATTTATCACATACCTCACACGTGAATGGTTTCTCCCCAGTGTGAATGCGTTGATGTTTGCGGAGGGTCGCTGACTCTGAGAAGGATTTGCTGCACACCTCGCAGGTGAATGGTTTCTCCCCAGTGTGAATACGTTGGTGTACACGAAAGTGTGATGACCGTGAGAATGATTTGTCACACACCTCACATGTGAATGGTTTCTCCCCTGTATGAATGCGTCGGTGTTGCATGAGCGTTGATGGATGTGAAAAGGCTCGGTCACACACCTCACACTTGAATGGTTTCTTCTCCATGTAGTTGTTTAGCTCTGGTACCACAGATGGATCTTGCATGTTGACAAATCTCAATGACCTGCTGAGCTCTCCCCATACACCTCACACTTAAACAGCCTCTCTCCTGTAGGATTGAGTCAGTGAGTCACAAGGCTTGATGAATAGTTGAAGCTCTCACCACACTTGGACTGTATTCATTCTTCTTTCCAGCCTCACCCTGATCGATCACCCACAGCCGAACCTTCAGAAAGACTGGTTCTGATGGAAGGCTCCACACCACTGACCAGTTTCAGATCTGATCATGTGTCAAAGCTCCCCTGGCCTGACCGATTTCCAGATGATAGTTTCACTGCCCAACCTTCTCTGTGTTGAGCAATGCTGTGAAAGGACTGGATGTCTTCCCACAGCTGTGCAGTTGTTCCTTAGGTGATGGTCAGGATCTTTAGTCAAGATTAGTATGGTGCTGGAAAATCACAGCAGGTCAGGTAGCATCCGAGGAGCAGGAAAATCGACATTTCGGGCAGGAATGAATCTGGTAGTGTCTATCTTCTCTGTATTCTCTAGTGTAGAATGGTGCAATCCTTCTGTAAAAGAGGAAAAGGAAAGTATGATTTCCTTCAGCTATCCCTGGTTCTTTGAAGAGGCTGACTCCTCTTGTTATTCTTTCACTTCCAGCCTGTGGATAGTCTTTGTGTGGAGAAGGGGGAATGTTATGTGTGGCTTACTCACTGTAAAGGTATACGGGGACACACACACACAAACCTGTGCTTATGAGAGGTGGAGACAAAGAAGCAAATCTTCAATAGTCATATAAACAGTAAAGAGTAGATAAAGAAGTAGACACAATCAAAGACCAAATAAGAAGATGTACAGATGGAGAAATGGGGCATCGTTGAGGGGTCAAATGAATCTTTTGCATCTGGCTTTACAAGAGAATGCTGCCCAGGCCATGGTGACAGAGGAAGAAACTCTGTTACTAGAAGAGTTCAGATTGAATGAAGTACTAGTCTTGGATAGATTGTAGGCATTAAGGACCCCAGGACGAGGTGAGAATCATCCAAGGATTTGAAGGCACCAAGGATAGAATGTGAGGAGGTAGTGGCAGTATTCTTTCAGGCTTCCCCAGACTCCTGCAAGGTGCATAGGATTCGAAGATTGCAAACATTGTGGTCGTGTTCAAAACAATGCTGTTAGGCTAACCTGGACAATTACAAACCTGTTAGTTTAGGTTGGAGAGTGGGGAAACTTCTCGAAATAATTATTTGGTTTAAAATCAGTAGTTATGTTGAGAAAGGTTGGTTGATTAGGAAGAGCAGCATGGATTTCTAAAGGGGAAATCACATTTAATGTGCGGGGTTTTTTTGAAGAGTTAACAGAAAGGCTTGATGAGCGGAATGCTGTTAATGTGGTATACATGGATTTCCAGAAGATAGTTGATACAGTTACACACAATACACTTGTGAGGGAAGTTACCGATCATAGTATAAGAGGGACAATGGCAACACAGATACAAAATCAGTTGAGTGATTGAAATCAGAAAGTAATGGTCAATCGATATTTTTAAGCTTTTGTAATGGAGATTTTTTGGGAGGGTGGTCAGTATTGAAACTCTCACTTTTCTTGATGTAAATTACTGAACTGAATCTTGGTGTGCTGGGGATAATTTCTGAGTTTGCAGATGACACTAAACTTGGAAGAATTCTAAATTGTTGAGGAGGACTGTGTAAAACTCCAAAAGGACATTGACAAGTTGATGCTGTGGTTGGATAGCTGGCAGATGAGGTACAATGCAGAGAAGTGTGAGGTGATGCACTTTGGTCAGAAGAACACTGAAAGATAATATAAATTAGGGTGTAACATTCTAAAGGGTTGAGGAGCAGAAGGACTTTGATGTACCTGTACACAGATCATTGAAGGTGGCAGGACAGATGGAGACAGCAGTAAATAAATCACACAGTGTTCCTGGCTTCATTTACAGGGACATAGAGTACAACAGCAGAGAGGTAATGTTGAACTTGTACCTGACACTTATTAGACCTCAGCTGGAGTATTGTGTACAATTGTGGGCACCACATGATGGGAAAGATTTGAATACATTGGAGAGAGTGCAAAAGCAGTTCTCAAGAATGGTTCCAGGAATGAGACACTTCAGTTATGAGGATAGATTGTAGAGGTTGGCACTGTTACCCTTGGAATGAAGAATTCTGAGAGCAGATTTGATTGATGGATTCAAAATAATGAGCAAGCTGGGTACAATAAGTAGGGAAAGCTGTGTCTGCTTGTAAGAAAACAAGAATGAGAGGTCATCAGTTTAAAGTGAAGGACAAATAAGCAAGAGTGCTGTGAGAACAAAGTCTTTTTTCAGACAAGATGGTGTGAGGTATGGATACATTGCCTGGAAATATGGTGGAGGTTGGTTCACTTAGAGCATTCAAGAAGGCGTTGGATTATTTTGGATGGTAATGCTATGCAGGGGTAAGGGGGAAATGCAGAGATTGGTGTTAGATAATTGAGCCAGTGCAGGCACAAATGGCCTCCTCCCGCACCATCGTACATCTGTGATAAATTACTTGGGCTGATATGGCTTGCTCTCCCATCTTCACTATAATTCTTTGGAGGGCCCTACACACATGCAGGGGAGAGAATCTCAGATCCCCTGACCTATTCACTGTCTTGCTGCTTCTTAAATGCCAACACTTGCCAACTCAGAGCCTCTTCCAATGAGCTACGACTCGTCTAACCATCTGAACCCCTAGTTGATTCCAGCTTCAAGCGCTCATCAACTCACCTTCTGACTCGTGTATTCCCTTCCTTTTGTCCTCCACAAACTCATTGCCTATCCCAATGTCCTGGCTCAGCCTGAATGAAGGTGATTGAGCCGATCAGCAGCAAATGCCCTCACTGGAGAAACATCTTCTTGTAATCTCGACATTTATTTCCCTGCATTTGAAACAACAACTGTTGTGGGAAAGGACCCCATGGTATTTTACTGACTACCTGTTGGAGAAACATTCGATCATAGAAGATCATAGAATCCTACAGTGTGGAAATAGGCCATTCAGCCCAACCAGTCCGCACCGACCCTCCGAAGAGCATCCCAGCCAAACTCACCCCTCTACCCTAACCCCGTAAGCTTGCATTTCCCATGGCTATCCGACCTAGCCTGCATATCCCCGGACACTATTGGCAATTTAGCATGGCCAATCCACCTAACCTGCACATCTTTGGATTGTGGGAGGAAAGTGGAGCACCCGGAGGAAACCCCCAGAGACAAACTCCACACAGACAGTCGCCTAAGTCTGGAATTGAACCCAGGTCCCTGATGCTGTGAGGCAGCAGTGCTAACCACTGAGCTACCGTGCCACTCAAAAACTGCTATAAAACATTCATCCTGATGTTCTCTGAGAAGGGAACACTCGAGGGAGTGTCAGTATTGACAGTCAGTTCCAAAATTCTCTGAAAATTTAGAGAAATTTAGAGAGGCAAGTTTTAACAGTCAGTCAAAATTACAATTCAGTAAAACAGGAGAAACAAATCCTTTGGAAACTAAGATACATGTTGGACTGGTTTCCATTCTGCAGATAGCAGGACAAACAGTACAATTGTGGAGTGTTTAGTCTTGAAATGGGTGCCTATCTTTTCTATCATTTAGTATACTTGCTACCTTGTCAGGATTGCTGAGGCAATTAGTCCTAATATGAAACGTTTTCATGTGATTCCTGAAAGATTTCCAAAATTCTCATCTCTTAAAGGTTATCATCATATGTAACAACAACTCAACCAATACTATTTAAAAATATATATTATCTCATCACTCCCATCGCACATTAGATGTCATGTTTCCTACAGTACAACATGACCACATTTCAAAACTTGTCCGGCAAGTATATTTGGACAAATGGTGCTTGTGAAAGGTTCTATATCAATTCAAGTTCTCCTCTTGCCCAAAAACAAAGCACCCCAAACGCTGAATATCAGATTAAAACAAAACGTGCCAGAGACATTCAGCAGGTGTTGCAGCATCTGTGTGGAAGAGAGTCATCAGGATCAAAACGTTGATTCAGTTTCTCTCTCCACAGATAATAATCTTGCCTGAGGACAATAGAGGTGGGGGTGAGGGGTGGGGATACTTGAGGTTGAGGAGTGAGAAATCTTTAAGGGATTTGAATAGACAGACAACACCAAAATCCCAAAACACAGACAGTCCACAGGATAACAACCTGCTCCCAACACACACTGAACTCAACATTCGAAAATCAGTAAGATTCCTCAGACACTCTGCACCTCCCAAATAATTACACCTCGTCTTCTCATATTCAGGAATGAGCCAACAACAAAACGTAGCCTGAAAATCAGAGGGAAATGTTTCCAATAAACACACTCAATATCCAACACACAGCTCCAGTCAAACAGTTCAACACAAAGTACCGAGTAAACAGCTCTCTCAGCTGGATCTTCTCACACAGTATAAGGGACATTTCCACCCCTGATTGCCCACAGGATAGTCAGACTGCCTGAAGATTGGTGTGGATATTATGGGATACAATTTGTATAAAAGCTGCTCCTTCACTCACCATCTCCTCACTTGGTTTTCAGTCCCTATAGGAAGTGAACCAGCTCTGGAAGAGGAAGAGGAGACAATGGGCAGAGTGGGTGGACTCTCTGATTGACGTCTCTCACAGTCAATCCAAATATTTCTGGAGCAACATGAGTTTCCTGAAACTTGGGAAACTGACCTGGGAAATGGAGGTGACTTTGAGCAGCAGATCAGGTGGGGATTTAAACTTGTCATTGTCCCATCTGAATAAAACCTCACTTATTGCAGCTGCTGTCTCAGTTCCCCTGGTAAATGTTTGACAGAGATTTCTAGTGTGGGAATAGCAATCTTTATCTTCAGAGGATTTCAAACTGACAACATCAGTGTGGGATGTGTATCCTCGGATGTGTTTGAAGCAGATCAGAACTCTGCAGTTTTGGCATCAGCACACGTACAGGAAAGGGGCAGAAAAGGAATGAATGGGAAGAGGAGCTGGGCCTCTGGAAAATGCTGATCTTGGAGAAGCTTTGAGAGGAAGGAGGAATGAAAGCAAAAAATAGATACAAGTTCATAATTACGGAAGCGCAGCATTAATGTCGGTGTGTTCAGGAGGGATAGTTGGAGAATGTGGGAAGTGGCGGATGAATAATGTCAGTCTTATTTCTGAAAGGGAAAGAGGAGACAGACTTATCAGAGATGGACATCGGAGGGGGTGATTCAGGAAGGTAGAGAGAATCAGCGAGGAGACTGGAAGAGGCAACTGCTTGGGGAATGGGTATTTCTTGGGGAATAGCTCTGGGCCTGAGCGGGTGAATTTGTCCATGAATTGACTCTGATTTGGGGAGTAAGACGATAATCAGAGAGAGACAGTCCTTGGGGAATGACTTGGGACTGAATCTGTCACTCAGGAGATTGATCAACTCTGAGGGAAGATAATGAGGGATGTTGCATTTGATGTGGGAGAGGAGTCACTGGTGTAGGTAAGGGGGAGGTGAGGGCTGCTCACTGACCAAAGGAAGAGCTACCCACACTCCAACTGACCTCCGGTGAGCCTTTGAGCTGAAATATTTACTTCTGTTTCTCTCTGCAGGTGCTGCCTGACCTGCTGAGGAGTTCCATCTTTTAGCTGAATTTTTAAAGCACTGAATTTGGAGAAATGAACTGATTCTTTTTCTTGTGCCATTCTTCCATATTCACATTCCTCCACAACAGTCTGAACTGAAAATGGGGGTGATATTGCTAATGATATAGGTATCAGATAGTATTTATCTCAGGATCAAGCAGAAATCAGCTAGTTCCTTCAGTATCAAGAGAAGAACTTATTCATCGCAAACAAAACATATTCAAAGGAAGGTCTAAAGCCTATTAGCTAAAGAATTGGACATTGCAAATATCTATAACTGTCCTTATACACACAAATCTCCTGACCTGGAAAAGCTGAAACTCTGCTAAGTGTTACTTTAAAAGTGCTTTGATTCAGCAACTTTTAAATTTAGATAAAATAATTATTCATAGCTTCATGAAATTGGTGTTAAGTGAAGTCACTTTGGCACAGGGAATCAGGTTTGATTACCTCAGTTCTTTTTATCTGGAACATTGGTGGTAGATTCTGGATCCTCCTCCAAGAATTCTTGGATGCATCAATGTACTTCACGATGGAAAGATGTTCCAGTGCTTCTAGCTCAGGAGGTTTAATGAAAGGTGTTTCAGAGAAAGGAAGAAAAGCATTCAAATCTGTGTCCTGCCCACAAACTGGGTCATGTGATCTCTCTCTGATCATGTTTCAGACTCTACCTCTCCATCCAAAACAGTTCGTTCATTGCAAATGCAACACTCCTGCTGTTGCCAGTATCTTTTTCATGGCAAAGTCTCCTTTTCAAAAACATTCAATGTCTAGATACACCTGACTATTGCAAACTCCCAATTCTCAATATCCTCCATACCAATGCTTTTTCCCTAATGTCCCTTTTCATTATGGAGATCAGAACTGTGTGCAGCACTCCACATGTGATCTAACCAAGGTTCGGTACAAGTTCAACAAAACTTCCCTGCTTTTTAACTCTGTCCCTTGGAAACTTGGCCCCAGTGATTTTTTTTTAATTTCCTTATTAACTTGTGGATATATTTTTCAAATTAACAAGGCTAAAGTTATTATATTTTACTAGACATATGCTTAATGTTGAACAGCCATTACTTGTATGTATTATTGAGGTGTTCTTAAGAAAGTCTTTCAGTTGGCATCTCTTTAATTGTCAATACTGTAATGTAGGTTAAAGAAAAACACAGGACTGACCTGACAGGAGGATAAATTTTGCATGGTTGGATTCCAGTGAGTTCAGCATGAGCAGTAAACAGAAGAAAAGACTATAATGCCCAATTAGCAAGAAGAATGATCTGAAAGCAGATCTCTAATGGAAAGGCAAGGTTATTGTGGGGATGCTCGGGGGCACTGTTTCCTTTGGTCAACGTGAATAAGTATTTGGTTCGAAGCTGTTGCCTGTGTTGACACAGATGCATATATTGGTCTGGGTGTTATAAAACCTGTCCATAATAGAAGGTACAAAATTGGATACAAAATTGAGGAGCATGATTGGAGTCCTTCTCCAGGAAATATCATTTTGACATGTTGCTATGTATTATTGTGAACGCTGGCAAATATAAATCTGATGATCAATTTCACCAAAACAGATAAAATGGTCATGATCATAGAATTCCGACAGTATGGAAGCAGGCCATTTGGCCCACTGAGTCCGTACCAACTCTCTGAAAAGCATCCCATCCAAACCCACCCCATCCCTCTAACCCTAGCGAGTCTACCTAGCCTGCACATCCATTGACACTGTGAGCAATTTAGCATGGCCAATCCACCCTAACCTGACACCTTTGGACTGTGGGAGGAAACCAGAACAGCTGGAAGAAACCCACGCAGACAGGGGGAGAATGTGCAAGTTCCACACAGACAGTTCCGAGGCTGGAATTCAACCTAGGCGCAGTGAAGCAGCAGTGCTATCCACTGGGGCACAAACCTCCCACTCTCCCCCACATATAGTTTGTGAGAGCTTGATATGTACACACTGGTTGCTGTGTTTACTACAAAGCACCAAATATCACATTTTTTTAAAAAGTGTGTAATTGGCTGTAAAAAGCTTTTTGATCCCTTAAAATTTGATATCTAAATGCAGACGTTTTATTCGTTGGGAAATGCATGCTTCCTGTGAATTGGGAGTTATGGAGCCGTTGATGGGGAAAGTAGGGGGTCTAGTTGAGGAGTAGGTAATGCTCCTGCCTCTGAGTCTGCAGCTCTAAGTTCAGGTCCCACTCCAGGACTTGATGGCCACAGTCTGTGTTCATAATATGGACAAAAAAGACCCACCCTCCCTTCCTGGCACCCTCCCCTGCCACTGCAGGAATTGCAAAATCTGTGCCCACACCTCCTCCCTCACCTCCATCCAAGGCCCTAAAGGAGCCTTCCACATCTATCAAAGTTTTACCTGTACATCCACTAATATCATTTATTGTATCTGTTGCTCCCGATGCGGTCTCCTCTACACTGGGGAGACTGGATGCCTCCTAGCAGAGCACTTTAGGGAACATCTCCGCGACACCCGCACCAATCAACCACACCGCCCAGTGGCCCAACATTTCAACTCCCCCTCCCACTCTGCCGAGGACATGCAGGTCCTGGGCCTCCTTCACCGCCGCTCCCTCACCACCAGACGTCTGGAGGAAGAACGCCTCATCTTCCACCTCGGAACACTTCAACCCCAGGGCATCAATGTGGATTTCACCAGTTTCCTCATTTTCCCCTTCCCCACCTCCCCCCAGCTCCAAACTTCCAGCTCAGCACTGTCCCCATGACCTGTCCTACCTGCCTATCTTCCTTCCCACCTGTCCGCTCCACCCTCCTCTCCGGCCTATCACCTTCATCCCACCCCCATTCACCTATTGTACTCTTTGCTACCTTCCCCCACCCTCCTCTCTGACCTATCACCTCCATCCCCACCCCTACTCACCTATTGTACTCTATGCTACTTTCTCCCCACCCTCCTCTCATTTATCTCTCCACTCTGCAGGCACTCTGCCTGTATTCCTGATGAAGGGCTTTTGCCCGAAACGTCAATTTTCCTGCTCCTCGGATGCTGCCTGACCTGCTGTGCTTTTCCAGCATCACTATAATCTAGACTCTGGTTTCTGTAAGGAAGGCCCCCTACTCAGTCCTCAGTTCCAGCTTTTACCTTATAACCTTGATTCTTTTAGCCCTAAGAACTGTATCGCACTTGTTCTTGAAAATGTTCAATGGTTTGACCTTAACCTCTTTCTGTGGTAGAGAATTCCACAGGCTCAGCACTGTCTGGGTGAAGAAATTTCTCTTCATCTCAGTCCAAAATAGCCTGTGTCATACACTTAGACTGTGACATCTGATTCTAGACTCCCAGTCATTGGAAACATCCTTCCTGCATTTACTTTGTCTTGTCCTGTTAGAATTTCATAGGTTTCCATGAGAACTCCCTCATTCTTGTCAACTCTAGTGAATAACTTAGCCCTAACTGATCCAATCCATTAGTCCTACTTTGTGAGGAATCGGTCTGATAAACCTTTATGGGACTCCCTCCTTAGCCAGAACATCTCTCCTCAGATCAGGAGACCAAAAAGACACACAATACTACAGGAGTGATCTTACCAAACCCTGCATAATTACAGGAAGACATTCCTGCTCCTGTACTCCAATTGTCTTCGCTATGAAAGCCAACATACCATTTGCCTTATTCACTTTCTACTGCGCCTGCAGACTTACATTCAGTGACTGCGACACAGATTTTGCTGCATCTTCCCCTTTCTCAAACTATCTCTCATAAATATCACATTTACTTGTAAGTATTTGCAGTTACAGCCTTACTGGAGAGATTTGCAAGATAGTGCAAAGGTGGAGGTAAAGTTACCACAGTCTTACCAGATCTAGGGCTGTTCTCCCATTAGGGAGAAGGATGACTGGTGATGGTGTAATCTGAGGGTCACCACACCTCAGGCAAGAGGAGCATTGAAGAAGGAGAGTCCTTCATGTAACTTCAGCTGGTGCAGTAATTGAACCCCATGATGTTGGCTTCACTCACCTGTCATCCAGCCAACTAAGCAAACGTACCCCCAACATAGTACTCACAACAAGCTAAAGAAGGATCAAATATGTTAACATTGCAAATCCACCAGAAAAAATACACCATCTTCGACTGTGAGTACAAGCACATTTTCAAATTCTGCTCAACTCAGCTATTTCTCATTGCTCATGAACAATGGATCAAACAAAATGAAGAGTAAACAGGTTAAAAGAGTGGGTTAATGGGAAACCTGGGCCTGCCAGTGTGCACAGGGTTTGGGACGGAATCGTTTTTTCACTGACAAGCAGTCCCTCCTGTTAGTTTTCATGTATGATTAGATTGGATTGTTTCGATTCCCTACAGTATGGAAACAGACCATTTGGCCCAACAAGTTCGCACCGACTCTCCGAAGAGTAACCCACCCAAACCCATTCTCCTACCTTATATTTACCACTGACTAATGTGCCTAACACTATGGGCAATTTAGCATGGCCAAGTCACCTCCACATCTTTGGATTGTAGGAGGAAACCGGAGCACCCGGAAGAAACCCACACAGACACGGGAAGTATATGCAAACTCCACACAGACAGTCACCCGCGGGTGGAATCGAACCTGGGTCCCTGGCACTGTGCGGCAGCAGTGCTAACCACTGAGCCACTGCCTATGTTGAAAATGCCAGCTTGCAGAGTTATGCTGTCACAAACAGCAAGAGCACAGCATTAGCATATTCAGAAATCCTTGGATATTCAGTCAGTGAAAAGGCGTACAAAGACACGTCTCTAAATTTCTGCTTCATTGTACGGTACATTCAAAGCTCTGCATTTTCCTCTTTCTCTTTTAGCATCAGTTTTTGTGATAAATTAGAAGACATTGAACTAAATGGATCACACACCCAGCCATAGCCTTTCACATTTGCTGCAGGGAAGTAGAATTTGAGCTTTGTTTGCAGTTCTTTGAGGTGTTTGAATATTGAAGCTATGCATCTTGACAGCTGTGTTTGCTGCTAATGATGCTGATAGGAACATTTTGAGTGATTTCTATTCACCCTGTCCATGCCTCTCATAATCTTATACACCTTTATCAACCTTCTCTGCTCTCAAGAAAACCATACCAGTTATCCTGCCTCCCTTCAAAGCTGAAAAACTCCATCCCAAGCAACATCCCATCATCCCAAGGAGAAGATGCTGGAAAATCTGAAAGGTCTGAAAATGGATAAATTGCCTGAACCAGATGGACTTTACCCTAGAGTTCTGAGGAGATAGTGGAGGCTTTAGTCGTGATCTTTCAGGTATCACTGGAAATAGGGAGGGTCCCAAAGGACTGGAAAATCGAAAATGTAATCCCCTTGTTTAAGAAGGGAACAAGGCAAAAGACGGAAATGATAGGCCAATTAGCCTAACATTGATATGATTTTGGAGTCCATTGTGAAGGATGAGATTTCTGAATACTTGGAAGTACATGGTAAAATAGGGCAAAGTCAGCATGGTTTCATCAAGGGGAGGTCATGCCTGACAAATCTCTTAAAATTCTTTGAGGAGGTAACAAGGAGTTAGACCTAGGAGAACCAATGGATGTTATCTATCTGCCTTCCAGAAGGCCTTTGATAAGGTGTTGCACAAGAGGCTGCTGAGTAAGATAAGGGCCCAGGTTGTTTGAGGAAAGGTACTAGCATGGATACAAAATTGGCTGTCTGGCACAAGGCAGAGAATGGGATAAAAGGGTCCTTCTCAGGATGGAAGCCAGTGATTAGTAGTGTTCCACAAGGGTCAGTGTTGGGACCATAATGTTTCACTTAATACATTAATGATCTAGATGAAGGAACTAAGGGCATTCTGGCTAAATTTGCAGATGATACAAAGATAGGTAGAGGGGCAGGTTGTACTGAGGGGGCAGGGAGGTTGCAAAAAGATTTAGACAGGTTAAAAGCCAAAGAAGTGGCAGATGAAATATAACATGGGAAAATGTGAGAGCATTTACTTTGATAGGAAGAGTAGAGGCATGGACTATTTTCTAAATGGGGAGAAAATTCATAAATTTGAAGTGCAAAGAGATTTGGGAGGCCTAGTCCAGATTTCTCTCAAGGTAAATTTGCAGGTTGAATTGGTAGGTCAAAAGGCAAATACAATGTCATTGATAATCTTGAGAGGACTAGAATATAAAAGCAAGGATGTACTTCTGAGGCTCTATAAGGCTGTGGTCAGACCGCATTTGGTGTATTGTGAGCAATTTTGGGTCCCAAGCCTCAGGAAAGATGTTGTGGCTCTGGAGCGGGTCCACAGGAGGTTCACAAGAATGATTCCATGTCAGAAAGGCTTAACATATGAGGTACATTTGAGGACTCTGGGACTAGACTCAATAGTGTTTAGAAGGATGAGGGAGGATTTGATTGAAACTTTCTAAATACTGAATGGCCTGGACAGAGTGGACGTTGGGAAGATGTTTCCATTGGCAGGAGAGACAAGGACCCGAGGGCACAGCTTGAGAGTAAAGGGAAGACCTTTAAGAACAGAGCGATGGAGAAACCTGTTCAGCCAGAGAGTGGTGAGTCTATGGAATTCATTGCCACAGGAAGCTATGGAGGCCAGGTCACTGAGTATATTTAAAACAGAGATAGATAGGTTCTTGATTCCCAAGGGGATCAAAGGTTACGGGGAGAAAGCTGGAAAATGGAGTTAAGAAACCTATCAGCCATGATTGAATGGTGGAGCAGACTCAATGGGCTGAATGGCCTAATTTGTGCTCCTATATCTTATGATCTATGGTCTTATGGAATCTCCTTACATCCTCTCTCGTGCATCACATTCTTTATATAGTGCGACCAGAACAATACTCCAGCCTAACGAAAGTTCTGTACAGCTCAAACATGACCTTCCTGCTCTTATAAACCACACCACAATTGAAAAAGGCAAGTGCCCTGTATGCTTTCTTAACTAAACTATTCATTTGTCCTGCCACCTTTAGGGATCTATGAAAAAGCACCTCAACATCCCTCTGTTCCTTTGAGCTTCCCAATGTCCTGCCATTCATTGAGTATTAACTTGTCTTATTCCCTCTTCCAAAGTGCGTCACTTCACATTTATCAGAGTTAAATTAAACTGCGACAGTGTGGTGCTGGAAAAGCACAGCAGATCAGGCAGCATCCAAACAGTAGGAGAATCGATGTTTCAAGCATAAGCCCTTCATCAGGAAACCGTTCCTGATGAAGGGCTTATGCCCGAAACGTCAATTCTCCTGCTGCTTGGATGCTGCCTGATCTGCTGTGCTTTTCCAGCACCACATTCTCAACTCTGATCTCCAGCATCTGCAGTCCTCACTTTCTCCTAGTTAACTTGAACTGCCACTGAGCTGCCCATCTGACAAAATTAATTTATATCTTCCTGGACCTGACACCTTCCTCCCCACATTAGCCACCCGGCCAATCTTTATGTTATCCACAAATTTACTTGTCAAGCCTTCTGCATTCTCGTCTACTTCTTAATGAATATCATTCACAATAAGGGACCAAGTACTGATCCCTGTGGTGCACCACTGTACACCGGGCTCCAGTCACACATCAGCCTTCCAACTTTCATCCTGTTTTCTGTCACTAAGCCTATTTTGGATCCATCTTGCCAAGATATCCTGGATCGCATCAGTTTTCCACGTGGGACCTTGTCAAAGGCCTTGCTGAAATCCATATAAAATACCCTCCTCCAAACACTTGGAACCTCCTTGAAAAGTTCCATGAGATTTGTTTGACATGACCTCTCTCTGACAAAGTCATGCTGACTATCCCTGATCAAACCTTGCTTCTCTAAATGGAGATTAATTTTCTCCTTCACTACTTTCTCCAATAGTTTGCTGACCACTGATGTTAGATTCACTTGTCTACAGAACCCTGGTCTATCTCTACCACTCTTCTTGTAAGGTGGAACCACAATAGCTGTGCTCCAGTCCTCCACTCCCCTGTGGCTATTGGAGATTTAAAAATTTGGGTCAAGGCCCTTGTAATTTCCTCCCTCATTTCCCACAGCAGCCAGGGATACAACGCTTCCGGATCTGGGGATTTTTCCAGTTTCAAATCCACCAAACCCTGCAATACCTCCCCATTTCTTATCATCAGTCTCCAAAAGACCTTCACATCCCATTTTCTCGAATTCTGTGCAGTACTTTCATCTTCCTTCTCCCAGTAAAGTCAGACTTGAAGTATTCATTTAACACTCTACCAATGTCCTCCAGCTTATTGCACAGATGTCTCACTAGCTTGATTGAGTTTTTTGAAGAAGTGACAAAGAAGGTTGATGAAGGCAGATCAGTGCACATTGTCTATATGGACTTCAGCAAGGCATTCGACAAGGTTCAGCATGATAGACTGGTTAGCAAGGTTAAATCACGAGGAATACAGGGAGAGCTACCCACTTGGATGCAAAATTGGCTTGAAGATAGGAGACAGAGGCAGAGGGTTCCTTTTCAGGCTGGAGACTTGTGCCACAAGGTTGGTGCTGGGTCCACTGCCTTTTGTCATTTATATAAATAACTTGTATGTGAATATAAGAGGCATTGTTAGTAAGTTTGCAGATGACACCAAAATTGGAGGTGTAGTGGACAGTGAAGAAGGTTACCTCAGAGTATAACAGGATCTTGATCAGATGGGCCAATGGGCTGAGGAGTGGCAGATGAAGTTTAATTTAGATAAATGTGAGGTGCTGCATTTTGGAAAGGCAAATCAGGGCAGGACTTATACACTTAATGGTAAGGCCCTGGGAAGTGTTGCTGAACAAAGAGACCTTGGAGTGCAGGTTCATAGCTCCTTGAAAGTGGAATCACAGGTAGACAGGGTAGTGAAGATGGTGTTTGGTATGTTGCCTTTATTGGTCAGATCATTGAGTACAGGAGTTGGGAGGTCATGTTGTGGCTGTACAGGACATTGGTTAGGCCACTTTTGGAAAATTGTGTGCAGTTCTGGTCTCCCTCATATAGGAAAGATGTTGTGAAACTTGAAGCGTTGGAGGCTGAGGGGTGACCTTATGGAGGGTTAAAAAATCATGAGGGGAATGGATAGGGTGAATAGCTAAGGTCTTCCCCCCAAGGTAGAGGAATCCAGAACTAGAGGGGCATAGGTTTAAGGTGAGAGGGGAAAGATATAAAAGAGACCTAAGGAGCAACATTTTCACACAGAGGGTGGTGCGTGTATTGAATGAGCTGCCAGAGGAAGTGGTGGAGACTGGTACAATTCCCACATTTAAAAGGCATCTGGATGTGCCTCACAAACCTTATTGAATTCTTTGAGAAGGTGACTAAGGAGGTAGATGAGGGGAAAGCGGTAGATGTGGTATATATGGATTTTAGTAAGGCGTTTGATAAGGTCCCCCATGGTAGGCTACTGCAGAAAATACAGAGATATGGCATTGAGGGTGAGTTGGAGGTTTGGATTAGGAATTGGCTCTCTGGAAGAAGACAGAGGGTAGTAGTTGATGGCAAAGGTTCATCTTGGAGTGCCGTCACTAGCGGTGTTCCGCAAGGATCTGTTTTGGGACCATTGCTGTTTGTCATTTTTATAAATGACCTGGAGGAAGGGTTAGAAGGTTGGGTGAGCAAGTTTGCGGATGATACGAAAGTCGGAGGAGTTGTAGACAGTGAGGAAGGATATGGCAGGTTACAGCGGGATATAGAGAAGCTGCAGAGCTGGGCAGAAAGGTGGCAAATGGAGTTCAATGTAGCTAAGTGTGAAGTGATTCACTTTGGTAAGAGTAATAAAAAGATGGATTACTGTGCTAATGGTAGACTACTTGGTAGTGTGGAAGAGCAGAGGGATCTTGGTGTCCATGTACACAGATCTCTGAAAGTTGCAACCCAGGTAAATAGTGCAGTGAAGAAGGCATATGGCGTACTGGCTTTTATTGGTAGAGGAATTGAGTTCCGGAGTCCTGAGGTCATGCTGCAGTTGTATAAGACTCTGGTGCGGCCGCATCTGGAATATTGTGTGCAGTTTTGGTCGCCATACTATAGGAAGGATGTGGAGGCACTGGAACGGGTGCAGAGGAAGTTTACCAGGATGTTGCCTGGTATGGTAGGAAAATCCTATGAGGAAAGGCTGAGGCACTTGGGGTTGTTTTCATTGGAGAAAAGAAGGTTTAGGGGTGATTTGATAGAGGTGTACAAGATGATTAGGGGGTTAGATAGGGTTGACAGTAAGAACCTTTTTCCACGTATGGAGTCAGCTATTACAAGGGGGCATAGCTTTAAATTAAGGGGGGGTAGATATAGGACTGATGTTAGGGGTAGGTTCTTCACTCAGCGAGTCGTAAGTTCATGGAATGCCCTGCCAGTAGCAGTAGTGGACTCTCACTCTTTATGGGTATTTAAGCGGGCATTGGATAGGTATATGGAAGATAGTGGGTTAGTGTAGGTTAGGTGGGCTTTGATCGGCGCAACATCGAGGGCTGAAGGGCCTGTACTGCGCTGTATTCTTCTATGTTCTATGTTCTATGTTCTATGAATAGGAAGGGTTTAGAAGGATATGGGCCGGGTGCTGGCAAATGGGACTACATCAGTTTAGCGTATCTTGTCAGCATGAACAAGTTAGTCCGAAGGTTCTGGTTCCATGCTGTACATTTTTATGACTCTATGGTCCTAATAGGTCCTACTCTTTCCTTGGTTATTCTGTTCCCCTTAATAAATTTGTAGATTTTTTTTTCATTCATTCACAGGACAAGGGCTTTACTGGCTCGGCTAGCATTTATTGCTCAGAGGTAATTAGATAAGGGTTAACTCATTAAGAAACCACCACATGCTGTGGGGCTGGAGTCAACCTTAGGCCAAACCAGGTAAGAATGGTGGTTTTCTTCCCTAAAGGACATGAGTCAACCAGATAGGTTTTTTTTTCGACAATGGATTCACGGTCATCAATAGACTCTTAATTCCAGATTTTTAATGAATTCAAATTCCACCATCTGCCCGTGGTGGGATTCAAATCCGAGCGCCCAGGTTATGACTTAGGTCTCGGGATTAACATTCCAGCAATAATACCACTCGGCCATCCCGTCCCATTAATACCTCAGATACTTCCTAACCTTGCCTTCCAACATTTTTTCATGCCATCTTTTTGTTCTCCTAATTGCTTTCCTGAAAACCTCCCTGCACATCCTACCCTCCTCTAGATATTTTGATATTTTGCACCTGTTTTTCATATTGTTGATCTCTTTTGCAGGTCAGTTCCTCAGAATACACCTATATTTTTTTTTCCATGGTTAAGATTTTGGTAATGGTATGGGGCTTCTTGGAATTTGCTACAAGATCAGATAACAGATTACTAGCCAGGTTACATAGTTAGTCAGACATTGGGTCTGCTTGATGTTTTGTTCTCTCAAACTCTTGATATACTAAATGTGTTTGTTTATAAGAGATGGATGGACTACCCGGTCAATAATCTGTGAGCTGAGCTTGTAGCAAAATCCAAGAACAAAATTTCTTGGCAGACTTGGATAATTCTCAGTTTCAATCACAACACTAGTTGAAATCATTGGTGTCGAGGACCGTTGCTGTAGGATCCTGAGTATTTCAGTGAATAGGAATACACAATGCTGATAAATTGGTTAAACTGGGTTAAGCTAAAAATAAACTTCTTGTGAATTATAAGTTAAAACAGAAGATCAGTACAACAACATACAAACAATAACATATTTATCTTTAACTTTGAATCAACAAAAGTAACAAAGTGTTTGAAAATGATTTAAGATATTTCGCAGAACACGAAATGAGCTCTCGAAGAGTGTAAGATGAACATATCACACAGCTATGACATTGAGGTGTGATGGACTGAAGAAATTCAGGTCTGTAGATTCATTCCCTATTCCTTCTCCATACTCAGAACAGTAGTCCTTCCAGACAGGAGAGAACATACATTCCCATATTATTAGTCAAACACCCGTCAGCTGAAGAAAATCTGTCTATAATTCACATCACCAACTAAAGCAGGGTTGATTCTACCATGTACTTGAAATCAGGATCACCTTACAAAAGAATCTCAGAGAAAACTTGCACATTTTCTCATTCCCAACTCTCTGTCCTTTGTCCCTCCACTCACCACAAAACTTTCGAATCACTCAACCTAGTTTAACCACTCCCGCATATTTGCCTTCTACACCCTTATTGCCAAAACTACCTTTAGTCTCTCTTTACCTGTCCATTCTCCTGCTTCTCAATCCAGAGGGTGAAGGTTTGAGTGTATCTTGTTCTCAACTGGTTAACCCATCCATCACCAGAATTGACTGACCACATCAATCAACAGTAGTTCTGCTGTCCTTTGTCAAAACCCAGTCCTGAAGAAGGGTTATACCCGAAACATTGACTTCTCCACCTCCTGATGCTGCCTGGCTTGCTGTGTTCTTCCAGCCTCCTCCTTGTCTACTTTATTCCAGGACCATCCTAAAGAGAAAAGATAAGCCACAACTTTTCACCTGAACCAACTGTCCTTATGGAAGTTATGTTCCTGTTCTACAGAGCTCTATTTAGACTATATCTGGAGAACTATGTTCAGTTCTAGGTTTTGTACCACAGGAAGGATATATTGGCCTTGGAAGGAGTGCAGCCTGAACTCACTGGAATTTTCCTGAGGCTAAAAGAGTTAAACTATGAGGACAGGTTGCACAGACGAAGCTTGTATTACCTTTAATGTAGAAAATTAAGGAGTAATCTAATTTAAGTGTTTAAGCTGATTGAATGAGTTGATTGAGATGTTTGAGAGAAATGTTTCTTCTGGTGGGAGAGTCTACAACAAGGGTTTATTATGATCTCAGCTGATGGGCATGACAGATCCCAAAGTGAAAGCTGGCTTCAGTGATCGTAAGTTTAATTTTTTGCAATTTGATTACCATGCTGGTCAGTCATATTCACTTGAGGCTGTCAATGAACTTTTAACAAAAGTAACATAAGGTTATCACATAAAAGAAAAGGAAACATAACTCTCTCTTTATCTAGTTTGAAGAGCAGGAGTAAGGTTCAAATCTGTTTCCCTGTGATATCCTTTACACTCAACCTCAGTGAAGTATGACTTCCATCTTAACTTTTTAAATTCTTATTCAACTGACATTGTTATATATGTTTCCTTGGACTTGCTGTCCGTTCACCAGATATTATTCCCTCCAGTACTGGCTCTTCCCAAGAAACAAAGCCACCAGCTAACTCACTGACGTTTCCTCACTGAACTTTCAGGAACTGCTGAACAGTGTAAAGCAGCTCTGATTGCCTGGAGCCTTCTTTCCAGCTCTGATTGCCTGGAGCCTTCTTTCCAGCTCTGATTGCCTGGAGACTGCATCAAACTGAACACCATCCTTTTGCTGGTATAAATGTTTTGTTTTCAACTGACACCAGATTGTGGCACCTGGCCATCTGTTTGTTGTTAAAGTTCAGCTTTGTAAACACTTTCACAATTAACTCCCCATGTAGCTTGGCTGAGCATTTTGCTTAAGTCAAGAAAATGAGATTTTGAACTCACTTTTGAAAAATGACTTTCTGACCTCTTTAAGTATAAACAAATCACCTTCACTGACTAAAACCAAAAACCTATTTTCTTCAACTTTAGAATCCAAATGATAACATATCATAATCTTTTATCACAGCAGTTAAGCATTAAAATTAAAATGTTCAGGATGATATCAGCAAAGACCTCTTCACAAAAAGGGGAGGGGAAATCTGGAACTCTGTTTCTACAAAATCTGTTCAAGCTGGGGGTCAATTTGAAATGTCAAAACTGAGATCACGAGATTTATTGTTCGGCAGGAGAAGGAATTAAAAGGTTACACAGACAAGGCAAGTAGATAAAGTTAAGAATTAGCTAAAATCGAATAGTGTAACAGACTCATGGGATTACACCATTCTTACATTTCTCAGATTCAAATCAACTGCTCTCTCCACTCTCATCTCCAATGATGATTTGTCTAGCTCAGCTACCAATCCCATAATCCTCTCCACCACAAAAACTTCTCAGTTTTGCCTGTGTGCCAGGAGATACACTGACTGACCTCACACCTAAATGGTTTCTCTACAATGTGAGTGTCTTGACAATTTCCAAGCATTGATGAGAGGGTGAAAGTTTTGTTACACAGCCTGCATTCAAATAGTTTCTCCCAAGTGAATCCTCTGGTGTATCAACAGATATGACGACCAAGCAAAGTATTTCATACATCTCACACTGAATTCTCACACTGAATGAATCCTCTGGAGGATTATAGACTTAAGAGTCAGAGAGGTGTACAGCACAGAAACAGACCCTTCAGTTCCACCCATCCATGCCAACCAGATATCCTAATCTGGATCCATTTGCCAGTACTTGGCCCATCCAGATGCCTTTTAAATGTTGTAATTGTATCAGCCTCCACCACTTCCTCTGGCAGCTCATTCCATACATGCATCACCCTCTGTGTGAAAAGGTTGCCCCTTAGGTCCCTTTTATATCTTTCACCCTCACCCTAAACCTATGCCCTGGAGTTCTGGATTTCCCCACCCCAGGGAAAAGACCTTGACTATTTACCCTATCCTTGCCTTTCATGATTTTATAAACCTCTATAAGGTCACCCTTCAGCCTCTGACGCTTCAGGGAAAACAGACCCAGCCTGTTCAGCCTCTCTCTATAGCTCAAACTCTCCTTGTAAATATTTTCTGAACCCTTTCAAGTTTCACAACATCCTTCCAATAGGAGGGAGACCAGATTAATCTTACACTTGAATGGCGTCTCCCCTGTGAGATTGTGATAGTGTGTTTGGAAGTTCCATAACACTAAGCATGCTTTGTTGCACACCTTACATTGAAATTGTTTTGCTACTGTGTGAATGCATCAGTATTTAACTGTGCCTGATGATTGTGTGAATCCCTGTTAGATTTGGAGATGCCGGTGTTGGATTGGGGTGTACAAAGTTAAAAATCACACAACACCAGGTTATAGTCCAACAGGTTTAATTGGAAGCATTGGCTTTCGGAGCGCTGCCCCTTCATCAGGGGGTTGTGATGAAGGAGCAGCGCTCCAAAAGCTAGTGCTTCCAATTAAACCTGTTGGACTATAACCTGGTGTTGTGTGATTTTTAACTTTGTAAACTCCTGTGAGATAACTTATGTGTTTTTTTTCTCCGATGTTATGTTGTACAACACATATACATTGTGAATCAGGAGATCATATTGAGCTTGTGGTTCCCTCCTCACTGCTTTGAATGCTGTGCCTTGTCCTCTTCTAATCTGAGGATACACATCCCACATTGATATTATCAGTTTGAAAGCCTCCGAAGATGAAGAATACTATTCCCACACTAGAAATTTCTGTCAAACATTTACCAGGGGAACTGTGACAGCAGCTGCAATAAGTGAGGTTTTATTCAGATGGGACAATGACAAGTTTAAATCCCCACCTGATCTGCTGCTCAAACTCACCTCTATTTCCCAGGTCAGTTTCCCAAGTTTCAGGAAACTCATGTTGCTCCAGAAATATTTGGATTGACTGTGAGAGACGTCAATCAGAGAGTCCACCCACTCTGCCCATTGTCTCCTCTTCCTCTTCCAGAGCTGGTTCACTTCCTATAGGGACTGAAAACCAAGTGAGGAGATGGTGAGTGAAGGAGCAGCTTTTATACAAATTGTATCCCATAATATCCACACCAATCTTCAGGCAGTCTGACTATCCTGTGGGTAATCAGGGGTGGAAATGTCCCTTATACTGTGTGAGAAGATCCAGCTGAGAGAGCTGTTTACTCGATGCTTTGTGCTGAACTGTTTGACTGGAGCTGTGTGTTGGATATTGAGTGTGTTTATTGGAAGCATTTCCCTCTGATTTCCAAACTGCGTTTTGTTGATGGATCATTCCTGAATATGTGACGATGGGGTGTCGTTTTCTAAGATGTGCAGAGTGTCAGAGGATTCGTCTTGATTTGCTATTGTTCAGATCTTTCTGTTTGTGTTGGGAGTCGGTTATTAACTTGTGGACAGATTTATTCATGTCATTCAAGAGAATATTGTCTTGTAGGAGCAGCAGTGCTGAGGGAGTCTTGCCTTGTTGCTAAATTCAGTGTACAGGAATAAGAATTGGCCATTTGATGTGTAAGGCACGTTGCACCATGCTGAGAGGGAACTCTGTGGGAAGCTAGAGAAGTGATTGCTGGGCCTCTTGCTGAGATATTTCTATCATTGATAGTCACAGGTGAGATGCCGGAAGACTGGAGGTTGACAAACATGGTGCCACTGTTTAAGAAGGGCGGTAAAGACAAGCCAGGGAACTATAGACCGGTGAGACTGAACTTGGTGGTGGGCAAGTTGTTGGAGGGAATCCTGAGGGACAGGATGTACATGTATTTGGAAAGGCAAGGACTGATTTGGGATAGTCATCATGGCTTTGTGCGTGGGAAATCATGTCTCACAAACTTGATTGAGTGTTTTGAAGAAATAACAAAGAAGATTGATGAGGGCAGAGCAGTAGATGTGATCTATATGGACTTCAGTAAGGCGTTTGACAAGGTTCCCCATGGGAGACTGACTAGCAAGGTTAGATCTCATGGAATACAGGGAGAACTAGCCATTTGGATACAGAACCGGATCAAAGGTGGTGGAGGGTGATGGTGGATGGTTGTTTTTCAGACTGGAGACCTGTGACCAGTGGAGTGCCACAAGGATCGGTGCTGGGCCCTCTACTTTTTGTCATTTACATAAATGATTTGGATGCGAGCATAAGAGGTACAGTTAGTAAGTTTGCAGGTGACACCAAAATTGGAGGTGTCGTGGACAGCAAAGAGGGTTACCTCAGATTACAACAGGATCTGGACCAGATGGGCCAATGGGCTGAGAAGTGGCAGATGGAGTTTAATTCAGATAAATGCGAGGTGCTGAATTTTGGGAAAGTAAATCTTAGCAGGACTTATACACTTAATGGTAAGGTCCTAGAGAGTGTTGCTGAACAAAGAGACCTTGGAGTGCAGGTTCATAGCTCCTTGAAAGTGAAGTCGCAGGTAGATAGGATCGTGAAGAAGGCGTTTGGTATGCTTTCCTTTATTGGTCAGAGTATTGAGTACAGGAGTTGGGAGGTCACGTTGCAGCTGTACAGGACATTAGTTAGGCCACTGTTGGAATATTGCATGCAATTCTGGTCTCCTTCCTATCGAAAAGATGTTGTGAAACCTGAAAGGGTTCAGAAAAGATTTACAAGGATGTTGCCAGGTTTGGAGGATTTGAGCTACAGGGAGAGGCTGAACAGGCTGGGACTGTTTTCCCTGGAGCGTCGGAGGCTGAGGGGTGACCTTATAGAGGTTTACAAAATCATGATGGGAATGGATAGGATAAATCAACAAAGTCTTTTCCCTGGGGTCGGGGAGTCCAGAACTAGAGGGCATAGGTTTCGGGTGAGAGCAGAAAGATATAAAAGAGACCTCAGGGGCAACTTTTTCACGAAGAGGGTGGTACGTGCATGGCATGAGCTGCCAGAGGATGTGGTGGAGGCTGGTACAATGGCAACATTTAAGAGGCATTTGGATGGGTATATGAATAGGAAGGATTTGGAGGGATATGGGCCAGGTGCTGGCAGGTGGGACTAGATTGGGTTGGGATATCTGGTTGGCATGGACAGGTTGGACCGAAGGATCTATTTCCATGCTGTATATCTCTATGACTCTGTGACTCTACATCTGTAATCTGACTCCATATTCCTGCCCTTCCCTCTATCCATTTAATATTTGATGAAGTAAAATCTCAAATTTAGTATTAACCATTGATTTGTCATTTATTTCAGTTGTTAAGTTTCAACTCTGTACAGCTTTGGTGTGGAACAGAGACATGGAACCGTTCGGCATTCTTTCGAGATTGCTGCTGCAGCATGTTCATTCATGTGAGCTGACCATCTCCCTCAATGCCACATTCCAGTTCTGACAAAATTTGTATGATTTATATTTCTGACATAACTTTTAGAACTTGGATTTCAAACCATTACCATATGGTTGTTTGTTACATTTGTGAGAAAAATGGGTCAATCAATCCTTCCAGAACCATGATCTCATCCAATATGTATCAGAGTACAGGGAACCCCTGCACTGTTGATGGCAAACTATTGCTACTGTAATGTATTTAGGGCTGAGAGTGTAAACATTAAGGGCCAGCAACTTGTTTTTGGTTTATCACAATCAAGCCTTATTGATGTTTTTACGCAGTTTTGAAGAGACTGGCTGAAGTCAGAAACACAGGAAATAAATTCTCTGAGTAGAAAGTTGGTTTGAGTAAATCATAGACCAGGAGCAGTCAGTTCAAAACTGTTTATTTACAGCCTATAAGCTTTCAGTTTTATTGGCACTGAAGTAAGAAGAAATGCCAGCTGAATTACATTTGAAGATTTGAGACAGATCTCTCTGCATTTGATTCTGTAAAGTGATGGCTTATGGAGCAGCTGAAAATTTTGTTGTGTGTTTAAGATCTTTCAAACTGTGTGTTCCATTTAGATTGCTTAGTGTGGTTTATTTTATCATTTTTCCTGTTATGCAATAATAACATTTTAATAACTTCACAGGCAAATCTGGTCTTTGCCAGCACAACTTGAGCTCACAGTGAATTGACAGCCCATTTTACATTCTGCCTGACTGTCTTTATAATTATCCTCATGGTACCTGGGAAGATGGGGTCTGGATGGTAGAAGGAAAGGAGCTATATTGTCTGTTCCTGGTCACTATCCACTGTCCCTGCTGGAACCAGAATGTGTGACAGTCAGCTGAGAAAAAAGGAAAGGAATACGGGGGAATAGCAGACTGGCAGTCACGATGGAACAGTCTCTCACTGAGGGAGTCAGTCTCTTCAGCACAAGAGGAGAGGGAGTTGGAGGAAATCATGCTTTCTTTTCCTGTTTTACAGAAGGATTGCACTGTACTACACCAGAGAATACAGAGAGGATATACACTGCAGATAGATCCTGACCATCACCCAACGAACAACTGCATAGGTGTGGGAAGACATCCAGTCCCTTCACAGCATTGCTCAACACAGAGAAGGTTGGGCAGTGAAACCATCATCTGGAAATCAGTTGGATCAGGAAGGGTTGACATATCATCAGATCTGAAACTGGTCAGTGGGGTGGAGTCTTCCATCAGAACCAACCTTTCTGAAGGTTCGGCTGTGGGTGATCGATCAGGGTGAGGCTGGGAAGAAGTGTGAGTGGCTCCAAGTGTGGTGAGAGCTTCAGTCATTCATCGAACATCGAAGTGTCCTATAATTCTTTTAACACACAATGTACTTTTTGTACAGCTGTTAAGAAAAGACAACACCATGGAAGAGAAACGCTTCAAGTGTGAAGTTTGTGATAAAGCTTTTGTGAAGTCTACCCACCTCCTGATACATCAGAGGATCCACACAGGGGAGAAACCATTCAGGTGTCAGGTCTGTCAGACAGCTTTCACTCAATCTTCGCACCTCTTGACCCACCAGAGGTTTCACACAGGAGAAAAACCATTCAAATGTCAGGTTTGTAATAAATCATTCTCGCAGTCATCAGGTCTCCACACACACCAACGTGTTCACACAGGGGAAAAACCGTTCATGTGCAAAGTTTGTGACAAATCATTCTCAGTGTCATCTGCTCTCCGCAGGCACCAACAGATTCACACAGGGGAAAAGCCGTTTGTGTGCAAGATTTGTGATAAATCATTCTCACGGTCAACAGGCCTCCGTGAACACCAACGCACTCACACAGGGGAGACACCATACACTTGTGAGATGTGTGACAAATCATTTTCACGGTCAGGGAACCTTCGCACACACCAACGCAATCACACTCGGGAGAAACTGTTCAAGTGCGAGGTTTGTGACATATCATTCTCAACGTCATTGAAACTCTGTGCACACCAATGTAATCACAGGGGGAAAATCATTTAGTATCTGAAGTATATAACAAGCAAGGGAAGCAGATATATGTCACCAACTCTCTTGGAAGAAAGTTGATGCTGCGAGAGTATGGAATCTTCCAAATTTATCCAGCAACTGTATGACATGCTCTGACATCATTAGAAACATTGAGTCTGATATACATTTTTTCTGAGATTAGGGAAACTACACAATGTGATGCAACTCTTCAAATGTTACAGCAGTTTGGAATGAAAAGATGGCCTGAAACCATCAAAGACACCCCTGTGACTGTAAGAGAGAACTGGACAAAGATAAAAGGATCACTCAAGGTGGTATCTTTTACAAAGGAAGCAGCATCATTATTCCAAAAGAGATATTGACGCACATCGCACAAAAACCATTGAGAAATAGAATCTAGTCGGAGGAATGTATGAGCAAGTATGAGCAGTGAGGTGAAGGACCACATCAGCTAGTGCACTGCTGTAATGAACATCGAATTAAACAAGACAATGGGCTGCTCATGACTCATTACACCAGACAGCCCATGAATGAAACTTACAATAGACCTCTTCACTCCCACTCGAACTGATTATTTCATACAGTCAAGTATTATTCAGACCGCGGAGAGTTAGAGCAGCTGATGTCACTGACCCCCAGTGAGATTGTAGAATGTCTGAAGGCACATTCATGACATTCCTGACATTGTGATCAATGAGAATGACCTTAATTCACGACTGAAGAATTCAGACATTTATGAATGGTTGGAAAATTTAGCACCACACGTCATCTCCACAACTGCAGTCAATTGGAAAGGCTAAGGCCAAGGTAGAAGTTGCCAAAGGATTGTCAAATAAAGTCCCCTCAATTCAGCACAGATGTGTACAATGCAATCTGAGAGGAGGAAGCACACTGCCTGAAGGCAGGGAAAGTTGTCTCATCTGCAACAAATGTCACAATGCAGCTGCAATACTCAATAATTAAAAAGCCATTCACACCAGAGTATTGGCAGTGGAGGCAGTGGTAGAATGGTTCTGTCAAGAACATGTTGAGGACAAGGGTTCGATTTTTACCGTGGTCAATGATGAAATCTGAATTCAGTAAAGATTTGGAATTTAAAAGAACTAGTCTGAATGATAAATATGCAACAATTACCCCCCCCATGAACTTACCCCCCCCCCCAGCTGGTTCACTGACACATTTGTTATCCTTACCGGTCTGACCTATGTGTGACTCCAGATTTACAGAGCAATTGGTTGATTCCTAACACCTATCTCAGTAATTGGTGATTATTAGTAAGTTTGCAGATGACACCAAACTTGGAGGTGTCGTGGACAGCAAAGAAGGTTACCTCAGAGTACAACAGGATCTTGATCAGATGGACCAAAGGGCTGAGGTTTGGCAGATGGAGTTTAATTTAGGTAAATGTGAGGTGCTGCATTTTGGGAAAGCAAATCAGAACAGGATTTGTACACTTAATGGTAAGGTCCTAGGGAGTGTTGCTGAACAAAGAGACCTTGGAGTGCAGGTTCTTAGTTCCCTGAATGTAGAGTTGCAGATAAATAGAATATTGAAGAAGGCGTTTGGTATGCTTTCCTTTATTGGTCACAGCATTGAGTATAGGGGTTGGGAGGTCATATTGCAGCTGTACAGGACATTGGTTAGGCCACTTTTAAGGCATTGTGTGTAATTCTGGTCTCTTTCCTATTGGAAGGATGTTGTGAAATTTGAAAGGGTTCATAGAAGATTTACAAGGATGTTGCAGGGTTGGAAGATTTGAGCTCTAGGTAGAGGCTGAACAGGCTGGGACTGTTTTCCCTGGAGCGTCAGAGGCTGAGGGATGACCTTATCGAGGTTTATAAAATCATGAGGGGCATGGATAGGATAAATATATAAAGTCTTTTCCCTGGGGTCTGGGGAGTCCAGAACTAGAGGGCATAAGATTTAGCATGAGAGGGGAAAGATTTAAAAGGAACCTAAGGGGCAACGTTTTCATGCAGAAGATGGTGCATGTATGGAATGAGCTGCCAGTGGAAGTGGTGGAGGTTGGTACAATTGCAACATTTAAAAGGCATCTGGATGGGTATATGAATAGGAAGGGTTTAAAGGTATATGGGCCAAGTGCTGGCAAATGGGCCTAGATTGGTTTGGGATATCTGGTTGGCATGGACGAGTTGGATTGAAGTGTCTGTTTCTTTGCTGTACATCTCAATGATGACCTAGCCACTAACATTGAATCCCGTGTGATTTTTAAGAAGTGTAACAAACTCAAAGTGCAAATTGGCTAAATTTCCTTTTGATGGAAACTGCCAAACTGTTGCTTGAACTGTATGTTGGGAGCTATTCAGAGTATCGGCGCTGCCTCGTGCTCCCACGAGGAGGTTGAACAGTTCATCCACATTACCAACACTTTCCACCCCGACCTCAAATTCACCTGGACCGTCTCAGACTCCTCCCTCCCCTTCCTAGACCTTTCCATTTCCATCTCGGGTGACCGAATCGACACGGACATTTACTATAAACCGACCGACTCCCACAGCTACCTAGACTACACCTCCTCCCACCCTGCCCCCTGTAAAAACGCCATCCCATATTCCCAATTCCTTCGTCTCCGCCGCATCTGCTCCCAGGAGGACCAGTTCCAAAACCGTACCACCCAGATGGCCTCCTTCTTCAAGGACCGCAATTTCCCCCCAGACGTGGTCGAGGATGCCCTCCACCGCATCTCTTCCACTTCCCGCCCCTCTGCCCTTAAGCCCCACCCCTCCAACCACCACCAGGACAGAACCCCACTGGTCCTCACCTACCACCCCACCAACCTCCACGTCCAGCGTATCATCCGACGTCATTTCCGCCACCTCCAAACGGACCCCACCACCAGGGACATATTTCCCTCCCCTCCCCTATCAGCGTTCCGAAAAGACTACTCCCTCCGTGACTCCCTCGTCAGGTCCACACCCCCCACCAACCCAACCTCCATTCCCGGCACCTTCCCCTGCAACCGCAAGAAATGCAAAACTTGTGCCCACACCTCCCCCCTTACTTCCCTCCAAGGCCCCAAGGGACACTTCCATATCCGCCACAAATTCACCTGCACCTCCACACACATCATCTATTGCATCCGCTGCACCCAATGTGGCCTCCTCTATATTGGGGAGACAGGCCGCCTACTTGCGGAACGTTTCAGAGAACACCTCTGGGACACCCGGACCAACCAACCCAACCACTCCGTAGCCCAACACTTCAACTCCCCCTCCCACTCCACCAAGGACATGCAGGTCCTTGGACTCCTCCATCGCCAGACCATGGCAACACGACGGTTGGAGGAAGAGCGCCTCATCTTCCGCCTGGGAACCCTCCAACCACAAGGGATGAACTCAGATTTCTCCAGTTTCCTCATTTCCCCTCCCCCCACCTTGTCTGAGTCAAATCCCTCGAACTCAGCACCGCCTTCCTAACCTGCAATCTTCTTCCTAACCTCTCTGCCCCCACCCCACTCCGGCCTATCACCCTCACCTTGACCTCCTTCCACCTATCGCACTTCCAATGCCCCTCCCCCAAGTCCCTCCTCCCTACCTTTTATCTTAGCCTGCTGGACACACTTTCCTCATTCCTGAAGAAGGGCTGATGCCCGAAACGTCGATTCTCCCGAAACGTCGATTCTCCTGTTCCTTGGATGCTGCCTGACCTGCTGCGCTTTTCCAGCAACACATTTTCACCTATTCAGAGTGCCAACATTCAATGCACTCACCAAATGTGAGCTCACTTAGCAACTGGGGACTGGTGTTCTGAAGCTGTCACCTGAGGTGTACATCACTGCAGTTGAACAATCAGATGCATCATTGTGCCTGAAGTCATCTATCCCTAACGGGAGAAGCTGCTCCTTCATACAGTTAGCTGATGAGGCAGGTCTGCTTTCACTGACTGAGGAACTGAACGACCATCAGTTACAGAGGTCAATCACTTGCCAACAAATCAGCAACAATAACATTCTCCAGACAGGCAACGTCATCTCAGGAACCAGCAGACGCCAGATGAACAATCAACAATTCACTGGTATGTCTTAAGAAGGCCCAGCGCTTTAAAGATTATAGGAGTAATGCTGTGCAGAGACAGACAAAATTGGAAGAGATTGAAGTTTTTTTTGATCTGTAGTAATTTTCATGATAAAATATATATGTGGATCATATTGTAAACAGTGTATATAATTTATTTTTCTTTTCATAAATGTGACACGTTTTGGTCATTCTCTTTTAAACTGGTTTGTCATGTTTATCTAACCTCTGATGTACCATGATATAAATATTTTGGGCAGTATCCATTTTCCACACCACATGCTTCAAGGCAGTTGTCTTTTCTTCTGGTTCTGTGAGCTCTCTCCACTTCAGGCCGAGTGATTCCTGTGTAACAGTCATAGAGATGTAGAGCACGGAAACGGACTCTTCAGTCCAACTCATCCACACTAACCAGATGTCTTAATCTAGTCCCATTTGCCAGCATTTGACCTTTCACATGCTGTAATTATATCAACACCCACCACTTCCTCTGGCAGCTCATTCCACACATGCACCACCCTCTGCGTGAAACAGTTGCCCCTCAGGTCCCTTTTAAAGTTTTCCCTCTCGCCTTGAACCTAGGCCCTCTAGTTTTGGACTTCCATATCCTAGCAAAAAGATCTTGGCTTTTCATTCTGTCCATGTTCCTCATGATTTTGTAAACCGCTATAAGGTCACCCCTCAGTCTCTGGTGTTCCATGGAAAATAGCCCCAGCCTATTCAGCCTCTCCCTACAGCTCAAACCCTCCACCTGCCAACATCCTTGCAATTCTTTTCTGATCTCTTTCAACTATAACAGTGCTAACAAGAGATCAGAATTAGAACACAGCAAACATTATGTCAGGTAGACGTTGGAGGAGCTTAGAAATGGGAAGAGTTGTGGGGGCTGGAGGGGGTTAGAGAGTTAGAATTTTAAAATCAAGCTGTTAATTGACCATACATCAGTCAGTGACCACATCAGTTAGACACGAAATGGGACTTGCTGCAAGTTAAGACATGCAGCAGAGCTTTGGATGCCCTCAAGTTAACAGAATATGGGAGAACAGCCAAGAGCAAATTGAATATTCGAGTTCAGAACCAAAGAAGATGTGAATGAGGATTTCAACGAAGGGGAACTTGGCTATCAGTGATAAGGATAGTTTCTTATAACTTGGCAGGTTGCAGGAGGTGAGGATAAGCGAAGCGAAGTAAAGCCTTTTTAACCAAAAATACATTCTCTTGCCTTGCTTTCTCAACTGACACTATAAATAGACTCAATGACCGATGGAATACAATTGAAGGAATTTCACAGAAAGCGTCAGTCTCTACTCCCGTTGTAGTTGAGTTTGTATGAAAAACATGCTAGATTAAATTCTAGAAGCGGACAGCCATTTACAGAGTTGACAAAGGTTAGAAATCTCGGCAGGAGAAGGAAGGAGCAAAGGTTTTTCCTTAAAATTTAATGTGCTCCGTGTCCAGTTCAGACCGGGTGATTCCTGTGCTTTCGGAATGCTGTCTAATCTTGACCAAGTGTTTCTGTGCTTTGGGATTTTCATCCAGTGTTGTGAGTAAACGCAACCGAAACAATTTGTATCAAAGCTGCTCCTTCACTCACCATCTCCTCACTTGGTTTTCAGTCCCTATAGGAAGTGAACCAGCTCTGGAAGAGGAAGAGGAGACAATGGGCAGAGTGGGTGGACTCTCTGATTGACGTCTCTCACAGTCAATCCAAATATTTCTGGAGCAACATGAGTTTCCTGAAACTTGGGAAACTGACCGGGAAATGGAGGTGAGTTTGAGCAGCAGATCAGGTGGGGATTTAAACTTGTCATTGTCCCATCTGAATAAAACCTCACTTATTGCAGCTGCTGTCTCAGTTCCCCAGGTAAATGTTTGACAGAGAACCTAGGAACTGAAGTTTGGCCCAATGAGCCGACTGTACCATTTAACATGGTCATGCCTTATTCTTGTTCCCCCATCCTTTGACACGTTAGCTACTATTTGTTTCCTGAAGAGATTCAGTGACTTGGCATCCATGGTGTTCTGTGATAGAAAATTCTACATGTCCAACCCCCTCTGAGTGAAGAAATGTTTTCTTATTTCAGACTGATATGGCCGACCACGTATCCTGAGATCATGACCATGTGTTCTGGTCATCCCGGCCAGGGGAAACATCATTATTGCATCCTTTCTCTCCTACAGAAAATTATACATTTCAATGAGATTCACTTTTCTTCTGAACTTCAGTGACTACCGCAGCGGGATACAGATACATTAAGTGAGTGGGCAAGGGTCTGGCAGTTGGAGTACAATGTTGGTAAATGTGAGGTCTTCCATTTCGGTCGGAATAACAGCAAAGTGGACTGCTATTTAAAAAGTGAAAAATTGCAGTGTGCTGCTGTGCACAGGGATCTGGGTGCCCTTGTGCATGAATCACAAAAAGTTCGATTGCAGGTGCATTTGGGAATTAAGAAAGCTAATGCAATATTGTCCTTCATTGCTAGAGGGATGGAGTTTAAAAACAGGGAGGTGATGCTGCAGTGCACTGGTGAAGCCACACCTGGAGTGCTGAGCACAGTTTTGCTCTCCTTACTTGAGAAAGGATGTCCTGGCACTGGAGGGGGTGCAGAGGAGGTTCACCAGGTTGCTTCCAGAGTTGAGAGAGTTGCCTTATGAGGAGGGATTGAGTAGACTGGGACTATGCTCTTTGGAATTTAAAAGAATGAGGAGGGGATCTTATAGAAACATATAAAATTACAAAGAGGATAGATAAAGTAGAAGCACTGCCAGGTGAAACTAGATCTACGGGGCATAGCTTCAAAATAAGGGGGAACAGATTTCGGACTGAGTTGAGGAGGAAGTTCTTCACCCGGTTGTGAAGAATCTGTGGAATTCCCTACTCAGTGAAGCAGTTGAATGTTTTAAAGGCAAAAATAGATTTTTGAACAGTAAAGGAATTAAGGGCCATGGCGAACGAGCGTGTATGTGGAGCTGAGTCCATGATAAGGTCAGCAATGATTTTATTAAATGGTGGAGCAGGCTCGATGGGCCAGTGGCCTACTCCTGCTCCCATTTCTTATGTTCTTTTTCTCATTCATTTCATTCATGGGACATAGGTGTCACTAGCTAGCCAGCATTTATTGCCAGTCCCTAGTTGCACTTGAGAAGGTGCTGGTGAGCTGCCTTCTTGTTCCGCTGCAGTCCACCTGCTGTGGGTTGGCCCACAATGCCATGAGGGAGGGAATTCCAGGATATTGACCCAGCAATAGTGAAGGTATGGCAATATATTTCTGAGTCATGATGGTGAGTGGGAACTTGAACCTGCTGCTGTTGTCCTTCAAATGGAAGTGAATGTGGGTTTGGAAGTTGCTATCTGAGGATCTTTGGTGAACTCTGCAGTGCATCTTGTAAAACTGCTGCGACTGAGCATCAGTGGGGAAGGGAGTAGATGCTTGTGGATGGAGTGCCAATCCAGCAGGCTGCTTTGTCTTGGATAGTGTCAAGCTTCTTGAATTTTATTGGAGCTGCACTTATCCAGGCAAATTGGGAGTAGTCCAGACTTGTGCCTTGTAGATGGTCAACAGGCTTTGAGAGTCAGAGGTGAATTACTCACTCAGCATTCCTTGCCTCTGACCTGCTTGTAGCCACCGTATTTATATGGCTAGTTCAGTTCAGTTACTGGCCAATGGTAATCTCCAGGATGTTGGTAGTGGGGTATTCAGTGATGGTAACACTATTGGATATCAAGGGACAGAGGTTAAATCCTGAATTGTTTGAGAACATCGGTTTCTGGTACTTGTGGAGCACTGATGTTACTCAGTACATGTTTTTACAACTATATAAGGAGTTGGTGAGACTATGTCTGGGGTATTGTGTTCAGTGTGGGTCTCTTTACTTGGGGAAGGATATGGTGACCCTGGAGTCAGTTCAGAGGAGGTTTACCAGGTTGATTCCAGGGATGAAAAGGCTGTCATATGAGGAGCAGTCTAATAACTTGGGCTTGTGCACACTGGAATTCAGAAGATTGAGGTTTATAAGATGCTAAAGAGGATTGATGAGATAAATGTTGAACAGATGTTCCCCCCTGTGGGACAGTCCTAAACAAGAGGCCACAGACACAGAGCGAGAGGAGGTAGATTCAAAACTGAGATGAGGAGAAATGACTTCTCCCAGAGGGTTGGGAATCTGTGGAAATCACTGCCCCAGAGTACTGTGGAGGGAGAATCAATCAACAGATTCAGGAAAGAAATGGATATGTTTCTGATGAATCATGGGATAAAGGGCTCTCGGGAGCAGAAAGGAAAGTGGAGTTGAGACCAACAATGTTCTTGTTAAATCACAGAGCAGGGTTGAAGGGCTGAATTGCCTATTTCTACTCCTAATTCCTAAGTTCCGAACATGGACCATAGCCTCTGGCTGTTCTGATACCACCGTCAGAATGCCCTGAAGCCACTTTTTAAGATCCTTAACCTTGGCTCCAGGGAGGCAACATCGTGGTGTTATATCTGTGGCTACAGAATCATAAGATCATAAGACATACAAGCAGAATTTAGGCCATTTCCATTCAGCCCATTGAGATTGCTCCACCATTCAGTGATGGCTGATAAGTTTCTCATCCCCATAATCCTTGATACTCAAGAACCTATCTCCATCTTAAACATACTCAATGACCTAGCCTCCACAGCCTTCTATGGCAATGAATTCTCCAGAATCACCACTCTCTGGCTGGAGAAGTTTCACCTTATCTCTGTTTTAAGAGATCTTCCCTTTACTCTAAGGCTGTGCCCTCAGGTTCTTGTTTCTCCTACCATCTTCCCAACATCTAATCTGTCCAGGCTATTCAGTATTTTGCATGTTTAAATTCGATCCCCCCTTATCCTTCTAAACTCCATCAGGCATAAACTCAGAGTCCTCAAAAGTGCCTCATATGTTAAACTTTTCATTCCTGGGACCATTCTTGTGAACCTCTTCTGAACACGCTCCAATGCCAGTACATCCTTCCTGAGATATGGGGCCCAAAACTGAACACAATACTCCAAATGTGGTCTGACCCTTACAGAGCCTCAGAAGTACATTCCTGCTTTTATATTCAAGTCCTCTCAAAATAAATGCCATCACTGTATTTGCCTTCCTATCTGCTGACTCAACCTGCAAGTTTAGCTTGAGAGAATCCTGGACTAGAACTCTCAAGTCTCTTTGCGCCTCAGACTTCTGAATTTTCTCCCCATTTAGAAAATAGTCCATGCCTCTATTCTTCCTATCACAGTGCATGACCTCACACTTTTATACATTGTACTCCATCTGCTATTTCTTGGCCCACTCTTCTAACCTGTCCAAATCCTCCTGCAGCCTCCCTGCCTCCTCAATGCTGCCTGTCCCTCTACCTATCTTTGTATTGTCTGCAAACTTAGCCAGAATGACCTCAGTTCCTTCATCTAGATCAGTAATGTATAAAATGAAAAGTTGTGGTCTCAACACTGAGCCTTGCCAAACACCACTTGTCACCAGCTGGCATCCTGAGAAAGACCCTTTTATTGCCATTCTGCTTTCATCTATCAGTTCCCCTTGCAATAGTATCCCTGTTCATTATTGCTTTCTCGCTATCCTCCAGCCCGCTCCCCTTGCCTGAAATCTGCAGCACTCTTGGTTTCATGATTTTGCTCTCACTGCACTCCCCTGAGAAACCGTCTCCCCACGCAGTCTCCAAAACGGAAATACTCTCAGAGAAGGACATGGCCCTCTGGTACTCCTATATTACCTGCCTTCTTCTTTTAAACTATCTGGTGGTCACCCATTACTTTTCTGCCTATGCACTCTTTACCTGCAGTGTGACCTCCTCATTGTACGTTATCAAAGATCTCAGCCTTGTAGAGACTCCACACTGACTCCAGATCTGAACCACCGATTTCCAGTAGCTGCAATTGGGGAAACTTCCTCCACATGCAGTCACACTGTACGCTGGATATATCCTTGATTTCCCACATTGGACAGGAATTGCTGCTATGCCATAACTTACCTTAAATTACTCTGCTTCCATTTACTCCCTCAGTTTTAAATATTAATTATTTACTAGGTACTTACTCTGTTCCTGAGACTTGAAACACTCTTCATCTAAAGACCAGTTTTTACTCAACCTGTCCAGAGATGGTATTCCAGATAAATGGGACTTAAACCTGGGCCTTTTGGCTCAGAGGTAGAGACACTACCACTGCACCACAGGAGCCCTTTCATTTTTACTTTGGTCAGTAGTAATATTCACCTTGCTTAACAAGATCATCGCTGGTCCCTGGCTAGCACCCTGTCCTACTTGATGAGCTTATTTTTTCCTTGAGATGCGACTCTTGAGTATTTCCAAATCTTACCTCTCATGTATGGCTCTTTAACTTCTGAGTTTGTTTTGTTGTGACTTTATTTTATCATGAAAATTTCCTCCACTCTCTCACGCCGAGCTTTAAACCCCCTCATCTCGCTGTGCATTAATTCACTGCCGCATTTCCTACTAAAAGTGACTCCATTTCATTGGATATGAAGTGTTTTTTTGTTATCCTGGGTTTGTGGAAGTTGATGCATAATTGCAAGTCTTTCTTTCATCATTCTGCTTTCTGTGAACTGGTAATTATAAACCCATTGACGGAGAAAGTATCCAGCTCACAGTGACATTGACCAAAAGCAGTGTACAGGAGCCTTACTGTAGTATCCTGTGTGTTTCAGCGAATAGGAACACACCATGCTGACTAATCAAGTGGTTTAGGTTGTTAATAATGAATTTATTCTTATCTATAAATCTATTCAGAAGATTGATAAATGAACAAACTATGCCATGTTGAGCTTACACCAAACTTTGGAATCAGTCAAAACTGCAAATCATTTAAAAAATAACTCAAACCCTTTCCCAGAACAGAAAATGAATCTTTGAGTATAAGGTGAACATAACACTCCATTATTACAAAAGGGTATGATGGATCAAGGGAGCTCAAATCTGTAGAGACCCACCCCCACTCTCTCCCCATACACAGGATAGCTGTCCTCCCAGACAGGATAGTACAACATTTCCCATGGTATTCATCAAACATCTGTCACCTGAAGAGGATCTGTCTGTAATTCACATCACCAACTGAAGCAGGATCTGATTCTAACCCATACCCACTCCTGAGAGCTGGCTCACCTCACTAACACACAAATGTTCAAAATACACAGAGGCCATGTTGGGGGTCTGCCCCAAAAATCATCAGATCACCTGGGAAAATGTCCTCATTGGAGCAACCACTCCTGCCCCATGTACGCAGAATGGACAGGCTGCTCCTCCAATCAAAGGTTTAAATTATTCTATGCTGGCTTCTGATAGGTTCACTCATCAGGACATGTGCTGTGAAGAGAGAAGGATTCTGCATGGGAGAGAGAGCTGCAAATATGGAGGGGGGGGGGTAGCAACAAGAGTGGGGAAAAGAAAGGAAGGCTGCATGAGTGGGAAAAGTGGGTAGGGAAGGTGCAACTGCAGATAAGGGAGGAATTGGCTGCAAGAGCAGGGAAAGGAGAATGAGACTCTAAAGGGAAAGCAGAACTGTGGGCACCCTACACAATTAGACTACAACAGCTCAAGAAGGTGGTTACCCATCACATTGTCAAGGGAAATAGGGAAGGACATTAAATTCTGGCCTGCCTGGCAATGCACACTTTCCCTAAACTAATAACAAAATGAATTTCAAAACCTAAAGACAGAATAAGACTTTGCTAAGTGGAATCAGGAAAAGTTGGAATAACTGAGATAATGAATTACATGTAAATGAATGTAGAATCTCTAATTTAAGACTGTATTTGTTCAATGAATACAATGTCATTTATTAAATTTAAATCTGAGATTCAGTGAAAAGGGCATAAGCCCTTCATCATTCCTGATGAAACGTCGATTCTCCTGCTCCTTGGATGCTGCCTGACCTGCTGTGCTTTTCCAGCACCACACTCTCAACTCTGATCTCCAGCATCTGCAGTCCTCACTTTCTTGCAGTAGAAAGGGTACTAACTACCCAATTAAAGTATTCACATGTTGTGCATTGTGATGGAAACATATGAACTGTCTGCAGAATGTTGTTTAAGATGTTGTCAGTATATGCCAATTATTCTGAGAAAAAAACAGTATTGGGAGCGTATACCTATTGTGCAAGTTTAAATACAGTAACATTGATGAAATTACAGCTTTCCTTGTGTGTTGTAGCTTTAAGCTTTGAGATGTTGAGAATTATTGAGGATATTGATGAATTATTCTAATTCTGCTTCCATCTGAGTCCAAATACCTTTTATGTCAATACAAATACACAAGGTAACTATTTAACTCAATCACAATAAATGAGTTAATGAGAATGAAAAAGTAGCCTCTGAAAATCCAAAGGAGGCCAAAAAAAAATCACCTAGTGCCCTGCACAATGCTGGTGTTGTTGTCACTAGTTGTTTGATGGGAATGAAAGATACTTCTTATTCTGTGTCCCAAAACCGCTGAACATCCTGCACTGTCAGATTGTGTACAGGTTTATACTCTTGAAGACAGATTGGGCAAGAACTTGGCTAGGTAACTCCCATTTGCGTTCACCGATGTTCCAGGAATTCCAGCAAATGTGTGAAGAACTTGCGACAAATAAGGGTTCTCCCCTGTACACTGACTGACTGGGAGATACGCTCGGTCTGGTCACAAGTTACTCCGGTGTGTGAGCCCTGTGGTGTTCCAGAAGACATTGTGAAGGATGCATCATAAACCTCACACTCGAATGGTAACTTCTGAGTAATGCCTCTGATGTAGGAGGAAGTTTCATGATTGGAACAAGATGTTTTTGCACAAATTGCGCAGGAATGTTTTGTCCTCTGTATGAATGCACTGGTGACTGTAGATATCTGACAACGAGAATGATTTATTGCACATGTTCACATCGTGTCAACGCATTGGTATGTGCATAGGAACAATGAATCTGAAAATTCAGTCATTACTTGTGAATGGCTTCCCGCTTTTATGAACGTGCTGGTGGTTTTAAATGACACTGAGAATAATTTGTCAAAACTTCACTTGATGGATTCTACTCATGGAAATCCTCTGAGTGAGTAGGAGGTTCTGTAACCAGGAATGTTCAGTCACACATATCACTAATGGAAGGAGTTTTACATGTGAATGTGTTGAAGAGCACAGAACTTTGATGACTCAAGAACATGATTTGTCACGCGCATTATGTGTGGACGCGTTGATGTCTGTGGAGGTTTCCCAGCTGTGAGAATGATCTGTCACATATATTGCACCTGAATGGTTTCTCCCCATTGTGAATGCTGTGATGGAGCAGGAGGCTTGAGGAGGCAGAGAATGATTTGTCACATAGCTCACATGTGAACAATTTCTCTCCTGTGTGAATACGTTGGTGTCTGCGGAGGTTTCCCAACTGTGAGAATGATTTGTTGCACACCTCACATGTGAATGGTTTCTCCCCTGTGTGGATCCTTTGATGGAGCAGAAGGCTTGATGAGTCAGAGAATGATTTTGCACACACCTCACATTTGAATAGCTTCTCCCCTGTATGAATGTGTTCATATCTGTGAAGGTGCATTGACTGTGAGAATGAGTTGATACATGCATCACGTATGAATGATTTCTCCCCTGTGTGAGTGCGTTGGTGTCTACGGAGATTTCCCAACTGTGAGAATGATTTATCACACATCTTGCACATGAATGGTTTCTCCCCGGTGTGAATGCTGTGATGGAGCAGGAGAGTTGATGAGTCAGAGAATGATTTGTCACACACCTTACACATAAATGCTTTCTCCCCTGTGTGAATACGTTGGTGTCTGCGGAGGTTCCCTAGCTGTGAGAATGATTTGTCACACACCTCACATGTGAATGGTTTCTCCCCTGTGTGAATCATTTGATGGAGTAGGAGGGTTGATGAATCTGAGAATGATTTGTCACACACTTCGCACTTGAATGGTTTCTCCCCTGTGTGAATTTGTTGGTGAGCAAGAAGCTTTGATGACTGTGAGAATGGTTTATCACACGTATCACAGATATATGGCTTCTCCCCTGTGTGAATGCGTTGGTGAACATGGAGGGCCGACGAATAGGAAAATGATTTGTCACACACATCACATGTGAATGGTTTCTCCCCAGTGTGAATGCGTTGATGTGTACGGAGGTTCCCTAACTGCGAGAATGATTTTTCACATATCTCACAGATGAACAGTTTCTCCCCTGTGTGAATGCGTCGGTGTGTACGGAGGTTCCCGGATTGTGAGAACGATTTGTCACACACTTCGCATGTGAAGGGTTTCTCCCCTGTGTGAGTGCGTTGGTGTGTGCGAAGATCTGATGACCATGAGAATGACTTGTTACACACCTTGCATGCGAATGGTTTCTTCCCAGTGTGTACAGGCTGATGATTAACCAGGCCTGATGACCGTGCAAAGCTTTTGTTACATTCCTCACACTTGAAAGGCTTCTCCCCAGTGTGGATGCGGCGGTGGTTTACAAATACCGATGACTGTCTGAAAGCCCGATCACACACATCACACTTGAAGGGTTTCTCTTCCATGTAGCTGTCTTTTGTACTATTGGAGTCAACAGTGCACTTTGTAGACAAAGAAATCTTCTAAGCCTGGGGAGCCGTCCTCACACACCTCACACTTGAACAGCATCTCCGCTGTAGGAATCAGTCAGTGGTTCATGAGGCTCAATGAACGATTGAAGCTCTCACCACACTTGGAGCCACTCACACTTCTTCCCTGCCTCACCCTGACCGATCACCCACAGCCCAACCTTCAGAAAGGTTGGTTCTGATGGAAGCTCCACACCACTGACCAGTTTCAGATCTGATGATATGTCAAAGCTCCCCTGATCCGACCAATTTCCAGATGATGGTTTCATTGCCCAACCTTCTCTGTGTTGAGCAATACTGTGAAGGGACTGGATGTCTTCCCACAATTGTTCCTTGGGTGATGGTCAGAATCTATCCTCTCTATATTCTCTGGTGTAGTACATTGCAATCCTACTGTAAAACAGGAAAAGAAAATATGATTTATGCCAACTCTCTTGACTCCTTTGCTGAAGGGACTGACTCCTCAGTTTTTTTACACTTATACTTTCAAAGGATCTGAGGGTCACAGGCATTGCCAGATCATCCCTAATTTCTCTTGAGAAGGTGGGGATGAACTTACTATTCAATGTTATTCAATTGTGACACTTTTCATGAGCAACACCTAGTCCACACTAAAACACAACAGGTCTGACAGCATATCAGACTTCAAACATTAATTCTATTTCTCGCCACAGATGCTGCCAATCCTGTTAACTTTTTACAGCAGAGAAATTTATTTCAGATTTCCAGCATCCACAATATTTTGCTTTTACTTCAAACCAACAAGCTGTTTTCAGTTCCACGAGACAGCTTTAATGATCAGGAAACAGGACAAAACAGTGCATCAGACACTTCTAATCGATCTGTTCAGAGATTTTACTGTATACCTCTGGATCAGGTGGGACCTAAACACGAGCAACCTGGTATAGAGTTTGTGACACTATCACTGCAGTACAAGAGGGCCTCCACATCAGACATTTCTTTCTATCAAATCAGATTCCATTCAGCTGGTGAGAGGTGAAGAGAAACGGAGGAGTCATTCCTGATGTTCCGGCCAATACTAATACTTCACTCAGCACCACTGAAACTTGGATTATCTAATCATGATCACATTGCTGTTTGTGGGAACTTGCCATGCACACATTCAATACCATAATTCCAAAGTTACAACAGTGACCACACTTAAGAAGAAAGTCATAACTGTTGCACATTTGGAGGTCAGGGAAAGGCTCCATACATAAGCATGTTTACTTTGTTTACTTTCCTGAGGGACTTACAAAGATAGGGCAGTGGGAAGCCTTGTGAGGGATTTGTAAAGACAAGAAACATTCAGAGTTCAACACAGAGAGCGATCTGACCATTGACAGTCCACAGGATAATAACAGGTTCCAAGACACACAAAGAATATAACAACAGGAAATCAGTAAGAATCCTCAGACACTCTGCACCTCCCAGATAACGACACCTCGCCTTCTCATATTCAAGAATGAGCCACCAACAAAACTCAGCCTGGAAATCAGAGGGAAATGCTTCCAATAAACACACTCAATATCCAACACACAGCTCCAGTCAAACAGTTCAGCACAAAGCACCGAGTAAACAGCTCTCTCAGCTGGATCTTCTCACACAGTATAAGGGACATTTCCACCCCTGATTACCCACAGGATAGTCAGACTGCCTGAAGATTGGTGTGGATATTATGGGATACAATTTGTATAAAAGCTGCTCCTTCACTCACCATCTCCTCACTTGGTTTTCAGTCCCTATAGGAAGTGAACCAGCTCTGGAAGAGGAAGAGGAGACAATGTGCAGAGTGGGTGGGCTCTCTGATTGACGTCTCTCACAGTCAATCCAAATATTTCTGGAGCAATATGAGTTTCCAGAAAGTTGAGAAACTGACCGGGGAAATGGAGGTGACTTTGAGCAGCAGATCAGGTGGGGATTTAAACTTGTTATTGTCCCATCTGAATAAAACCTCACTTAATGCAGCTGCTGTCTCAGTTCCCCTGGTAAATGTTTGACAGAGATTTCAAGTGTGGGAGTAGTATACTTTCTTATCACATGTGAATCCCCAGATGTGTGTGACAGCAGATGAGAAGAGGAAGAACCACAGCATCCAAGGCAGTGGATGATGTGCAGTGATGGGATCAGCATATATACAGCGGGGAGGTGCACGGGAGCAGGGATCACATTACAAAATTCTCTGCGTGTTTGAAGAGTGTATTGGAGAGTTGCAAATTGCCCCAATGATCCCGGACATGAAGTGGAGCTCGTTATGTTAGAGTAGATCTCCCATGAGTTCGTTACCGAGATTCAACATTCACTTCATCTGATTCCTCTCCTGGGCTATCCAAATCCAACCTTGTTTGAGAGTGATATTGTGCAACGTGTGGTGTACAAGACTGATTGTGATCATTCACTCTCTCTGAACACGGTGATCCAGTCCCAGGTCTACCTCGTACCTGAAACAATTCTTTAACGTCCCACTCGCTTCTCTCTGCGAGCTCCCTCATCAAGAAACACCTCCTCTACATGAGCTGAGTGAAATGGTGACACTCACCACGGAAAGAAGGGATGGGTCTAGTCAGCTGACCATCAGCACACTCGCCGTAAAACACATCCCACACTGATGTTGTCAGTTTGAAAGTCTCTGACGATGAAGAATGCTATTCCCACACTGGAAATCTCTGTCAAACATTTACCAGAGGAACTGAGACAGCAGCTGCAATAAGTGAGGTTTTATTCAGATGGAACAATGACAAGTTTAAATCCCCACCTGATCTGCTGCTCAAAGTCACCTCCATCTCCCCGGTCAGTTTCCCAAGTTTCAGGAAACTCATGTTGCTCCAGAAATATTTGGATTGACTGTGAGAGACGTCAATCAGAGAGTCCACCCACTCTGCCCATTGTCTCCTCTTCCTCTTCCAGAGCTGGTTCACTTCCTATAGGGACTGAAAACCAAGTGAGGAGATGGTGAGTGAAGGAGCAGCTTTTATACAAATTGTATCCCATAATATCCACACCAATCTTCAGGCAGTCTGACTATCCTGTGGGCAATCAGGGGTGGAAATGTCCCGTATGCTGTGTGAGAAGATCCAGCTGAGAGAGCTGTTTACTCGGTGCTTTGTGCTGAACTGTTTGACTGGAGCTGTGTGTTGGATATTGAGTGTGTTTATTGGAAGCATTTCCTTCTGATTTCCAGGCTGAGTTTTGTTGATGGATCATTCCTGAATATGAGAACCCACTGACACCCAAGTTAGAACCCAACAGATTTATTTAAAGTCACAAGCTTTCACGTGACATGACATAACCTGGTGTCATGTGACTTCCGACTTTGTTCATCCCAGTCCAACACTGGCGCCTCCACATCACGAAAATGAGAAGGTGAGGTGTATTAACTGGAGGTGCAGTGTCTGAGGATTCTTACTGATTTCCCATTGTTGAGTTGTGTGTGTAAATATTATCCTTTGGACTATGGATGGTGAAATAATTCTGGAAGAAGAGGAGGAGAGAATGGGCAGAGTGGGTGCACTCTCTGATTGACGTCTCTCACAGTCAATCCAAATATTTCTAGTTCAGGCCATGAACAGAGATGCCTTTAGGAAGAAATTAGATAAGCACATGTGGCAGAAAGGAATTGTAAGGTCTGCTTATCGGGTGAGTTACAGAGGGGTGAGAGTTGGTCCTGTGAAGCATAAACATCAGCACAGGACAAGAGGCTTGTTCTTCACTGTAAATCTGTTTTGTGTAACTTTCCATGGTTGGATTTGAATTCCGAGCCTGTTGATTGTGCAGACAGCACCACAGCAATTCAGGATCTATCCCTGGAATCACATTTATTGAAATATATTTTATATTAAGCACACAGTATAAGTGTAAAACATCTCTCCTGCAGAACGACATGATCTCATTTTACATTCTGCCTGACTGTCTTTCCCATTGCCCTCACGATGTTTGGGAAGATGGGAGTCTGGATGGAGGAAAGAAAGTAGCCACATTGTGTGCTCCTGGTCATTATCGAGTATCCCTGCTAGAAACAGAGGGTGTGTGACAGTCACATGAGGAAAAAGTAAGAATTTGGATATGATCCCCTCCCATGTAGGTAGACTTGTGGAACAGTCTCTTACTGAAGAGTCAGCCCGTTCAACAAAGGAGGAGAGGGAGTTGGAGGAAATCATGTTTCCTTTCTGTATTTTACAGAAGGAATGCACCGTACTACACCAGAGAATACAGAGAGGACTTTGACCATCACCGAAGGAACAACTGCACAACCGTGGGAAGACATCCAATTCCTTCACAGCATTGCTCAACACAGAGAAGGTTGGGCAGTGAAACCACCATCTGGAAATTGGTCAGGTCAGGGGAGCTTTGACATCCCATCAGATCTGAAACTGGTCAGTGATGTGGAGCCTTCCATCAAAACCAACTTTTCTGAAGGTTCAGCTGTGGGTGATCGGTCAGGGTGAGGCTGGGAAGAAGTGTGAGTGGCTGCAAGTGTGGTGAGAGCTTCAACCATTCATTGACCTCATGAACCCCTGACTCATTTGTATAAATGAAAGGCTGTTCAAGTATGAGGTGTATGAGGAGGGCTTCACAGGCTCATAAGATCTCCTGATGGTAGGGTGCATCACTAAAGAGATACATGGAAGTGAAACCATTCACACATGATGTGTGGAACCGAAACTACACTCAGCTGAGAGCCATGAGAGACAAAATTATTGATAGAGGCCACAAATCTTTCAGCTGCAAGCTGTGTGACAAATCATTCTCACAGTCATCATCCCTTCACGTGCACCAACGCATTCACACAGGGGAGAAACCATTTACCTGTGAGGTGTGTGACAAATCATTCTCGGATTCATCAACCCTCCGGAAACACCAACGCATTCACACAGGAGAGAAGCCATTCTCGTGTGAGGTTTGTGACAAATCGTTCTCTGATTCATCGAACTTCCGTGCACACCAACGTATTCATACTGGGGAGAAACCGTTCATGTGTGAAGTGTGCAACAAATCATTCTTGAAGGTAACAAACCTCCGTGCACACCAACGCATTCACACAGGGGAGAAACCATTCACATGTGAGGTATGCAACAAATCATTTTCAAAATTAACAAACCTCCGCAGACACCAACACATTCACACGGGGGAGAAGCTGTTCTCCTGCGAAGTCTGTGAGAAAGCCTTTACACAGTTATCGAACCTCCTAGACCATCAGACAGTGCACACAGGAGAGAAACCCTTCAAATGTGAAATTTGTGATAAAGCTTTTGCTACATCTACAAGGCTGCTGAGACACCAGAGGATCCACACGGGGGAGAAACCATTCAAATGTTACACTTGTGAGATGTCTTTTATCCAAACCTCTGATCTCCTGAGACACCAACGGATTCACACAGGGTAGAAAAGCATTCACATGCAAGGTGTGCAACAAATTGTTCTCACAGTCACCACTGCTCTGTTTAACCAACGCATTCCCAAAGAGGATAAGTCATTCAAGTGTTTGATACTGGTGAAACAGCAATACATTCACAGTGGAGAATTTGGTAAAAAAGCTTTCTCAATTGTTAATCCTCTGCATACACTGCCGTGAAGGAGAGAAACCGCTTATGTAGGATATCCACAAAGTTAACCAACATCTGCAGACATAACATATTGACACGTGCAATGTGCATGTAAAGCCTTTACTAAGTCATTGAACCTCCTAGTTCACCAGGAAATCCACAAGGAGGGAAACCTTCAAATGTAAAATTTGTCCTAAATCCTTCGCAGCATCCATGAGGTTCCTGATACACCAGATGTTTCAACACAGAAAATATCCTCCAGATGTAGGGATGGTGAGATGGCTTTCATCCAATCTTCAATCACATTAAGCTGCACAGGAGAGAATTCTTCAAGCTTATAATGAAAGATTTATAAAGTCATTGGAACTTGAGAAGCCAGTCACATGCAATGTGTGTGACACATAAATCTCTGAGTCACCCAATCTCTTTGTACACTCATACGTTAACAGAGAAGTAACTTTTCCTGTGGAAGATGTGTCACAAATCATTCTAGTAGTGATAGAAACACATATAGGCCAAAGTATTCAAACATGCGAACCAATTCATGTACAAGTTGTATGACAAATCATCCTCTCAGTTCTCAAATATCTCCTCTATCAGAGGATCTGCAGAGTAGATTAGCCCTTCAGGGACAAGGTGTGTGACAAAACTTTTTTACAGTTAGCATGCCTCCTCAACCATTGATATATTCACACAGGGGAGGAAGGTGATTGGTGAGAATTCCATCATAATATCTTCACACAGTTGAACCTCCTGGAACTATGAATCCACATGTGTGACAAACCCTTCCTGTGTGACGTGTGTCAGAATTGATTCACCTCCTCCTTCCTCACCAGACACAGACTTGAAGCTGAGTCACCTGCTTCCATTACACTGAGAGTTGTCTGTGTTGTTACCCTCCAGTACTCACACAGGGGGAACTGTCATTCCAAAGCACTGTCTGTCTCACCTGTGTCCGTCTCAAGCCTCTCCCACCTTCAGGCCAATTGTTTCAAGGAGGTCAATTTAACATTGTTCAGACCTCCAAACATCACCAAAAGAAGACATCAGTATGTGTAGAAGCTCCTGTACAAATTCACATCCTTTCAGTACACTCTGACCAAGAAGACAATCAGATACTCAGTGGTTAGAAAGGCTTCAGCTTCTGATTGACCAGCATAAGGACCCGGGGGGAGAAGCCATTTCCTGGGGTAGTAATGGAGGTACTTCAATTAGCCTCAGTGTCTCTGGTCTGTGGAGCAGGAGAATCAGACAGGAATCCCATTCCTCATCAGTGAGCCCAGCTGGGAAGTCTAGGGGGAGAGTAGGATGTATCTCGGCTGTGACAGTCTCCATTGTCTCACAACATTCACTGTCTAGCTGTCCACGTGCTGATCGGATACTCGACCAGAGCACTAGAGGCTAATGAATATCCACAGTCTGTAATCCAGGAGAATTGGAGGGAATATAGGAGGACAACAACTTGCATGTATATAAAACATCCCAAAGTGTTTAATATTGACATCATCAGACATAAAATTAACACCGAGACAAAGAGATATTGGGAATGGATTACCAAAAATATGGCCAAAGAGGCAAAAGCAGGAATTGCTGGAAAAGCTCAGCAGGTCTGGCAGCATCTGTGGAGACAAATCAGTGTTAATGTTTCGGGTTAAGGGACACTTCATGAACACATATGGCCAAAGTGGTTGGATTTAAGGGAACTTATGAGCATGGAGCATGGAATGGCTTGGCTGTTAATGGTATAAGGAACGACTGGGATAGAGGGATGTACCATAGGCCAGAATTGCAGGAGCATTGAGATTTTGGTGGGTGATGGGTCTAGAGGTGACAAAGGTGGAGAGACGTAAGGCTATGCACTTGGCACTGGAATTTTAAATTGTAGGCACTGGGTGACTGGGAACCAGCGTAGCACAGGACCAACAGATGTCATAGGATGTAGAACACAGTGTTTCAGTCGTGGTAATGGAGGTTGGAACATGGGTGGAGCTGGGCAGGAGAGCTTTGGAATGGCCTACTCTAGTCTAGAAGCAACATCAACATGGGTGAGGATTCCAATAGCAGATGGTCTAATATGGGTGTGATAGCTGTTTGGTAATGGGCAGTATTATACAGGGAGACAGATACAGCCATAGTGATCTACAGCACAGAAAAGGGTCCTTCAGTCCATCATAACTGTGCTGGTCAAAAATAATCATGTAATATTTTAATCCCATTTTCCAGGAGTTGGCCCATAGCCCTGTATGCCTTAGCATTGCAAGGATACATCTAAATGCTTCTTAAAAGTTCTAAGGTTTTCACCTTTAACTTCTTTATATCTTTACAGATGTAACATCTTTACAGGCAGTGAGTTCCAGATTCCCAACACCATCTGGGTGATAAAACCTTCCCTCCCATCTCCTCAAAATCTCCTGCTGTTTCCCTTAAATCTGTGCTCCTGGATATTCATCCTTCCACCAAGGGGAAACTTTCTCCCTGGCTACCCTGTGTGTTCCCCTCATTATTTTAGATTTCATTTCCTAACTAATTTTTCTTTTCTCCAAGGAAACAATCTCAGTCTGTCCAATCTGTCTTCATCACTGAAACTCTCCAGTCCGGGGAACATCCTGATAAATCTCCTCTCCAGTCACCCACCCCAGTGCAATCACATGCCTCCTATAATGTGGATTTCAGATCTCTACGTAATGCTCTAGCTGTGGCCCAAACAATGTTTTATACAGTTCCAGCATAACCTCACTGTTTTTAAATTCTACGTCTGCACACTACATGCAGACTAAAGTCCCTCTGATCCTCCGTATTTCCCAGGGTCCGACCATTCACCATGTATTCCTTCGCCTGCATTTGGTACAACAAACAAGGAAAGGGCTTATATAATGAATGTTGGGCCTTGAGTAGTGGTACAGAACAGAGGGATCGAGGGGTTCAGGCACAACATTCTTTGAAGTCTGCATCACATATATACAGGGTGGTTAAAAAGGCATTTGGCACGCTTGCCTTCATTGTTCAGTCCTTTCTGTATAGGAGTTGGGAAGTCATATTGTGGTTGTACAGGACATTGGTGAGGCCTCTTCTGGAATACTGTGTCCAGTTTTGGTTGCCTGTTATAGGAAAGATACTATCAAGCTGGAGAGGGTTCAGAAGAGATTTATCAGGATGTTACTGGATATGGAAGGCTTGAGTTATAAAGAAAGGCTGGATAGGCTGGGACATTTTTCATTGGGGTGTAGGAGGTTGAAAGGTGACCTTATAAAGTAATGAGGGATATAGCATTAATGGTAGTTGTGTTTTCCCTAGGATGGGGAATTTCAAGATAAGGAGGCACATTGTTAAGGTGAGAGGAGAAAGATTTAAAAAGACACGAGGGGCAAATGGTTTTACACAGAGGGTGGTTCAAGAGGGTGGAATGAACTTTCAAAGGAAGTGGTGAATGTGGGTACAGTTATAATATTTAAAAGACATTTGGATAACTACACAAATAGGAAACGTTGAGGGATACAGACCAGGAGCAGGAAGGTGGGGCTAGTTTAGTTTGGTATTATGGTCAGCATAGACAGGTCAGACCGAAGGGTCTGTTTCCTTGCTGTAGGATGCTATAAGTGTATCAACTCAGATTTATCTGGAGTGAATTCTATTTGCCATTGATCAGCCCATCTGACTGGCCCGTCTATATCCACCTGTAATCTAAGGTTATTAGTATCTCTACTTACTACCCCATCAATTTTCATATCATCCATGAATTTACTGATCAACTCTATTACTGTATATTCCAATCCAAATCATTTACATAAACCATAAGCAGCAAACATCCCAACACTGATCTCTGCAGAACCCACTGGATATAGGCTTCCAGTCACAACAATCCCTCAAATATTACCCTCTGCAACTCAGCCAAATCTGGATCCTAGTAGCTAAATTTCCTTGGATCCCATGGGCTCTGCCCTTTGCTATTAGTCTCCCATGCTGGAGCTTATCAAAGGCCTTGCTGAAGTTTAAGTAGACTACATCAAATGCATTGCTCTTGTCTACATACCTGGTCACCTTTTCAAAACAATTGACCTCCCCTCAACAAAACCATTCTGTCTGTTCTTGATTAATCCCTGCCTCTCCAAATGTCGAATAATTCTGTTCCTCAGAAGGAGGTAATCTTTGTGATGGAGATGGTATAGGTTGGGGAAATCAGTGTTTGAAGAGGATAAGACTGACCAATTATTGTTGGAGATGACAGTGGAGAAAGCAATCGAGGGGAATTTAAGGAATCTAAGACTGGAATAATCCCTTGAGCCTGCGACACCATTCAGATAGATTACAACCGATCCATATTTTAACCCTGTCTGCCTGCCTTGATTCTGCTCTGCTTAATCCCCTTGCCCAACATTAAACGGAGAAATCTCAGTTTTGAAACTTTCAATTGACCTCCAATTTCAACAGATTTTTGTGGGGAGAGAGTTCCAAATTGAGTCCCCTTTTTGTGAAGAAGTGTTTGGTGAATAGCCTTACTATAATTTTAATGCTCTGCCCCTTGTTCTAGCCTCTCCAACCACAGGAATCATTTCTCTCAAACTGCTGAATTAAGTAGTACCTTGTTAGAACCTAAACTTGTTAAAAAAGTGATGCATAGTTGAAGGTTTTCATCTTGGTCTCATCAAGACTGAGAGACAAGAACCCAAAATCTCAAAGGGAACACCAATTTATATGGCATGAGATGAGGGGTTTGCGGCCTGAATCTATTTTCATAGAACTTGAGTACTAAGAAACTTATGCAGTTGTAATGACTGAATAAAGGCTGTTGCCATGAGATCCTCAGGAGGACATGTCCTTGCTGATATCTTCATTGGTTGCGATGACATGTGTTTCTTTGATGGAATGACTGTGAATCTCCTATCTCTATTCTTCTGATATATACATGATATATTTGCGATTGTTGAATCTGTAGTTGTATCATAGAATTTTCTTTTCCGGCTTAGTAAGCTCCATCTTGTGCTCAAATTTACCATTGAATTGGAGGAATCAAACAAGCACACTTTCCTTAAATTGTTTGTTGAGAATTCTGCCAGTGTGCCCCCAAACACTACCAGCTGCAAGCCTATGTTCACTGGCTCCTAGAGTTCCTTAGTTGACAAGATCAGTTTTATTGGCAATCTTGTGACTAGAGCTCAAGCCAACTTTTTGCCCTCCAAACCTTGATGCTGTGATTGGGTTTATCAGTACTATCCAACACAATGATCATTTGGTGCAGAGACAAGCTTGTGAAACTCTTTTGTTTTAGTCATTAACGGGATGCGGGCGTCGCTGGCTAGGCTAGCATTTATTGCCCATCCCTAATTGCCCAGAGGGCAGTTAAGAGTCAACCACATTGCTGTGGGTGTGGAGTCACATGTAGGCCAGACCAGATAAAGATGGCAGTTTCCTTCCCTGAAGGATATTGTTGAATCAGATGGGTTTTTCCAACAATCAACAATGGTCATCATAAGACTCTTAATTCAGATTTTTGTTGTATTCAAATTCCACCATCTGCCAAGACAGGATTTGGAACCTGGGTCCCCAGAACATGACCTAGATCTCTGGATTAACAGTCCAGTGATAATACCACTAGGCCGTCACCTTGGTGGTCCAGAGGTTACAATGTGGCACTCTCACTGCTGTGACTCAAGTTCAATTCCCAGTCATAGAATTGTGAAAGGGTCTGAGGCTGCAATATCTGACCTCAAAACTGTCCACTAGAAAGGGAGGTTTTCCCAAAATGTTGAGCAACATATGAAACAGTGTCTCGAGATACTACTTTGCAATAAATGCATAAGTGATTTACCACCAACAACACGTGGCTGTCGAGTATTGTGGTCCATATGTTTCAGTGCCAGTGTGATGCCAGATATGTAGGTCATATATTTCAGTGATTAGTGGATTATGCCGAACAACATGTCCCTTCCACATGTTGGCAGTGTGCTCACAGTCTCTTGTAAAGACCACATCTTTTTATTTTTTTCTATTTTGATTTTTGGATGAAATAGGAAAGGGTCTGTTTTAAACCAAGGACTGTGGAAGGAGTGGTTGCACTTTTAAAACTAATTACTGGAATTCATTGTGAGTTGTGTTCACACTGTTGCTTTGTTCAAGCAGTGGGGAAGGTATCAAAGATGCCAGAGCACCGTGTGTGTATTTTCAGAGTGAGCTTCCCACAAGGACTGATTGGTTCGTGTAGTCTGGATCCGTTGTGGAGGTCAGAAGTCATCAGCATGACAACAACTCTCTGGTGTTTTCTCGGCAAGTGAACAGCTTCTGTGTAGACATTGTAGAGGCAGAAGGCCACAAAGAGACGAGATCTCTCTCTCTCCTCCCTCCCTGCAGCAAAGTCACCAAAACTTAGATATAGCTAATTGTTTTCACCCACCAAAAGCTGTAAGCTGTTGCTTCTAAGCAGTGGCTGAAAGACTGTAGACTGTATAATTTATGGTCAACTGCCCTGTGTCTTTGGTAAAGAACTGAAAGGATATGGAAAAGTGGGACTGGATAAAAAGAGCTTGGGAAAAGCACAAGGGACATCTCATTGAACACTATGGACTTGTGCTATTAAAGAATGTTTTCCTTAATTTTTTGCTTTCATACATAACATCCATGTTTGCTTGCTTGTCTATGTGTGTTGGCATGTGCGTGCAGGGATTTAAGAAGGGGTCAGATGTAACATGTTGATAATTTCTAATTTGTTTCCCTATGGTTAGAATTGATTTATTTGTAATCATCAGCAGGTTAAGTATAGGTACATGGTCAGTGCTTTGTGACCGATGGGTAAATTAGTGATTTGATTAAACCTGTAATTTCTCTGTGAGCCTTGGAGCAGTGGGGCTAAGTTTCATAAGTGGGCTGTGACACTGTGCCTACAAAACACTGATCACAATGTCCAGAACCACATGTGACTCTTATCATTAAACAGCATTTTTAACAAATCATCCAGAGCTGAATTAGACTAAAAGCCAATCAGTTAGGCTCACAATGCATTTCAATTTTGTCGTGGTGTGGAGGTGCCGGTGTTGGACTGGGGTGCACAAAGTTAAAAATCACACAACACCAGGTTATAGCTCGACAGATATAATTCCAAATGAACCTGTTGGACTATAACCTGGTGTTGTGTGATTTTTAACTTTCAATTTTGAGTCGTAGAAGTTACATATATTCACATAGGACCATGTTCTGTGCAGGTTAAAGGAGTCTGTTCATGCATCTTTTTGCTGGAGAAAAAGTTATGGATACTTTCAATCCCTGTGCATTTGCCATGGCAACACCCTGACCAGCCAACACTGCTGACTCATAGCACTGTGGCTGTCTCTATACCCAAAAGTAGAGAGTTCAATAAGACAGATCACCACCACGTTCCCAAGGAAATTTAGGGATGTCGACTTGGGGTTAATCAAGTTGCTAAGGTTCACAGCAGTCACAGTCCAATGAACCAGTACCCTTTTCTCATGCTGAATAAATTTGTGTTCCTTATCATAGCTTGGTTGCTTGTTTTCCATTTCTGATGAGAGCAAGATGAAAGATGTGACTTTTAAACAACTTGTTAAATCATCTTAGACTCTTCAATTAGATTGCCTGTTATTATTCACATTCAAGAGAATATAAGGTCAGTCTGTGTGATCCGTCCTCATAATTTAAGGCACAAGGATTTTAAAGCAACTTCTGCCTGTAATATTCTGAGAGAGTTTCCCTGACGTATGTGTGTGTTGTAAAGTGAGCCAGCTCTCAGGTATGGGTAAAATTGGAACTATTTTATTGGTGATGTGAATTATAGACAGATTCCTTTAGGTAATTCAAATTTGACTAACACTGTAGGGAATATTTATACTTTCCTTTTTGGGAGAACCACAATCCCGAGTATGGTGAGGGAGGTGGTGGGTGGGTGGGGTGAGTCTCCACACTCTCAGTCCATTATACCTCGATGTAATAATGGTGTGATATGTTCACCTTACACTCCTCTGAGATTCATTTTTTGGGAGTCATTTGAGTCAGTTTTGAATCTTATGTTATCTTGATTGACTCAAAGTTTGATGTCAGCTGAATATTGTGTTTTGTTTTCTGATGCTTTATCAATCCTCTGTATAGATTTATTACTGTAAATAAATTCACTTTTTGGCTTAACCCAAAATTCCTGATTTGTCAGCATGGTGTGTTCCTATTCACTGAAACACTTAGGATCCTAATGTAAAGTGCCCGATATACAATATACTGGTCAATGTCACTGTGGACTGAAAAAATTTCTCCATCAATGGGTTTATAATTTACAGTTCACAGGGAGCAGAACATTTCCCTAGGGAAAAAAGGAAAAAGCTTTGGTCCTTTTTCTTTCACTCAGGGGATGTGGTTGGGCCAGCAGTTATTATCCTTGAGAAGGTGGTGCTGAGCTGTCATCTTGAACCACGGCAGTACATGCACTGTAGGTAGACCAACAATGCCGTCAGGCTGGGAATTCCAGGATTTTGACTCAGCAACAGTGAAGGATTGGCAACATATTTCCAGTCAGGATTGTCTGTGTCTGCTCATGTGTCTGCTGCTTTTGTTCTTCTCAATGTCAGGGTTGGTTAACTCAGTTGGCTGGATAACAGGTTTATAATGCTGAATGACGCCAAGCAATATGGATCCCATTCCCATACTAGCTGAGGTTACCATTAAAGTCCAACTTTCTCAACCTTGCCTGTCTCCTGAGGTGTGGTGGCTCTCAGTTAAATCACCACCAGTCTAATATGAGGGAGCAACCTTATGATCCTCTGGGATAAAGGCAACTTTACCTTACTCTTCTGGGTTTGGAAGATGCTCTCAAAGGAGTCTTGGTGAATTTCTGCAGTGCATCCCGTCGATGGTACACATTTCCCGTCGATGGTCCCAAATTCAGCCTATCTGAAAGCATCTTCTTTCCAATTAAGTCCTTTGTGAAATTATCATTGTAATGTAGCAAAGTTTGTGGACAGCCATCTCTTAGAAATAACGGTGTGACAATGACTACACAATCTCTTTTTGTGAAGTTTATTGGGAGATCCATTTTTGGGCAGGGCATCAGTGATGACTAGGTGAAAGTGAGGACTGCAGATGCTGGAGATCAGAGTCAAGATTAGAGTGGTACTGGAAAGACACAGCAGGTCAGGCAGCATCCGAGGAGCAGGAAAATCGACGTTTTGGGCAAAAGCCCTTCATCAGGAATTCTAATCTTGACATCAGTGATTACTTCTTTGCTGTTTATCACATAGTGCCCTGGGATCTTTTACTTTCCATAAAAGACAGTTTTGGTTCAACTCATCTTAAAGTTGACAGCAGTACTCCCTTAGTTCTCCACTGGATTAGGTCAAAAATCACACAACGCCAGGTTATAGTCCAATGGTTTTATTTGAAAATACTAGCTTTTGGAGCGCTGCTCTTCATCAAGCGTTAATGAGAGAGGAAGATCTTAGACACAGAATTTATAAGGAAAAGATTAAAGGGTCATACAACTCATGCAAATGAAGTGAAAACACATAAAATGACTGTTAAATCTTTAATCAGTTAGAATGGAGTTCCAGATTTTGATTAATATGCAAATCCCAGAGTTTCTTTCAAGTCACTGCCCTGAGATAACCTACGGTGTTGTTAATATAAAGGAGGTGGCATCTCTGGTCAGGCAATGTATTTTAGGTGTGAGGCCTTATTTGGACTCTGTCTGTGTCTTTTATTTCCAAAATAGGAGTTTATAAAATGCCATATTGACTGATTATCTACAGGCACAGTGGCTCAGTAGATAACACTGCTGCCTCACAATGGCAGGGGCCCGGGTTTGACTCCAGCCTCAGGTGACTGTCTGTTTGGAGTTTGCACATTCTCCCTGTGTCTGTGTGGGTTTCCTCCGCAATCCAAAGATTTGCAGGTCAGATGAATTGACCATGCTAACGTTCAGGGATGCGTAGGTTAGATGCATTAGTCAGAGATAAATGTAGAGTAATAGGTTATGGCAATGGGTCTGATTGGGTTACTCTTCGGAAGGTTGGTGTAGATTTGTTGGGCCAAATAGCCTGTTTCCACATTGTAGGGATTCTACTCTGTTCTAAATTGTGTGTTTTTGAACAAAATAAAATATAACTGCAAACACAAATGCACTCCATCGATTTATACATGTGTGAGAGAGGGGAGATAGAGAGTGTGTGTGTTTAAGAGGGGAAGAGAGTGAGAGAATGAGTGTGTGTGTTTGAGAGTGTGAGGAAGTCTGTGAGAAAGTGCGTGTGTGAGTGTGCGCGCGCGCGTGCGCTTATGCGCCTGAGTGTATAGCGTGTCGGGGTCACTTATAGTGCAACATGAACCCAAGGTCCTGATTGAGGCTGTCCTCATGGGTACTGAACTTGGCTATCAGCCTCTACTCAGTGACTTTGTTGTTGTGTACCCTGAAGTCTGCCTTGGAGGATGCTTACCCGAAGATCCGAGGCCGAATGTCCACTGAATTGTCAGCTTAGAGCACAAATCCCGAAGTGAGGCTTGAACCCACATCTTTCTGACTCAGAGTCAAGAGTATAGGCTAAGCCACAGCTGACAATATCTTGGAATATTTCTGTTGTATTCAGTTTCCAAAGAGCTGAGTCCCAAGACAGTGTAAAAAATGTTGTCCCCCTTTAAAGTAGCAGCCTGAACGTTTGATTTGACTGAAAGTGGTAACTGTTTAGAGCTGCAGGTGTCAGGGTTGTCTTTGTGTCTGGGTTCCTGAAATGGTAAAATCCCTGGTATCAAGAGAAAGAAGACTGATGGACAAAAGTGGGTTGACTCGAGGGGTGAGAAACAACCAACAGATTAGATCACCACACCTCAGGAAAGATATATTAGCCTTGGCGGGATCACACCATAAATTCACCCCAATGTTCCTGGGACTAAACAAGTTAAATTATGAAAACAGTTTGCACAGATTGAACTCCCATACCCTTGACTGTAGAAATTTAAGGGGTAATCTAATTGAAGTGTTTAAGATGATTATAAAATTGATAGCATAGTTAAAGAGAAATTATTCCTCTGGTGAGAGAGTCCAGAACAAGTTCTCTTCCAAACCACTCAGTATTCAGATTTGGAAATATATTGCTGTTCCTTCAGTGTCGCTGTGTGAAAATCCTGAACTTCCTCCCCAGTTATGTTGTGGGTCTACCTACAGTGAATGGACAGCAGCAGTTCAAGAAGGCACTCTCAAGGGCAAATAGAAATAGGCAACAAATGCTGACCTAGCCAGTAACACACACATCTCTTGAATGAATGAACAACATATATAGGAGATGGAATATTTAGCTGGCCAGGAGTGTGTTGATTTGAGTTCATTTCAAGGAGAGGCCAAGTCCCTTGTATGGAGAATTGAAGGTATCGTGGGTGGTCAACAAATCTGTGGCAGTGTCTACAAATGTAGATAATTTCCTGGCCAGTTTAGTTTTGGCACAGAGCAGACCAAGATAAATGAGTTTCCCATCAAGATTTAATACCAGCACCAGATCATTGATGAGATGAATAGTCATTGTCAAATAAAGTGGGGCTATCACACAGTTTTGCTTGACACCATTTTGAAGGTTTCTGCTTCTGATCTCCCACCCAAGGCAGATTACAATAATATTGTCATGAAGGAATTGCAAGATTGGGATGGAGTTTCTTGACTATTCACATTAATAGCACACATCCACAAAGCCCCGCAGTTTACAGAGTTAAATACCTTGGGTCACATCGATGAATGTAATGAAGAAATCCTGGTGTTGGTAGTTCCTCTAGAATGTCCAAATCCCAGTCAATGTTCTAAGTGATGTTTTGAATCACTCAATCCATGTGGGTGAATGATGGTGTTGGACAGAACATCAACTTGTTCAATCAATGATGAACACCATGCAGCACCAAGACATCACAAAGCCCATTGTCCAAGAGGAAAAGATCAGCATTGCAGCCCAAAAACAATCCAAACAAAGACAAAAATTCCAGAAACAGCTCACAACAAATCTGTAAAATCTTCAGACATCAGACTCAATTCCCAGAACAATGGGATCAATATAAATTCAATTGTAGTATACTGCTGAATGCAGATAATTGAAGTTGAGCATCGCCACCACCTGGATTGGCTCAGTGAATACAATCTTTAAATATATGGTCTCTTGGACAAAAACTATCAGTTTTCATACTGGGCACAACAATCCAAGGTCACAGCTCAAAAAGGCAGCATTTCAACAAGTTAAGTCTGCTGCCCATTGGCACATTCAGAAAATCAAAGGATATGTGGTGGGAAGAGAGAATGTGAGAGTTCCAACAATGTGCTGAACATTAGCATGTGAAAAGTTTTTAGGTGCATTTATAGACCAAGGTTAAATGATAAATATCGTTCTTTCACAGGATCATGATTAACCTCTTTGCATTGATTGTCTTGGCCAGAGTGAGAGTCACTTGTACCTGACGCTGCACTAAAAGGATGTTCAGTTTACACAGGAGCTTCTATACATATTGATGTCTTCTTTTAGTGATATTTGGTGATCAGGTCAAAGGTTACACATTCTTGAAATGTTTGGACTGATGGTGGCAGAGGTTTGAGATAGACCTTGCTGAGACAGACAGTGCTTTGGAATGACAGTTCCTCTTGTGTGAAGACCAGAGGATAAATGACACAGACAGCTCTCAGTGCGACAGAACCAGGTGACCTCACTCCAAGATTGTGTGAAGACATCGTTATATGGTGGAAGAGGAGGCAGAGTGAAGCGATCTTGACACACATCACTTAAGAAATTTGTTTTCCTTGTGAGTTTGTTCATGTTCCAGGAGCTAGCTATCTGATGCGCTGCTAAAACTTGTACTTTTAAATAAACCTGTTGGACTATAACCTGGTTTTGTGTGATTTTTAACTTGCTCCACCCCAATCTAACACTGGCATGTCCACATCATACCTTCTCTGTATTCTCTGGTGTAGTACAGTTCAACCCCTCTGTAAAACAAGAAAAGGAAACATTTCTTCCAACTCTGTTACCTCCTTTGCTGAAAGAGCTGACTCCTCAGTTAGAGACTGCTACACAGTGAGTGTTATTCTTCTATGTGGAGGATCAGACATTAGCCCTACCAGCACCTCACGAGAAGGCAGGTTTGATGGCCCATTTCTGGGATCACTATTTCTACTTGAAAACACTAACATTTTGTCAACTTTGATGGCAGAACGTTGCTCTAATTTGTTGGTTGTGGGCAGTTTAGCTCCGCTTATTGCCTGTTATTGTAGATGTTTATCCTTCACATATCCCTGTGTCACAAGGAGAGAGAGAGAGAGGGGAAGATAGAGAATGATCGGAAGGGGGTCAAGGAAGAGTGATAGAGGCAAAGAAAAGGAAAGATAGATCAGAAGAAAGATGGGTAGCAGGAGACCATTTGATATATATAGCCTCAATAAAATCATGGTTGATGTGACTGTGGCCTTCCCTTCAGGAGGGATAGACAGTTGATAGAGCAAAGGTGCATTCAGTGTGATGGGTTGCAGTGTGTCTATTTTGATGCGAGAAGTATCAGGAATAAGGGTGATGAACTTACAGCATGGATCAGTACTTGGAACTATGATGTTGTGGCCATTACGGAGACTTGGATATTACAGGGGCAGGAATGGTTGTTAGATGTTGCAAGGTTTAGATGTTTCAAAAGGAATGGGGGTGGTGAAGTGACATTGCTAATCAGATGTAGTATCACAGCTACAGAAAGGGAGGTCATTGAAGAGGGTTTGTCTACTGAGTCAGTATGGGTGGAAGTCAGAACCAGGAAAAGAGCAGTCACTTTATTGGGAATTTTCTGCAGACTCCGCAAGAGCAACAGAGACACGGAGGAGCAGATTGGGAGGCAGAGTTTGGAAAGGTGCAGAAGTAACAGGGTTGTTGTCATGGGTGATTTCAACTTCCCTAATATTGATTCTAATCTCCTTAGTTCAAATAGTTTGGATGGAGCAGTATTTGTTAAGTGTGTCCAGGAAGGATTCCTGACTCAATATGTGGATAGGTCAGCTAGAGGGGAGACCATATTGGATTTGGTGCTTGGCAACGAACCAGTCCTGGTGTCAGATCTCTCGGTGGGAGAGCATTTTGGTGATAGTGGTTTCAACTCTGTGTCCTTTACTGTAGCCATGGAGAGGGAGAGGAGCAGAGGGTATGGCAAAGAATTTAATTGGGGGAGGGGGAATTACAATGCTATTAGGCAGGAACTGTGGAGCTTAAATTGGGAACAGATATTCTCAGGGAAATTCACAATAGAAATGCGGAGGTTGTTTAGGAAACCCTTGCTGATAGTGCTGGACAGGTTTGTCTCACTGAGGCAAGGAAGGGATGATAGAGTGAAAGAACCTTTGGTGACAAGGGATGTGGAACATCTAGTCAAGAGGAAGAAGGAAGGTTGTTTCAGGTTGAGGAGGAAAGGATCACACAGGATTCTAGAGAGTTACAAGGTAGCCAGGAAGGAACTGAAACATGGACTTAGGAGAGATAGAAGTGGTCATGAAGAAAGCTTTAGCAGGAAGGATTAAGGAAAACCCTTAAATTTCCACTTATGTTAGGAACAAGAGGATGGCCAGAGTGAGGGTACGGTCGATCAGGGATAGTGGAGGGAACTTGTGCCTGGAGTCAGAGGAGGTAGAGGAAGTCCTTAATGAATACTTTGCTTCAGTATTCACCACTGAGAGAGACCTTGTTGTTTGTGAGGACAGCGTCAAACAGGCTGATATGCTAAAACAGGTTGATGTTAAGAAGAAGAATTTGCTGAAAATTTTTAAAAACATAAGGATAGACAAGTCCCCTGGGCCAAATGGGATATACCTAACATTAGTATGGGAAGTGAGGGAAAAAAATTGCTGCACCTTTGGCGATAATCTTTGCATCTCACTGGCCACTGGACTACTGTTAGATGAATGGAGGGTGGAAAATGTTATTCCCTTGTTCAAGAAGGGGAATAGGGATAATCCTGGGAATTGGCGAAAGTGAGGACTGCAGATGCTAGAGATCAGGGACAAGATTAGAGTGGTGCTGGAAAGGCACAGCAGGTCAGGCAGCATCTGAGGAGCAGAAAAATAGATGTTTCAGGCAAAAGCCCTTCATCAGGAATGAAGGGCTTTTGCCCAAAACGTCGGTTTTCCTGCTCCTCGGATGCTGCCTGACGTGCTGTGCTTTTCCAGCACCACTCTAATCTTGACTCTTAATCCTGAGAATTACAGACCAGTCAGTCTTACGTTTGTGGTGGGCAAATTATTGGGAGCATTCATATTATAGGGGCAGGAATGGTTGTTGGATGTTGCAGGGTTTGAGAGACAGGGTTTATGATTACTTGGAAAACCATAGTTGATTATTCTACATGGCTTTTTGAGGGGCAGGTCATGCCTCACAAGCCTTACTGAATTCTTTGAGTATTTGACAAAATACATTGATAAAGGTAGAGCAGTGGATGTGATGTACATAGATTTTAGCAAGGTGTTTGATAAGGTTCCCCATGATAGGGCCGTTCAGATATTAAGGAGGCATGGGATACAGGGAAATTTGGCTGTCTGGATACAGAACTGGCTGGCCCATAGAAGACAGAGGGTAGTATTAGATGGACAGTATATAGCCTGGAGCTTGGTGACCAGTAGTGTTCCACAGGGATCTGTTCTGGGACCTCTGCTGTTTGTGATTTTTATAAATGACTTGAATGAGGAAGTGGAAGGATGGGTTAGTAAGTTTGTTGATGACACGAAGGTCGGTGGAGTGGTGGATGGGATAGAGGGCTGTTGTAGTTTGCAACAGGACAGTGACAGGATACAGAACTGGGCTGATAAGTGGCAGATGGAGTTCAAACTAGAAAAGTGTCAACTGATTCATTTTGGAAAGTCGAATTTGAATCAGAATACAAGGTTAAAGATAGGATTCTTGGCAGTGTGGAGGAACAGAAGGATCTTGGGGTCTATGTCTATAGATCTCTCAAAGTTGTTAAGAAGACATATGGTACCACAGTGGGGTTAAGTCATGCAATTATGCTGCAGTTCTATAGAGACTTGATTATACCACACTTGGAATATTGTGTTCAGTTCTGGTCGCCTCATTATGGGAGGGATGTGGAAGCTTTAGAGAGGGTGCTGAGGGGATACTGCCTGGACTGGAGGGCATGTTCTTATGAAGAAAAGTTGAGGGAGCTAAAGCTTTTCTCATTGGAGCGAAAAGGCGACTTGATAGAGGTGTACAAGATGGTGAGAGGCATAGATGGAGTGTCTAGTCACCTTTTCCCAGTGCAGAAATGGCTATCACAGGGAGGCATAATTTTAAGGTGATTGGAGGAAGGTTTAGGGGACATTGTCAGAGGTCGGTTCTTTACACAAAGAGTGGTGGGTATATGGAATGCTCTGCCAGCGGTGGTAGTAGAGTCAGGTACATTAGGAACATTAAAATGACTTTTGCTTAGGCACATGGATGATAGTAAAATGAAGGGTATGCAGGTTATTTTGATCTCAGAGGAAGATAAAAGATTGGCACAACATTCAGGGCCGAGGAGCCTGAATTGTGCTGTACTGTTCTATGTTCATCTTCGGCCTGCCCCACATAATCATGGACTCCCTTGCAGATCAAATCTGTGTCTAACTCAGCCTTAAATAAATTCAATGACTGTGCCACCACTGATTTCTGGGGAAGAGAATTTCAAAGACCAGGAACCCGCTGAGAGAAGAAATTCCTCTTCATCTCAATTTTAAAACTTGACCTTTCTTCTAGGTTCCCCCCTTCTCCCAGACTGGTGAAACATAGACATTTGGATACAAAACTGGCTCAAAGGTAGGAGACAGAGGGTGGTGGTAGAGGGTTGCTTTTCAGACTGGAGGCCTGTGACCAGTGGTGTGCCACGGGGATCAGTGCTGGGTCCCATGCTTTTCATCATTTATATAAATTATTTGGACATTGGTAGTATAGTTTGTAAGTTTGCAGATGACACCAAAATTGATAGTGTAGTGGACAGCGAAGAAGGTTACTTCAGAATACAAGTGATCTTGATCAGATAGGCCAACGGGCTGTGGAGTGGGAGATGGAGTTTAATTGAGATAAATGTGAGATGCTGCATTTTGGAAAGTCAAATCAGGGCAGGATTTATACACTGAAAAATGTGTTGCTGGAAAAGCGCAGCAGGTCAGGCAGCATCCAAGGAGCAGGAGAATCGACATTTTGGGCATAAACCCTTCTTCAGGAAACGTCCTGACATGCTGCGTTTTTCCAGCAACACATTTTTCAGCTCTGATCTCCAGCATCTGCAGTCCTCACTTTCTCCTAGAATTTATACACTTAATGCCTGGGGAATGTTGCTGAACAAAGAGACCTTGGAGTGCACGTTCATAGTTCCTTGAAAGTGGAGCCGCCGGTAGATAGGATAGTGAAGAAGGCGTTTGGTATGCTTTCCTTTATTGGCCAGAGCACTGAGTAGAGGAGTTGGGAGGTCATGTTGAGGCTGTACAGGACATTGGTTAGGCGACTTTTGGAATATTGTGTGCAATTCTGGTCTCCTTCCTATAGTAAGGATGTTGTGAAACTTGAAAGGGTTCAGAGTAGATTTACAAGTATGTTGCCAGGGTTGGAGGGTTTGAGCTATAGGGAGAGGTTGAACAGGCTGGGGCTGTTTTCCCTGGAGCGTCTGAGGCTGAGGGTTACCTTATAGAGGTTTATAAAATCATGAGGGGAATGGATAGGGTAAATAGACAATGTCTTTTCCTTGGGTCGGGGAGTCCAAAACTTGAGGACATAGAGTTTAAGGTGAGAGGGGAAAGATTTAAAAGGGACCTAAGGGGCAACGTTTTCAATCAGGGTGGAACATGTTTGCACTGAGCTGCCAGAGAAAGTGATGGAGGCTGGTACAATTGCAACATTTAAAAGGCAATTGGATGGGTATATGAATAGGAAGGGTTTAGAGGGATATGGGCCAAGTGTTGGCAGGTGGGACTAGATTAATTTGGGATATCTGGTCGGCATGGACGTGTTGGACCAAAGGATCTCGTTTCCATGCTGTACATCTCTATGACTCCATGCCTATGACAGGCAGGCTAGATGATGTCAAACACATGCCAGGATACAGATTCCACACTGACGTTGCCAGTTTGAAACTCTCAGAGGATGAAGAATATTATATCTCTCTCAAAGATTTGCCAGGGGAACTGAGACATTAGCTGCGATAAATGAGGTTTTATTCAGATGGGACAGTGACAAGTTTAAATCTCATTCTGATCTGGTGCTCAAAGTCACCTCAATTTCCCCGGTCACATGCTGCTCCAGAAATATTTGGATTGACTGTGAGAGACGTCAATCAGAGAGCCCACCCACTCTGCCCATTGTCTCCTCTTCCTCTTCCAGAGCTGGTTCACTTCCTATAGGGACTGAAAACCAAGTGAGGAGATGGTGAGTGAAGGAGCAGCTTTGATACAAATTGTATCCCATAATATCCACACCAATCTTCAGGCAGTCTGACTATCCTGTGGGTAATCAGGGGTGGAGATGTCCATTATACTGTGTGAGAAGATCCAGCTGAGAGCTGTTTACAGTGTGCTTTGTGCTGAACTGTTTGACTGGAGCTGTGTGTTAGATATTGAGTGTGTTTATTGGAAGCATTTCCCTCTGATTTCCAGGCTGAGTTTTTGTTGATGGCTTATTCCTGAATATGAATCATAGAATAAGGAGAGAGGCCATTCGGCCCATCGATTCAGTACTGACCCTCCGAAGAGCAATCCACCAGACCCAGCATTCCTGTAAACCCACATGAACCCTGGCTAATCCTCCTAACCTACACGTCCCTAGAAACTTAGGCAATTTAGTATGGGCAATCCACCTTATCTGTATATCTGTGAGCCGGTGAAATGAATAGTGTTTGAGGGTTCTTACTGATTTCCTGTTGAGGTCTGTGTATGTGTTGGAAGCTGGGTATTTTCCTGTGGACTGTCAATTGTTAATTCAATGCTAACCCTGGGGCAAGATCCTGAACTCCCTTTCTGGGCCTAAGAATGCCTCCAGCCCAGGACCACCTGGAGAAGTGTAATTAAGGATTGACAGCAAATTAGTTTTAACTATATTCTGTTAATTTTGATTCGGAAAAGACTTGAGGAGTCAGCCCTTTTTGCAATGAAGAGAGAGTTGGACGAAATCATGTTTCTTTTTCATGTTTTACAGAAGGATTGAACTGTACTGCAACAGAGAATATTGAGAGGATAGACACTGCAGATAGATGCTGACCATCACCCAGGGAACAACTGTGGGAAGACATCCAGTCCCTTCACAATATTGCTCAACACAGAGAAGTTGGGTAGTGAAACCATCATCTGGAGATCAGTCAGGTCAGGGGAGTTTTGACATATCATCAGATCTGAAACTGGTCAGTGGTGTGGAGCCTTCTATCAGAACCAACCTTTCTGAAGGTTCGGCTGTGGGTGATCGATCAGGGTGAGGCTGGGAAGAAGTGTGAGTGGCTCCAAGTATGATGAGAGCTTCAATCATTCATCGAGCCTCATGAACCGCTGACTCGTTCTTGCAGGTGATTTTTGAGTGTGAGGAGAGTTCCGAGCCTGGTAATATCTCTTTACACATAAGGTGCATCTGTTGTTTGACTATTAACATAGAAAAGACTGTTAACTACATGGAAGAGAAACATTTCAAGTGTGACATGTGTGACCGAGCTTTTGCAAGGTCCTCGATGCTTGTGAATCACCGACGCAGTCACACTGGGGAGAAGCCATTCAAATGCGAGGAGTGTAACAAGGGCTATGCACGATTATCGGGTCTGGTGATTCATCGGCGAGTTCATACTGGGAAAAAACCATTCACCTGTGTGGTGTGTGAGAAATCATTCTTACAGTCCTCAACTCTCCTCATGCACCAACGCATTCACACAGGAGAGAAACCATTCACATGCAAGATTTGCAATAAATCATTCTCACAGTCCTCAACACTTGTTGTACACCAACGCATTCACACAGGGGAGAAGCCATTCACATGCGAGGTGTGTGACAAATCATTCTCATCATCATCAGAACTCCGTGTACACCAACGCATTCACACAGGAGAGAAACCATTCAGTTGTGAGTTGTGTAATAAATCATTCTTTAGGTCATCAGAACTCCGTGTCCATCAACGCATTCACACTGGGGAGAAACCATTCACCTGCGAAGTATGTGACAAATCATTCTCATCATCATCGCATCTTCGTGTCCATCAACGTATTCACACAGGCGAGAAACCATTCACCTGTAAAGTGTGTGACAAATCATTCTCATCATCATCAAACCTTCATGTGCACCAACGTATCCACACAGGGGAGAAACCATTCAAGTGTGAGATGTGTGACAAATCATTCTCTCAGTCAGGAGACCTCTGCACACATCATCTCATTCACACAGGGGAGAAACTGTTTAAATGTGAGATGTGTGAGAAATCATTCTCCAATTCATCGAGACTCCTTCGCCATCAGATGATTCACACGGGAGAAAAGCCTTTCAGATGTGAGATGTGTGGCAAATTATTTTCACAGTTAGGAGACCTCCACAGTCACCAACGCATTCACACAGGGGAGAAACCATACACGTGCGATGCGTGCATGAAATCATTCTCGCATTCATCAACCCTCCGCAGACACCAACGTATTCACTCAGTGGATAAACCATTTGCTTGTGAGGTTTGTGATAAATCATTCTCAAAGTCATTAAGACTTCTGCTTCATCAGAGGACCCACAAAGGGAAGAAACTATTTCCATGTGAAGTGTGTCATAAATTATTCGCAAATTCATCGAATCTCCGCAGACACAAAAGCATCCACACAGGAGAGAAACCATTCACATGTGAGATGTGTGACAAATCGTTCTCAAAGTCATGGAACCTCCTGCTCCATCAGAGGATCCACACAGGGGAGTAACCTTTCAACTGTGAGGTTTAACATTTTGTGCTGATTTCACTGATTTCACCTGGAACACTATCGGATTGACACAGGAGAGAAATTCTTCAGGTGTGATGTTTGTGACTATTTTTGCTTAGTCAGCATATCTCCTCGTCCATCAATGCTTTCACTGGGGAGACACCCTATCAGAGTCAGTTCACACAGTTGTTGGATCTCTTGGAACATCAGCAAACACATACCAGAGCAACCGTGCCTGTGCCAGGATTGTTTCATATCCTTCTCTTCTCACTACAGACTAACATCTGCAACCGGCTTTGTAGCTGGGTCACCTGCACTGAGCACCGTCTGTGTTATTTACCATCCAGTGCTCAGACAGGAGAGCTGACATTCCAAAGCACTGTCTGTCTCAGCAGGGTCTGTCTCAAACCTCTCCCACCATCAGGCCAATCATTTCAAGAAGGTCAATCTCACCTTTTGACCAGATTACCAAACATCAGCAAAAGAAGACACAAGCAGAGGGTCAGTTCAGCTATAATGTTTGTAATGAGCTCACTGTGCAGGATGTTCAGTGGGATTGTGACACAGAACAAGAAGCAGCTTTCACTCCCATCAAACAACTAGTGATGACATCACCAGTGCTGAGGGATTATGATGTAACAATGGAATCACCCTGCAGTGTGATGTCAGGACTTGGAGTAACCCCCAGGCAGTGAGGACAACCTGTTGTGTTTGTATCCAGAGCACTAGCACAAATTGAACAACACTACACAGATTGAGAAAGTGAGCCTGCCTACTGATTTTGCTTGTGAGCTTTTCAACCAATAGTTGTTTGGAAGAGGGAAAGTGTCGGTGGAATCTGACCACATGCCAATTCAAAGCATCTTTCGAAAACCATTACTGAGTTCTCCAAAGCATTTGCAGAGTATGTTACTGTTATGACCAGGATGCACCTATCTCTCTTTTTAGTCCCACTACTCCACAGGCACAATATAAAGGTAACTGTTTTACCCTGTTCCCAATATGGCCAATCTTATGCTGAGTCAATATTAGACTTAGAATAAAAAGGTACACCAACCTATTTGCTTTAATCAGGACAACGTTATTGACTTATTATGAAAGAACTTATTCATTGAAGATGTAGAAGTGGTTAACACACAGTTTGCAATGTGAAAATATAAATATTACCCCCCCCCCACTAACACACACACATACACTTACATACCAGGTAAAGAAGAAAATAATGATTCTTTTGTAGAAATTTATATTGGAGAAAAGCACTCTTGGTGAATACAGGTTATTTCTTGAAGGAAAAAGAAACAAGGTGTGGAATGTGCAGCTAGCTATCAACCTGGTGTTCTGGCATCGAGAGACAGGTCATTATCTCTGGATCTTGGCAGATGCACCTTGCCTAAGAAACACAGTATCGGTACGTTTGTAATACCAAACTGCACCAAAACAGTTTGGCATTTCAGTTTTTAAATTTTTCCACAAAAGCAAAAGGGTTGTGAATTATATATACTGGTGATTCCCTGTAGCAAATGTGGACGTATCTTCAAAATGTAATCTTAAGGTTTCTTTGTCCCTGTGGATGATCTATTTTAGTGTCAATGAACTTTTCAGAAAAGTATCCATTGACTTCTCTACGTCTGGCTCATCTTCTTGTAACAGGACTGCATCTAGTCCCAAGTCACAGCATCAATTACTACCTTCAAGGGTTTAACGAAATTACGGGCCGCAACAATGGTCCATTTATTAAAATGACTTTCAGCTCCTTGAAAGCTGTTTGATAATCATCTAAACAAAAACAGAAATTTCTGGAAAAGCTCAGCAGGTCTGGCAGCAACTGTGGAGAGAAATCAGAGTTAAAGTTTCAGGTTGAGTGACCCTTCCTCAGAACTTGTTGTTTCTGATTTAGAGCATCTGCAATTCTTTCAGTTTTGACAAATCTCCTGACCTCGTTACTCAAATTTTCTTTCGTAAATCTGTCAGTGGAGCATAAACTTAAGATTGAAACCACATATCCCTGAAAATCTTCCTAATTTCAGCTTTAGTTTTAGGGTCAGGGAACTCAACCAAAGTCTGTACTTTTGCTGTTCTCGGCAGCAGTTGTCCTTGCCCTATTGTAGGTTCTAAATGCTTTACCTGCACATTTGCAGACTTTGGCATCAAACCAGTTGATTGTAAATTTCTAAAAGAACTTTTGATTGTTCCAAGTGGTTCTTCCATTATTCCCCACATATCAGTACATACACTGTGAGGAACACTGGCTATCACTTGGTGCATGAGTCTCTGGAGAGTGGCTCGGTTATCCTTTAACCTGAATCGCATCACTCAGCACTGGAAAAGACTGTCCAATGTGACAAAGTTGGAAATCTCTTTTAGTTATGGTATCCCTTTAACAAATCTATTTTAGTAAGAAATCTAGTACTGTAGTCTCTAATGATACAGCTTTCTGACCAAGGAATTGAGTAGGCGTCTGGCTTTGTTACTGCATTAACCATCCTGTAGTATGCAAAATCTAGATTGAGCCATCAATCTTAAGCACTAACATGACTGGGGAATTCCAGCTAGGTTCACTTCAGTGGTTTTCCAATATGGATTGGATTTCTCCTTTCATGTGGGCCTTGCTTTACTCAACCTAAATGATAAGGATGTTATTTTATTCTGATGAGTCTCCAAATTTGAAATGTTAGCTCAGATTTCTCCCCATAGATGCTGTCAGACCTGCAGAGTTTCACCAGCAATTCCTGTTTTTGTTTCACATCTTCAGCATTTGCAGTTCTTTATTTCGGGTCACTTTGTTGGTCTGCATATGAATATGAGGGCATGATGTCTATCCTCTCTAACAGAGTTCAGTATTAACTAACTAACTAAATAGTAACTTCAACATATTGATGTGGCACACCCTATTCTTCTGGTGATCTAGGATGTCAGTTCAAAAAAATGCTTTAGCAATCCTTTTGACTACCACAGAGGGATCACTGAACAACACTTTCATTGGATAATGCTTGATATCTGTTGGGGAAGCTCCTATATTTAATCATTAAGGAGGCTGTCGCCGAACACTTGGATAATTGTAAAGAGTCAGCATGGTCTTGTGGAAGAGAAATCATGTTTAACCAACTTATTGATGTTTTCTGGAGGAGTAATGTACTGTGGACAAGGGGAAGTCTGTTGAAGTACTATACTTGGATTTCCAGATGGCAATTGATAAGATGCTACAGGAAGTTGGGACAATTCTGGATGTCTCGATGTCTAATGTTTTGCTTAAATGTAAGTTTTATATTAAAGTAAACTTTATAAAGTTTATAATTGTATGGACTTTAGATTTTCATCACACTAGGCAATGTATTAGACTAATAATGTGACCACTTCATTCTTTTACATAATTGTCTCAGTTTGTTGAGGCTGGCGCTTTGTGGTATGCTCTATTAGCTTCAGTTTTTAAATAGTTTTGAAGTTACAAACAACTTTTTATATTGTGTCTTTTGCGTTTTTTTAAAAGACTACTATAAACTCTTTCCAAGCATTCAAACACAGCAGAAACCAACTTGAATGAACAGATGGCTGTAAGAGAAACTGAATGGTTAGTCATAAGTGACCGACTTAGTGGAAGCTTTGTCAACTAGGTGAGAATTGAGACATGAGCTCAGTCATTGAATTCTGACTGCAAATGGTTGCCTTTTATTAAACCGAAACACATAGAACATTTCAATCAATCCTCTAAACAAATAGTCATAAAGTAACAATTAACAGACCAGAGTGAAGAGGTAACATTAGTGAATGTCCATCGTCCTTAACAGCCAATTAGAGATTGATCATGCATCTCATAAACCAATTAGCAATAAACCCTACCTAGCTGAGGTCATTCCAAATAATGATATAATTCATCATGTTGCAGAATGTGACTTAGAAAGCGTTAAGAGTTTTGGTGATGAAAGTACACGTCAAGTTTGAAAGTGAAGTTATTCTGCTATCCATGTGGAACAGAAGACCCTCAATGTGTTGTGTACAGAGACCAAGAACCGAATAACAACCTGTTCCCTAAACTGAACTGGGAAGTAAGAGCTACAGTGTGCCTCTAAAATCAATGCCCTGCCTTAATAGGTATTATTTATAATCTCAGTAAAGGTCACTGAGTTATTGCACCAGACTGTTTCCTGTTGCTTAATAGTTAAAGTGTCAAATGAACCAAGTGATATTGGAATTTGAGTGTAGATTTTGACCCAGAGATTTTATACCAGCTTTCCACAATCTTCAAACTCAAGTCTTCAAAATTGATTAAAAATGAAGCCAATATACAAATGGGGACAAATTTTTTTGTTGCTTTGACCATCTTAGGAGCAGTGCTACATAAAACCAAGAATTCTCTTTTCTTGATCACAATCCAATTCACTCCAATTCATTTTGACTGGACCTCTCATAACTATTGGATGTCTCACATCTCTCCAAAGGCAATGGGGGTTGCAGTTGTTGCAATGTAGCAAACATAACTACTCACAACCAGCTCCCACAAAGATCACATGGACAATGATCAGATAATTGGTCTTCTGTGGTGTTGTCTGGGACAACGCCATGGCCCTTGCAAAAATTACAAAGGATCTTTTAAGTCCACTTGAGAACATACTGGTCCTTGGGTTCTAGTTTAGCCAATACCTCCACTGCATCTGAGTAACACACAATAACACACCCTCAAACACATGTTCAAGTTTCACATGTACATCAGGTGTCTACTTGTTAGAGTGGGGAAAAGATTAATGTTGATGAGACTTATGTAGTTCTGGTGCAAAATTATGACTCTTTATTGAAATATTTATACTTGGTACAGTTACTTGATTAGATTGGTCAGGAATCCATCCAGACTTGTGCTCCAGAACTACTCACACTGTGTTATCCCACAATGCTTTGATTGTCAGGAATTCAGACATCGCACCCATATTTGGGGAAGGAGAGGGAGCTGATGGTCAGCTGATTAGGGACAAGGTCTCTGAGGCAGCCCACAGAGAGGCAGGATGTTGAAGAATTGTTTCAACTACTGGCTACATGTGGGGATGGATCACAGTATTCCCAAGAAAAAGAGAATGGCCACAATCGTTCTAGTATACTGCACGCTGAAAAAGAAAGTCCAGTCTGGGACAGCCCAGGTTAGGAACAAGAAAAGATTAATGGAATAGGACATCTCAGTAGAGGTAAATGGATCAGGAAATCCTGAGAATGGTGAATGGACCAGAGGTGAACAGAATGGCTTGTCCAAGGACAAGAGTCAGACAAGATAAATGTGAAGCCTCAGAAACTGGAACTAAGCAGCTGAAGCTCCACATAAGGTGGCCATTGGACAGGGCAGGACAGATATTAGGTCATGGGGCATCTACGCAGACAATAAGACATCCTTGCCTCCAAACATTCAATTATCTCAGTGAATCTCTCCAACCACCCAGACACTGTCCTCTCACATTCCCTCCCGTGCCCCTCTCTACCATGCGTTTGCAGATCCCATCCTTGCACCATCATCTCTGTCCCAGATGCTGTGGATCTTCCTCTTCCGATCTGTTGTCAAGCACATCCCCCACTGATGCTGCCAGTATGAAACTCTCTGAGAATGAAGAATGCTATTCCCACACTAGAAATCTCTGCCAAACATGTACCAGGGAACTGAGACAGCAGCTGCAATAAGTGAGGTTTTATTCAGATGAGACAGTGACAAGTTTAAATCCCCACCTGATCTGCTGCTCAAAGTCACCTCCATTTCCCCGGTCAGTTTCCCAAGTTTCAGGAAACTCATGTTGCTCCAGAAATATTTGGATTGACTGTGAGAGACGTCAATCAGAGAGCCCACCCACTCTGCCCAATCCCTCATCTTCCAGAGCTGGTTCACTTCCTATAGGGACTGAAAACCAAGTGAGGAGATGGTGAGTGAAGGAGCAGCTTTGATACAAATTGTATCCCATAATATCCACACCAATCTTCAGGCAGTCTGACTATCCTGTGGGCAGTCAGGGGTGGAAATGTCCCTTATGCTGTGTGAGAAGATCCAGCTGAGAGAGCTGTTTACTCGGTGTTTTGTGCTGAACTGTTTGACTGGAGCTGTGTGTTGGATATTGAGTGTGTTTATTGGAAGCATTTCGGTCTGATTTCCAGGCTAAGTTTTGTTGATGCCTTATTTCCGAATGTGAGAAGGTGAGATGTGATTATCTGGAAGATGCAGAGGGTCTGAGGATTCTTACTGAATTCCTGTTGTTGCGTTCTGTGTGTTGCGAGCTGCTTTTTATCCTGTGAACTGTCATTTACACAGTTCCTCTGCGGAAATGTACACTTTTGAAGAGATCATACTGCAGGAGAGAGCTACCACCTTGGAAGGGTAAAAATGAGGGTGTGCTGCCTCGTTTAGTGGGCTGTACAGATGAATAAGTATCAGACATTTGGTGTCTCCAGTATGTCCCATCATTCATTTAGATCATGGTACCTTTGTGATCAAACTCCATATTCCTGGTTTTCCTCCATGTCCCATCAAAACTTTAGTGAACAAAAAACTGTCAGTCTTAGATTGAAAGTCATAATTGATGTTCCATTGAAGATGGTTTGTGGGTGTGAATTTCATTTTTCTTCTACCCCTTGTGTCTCATACAATTTCCTGATTTCACTCCTGAAGGTTTTTGCTGCAAGTTTGCAATGATGCCACTGTTCCCCAACCAATGAAAGTAGTTTATCTCTTTCTTCCCCATTATACCTTAAAAACTTTAATTATATCAGCTTCTGAAGTGTTGAGAAATATAATTTCTGTTAATCTTTTCTCGTAATTTAAGTCTTGCTAACAAGGGAGCATTCCAGCAAATCCATACAGCAGTCCCTCCAAAAACAATATATCTTATTCTGACACTATGTCAGGATTGTCTCAATCTTGATGATTTTCCTCATTATTAAACTTTGTAGTGATCATTTACGATCGTTTGCTTGGCCACTTTAAAGGCCAGTTCAGAGTCAGCCATGTTGTGTGGGACTGGAGTCACATGTGGACCACATCAGGCAGTTGTAGGAGGTTCCCTTTACTGAGGATAGTATTTCAGGTTAAGAACAAGATTTCATGTTTTTCTTATGATTTTGTTCCACAGATTCCAAACTGTTTTAAATTTACCTTCACAACATGGAGCCGTTCAGGTGAAGTGCAGAGACATCTTAAGGGGAAGGTTGTGTTACGACAGAATGAGCAAATGTGCAACAATAATTGTTTCCTTCAGTTCCAAAAGTAGACAAAAGATGTATAAATGTATACAAATCCCATTAAAACCCAATTTTCTAGACTGAATAGCATTCAGGGTAGTCCAAGTTGGAGAATGGGGAAAAATATCGATGTAAGAACTGCTCCTTTTGTGAGGTATTTTCTGTGTTGGAGCTGATTTTATTGAATTCTAGGAACAGTAATTACTATTTAATATGCTGGAGCATTGTTTTGGAACTTTGGGAGGAAAAAAGATTTAAAGGAGGAGGAAGGAAGAGGAAGCAAATACCATGTGGGAAGTGAAACAAATGGAGAAGTAAACCTGCACAGCTGTCTTTCCCAGCAGTGAACCTATATAGCTTTTTGACCCAGCAGTGAACTTGTACAGCTCACTGCTTCAGCTGTTTGGTTTCAAGTATCTCTGGACATGAAGTTTGTCAAGAAAAATAAACAAACAATGAAATTCACAACTGGTGACATCTTATAAAATGTCCAAATTACAGAGTAGGAAGTGCTGGATGTCTTGAAACGATTAAAGGTGGATAAATCCCCAGGACCTGATCAGGTGTATCTGAGAACTCTGTCGGAAGGTAGAGAAGTGATTGCTGGGCCTCTTGGTGAAATATTTGTATCATCGATAGTCACAGGTGAAGTGCCGGAAAACTGGAGGTTGGCAAACGTGGTGCCACTGTTTAAGAAAGGTGGTAAGGGCAAGCCAGGGAACTATAGACCAGTGAGCCTGACCTCGGTGGTGGGCAAGTTGTTGGAGGGAACCCTGAGGGACAGGATGTACAAGTATTTAGAAAGGCAAGGACTGATTTGGGAGAGTCAACATGGCTTTGTGCGTGGGAAATCATGTCTCACAAACTTGGTTGAGTTTTTTGACGAAGTAACAAAGAAGATTGATGAGGGCAGAGCAGTAGATGTGATCTATATGGACTTCAGTAAGGCGTTCGACAAGGTATCCCATGGGAGACTGATTAGCAAGGTTAGATCTCATGGAATACAGGGAGAACTAGCCATTTGCAGCAGAAAGCGGCGGGAGCAGGGCGGAAGTGAAGTCGGAGCGCAGAGCTGGTTGGGAAGGTAAGTGATTGTTATTTGAGTGGAGAAGGAACCCGAGACACTACATGTGTAGTGTCTCCCACCCTCCCTCCTCCTCTAACCTAAAAAATATAGGACTCAGTCGGCTGAACAGGTAAGCTACTTAGTGTTCTTGTTTTGGAGACTAAGTGTAGAGTTATGGCAGCACAGGCAGTTGAATGTTCCTCCTGCAGGATGTTTGAGGTAGGGGTGACCACCGATGCTCCTGCCAACTTCACCTGCAGGAAGTGCGGCCAGCTCAAGCTCCTCACAGACCACGTTAGGGAACTGGAGCTGGAGTTGGATGAACTGAGGATTATTCGAGAGGCTGAGAGGGTGATAGATAGAAGGTACAGGGACATACTTACGCCAGAAAACAGAGATAGCTGGGTAACAGTTAAGCGGTGGGAAGGGGAGGAAGTAGGCAGTGCAGGGATCCCCTGTGGTCGTTCCCCTCAACAATAAGTATACCGCTTTGGATACTGTTGGGCGGGACGGCCTAGCAGGGGTAAGCTGCAGTGACTGGGTCTCTGGCACGAGGTCTGGCTCTGAGGCTCAGAAGGGAAAGGGGGAGAGCGCTAGTTATAGGAGACTCTATAGTTAGTGGGACAGACAGGCGGTTCTGTGGACATGGGCGAGACTCTCGGATAGTTTGTTGCCTCCCGGGTGCTAGGGTCCGAGATGTCTCGGACTGTGTCTTCAGAATCCTTAAGGGGGAGGATGTGCAGCCAGAAGTCATGGTGCACATTGACACCAACGACATAGGTAGGAAGAGGGGTGGGGAGGTCATTCAGGATCTCAGGGAGTTAGGCTTGAAGCTAAAAGCTAGGACGGACAGAGTCGTCATCTCTGGGTTGTTGCCGATGCCACGTGACAGTGAGGCAAGGAATAGGGAGAGAGTGCAGTTGAACACGTGGCTGCAAGGATGGTGTAGGAGGGAGGGCTTCAGGTATTTGGACAATTGGACTGCATTCTGGGGAAGGTGGGACCTGTACAAGCAGAACGGGTTGCACCTGAACCAGAAGGGCACCAATATCCTGGGAGGTAGGTTTGCTAGCACTCTTCGGGGGGGGGGGGGGGGGGGTTTAATTTGGCAGGGGGATGGGATCCGGACTTGTAGTCCAGCAAGTAGGTTAGCTGTTTTTCAGGATGTCCAAGAATGTAGGGAGGCTGTGGAGAAGGTAGCACTGACAGGGAATACTTGCGGACACAGGGATGGGTTCAAGTGTTTATACTTCAACGCAAGGAGTATCAGAAATAAGGTGGGTGAACTTAAGGCGTGGATCGGTACTTGGGACTACGATGTTGTGGCCATCACGGAAACGTGGATAGAAGAGGGACAGGAATGGTTGTTGGAGGATCCTGGTTACAGATGTTTCACTAAGGTTAGGGAGGGTGGTAAAAAAGGAGGGGGGGGGTAGCGTTGCTAATTAGAAATGGTATAACGGCTGCAGAAAGGCAGTTCGAGGGGGATCTGCCTTTGGAGATGAAGTCAGAAATAGGAAAGGAGCAGTCACCTTGTTGGGTGTTTACTATAGGCCCCCCAATAGCAGCAGAGATGTGGAGAAACAGATTGGGAAACAGATTTTGGAAAGGTGCAGAAGCCACAGGGTAGTAGTCATGGGCGATTTCAACTTCCCAAATATTGATTGGAACCTCTTTAGATCAAGTAGATTGGACGGGGCAGTGTTTGTGCAGTGTGTCCAGGAAGCTTTTCTAACTCAGTATGTAGATTGTCCGACCAGAGGGGAGGCCATATTGGATTTGGTATTTGGTAACAAACCGGGACAAGTGATGGGCTTGTTAGTGGGTGAGTATTTTGGTGATGGTGACCACAATGCTGTGACTTTCACCTTGGTTATGGAGAGAGATAGGTGCGTGCAGCAGGGCAGGTTTTACAATTGGGGGAAGAGTAAATATGATGCTGCAAGACAAGATCTGAGGAGCATAAGTTGGGAGCATAGGCTGTCAGGGAAGGATGTCGTTGAAATGTGGAACTTTTTCAAGGAACAGATACGTCATGTCCTTGATATGTATGTACCTGTAAGGCAGGAAAGAGATGGCCGTGTGAGGGAACCTTGGTTGACGAGGGAGGTTGAATGTCTTGTAAAGAGGAAGAAGGAGGCTTACATAAGGTTGAGGAAACAAGGTTCAGACAGAGCGTTGGAGGGATACAGGATAGCTAGGAGGGAGCTGAAGAAAGGGATTAGGAGAGCTAAGAGAGGGCATGAAAAATCTTTGGCAGGTAGGATCAAGGATAACCCCAAGGCCTTTTATGCGTATGTGAGAAACATGAGAATGACGAGAACGAGGGTAGGTCCGATCAAGGACAGTAGTGGGAGACTGTGTATTGAGTCGGAAGAGATAGGAGAGGTCTTGAATGAGTACTTTTCTTCAGTATTTACAAATGAGAGGGACCGTATTGTTGCAGAGGAGAGTATGAAACAGACTGGTAAGCTAGAGGAGATATGTTAGGAAGGAAGATGTGTTGGGCATTTTGAAAAACTTGAGGATAGACAATTCCCCCGGGCCTGACGGGATATATCCTAGGATTATGTGGGAAGCAAGAGAGGAAATTGCAGAGCCGTTGGCAATGATCTTTTCGTCTTCACTGTCAATGGGGGTGGTACCAGGGGACTGGAGAGTGGCGAATGTTGTGCCCCTGTTCAAAAAAGGGATAGGGATAACCCCAGGAATTATAGGCCAGTTAGTCTTACTTCGGTGGTAGGCAAAGTAATGGAAAGGGTACGGAGGGATAGAATTTATGAGTATCTGGAAAGAAACTGCTTGATTAGGGACAGCCAGCATGGATATGTGAGGGGTAGGTCTTGCCTTACAAGTCTTATTGAATTCTTTGAGAAGGTGACCAAGCATGTGGATGAGGGTAGAGCAGTGGATGTAATGTCCATGGATTTTAGTAAGACATTTGATAAGGTTCCCCATGGCAGGCCTATGCAGAAAGCCAGGAGGCATGGGATAGAGGGAAATTTGGCCAGTTGGATAGAGAACTGGCTAACCGGTCGAAGTCAGAGAGTCGTGGTAGATGGTAAATATTCAGCCTGGAGCCCAGTTACAAGTGGAGTTCTGCAGGGATCAGATCTGGGTCCTCTGCTGTTTGTAATGTTTATTAATGACTTGGAAGAGGGAGTCGAAGGGTGGGTCAGTAAATTTGCAGACGATATGAAGATTTGTGGAGTTGTGGATAGTGAGGAGGGCTGTTGTCGGCTGCAAAGGGACTTGCAGAGCTGGGCTGAGGAGTGGCAGATAGAGTTTAACCCTGTCAAGTGTGAGGTTGTCCATTTTGGAAGGACAAATAAGAATGCGGAATACAGGGTTAACTGTAGGGTTCTTAGTAAGGTGGAGGAGCAGAGGGATCTTGGGGTCTATGTTCATAGCTCTTTGAAAGTTGGATAGAGCTTGTAAGAAGGCCTATGGTGTATTAGCGTTCATTAGCAGAGGGATTGAATTCAAGAGTCGTGAGGTGATGTTGCAGCTGTACAGGACCTTGGTAAGGCCACATTTGGAGTATTGTGTGCAGTTCTGGTCGCCTCATTTTAGGAAAGATGTGGAAGCTTTGGAGAGGGTGCAGAGGAGATTCACCAGGATGTTGCCTGGAATGGAGAATAGGTCGTACGAGGATAGGTTGAGAGTGCTAGGCCTTTTCTCATTGGATTGGCGAAGGATGAGGGGTGACTTGATAGAGGTTTATAAGATGATCAGGGGAATAGATAGAGTAGACAGTCAGAGACATTTTTCCCGGGTACAACAGAGTGTTACAAGGGGACATAAATTTAAGGTGAAGGGTGGAAGGTATAGGGGGGATGTCAGGGGTAGGTTCTTTACCCAGAGAGTGGTGGGGGCATGGAATACGCTGCCTGTGGGAGTGACAGAGTCAGAATCATTGGTGACCTTTAAGCAGCATTTGGATAGGTACATGGATAGGTGCTTAAGCTAGGACAAATGTTCGGCACAACATCGTGGGCCGAAGGGCCTGTTCTGTGCTGTATTGTTCTATGTTCTACGTATTTGGATACAGAACTGGCTCAAAGGTAGAAGACAGAGGGTGGTGGTGGAGGGTTGTTTTTCACACTGGAGGCCTGTGACCAGTGGAGTGCCACAAGGATCGGTGCTGGGCCCTCTACATTTTGTCATTTACATAAATGATTTGGATGCGAGCATAAGAGGTACAGTTAGTAAGTTTGCAGGTGAGACTAAAATTGGAGGTGTAGTAGACAGCGGAGAGGGTTACCTCAGATTACAACAGGATCTGGACCAGATGGGCCAGTGGGCTGAGAAGTGGCAGATGGAGTTTAATTCAGATAAATGCGAGGTGCTGCATTTTGGGAAAGCAAATCTTAGCATGACTTATACACTTAATGGTAAAGTCCTAAGGAGTGTTGCTGAACAAAGAGACCTTGGAGTGCAGGCTCATGGCTCCTTGAAAGTGGAGTCACAGGTAGATAGGATCGTGAAGAAGGCGTTTGGTAAGCTTTCCTTTATTGGTCAGAGTATTGAGGACAGGAGTTGGGAGGTCATGTTGTGGCATGTACAGGACATTGGTTAGGCCACTGTTGTAATATTGTGTGCCATTCTGGTCTCCTTCCTATCGGAAAGATGTTGTGAAACTTGAAAGGGTTCAGAAAAGATTTACAAGGATGTTGCCAGGGTTGGAGGATATGAGCTACAGGGAGAGGCTGAATAGGCTGGGGCTGTTTTCCCTGGAGCGTTGGAGGCTGAGGGGTGACCTTATAGAGTTTTAAAAAATTATGAGGGGCATGGATAGGATAAATAGGCAAAGTCTTTTCCCTGGGGTCGGGGAGTCCAGAACTAGAGAGCATAGGTTTAGGGTGAGAGGGGAAAGATATAAAAGAGACCTAAGGGGCAACTTTTTCACGCAGAGGGTGGTATGTGTATGGAATGAGCTGCCAGAGGATGTTGTGGAGGCTACTGTTGCAACATATGCAACATTTAAGAGGCATTTGGATGGGTATATGAATAGGAAGGGTTTGGAGGGATATGGGCCGGGTGCTGGCAGGTGGGACTAGATTGGGTTGGGATATCTGGTCGGCATGGACGGGTTGGACCGAAAGGTCTGTTTCCATGCTGTACATCTCTATGACTCTATAAACCTGTGTGGGGGAACTCACAGTAGGGAAGCAGCTAAATGGCTAGTTTTAAAGTATAAACTTTCAGTTTATTTTGTAAATCAACAAGTGAGGAGAGTGGGTTCTTTTTTTGATTGTGTTTTTATAGAACATAGAACATAGAACATAGAACAATACAGCACAGAACAGGCCCTTCGGCCCACGATGTTGTGCCGAACTTCTATCCTAGATTAAGCACCCATCCATGTACCTATCCAAATGCCGCTTAAAGGTCGCCAATGAATCTGACTCTACCACTCCCACGGGCAGCGCATTCCATGCCCCCACCACTCTCTGGGTGAAGAACCCACCCCTGACATCTCCCCTATACCTTCCACCCTTCACCTTAAATTTATGTCCCCTTGTAACACTCTGTTGTACCCGGGGAAAAAGTTTCTGACTGTCTACTCTATCTATTCCTCTGATCATCTTATAAACCTCTATCAAGTCACCCCTCATCCTTCGCCGTTCCAACGAGAAAAGGCCGAGAACTCTCAACCTATCCTCGTACGACCTACTCTCCATTCCAGGCAACATCCTGGTAAATCTTCTCTGCACCCTCTCCAAAGCTTCCACATCTTTCCTAAAGTGAGGCGACCAGAACTGCACACAGTACTCCAAATGTGGCCTAACCAAAGTCCTGTACAGCTGCAACATCACCTCACGACTCTTGAATTCAATCCCTCTGCTAATGAACGATAATACTCCATAGGCCTTCTTACAAACTCTATCCACCTGAGTGGCAACCTTCAAAGATCTATGTACATAGACCCCAAGATCCCTCTGTTCCTCCACCTGACCAAGAACCCTACCATTAACCCTGTATTCCGCATTCTTATTTGTTCTTCCAAAATGGACAACTTCACACTTGGCAGGGTTGAACTCCATCTGCCACTCCTCAGCCCAGCTCTGCATCATATCTAAGTCCCTCTGCAGCCGACAACAGCCCTCCTCACTGTCCACAACTCCACCTATCTTTGTATCATCTGCAAATTTACTGACCCACCCTTCGACTCCCTCATCTAAGTCATTAATAAAAATTACAAACAGCAGAGGACCCAGAACTGATCCCTGCGGAACTCCACTTGTAACTGGACTCCATGCTGAATATTTACCATCTACTACCACTCTCTGACTTCGACCGGTTAGCCAGTTTTCTATCCAATTGGCCAAATTTCCCTCTATCCCATGCCTCCTGACTTTCCGCATAAGCCTACCATGGGGAACCTTATCAAATGCCTTACTAAAATCCATGTACACTACATCCACTGCTCTACCCTCATCCACATGCTTGGTCACCTCCTCGAAGAATTCAATAAGACTTGTAAGGCAAGACCTACCCTTCACAAATCCGTGCTGGCTGTCCCTAATCAAGCAGTGCCGTTCCAGATACTCGTAAATCCTATCCCTCAGTACCCTTTCCATTACTTTGCCTACCACAGAAGTAAGACTAACTGGCCTGTAATTCCCGGGGTTATCCCTATTCCCTTTTTTGAACAGGGGCACAACATTCGCTACTCTCCAGTCCCCTGGTACCACCCCCGTTGCCAGTGAAGACGAGAAGATCATTGCCAACGGTACTGCAATTTCCTCTCTTGCTTCCCACATAATCCTAGGATATATCCCGTCAGGCCCGGGGGACTTGTCTATCCTCAAGTTGTTCAAAATGTCCAACACATCTTCCTTCCTAACAGATATCTCTTCTAGCTTATCAGTCCGTTTCACACTCTCCTCTTCAACAATACAGTCCCTCTCGTTCGTAAATACTGAAGAGAAGTACTTGTTCAAGACCTCTCCTATCTCTTCCGACTCAATACACAGTCTCCCACCACTGTCCTTGATCGGACCTACCCTCGTTCTCGTCATTCTCAGGTTTCTCACATACGCATAGAATGCCTTGGGGTTATCCTTGATCCTATCCGCCAGGGATTTTTCATGCCCTCTCTTAGCTCTCCTAATCCCTTTCTTCAGGTCCCTTCTGGCTATCCTGTATTGAGATCTGTTTCTTGATTAAACTTTAAAAATATAAAACATAGCTAATAAGTTAACATAGAGTAGTGTTTTTAGAGTAGTAACACTGGGTTATTTTCTGGGTCTTTAGACTGTTAAGGTGCAAAGATGGCCTTTAGTAGAGTGACATGTTCTCCTGCCAGATGTTGGAGATTAGCGAGAATTTCTATGTTACTGATGATTATATCTGCAGGAAATTTGTGTTTGGTTGCAAATTCTGTTGGATCACATGGATCGATTGGAGTGTCAGTTAGAGGCAATGAAGAATTTACAGGGTCTGGGGGATGACAGTTGCATGAAGAGAGAAAAAAATGCATGTACATTCAGATAGATGGACTACCTCCAGGAATGGTAGGAGGGGTAGGCAGGTAGCACAGGAGACACTTGTAGCTGTTCCCATCTCAAACAAGTATGTTGTTTTGGAAAATGTAGGGGACAATGCACGCTTAAGGAAATGTAGCACTGACAGCCAGGTTCCTAGTACTGAGACTGACTCTACTGTAACTAGAAGTATGTCAGATTCCAAGTGATCGATTGTGATAGGAGACTGTCCAGTCAGAGGTACAGAATGACAATGGCTGACAATGAGACGTAAGAATGGTGTGTTGCCTCCTTGGTGTTAGGATCAGGATATCTTGGAGCAAGTGTAGGATATTCTCAAAGGGAAAGGGACTAGCAGGAGGTTGTACACATTGGAACTAATTTCATTGGAAGAGAGAAGGATGAAATTCTGATGCGAGAATATAGGAAGTTGGAATGGAATTTAAAAAGTAGGTCCGAGAGGGTAGTAATATCTGGATTACTCTCGGTGCCACGAGCTAATGAGGGCAGGAACAGGAGGATACAGTAGATGAATATGTAGCTGAGGAGTTGGTGCAGGGGAGATGGATGCACATTCTTGGATCATCAGAATCTTTTCTGGGGTAGAACTGACCTGTGTAAGAAGGATGGATTGCACCTGAATTGGAAGGGGACTAATATGCTGGCGGGGAGATTTGCTAGAGCTGCTTGGGAGGATTTAAACAATGGGTGGGTGGGATCCAAAGAGAATGAGAAAAAGAGATCAGTCTGAGACTTGTGCAGTTAGGAAAGTGAGTCAGACAAACAGTAGGAGCAGGCAGGAACAGAGAATGAGTTAGGACTGATGCATTAAACTGCATTTACTTCAACGCAAGAAGCCTAACAGGTAAGGCAGATGAACTCGGAGCATGGTTGATGACATGGAACTGGGAAATCATAGTGATTAAGGAGATATGGCTCAGAGGTGGATAGGACTGGCAGCTTAATGTTACAGGATAGAGATACTATAGGAAGGAGAGAAAGGGGAGGCAAGAGAGGAGGGAGAATGGAATTTTTGATTGGGGATTACATTATGGCTGTACTTATGGAGGATATTCCTGGGAATATGTTCACGGAAGTTATTTGGATGGAACTGAGAAATAAGAAAGGGATGATCACTTTATTGGGATTGTACCATAGAACCCCCCAATAGTGAGAGGGAAATTGAGAAGCAAACTTGTAAGGAGATCTCAGTTATATATAAGAATAATCGGGTGGTCGTGGTAGGGGATTTTAACTTTCCAAACATGGACTGGGACTGCCATAGTGCTAAGGGCTTGGATGGAGAGAAATTTATCAAGTGTGTACAAGAAAATTTTCCAATTCAGAATGTGGATGTGCCTACTAGAGAAGGTGCAAAACCTGACCTACACTTGGGAAATAAGGCAGGGCAGGTGACTGAGGTGTCAGTGGGGAAGCAATTTGGGGCCAGCGACCATAATTCTATTTGTTTTAAAATAGTGATGGAAAACGACAGAATGAATCTAAAAGTTAAAATTCTAAATTGGAGAAAGGCTGATTTTGATGCTATGAGAGAAGAACTTTCAAAAGTTGATTGGGGGCAGATAAAAAGGGATGGCTGAAAAATGGAAAGCCTTCAAAAATGAGATAATGAGACTCCAGAGATGGTATGTTCCTGTTAGGGTGAAGGGCAAAGCGAGTAGGTGTACAGAATGCTGGATGACTAGAGAAATTGTGGTTTTGGTCAAGGAAAAGAAGAAATCATATTGCCAATTGAGACCAAGGAATTGAGTGAATCCTGAGAAGAGTATAAAGGCAGTGGGAGTATACTTAAGAGGGAAATCAGGAGAGCAAAAAAGGGACAAGAGATACCATTGGTGAATAGGGTTAAGGAGAATCCAAAGGGATTTTATAAATACATTGAGGATGAAAGAGTAACAGAGGAGAGAATAGGACCCCTCAAAGATCAGCAAGGCAGCCTATGTGTGGAGCTACAGGAGATGGGGGAGATACCAAACAAGTATTTTGCATCAATGTTTAATGTGGAGAAGGACATGGAAGCTATAAAATGTGGGGAAATAAACAGCCACATCTTGAAAAATGTCCATATTACAGAGGAGGTGGTACTGGACGATTTAAAACGCATAGAAGTGGATAAATCCCCAGGACCTGATCAGGTGTACCCTAGAACTCTGTGGGAATCAAAGGAAGTGATTACTGGGCCCCTTGCTGAGATTGTTATGTTATCAATAGCCACAGGTGAGGTGCTGGAAGACTGGAGGGTGGTTAACGTGGTGCCACTATTTAAAACAGGTGGTAAGGAAAATGCAGGGAACTATAGACAGGTGAGCCTGACCTCAGTGGTGGGCAATTTGCCTTCTAGTTCTGCACTCCCTGACCCCAGGGAAAAGACTTTGCCTATTTACCCTATCCATGCCCCTCATAATTTTGTAAACCTCTATAAGGTCACCCCTTAGCCTCCGACGCTCCAGGGAAAACAGCCCCAGCCTGTTCAGCCTCTCCTTATAGCTCAAATCCTCCAATCCTGGCAACATCCTTGTAAATCTTTTCTGAACCCTTTCAAGTTTCACAACATCTTTCCGATAGGAAGGAGACCAGAATTGCATGCAATATTCCAACAGTGGTCTAACCAATGTCCTGTACAGCTGCAACATGACCTCCCAACTGCTGTACTCAATACTCTGACCAATAAAAGAAAGCATACCAAACAACTTCTTCACTATCCTATCTACCTGCGACTCCACTTTCAAGGAGCTATGAACCTGCACTCCAAGGTCTCTTTGTTCAGCAACACTCCCTCAGACCTTACCATTAAGTGTAAAAGTCCTGCTAAGATTAGCTTTCCCAAAATGTACCACCTTGCATTTATCTGAATTAAACTCCAACTGTCACTTCTCAGCCCATTGGCCCATCTCATAGAGTCGTAGAGATGTACAGCACGGAAACAGACCCTTCGGTCCAACCCATCCATGCCGACCAGATATCCCAACCCAATCTAGTCCCACCTGCCAGCACCCAGCCCATAACCCTCCAAACCCTTCCTATTCATATACCCATCCAAATGCCTCTTAAATGTTGCAATTGTACCAGCCTCCACCACTTCCACTGGCAGCACATTCCTGGTCAAGTTTCTGTTGTAGTCTGAGGTAACCCTCTTCTCTGTCCACTACACCTCCAATTTTGGTGTCATCTGCAAACTTACTAATTTACCTCTTATGCTCACATCCAAACCATTTATGTAAATGACAAAAAGTAGTGGACCCAGCACCGATCCTTGTGGCACTCCACTGGTCACAGACCTCCAGTCTGAAAAACAACCCTCCACCACCACCCTCTGTCTTCTACCTTTGAGCCAGTTCTGTATCCAAATGGCTAGTTCTCCCTGTATCTCATGAGATCTAACCTTGCTAACCAGTCTCCCATGGGGAAACTTGTCAAACACCTTACTGAAGTCCATATAGATCACATCTACTGCTCTGCCCTCATCAATCCTCTTTGTTACTTCTTCAAAAAACTCAGTCAAGTTTGTGAGACCTGATTTCCCAGGCACAAAGCCATGTTGACTATCCCTAATCAGTCCTTGCCTTTCCAAATATATGTACATCCTGTCCCTCAGGATTCCCTCCAACAACTTTTCCACCGACGTCAGGCTCACCGGTCTATAGTTCCCTGGCTTGTCCTTACTACCCTTCATAAAAAGTGACAGCACGTTAGCCTTCCGGCACCTCACCTGTGACTATCGATGATACAAATATCTCAGCAAGAGGCCCAGCAATCACTTGTCTAGCTTCCCACAGAGTTCTCGGGTACACCTGATCAGGTCCTGGGGATTTACCCACCTTTACCCATTTCAAGACATCCAGCACTTCCTCCTGTGTAATCTGAACATTTTGCAAGGTGCCTGTCCTTGAAAGTGGAGTATAGGAGTTGAGAAGTAATGTTGTGGTTGTACAGGACATTGGCTGGGCCACATTTGTAATAATGCATGCAATTCTGGTCTCCCTGCTATATAAAGGATGTTGTGAAACTTGAACGGGTCCAGAAAAGACTTCCAAGGACGTTGCCAAGGTTGGAGAGTTTGAGCTGTAGAGAGAGGGTGAATAGGCTGGGGCTTTTTTCCTTGGAGCACGAAGGCTGAGAGGTGACCTTATAGAGGTTTATAAAATCATGAAGGGCATGGATAGGGTAAATAGGCAAGTCTTTTCCCTTGGATAGGGGAGTCCAGAACTAAAGGGCATAGGTTTAAGGTGAGAGGAAAAAGATCTAAAAGGGCCCTAACAGGCAACTTTTTCACACAAAGGGTGCTGCATGTGTGGAATGAGCTGCCAGAGGAAGTGGTGGAGGCTGGTACAAATACATTTAAAAGACATCTGGATGGGTATGTGAATAGGCAGGGTTAAGACAGATATGGGCTAAATGCTGGCAAATGGGAATAGATTAATTTACGATATCTGGTCCGCAAGGACAAGTTGGACCAAAGGGTTTGTTTCCATGATGTACAGCTCTTTGACTTTATGACTGCTTCCAGAACTAAAGCAAACTACATTAAGTTCTTCATTAACAATAAAAATAACTCTGTTGATTGAAATGCACTTAACTTTAACAAGAATAATGAAAAGAAAGGATATGCAAGTTAAACTATATTCCTTTATAACTCTGAATGCATTTATGCTCTTTAAAGGTGAAGATAGGCAAAAGCACAGGCAATTTGACACATCTAATATGAACGCAAAATTACTAGATAGTGACAGGGTGAACAAAACTCCTAACATCATTAACTCAGACCACAAGGTGAAAAATTGTTTTAAACTTACAGTCCTTTTCTAAATTTTTGCAATGATAAGACCATAAGACATAGGGGTGGAAGTAAGGCCATTCGGCCCATCGAGTCCACTTCGCCATTCAATCATGGCTGATGGCCATTTCAACTCCACTTACTCCACATTTCTGTTCTGAATTTACCCCCTCTAATTCTAAGGCTGTATCCACGGGTCCTAGTCTCCTCGCCTAACGGAAACAATTTCCTAGTGTCCACCCTCTCCAAGCCATGTATTATCTTGTAAGTTTCTATTAGATCTCCCCTTAATCTTCTAAACTCCAATGAATACAATCCCAGGATCCTCAGCCGTTCCTCGTATGTTAGACCTACCATTCCAGTGATCATCTTTGTGAATCTCCGCTGGACACGTTCCAGTGCCCGTATGTCCTTCCTGAGGTGTGGGGACCGAAACTGGACACAGTACTCCAAATGGGGCCTAACCAGAGCTTTATAAAGTCTCAGTAGCACAACGGTGCTTTTATATTCCAACCCTCTTGAGATAAATGACAACATTGCATTTGCTTTCTTAATCACGGACTCAACCTGCATGTTTACCTTTAGAGAATCCTTGACTGGCACTCCCAGATCCCTTTGTACTTTGGTTTTATGAATTTTCTCACCGTTTAGAAAGTAGTCCATGCTTGTATTCTTTTTTTCAAAGTGCAAGACCTCACATTTGCTCACATTGAATTCCATCAGCCATTTCCTGGACCACTCTCCCAAACTGTCTAGATCTATCTGCAGCCTCCCCACTTCCTCAGTACTACCTGCCTGTCCACCTTACTTCGTATAATCGGCAAACTTCACTAGAATGCCCCCAGTCCCTTCATCCAGATCATTAATATATAACGTGAACAGCTGCGGCCCCAACACTGAACCCTGCGGGACACCGCTTGTCACCGGCTGCCATTCCGAAAAAGAACCTTTTATACCAACTCTCTGCTTTCTGTGTCAGACAGCCAATCCTCAATCCATACCAATAGCTCACCTCGAACACCATAGGCCCTCACCTTGCTCAGCAGCCTCCCGTGTGGCACCTTATCAAAGGCCTTTTGGAAGTCTAGATAGACCACATCCACTGGGTTTCCCTGGTCTAACCTACTTGTCACCTCTTCAAAGAATGATGACAAATGTTGTGTGTGTATACATTGATGATCATCTTTAATTTGACAGTTGAGCAGGTAAACTGAGGTCTTCTCTCGTATGATTTCTATCTTTTAAAATTTCTGGGGTTTTCTATCTTTTCCTGCACAAGGAGAGAGAGGGAGAAGGATGCAGTCTGTCTGCAAACTCTGGATTGTTTCACTCTCTGTTACCCTTGATGCCGACAGCTTTAACACTGCAGCTCAACTGATCAGAAAGCTGTTGCCAGGTGAATTTTCGTAACTTGAAAGATTATTAGTGCCATTCAGTCTTGAATTTTCCTTTTATTAAATTCCTAAAAGCTACACTGTACTAAGCTTAATAATACACATACTATTATTCCAGGTTGTAAACAACTTTATTAGTATTCCAGTTACAGCATTCCAACTTCCGTTTCTACCATACCTGGTGACACATTTATTGAAATGTTTTTCAATGTCTTTTTTAAAGATTTTACCTGAAGGCTTTGGCTTTTCCCGTAAGCCAGAACTGTATTTGTCCAGTATTGTGGACAATTGAGAGTTGAATTTGGGTTGTGCAGTCTGAGAGTTTGCAGTGTATCTGATTTCCCAGGATAATCAGCTACACTGAAGCAATATTTTCTTCAGCTTATAGCATTTGCTGACAAGTTTACTTTCTTCAAATAATTTTCAAAAATAAGGGGAAAAATTTCTTAATCGCCATTGAATTAAAACATCTCCTGAGTATTTTTACATATTCAATACATACTCTAAGCGTAAACTAGTCTTCACCAGTATAACACAAGCTAATACTGAATTGAGAGCCAGTTTTATACCTGGCCCAACTATCATTTTCATTGCCCTCATGTTGCCTGAGAAGGTGGGGATCTGAGCAGAGGAAAAGGATGTTGTCTCATTCCCTGTTCCTGGTCACTATCCAGTGTCCCTGCTGGAAAGAGGATGTATGACAATCAAGTGAGGAAATAGAAAGAACTTGTATCTGATTCCCCCACATAGAGGAATAGCAGACTGGCAATCACTGTGGAACAGTCTGTCACTGAGCAGTCAGCTCCTTCAGCAAAGGAGGAGAGGGAGTTGGAGAAAATCATGTTTCCTTTTCTTGTTTTCCAGAAGGATTGCATTGTAAAACACCAGAGAATACAGACAGGATAGACTCCGCAGATAGATGCTGACCATCACCCAAAGCACAACTGTGGGAAGACATCCAGTCCCTTTGCAGTGTTGCTCAACACAAAACAGGTTGGGCAGTGAAACCATCATCTGGAAATCGGTCAGGACAGGGGAGTTTTGACATATCATCAGTTCTGAAACTGGTTAGTGGTGCGGAAACTTCAATTAAAACCAACAATTTAAAGATTTGGGTGTGAGTGATTGATGAGAGTGAGGGTGGCGGGTGAGTGTGAGGGACTCCACAAGGTTACAAGATCATCGAACACCCAGGGTGGATTTGTTGTAGACCTGTTAAAGAAAGGACAGATTCATGGAAGAGAAACGCTTCAAGTGTGAGGTTTGTGATAAAGCTTTTGTAAAGTCGACTCACCTGTTGATACACCAGAGGATCCACACAGGGGAGAAACCATTCAGGTGTCAGCTCTGTCAGACAGCTTTCACTCAATCTTCACACCTCTTGACCCACCAGAGGTTTCACACAGGAGAAAAACCATTCACATGTCAGGTTTGTGATAAATCATTCTCGCAATCATCAAGCCTTCTTGAACACCAACGCATTCACACAGGTGAGAGGCCATTCAAATGCAAAATTTGTGAGAAATCATTCTCAGTGTCATCTGCTCTCCACAGTCATCAACGAACTCACACAGGGGAAAAGCCGTTTGTGTGCAAGATTTGTGGTAAATCATTCTCGCGGTCAACAGGTCTCTGTGAACACAAACGCATTCACACAGGAGAGAAACCATTCAAGTGTGAGGTGTGTAACAAATCATTTTCAAGGTCAGGGAATCTCCGTGTACACCGACGCATCCACACTGGGGAGAAACTGTTCAAGTGCAATATGTGTGACAAATTATTCCCTGATTCATCAAGACTTCTGCTCCATCAGAGAATTCACACAGGAGAAAAACCATTCGTATGTAAGATGTGTCACAAGTCATTCTCAACATCATCAAAACTCTGTGCACACCATCGTATTCACACTGGGGAGAAACCATTCACATGTGAGGTATGTGACAAATCATTTTCGGAATCATCAAACCTCCATAAACATCAACGTCTTCACACAAGAAATACAAGCAAGGGAAGCAGATGTATGTCACTGATATGCTGTTGAGAGCTGCCCTCTCTCTGAAGAAAGTTTATGCTGGTCAAGAATGAAACAAAGACATTGAATTGGACAGAAGGCATCTGAATCAGATCAAATTATACAATGACATGCAACTCTTCAAATGCAACAAGTGGTTGTGATGAACGGATGGCCAGAGACAATCTGTTGCCCTAAGACAGAATTGGACAGAGACAAAGATGTACAATAGGATGGGGATCATTATTCCTGTTGTAGTGGAAAATCAAACCCAGCTAGGATCTCAGTACAGTACAACAGCGTTTACACAGAGGGAGGACTCTCTTCTGAGTGGTCAAGCAGATTCCAATTCTTCAACAAACAGCACTTACTTTTATGTTCAGAAACCGCAATAAGATATGTGTTCTTTTACATGTAAGTGTTTAAGCTGAAATATCACACAGCTACTGTATACCACTTTAATGGTAAAAGTTGCTTTTGACACCTATTGATAAAGGTCTTGCTTTGCTTATTGGCACGAGTTGTAGTTTGTTGTCTAGATTACAATGTTCAGACTCAACCCAATTCCTGGAGCCCTCAGCATTTATCAATGTAAGTCAAACTCCCTTATGCTTTATGTTTCCCCATGCTTGATATCTCAATAATCCCAAAAGAGATGAGAAACAAGATATTGAAGTGTTATCAAGTCAATGAGTCTAATCTGATAAAAGTAAGAAAAGTGCGGTACTGACTGTACTGACTAAACATCAGCAATGAATTTAAGGACCACATCAGTCAATGCTATGTAGTATGTCTTACCGGTCTAGTGTGCTGGAAATGAAGTGTCATTATTCTCAGATCATCATAAAATCTCAAGATTTTTGTAAGTATGCAGGATTCTCAAATCTACCTATCTTTTAGACCCAGGGTTCACAGAAAGCACAGACCAGGTTTCTGTACTTAACAAAAATTACAATTATTAGAAATAAATCCTTTCACTGGAGATAAACAATTATGAACCATCAATATAAAACTGCAACCCATACGTATAATTCCCCTCTACACACACATGCAAATGGATGCACAAAATATGGGTGTTATGTGCAGGCAATTCAGTGATCCTTGGCCACAGCTTTTGCTCAGATAATCCTTTCACTGATCAGAACACTGCTTCTTGATCTTCCTTCTCCAGGTACTTTCACTTGTTTACAGGAGGCACTGGGTGACTGGTTCACACTTATAAAGGTCTCTGATGTATTAGTTACAAGTCACAGCTTACAGCAACTGGTGAAGTTCAGGCTTGAGCAGAAACAACTTTCCTTCCAGAGGTCTAATTGCTTCTGCCTAAACATTCCCTCCCAAAAGCTGTTCACCTATCTTACAGCCAATCATATTGTTGTTGATAGGCTGGAGGCTTTTGTCATTGGTAACGAATCATTAGTCCACAGACCAATCAGCTATTGGTTGCTGGCCAAAGCTCTGTTCGTACGTAGCTTAACTCATCTGTAACTCGGCTTTCCCTAATGCTAGAACCAACAGCTGTATAAACAGCGCTTACAATGAGTTTCAGGTTATTTGCTTTTATAAAATGCAACAAGTGCAGTAGATTCAACAAACCTTGACTTTTAAAACAGTTACTTTCCCAGGTAAGGATCCCATTATTATTGCTCACGTAGTTACTGCTGACATTGTAAGTATGAGGGGCTCACTGCCTAATAAAGAAGCAGAACACAAAAGGTCATAATCTGTACTTTAATATCTGAGCCACGTGTATATTGGCAGATGACACATCATAATAGAGAGATGAATACTCAAAGACTGATGTAGGATAAGTGGATTCTGCTTTGTGTGGCACCGGCAGCACTACTGGAGAAAGTGGGATTGGTACTGATAGGGTGGTCACCACCTGTACCATGCTGGGGCCAGTATTCCTCTTGCCAAAGAGTATGGTGCTGGAAAAGCACAGCCGGTCAAGCAGCATCGAGGAGCAGGGGAATTGACATTTCGAGCATAAACTCTTCCATCAGGAATGCCTTTCTTGCTTGCAACATTCGGTATATGGGGGTTGGGACTTCATGTTGAGGTTGAAAGGACATTTTTGAGGTCACTTGTGGAGTATTATGTATAGTTCTGATTCCCTGCTATAGAAAGGATATTATTAAATTGGGAAGGATTCAGAAAACATTTACGAGGATGTTGCCAGAACTAGAGGGCTTGAGTTATAAGGAGAGGCTGGATACGCTGAGACTCTTTTTCACTGGAGCTTAGGAGATTGAGAGGTGACCTTGTAGAGGTTTATAGCATCATGAAGGTTATAGATAAGGTAAGGTCCTCGGGAGTGTTGCTGAACAAAGAGACCTTGGAGTGCAGGTTCATAGCTCCTTGAAAGTGGAGTCACAGGTAGATAGGATAGTGAAGAAGGCGTTTGGTATGCTTTCCTTTATTGGTCAGAGTATTGAGTACAGGAATTGTGAGGTCATGTTGCGGCATGTACAGGACATTGGTTAGGCCACTGTTGGAATATTGCATGCAATCCTGGTCTCCTTCCTATCGGAAAGATGTTGTGAAACTTGAAAGGGTTCAGAAAAGATTTACAAGGATGTTGCCAGGGTTGGAGGATCTGAGCTACAGGGAGAGGCTGAACAGGCTGGGAATGTTTTCCCTGAAGCGTCAGAGGATGACGGGTGACCTTATAGAGGTTTACAGATTTTGAGGGGCATGGATAGGATAAATAGACAAAGTCTTTTCCCTGGGGTCAGGGAGTCCAGAACTAGAGGGCATAGGTTTAGGGTGAGAGGGGAAAGATATAAAAGAGACCCAAGGGGCAACTTTTTCACGCAGAGGGTGGTACATGTATGGAATGAGCTGCCAGAGGATGTGGTGGAGGCTGGTACAATTGCAACATTTAAGAGGCATTTGGATGGTATATGAATAGAAAGGGTTTGGAGGGATATGGGCCGGGTGCTGGCAGGTGGGACTAGATTGGGTTGGGATATCTGGTCTGCATGGATGGGTTGGACCGAAGGGTCTGTTTCCATGCTGTACATCTCTATGACTCTGTGACTCGATGAATGGGAAACATAGGGGAGTTCAAAGCTAGGGACATATTTTGAAGGTGGGTGGGGAAACTTTGTTACATAGAGGTGGTTTGTGCATAGAATGGTGGTTTGCATCACTGCGGAAGTGTTGATTCCAGATACAGTTACAACATTTAAAAGACATTGGTACACAAAAGGGAAAGATTAGAGGGAGAAAGGGCAAATCCAGGAAAGCGAGACTAATTTAGTTTGGAAAATTTGGTCGGCATGGAGAAGTTGGTCTGAAAGATCTCTTTCTGTGCTGTTATGACTCTATGATTCTCGAAGAAGACATGGATTTTGACCTGAATTTCGAAAGGGTGTCGCATATTTAGGAATGACAGGAAATAGGAAAAGGTGGATAGGGTGGCTCTGTTGGAGAATGATCTGCAGTTTTTCTCTTGCACAATTTTTAAGTAGATCATTTGGTCCTCTAAATAATTTGTCCAAATGAACATAAGTCACTAACTATCAAAATATCTGTAAAGTGCATGAACCTTCATCCTCTCCAAAGGCAAAATACCATGAATGCTGGAAAGCTGACATATCTTCAGAAACTGCTGGTAATCCTCAGGTCAGGTAACATCTGTGGAGAGAGGAGCAAATTCTTTGCAACCTTAGACATCCCTGAAACACAATATCCTCCTCCAGTTTTCAGAAGAATTCATTCAGCTGATGTGAGGTTTGCTGGATGTGACTGCATTTATTGCCCATTCCTAATTGACTTGGAGAAGTCAATGGTGAACAGCCTTCATGAACTGTTGTAATCCATATGATGTGGGACATCTATAATGCTGTAGAGGAGTTGCAGGATTTTGACCAAGCAATGCTTGGCACACTTGTGCCTCAACAGTGATAGCTCAAGAATCTCCTGAAATAGTTCATTTTTCCAGCCCCACAACACTTCTCTGTCCTTGACCCCTATCTTATTCCTCAGAAACATACCAACAGATGGTGTCTCCAAACCCTTTGATGACTTGAGCTCCAATTTCTACTTAAGAGACCCTATCTGATAAAATTTACAGCGACTGGTGCCCAATATTCAGAAGTTCAAATCTGATTTCTGAAGAAAGGTCACTGAACCAGAGACATTAACTATGCTTTCTCTCCACAACTGCTGCCAGAACTGCTGACTTTTTCCTCCTGGTTGGTTCCCTGGAGGGTTGGTATCTGTCTGCTTCATACACCTACAAGGGGTGGGAAGGGAATTGGAGAAGAAGATGAGGAAAGTACCCCAGACCACAGTGGCATTGTGTGCAGGACTCTTACTGTTGGACGTGGAGTGTTTTAGTGAATAGGAACATGTCATGCTGACAAATCATGTGGTTTGGATTCAGCTGAACAGTGAATTTATTGTGAGTTATAAAATGTACTAGAAGGTCAGTAACCAACAAGGAGTAATAACACTCAAACAAAATAACAAAACATTTCAAAACGACATGAAATGAATCTTGGAAGAGTATAAAATGAGCTTACCAGACTGTTCTTACATTGAGGTGTAATGGATCGAGGGAATTCATTTCTGGAGAGACTCAATCCCCACTCCCTCAACATATTCAGGATAGCAATCCTCCCACAGAGTATAGTACAAACATGGTATTAGTCAAACATCCATCATCTGAGGAAGATCTCTCTATAATTCACATCCCAACTTAAGCTGGGTCTGATTCTACCCCATAACCACTCCTGAAAGCTGGCTCACTTTACAAATACACAGACACGTATCAGGGGAAACTTCTCAGAATATTACAGACAGAAGTTTCTTTAAAATCCCTGTGCTTTAGTCTGGCTCCCAACTCTGATGGTCAGAAATGCTACTGAACTTTAGTGACATAGGATAGGGGCTTAAAAATGTGTTGCTGGAAAAGCGCAGCAGGTCAGGCAGCATCCAAGGAGAAGGAGAATCGACATTTCGGGCATAAGCCCTTCTTCAGTATAGGGCTCATTTCCATCATACAAACCAACCAATGGTTGAAGAGATCCAGTGATCATGTCGGTCCAAGGACCAATCAGTTTCCATTCCTGGAAGACTCTCTTCCCTCAGGTGAGTTGCACAGTGTTTCCTAATTCCCAACTCCCTGCCATTTGCCCTCCATTTAGCAGTTGGCAGTTAGTGTGTAAAGAAAGTCTTAATTTATTTTAAAATCTAATTATGGTATTCATTTACAATTCACTCAGTTTAAATTATGAAGTTCCCAGCCTGAAACAGGCTTTGTTATTTTAATCAAACTTTTCAGGCATGTTATGATTCAACTCCAAATCAGGTGGAACCTGAACGCAGACCTTCTGTCCAACAGGTAGGGATAACATCACTGCACTTCAAGACCATTCTAAACATTGGCATCTAATAGTGGGGAAAATGCAGGAGTCCATTTCATTTATTATGAAAAATGTATTAACAGAACATTTGATAAACAGTGTTAGGATTGGACAGTCAGCACAAATTTATAAAAGAGTACTTGACAAATCTATTAGAATTTTTTGAGGATATAACTTCTAATAGCGTTGATCAAAGGAACTACTGGATGTCATTGGACTTTCAGAAGAAATCTGGAAAGGTCCCACATAAGAGATTAGCTTTTAAAATTTAAAGTGCATGGATTGGGTCAGTGTTCTGAAATGGATAAAGACCTGGCTGGCAGACAGGAAACAAAGAGTAGAAATAAACTGGTCATTTTCAGAGTGACATCCAGTGACTATTGAGGTTCTACGAGGATCAGTGCTTGGACCTCAGATTCACAATATACATTAATAACCTAAGTGGGGGAACTAAATGTAATATTTTCATGTTTGCACATGACGCTAAGCTGGGTATGAATGTGAAGTATGAGGAAAACGCAGAGGTGCTTCAGCGTGATTTGGACAACTTTAGTGAGTGAGCAAATGTATGGCACATAAGTATAATGTAGATAAGTGTGAGGTTATCCATTTTGGTAGCAAAACCAAGAAGGCAGATTATTTGTATGGCAACTGATTCAGAAAGGGAGAGGTGCAACATGATCTGTGTGTCTTTGTACACCAGTCACTGAAAGTAAGCATTGTGTGCTGGGCTTTATAATGAGGGATTTGAGTTCAGGAGCAGGAATGTCTTGCTACAATTGTGGAAGTACTTGGTGAGACCACCTCTGGAGTACTGTGTGCAGTTTTGGTCTCCCTGTGTGAGGAGGGATGTTCTGGGTATGGAGGCATTGCAACGAAGGTTTACCAGCCTTCATACCTGGGAGGACGTATGAAGAGAGACAGGACCAGTGAGGATTATAACCACTGGAGTTTAGAAGAATGAGGGAGGATCTCTTGAAACCTATAAAATTCTAACAGGACTAGCTGTTAATGCAGAAAAGATGTTCCTGATGACTGGGGAATCCAAAGCCAGGGGTCACAGTCTAAGGATACAAGGTTGTATTTAGGACTGACATGAGGAGAAATTTATTCATCCAGACAGTGGTATTCTCTGCCATAGAAAGCGAATGAAGCCACCACATTGAATGTTTTTAAGTAGAAGTTACGTATAATTTTTAGGGCGAAAGGAATCAAAGGGTCTTAGGTGAAAGTGGGGAGAGGGTATTAGTTAATTAACCATGATCATATTGAATGGCAGATCAGGCTCAAAATGGCAAATGATCTATTCCTGTTTCATTCTTAATGTAAGCAAAGTTTTCCATTTGGAAGAGTAGTTGGGCTTCATTAGCAAAGAAGCTCAAATTGGTTCCTCTGTAACTGGGCCTGTTGTATCATAAGCAAATGACCTTGTGAATTTAGAATGATTGGACACTTGAGAAAGGGGAGAAAGGAGATGATGTATTCTGTTGCTTTTGATTTTTCTAAACTTTTCAGCCTCACTATTTACTGAGAATCCGGGAAGTAATTAAGATTTATTCTATTCCTAAGGTTCATCGTGGTATTGCAACTGGTGGAAAGGTTAATAAAATATATAAATGCTTACATTTGAAAAATATATAATTAAAGTCTTTGTGCTTGAATGGCCAAAATAAAGATGGACTGACAGCAAAAATAGAAATAAGTAAGTCATATTTGTAGCCTCTACAGAGACATAACTACAGGATGACATGGATTGGGACCTGAATATTGAAAGGTACAGGATATTTTGGAAGGACAGGAAACTAGGAAAACTCTGATAATTAATTATGATATTAGCACAATATGTGGAAATGGTTTGGCTGGAAATGAGAAACGATAAAGGCAATAAATCATCTGTTGGAATGATGTACAGGTTCTCTATATCAATCACAACAGAGTGAAGGAGAAATAAATAAATAATGGTAGCTTGTCTGGAAGGGTTATAATCATGAGAAAATGTCAGGTGTCATCCATTTGGATGAGGAATTGAGAGAATGTTTTTGGATATTTTCTTAGAATACCATGTTTTGGAGCTGACCAGCTAGGCCTAGTATTGCGCAATAAGATAGAATTAATTAATAATCTTCTCGTGAAGATTATTATGCATCAGCGATCATAGTATGATTGAATTTTATATTCAGTTTTGGGAAGACAGGAATAAGACCATATTTAAAACTTTAAATAAGAGCAATTATGACAGCACAAAAGTAGAACTGGATAAAGTGAATTGGCAAATCAGGTTAAAGGATAAGTTAATAGAGATGCAGTACTTAAGGGGATATTTTACAATTTACAGAATAGATATATTCCAGTGAGTAGGAAAACTTCCAAGGGATGTATCTAGTATCCACAGTTAACTAGAAAAGGCAGAAATAGCTTCAGACTTAAAGAAAAAAACATACATTTATGCAAAAACAGATGACAAGTCACAAGACTGGACTGATTATAAAAACAGAAAGAATAACAAAAAAGAGGAAAATTACATTGAGAGAAAGTTAGTGAGAAATATAAAAACAAACAGCACAAGTTTTCATTAGTATCTCAAAAGGAACAAAAATAACAAAGAGAGCATTGATACTATAGAATTTGAGTAGAGATAATTACTAAAATAAGGAGCTGGCAGATGAATTGAACAGGTTTTCACATTAATCTTCACTTTCACTATACAGGATAGCAGGAGTTACTCCAAGTCCTCTTTCACTGGCATCATGTTGCAGGGTGACTCCATTGTTGACATCATAGTCCCTCATTTCTGATGAAGAGCTTATGCCCGAAATGTCAAGTCTTGTGCTCCTCGGATGCTGACTGGCTGTGTTTTTCTAGCACCATATTCTGATCTCCAGCATCTGCAGTCCTCACTTTCTCACAATCCCTCAGCACTGGTGATGTCATCACTAGTTGTTTGATGGGAGTGAAAGGTGCTTCTTGTTCTGTGTCCCATTCCCACTGAACATCCTGCACAGTGACACTGTATACAGGTTTCACAGTCTGAGGACTGATTGGGCAAGAACCTGGCTGGGTAGTCCCCATGTGAGTTTGTTGATGTTCCAGGAGTTCCAAACATTGTGTGAAACGTTTGTTATAGAACTCAACAGCTTTATGGTTTTTCCACTGCATGAGTGCGTTGATGGACCAGCAAATGCACAGTCTGTGTGAAAGCCTTGTCACACAGCTCACACCTGAATGGTTTCTCTCCTGTGTGAATGCGTTCATGTTTGCGGAGGTTTGATGAATCTGGGAATGATTTGTCGCACACATCACAAGTGAATGGTTTCTCCCCTGTGTGGATACGTTGATGTACATGGAGGTTTGATGAATTTTGGAATGATTTTCACACACTTCACATGTGAATGGTTTCTCCCCTGTGTGTATATGTTGGTGCACGAGGAGGGTAGATGACTGGAAGAATGCTTTGTCGCAAGTCTGACACTTGAACAGTTTCTCGCCTGAGTGAATCCTCTGATGGACACGGAGGATTGATAATCTTGAGAATGATTTCTTGCACACTTCACATGTAAATGGTTTTTCCCCCGTATGGATCCTTTGATGGAGCAAGAGTTCTGATGACCTTGAGAATGATTTCTCACACACCTCACACCGGAATGGTTTCTCCCCCGTGTGAATATGCTGGTGTGTGTGGAGGCTTACTGACTGTGAGAATGATTTGTCACACACTTTGCATGTGAAATGCTTCTCCCCTGTGTGGATGCGTTGATGTCTGAGGAGGCTCTCTGACTGTGAGAATGATTTGTTACACTCATCACATCTGAAAGGTTTCTCCCCTGTGTGAATACGTTGGTGTCTATGGAGGTTTGAAAACACTGAGAATGACTTGCTGCACACCTCACACTGGAATGTTTTCTCCCCTGTGTGAGTGCGATGGTGTGCGCGTAGGTTCGATGAGTCTGAGAAAGATTTGTTACACATCTCACATGTGAATGGTTTCTTTTCCATGTAGCTGTTCTTTTGTTAACATTTATACAACAAAAGTACTTTGTATGTGAAGAGATCATATCAAGCTCCGGGACTCTATTCAGATCCCTGGTATTTGAACAATCTCTCACTTCTAGAATGAATCACTAGTTCATGTGGCTCGATGAATGATTGAAGCTCTCACCAAATTGGAGTCCACTCACACTTCTTCTCAGTCTCATCCTGAGCGATCATCCACAGCCGAACCTTCAGAAAGGTTGCTTCTGATGGAAGGCTCCACACCACTGACCAGTTTCAGATCTGATGATATGTCAAAGCTCCCCTGACCTGACCAATTTCCAGATGATGGTTTCACTCCTGAACCTTCTCTGTGTTCAGCAATGCTGTGAAGGGACTGGATGTCTTCCCACAGTTGTGCAGTTGTTCTTTGAGTCACGGTCAGGATATATCTGTGGAACCTATCCTCTCTGTACTTCCTAGTACAGTGCAATCCTTCTGTAAAACAGGAAATGAAAACATGATTTCCTTTAACTCCCTCTCCCTCCTTGCTGCAGAGGCTGATTCCTCAGTTAGAGACTGTTCCACAGTGAGTGCCAGTCAGTTATTCCCTCGTTGTGTGCACTTTGGATGGAGGGGGGGTGGGGGAGACACAATGCTTTCTTTTTCCGCATTTGACTGTCACACACCCTCTGATTCTGTCAGGAACACTGGATAGTGACCAAGAGCAAACAATGTGACTACTTTCTTTTCTCCACTCAGTCCCCTATCTTCCTAGGTACCGTGAGGGCAATGGAAAAGACGGTCAGGAGTGTAAGATGTTCTCTCAATTCACTATGAACTCTAGTCTTGCTGGTGAAGACCAGTTTACTGTTAGAGTATAAAATATAACCAACATACAAGAGAAATGAAACATCTCCCTTGTTTTCAAAAACAACTTGAAGAAAACCCACTGAACAGAATGTGTCAGATCCTCAGGAATCTAACACTTCAGTGTAGCTGATTAAAAGGTTCTGGCTTATCCTGGGAAGTTAGGTGCACATCCCAATTTCAGCTATCAGCTAAGGCACTGGGCAAAACTGTCAAATGTAACCTGAGGCCTTCAGGTTAAACCTTGGAAGGAGGCATTCAAAGACATTTCAATAAATGTGTCACCAGGCAAAGCCAATGAATTTCTATGATGCTGGATTAACAATTCAGAGATTGTGAGTTCAACTCCAATCCCAGAAAGGTACGTAGATAGCGTTACAGTGATAATTTGGCCTATTTGTTTCATTTTGATGTTCATAGTTGACACAAGTGTCTTCTCACTCTCCTGTATCTCACCCTATCAACGGAACCTTCTGTTCCTTTCTCCCTCGTGAGCTTATCTAGTTTCATTTAAAGATGTCTCTCCTCTTCACCTCAACCACTCTGTGTTGTGAAGGTGAATTTAATTAACTTTGGAATTTGTGGAACAGAATCAAAGTAAAATGAAGGAAATTTTCAGAATGCCCAAAAAACACAAGTATTGTCCTTCAGGGAAGGGAAGCTGCTACAACTGTCTGGTTTTATCTCCATATAACTCTCGTCCCACATGATAGAGTTGACTCTGAACTTCCTTCTGAAGTGGCAGAGCAAACAATCTCTCCAAAGTTCATCACAAGAGGAAAGTCAATGCGAGCTAGAGAGAGCTACAGATTGGAAAACAGCTAATGTGATGCCACTGTTTAAAAAGGGAGGTAGACAAAAGATGGGGAATTATAGACCAGTGAGCTTAACCTCTGTAGTAGAGAAGATGTGTGAGTCTGGTATCAAAGAAGAAATAGCATGAGTTCATGAATGGCAGGTCATGCTTGACAAATCTTTTGGAATTCCATGAAGACATTTTGAGCAAGGTGGACAACAGCTACCCAATGGATGTGGTGTACTCAGATTTCCAAATGGCCTTTGACAAGGTGCTGCACAAGAGGCTGCTTCATGAGATAAATCCTGGTGTTGGGGTAATGGATAGAGGATAGATCGACTAACAGGAAGCAAAGAATGGGGATAAAAGAGTGCTATTCTGGCTGGCAATCAGTGACTATTGGTGTGCTTCAGGATCGGGGCCACAATTATCTGCAATTTATACAGATGATTTGGAGTTGGGGACCACGTGTATGGTGTCAAAATTTGCAGATGACATGAAGATGAGTGGCAGAGCAAACTGTGCAGATGATTGTGATTCTTTGCAGAGGAACACAGATACATTGAGTGAGTGGGCAAAGGTCTGGCAGATGGAATACAATGTTAATAAATGTGAAGTCATACATTTTGGTAGGGGTAACAGTAAAAAAGATTATTACTTGAATGGTAAAAAGTTGCAGCACGTTGCTATGCAGAGGGACCTGGGTGTCCTTGTGCATGAATCAAAGAAGGTTGGTCTGTAGGTACAACAAGTGATTAGGAAGGCAAATGGAATGTTGTCCTTCATAGCTAAAGGGGTTGAGTTTAAAAGCAGAGATATAATGTTGCAGCTGTGCAAAGTGTTGGTGAGACCACACCTGGAGTACTGTGTGCAGTTTTGGTCTCCTTACTTGAGAAAGGATGTACAGACACTGGAGGGGGTGCAGGGGAGGTTCACTAGTTTGATTCCTGAGTTGAGGAGGTTGGCTTATGAGGACAGACTGAGTAGATTGGGATTATATTTATTGGAATTCAAAAAGATGGGGGGGGGGATCTTATAGAAACATATAAAATCACGAATGGAATGGATAAGATAGAGGTAGAGAGGATGTTTCCACTGGCAGGTGAAGCTAGGACAAGAGGGCAGAGCCTCAAGATTAGACGGAGCAGATTTAGGTCTGAATTGAGAAGGAACTTCTTCACACAGAAGATAGTTAAGCTATGGAATTCCTTGCCCAGGGAAGTAGTTGAGACTACTTCAGTAAATGTTTTTAAAGTTATAGTAAATATTTTTTTGAAAAATAAAGGAATTAAGGGTTATGGTGAGAGCACGTGTAAGTCGGTCTGAGTCCATGAAAAGATCAGCCATGATCTTATTGAATGGCAGAGCAGGCTTGAAGGGTGGATGGCCTACTCCTGGTTCTTATATTCTTATGACCAGTGGGGCTCCACAGGGATCAGTGCTAGAATCGCAACTGTTTACAATATATAACTTGGAAGAATCAAGTGAATATACTGTAACCAAATTTTCAGAAGATACAAAAATAGAAAGGCAGGTTGAGGGAGGGATACAAACAGTTCACAGAGAGATATTGATAGGTTAAGTAAATGGGCAAAAAATTGGCAAATGCAATTTAATGTGGGAAAATGTAAAGTTGTTCATTTTGGAAGGGAGAACAAAAGAACAGAATATTATTTAAATGGAGAAAAACTGCAGAAAGCTGCAACACTAACAAATTTGAGGGTACTCATGCACAAAACACAGAAAGCCAGCACACATGTATGGGAAGTGCGAGGTTACAGGGATAGGGTGGGTCTGGGTCGGATGTTTATCGGAGCATCTGCGTGGACTTGATGGGCCGATAGCCTGCTTCCATATTGTCGGGATTCGATCATTCTATTCTGTGTGCAACAGGTAATCAGGAAGGTTAATGGAATGTTAGCCCTTTCAAGGAGGTTGGAGCATAAAAATAGAGAAGTCTTACTGTAATTATACAAGGTGCTGGTGAGACCACATCTGGTGTGCTGTGAGTTTTGTTCCCCTAATTTAAGCAAAGATATAATTTCATTGGAGACAATTCAGCAAAGGTTCAAAAGGATGTGTATGGAGGGACTGACTTATGAGCAAACATTAAACAACTTTGGACTCTACTCACTGGAGTTTGAAAGAATAACAGGTGAAAGAGCTTGAGGAGCTTGACAAGGTAAATTTTGAGAGAATGTTTCGCCTCATGGGAGAATCTAGGACCAGAAGGAATAGTTTCAGAATAAAGGGGCTCCAATTTAAGAATATTATAAGAAGGAATTTCTTCCCTCGGCGTGTTCACAGGCTTTGAAACTCTCTGGTCTCGGGGCAGTGTCCTTGTGTATATTCAAGGCTGAGATATAAAGATTCTTGATCATAAGGGAAGTGAAGGGTAATGGGGAAACTGGAGGAAAATAGACACGATGAATGTTAGATCAGCTGTGATACTACTGAATAGTAAAGCAGGTTGTCGGGGCCGAAAGCCTACTCCTGTTTCTATTTCTTGAATCAGTTAGAATTCTCAGACACTCTGCACCTCCCAGATAATGACACCTCACCTTCTCATATTCAGGAATGAGCCATCAACAAAACTCAGTCTGGAAATTAGAAGGAAAATGCTTCCAATAAACACACTCAATATCCAACACACAGCTCCAGTCAAACAGTTCAGCACAAAACACCAAGTAAACAGCTCTCTCAGCTGGATCCTCTCACACAGCATAAGGGACATTTCCACCCCTGATTGACCACAGGATAGTCAGACTGCCTGAAGATTGGTGTGGATATTATGGGATACAATTTGTATGAAAGCTGCTCCTTCACTCACGATCTCCTCACTTGGTTTTCAGTCCCTATAGGAAGTGAACCAGCTCTGGAAGAGGAAGAGGAGACAATGGGCAGAGTGGGTGGGCTCTCTGATTGACGTCTCTCACAATCAATTCAAATATTTCTGATTTGGAGATGGTGTTGGACTGGGGTATACATCATATGACACCAGGTTATAGTTCTCCGGAGCGCTGTTCCTTCATCAGGTGGTTGTGGAGTACAGGATCGTAAGACATAGAATTTAGAGCAAAAGTTCACAGTGTGATGTAACTGAAATTATATATTGAAAAAGTCCTGGATTGTTTGTTAAGTCTCTCAACTTTTGGAATGAACATGTTGGGTTCAGTTCTTTCATATGTAAATCGCAGAACTTTTTTAAAGTTACATTCTCACATGAACTTTAACAATTGGTGTCATGTCGGTCCAGATAATACATTTAAGGTTTTCCTTTCTTCCTGGTGGTGGAAATTTGAATAAAGATTTGTGCACCTTGTGTCTCTCACTGTGTCTCACACCTGCACACACACAACATGGGTGCTGGGGTAAAAATAAGCACTACCGCAGTTAGGCGGTAGTGTGGGGGTGTAAAAACAAAGAGCAGGAGGTCAGCCATCAAAAAAAATATTTAAGGTGTGAGGTTCCCTGTGTGAGACTATCTGTGCCACAATGTTCAGACTGATTCTAATCTAAAAAGGGATTTACAGAATCTTACATGGATTCATACAGTTTTAGAGCAAAATAAAATAACTCTGTAAATACAAATTCACCCACAAACTTATATATGTGTGTGTGTGTGCATGTGGGTGGTTATTGGTGGTGGGGTGATTATGAGTGTCTGTGATAGAGTTTGTGAGTGTAAAGGGGTATAAGTCTGTGAGAGGGTGCGTGTGGGAGTGTATGTGTGAGTGTATAAGAGAGAGCTTGAGTATGAGAGAAGGTGTGCGTGAGTGTGTAGAAGTGCATGTGTGTGTGTCAGAGTGTCTGTGTCTGTATGTGTGTCTGTGAGTGTACATCTGTCTGTGTGCGTGTGTGTGGATGTCTGTGTGTGTGTAGTGCAGTTGGGTCATATGTAGTGTGACATGAACCCAAGGTCCTGGTTGAGGCCATTCCCATGGGTACCGAACTTGGCTATCAGCCAAGTTCTGGAGCAACATGAGTTTCTTGAAACATGGGAAACTGACCAGGGAAATGGGGGTGAGTTTGAGCTGCAGATCAGGTGGAGATTTAAAGGTGTTATTGTCCCATCTGAATAAAGGCTCATTTATTGCAGGTGCTGTCTCAGTTCCCCTGGTAAATGTTTGACAGAGGTTTCTAGTGTGGGAATAGCATTCTTAATGATCTGAAGTTTGTGGAGGGGGAAGATGGGAATCTGGACAGGAGAGCATTGGAATAGTTGGATCGAGTTGAGAAGCAACAGCAGCATGGATAAGGATTTCAACAGCAGATGGTCTAATGCAGGAATAGGAGCTATTTGGAAATGGGTGATGTTACAGAGGGATGAGTCATACAGTCATTGAGACCTAGAGCAGAAAAAAAAGACCTTTCAGGCCAACATGTGTGTGCTGGTCAAAAACAATCACACGGCAAGGTGGGTCAGTGATTGGGAGACTTGTGGAGTTCCCTATGCCTGCGTGGGTTTTCTCTCGTGCTCCAGTTTCCTCCCACAGTCACAATCATGTGCAGGTTAGGTCAATTGGTCATGATAAATACAGTTCATTCTATAACGTATGTTTCATTAACGCAATTTGACTGTAACATGATTGGTGAATTGTGGAATTTGCTTTTAGAATGTGAACTCCCATTGGCTGTTACGCAATTCCATCCCTGATTACCTCAAGTCCACTCTAGGCATTTACCTCAGGTCAAGTGAAAGAGTTTGGATGACAGGACAAATTTTTTCAGACCTTATTGTTGATGTTTTTGAAGCTGTTTTTAGAAATAATTGCAGGAGAAAAGCTTTGGATTTCCAGACTCTCCTCATTCAAGACAATGTACCAAGCCATCCTCCCATCATTGGTGAGCTCTCTGAAAACATCAAAGTGCCATTTCTATCTCCAAACACAACCTCTCTCATTCAACCCACGGACCAGGGTGCAATAGCAGGTTTTATACCTTCTTATTTAAGGCACACAATCAGGAAACTGATTGCAGCTACTGAAGGGGATAATGAGGACAGTGTTCTTCAATTTTGGAAGAACTTTAACATTAAGAATGCCATTGATATCATTGTGGAGGTCTGGGGTGAAGTCAGTAAGGACGAGAGTCATAGAGTCATAGAGATGTACAGCACGGAAACAGACCCTTCGGTCCAACCCGTCCATGTTGACCAGATATCCCAACCAATCTAGTCTCACCTGCCAACACCCGGCCCATATCCCTCAAAATCCTTCCTATTCATATCCCCATCCAAATGCCTTTTAAATGTTGCAATTATACTAGCCTCCACCATTTCCTCTGGAGCTCATTCCATACGCGTACCACTCTCTGCGTGAATAAGATGCCCCTTAGGTCTCTTTTATATCTTTCCCCTCTCACCCTAAACCTATGCCCTCTAGTTCTGGACTTCCCCACCCCAGGGAAGAGACTTTGTCTATTTATCCTATCCATGTCCCTCATAATTTTGTAAACCTCTATAAGGTCACCCCTTAGCCTACGATGCTCCAGGGAAAACAGCCCCAACCTGTTCAGCTTCTCCCTGTAGCTCAAATCCTTCAATCCTGGCAACATCCTTGTAAATCTTTTCTTTCAAGTTCCACAACATCTTTCCGATAGGAAGGAGACCAGAATTGCATGCAATATTTCAACACTGGTCTAACCTATGTCCTGTACAGCTGCAACATGACCTCCCAACTCCGGTACTCAATACTCTGACCAATAAAGGAAACCATACCAAACGCCTTCTTCACTACCCTATCTACTTGTGACTCCACTTTCAAGGAGCTATGAATCTGCACTCCAAAATCTCTTTGTTCAGCAACACTCTCTCAGGATTAAGTGTATAGGTCCTGCTAAGATTTGGTCTCCCAAAGTGCAGCACCTCGCATTTATCTGAATTAAACTCCATCTACCACTTCTCAGCCATTGGCGCATCTCATCAAGATCCTGTTGTAGTCTGAGGTAACCTTCTTCACTGTCCACTACACCTCTAATTTTGGGGTCATCTGCAAACTTACTAACCATACATCTTATGCTCACTTCCAAATCATTTGTATAAATGATGAAAAATAGTGGACCAAGCACCAATTCTTGTGGCACTCCACTGGTCACAGGCCTCTAGTCTGAAAAACAACCCTCCACTACCACCTTCTGTCTTCTACCTTTCAGCCAGTTCTGTATCCAAATGGCTAGTTCTCCCTGTACTCCATGAGATCTAACCTTGCTAATTAATCTCCCATGAGGAACCTTGTCTTAACGCCTTACTGAAAATCCATATAGATCACATCTACTGCTCTGCCCTCATCAATCCTCTTTGTTACTTCTTCAAAAGACTCAATCAAGTTTGTGAGACATGATTTCCCACGCACAAAGCCATGTTGACTCGTCCTAATCAATCCTTGCTTTTCCAAATACATGTACATCCTGTCCCTCAGGATTCCCTCCAACAACATGCCCACCACCGACGCAGGCCAACTGGTCTATAGTTCCCTGGCTTGACCTTACCACCTTTCTTAAACAGAGGCACAATGTTAGCCAACCTCCAGTCTTCCAGCACCTTACCTGTGACTATCGATGATACAAATATCTCAGCAAGGGGCCCAGCAATCACTTCCCTAGCTTCCTGCAGAGTTTGAGGCTACACCTGATCAGGTCCTGGGGATTTACCCACCTTTATGCGTTTCAAGATATCCATCACATCCTCCTCTGTAATCTGGACATTTTTCAAGGTGTCGCCATCCATTTCCCTTCAGTCTATATCTTCCATATCCTTTTCCAGTAAATGCTGATGCAAAATACTCATTTAGTATCGCTCCTATTTTCTGTGGCTCCACACAAAGGCCCCCTTGCTGATCTGCCCTATTGTCTCCATAGTTACCCTTTTGTCCTTAATATATTTATGAAAACCCTTTGGATTCTCCTTAATTCTATTTGCCAAAGCTATCTCATGTCCCCTTTTTGCCCTCCTGATCTCCCTTTTAAGTATATTCCCACTGCCTTTATACTCTTCTAAGGATTCACTCCCTCTATCCTGTCTATACCTGCTTGCATGCAGTTTGGCAGAAGCTTCTCCCAGATTTTCTTTATGATTTTAAAGGCGTTGAACTGTCAGAGGAGCTTCCAGAAATCAAAGAACATTGTGTCGCTCTTGCAAAGCAAGTTGGATTTGAAAAAGTGGAGACTGAGCCACAACAACTTGTTGCTGCAAGGGAAATTGAAGCTTGAGATGAAATCCAGGATGCAGCACCTTGAGAACTTTCACTTCTCTTTTGCTTCCCATCCTGAGGAAAACTGAGAAGCAGATGCAGCTCTTCGAAGAAAATGATTACATGGCAGAAAGCAGCAGGATAGCAGTTCGTGGCATTCAGAATTACCTGGCATCCTATGAACAGCTTCTTCATGAAAGAAGAAAGAACCAGATGCTTTATTTAAAGCCAATCCCCAAGAAACATTCTGAGGACAATGAACCACAGGCGTCCACTTGTGGACTAAATATTTTCTTTTGTCACAACACTGCACCCAGAACTGCACCGAAAGTAATGATAATGCTGATGATGATCCTCAGATGATCCTCTTAATACAGTACTGTAACTCAGCATACTTAGAAACCCATTAAAGTGTTAAATTTATTATATTATTTCATTAAAATATATGATTTTAACATTTATTTAGATTATGCTATTGTTTGTGTTAGGCTAACTATTATTTTTGTTTCAATTTTTACTGATATTCTTGGTGGTTTGCTCCTAACCCTGTTTTTCCCATCGCCCCCATTATTTCTATTGCACAATTTTCTGTCACACAAGGTCGCATGAGAACGCAACTACTGCATTATAGTAGAACAGACTATGGGGATAGGGTGTGGGGCATAGGGCTGGCTCTGTCTGGAATGGTCTTTGGAGGATAGATGCAGACTAAATGGGCTGAATGGCCTCTATCTGCATTGGAAGGATTCTATGATTCACCAAACTCATCTAATCCCGTTTTCAGCATTTGGCCCATAGCCATGTATGCCTTTGCATCACAAGTATCTACATACTTATTTAATGTTGGGTGGCACGGTGACTCAGTGGTTAGCACTGCTGCCTCACAGCACCAAGGACCCAGGTTCAATTCCAGCCTTGGGCAACTGTCTGTGTGGAGTTTGCACATTCTCCCTGTGTTTGCATAGGTTTTGTCCGGGTGCTAACGGTTTCCTCCCACAATCCAAAGATGTGCCGGCCAGGTGAATTGGCCATTCTAAATTGTCCATAGTGTTAGGTGCATTAGTCAGAGGGATATGGGTCAGGTTGGGTTACTCTTCAGAGGGTTGGTATGGGCTTGTTGGGCCGAAGGGCATGTTTCCACACTGTCGGCAATCTAATCTGATGAGAGGTTCTGCCTCTACCACCCTTATAGGCAGTGTGTTCCAGATTCCCATCACCCTCTGGGTGAAAAGAAATCTTCCCTCGCATCCCCTCTAAACTTCCTGCTCCCTTAGAATAAATCTATTCCCCTAGTTATTGATCCTTCAATCAACGGAAAAAAACGTTTTCCCTGTCTATGCTCCTCATAATTTATGCATCTCAATCATGTGCCCACTCAGGTTCCTCTGCTCCAAGGAAACAAACTCAGTCTGTCCAAACAGTCTTCAAAACTGAAACTCTCTAGCCCAGTGAACATCCTGGTAATCAATTCTGCAGCCATCCTCACCAGTGCAATCACATCTCTCCTGTAATGTGGATTTCAGACTATGCACAATATTCTAGCTGGGCCTAAACAACTTTGTGTGCAGTTCTAGCATAACCTTCCTGTTCTTAAACTCTATGCCTCAGCTAAAAAAGGCATGTATACCATATACCTTCTTAACCATTTTGTATACCTGTCCTGATACCTTAAGGGATCGGTGTACATGCACATCAAGATTCCTATGACCTTCAGTGGTTCCCGGAGTCATCATGTCTTCCCTTGCCTTGTAAAAAGTGCTTTACCTCACATTTATCCAGATTGAATTTTATTTGCCACTTATCTATATCCTATTGTAACGTGATGCTATTCTCCTACTATTCAACACACCACCAATTTTATTTTATTTTTCTGCATTTGGTTGTGGGATCTAAATTGGCCCATATGGATAAATCCCCTGTTCTTCTATGACATAGTGTCATGCGATCTTTAACATTCACCTGAGAGGATGAATGAGGCCTTGGTTTAACTGACTTGAAAGATCGTAGCTCTTACGGTGCATGACAGTGTATTGCAATGGAATGTCAACTTCAGTGGTCAAACGTCTGGAGCAAATCTTGTACTTATAATCTTCTAACTTATACAAGTGTGCTAATTCAGCCACAATTTGCATCTCTACACTTTCCACATCAGACATATTCGGTCCAACCCGTCCATGCCGACCAGATATCCCAACCCAATCTAGTCCCACCTGCCAACTCCCGGTCCATATCCCTCCAAACCCTTCCTATTCATATACCAATCCAAATGCCTCTTAAATATTGCAATTGTACCAGCCTCCACCACATCCTCTGGCAGCTCATTCTATACACGTACCAGCCTCTGCGTTGCCCCTTAGGTCTCTTTTATATCTTTCCCCTCTCACCCTAAACCTATGCCCTCTAGTTCTGGACTAACCGACCCCAGGGAAAAGACTTTGCCTATTTATCCTATCTAGGCCCCTCATAATTTTGTAAAGGTCACCCCTCAGCCTCCGACACTCCAGGGAAAACAGTCCCAGCCTGTTCAGCCTCTCCCTGTAGCTCAAATCCTTCAATCCTGGCAACATCCTTGTAAATCTTTTCTGAACCATTTCAAGTTTCACAACATCTTTCCGATAGGAAGGAGACCAGAATTGCAAGCAATATTCCAGTGGCCTAACCAATGTCCTGTACAGCCACAACATGACCTCCCAACACCTGTACTCAATACTCTGACCAATAAAGGAAAGCATACCAAACACCTTCTTCACTATCCTATCTACCTGCGACTCCACTTTCAAGGAGCTATGAACCTGCACTCCAAGGTCTCTTTGTTCAGCAACACTCCCTAGGACCTTACCATTAAGTGTATAAGTCCTGCTAAGATTTGCTTTCCCAAAATGCAGCACCTCACATTGAGCTGAATTGAACTCCATCTGCCACTTCTCAGCCCATTGGCCCATCTGGTCAAGATCCTGTTGTAATCTAAGGTAACCCTCTTTGCTGTCCACTACACCTCCAATTTTGGTGTCATCTGCAAACTTACTAACTGTACCTCTTATGCTCGCATCCAAATCATTTATGTAAATGACAAAAGGTAGAGGGCCCAGCACCGATCTTTGTGGCACTCCACTGGTCACAGGCCTCCAGTCTGGAAAACAACTCTCCACTACCACCCTCTGTCTTCTACCTATGAGCCAGTTCTGTATCCAAATGGCTAGTTCTCCCTATATTCCATGAGATCTAACCTTGCTAATCAGTCTCCCATGGGGAACCTTGTCAAACGCCTTACTGAAGTCCATATAGATCAGATCTACTGCTCTGCCCTCATCAATCCTCTTTGTTACTTCATCAAAAAACTCAATCAAGTTTGTGAGACCTGATTTCCCAGGCACAAAGCCATGTTGACTATCCCGAATCAGTCCTTGCCTTTCCAAATACATGTACATCCTGTCCCTCAGGACTCCCTCCAACAACTTGCCCACCACCGAGGTCAGGCTCACCAGTCTATAGTTCCCTGGCTTGTCTTTACCACCCTTCTTAAACAGCGGCACCACGTTTGCCAACCTCCAGTCTTCCGGCACTTCACCTGTGAGTATCGATGATACAAATATCTCAGCAAGAGGCCCAGCAATCACTTCTCTAACTTCCCACAGAGTTCTTGGGTACACCTGATCAGGTCCTGGGGATTTATCCACCTTTAACCGTTTCAAGACATCCAGCACTTCTTCCTCTTCAATCTGGACAATTTGCAAGATGTCACCATCTATTTCCCTACAGTTTATATCTTCCATATCCTTTCCACAATAAATACTGACACAAAATATTCATTTATTATCTCCCCCATTTTCTGTGGCTACACAAAGGCCACCTTGCTGATCTTTGAGGAGTCCTATTCTCTCCCTAGTTACCCTTTTGTCCTTAATATATTTCTAAAACCCCTTTGGATTCTTCTTAATTCTATTTGCCAAAGCTATCTCATGTCCCCGTTTTGCCCTCCTGATTTCCCTCATAAGTATACTCCTACTTTCTTTATACTCTTCTAAGGACTGACATATACTTCCTTCTTTTTCTTACCAAACCCTCAATTTATTTCGTCATCCAGCAATCCCTATAGCTACCAGCCTTCCCTTTCACCCTGACTGGAGTATACTTTCTCTGGATTCTTGTTATCGCTTTTCTGAAGGCTTCCCATTTTCCAGCCGTTCCAGATGTTTTCCAGCGAACATCTGCATCCAATCTGCTTTCAAAAGTTCTTGCCTAATACCGTCAAAATTGGCCTTTCTCCAATTTAGAACTTCAACTTTTAGATCTGGTCTATCCTTTTCCATCACTATTTTAAAATGAACAGAAATATGGTCGCTGGCCCCAAAGTGCTCCCCCACTGACACCTCAGTCACCTGCCCTGCCTTATTTCCCAAGAGTAGGTCAAGTTTTGCACCTTCTCTAGTAGGTACATCCACATACTGAATCAGAAAATTGTCTTGTACACATTTAAGAAATTCCTCTCCATCTAAACCTTTAATACTATGGCAGTCCCAGTCAATGTTTGGAAAGTTAAAATCCCCTACCATAACCACCCTATTATTCTTTCAGATAGCTGAGATCTCCTTACAAGTTTGTTTCTCAATTTCCCTCTGACTATGTTTCAAGTGAAGAGAGGATTCAACTGTGTACCATCAACAAAAATATTTAATGTATACGCAAATATTCAGAGAATTAAATGTAACTCAAGGGAGAAAATTCAACGCAAGAATATAACAAACTTGCTGAAGACACAGCACTACTTAACAGAATCAGAAGTGATGCTAAAATATTGTGGATGAAGTAAAATCAAGAATTTTAGGATGTGGAGTGAGTCGGAACACCAAAAAGATAAATACAATGGTGATTAAGAATACATTCGAAGAATCTAGAGAGAAGGCTGAAGAGGATGATGTCATGCTGCAACAAGTGGATGTGTTTATCTGTTTCAGTCTCATGAAGATGTACTCTTTGAAATTGATTTTAATCCAGTTTCTGGAAGCTTCAACTTGAACTTTTAAAAATACTTTTTTTTAAAGAAAGAGCCACAGGCTAAGCAGGATGACTAGAAATTAGAATCAGAAATGGCTGCTCCGATTTGCATCCCTATATACACTCCATTTCATTGAGATGGAGACACAGGGCCTGTAAAGACAATAAAACCCTTGGGAATATGGAAGACTCGATCTATGGGTCCATGAACAAAACATTAAGCCAAGGATTTGAGTTTCAACTGTTTAATCAACTGGTCCAGAAGACAATTACTCAGCACATCTTGCCGGTATGAGGTAATTGTGCTCCCTTTTGGAAGACATGAAAATCAACCTTATTTCAATTTCAACTCCCTGACAATAGAGAGCAAGTCACAAGCCCTTTTGTGCATTAAAGACATATTTGGCAAAGTATGAGTTGCTGCTTAATTAAGTTCAAGCAGCAGTGGCTGCTTAGCCTTGCTCTCTCTCTTTCTCCAAACCTCCTGGCAAGCTTCAAGTCCTGTCTGCAGATTGAGGCATATGAAGGGCAGACTGACCGAAGACACTTTTTATTGCATACGTTTTGCTCAACACCATCATCTCAAGGGGAAAAAAAAAACAAATTAATGAATGTTATTTTACACAGAAACATCATGGCTAGCAGAGGAACATTTGACCAAGACAACCACTGGGTCATTCACCAGATACTCCTCACTTATACACTTTAAGGTGATCTATCTATCCTTCCCTACTGTATAATTTGTAGTTGTGTGGGCCATCAGAGTGTGAAAGATGGCGCTTATTTCTATTAGGATGGATTTCCTGAGGAGTAACAATTTCTGGCCTTTTTTTAATGAAAGAAGGGTGCTCCACATTTCTGATTGGAGATTCTGCTCAGAAATGTGAAATATGACAGTCCTTTTGTTGGGCAGAACTATCAGAGGAAGGCAGATCACACCACCTTTTCAAATAGTCAGCTGCATTATTCTGAAATGTAAAAGTCCTGACAGCTACTTTTAGAGCTGCTGGCAAAAGTAGGTAAAGGGAGAGCTGTGTTAAGTTCCTCAGTTCTGAGGGTCACTGGACCTGAAATGTCAATGCTGATTTCTCTCCACTGATGCTGCCAGACCTGCTGAGCTATTTACAGCAATTTTGAGCAGTATTAGGGTGCTGGGTGGATAGAGAGCCGGGGGTATGAATACCAAATGGGTAGGAGTGAGGTGCCAATTCGTTAGGTAGTCAGAGTGCAAAGCATCCCAAATGTTAGTGTAAACAACATTGCTTCTAACTGCATACTGCTCTGATGTTCCATTTGTGGTGATTGGTATCACATACTGATCACAGCATTGACTTGCATGTACAAAAGGCACGACTGCGTGCAGGCCTCAGAGGACCACACAGCTGGGAAGAAAATTGGAGGGACTGCTGGCTGGAAGGGTTGGTGTTGGGTCCGGTGGAGGCAGTGGGCTGGGGGATTGTATCTAACAGTGGCGCACCTCTGATCTACACAGGAAAAACAATTTTCTGGACACGAGAAAATCCAGGACATGACGTTTATCCAGATGAGCAAAAGTTTAATGAAAATACCCTTTTCTTCAATCTCAAGATTGCATGTTAGATTGACTCTTTTATGAGCATGTAAATAGTTAAGCACATACAGAAGTACATCCTTCTTAAAAAAAAGTTATGATCAAACAGAAGACAGCAGATGTGATGCATAAGTTTGAAGGACAGAGAAAACCAGAAGTAATGCTATGACAATGAAGCTGTTAACAAGAAAACTCATGGGGAATTAAAAGCTCATAACATGCTAAATTCTTTCCACCTTCCTCTCTCCCTCAGACAATAAGATCTGTGGAAAAGAATAAAGCCTTTGGATGTATGAGGAGCCCCTCTGCCCACTCTCTCCAGTATAAGGTTGATGTAAAAAAGATCAACGTTTTATTGCATGCCAACATACCCCTTCACGAGAATAGCTAAGAGCAGCAGCAGAACATTTTCCCATTACCTGTCTTGACCTGAAACGTTAACTCTGATTTCTCTCTACAGATACTGCCAGACCTGCTGAGCTTTGCCAGTAATTTCTGAGCTTGACTTTATATCTGACTTGTTTTGCACCTTCTCTCTGAGTGCTTGATGGAACAGTGTCTGTGTGGAGTTATTCCATACCCATTTTAAACGTGGGGACATTCTTCCTTCAAGTTCTTTTCTGAGTTTTTTAAATGTTATGAGTGATTTCTGTCTCTATCAGCATTTCAGACAGAGTTCCAGACCATCACCACCTCTGGGTGAAAAATATCGCTCCTCAACCCCCCTCTAATCCTTCCATCAATGACTTTATATCTACTTCCCGGTTTCTGACTTCTGCACAGGAAATATCTGCTCCCTAGTTTCTGACTTCTGCATACTGAAACAATCCCATCAAATGCCTCTGCCACTTCCCTCTGTTCCACTAACCCACCCCCTATGGACAAACTTATATTAATACTCCTCCCGGCCCTAGCCCTGAACTGTCACCTGTGTCTAGTTTCTCTCCTATAAATTCGAATCACATCATCAAGTTCACTGATGACATGACTGTAATGGGTCTCATCAGCAGCAACAATGAGTCAGCATACAGAGAGGAGGTGCAGTGGCGAACAGACTGGTGCAGAGTCAACAACCTCTCTCTGAACATGGGCAAAAGAGATGGTTGTTGACTTCAGGAAGGCATGGAGCGACCACTCTCCATTGGACATCGACAGCTCCCCTGTGCAGATTGTGAAGAGCACCAAATTTCTTGGCATCCACCTGGCACAGAATCTCACCTGGTCCCTCAACACCAAATCCATAGCCAAGAAAGCCCAGCAGCATCTCTACTTTCTGCATCAGCTGAGGAAAGTCCATCTCCCACACCCCATCTTCACCACATTCTACAAAGGGTTCATTGAGAGTATCTAGAACTGTTGCATCACTGCATGGCTCAGGAATTGCACAATCTCGGATCGTAAGACCCTACAACGCATAGTGAGGACAGCCGAGAAGATCATCAGGGTCTCTCTTCCTTCCCCTACAGATATTTACAGATATGCCGCATCCGAAAGGCTTAGAGAGGAGTGGACAATCCCACACACCCCTCAATCAAACTCGTCTCCCTCCTGCCATCTGGCAGAAGATACCGGAGCATTCGGTCTCTCACATCCACTGCAACAGTTTCTTCCCGAGGCCATCAGGCTCCTTAGTATTGTATGATCACTTTCTTTCCCACCTGAAATTCTTTGCATGACTTCAGATTGCTGCTAGAACAATGTCTATTAATTATCATTCTCTTATTACACTTTAATTTGTGTGTTTTGCACTTCTATGGCATTTATGCCACCCTGTGCATAATTGAGAAGTTCGTGCTGTCTGTGTAGCACCTTGGTCCTGGAGGAACACTGTCTCATTTTTACTTGATCAGTTGTATATGATAAGAATAACAAATAAAAGCTCAGCTACTCCATCTCTCTGCATGCTTTTTTTTATGAGACCTGCCTCATATTCCTCTATCTCCTGTGTTCCTCTGACACAACCTCTTTGCTCCTGTGCATATGCTAATGCCATCACTGCGTGGGATTGCAGCCTTGAATGCTGTGGATCTTCCTCTTCTGATCTGTTGTCAAACACACCTGAGATGATACATCCCATACTGATGTTGTCAGCTTGAAACCCTCTGAGGATGAACAGTGCTATTCCCAAACTGGAAATCTCTGTCAAATGTTTACCAGGGGAACTGAGACAGCAGTTGCACAAAGTGAGATTTTATTCAGATGGGACAATGATTAGTTTAAATCCTCATCTGATCTGCTCAGAGTCTCCTCTATTTCTGCAGTCAGTTTCCCAAGTTTCTGAAAACTCATATTGCTCTGGAAATATTTGGAATAATTTGAATTTTAAACAATGTACCATGTGGTGTGTAAAATTGTTACTTGGCCCAAACAGTTTATTTACATAATAACATTGAGGTCACATTAACATAGGAAGCCACAATGTGAAGAGTTTCACAAAAAAAACATTCCCATTTTCTTACAAAAGGAAAAAGACTGCATGCATTACAATTTATGAGTGCCTCTACACACATAATTCATCAAGAATCACACATGAATTTTTAAAAAAACTGTTCTTACTATCCTGTTTCAAGTTTGTCTGTCCCTATTCCTTATCGCACACATTATCTTTAAAGCATTCATGTCACATTTTCATTACTCAGCGGGTTGTGAGTTTATGGAATGCCCTGCCAGTATCAGTGGTGGACTCTCCCTCTTTATGGTCATTCAAGCGGGCATTGGATAAGCATATGGAGGTTATTGGGCTAGTGTAGGTTAGGTAGGCTTCAGTCGGCGCAACATCGAGGGCCGAAGGGCCTGTACTGCGCTGTATTTTTCTATGTTCTATGTCACCGTATGGTACCTGTATGAGTTGTTATTGTCTTTTTGTACAGTGGCTGTTGGTTCCAGATGCAACAATGCCTTTTCGGAGAACATTGTTGCCAACTGATGAATATTGATGATGATTAATTGTTGCATTGGTTGGCAAATAGTCCACTTCTGGAACTGATAGTCATCAAGTGTCTTGCTCACTTGGTGAAATCAGATCTGCCTCATTGGCTGTCTGCCCCTCCATTTGCACTGTTTATCTATGATGTGACAATTTATCTTATCATTGACTTTCACCAAGTACAACTGAGGTGAAAATGTCTCTCCACACATCCCAAGTAGTCAAGTGAGCTGGCTTCTGTTGAATACAGTGAATGTCTGCACTCTGACCAGTTCACCAGCAGCTTCATCAAATTAAAATTTTGCTATCATTTCACTTTTATCGTGTCACTTTCTTATGTTACTAATTCTACCCTCAACAAGTTTTTGCTGATTGGAAGAGCAGTCTGGTGGAATGTGACATCAGTCACTGAACAGAATAATTATCCCTGACTTCAACTGTTGTGTTTTTCCAAAGATTGCCTTGAACACATCTATGCTTGATCTAATTGATTTGTAGATTATCCCTTTGGCAATTCTCACTGCTGTGGAGATAGTATGTTGTGCTAAATTTCCCAAACACTCAAGAAGTTACTGAATTCTTCATGCATGAATTAAAAATGACTGCTATAATGCCTGAACTATGCAATGACAGCAACTTGTATAAATCCCCACCATATGAATAGTAGAAAATGAGGACTGCAGATGCTAGAAATCAGAGTTGAAAAATGTGGTGCTGTGAAAGCACAGGCAGTCAGACAGCATCCGAGGAGCAGGAGAGTTGATATTTTAAGCATAAGATCTTCATCAGGAATTCCTGATGAAGCGCTTATGCTTGAAGCGTTGACTCTCCTGCTCCTCGGATGCTCCCTGACCGGCTGTGCTTTTCCAGCACCACACTTTTCACCATATGAATATATCAGTTCCAGTTCCAGTGAAATTTCATCCAAAGGCTGTCTGGGATGTCACAAGTCATGAGCAGCTCTTTATCATGTTTAGTTTGATGTTCATCACAAATATTGCTACTGGCTGATGTGGTCCTTCATTTTATTGCTCATGTTTGGCCAGGAGACCACTTCTCTTATCTTCCTCAGACTATCATTGATTCCTTGATGGTTTGTGTGGAATGTGTTTCAGTATCTCTTTTCTCTTCTCTACAGTAAATGACCCTTTGAACAGGACACCATCTGAGGTGATCAACTATTCTCTGTTGGTCCAGTACTCTGTTAGTTACAGGGATATCCTGGATGGTTTCAGGCCATCCTTTCATCACAAATTCCTGTTACATTCACCTTGCTGTGTAGTTTAATGGTCTGAGGAAGATCTCTGTTTTGTCAGATCCAACATATCTGCTGGGTTGATGATTTCCAGAGCAGTTCATACTGTGTATTAGTCTCAACTTCCTTTAAAGACAGAGCAGTTCTCAACAGTGTCAGTGATGTACCTCTGCTTCCCTTGAAGAAGTAGCTTGACAAAATATTCTTAATTATCTTGTGGCTAAATTCTCTCTTCCAAACAGGTACTGGTTGAAATCCTGACAAGAAAAATCAATAAGGAGAAAGCGAGGACTGCAGATGTTGGAGATCTGCAGTCAAAAAGTGTAGTGCTGGAAAAGCACAGCCGGTCAGGTAGCATCCGAGGAGCAGGAAAACTGATATTTCGAGCATAAGCTTTTTTTCAAGAATGAGACTCATGATCTAAAGGGGCTGAGAGATAAATGGGGACATGGTAGCTGTGAAAGTGATAGGTAGATAAACGAGGGGGTGAAGGGGTGATAGGTCGGAGGGGAGGAAGAGGGACAGGTAGGACAGTTCAAGTGGGCAGTGCCAAGTTGGAAGGTTGGATCTTGGATAAGGTAGGGGAAGGGGAAATGAGAAAACTGGTGAAATCCACATTGATCCCGTGTGGTTGGAGGGTCCCAAGGTGGAAGATGAGGCGTTCCTCCTCCAGGCCCTCGGGTGGTTAGGGTTTGGCAGTGGAGGAGGCCCAGGACCTGCTCGTCCTTGGTAGAGTGGGAGGGGGAGTTAAAGTGTTCAGCCACAGGGTGGTGAGGTTGTTTGGTTTGGGTGTCCGGAGATGTTCTCTAAAATGGTCCGCAAGTTGGTGTCCTGTCTCCCTGATGTACAGGAGACCACATTGGGAGAAATGGACACAACAGATGACATGTGTGGAAGTACAGATGAATCTTTGTCAGATATGGAAGGAACCTTTGGGACCTTGGACAGAGGTGAGGGGGAGGTGTGGGCACAGGTTTTACACTTCTTGCAGTGGCAGGGGAAGGTGCCAAGAGTGGAGGGTGGGTTGCTGGGAGGCGTAGTGGAGGGTGGGTTGCTGGGAGGCGTGGACCTAAGAAGGGAGTAGCGGAGTGGATGGTCTCTCCGGAAAGCAGATAGGGGTGGAGATGGAAATATATCTCTGGTGGTGGGGTCAGTATATAGGTGGCAGAAATGGTGGAAATATGATGTATCTGGAGGTTGGTGGGGTGGAAGGTGACAACCAGGGGGATGGAGATATATCTCATCCAACTTTCTCCATCTGTTTAGTGTTGTTCAGTTTGTGTTAATGTTCTGGATACAAACACAGTGGGTTGTCCTCACTGCATGGGGGTTACTCCAAGTCCTGTTTCACTGACATCACACTGCAGGGTGACTCCATTGTTACATCATAATCCCTCAGCACTGGTGATGTCATCACTAGTTGTTTGATGGAGTGAAAGCTGCATTTTGTTCTGTGTCCCAGTCCCACTGAACATCCTGCACAGTGAGACTGTGTACAGGTTCACATTCTGAGGGCAAACTGAGCAAGAAGTTGGCCATGTAGTTTCCATGATGATCCTGGAGATCCAAGAATTGCATGAAAGCATTTATTGCAGAATTTACATTGATGGGGTTTCTCTTGTGTGAGTGCATAGATGGACCAGGAGATATGCTGATTGGGTGAAAGCCATGTCACACACTTCACACCTGAATAGTTCCTTCGCAGTGTGAATGCGTTGATGTCTGCGGAGATTTGATGAATCTGGGAAAGACTTGTCACACATTTCACACTTAAACGGTTTCTCTCCTGTGTGAATACGTTGGTGTTTGCATAAATCTGATGATGATGAAAATGATTTCTCACATACCTCACACACGAATGGTTTCTCACCTGTGTGAATGTGTTGATGTACAAGGAGGGTAGATGACTGTGTGAAAGATTTATCGCATAATTCACAGTTGAATGGTTTCTCCCCTGTATGAATCCTCTGATGGACTAGGAGAATTGATGACCTTGAGATGATTTGCCACACACCTCACATGTGAATGGTTTCTCCCCCGTGTGAATTCTCTGATGGAGCAAGAGGTTTGATGATCTCGAGAATGACTTACTGCACACTGACAAGTGAATGGTTTCTCCCCTGTGTGAATCCTCTGATGGAGAAGGAGGTCTGATGATGTCAGGAATGATTTGTTACAAACGTCACATATAAATGGTCTCTCCCCTGTGTGAATCCTCTGATGTACAAGAAGGACAGATGACCTGGAGAATGACTCATCACACATCACACATCTGAAAGGTTTCTCCCCTGTGTGAATACGTTGGTGAGTACGAAGGTTCGATGACTGTGAGAATGATTTCTCACACACTTTGCACATAAATGGTTTCTCCCCGGTGTGAACGTGTTTATGTGCCTGGAGGGTTGACGAGGATGAGAATGCTTTTTCACACACTTGACATGGAATGGTTTCTCCCCTGTGTGGATACGTTGGTGTTTGCGGAGGGTTGATGAGTCTGTGAATGATTTGTCACACACCTCACAAGTGAATGGTTTCTCTCCTGTGTGAATGCGTTGATGTACACGAAGAGTGGATGATGACGTGAATGATTTCATGCAAACTTTGCATGTGAATGGTTTCTCCCCAGTGTGAATATATGGTGTTCAAGGAAGGTTGACGACTGCGAGAATGATTTGTGACACACGTCACACGTGAATGGTTTCTCTCCAGTGTGAATGCGGCGATGTTTCACCAGGCCTGATGATTGTGCAAATCCCTGGTTACACACTTCACATTTGAAGGGCTTCTCACCAGTGTGAATGCGTTGATGTGCACGGAGATTAGAAGGGTCCGCAAATGGTTTGTTGCACATCTGACAGGTGTATGGTTTCTCTCCGGTATGAATCCTGCGATGGAGCAGGAGTGTCGATGATTGTGAAAATAGTTTGTTGCACACCTCACATCTGTACGGCTTCTCTCCCGTGTGAACACGTTGGTGTGAGCGGAGGTTTGATGGTTCCGTAAATGATTGGGCACACACCTCACAGGTATATGGTTCTCGCCAGTGTGAATCCTGTGATGCAGCAGCAGCCTCGATTTCCGTGAGAAGGATTTGTCACACACAGTGCATGTGAATGGTCTCTCCCCAGTGTGGATACGCTGGTGATTCACCAGGCCCGATGAATGTGCAAAACTCTGATCACACACCTTACACTTGAATGGCTTCTGCATAAAGTGAATGTATCTATGAGTCATGAGTATTGATTTGTGTTGGAAAGCTTGGCCGCACACCTCACACATGAATTGTTCAACCTCCATGAAGTGACCCGAATAAGTTAACATTCAGATAACAGAAATACCTTGTGTTTTAGGAGATCTTATGAGCCTCACACAACTCACACTTGAACAGTCTGAATGAGTCAATGGTTCACGAGGCTCAATGAATGATTGAAGCTCTCACCACACTTGGAACCCACTCACACTCCTTCCTAGCCTCACCCTCACTGATCACCCACAGCTGAACCTTCAGAAAGACTGGATCTGATGGAAGGCCAGTCACCAGTTTATGTGCCTGGAGGGTCGATGACGATGAGAATGATTTCTCACACACCTGGCATGGGAATAATTTCTCCCCTGTGTGGATACGTTGGTGTTGGCAGAGGGTCGATGAGTCTGTGAATGATTTGTCACACACCTCATATGTGAATGGTTTCTCTCCTGTGTGAATGCGTTGATGTACACGGAGAGTGGATGATATGTCAAAATTCTCCTGACCCGATTGATTTCCAGATGATAGTTTCCCTGTCCGACCTTTTCTGGATTGAGCAATACTGTGAATAGACTTGATGACTTCCCGCAGTTGTGCAGTTGTTCCTTGGGTGATGGTCAGGATCTATCTATAGTGTCTATCCTCTCTGTATTCTCTGGTGTAGTACAGTGCAATCCTTCTGTAAAATAGGAAAAGGAAACATGATTTCCTCCCAATACCCCTCATTTACTAAAAAGGTTGACTTCTCAATTATGACTGTTTCACAGTGGATTGTGAAAGGGAGGAGACACATGGCTATAGTTCTTTATTTTCTCTGCCCAACCTTTTCAGGCACTGTGAGGACAATGGAAAAGGTAGTCAGGTAGCGAGTAAGGTAAGTTGTCAATTCACTATGACCATGTAAGGTATTGGCAAACAGTAGTTTTATCTTTGAAGTGTTAAATATAGAAATACATTCAAGAGAAAGTGAGTGAGTACCTCCTGCAGAGAGACCGCATAGACACAATGGATCAAATGGCCTGTCTAAACTGGGATCATTGCATGATTTTATACGAGCGCAGCCACAAGACCACCAGAATAGTTGAATCCAGAGCCCACAAAGGTATGGATAAGGATTTCAGCAGTAGATCAGTTGAGGCAGTGTCACCAGTCTCTCATGTGAGTGAATCTTGTCCCCACTCCTGATCAAATTGAGAAATGATTGTGTGACCCAGGGTTATACTGGAGAACCCTTCTTTGAATCAGACATAATCACAGATTGGGCCAATACAAAAGGAATGTGGCCAAGCCCAACTTTCAGAGGAGCCATTTTTTTTAGATGGGATCTCAAATGAGGCCCCTTCTGCTCTCTCTCTGAGATGTTGGTACAGATCCCATGGCAATAGTTTGAAGAACAATGGAGTTATTTCTTGTGAACTGGTCAACATTAATTTCAAAATCAACTCCAACAAGAAAACAGTTTATCTGGGTCATTATCATGTTGCTGTTTGTGACAGCTTGCTGTGCACACATTGTAATGTAAGAAACGTTGTAGTCAAAGTGACTACATTTTAAAAATATTTGTTGGCAGTACCAAGCGTTGGAGTATTTGGTAGCTGTAAAAGGCTCCATATAAATGCAAGTCTTTCTTTTTCCTTCCTGAGGATATTACAGAGATAGGCTGATGGGAAACCACGGGATGGATTTGAAAGACAGGAAACATCCAGATCGCAACACCAAGAAAGAAGTGACCATTTTCAGGCCACAGGATAATAACCAGATCCCCAAAACACACACAGAACTCAACACCAGGAAATCAGTAAGAATCCTCAGACGCTCTGCACCTTTCAGATAATTATACCTCACCTTCTCCCATTCAGGAATGAGCCATCAACAAAATTCAGTCTGGAAATCAGAGGGAAATGCTTCCAATAAACACACTCAACAGCCAACACACAGCTCCAGTCAAACAGTTCAGCACAAAGCACCGAGTAAATAGCTCTCTCAGCTGGATCTTCTCACACAGTATAAGGGACATTTCCACCCCTGATTACCCACAGGATAGTCAGACTGCCTGAAGATTGGTGTGGATATTATGAGATACAATTTGCATAAAAGCTGCTCCTTCACTCACCATCTCCTCACTTGGTTTTCAGTCCCTATAGGAAGTGAACCAGCTCTGGAAGAGGAAGAGGAGACAATGGGCAGAGTGGGTGGACTCTCTGATTGACGTCTCTCACAGTCAATCCAAATATTTCTGGAGCAACATGAGTTTCCTGAAACCTGGGAAACTGACCGGGGAAATGGAGGTGAGTTTGAACAGCAGACCAGATGGGGGTTTAAACTTGTCATTGTCCGATCTGAGGGAAACCTCACTTATTGCAGCTGTTATATCAGTTTCCCTGGTTTATAGAGTCAATAAAACAATTTTAAAAATAAGGAAACAGACTGTTCAGTCCAATTTGGTTTGACAGATTTCTAGTGTGGAATAGCATTCTTCATCCTCAGAGGCTTTCAAACTGATAACAACAGTGTGGAATGTTTAGTTTTGGATGTGTTTATTAGCCAGTCAGATTTGTCCATTTAAAATGGCAGCAAGGGCAAGGCAGGTAGCGTCTGGTTTTTTAGCTTGTCTGCTCCCGAGCATCAGGCTGGCTACATCCTTGTTTCACCTTTCCTTTCTTATTTTCTCTTTAATCTTCATCTTTTCCTTTGTGGCGACACGAGGTTGAACTCAAAATGGTAGGTTGAGCCCATGTGGGGTGTGTCAAAGGTTGCCACGCGCTTATGGACTGTGGTGTTGACTGTGTTTCTTAGTTTTTCAACTTTTTTAGTAAGAAGGACTGTAATATTTAATTTTTAAATTTTGTTTTCCTTATGTTTCTGCTTTGTAACAAAGATTATGTACCTAGGTACCTTTGTATCTAATTCTGGATTAGTGGTGCTGGAAGAGCACAGCAGTTCGGGCAGCATCCAAGGAGCAGCGAAATCGACGTTTCAGGCAAAAGCCCTTCATCAGGAATAAAGGCAGAGAGCCTGAAGCGTGGAGAGATAAGCTAGAGGAGGGTGGGGGTGGGGATAAAGTAGCATAGAGTACAATAGGTGAGTGGGGGAGGGGATGAAGGTGTTAGGTCAGGGAGGAGAGGGTGGAGTGGATCGGTGGAAAAGGAGATAGGTAGGTAGGACAAGTCATGGGGACAGTGCTGAGCTGGAAGTTTGGAACTAGGGTGAGGTGGGGGAAGGGGAAATGAGGAAACTGTTGAAGTCCACATTGATGCCCTGGGGTTGAAGTGTTCTGAGGCGGAAGATGAGGCGTTCTTCCTCCAGGCGTCTGGTGGTGAGGGAGCGGTGGTGAAGGAGGCCCAGGACCTCCATGTCCTTGGCAGAGTGGGAGGGGGAGTTGAAATTTTGGGCCACGGGGCGGTGTGGTTGATTGGTGCGGGTGTCCCGGAGATGTTCCCTAAAGCACTCTGCTAGGAGGCGCCCAGTCTCCCCAATGTAGAGGAGACCGCATCGGGAGCAACAGATACAATAAATGATATTAGTGGATGTGCAGGAAAAACTTTGATGGATGTGGAAGGCTCCTTTAGGGCCTTGGATAGAGGTGAGGGAGGAGGTGTGGGTGCAGGTTTTACAGTTCCTGCGGTCGCAGGGGATCCTTTAGGGCCTTGGATAGAGGTGAGAGAGGAGGTGTGGGCACAGGTTTTACAGTTCCTGCGGTGGCAGGAACCCCTTTCCGCCTTCCGCAAAGACCGTTCCCTCTGTGACTACCTGGTCAGGTCCCACCCCCCCCCTCCCCCCCCCCCCCCCCCCCCCCCCCCCCCCCCCCCCCGCCCCCCTACAACCCACCCTCCCATTCTGGCACCTTCCCCTGCCACCACAGAAACTGTAAAACCTGCGCCCACACCACCTCCCTCACCTCTATCCAAGGCCCTAAAGGAGCCTTCCACATTCATCAAAATTTTACCTGCACATCCACTAATATCATTTATTGTATCCGTTGCTCCCGATGCGGTCTCCTCTACATTGGGGTGACTGGGCACCTCCTAGCAGAGCGCTTTAGGGAACATCTCTGGGACACCCGCACCAATCAACCACACCGCCCCGTGGCCCAACATTTCAACTCCCCCTCCCACTCTGCCGAGGAGATGGAAGTCATGTGGACAATGAAACTAATTCAATAGGAAGATTCACAGCATCCAAGGCAACGATGATATGTAATGGTGGGATCAGCACATAGAGAGGAGGAAGGGCACAAGAGAAATGACTAAGGACGGAAGGATGGAGAGTGGGGGGTGCATCAATTAAATCTTCTATTTTCTTCTTCCTCTCCTATCTACTTCTGCTTTCCCTCTTCTTCATCGTGATTCTGTTTCCTAACTCTCCTCAATTTTCTTTCTCACCCATGGTCTGCCTCTCTCTGCGATCTCTTCTCCACCAATATTATTAATGATGAGGGGGATAGAGAGTGCAACATTTCAAACTCTAATATAAGGGAAAATACAAAGCAAAATCTTTGTCGTTATTCCTACATTAAAGCATTCTTAGTTATTTGTCCTGTTCCTATGACACAAATGAAATAAATTACATTTTGTAGTTTGTTGATATAACTGCTGTTCACAGCATGTAGACTGGAGTTTTAATTATGACTGATTGTTGGTGCTTGAACTCACAAAAACTCTAACGGTAATTTGAAGAGCCACCTCAAACAGGTGAAATCAGCAGAAACTTACCACTCTCACTATTCCACATGAAGTTGTGGTTATTTCTGTGTTTGGAATCAACGTCCTGGTTGATATTTAATGAAATAATGTTAAAGCTCTTAAAAGTTTAATTTCTTTTAGAACATAATTTATACTTAAAATTCTTCAAACAGTCATTTTCAACGAGATATGCTAATACAAGCCAGCGAAAACATTCAGCCACAATTGATGTGCTTCTGTTTTTTTGCAGATTGGTAAACAGGTTTTATTCAGCCAAATGTTCTTTCCAAATATGAGACCAACTGAAGCAGTTTAATTTGAGGATGATACTCTGTGGTCTGATTTGCTTCATGATCACTGCACAGAGTAAACATTGATAATTATAAAAATCACACAACACCAGGTTATAGTCTAACAGGTTAATTTGGAGGTACTAGCTTTAAGAGCGCTGCTCCTTCATCAGGTGTTCTGAAAGCTAGTATCTCCAAATAACTCAATGTTGTGTAGTTTTTAACTTTTGTTCACCCCAGTTCAACGCCATATCATTGATAATTTTGTCAGACTCAAGACATATTGTAAACCTTTTCTTAGCTTTTAGCCCAAATAATTCTTAGTATTAGTAAATTATTAGGCTAGACTAGATTCCCTACAGTATGGAAACATGCTCTTCGGCCCACAAGTCCATACTGACCCTCCGAAGAGTAACCCACCCAGACCCATTCCCCTACCCTATATTTACCCCTGACTAATTACTGATTAAGGATGATCAGCCATGATCATATTGAATGGTGGTGCAGGCTCGAAGGGCAGAATGGCCTAGTCCTGCACCTATTGTCTAGCAACCTAATACTGGGCAATTTAGCATGGCCAATTCACCTGACCTGCACATCTTGGATTGTGGGAGGAAACCGGAGTACCTGGAGGAAACCCACGCAGACACAGGGAGAATGTGCAAACTCCACACAGTCAGTTGCCCAGGTGGGAATCAAACCTGGGTCCCTAGTGCTGTGTGGCAACAGTGCTAACTACTGAGCCACCATGCCACCCCAGTACCCAGAGAAAACCCATGCAGACATGGGGAGAATGTGCAAACTCCACACATACAGTTGCCCAGGTGGGAATCAAACCTGGGTCCCTGGCAGTGTGTGGCAACCGTGCTAACCACTGAGCCACTGTGCGGCCCCAATTGTTTGTTAATTTTTTATTTGTTTTGTCATGACATCTGTGCCGTGACAAATATAGTTAATTGTAGCATGGAAGTTGATAACTCTGTGTATGGAGAATGGACAAAGGTGGTTGAGATGAGGAAGGCAACAATGACTGAAGAAGTCTCCAATGGACAGCCTTGTGATCACTAATTATTGGACAAAGGTCAGAACGATGTATTTTTCATTTTCAAACATCTGCAGGAATTTGTTATTTTCATACTGAGCCTGAATAAAACCTCACTAATTGCAGCTGCTGTCTCAGTTCCCTTGGTAAATGTTTGACAGAGATTTCCAGTAGTGGCAATAGCATTCTTCATCTCAGAAGCTACAAATTGACAACATCAGTGTGGGATGTGTATTCTAAGGTGTATTTGACAGCAAATCAAAAGAGGAAGACCCATAGCATCCAAGGCAGCAATGACATTAAGTGGTGAACTCAGCATATGCACAAGTGGGATGGTGGGACATTCCTGATGATGGGCTTTTGCCTGAAATGTTGATTTTCCTGCTCCTCGGATGTTGCCTGACCTGCTGTGCTTTTCCAGCACCACTCTAATCTGGACTCTAATCTCCAGCAGTACCCATTTTTGCCTACAAGAGGGATGGTGACAGTTGAAAGAGGGACAAAGGAGGGAGAATCCAATGAGTATCTCTGTGCTGGAATGAAGGTCTTCACCAGACATCTGAGCCAGCTTCTTGCCCCTCACTCTGTTCCCCATGTCTTACTTGACTCTAAGCACTTTTGCAGAAATTGGGAGGCAACTGCAGGCTCAAGAACTTGGAAAAGTAAAGAAAAATTAGAGATAAGACATCAGATTTCAAGGACAAAGGGGTCAGGGGATTTTGTTTCAGGAGACTGTGATAATGGCAGATTGAAAGGAGAAAGGGACAACACCTGAAGAGAGAAAACTCTGAACTACATAAGCTAACATGGGAACCAGAAGGTGCATCTCATGGGCAAGATGAATTCAGAGGGAGCAGGAGGGGAACTAGGAGAGAAAGTAAAGGATGATGTGAGTTCAGGGCTAGGGCAGGTTAATGGAAGTTTGTCCCAGTGGGTTAGTAGAAGTGGGGGAAAAGTGACAGAGGCAGTGAATGGGATTGTTTCGCTCTTACTTCCCTGAGCAGTGAGGTCGATAACCAAGGAGTAGAGTTTTAAAGTCTTATTTAACTCAAGAGGTAGTGAGAATATGGAACTTACTGTCTGAAAGAGTGATAGATGCAGCAATCCTTATTAGATTTTTAAAATCTCAGATATTAATTAAAGGGATTAACTTCTCCATATTTAATTTGAAATAATCTTTCCATGTTTACACTATCCCATTAGATACCAGGTAAAGTATCCCAGCTGACAATGACATTTACCAATATATTGTGTACAGAGCCTGAGTATTTTGGTGTGAAAAACACAACAGGCTAAGAAATTGGATCGCTTGGATTAAACTAAACAATGAATTTATTGTGAGACACATGTCTATACAGAAGACTGAAAAAACAACAGACAAACAAAACAATGTTCAGCATATACCCTAACCTTCTCTCTACCGAAAACAGTCTCAAGTCCCTCAGCCTTTCCTCATAAGAGCTTTCCTCCATGCCAGGCAACATCCTAGTAAATCTCCTCTGCACCCTTTCCAATGCTTCCACGTCCTTCCCATAATGCAGCGACCAGAACAGTACATCATTCTCCAAGTGCAGCCACACCAGAGTTTTGTACAGCTGCAACATGACCTCACGGCTCCAAAACTCAATCCCTCTACCAATAAAAACTATCACACCGTATGCTTTCCTAACAACCCTATCAACATGGGTGGCAACTTTCAGGGATTTATGCACATGGGCACCGATGTCTCTCTGCTCATCCACACTACCAAGCATCTTACCATTAGCTCAGTACTCAGTATTCCTGTTACTCCTTCCAAAGTGAATCATCTCACACTTTTCTGCATTAAACTCCATTGATAAAAGGAATCAAAACTGCATAAACAAACCGGTTTAACAACTGCTTGATAACTGGCTGCCTTATGCCACAAGGACAATTGATTGCCCTGCAGAAAAATTTAAAAGATTCATTGCAGGACAGGCTGTGTTTCAAACAGACCGCTAACAGTGAATGTAACAATGAACAGAGAAGCTGGATTGTGAGCAACTGGCTTTCCCTCCTGTAAAAATCCAAAAGACAGTTAGTTTTAACTTACTTGCTATAAGATTTATAATATTGCTTTTTGTTGTAAAGTTAGTTACAAAGTGTAAAGTATTACAGCTACTTCTACTGTCAGCACTTTGTAGCTAATGGGCTGTGAACAATCTATTTTGTTCAGGACGTAAGAGAAGTCATTTCCTAAAGCTAGTTAACTTCACACCTGGGTCTAAATGCTTTTTCTTCAAGACTTTCGTTATGCTTTGGTTATATGTATCTAACTATATGTTGAAAAGTATCCCTATGATTCTCTGAAGAATTTTTAATTAGAACCTTTTTTAATATTCTGAAACATCCCTAAAATCTAATTATTATGAAGTAACTTTGCTGTTTTCTGGTAGCTGCTTACGGTGTTAATAGGCTGTACCTCACCTGGTGTTTATTGATTTACTGGGGGACAATTATTCTTTCATTAGTCACTCGTCTGTTTCGTAGGCATGCCCTTATTGAAACTGTCTAGAACAAGTTGTTCATCCTGTTTATCTCTTCTGAGCCACCTAGTGTTTTAGTGCTGGGACAGGCTGCCCCATCTTGTTTTGTCGGCCATTTTGTGTGAACAAACATCGGTCATTTTGGTATAAGCATGTATAGTCCACCCCTACATTCAGTGATATTTTCTGCTTAAGTATGATAATTCAATCTGTTAGCACCAGAAAGAACATTTTGAACAACTCCTTAACCCTGAATCCATAAGGATGGCTGTTCCCCTCCGATCAACCCCCTAGTGCCCTGTAGTAGAATCCATGGATGAGTCACCGTCATGAGAAAGCTGCAACAGCAATCAAACATATGGGAAACAACAAAGGCTGAAGCCCTAATAGTATTCCAGGTGAGGGCTACAAAGCAGGGAGAATCTTACATACATCAAGACTCCATGAACGTTTTTTTTTCACATTTGAGAGGACATTAGTGAACCTGATGAAATTTTACTACAATTGACAATGGATTAATGGCCATCACTAAACTTTTAATCCCAGATTTTTATTAAATTCAAATTCCACCGTCTACTGTGGTGAGATTCAAACCCAGGTCCCAGAACATTACCTGGGTATCTGGATTAACAGTCCATGAATAATACCATTAGGTTGTCATCTCCTTATTGCTGTGTCAGCAACTTGGAATTCCTTCCTTAATTGTGAGTTTATCTATACCACATGAACTGCAGCAATTTAAGAAGGCAGCTCATCACCACCTTCACGAGGACAACTATGGATAGGCAATAAAAGTACTTGCCAGTCAGCAACACCCACATCTAACAGGTGAATAAAAATAATTCAGATAACAGGATATTTTGAAAGGTTCTTTACTGTTAAAGGAAACAAAGGACCCAATGTTTAATACCCTTGATACTCTTGTCTCAATATTTGTTTAATTGGTGAAGTTCCTATTAAATCACTTATTTATCACTGACCATTTGCTTTTTCCTTAGAGTCAACCATTATTTAATGTTAGCGAGTTTTGAGAAGATTTGTTCCTCATGTTGAGGTTCTGGATGTAGATTTGCTCCAGACATTTCCAGACATTTCGTCATCCTACTAAGTAACATCTTCAGTGTTACTTAGAAATTAACCTTCCAGTTCAGCGAGTAAACTTACATCCATTATTTAATGTCTGTTTTGCTTCTGCTGCATTTGAATGTTTGGAAAAAGTTACATTTTAAAAGCAAAATTTCAGCACCATACTAGGTATGGGCGGCAAAGTGGTTAGCATTAGGGTTTCATCTGCACTCTGTGTGATTCATCATGTATTTCTTTGTCAAATGAAGCTAAGCAGAGTCACATAATGTTACAGTACCAAGCAAACCATACCAGTAAAACCCTGTTAACTCTGCAAAGTCCTCCTTATTATCATAGAGTGTGGAAGCTGTAAGAACTTAACATACTACTGCACGATGGGATATTTGACCACGATAAAAGCTGACCTGGCTCTCATGCTAACAGCTGTAGTGGAAAAATACTGCTGGAGATAAAGACACATAGCTTGATGAAATATAAAGAGTGTATATTAAGCTCATTAGTCTCTTTGTCCTTGAGCAACATCGGTAACAAAGAGAGTTGTTGCACTGTACTTTTCTCTATCTTGATTTATTGTATTCAAGATTACTTGAGTGCTGCATGTAATTGAAGTAAAACAAGCAAAGTTGTTGTTGTGGAAATGACTTAGTCTGAGACTTTGAGTCTTGTTTTAAGAAGCTTTATTTTACTGTGAATTCTCCGAGAGGCTGCCACAGCCTTCACTGTCCTACAGCACTCTCCCGAGCCGAACAGACAGCCTATATTTATACAATGATACAAACAAGTTTGCTGTTTTACTTAGATGTCAGACTTCGGTACAATATCTCGGCTGCATGCTGGAGAACAGTACCAGTTGCCTGGGTCCTGATCATGTTACTGCTATTCTCAACATCCCACGACCCTCGACACAACAGGAGATGCTGTCTTTTTTTGGCATGGCGAACAATTGCTGCCAATGGGTGCCTGAACATCGGTGCATGGATGCGATTTTGCATCAGGTTATCCTCCAGGGTCAGCCTCATTCTATTAATCGGACACCCGAGCGGCTGTGAGCATTTGAGAAACTTTGTACTACTATGACACAGGCCCCAGCCTGGGCTTACCCGATTATTGTAGACCTTTCATCCTCTATGTTAACGAATGAAAGGGTTTCACAAGTGGAGTCTTTGCCCAAAACCATGGCAGTTTGAAGTGACCAGTGGTCTGTTAGTCCTGTCAGTTACCTCCGGTGGTCCGTGGCCTGCCATCCTGCCTCTGCGCTGTTGCTGCTGCTACCATGCTGGAAAAGGCAAAGCCTGTTGTTCTGGATCGCCATTGTACTGTTATGACCGCTCATGCCGTTTTGCTCCTTTTCAATTCGACTGCTATTCAGCATTACATTGCAGCCTGTAAGACTGGGTGTGAGGTCATGTTGTTGTCCAAGCCAAATCTATCATTCCACCATGCCCCTTCAGTGAATCCTGCTCCCCTCCTTTCTTCTTCCTCTGACTTAAAATCCTACCACCATGACTGCCTCCAGGTGGTAGCCCCGTGGCCTCTTCTCGCCCTAATTTATCTTCCTCGCCTCTTGACAAACCTGACATTGGCTCATCCCTGCGTCCCTCTGATTGTTTTCTTGCTGGTTATGTGGTCGTTACTCCCTTCGAAACGCTAGCGTCGTGTGCTCTCCCGTCCGGGACGTCAGCCCAAGTTGCTGAACTCTTTGCCCTTACTCGTGCATGTACCCTTGCCATGGGAAAATTTGTTCCCATTTATACTGATTCCCGTTATGTCTTTGGTGTGGTCCATGACTTTAGTACACTCTGAAACAATCGTGGGTTTATTATCATCTCATCCAGCAAACCTATTCAACATGCGACTCTTATCAACAACCTGTTGTGGGCAGTGCTTTGCACGTTTGGCAGTTGTCAAGTGTTCAGCTTACATCAGAGGTTTCTCACGGCGACGCTGCTGCAGATGCTGACGCCCGTGAGGCTGCTTGGACACATGCGGTCACTGTCCCATCCACCGTCAAACTTACAGCAGCTCTCCATTTGGAGCAAGCGGCTGCAAAGATGGAGTGCAATTTCCGGGCTCATGCTGGATGTTCCCCTGATACCACTTTTGGTCTTTTGCGGCATCCTGATTGGTAGGGTGGTCTGTCTGCATTCTCTCCTCCATGCTCTTGCCTGCTGGCACATGGGCAGGGACATATAGGAAAAAGAGGGACACTATATCAAATTGCCCAACAATGGTTTGCTCCCAGTATATCTGCTATCTTAAAACACATAGCCGAAACATGCGTTATTTGCCAACAGTATCATAGAGGAAGGACTCCTGCACATTTTGATCATCTACCTATCCCTTAAGGGTCACGTGGGAACTTGCAGATTGATTTTGTCCATATGACTCCTGCAGGAGGGTTTAAATACATACTGCTCATAAACAGATATGTTCTTTGGATGGATAGAGGCATTTCCCACTAGAAGGGCTAATGCCCGAACAGGAGTAAAATGCTGTATGAAAGATATAATCCCCCGATTTAGAATACCGGGAGAAATTAATAGTATCAGGGATACCCACGTTACTGGGAAAACAGCAACCGCACTGTGCGTTGTATTGGGAATTGTGTGGAAAGTTCATCTCCTCTATCAACTCCAGTCTTCAGGAATAATGGAACAAGTAACAGGATGCTAAAAAAAATACCCTTGCAGCCTTGCCAATACCCTGCATACCCTTCGAAACCAGGTTAATAGAACCACTGTCTAACCCCATTTAAAACTCTTATTGGAAGACCCATGTATACAGGTACCTGACCCCCTCTGTCTACATCAAAAGTAGCCCTGATGTGGGTAGATGGGAAAACCCTACAGTACGCTCGAGCACTGAGCGAAGGAGCCCGGGCCAATCATTCAAAGGTAGTAGAGGCCATGCCAAACCAACATGGGTTAACTACAACACCTTTTTTAGACCTGGTGATTTAGTGTATGTTAAGTCTCTTGACAAAGGCTCTCTCTCTCTCTCTCCTAGACGGAAGGGACCATATCAAATGTTACTGACAACCCGAACTGCAGTTAAATTGGAAGGATGCGACCAACTGTAAAATGCATAACCCCACCAACTCGGCAACTACTAAAACAATGATGAGAACCCTGTGGATGCAATTCCAAAACCTCCTCAGCTTGCAAACGAGATGTAGGCCTTGTGATGGTCGTGCCAAAAGTACCCGTCAGTTATGTAATGATGACACAATACATGTTAGTATCGCACTCTAACATGTTTTTAGTTGGAATGTGCAAAGGATGGGTCAGGGTCTGGGGAGAGTTAACCATCCGCAGTCAGAGGTCAAAAAAGAGTATCAGATACTTTGTAATGTTGGTTCTTCTAAGTTCAGCTTCCGCTGTCTGGTGAATTTTCCAGTATTCCCTTGCAGAGCTCCTCAGGGACGTGAGGGGTGATTACGACCCGGATGGACTCCATCGCAGGGGAAAATATGAAAACTAAAAGGGTTTTCTGTGAAAGGAGGGGTCAGGTTGCGGGCATGTATCATACAGGGATGTGATCTGAATTGCTTCTGATCCCTTATCAAGATCACTGACAATTCTCGTCTAACACACCGGGTTTGCCAAACAGGGTCAGGGAGGCAGAGTGTATTTTTCCCTTGGGCAGAACCCCTTGCACTGGTGCCTAGAGTCTCAGGTTGGGCTTTTAGAGAAGCTTCGGGTGCCAGAGATATTGATCAGAAAAACAGCTGTCCCTTTGTAACGGGAACAAAGCGACAAGACGATCAATACACCACAATTTTTTTTGTATCTGGCCTATCAAAGCGCTCGTTTGGCGGGAAAAGAAACTGCCTATTGGATGTCCTTATGCCGAACCGTTTAGAGGGGGGTTTCCCCTTGTGGCCTGAAGTTGCCAAATGGCTAATACGCCAAAACATTTCAGGTGAACCCGATGAGGACATGCAGGAGTGGAAGTCAGCATAATATCATCTAGCCTGATTTCGAGATTAGTACCAACCCAACTATAACAGATCCCAAATGCCCCCTTTCTTTGTAGTCTTTAATAACATTGTTAGCAATACCATTTGCTTCACACAAGACGGGAACATCTCTACTGACACTTCTGTGGGATCTAGTCAATGTTCTTTTGTTATCCACTGGACTGAACCAATCCAAAATTTGACGAGCTGAGGTCACTTTTAGTTTAATTGGTCTGGTGTCCTTAATAAGACTCACTGTGGAAAGACCATGGTTCCCAAGATGTGGAGGGGCAGAGATCCCAACATAACCTCTTCCAAGGGCACCTATTTGATTTGCTGTCTTCGGGCCCCCTCCTCTGGCTTCCCTCAAATCGATGAGGGTAATGGTGTATGGGATATGTAGTAGCTTGCAGCAGAGTTTTGGATGGGTTACTTTCACCCCTAAAACCCAAAAGATCCCTCACTGGATCCCTCACTTGGGTAGAGATGTCTTCCCCTCCTATTGGAATCTATCTGCAATCCCAAAATTGGGCAAATTAAAAACGGTATTAGAAATTGTGGCCAATGATACTGCTGAAGTCCTGCATGAGATCAATGCTGAGCTCGTTGCAGTTAGAACAGTGGCCCTTCAGAATTGCTTGGCCTTGGATTTTCTGTTATCCAAGGAGGGTGGCATTTGTGCTGTTGTTGTTTGGGAATGCTGTACCTACATACGTGACAATTCTAAAAATGTGATTTGGTGACTCACATTCACATGGAGGTCAAGAAATTGAGCTCCCTTTTTGATTCCGGGTGGTCTTTTGACGTTACCTGGCTCGGTAAGTGAGGATCCTCCTTAGTCATTGGGCTCGTCACCTTTACTATCATAATCCTGATACTTTGTATCATATAGAGAACTACAGGCTGTTGTTGTGCACAGTTTGTTCCTACCATATTTTCCACTCCAAAAGCTGGTGATCATCTACTGGATCGCCCATGACAACCCCTACGATGAACAGGCATGTATGAGTATGCGTCCTTTTCCAGAAGGATGTGCGCCTCCTTAGGTGGGAGATCAACAAGGAAAGAACTGTGGAAGTAGTAATTGTGGAACTTGACATACTGCTGCACGATGACCAAGGTAAAAGGTGACCTGGCTCTCAGCTGTAGTGGAAAAATACTGCTGGAGATAAAGTTGACAATCACGCAACACCAGGTGAGAATCCAACAGGTTTATTTGGAGGCACTAGCTTTCGAAGTACTGCTTCTCCATCAGGTGGTTGTGGAGCAGAATCATAAGACAGAATTTATAGTAACAGGATTTCTGTGTCATGGAATGTAATATTAAACAAATTTAGCTTAAGTCTTTCACCCTTTAGAATGATCGTGTTACTTTCGGTTCCATCATATGTAAATCCCAGAACTCTCTTAAAGTTATATTCTCAAAATAACTTTAACAATAGATGCCATCTCAGCCCAGATAATGCATTGAAGGTGTGAAGTTAAAGTCTGTCTGTGTCCCAATGTTAGGTCAGACTGATTCTATTTCTAAAGTGAGATTTACAGAATCTTACATTGTTTTATGCAGTTTTTGAGCAAAATAACGTAATTCTGCAAGTACAAATTCACCCTGCAAACCTGTGTGTGTGTATGCGCGCGCACGTGCAGGGGAGACCGAGTGAGGGTGTGTATGTCGGGGTGTGTCTGTGAGAGTGTGTGTGTATGCGTATGTGTGTGAATGTAATGGGGTATAGGTCTGTGAGAGGGTGTTGAGTGTGGGTATGTGTGAGCATATGAGAGAGAGCTTGTCTATGAGAGAGAGAGTGTATGTGTGTGTGTGTGTGTGTGTGCACGTGCACACGGGAGTGTGTAGTGCAGTGGGGGTCACCTGTAGTGTGACACGAACCCAAGGTCCCAGTTGAGACCATCCCCATGGGTATTGAATTTGGCTATCAGTCTCTGCTCGGCCACCTTGTGTTGTTGCCTGTCCCAAAGTCCTCATAATTTTATAAACCTCTATAACGTCACCCCTCAGCCTCTAATGCTCCAGGGAAAAGAAAAGCCACAGCCTATTCAGCATCTCCCTATAACTCAATCTCCAGTCCCAGCTTCATTCTTGTAACTCTTTTCTGGAACCTCTCAAGTTTAACAATATTCTTCCTACAGAAGGGTGTCCAGAGTTGAATGCAGTATTCTAAAAGTGGCCTCACCAATGTCTTGTACAGCCATAACATGATGTCCCAACTCCTATACTCAAAATTCTGACTAATTATCTGGGAACCAGGGCCAAAATTGGGTGAGCTGTTTTGTGGACTAGTCAAGTAACAGCTTGACAAAGTTATACTTATGGAATCATACCTTGCATACAATGTCTCAGACACCACCGTCAACACTGACAGGACAGACCCAGTGGAGGTCCTGAGGGCGGCATTTGCTCTGGAAATCCTCAACATTGAGTTCAGACCCCATGAAGTCTCATGGCTTCAGGTTAAACATCAGCAAGGAAACTTCCTGCTGATTAGCAAGTACATCACTACCCTCAACATTGAGCAACAATTGAAGGAAACAATGAGATTGGCAAGGCCACAAAATGTACTCTGGGTGGGGGATTTCAACGTCCACCAAGAAGATTGGCTTGGACGCAGCATTACCCATCAAGTTGGTCAGGTCCTAAATGACATTGCTGATAAATTGGATCTGTGGCAGGTGGTAAGGGAATCAACAAGACAAAGAACCATATATCACATCATCCTTACCTATCTGCTAGCTGCACTGCATGACAGTATTGGTAAGAGTGACCACTACACGATCCTTGCAGAGACAAAGTCCTGCCTTTACATTGAGAATACCTTCCAACTTGTTGTGTGGCACTATTATTGTACCAAAGAGACAGACTTCCAACAGATTTAGCAACTCAAGACTGGGCATCTACGAGTTGCTGTGGGAAATCAACAGCAGCAGAATTGTATTCCAGCACAATCTTCAACCTCATGGTCTGGCATATTCCCCCACTCAACCCTGGTTCAACAGAGAGTGTGCAATGGCATGCCAGAAGCAGCATTACACATACCTAAAAATGAGGTGACAACTTGGTGAAGCTACTAAACAGGATTATATCCATATCAAATAACATAAGCAACAAGTTATACACGAAGCTAAACAATCCCACAAGCAATGGATCAGATCTAAGTTCTGCAGCCCAAAACATCCAATCGTGAATGGTAGTGGACATTTAAACAACTCACTGGAGGAGAATGTTCCACAAATATCCCTATTCTCGATACATGTACATTCAATATAAAATATAGTGAAAAATGTGGATTGTCGCTCCTACATAGGCAGCATTCAAATTAACTTAGAATAAAATTTTTTAAACATTTAAAGAGAGTCCAGTTTTTCCTTCTTCATTGCTACAGCACACCGTCATCAGAGTCACGCTCTGGAGTTCCCAGCTCACACCATACCACTGTCCTTGATATCAAGGTCACATCTGACCAAGTATGGCACCAAAGGACCCCAACAAAACTGAGTATAAGGAGAGAAACTCTCTGCTGGTTGGTGTCATACCTGGCACATAGGAAGATGGCTGAAGTCTGTCATCCCAGCTCCAGGACAACTTTGCAGAAGTTCCTCAGGGTAGTGTCCTAGGCTCACCCATCTTCAGCTGCTCCAATGAGGCTAGTTTATTTTGGGATTATGTTTAGCATGGTCTGGTTGCAACAAGGAGCCTGTCTCCATGCTGTATGACTCTATGACCTTCCCTCTGTCATAACATCAGACGTGGGTATGCTTGTCAATTATTACACAACATTCAGCACCAATCATAACTTCTCAGGTACTGAAGAAATCTATGTTTAAATGCAACAATATCTGGGCAATATCAGGATTGGGCTGATAAGTAGCAATACAGATATACCAGGCATTGCCCATCTCCAATAAGAGACAACCTAAGTACTGACACTTGACAGTCAATAGTGTTACCATCTCTAAATCCCCCACTCTAATATTCCCAAGCATTATCACTGACCAGAGTCAACAAATAAATACAGTTGCTACAACAACAGGTCAGAGTTTAGAAGGAGTAATTGGAATACAGAGTACTGGGCTGGCTAGTGGCAAAATTGTTGATAGTGTAGATGAGCAGAGAGATCTTGGCGTCCAGGTACATAGATCCTTGAAAGTTGTGACTCAGGTTGATAGGGTTATTAAGAAGGCATACGATGTGTTAGCTTTTACTTGTAGAGGGATTGAGTTTCAGAACCATGAAATCATGCTGCAGCTGTACAAACTCTGGTGCGGCCATATTTGAAGTATTGCATGCAGTTCTGGTCATTGCATTATAGGAAGGATGTGGAAGCTTTGGAAAGGGTTCAGAGGAGACTTATTAGAATGTTGCCTGGTATGGAGAGAAAGTCTTACGAGAAAAGGCTGAGGGACTTGAGGTTGTTTCATTAGAGAGGAGAAGGTTGAGAGGTGACTTAATTGAGGTATATAAGATAATCAGAGGATTGGATAGGTTGGACAGTGAGAGCCTTTTTCCTTGGATGGTGATGGTTAGCATGAGGGGACATAGATTTAAATTGAGGGGTGATAGATATAGGACAGAGATTAGAGGTGGTTTCTTTACTCAGAGAGTAGTACGGGCATAGAACGCACTGCCTACGACAGTAGTAGACTCACCATTTTAAGTGCATTTAAATGGTCATTGAATAGGCATATGGACAAGAATGGAATACTGTAGGTTAGATGGGTTTCAGATTGGTTCCAAATGTTGGCGCAACATTGAGGGCCATTACTGCGCTGTAATGTTCTAGAGTCTAGGCAAGTTACTCACCCCCGATTCCCCAAAGCCTGTCCACCATCTACATGACACAATTCAGGGGTGTGATGGAATACTCACCACTTGCCTGGATTGCTGTAGCTCCAATAACACTCAAGAATCAACTAGGACAAAGCAGTACGCTTGATTGGCAACACATCCATAACCATCCACTTCCTCCACCACCATGCTCAGCAGCAGCAATGTGTACTATCTACAAGAGGCACTGCAGAAATCCACAGATCTTTAGATATCACTTTCCAAACCTACAACCACTTCCACCTGGAATGACAAGGGCAGCAGATAGATGGGAACACCACCTCCTGCAAGTTCCCCTCCAAACACGTAACATCCTGCCCTGGAAATATAACATCGTCCCTTCCCTGTCGCTGAGTCAAAATCCTGGAATTCCCTCCCTAAGAACATTGGAGGTCAACCTGAATGCACTGGTTCAAGAAGTCAGCTAACTGCCACCTACTCAAGAGCAACTCGGGGCAGACAATATATGGTCAGCCAGTGATGCCCATTCCCCATGGATGAATAGAAAAAGGAGCTGCATTGGCTAAACTTAGGCAAAATATAATGTTAGTGAATATACTTGAATTGTGTGATTACAAGTAAACTAAGTCAATCATGAATTGTTGGTTTCTCCATTAATCCAACACGACCTCCAGATAATTATACTGCAGATGCTATTGAAGTATTTCACTGTTATTCACAATTGGGAATGTCCTGATACATATTCTCCTGAATCACCTTCTTCCTGTGACCAAGGAAATCCTTCCAAGAAAACTGCGGCATCTGTGCATAATCAGGAGCTTCTGGACATATTGACGTCTACATTTGGTAATGTTTGATGATCAGTTCAAAGGTTAAGTTGACTGTCTTGAAATGATTGGCTTGATGGTGGGAGAGGTTTGAGACAGATCCTGCTGAGACAGACAGTGCTTTGGAACGACAGCTCTCCCTGTGTGAGCACTGGAGAGTAAACAAAGATAGCTGTCAGTGCAATAGGAGCAGATAACCTGGCTCCAAGTCTGTGTGGAGATGGTATATATGAGAAGAGGTGCAGGTGAAGCCATTCTGGCACATCTCAGTATAAGGGATTGTCTCCCATGTAGATTTGGTGATGTTCTCAGAGGTCCAACACTGCAGAGGCTTTATTAGAGACCTCCCGCATATAGGGTTTATTCATGACAGTGCACATTGATAGGAAGATAGGAGTAGAAAAGGCCATTTAGCCTGTCAAGCAGCCCCATAATTCCAAACTGATTATCCATTTCAATGCCATTTTCCCACAATATTTCCATATGCCTTAATGCAATTGTTATTTGGCAGTCTGTCACTCTGTACTGTGAACATACTGAATGAATGAATTTCCTCAGTCCTCTTGGATAGAGAAATCCCAAAATTCACAACCCTGAGTGTAAAAAGAAATCTTCATCTCAGTACAAAGTGCCTATTTGAGACACTGAAATTATGCCTTCAAATTCTAGACTCCTCGACCAGAAGGAACTTCTTACCAATAATTAACCTGGAGAAAGTGAGGACTGCAGATGCTGGAGAGTCAGAGTCGGAAAGTGTGGCCCTGGAAAAGCACAGCAGGTCAGGCAGCATCCAAGGAGCTGAAGGGTCGACATTTCGGACATAATCCCTTCATCAGGAATCTGGGGGTTTGGGGGGGGGGGGGGTTAGAGAGATAAATAGGTAGGTAGGGGTGGAGCTGTGGGAAAAGGTGGCTGGGAAAGCAATAGGTGAATGCATATGTAATTGCAATAGGTCAGTGGCGGGGGGGGGGGGGGGGGAGCAGGTCGGTATGAAGGAAGATGGACAGGTCGAACAGAGGGTGGTGCTGAGTTGGAGGGTTGGATCTGGGATGTGGTGGGGGTGGGGGAGATTTAGAAACTAATGAAGTCGATGTTGATACCATGTAGTTGAAAGATCCTAAGGCATAAGATGAGGCCTTCTTCCTCCAGTTGTTGGGTGGCTTGGTTTTAATGGTGGAGGAGGACCAGGACTTGCATGTCCTTGGGGGAGTAGGAGGGAGTGTTAAAGTGGTCAGCCATTTGGCAGTGGGGTTGTTTAGTTCATCTGTCCCAGAGGTGTTCCCTGAAATGCTCAGTGACTGCAGCAAATTCAAAGCCTCTAAAAACAGTTCTCCCTCCGCTCCATGCTTGCAGCCACACATTGCCACCTACTCTCCCAGTAGTAGGCCCTGCCCAAGCTCAAGGCCACACTCTGTCACCTCCAGCCCCACCCCCACATTAGTGATGAAAGACTTAAGCCTGAAACATTGACTCTCCTTCTCCTCGATGCTGCCTGACGTGCTATGCTTTTCCAGTGCCACACTTTTCGACAATAATAAACCTGTCTATCCTTTTAAGTATTTTGTAGGTTTCTATGAACTCATCCCTTGCTCTTCAGAACTTGTGAAAGTACAGGTTTGGGTTCCCCAATCTCTCTTAATAGAACAGTCTTGCCATCTGGGGAACAAATCCAGTGAACCTTCGCCTTTGGCAAAATCCTCCTTAAGTTAATAGAACTAAAACCGCACATAATACTACAGGTACAGTATAACCAAAGTTCTTTATAACTCAAGCAAAGCTGTGTTACTCCTATACTCAAATCCTCTTGTGACTGAAGGCGAGGTCCCATTCGCCTTGCCATGTGGTCTTTGGCACAGCAACAATGTCACTGGATTGCAAATGGACCAGGTAAATAGCCTGAGGATACAGGTTTAGAAGCCAGCATGGCAGCTCATGAAATCTGAATCAAAAGGGGCTTTGTGGCTGGGTAGTAATGTTCCAACCTCTGGAAGGTCTGTGTTCAAATTCTATCTACTCTGAGTTAAGTGAATCATAACTCACCCAGAACAGCTGTTTAAAAATAATTTAATGATTCCTCTGGGTCAGAAGGTCCAGGCTTAAGTCCCACCTGCTGCTCAGGTTGTCATAAAATATTCAAAATAGGGCTGATTAAGAATAATTTAGCGGCTCTTGCAGTGCAGTGGTAGTATCAATACCTCTGGGTCAGAAGACCTGGGTTCAAGTCCCACCCGACCTGGACCTATACCATCATTGTCTTAACAGGGTGATTAATAGTTTACCATTAGCCTTCATATTTGGTTGCTGCAATTGCATATTAGCTTTCAGTAACTGATTTATGAGGACACCCAAGTACCTTTGCATATATCCATTTCTAAACTTTTATTACTTAAGAAATACTCTGCACATTTGTTCCTATTACCAAAGTGGTTAATCTCTTATATTCCAATTCTGTTTTCTATTACCAAGTATTAACTAAAATCCCAATTGATAATTTATGTCAGTACATTATCTCCTATACCATCTGCTTTAATGTTGCCAACCAAACTCCTGTGGGGAAATTTTTATCAAAAGCTGGAAATTTGAAAATCAATGTATATTCCGTCCAATTTGCTTTTACCAATTATGTGACAATCCCAAATCTCCAACAGGTTTGTCAAAAATACATTTGTCAAACATGATTTCCCATTCACCAATCTATGCAGACAATGTCCAATCAGATCATTGTTATCAAATGTCCACTGACCATACCTATAATACATTCCAACATTTTCCTTATCACTGATGTACCAAGGTCTGTAGTTCCCAGTTTTCTTTCTCCCTCCCATCTAAAACAGGTGGTCACATTTTTGACCTGCCAATCTGCAGGAACTGTTCCAGAATTTTGGAAGATAACTCCACAGCTTGATTTTCAATGTGTTCTGGGATGTAGAGTATCAGGTTCCAGACTTATCAAACTTTGTCCCATTTATTTCTCCATTAAATCTTCATATGAATACTGTTGGTGTACATATTTAATAAGTAAGGAGGATGAAAACTGAAATTTGGAACTGTTTGGACATTTTGGATTCAATGGTGTTTGGAGTGCTATGTGTTTTTTATTGGAGTTTTGTTCAGCAGTCATTACTGAAGTCAATGTTTAATGTGTGTTGTAAGTCACCCATTTTTCTGAAAATCAAGTGACTTTGGAAAAGCAATGGAGGTAATCAAAGAGTTAAAAAATAAGGCTTATTGCCTTAAGCACTTGGAAATATAGCTTCATAGCATACTTTGAGAGAACTTGAAGCCTGTGTGTTCGCCTAGCAATACAGAATTGTAGAATCCCTGTGTTGAAAGAGTCTATTCAGCCAATTGAGTCTGTTCCCAGCCGATGAAGACGATCCCACCCAGACCCCTCAACTATCCCCGTAATCCCACATTTATCATGGTTAACCCACCTCACCTGCACATCTTTGGACTGTGGGTGGAAACAGGAGCACCTGGTGTAAACCCTTGCAAACCTTTATTGTGACACAAATTTGTGACAGCTTCAGATCATCATAGTGAAAAGACACTCAAAAAGTTTCCAAGTAGCTTTTTATATAAAGCTCAAGGTCATAGCGTGCACCCCGCTTGTACACTATTGGTCAGAAGAGCTGAGTTGTCTAACTATAATTGGATCTTTGGTACAGCATTATATATCAGCAATTTGCCTCCATAATTTACTTGCTGTAATGTCCTGATTGGACTGGTCTGGCGTTCCAAAAGTTTAACTATTGATCATAACTTTAATTTACTTAACCCAACAGACATTCTGCCACCCTCAGCAATTTCAATGTACAATAGCTTGCATATTCCCTACCAGGTAGTTCCCATACCAATGATTCATTTCTCCCTGGCTTAGACATAGTCTGTGCAGTGCAGAAGAGGTCTACTGGAAATGTCAAAGCATCTCACCTAGGGAGAAGTAGCTGCAGCTGCCTGTTGCCAGCACCATTTAACTAACAAAAACAAACAATATAAAATGAGAATTCCTACAAGTAAAACTATATACTCTACCAGTGATGCCCCCAGTGAACCCAACCATCCAGTTGCCCAACTCCATAAGGCAGGAGTTGGAGCTTGACTGAGTTTGTCCATCTCTTTTCAGATATGTGCTGCTAAATCAGTGATCCCATCAGAATTGTCTGGGATATAAATACACCATTCAGCCCCAATTTGGGCCTCCCTTTTCAGCCAATATTGAATCTGTTCTACAGTGCTGTTTCATGGATGGCTACCATTTCAGCGCTTTTTTTTTCCTTTGTAATGTCATTGGCCATCTGTTCCAGAGCAGCTACCATGTTGATAGATTCCCTCGTCAGTTTTGCAGTCCCATTCCAGGGGAACAAGATGCCAAAGAATCTGTTTCTATCATGACCCTTGTGAATCGTTGCCGTCAGGGTATCCCAGATAGAGAGAATGAGTGACAAACAAAAGGAACAAGATAACTCAAATAACACAGTCCCATCCGTGATGACGGTAACCAGGCATCGGCCTTTCGGTCGCAAACAAATTTAGTGCCATTATCAGGGGTAAACCAAATTATTATCTCAGGATACCGCACCTTTGCTGGAAAGTACCTTGCTGGTGAGGTTTTGGAATGTCAGGAAGGTAGAGTCAACATCTTAGGTTACCTTCCAATATTGGGAAAATGTGCTGTATCTCATCTCCTGTGCTCCAGTCTGGATTTTACATAAACATATCCCTCCTGATCATCTCCCATTTCTGGAGATATTAGTAAGGGTAAAGAAAGGAGATTAATGTGAGGTGTTGTAATTAGGCAGATACCACCTCTGAAAGGCAGTTAGGTTGTAACCCGTTGACTCCCACTGCTCTCGGCGGGGGGGGGGCAGTCATGTGCACCCAATATACCCTTGTCTCTGCTGAGGACTGCCATGTCAGTCATGCCAGATACTCTAAGGAGAGTTTCTGGCAAATTATCCATTCTGCCATTTAGATGTATTAAAAAGGATTCGTCTTAAGGGAACATTCCTTTTCAAGTGGATGAATACGTGGGAGCACACCCAATAACTGGAAACACTAGCTTGTTTGTAATAGGTATAGGAGATACATAAAAAGGTATTTACATGTAATTCCCTTTTCCTTCGTCTCCCTCCTGGTGCAGGGGACTGATAAGTTACTAGTAAGCAAACATTCAAAATACATAGTTAGTAATATAACTAACTTCCACAGGATCAAATGGTTTTGGATCAAACATTTTAGTCCTTATTAAGCTTCAACTTCAGTCACTGGTTGCTCTTTCAATGTGTTACATATGTATCCAAGCTTTCTTCCCTTGGACCTTTACTGTGGCTTGTGTTGTCAGCAACACCTGGTAGGGTCCTTCCCACCTGGCTCCCAATGGCTCCTTACATATTTTCTTAACGTAAAGCCAGGCTCCCAGGGATATCATGACACCCTTCTGGTAGATCACCCAGGGTGCTAATATCTGTCAGGAGGTAGGACTGACAGTATTGGTCAGGTTTCTCTGTGTTCGATGGTCAGATCACTTGACATCATCAGACACCTCATTGCCGATGAAGGGCTTATGGCCGAAACATTGATTTCCACTGCTGTACGGATGTGGCCTTACCTGCTGTGCTTTTCCAGCACCACACTCATGACAGATGCCAAATCACGTTGAGTTTTTGGACCAGCCACACAGAGCTGTTAGAGGAACTATGTTTTCACCAGTACATATTGTTCTTCAAGTTGTTGGATCATGGACAAGATTCCTGCGTTTGAGGCTGGGCTGATGGGATATTGGTGCATGGGGTGATGACACCAGTAAACGATTTGGGTTCCATCCGGAGTCAACCACAATTGTTCTTGTTCTTTGCCCAGTGTGGGTGTTTTTTCAGTTCTTCTTTTCTCAAACGTCTAATCAACCATGTCACCCAGCCATCCTCAGAATGCAATGAAGAATTTACCTGGATCAGGACGTCCCTACCTAAGAGAGTTTTTCCCACCAAGCCCGATGCAGTTAATTCATGTAGACTAAGTTCTATTGATACTGGACATGTTCTTTTGATGGTCAAGCTTTCACCCCCAGCACCACGGGCTGATCGTATTTTACTATCCAAAGGCAAAGAGTTTCCATTGCATAGCCACAAGGAGGTCAATTCTGCCCGTGTCCAGGAGAAAGTCTGTATCTTGATTGCCTACCCTCGTAAATATATACATTCCATCACCTCATTGTACTAGTGTAAGGGCAGACTCAGCTAGTGCTTTGTCAAATTAAGCAACTCCTTTTGTTGTGCAGTGGAGAGCTGTTTAAATCTCTCCAAGGGATGTGGTTCTTTAAGGATGGTCCTCCAGACATCAACATCTCAGCATCTTTGTTTGCCCTATATATCTTGGGAAAATGGCCCTCTTTTTTGCAATAGAGACACTTCTCACAAGGTCTTCCTGACAACTGTTTGTCTGGTTCTCTGGATTTCCCTGCAGCAACCTGCAAGGTCCTAACTTTAGCTCCCATGCCCTATCCAAGTGGTTACACCAGTCCACCATGCCCACCTAAGTTATTCCTCTGCCTTCTCAGTCTGGTAGGGATATCTTCATTATCTTGGCCCACTACAAAATTGGTTTTCAGGGGACCATTTCCTCAGGTCCCTCCTTCCTGATCCCTGAAGTATCTGTTCCCATCTAGCCTCTATCCATTGTTCATCATCCCAAAGGGACTCTTGGGCCCTCCTAACTGATCTCTTCCATTCTTGGCTAGGTACCATCATAATCAGAATCGGATCCCCATGGATCCCCAGATGGATATAGATGCCTTTCAAATGTTTCAATATTTCCCACATTTTCAACCTTCCCTTTTAGAGATGGTAGTTCTGTCGACTGTTTATCAATTTTCTTAGGATCTACTGGTTTATGATTAAAAATGCTTGACATATCCATGTTTGACCATAACCACCCCATCATTATTCTTCATTTCTTCACATTTAACTTTAGTTCGTCTTGTTTTCAAAGGGGTGAGCCTTGGGCCACCTTTTTCACTCGAGACTCTGGAGGATTCCGAATCTGTTTCAAAACCCATCTGTGTCTCTGTGCTTTTCGCTGTTCACTTCCTAGTTGACTTATGCAGGGGTACCCTGGCCAAGATACAGTGCATTTCCCCTTGACAGCTAGTTGTGTTTCCAATTCTTCACAAACTGTTTCCAGTTGGCTCTTGGTACTGGGCAAATCATGCTCACATTGGGAACACATCATGATTTTGGTTTTGCTGTTGGACCTATCCCATGAGGACCAGGGAATCACCTGACTCATTCTTTCTCCTTCATGTAAGTCGCTTTTTCCCAAATGCTTTAAATGTCATCCAGGGACCACTGGAGTTTTAAATTCGCATGGAGGACAGACTGAATCTAGACAATCAACCACTACTCTGCAGTTGTTTTATATTTTTGCAGATATCTCAGAAAGTTTCAGAAAACAACATCTTTAACTCTCTCAAAATCTGTTATCTACATACAAAAAAATCACACTTGTCTGACTTTGCATTTGAATTGAAATCGGTCAGAAAGATACTCTATCATTCAACAGACATCAGCAATTCGATCTCGTTTACAGGAAGTTCGGGAAGAAGTTAACTCACTTCATTGTGAAAATCTGGATCTTTGAGTGGGTATCGCTTTTCACAAACATCATACTTGGAGGGTTTCTTCTCCATGACAATCTCATGGTGTTTCAAGAAGTTGACAATAATACAAGATTATCCCAAAACTCACATGTGAACGATTCGTTTCTTGTGTGGATCCTCTGATTCACAGCAATGACTTTGTGGTTCAAGAAGTTCAATGACCATCTGAATGACTAGTCACACATCCTGCACCTGGAAGGTATCCCCCCTGTGTGAATGTTCTCGTTTAACAGAACTGTCCAACATGTCACAAAGGTTTGTTGAAATTTAGGTCTGAAGTCTTATTTTCCAGTGTGGAGCTTCTGATGGACTATCAGGCTCAATTGTGTTGCGATGGCTTTGACACACATCTCTCCTTTTAAGGCTTTCTAGTTATCATGAACCTTCTGATGTCTCAGGAAAGTGCTAGATGTGGCAAAAGCCTTCTCACACACCTCACATTTGAACGGTTTCTCGCTAGCATGTGAATGTTCATGTCTGCGAAGACCAGATGACTGTGAGAATGATTTATTACACTGCTCACATGTGAATGGTTTGTCCCCTGTGTGAATGCATCGATGTTGGCGAAGGGACGATGATGCTGAGAATGATTTGTCACACACTTCACATGTGAATGGTTTCTCCCCAGTATGAATGTATTGGTGTATGCAAAGATGAGATGAATTTGAAAATGATTTGTCACAGACCTCACAAGTGAATGGTTTCTCCCGCATATGCAAACATTCCTGTCCACAAAGACCAGATGACTGTGAGAATGATTTTTCACAGACCTCACGTTTGAATGGTTTCTCCCGAGAATGCAAACGTTCATGTCTACGAAGACCAGATGGCTGTGCGAATGATTTATTACACTGTTCACATGTGAATGGCTTTTCCCCTGTGTGAACACGTCGATGTTTGTGAAGGGATGATGAGTCTGAGAATGATCTGTCACACACTTCACATGTGAATGGTTTCTCCCCAGTATGAATGCGTTGGTGTACACGAAGGTGAGATGAATGTGTGAATGACTTGTCACAGACCTCACATGTGAATGGTTTCCCCCAGTGTGAATGCGTTGATGCAGACGGAGATGTGCCGTCTGTGAGAATGATTTTTCACACACGCTACATGTGAACGGCTTTTCTCCTGTGTGAATATGTTGGTGGGACAGAAAGGTTGTGGATGTTGCAAAAGCTTTACCACAGTCTTCACATTTGAACGGTTTCTCCCCTGTGTGAATGTATTGGTGTATGCGGAGGTGCGATGACTTGGAGTATGATTTGTTGCACACCTCACACGTAAAAGGTTTCTTCCTGTGATGGATACTTTGGTGTTTCATAAGCATCGATGATTGTCTGAAGTCTTGGTCACAGACCTCACACTTAAATTGTTTCTCTTCCATATGAGTGTTCAACAAATGCACATATGTTTTGGAGATCTTGACAGACTTGGAGCCCACCTCACATTCCTTACCCTTGAAACGCCTCTCACCTGTAGATATGAGTCAGTGGTTCATAAGGCTCCAGGAATCATTGAAGCTGTCAACACACTTGGAGCCACTCACACTTCTTCCCTGCCTCACCCTCACCAAGCTGAACCATTGGCTGGTTCTGATAGAAGGCTCCACACCACTGATCAATTTCAGATCTGATGATCTGTCAAAGCTCCCCCGACCCGACCAACTTCCAAATGATAGTTTCACTGCCCAACCTTCTCTGTGTAGAGCAATGCAGTGAAAGGACTTCCCACAGTTGTGCAGTTGTTACTTGGGTGATGGTCAGGATCTATCTGCAGTCTCTATTCTCTCTGTATTCTCTGGAGAAGTACTGTGAAATCCTTCTGTAAAACAGGAAAAGGAAATATGTGGGTACTTTTGTTCCATTTTCAATGGAGTGGTTTGTCAAGTGAGAGTCATGGCTCCTAATCTGTCTGAAGTCACACAATCAGCTTCTCTTCTGCTCAGTAATAGAGGAACTGAGTTCTTGGGTGCCTAGCTCAAGGAGTCACATGACCAGAGATGTGGAAGTGCTCACCAGTGCCTGACCTTCTGTGTTTATACCATTGGTGCCCTATCGAAAGCTCAGTTTCATACCATCTCAGACACTGCAAACCAAGAGCTGTCCCTTCCTCTGTGGAGTTTGACCGTTATCACCAGAGGGGAGGAATCTTGTTCCTGCGTCACAGGTTGGGACTGGAGGTGTTGCTGGATGGATTGGAAGGGAGCAGGACAGTCCTTTTAGTCTCCCATAGGAGCCACAGCACCAGCCCAAGTCTGCGTGGACACAATTTGTAGCCTAGGTTGATGAAGCATCCTGGGTGCAACAGAATATCCAGCACTGCGGGAGAAATGTCAATGATCTTCTCAGCTCCCCAAGGTTAAGTGCCTCCATCTTCTCTCAGCATCTCACACTCACAGGATCACCACTTAATCTAATGTTGCCACAGCATATGCCTCTCACCCAACGTTCAGAGAATACAAGTCTCAATATTGTAGGTATCATGTCCATCCTCACCAAACCCATTGTCCCATACGGCTAACCCTTCCTGTCTTCTGCATTTCCTACAACCTCACTGGTGACACTTCACTACCTCTCCAGCTCATACACCACCAATAACTGCTCTTCCATCGCTTTCAATGAAATGCAATTCCTCCCTTTGTCTCATTGATAAATATGGGGTCACGGGGAGAGGGTAGGCAGTTTGGCCTGGATGGGATGCTCTTTAGAAGATGAGTGTAGTCTCAATGAGCTGAATGGCCTCTTCATACATTGTGGGAATTCTATGAACTCAGCAGGTCTGGCGAAACCAGCAGAGAGAGAAAAATAGTGTTAATGTTTCAAGTTCAGTGACAGGTCAAAAGGATTACTTGACTTGAAACAGTAACTGTTATCTCTCCACAAATGCAGAGCTACTGAGAGCAAATTCTGTTTTGATTGGAACATGCTGCAGGTCTGACTTGAGTAAGCAGGGCACTATAAACTGACAGGTCCACCCCACGACTGTTCAGTGCTGCCCACTATGACAAATAGCCTGCCTCATCCTCCACATTAAAAAAAAATGCAGGCCATAGAGAACTGACAACCTGTAACTGAGCATTAAAACCCTCTGCTTTAAGAAAGCTACCTTATGAACACTGGCAGTTTGTGAGTCAATGCTGAAGTCAGTGAGTGTGAGGTGCCAGTGAGGATGTCAAAAAAAATCAAGACCACAGATCATGCTTTAGTGTTCAACACTGAATTGTGGAGATTATAATTTACCATAACAGAAAATGAGCTGCTATTCCCTGAGTTTATGTTCTGCATTGTTGTAGCAGACAGAGGACAACCGATTGACAAATGAAAACATGCGACAGAAAACGTTTTGATGTAGTGAGTGGTCATGATTTAGAATGCACTGCCTGAGAGAAGGTGGAGACTGAAACTTAAAAAAAAACTGTAGAATGATCTGAAGAGAAATATTGTGCAGGCTCAGGGAGCAGGTGAGTAAGTGCGATTGACCAAGTGGCTCTTGTAGAAAAGCAACTGGCAGTAAAGCCCTTCCTTGCGCCCAAAGGCGATGATTTTTTTTTGTTTAACCTATTTTGATATTAAACACCTATGGACTCTCGGTCCAGAGGTAGGGACACTACCTCTATGCCACAAGAGAGCCACTAAAATTGTGGCTCCCAGCCTGGACCCAACTCATCTGACAGTGGGGAAGAGCAACAGGATAGGGCAAAAAAGCGAGAATGGGAGCAATGAGGAGAGGATTGGACTACTTGAGTCAGGAACCTACAAAGGCATGGATGAGGGTTTAAACAAGAAATAAGCGAACATAGAACAAAACAGCATAGTACAAGCCTTTCGGCCCTTGAGGTTACGCTGACCTGTGGAACCAATCTGAAGCTTATCTATTCTACACTATTCCATTTTCATCCACATGTTTATCCAATGACCATTTAAATTCCCTTCAGGTTCCACACCCATATTACACTCTTGAGTAAAGAAACTACCTCTGACATCTGTCCTCTATCTATCAGCCCTCAATTTAAAGCTCTGTCCCTTGTGCTAGCCATCACCATCCAAGGAAAAAGGCTCCCACTGTCCACCCTCTCTAATCCTCGGATTACCTTATATGTCTCAATTAAGTCACCTCTCAACCTTCTTCTCTCTAATAAAAACAGCCTCAATTCCCTGAGTCTTTCCTCATAAGACCTTCCCTCCATACCAGGCAACATCCTGGTAAGTCACATATGAACCGTTTCCAAAGCTTCCAGGGCATTGCATCACTGGCCTCTCCTGAAAGTGAACCTTTATCATTTTTCACTTTGTGGTGTTCCTGACAGAGAACTCTTCATCAAATCAGACACAGTCACAGAAAGTCCAATACAAAAGGAATGTGGTAGAGCTGCATTGATAGAGGAGCAGCTTTTCAGGTGAGAATTCAAATGAGGCCCCTTCTCTCTCAGATGAGGGTAAAAGAAGCCACAGCATGATTTTGAAGAACAGGGGAGTTATCCCTGATGTCCTGGCCAATATTAATCGTTAATGAATGCCATTAAAAATCTCATTGTCTGGATATTATCACATTACTGTTTGTGGGAGTTTGCAACGTGCAGACTTGGAGCAGGTTGTTCTGAAAAGCTCCATATAAATGTAAGTCTTTCCCTTACATCTCTCCTGAGGATGTTATAGATATTGAATGTGCTTACATGGATCTGAAAAGAGAGGCAGCATCCAAATCCCAACTCACAGAGCTGACCTTTCACTTTCCACAGGATAATAACCAGCTCCCAAAACATACACACAACTCAACAACAACACACACACAACCAGAAAGAATCCGCAGACACTCAACAACCCCCAAATAATGACACTCACCTTCTCAAATTCAGGCATCAGCCATTAACAAAATTCAACCAGTAAATCAGAGGGAAATGCTTCCAATAAACACACTCAATATCTAACACACAGCTCCAGTCAAACAGTTCAGCACAAAGCACAGAGTAAACAGCCCTCTCAGCTGGATCTTCTCACACAGTATAAGAGACATTTCCACCCCGATTACCCACAGGTTAGTTAGACTGCCTGAAGATTGGTGTGGATATTATGGGATACAATTTGTATAAAAGCTGCTCCTTCACTCACCATTTCCTCACTCGGTTTTCAGTCTCTATAGGAAGTGAACCAGCTCTGGAAGAGGAAGAGGAGACAATGGGCAGAGTGGGTGGGCTCTCTGATTGACGTCTCTCACAGTCAATCCAAATATTTGTGGAGCAACAGGAGTTTCCTGAAACCTGGGAAACTGACCGGGGAAATGGAGGTGACTTTGAGCAGCAGATCAGGTGGGGATTTAAACTTGTCACTGTCCCATCTGAATGGAAAACCTCACTTATTGCAGCTGCTATCACAGTTCCCCTGGTAAATGTTTGACAGGGATTTCTGGTGTGGGAATAGTATTCTTCATCCCTGGAGGCTTTCAAACTGTCGTCAGTGTCAGACATGTGTATCCTGAAGTGTATTACACCCACAAGATACAAAGCACCGATGGAATCAGCATATGGAGCCATATAGTCATCAAGATGTTCAACTCAGAAACAGACCTTTCAGTCCAAATCTTCCATACTGACCAGTTATCCTAACCTAATCCAGTCTCATTTGTCAGGACCTGTCCCAAATCCCTCCAAACTCCTCCTGTTTATATACTCATCCAGATGCCTTTTAAATGTTGCAATTGTACCAGTCTCCACCACATCCTCTGCCAGCTCATTCCACACATGCACCACCCTCTATGTGAAAAGGTTGCTCCTTAGATCTTTTTATATATTTTTCCTCTCACCTTGAACCTATGCTCTCTAGTTCTGGACTCCCCCACCCCAGGGAAAATACCTTGTCTGTTTATCCAATCCAGGCCCCGAATGATTTTACAAACCTCTATAAGGTGACCCCAGAGCCTCCAACACTCCAGGGAAAACAGCCCCAGCCTATTCAGCCCCTCCCGACAAGCTCAAGCCCTCCACTTCTGGCAACATCTTTGCAAATACTTTCTGAACCCATTCAAGTTTCACAACATCCTTCTGATAGCACACAATATGCCAAAGTGGCCTAACCAATATCCTGTACAGCCACAACATGACCTCCCAACTCCTAAAGTCAATGCTCTGACTAATAAAGTGTTAGAAACGAAAATCACTTCTTAATAATCGCTCTAGACAAATTCAGGAAAACAAAGTTTTATTAGCAAGTCTGCAGAGTCGGGCACCCTTCTGAGTAAAAGGCGCCCCGAGGCTTACAAAGTTTCTCATTATATACAGCACAAGTCCCTCCCCTCCTTGGTTCTAACGAGCCATGAGGTTCACATTCTTAAAAACATCATTATTCTCCAATTTGCACCCTTATCACAAAGTCTGCAACAAATGTCTCCAGACCCTCCCCTTCCTGGCTCTTAACGAGCCATGAGGTTCACATTCTTAAAAACATAATTATTCTCCAATTTGCACCCTTATCACAAAGTCTGCAATAAATGTTCTCCAATGTCTCCAGAGTTGTTGCCTTTCTCCCCCTGTAGTCTTATCAGTCAAGGACTCATCCTTCCCTGCCTGTGTTTATGGTTTCATCAATCAAGGGCCTGTTTGTTTTTACTCTACTCACAAATGGTCAGCATCATGGTCAATTTAAACTATTTTACTTTTGAGTATACCAAATGTTTTTTAAAAATGCAAAAGTCTAATGTTTTTAGAAAAGAAGTCACTCTGCTCACAAATTGTCAGCATGCACAATTTAAACTATTCTAATTTTGAGTATACCAAATGTTTTTTTAAAAATGCAAAAGTCTAATGTTTTTAGAAAAGAAGTCACTCTGCTCACAAATTGTCAGCATGCACAATTTAAACTATTCTAATTTTGAGTATACAAAATGTTTTAGAAAAGAATCAAAAGTTTTGTCTTTTATTATAGATCAGTCTGTGGTCTAGGCACATCTTAAAGTTTGAACCGAAATTACCTCTCACGTAAAGGAAAGCATACGAAATGTCTTCTTCACAATCCTATTTACCTGTGACTCTAATTTCAAGCAACTATGAACCTGCATCCCAAGGTTTCTTTGTTCAGCAACACTCCCCAGGAATGTGCCATTAAGTGTATAAGTCCTGCTCTGATTTGCTTTTCCAAAATGCAGCACTTCATATTTATCTAAATTAAATTCCGTCTGCCACTTCTCAGCCCATTGGCCCATCAAATCAAGATCCTGATGCAATCTGAGGTAACCTTTTTTTCTATCCACTACATCTCCAATTTTGATGTCATCTGCAAATTTACGAATTATACCACCTCTGTTCACATCCAAATTGTTTATACAAACGATGAAAAGTAGTGGACTCAGCACCAATCCTTGTGGTACACCACTGGTCACAGGCCTCCAGTCTGAAAAGCAACCTTCCACCACCACCCTCTGTTTTCTACATTCCTGCCAGTTCGACCCCAGGGAAAAGACTTTGTCTATTTATCCTATCCATCCCCCTCATAATTTTGTAAACCTCTATAAGGTCACCCCTCAGCCTCCGATACTCCAGGGAAAACAGCCCCAGCCTATTCAGTCTCTACCTGTAGCTCAGATCCTGCAACCCTGGCAACATCCTTGTAAATCTTTTCTGAACCCTTTCAAGTTTCACAACATCTTTTTGATAGGAAGGAGACCATAATTGCACGCAATATTCCAACAGTGGCCTAACCAATGTCCTGTACAGCCGCAACATGACCTCTCAACTCCTGTACTCAATACTCTGACTAATAAAGGAAAGCATACCAAATGCCTTCTTCACTATTCTATCTACCTGTGACTCCACTTTCAAGGAGCTATAGGCTTAGGTGAGAGGGGAAAGATATAAAAGAGATCTAAGGGGCAACTTTTTCATGCAGAGGGTGGTACGTGTGTGGAATGAGCTGCCAGAGGATGTGGTGGAGGCTGGTACGATTGCAACATTTAAGAGGTATTTGGATGGGTATATGAATAGGAAGGGTTTGGAGGGATATGGGCCGGGTGCTGGCAGGTGGGACTAGATTGGGTTGGGATATCTTTTCGGCATGGACGGGTTGGACCAAAGGGTCTGTTTCCATGCTGTACACTTCTATGACTCTATATCCAATTGGCTAGTTCTCTCTGAATTCCTTGTTAACCAACCTCCCATGAGGAACCTTATCGAAGTCTTACTGAAGTCCATATAGATCAAGTCCTCTGCTCTGCCCTCATCAATCCTCTTTGTCACTTCTTCAAAAACTCAATCAAGTTTGTGAGACATGATTTCCCATGCACAAAGCTATGCTGACTGTCCCTAATCAGTCCTTGCCTTACCGGATACATATAAATCATATCCCTCCGGATTTCCTCCAACAATTTACCCACCATCGATGTCAGGCTCACCAATGTATAGTTCCCTGGCCTTTCCTTACCACCTTTCTTAAATAGTGGCGTCACATTATCCAACCTCCAATCTTCCGCCACCTTACCTATGACTATCCATGATACAAATATCTCAGCAAGAGGCCCAGCATTCATTTCCCTGGCTTCCCACAGAGTTCTGGGGTACACCTGATCACGTGCAGGAAAGAGAAATGCAGGGGGGGACAGAGAAATGTTGGGAGTATGATTGGGGTTGGGTATGTCACCTGTGACTAAAAGAGTGATTTGGGACACATTGTGACAGTCTCCAACATGAGTTGATATCTGACATCTCTGCCAAGTTCAATGGCGGAGGACCCTCCTGTAAAGATTCAGCTCCCTTCTCAACTCCAATTTCTGAATATCAATGTTCATCTCATTCATTTCCTCTACCAGAATGTTCCAATCCATTCACATCTCTCAGGAACCTTGTTTGAGAGTGATATTGTTCAGAGTGCAGGACAATAGAATGTTTATGGCCATTCTCTCTCGACCTGAAATACAGCAATCCACTCCAAGATACGGCCAATACTTTGATCAGTTCTTCAACATCCCACTCACTTCTTTCAGTGAGCTGCCTCAGAGAGACATTGTGTGAATAAACAACACCTCCTATTGTGCTGCATGAAATGCAGACATTTGCAAGGGAAGGAACCAGCTCACCATAGCTCCATGACCTTCCCCAAATATTAGTGTGGTGTCGGAGTTCCTGACAATGAAAACATTATGGATGATCTAGTGGGAGTGGGTTCATATGGAGTATTCTCAGACAGCCATGAAGGAGGGTAATTGCTTTCTATTCAAGGAGCTCTCTAAGTCTCCACATGTGAACTTCAGTGCCACGATAGTGCAATCAGTCACTGCCAGGACCTTGGGAAAACACCTATTCTTTAAAATATCAGTGAGTGTTGACTTAAATTTTATCAAGACATTGAGGCTAAGAGCACTTTACTCTCCTCTTGGTTTCAGTATTGTAAGGATAGAAACTGCACTATTTTGAAATATCCTAAATAATAAAATCAAATTTTGCAAGACACTCCTTGCAAAATTATTGAGGTAATAATGTAATTGTTATTCTATCAATTTATTTTAACTAATTCTCCTTTTAGAGTTATATAGCTGAACAGCATGGAAACGAACCCTTCAATCCAACTTGTCCATGCCTACCAGATATCCTAAATTAATATCGTCCCATTTGTCAGCATTTGGCCCACATTTTTCTAACCCCTTCCTATTCATATATTCTTTCAGGCATCTTTTAAAACTTGTAATTGTACCAGCCCCCTTCTCTGGCAGATCATTCCATACATGAACTACCATATGCCTGAAAATGTTGCCCTTTAGGTCCCTTTTAAATCTTTCCCCTCTCACCTTAAACCTATGTCCTCTTGTTTCAGACTCTGCTACCCTGGGGAAAAGACCTTGAATATTCAACCTGTTTATGCCCCTCATGATTTTATAAATTTCTATAAGGCCACCTGTTCGCCTTTGATGCTCGAGGGAAAAAAGCCTCAGCCCATTCAGCCTGTCCCTATTGCTCAAATTCTCCAACTTTGGCGATCTCTTTGTAAATCTTTTCTGAACCCTGTCAAGTTTCACAACATTCCTCTTATAGCAAGGAGAACAGAATTGAATGCAATATTCCAAAAGTGGCCAAACCAATGTCCTCTACAACCACAACATGACCTCTTATACTCAATACACTGGCCAATAAAGACAAAACACCCTCTTCACTCTCCTATCTACCTGCACTCCACTTTGAAGGAATTATGAGCCTGCACCCCAAGGTCTCCTTGTTCAGCAACACTCCCCAGGACCTTACCATTAAGTGGGTACATCCTACCCTTTCTAAAATGCAGCACCTCACATTTATCTAAATTAAACTTCATCTGCCACTCCTCAGCCCCTTTGGCCCATCTGATCAAGGTCCTAATGTACTCTGAGGTAACTTTCTAGGCTGTCGACTGCATGACCAATTTTGATGTCGTCTGCAAATTTACCAACCATATCTCCTATGTTCAGATCCAAATCATCTTGCCTGGGTGTACCTCTGCCAACACTCAAGAATCAGCCAGGACAAAGCAGTACGCTTGATTGATCCATGTGCACCCACCTCCTCCACCACCAATGCTCAGCACCAGCAGTATGTACTATCTACAAGAGGCACTGCAAAAATCCAAAGATCCTTCGTCATCACTTTCCAAACCTACAGCCACTCCTATCTAGAATGACAAGGGCAGCAGATAGATGGGAACACCGACACCTGCAAGTTCCCCTCCAAGCACTTACCGTCCTGACTTGGAAATATAACGTCGTTCCTTCCCTGTCTCTGGGTCAAAATCCTGAAATTCCCTCCCGAAGGACATTGTAGGACAGCCCACAGCATGTGGATTGCACTGGTCCAAGAACACAGTTCACTGCCACCTACTCAAGAGCAACTTGGGGTAGACAACATATGCTGGTCAGCCAGTGATGCTCATTCCCCACAGGTGAATAAAAAAAGGATCCGCATTTGCTAAACTCAGGCAAAATATAATTTTAATGAATATACTTTAATTGTGTGATTACAAGTAAAATAAGTCAATTATGAATTGTTGGCTTCTACACGAATCTGACACGACTTCTAGCTAATCATGCTGCAGAAGCTATTGAAGTGTTTCACTGTTGTTCAGAGCAGCGATCATCATGACACATGTTCTCCTGAATCCCCTTTTTCCTGTGATGGAGGACATCTTTCCAAGAAACCAGTGGCATAGATGGATAACCAGGAGCTTTTGTACATATCAACATCTTCATTTGGTGATGTTTTTGACCATCTTGAAATGATTGGCCTGATGGTGGGAGAGACTTGAGACAGACCCTGCTGAGGTGGAATGACACCTCTCCTGTGTGACCATTGGACAGTAAACAAAGATAGCTGTCAGTGCAATAGGAGCAGATAACCTGGCTCCAAGTCCGTGTGGAGATGGTATATATGAGAAGAGGTGCAGGTGAAACCATTCTGGCACATCTCAGTGTAAGGGATTGTCTCTCATGTAGATTTGCTGATCTTCTAAGAGGTCCAACACTGCATAGGCTTTATTAGAGACCTCCTGCAGATAGGGTTTGTTCATGAGAGCACAGATTGACAGGAAGATAGGAGCAGAAAAAGGCCGTTCAGCCTGTCAAGCAGGTCCACTTTTCAAACTGATTATCATTTCAATGCCACTTCCCACAATATTTCCATATGTCTTAATACAATTGGTATTTGGCAGTCTGTCACTCTGTACTGTGAACTTATTGAATGACTGAGTTTCCTCAGTCCTCTTGTATAGACAAATCCCAAGATTCACAACTGAGTGTAAAAAGAAATCTTCATCTCAGTACAAAATGCCTATCTGAGACAGTGAAATTCTGCCTTCAGATCCTAGACTCCCCAACCAGAAGGTACTTCTTACCAATAATTAGCCTGGAGAAAGTGAGGACTGCAGATGCTGGAAAGTCAGAGTTGAAAAGTATTGCACTGGAAAAGCACAGCAGGTCAGGCAGCATCCAAAAAGCAGGAGATTCGACATTTTGGGCATAAGCCCTTCATCAGGAATGTGGGGTGGGGAAGGGAGCTGAGAGATAAATTGCCGGGTGGGGGTGGGCGTGTGGGAAAAGGTAGCTGGGAAGGCAACAAGTGAATTCAAATGGGAGGTAATTGTGATAGGTCGTTGGGAGCAGATAGAAGGTAAATGGACAGGTTGGACAGGTCAAGAGGGTGGTGCTGAGGGTTGCATCTGGGATGAGGTCAGGGGAGGGGTGATTAGGAAACTAGTGAAGTCAGTGTTGATGTTGTGTGATTGAATGGTCCCAGGACAGAAGATGAGGCTTTCTTTTTCCAGTTGTTGAGTGGCTTGGATTTGGCAGTGGAGGAGACCCAGGACTTGCATGTCCTTACGGTAGTGGGACAGGGAGTTAAAGCGGTCAGCCATGGGGTGTTGGGTTGATGCGTGCATGAGTCCCAGAGATGTTCCCTGAAATGTTCCATAAGTTGGCATTTGTCTCCCTGATATAGAGGAGACCACATTGAGAACAACGGACACAATAAATAAGGCCAGTGGATGTGCAGGAAAATCTCTGCCGGATGTGTAAAGATCCTTTTACACCTGTTGCAGTGGAATGGGATGGTGCCGGTGTGGATGGTGTGTAGGTTCAGTGGTGCGGGGGGGTGGACTTAACGAGACAGTCAGGGAGGGAATGGTCTCTGCAGAATGCAGACAGATGTGGGGAGAGAAATATATCTTCGGTGGTGGGGTCTAATTGTAGGTGGCAGAAATAGCAGAGGATAATGTGCAGTATCTGGAGACTAGTAGGGAAGGTGAGGACCAGAGGGACTTCTAGCTTTGTTGCAGTCGCAGTGGTGCCATTCAAGGGCAGAGGTGCAGTATATGGAGAAGATGCACTGGAGGGTATTGTTGTTCATATGGGAGGGGAAATTACAGTCAGTGAAGTAGGAGGCCATCTGTGATGTCCTAGAGGTGAGTTACTCCTCCTGGGAGCAGATCCAGCAGAGGCGGAGGAATTGGGAATAAGGGTGGTTTTTAGGGGTGGAAAGTGGGGGGAGGAGGTGTGGGAGTTGGTGGGTTTGAAATCGATGGCCGCGGTGAATCGGTTGCCGGAGATGGAGAAGAGGGGAGGTGTCCAAAATGGTCCAGGTAAGGTCGGGGTGGAAGATCTTAGTGAAGTCGATGAACTGTTCAACCTCTTTGTGGGAGCATGAGGTGATGCAGATACAGTCACCAATGTAGTGGAGATAAAGGTGGGGGATAATGCTGGTATATATAACTGTGGAAGATGGACTGTTTCACATACCCTATGAAGGGGCAGGCATAGCTGGGTCCATGCAGGTGCACATGGCTTCCCCTTTAATCTGAAGGAAGTGGGAGGATTCAGTGATTGATGGTGAAGACCAGTTCTACAAATTGAATGAGTGTGTTAGTGGAGGGGCACTGGTTTGGTCAGCATGAAAGGAAAAAGGGAGAACTTGGAGGCCTTTGCCATGGCGGTTGGATGTGTATAGGAACTGGATGTCCATGGTGAAGATGAGGCATTGGGGGCGAGGGAATCAAAAGTCATAGAGAAGGTGGAAGGTGTGTTAGTGTCCCACATGTATGTGGGCAGTTCCTGGACCAAGAGGGATAGGATGGTGTCACGATATGAGGAGATACATTTGGTGGGGCAGGGGCAGGTCGAGACAATAGGTCAACAGGGGCAGTCAGGTTTGGATTTTGGGTAAGCAGTAGAACCAGGCGCTGAGGGGTGTTGAACTATTAGGTTGGAGGCTATTGGTGGGAGAACCCCTGAGGTGATGAGGTTGTGAACAGTCTGGAAGATAATGATTTGGTTATGGGAGGTGAGATCTTGGTCAAGGGGGCGATAGGAGGAAGTGTCTGTGAGTTGGTACCTCGCTATGGTAACGTAGAGGCTGAACTCCCACTGCACCTGCTCCCAACCCCAACCCTGTTCGCTTTTTTAATGGTGAGGTTGTTGTTGGAGCAGAGGACATGGGGGGTTGCATTGTGAGGATGAGAATTTGGAGTGAATGAGAGGGGTGGACAGGTTGAGGTCATCAATGTTACACGGCAGTTGGAGACAAATGATTCAAGGGGGAGTAATATTCCGCGAATAGGGTGTCCAAAAGGATGGAGTGTGTTGGAGGTGGGAGAAGGAGTCCTTGGAGGGTAGGTGGGAGTCACGATTGAAGAAGTAAGCATGGAGGCCGTGGAAGAAAAGTTCAATGTGGCAACGGGTGCAGTGTTTGTTGACTTAGGAGTGTAGTGTGATAAAGGTGAGATCTTTACTGAGGACGGATCATTTATCCCCAGTGAGGGGGTAGTCCGGTGGGATGGTAAAACCCCAACAGGGCTGGGGGCTGGTGTAGAACTGGAGTTGAGAGTGGAGCTTGAGACTGTCACTGAAGTGAGAGTGGTCATGTGATCATTGGTGATATCATAGGTGACATCACTGGAAGAAGTGATGTAAATGGCAGCAGTCATAGGGGTGGAGGCAGTGCGTTCGGTGGCACCTGCAGAGGCAGAAGTGACGTGTTCTCGGAAGCGGTGGCTTCAGTGGTGGCATTCTTGGTAACATGGTCAGGACTGATTCTGTATGTTATGTCTGTGGGGGTGGAAGTGGCTGATGCAGTGCTTTTGGCAGCATGTGCAAGGGCTGCAGCACTTCGGCGGTATTCCAGTGGGTGACATTAGTGGGGGCGGAAATGGCATTGGAGGCAGCAACCACAGGGTCAGAAGTGACTTGGCAGGCAGCATTATTGGAGGTTTCAGCAGGAGTGGTTTCTGCAGCATTCGTGGAGGCAGTAGTTCTGTTGGTGATCATGGAAGCAGTATTGTCAGTGGTGGCTGCATTGCATTCAGTGGAGGGGCGGAAATGTCATCATCTGCAACAGTAGTGCTGGCTGTAGAGGCCATGAGGATAATAGCGTCTGACCAGTTCTGGTGGACGGGAGAAGGGTCTGGGAGTGGTTGAGGAATCTCGGGTTTGGTATATGAGCGTTTGGTTCCTTGATGTCCGATAAGCAGGAAAAAAGGTATTTGTGTGGATCCTTCTCAGAATGAAGAATAGCAGACGTCCTTTGCTGGCGTGGGAGAGTGTGGCCCTGAGCTGGGGATGAGCTGTCTGCAGGCAACGTGTGGCTGCGGGTGTGGAGCAGAGGATCAGGAGGAAGGAATGTTTTTGGAGGCTTTGGATTTGCTGTGATCGCTGAGCATTTCTGGGACAGATGAACCAAGCAACCCCACCGCCCACTGGCTGACCACTTCAACTCCCTCTCCCACTCCCTCAAGGACATGCAAGTCCTGGGCTTCCTCCACCACCAAATCCAAATCACACAACGACTGGAGGAAGAACACCTCATCTGCCACCTTGGGACCATTCCAACCACACAGCATCAACATCAACCTCACTAGTTTTCAAATCTCCCCATCCTCCACCTAATCCCAGATCCAACTGTCCAACTCAGCACCAGCCTCTTGATCTGTCCATCTTCCTTCCCATCTGTCTGCTCCATCCTCCTCACTGACCTACCACAATCACCTCCTACCTGCAGCCAACAGTCGCCTTCCCAGCTACCTTTCCCCCAGCCCCACATCCACATTCCTGATGAAGGGCTTAAGCCTAAAACACCAACTCTATTGCCCCTCGGATGCTGCCTGACCTTCTGTGCTGTTGCAGTACCACACTTTTTGACAATAACTAACCTGTCTATCCTTTTTGGTATTTTGTAGGTTGTCATAAAATGCTCAAAATAGGGCTGATTAAGAACAGTAGTTCTTGCAATGCATTGGTAGTATCAATACCTCTGGGTCAGAAGACCTGCTCTGAAGTCCCACCTGCGCTGGAGCTATACCATCATTGTCTGAACAGGGTGATTAATAGTTTACCATTACCTTTCATATTTGGTTGATGCAATTGCACATTAGCCTTCAGTAACTGATTTATGAGGACAGCTAAGTACCTTTGCATATCTGCACTTTCTAAACTTTTATCAATTAAGAAATACCCTGCACATCTGTTGCTCTTACCAAAGTTGTTAATCCAATACGTTCCAATTCTGTTTTCCATTACCAAGTATTAACTAAAATCCCAATACATAATTCACATTAGTACATTATCTCCTGGACCATGTGCTTTAATGTTGCCAACCAAACTCCTGTGGGGAACTTTTATCAAAAGTCGGAAATTTGAAAACCAATGTATATTCTGTCCAAGTTGCTTTTACCAATTCTGTGACAACCCCAAATCTCCACCAAGTTTGTCAAAAATACATTTGTCAAACATGATTTCCCATTCACAAATCTATGTGGACAATGCCCAGTAAGATCACTGTTATCAAATGTCCACTGACCATACTTATAATACATTCCAACATTTTCCTTGTCACTGATGTACCAAGGTCTGTAGTTCCCCTGTTTTCTTTCTCCCTTCCATCTAAAACAGTGAGCTAACGTTTTTGACCTGCCAATCTGCAGGAACTGTTCCAGAATCTGTAGAATTTTGGAAGATGACTCTGTAGCTCCATTTTCAATGTTTTCTTGGATGTTGGGTATCAAATTCCAGCACTTATCAAACTTTGTCCCATTTATTTCTCCATTAAATCTTATGAATACTGTTGGCATACATATTTAATAAGTAAGGACGATGAAAACTGGAATATGGAACCGTTTAGACATTGTGGATTCAATGCTGTTTTTATTTTTATTGGAGTGAGGTCAAACATTTAATGTGTATTGTAAGTCACCGACTGTTTTTCTGAAAATCAAGTGACTTTGGAAAAACAATGGAGGAAATCAAAGAGTTAAGAAGTAAGACGTATTACCTTAAGTACTCAGAAAAAATTGATAGCTGAGTAACAAAGTTTGAGAGAATTAGAAGCCTGTGGGTTTGCCTAGCAACATAGAATTGTAGAATCCTTGTGTGGAAAGAGGCTATTAGGCCAATTGAGTTCCCAGCCAATAAAGACCATTCCACCTCCACCCCATCTTCCCCCCCCCAACCACGACCACCACCAGACCCCTCACCTATCCCTGTAATCCCACATTTATCATGGCTCACTCACTTCACCTGCACAACTTTGGATTGTGGGAGGAAACAGGAGCACCTGGTGTAAACCCACACAGACGCAGGGAGAACATGAAAATTCCTCACAGTCACACAAGGCTGGAATTCAATCAGGTTTTTGGCATTGTGAGACAGCAGTGCTAACCACTAAGTTATTATGCCATCGACTCATCTGGAGTTGATAATGTTGCATAATATCTCAAAGTTTCAGAAAACAGCATCTTTAATTCTCTCAAACTGAAACCTGAACTGTTATCTCCATACAAAAGCTACATCTGATTGGCTTTGCATTTAAACTGGTCTGTCTGAAGATATTCTAAATGTTAGATCGCATAGTCTACAGTGAGTCTGGTGGTAGGTTCAGGCAACCTTTATTGTGACACAACTTTGTTACAGCTTGAGACCTTCATAATGAAAAGGTGCACAAAAGGTTTCCAAGTAGCTTATGCTATACAGCTCAAGCTCACAGTGCACCCCCCCCCCCCCCCACCCCACCCCCCCACCTTGATACTATTGGTCAGCAGGAGTCATGATTTGGTCATCTGGTGTTGGACTGAGGTGGACAAAGTTAAAAATCACACAACACCAGGTTATAGTCCAACAGGTTTAATTGGAAGCACTAGCTTTCAGAGCGCTGCTCCTTCATCAGGTGTTTGTAGAGTATAAGATCATATCACACAGAATTTATAGCAAAACAATAGTGCGATACCACTGAAATGACACACTGAAAAAAAAAACTGTCTTCTTTTGCTATAAATTCTGTGTGGTATGATCTTATACAACCAGCTGGTGAAGGAGTAGCATTCGAAAAGCTAATGCTTCCAAATAAACCTGTCCAACTATAACCTGGTGTTGTGTGATTTTTAACAATGAGCTGAGTTGTCCAATTCTGATTGGATCTTTGATACAGCACTTTACATCTGCAGTTTGCCTTCATAATCTACTTGCTGCCGTATCTTGATCGGACTGATCTGGCATGCAAAAGGTTTAACTACTGATCGTAACTTTAATTTACTTAACTCAACAGCGATTCTGCCACCCTCAGCAATTTGCCCAACTCCAAAAGGCAGAAAATGAGAGGTTGATTGAGTTTGTCCATCTCTTTTCAGATATGTGCTGTTAAGTCAGTGAATGATGGCTAGCCTGTTCTTTAGTGCTGTTTCATGGATGGTTACCATTTCAGCATGTATTTTATCCTCTGCAATGTCATTGGCCATCTGTTCTAGAAAAGCAACGTGTTGATTGATTCCCTCGTCAGTTTTACAGTCCCATTCCAGGGGAACAAGATGGCAAAGAATCTGTCTCTATAACGACCCTTTTGGATCATTGCCGGCAGGGTATACCAGGTAGAGAGAATGAGTGACGGACAAAGGTGATGAGATAATTCAATCCCATCCTGGAGGGTAACCAGGCATAGGCCTTATCATCGCAAACACACTAAGTACCATCATAAGGGGTAAAACTCATTATCTCAGGATACTTTGCTGAAAAGTATCTTTGCTGGTGAGGTTTTGGAAAGGTAGGAGGGTGGAGTCAACACCCTGGGTTACATTCCAATATTGGGAAAACTTGCTGTATCCCATCTCCTCCCTCTGGTCTGGGTCTTACATAAACATATCCCTCCTGATAGTGTCCCCTTTCCAGAGGTGTAATAAGGGTTAAAAAATTGAGATCATTGTGAGGTGTTGCAATTAGGCTAATGCCACCTCTAAAAGGCAGTCAGATCGTAACCCGTTGACTCCCACTGCTCCTGGGGGGGGGGGGGGGGGGGGTCAGTCATGTCTCTGCTGAGGACTGCCATGTCAGTCATGCCAGATACTCTAAGGAGATTTTCTGGCAAATTACCCATTCTGCCATTTCAGATGTATTAAAAGGGATTCGTCTTAAGTGAATGCTCCTTTTCAAGTGGATGGAAATGTGGGAGTATGCCCAACACCTGGAAACACTAGCTAGTTTCTAGCTATGTTGCTAGTAAGCAAACATTCAAAATACACACAGTTAGTAATATAACAAACTTCCAGATTTTGGATCAAACATCATAGTCCTTGTTAAGCTTCAGTTTCAGTCCCTGGTTGCTCTTTTAATGTGTGACGCGCGTATCCAAGCTTTCTTCCCTTGGACTTTTACTCTGGCTTGGTGGTCAGCAACACCTCGTACTGTCCTTCCCACCTGGCTCCCAAGGGCTCCTTATGTACTTTCTTAACGTAAAGCCATACTCCCAGGATGATATCATGACGACCTTCTGGTAGATCACCCCATGCGGCCGATATCTATCAGGAGGTAGAACTGCCTGTATTAGTGAGGTCTTTCTATACTTGATGGTCAGATGCCAGTCACGTTGAGTTTTCGTACTGGCCACACAGGAATGTTGGAGGAACTGTGTGTTTTCACCAGTACAATTTATTCTTCTAGTTGTTGAATGACAGGCAAGATTCCCATGTTTGAGGCTGGGCTGATGGGATATTGGTGCATGGGGTGATGACACCAGTAAATAATTTGGGTTCCATCGGAGGAGGCCGCAATTGTTTTTGTCCTTTGCCCGGAGTGCATGTTGTTTCTGTTCTTCTTTCCTCAACCATCTAATCGACCATGTCACCCAGCCATCCTCAGAATGCAGCAAGGAACTTGCCTGGATCAGTACTTCCATATCCAAGAGAGATTTTTCCACCAAGCCCACTGAGACCAAAGCAGTCAATTCATGTGGACCAAGTTCTATAGATACTGGTCGTGTTCTTTTGATGGTCAGACCTTCTAGCTCAATCCCATGTACTGATCGTTCTTTACCATGCAAAGGCAAAGAATTTCCAAAGCATAGGGAGAAGCAGGTCAATTCCGCCCCTGTGTCCAGGAGACAGTTGATTGCCCACCCTTATAAGTATATACATTCCCCCATCTCTCATTGTACTCATACAAGGAGAGGTCGGACTCAGCTAGTTTTTTTTGTCAAATTAAGTAATTCTTTTAGCTGAGGAGTGCAGAACTGTTGAAATCCCTTCAAAGGGATGCGGGGCCTGTTCTTTCGGGGTTATCCTCCAGATGTCGACATCTCAGCCTCTTTGTTCACCCTAAATGTCTTGGCCCAATGTTCCTCTTTTTCACAACAGAGGTACTTCCCAGGAGTTCTTCCTTATAATTGTTTGTCTGGTTCTCTGGAATTCCCTCCAGCAACCCGTAAGGACCTAACTTACGCTCCCATGTCCTTGTCTAATCGATTGCACCAGTCCACTGTGTCCGCCTACATTATTCCTCTGCCTTCTCAGGCTGGTAGGGATATCTTCATTATGTTGGCCCACTACAAAAAAAAAGGCTTTCAGGAGACCAATGGTACTTGTATCCATTTGCTCCATCAGTAAGGGTCCCTCCTTACTGATCCCTGAGTGTTCTAACTAAACACTTTGAAAATGTTCATCGTATTCCAATACTTCTTCAGTTCCTTTATACTGACAGGCTGAGGTTTTTCTCCAGTCCAGCTATACAGGACTGAATTCCTGTAACCAATATTTTATCTTTTCCCATCTGGCCTCTATCCATTGTTCATCATCCCAAAGGGACTCTTGGGCCCTCCTACTCAATCCCCTCCCTTCCTGGCTAGGTATAATCACAATCAGAATCTGAACTCCATCCAATGGGTGGTGTAGATGGCTTTCAAATGTTCCAACTGTTCCCACATTTTCAACCTTCCCTTTTAGAGATGGTAGTTCTGTAGACTGTTTATCAATTTTCTCAGGATCTACTCTTGTGATTTAAAGGCTTGGCATTTCCATGTGTGACCATGACCACCCCATCGTTATCCTTCATTTCTTCAGATTTAACTTTAGCTCGTCTTATTTTCAAAGGTATGAGCTCGGGCCACCTTCTTCACTTGAGTCACTGGAGGATTCCGAATCTGTTTCAAAACCCGCCTCGTGTCTCTGCGCTTTTCACTCTTCACTTGCTATTTGACTTACACAGGGGTACCCTGGCCAAGATCCAGTGCATTTCCCCTTGACTGCTAGTTGTGTAACCAATTCTTCACAAACTGCTTCCTGTTGGCTCTTGGTACTGGTCAAATCACACTCACATTGGGAACACATCATGATTCTGTTTCACTGTTGAACCTATCCCATGAGGACCAATGACCACCTGACTCATTCTTTCTCCTTTGAATGGGTTGCTTTATTCCAAGACTCTTTAAATGTCATCTAGGAACCACTGGAGACTTTTGAGATCGTATGGAGAGACTGAATCTGGACAATCAACCACTAGTCTGGAGTTGGTTCATATTTTTACAGATATCTCAGAAAGTTTCGGAAAACAACATCTTTAACTCTCTCACAATCCAAAATCTGAACTGTTACCTCCATTCAAAAGACTACATCTGACTGACTTCGCATTTGAACTGAAGTCTATCTGAAAGGTAGTCAATCATTCAACAGATGTCAACAATTAAATCTCGTTGACAGGAGGCTCGGAGAGAAGTAAACCCATTTTATTGTGAAAATCTGGATCTTTGACAGGGTTTTGCTTTTCACAAACATCGTACTTGAAGGGTTTCTCATCTATAACAATCTCCTGGTCCTTCAACAAGTTCATGATACTACAAGATTATCACAAAACTCACATGTGAATGCTTCATTTCTTGTGTGGATCCTCTGATTCACAGCAATGACTTGGTGGTTCAAGAAGTTCCATGACTATCTGAAAGACTGGACACACACACACCACACTTGGAAGGCCTCCCCCTGTGGGAATCTTCTAGTCAAACATTTTATTGAAATTTAGGCCTGAAGTCTTATTTACCAGTGCGGAGCCTCTGATGGACTGCCAGGGTCAATGATCTTGTGAAGGCTTTGACACACTCCTCTCCTTTTGAGGCTTTCTAATTATCATGAATCTTCTGATGTCTCAGGAAAATGCTAGATATGGCATAAGCCTCCTCATTAACCTCACATTTGAATGGTTTGTTCCCAGCATGCAAATGTTCATGTGCTCGAAGACCAGATGACTGTGAGAATGATCTATTACAGTGATCACATGTGAATGGTTTGTCCCCGGTGTGAACACGTTGATGTTTGCGAAGGGATGATGACTCTGAGAATGATTTATCACACACCTCACATGTGAATGGTTTCTCCCCAGTATGAATGCGTTGGTGTACACGAAGGTGAGATGAATGTGTGAATGACTTGTCACAGACCTCACATGTGAATGGTTTCTCCCCAGTGTGAATGCGTTGATGCAGACGGAGATGTGCCGTCTGCGAGAATGATTTTTCACACACGCTACATGTGAATGGCTTTTCTCCTGTGTGAATATGTTGATGGGACAGAAAGGTTGTGGATGTTGCAAAAGCTTTATCACAAACTTCACATTTGAATGGTTTCTCCCCTGTGTGAATGTATTGGTGTATGCGGAGGTGCGATGGCTTGGAGTATGATTTGTTGCACACCTCACACGTAAAAGGTTTCTTCCTGTGATGGATACTTTGGTGTTTCATAAGCATCGATGATTGTCTGAAGTCTTGGTCACAGACCTCACACTTAAATTGTTTCTCTTCCATATGAGTGTTCAACAAATGCACATATGTTTTGGAGATCTTGACAGACTTGGAGCCCACCTCACATTCCTTACCCTTGAAAAGCCTCTCACCTGTAGAAATAAGTCAGTCGTTCATAAGGCCCCAGGAATCATTGAAGCTGTCATCAAACTTGGAGCCACTCACACTTCTTCCCTGCCTCACCCTCATCAAGCTGAACCGTTTGAAAGGTCGGTTCTGATGGAAGGCTCCACACCAGTAACCAGTTTCAGATTTGATGATCTATCAAAGCTCCCCCGACCCGACCAACTTCCAAAAGATAGTTTCACTGCCCAACCTTCTCTGTGTAGAGCAATGCAGCTAAGGGACTGAATGTCTTCCCACAGTTGTGCAGTTGTTACTTGGGTGATGGTCAGGATTTATCTGCAGTCTCTATTCTCTCTGTATTCTCTGGTGAAGTACTGTGAAATCCTTCTGTAAAACAGGAAAAGGAAATATGTGGGTGCTTTTGCTCCATTTTCAATGGAGGGGTTTGTCAAGTGAGAGTCATGGCTCCTAATCTGACTTCAGACAGACTTTTCTCACACAATCGGCTTCTCTTCTGCTCAGTAATAGAGGAACTGAGTTCTTGGGTGCCTAGCTCAAGGAGTCACATGACCAGAGATGTGGAAGTGCTCACCACTGCTGTGACCTTCTAGTGTTTATACCACTGGTGCCCTATCAAAAGCTCAGTGTCATACCACCTCAGACATTGCAAATCAGGAGCTGTGGAGTTTGACCGTTATCACCAGAAGAAAGGAATCTTGTTCCTGCATCATAGACAGGTACCTGGGGGTCTTGGTGGATGGGTTGGTAGAGAGGACAGTCCTTCTAGCTGGGGTCCACCACAGGAGCCACAGCATCAGCCCAAGCAATGGAACACCCAGCATTACAGGAGAAATGTCAATGATCTTCTCAGTTCCCTGAGGTTAAGAGCCTCCATCCTCTCTCAACACCACACACTCACAGGATCACCACTCAATCTAACTCTGTCAGTGCATATTCCTCTCACCCAGATTCACAGAATACAAGCCTCAATATTGCATGTATCATGTCCATTCGCACCAGTCCCACTGTCCCATACGGCAAACCCTTCCTGCCCTCTGCATTTCCTACTATCTCACTGGTGACATTTCACTACCTCTCCAGCACATACGTCACCACTAATAGCCTTTCCATCAATTTCAATTAAACTCAATGCCCCCCTTTGTCTCATTGACAAATATGGGGTCACAGGGAGAGTGTGGGCAGTTAGGTCTGGATGGGATGCTCTTTGGAGGATGTGTGCAGTCTTAATTGAGTCGAATGGCCTCTTTACTCAAGGTTGGAATTCAATGAACTGAGCAGGTCTGGCAAAATCTGCAGAGTGAGAAATGGAGTTAATGTTTCAAGTTCAATGACAGTTCTGAAAGATCACTTGACTTGAAACAGTAACTGTTTTCTCTCCACAGATGGTGTGCAGTTGAGAGCAATTTCTGTTATTATTTGGAACATGCCGCAGGTCTGACTTGAGTAAGCATTGGCACTATAAAGTAACATGTCTACCCCATGACTGTTCAGTGCTGCCTACTATGACAATCATCCTCTGCATTTTAAAAAAAAATGCAGGCCACAGTGAACTGACAACCTGTAACTAAGCACTATAAACCTCTGCTTTAACAAAGCTATCTTACAGAGGCTGGCAGTTTGTCAGTCAGTGCTGAAGTCAGTGAGTGCAAAGTGCCAGTGAGGATGAGACCATAGGTCATGCTTTGAAGTTGTAGAATTCAACATTGAATTGTGGAGATTACAATGTACTTTAAGAGAAAATGAGCTGTTATTCCCTGAGCTTATGTTCTGCATTGACGTAGCAGGCAGAGGACAGAAATTACTGACAAATAAAAACATGCGTGAGAAAATGTTTTGCTGTGGTGAGTGGACATGATCTGGAATGCACAGCCTGCGAGAAGGTGGAGACTGATTTACTTGAAGCTTAAAAAGAAAACTGTGGAATAATCTAAAGAGAAACATTGTGCAGGTCACAGGGAAGAGTGAGTGTGATTGACCGAGTGGATCTTGCAGAAATGCAACTGAAAATACAGCCCCTCCTTCTGTCCTAAGTCAGTGATTTTTTTTTGTTTCACCTATATTTTTAATTACACACCTCTGGAGCAGATCACATTCTCGGTTCAGAATCGGCACACTACCATTGTGCCACAAGAGGACCCCTAAATTTGTGGTTCCCAGCCTGTACCCAACTTTTCTCACATTTGGGAAAAGCAACAGGACAAGGAGCAAAAGAGCTAGAGTGGGAGCAGAGAGGAGAGCATTTGACTACTTGAGTCTTGAGCCCACAAAGGTATGGATGAGGTTTTAAACAAGAAATAAGCTGAGGTAGAGCAATACTGGCCTCTCCTGAAAGTGAATCTTGCACATTTTTCTGTTCATGGTTTTCCCGACCAACACTGGGAAACGGCAAAGGCCTGTTCATCAAATCAGAAACAGTCACAGAATAGACCAGCACAAAAGAAATGTGGTAGAGGAGGACAGAGGAGCCATTTTACAGGTGAGACCTCAAATCAGGCCCCTTCTTTTTGAGATGAGGGTAAAAGAAGCCATAGCATGATCTTGTATAACGGGGGAGTTATCCCTGGTGTCCTGGCCAACGTTAATCCTTAATCAAAGCCGTTAAAAAACTCATTGTCTGGATATTATCACATTACTGTTTGTGGGAGTTTGCTATGTGCACATTTGGCTGCCAGTTTTCCTAAACCAAAACCTTCAGGAAATCAGGTTGATCTGAAAAACTCTATATAAATGTTTGTTTGCCTTTTACATGTTTCCTAGGGAGTCTATAGATATTGAATGTGCTTGCATGGATCTGAAAAGACAGGCAGCATTCAAATCCCAAATCACAGAACTGACCTTTCACTGTAATAACGAGCTCCCCAAACACAAACACAAAATCGGAAAGAATCCTCAGACACTCTGCATCTCCCAGCTAATTACATCTCACCTTCTCGTATTCAGGAATAAGCCATCAACAAAACTCAGCCTGAAAATCAGAGGGAAATCCTTCCAATAAACACACTCAATATCCAACACACAGCTCCAGTCAAACAGTTCAGCACAAAGCACCGAGTAAACAGCTCTCTCAGCTGGATCTTCTCACACAGCATAAAGGACATTTCCACCCCGACTGCCCACAGAATAGTCAGACTGCCTGAAGATTGGTGTGAATATTATGGGATACAATTTGTATCAAAGCTGCTCCTTCGCTCACCATCTCCTCACTTGGTTTTCAGTCCCTATAGGAAGTGAACCAGCTCTGGAAGAGGAAGAGGAGACAATGGGCAGAGTGGGTGGGCTCTCTGATTGACGTCTCTCACTGCCAATCCAAATATTTCTGGAGCAACATGAGTTTCCTGAAAATGGGCAACTGACTGGTCAAGTGGAAGTCATAGTTTGGAGACGCCACTGTTGGACTGGGGTGTAAAAAGTTAAAGATCACACAACATCAGGTTATAATCCAACAGGGTTATTTGAAAGCACTAACTTTCGGAGTGCTGCTCCATCATCAGGTGGTTGTGGATGTCTTATCATCTTATTCTCCACTACCACCTGATGAAGGAGCAGCACTCTGAAAGCTAGTACTTCCAAATAAACCTGTTGGACTATAACCTGGTGTTGTGTGATTTTTAACCTTGGTCAAATGGAGGTGACTTTCAACATCAGGTCAGGTCGGGATTTAATTTTGTCATTGCAACCACTGTCTCAGTACCCCGTCCAATAAATTTAAAAACGTCCATCAGATCACCCCTCAGCTTACGAATATCTGTAAAATATAACCCTACTTTATTTAATATCCCATTATAATTTAATGCTTGCAGTCCAGGAATCTTTCAACAAAGTAAATTTACTATGCGCTCCCTCTAAGGCCAGTATCTCCTTCCTCTGGTGAGTTGCCCAGAACTGCTCTCAACATTGCAACATTGTCAAATCAGAGCTTTGTGTCACTGTAGCATAATTCTATCTCCTTGTATTCTTTTCGATATAAAGGCCAGAATTTCAGTTGCCTTTCTTGATTGTTTTCTGTACCTACCTGTGGCAATTTCATGATATTTGGATCCCCAAGTCTCCTTGATTGCCCACTTTAGACACAATACCCTCCACCTACCCAGATGAATGCAGCTCTAATAACTAGCTCACACTTTCCAGGACAAAGTTAAAAATCACATACCACCAGTAATCGTCCAAAAGGTTTGGATTTGGAAGCACTAGCTTATGGAGCACTGCTCCTTCATCAGATGGTTGTGGAGTATAAGATCATAAGACATAGGATTTATAGCAAATACTTACACCTCAAGAATGAGGCTGTGTGTGACTGGTCAGGGTGAGATTGTTAAGAAGTATAAGTGCACTTCAAAGTGGTGAGAGCTCCAGTGGTTGATCAAGCATCATGAACCACTGCCTCATTCTGACAGGTTAAAGACTGTGAGAAAGTGAAGACTGCAAATGCTGGAGATTAGAGTTGAAAAGTGTGGTGCAGGTGAAGCACAGCCGGTCAGGCAGAATTCGAGGAGCAGTAGAGTCAACGTTTCAAGCCTCAGCTCTTCATCAGGAATGAGGGGTTGGATCAAGGCGATTAAAGATAAATGGGAGGTGAGGTTGGAGATGAGGCTGGGGGCGGGGGGGGGGGAGGATAAGGTAGCTCAGAATGCGATAGGTCAATGAAGGCAGGGAGGCGATAGGTCAGAAGGGAGGCTGGAGTAGATAGATGGGAAGGAAGATGGACATAGGACAGTTCAAGATAACGGTGCAGATTTGAAATGTTGGATCTGGGATAATGTTGGGGGAGGGGAAGGGAAGAAACTGGTGAAATCTACATTGACGCCGTGTGGTTGGAGGATCCTAAGGCAGAAGATGAGGCATCTTTCTTCAGGCGTCACGTGGCTAGAGTTTGGCAGTGGAGGAGGGCAAGGATTTGCATATCCTTGGTGGAGTGGGAGGGAGAGTTAAAGTCTTCAGCCATAGGGCAGTGGGATTGTTTAGTGTGTGCCCCAAAATGTTCCCTGAAATGTTCTCCAAGTTGGCATCCTGTCTCCCCAATGTAGAGGAGACCACAGCGGGAGCAACAGACACAGTAGATAATGTGTGTGGAAGTACTGGATTACTGGTGCTGGAAGAGCACAGCAGTTCAGGCAGCATCCAACGAGCAGCGAAATCGACGTTTCGGGCAAAAGCCCTTCATCAGGAATAAAGGCAGTGAGCCTGAAGCATGGAGAGATAAGCTAGAGGAGTGTGGGGGTGGGGAGAGAGTAGCATAGAGTATAATGGGTGAGTGGGGGAGGGGATGAAGGTGATAGGTCAAGGAGGAGAGGGTGGAGTGGAGAGGTGGAAAAGGAGATAGGCAGGTCGGACAAGTCCGGACAAGTCAAGGAGACAGTGCTGAGCTGGAAGTTTGAAACTAGGATGAGGTGGGGGAAGGGGAAATGAGGAAGCTGTTGAAGTCCACATTGATGCCCTGGGGTTGAAGTGTTCCGAGGCGGAAGATGAGGCGTTCTTCCTCCACGCGTCTGGTGGTGAGGAAGCAGCGGTGAAGGAGGCCCAGGACCTCCATGTCCTCGGCAGAGTGGGAGGGGGAGTTGAAATGTTGGGCCACGGGGCAGTTTGGTTGATTGGTATGGGTGTCTCGGAGATGTTCCCTAAAGCGCTCTGCTAGGAGGCGTCTAGTCTCCCCAATGTAGAGGAGACCACATCGGGAGTAACGGATACAATAAATGATATTAGTGGATGTGCAGGTAAAACTTTGATGGATGTGGAAGGCTCCTTTAGGTCCTTGGATAGAGGTGAGGGAGGAGGTGTGGGCACAGGTTTTACAGTTCCTGCGGTGGCAGGGGAAAGTGCCAGAATGGGAGGGTGGGTCGTAGGGGGGTGTGGACCTGACCAGGTAGTCACAGAGGGAACGTCTTTGCGGAAGGCGGAAAGGGGTGGGGAGGGAAATATATCCCTGGTGGTGGGGTCTTTTTGGAGGTGGAGAACTGTCGGCGGATGATTTGGTTTATGCGAAGGTTTGTAGGGTGGAAGGTGAGCACCAGGGGCGTTCTGTCCTTGTTACGATTGGAGGGGTGGGGTCTGAGGGCGGAGGTGCGGGATGTGGACGAGATGCGTTAGAGGGCATCGTTAACCACGTGGGAAGGGAAATTGCGGTCTCTAAAGAAGGAGGCCATCTGGTGTGTTCTATGGTGGAACTGGTCCTCCTGGGAGCAGATACGGCGGAGGTGGAGAAATTGGGAATACGGGATGGCATTTTTGCAAGAGATAGGGTGGGAAGAGGTGTAATCCAGGTAGCTGTGGGAGTCGGTGGGTTTGTAAAAAATGTCAGTGTCAAGTCGGTCGTCACTAATGGAGATGGAGAGGTCCAGGAAGGGGAGCGAGGTGTCAGAGATGGTCCAGGTAAATTTAAGGTCAGGGTGGAATGTGTTGGTGAAGTTGATGAATTGCTCAACCTCCTCGCGGGAGCACGATGTGGTGCCAATGCAGTCATCAATGTAGCGGAGGAAGAGGTGGGGAGTGGTGCCGGTGTAATTACGGAAGATCAACTGTTCTACATAGCCAACAAAGAGACAGGCATAGCTAGGGCCCATACGTGTGCCCATGGCTACGCCTTTGGTCTGGAGGAAGTGGGAGGATTCAAAGGAGAAATTGTTTAGGGTGAGGACCAGTTCGGCCAAACGAATGAGAGTGTCAGTGGAAGGGTACTGTTGGGGACGTCTGGAGAGGAAAAAACGGAGGGCTTGGAGGCCCTGGTCATGGCGGATGGAGGTGTAGAGGGATTGGATATCCATGGTGAAGATGAGGCGTTGGGGGCCAGGGAAACGGAAGTCTTGGAGGAGGTGGAGGGCGTGGGTGGTGTCTCGAACGTATGTGGGGAGTTTCTGGACTAGGGGGGATAGGACAGTGTCGAGGTAGGTAGAGATGAGTTCAGTGGGGCAGGAGCATGCTGAGACAATGGGTCGGCCAGGGTGGTCAGGCTTGTGGATCTTGGGAAGGAGGTAGAACCGGGCAGTGCGGTGTTCCCGGACTATGAGGTTGGAAGCTGTGGGTGGGAGATCTCCTGAGGTGATGAGGTTCTGTATGGTCTGGGAGATGATGGTTTGGTGATGGGGGGTGGGGTCATGGTCAAGGTGGCAGTAGGAAGAGGTGTCCTCAAGTTGGCATTTGGCTTCAGCGGTGTAGAGGTCAGTGCGCCAGACTACCACTGCGCAACCTTGATCCTCTGGCTTAATGGTGAGGTTGGGATTAGAGCAGAGAGATTGGAGGGCTGCGCGTTGTGAGAGTGAGAGGTTGGAGTGGGGGAGGGGGGGGGGTCGACAGGTTGAGGCGGTTAATGTCCCAGCGGCAGTTGGAAATGAAGAGGTCGAGGGCAGGTAATAGGCCAGCGCGGGGTGTCCAGGTGGATGCAGCGTGTTGGAGGTGAGCGAAGGGGTCCTCGGAAGGTGGGCGGGAGTCCTGATTGTGAAAGTAAGCTCAGAGGCGGAGGCGACGGAAGAATTGTTCAATGTCACGGCGTGTATTAAATTCATTGATGCGTGGACGGAGAGGGATGAAGGTGAGTCCTTTGCTGAGGACTGATCGTTCATCCTCAGTAAGTGGGAGGTCTGGAGGGATGGTGAAAACTCAGCAGGGCCGGGAGCTGGGATCTGGTGTGGGTGTGGAGCTGGGAGTGGGGTCGGAGCCAGTACCTGGAGTGGGTGTGATGGTGGGGGGAATGGGGGTGGAGGCATGAGCAGGGGTAATGTTCCCCTCGGGGTTCTGGGGGGTGGAGATAGTGACAGTGGGGTCTGTGGGGAGCGTGTCAGCAGAATGCAGGTGAGTGGCGCTGGTGGGGTTGGAAGTGGTGGTGATCATGGCAGTAGGGGTGGCGGAAGTCACTGAGCGTGTGGCATCAGCGATGATGTGAGGGCCGGAAGTGGCTGTGGGAGTGGCCATGATGGAGGCGGAAGTGACATCATCACTCAGCGTGGGGGTGGTAGCTGCGTCAGCCGCATGGCTAATGGCGTTTCCGAGGCTAGGGGAATCTTCTGGGATGTTTGAGGAGCGCTGATTATGGAGGTGGGTGAATAAAAGTTTGTTGTACTTACAGTTTTTGATGTTTGAGATGAATGTGTGTGGAAGTGCAGGTAAATCCCTGTGAGGTGTGGAAGGATCCTTTGGGGCCTTGGATCGAGGTAAGGGGGGGGGGGTGTGGGTGCAGGTTTCCTTCCCTTGCCACTGCAAAAAGTGCAAAACCTGTTCATTTGTTCATTAGTTGAGGCAGAAATTCAAGAGAGGTTAATTGATCTTCAGAGTGATATAACTGCACGTCATCAGTTCAGTCAGTTTCAAAATGATTTTTGGATCAAGACTGATCTGCCGAATAAAGTTACAACACCCTGAGAAAAAGCCCAACATTTTTTAATGCCTTTTCCTCAACATATTTGGTTGAGAGCTGATTCTGCAAGGTCAGTAAATGACAAAATCCAGGAACAGAATTGATATCGCAACAAGAGGTAATCTTCAACTGTCACTGTCTAGTTTGGAGCCCATTATCTTGAAACTTGCAGAGAAGCTCCAAGCTCAAGGATCACATTAGGCCTCATAGATGTTTAATTTCATACAGTCTTTTTTCTAAGTTTTGTCCAGTATGTCAAAATGTTCAAGTTTTCTACCTATCTGTTAGTGTTGCAACCCAGTTTGAAAGTGGGTCCTGGAACCTGAGAAGAGCTCCAAGGGGGGCCTTGGCCAAAACACAGTTGAGAATCATTTATCTACAATGACAAAGGCAGCAGATAGATGGGAACACCACAACCTACAAGTTCCCCTCCAAGTACTTACCATTTGTGTCCCCAGCCAGAACTTTGCTGGCTGTGCATTCCTTACTATGAAATAATGTGAAAGGTAGGCCTTATCTTCCTAAGGTGTCAAGATAGTGTTTCCTCTCTTTGCTGAATGATCAGCGCAGGCTATAGTAAGCTGACATAGACTTGCCAATTAGTCCCATTTCCTTCTCGAGTTATTGCCACTTCACGGTCATTCAGCTAATTCAGGATATCTCTGCTTAGTGTTAGCAATATGTGTAACTAGAACAGATGGCAATACCATTTGTTCTGTCCACTTGTGGAATGCATAATAGAGCCTTAGTTTTGAACTTAATGACTAACCATAATTTAGTACCAACTTGTAAGCATGCCAAACTGTGTGATTAACGATCAGCTCCTATCTGTTTTCTCTATGTAATCCTGTGTATGCCTCTGCAGTGGACCTTGAAGGATCCTTGATCTAGTTTGCCGATGATATGCTTGTGGCCTCAGCCTCACCTTTGGCTTGTATGTCGGACACTGTAGCACTGCTCCACTGTCTGCCTCAGGATGAACATAAAGTCTCACTGGAGAAAATGCAGCTGTGCCAGAAGTGCAGTACCTGGGATATGAGCTTACACACAGTCTCAGAGGTTTATCTCCGGATCGCGTTGCTGCCATTGTCAATCTCTCTCCTCCTGCTTCGCGTACTGAACTGCTGTCTTTCCTGGGCATGGTGAACTATTGCAGACACTGGATCCCAGACTATCGTCTTATTGATGCGCCTCTCCGTGAGGCTGCCTCACCAAAGCAGTCAACTTGGGTGACATGGATGCCTTAGATGTCATGGGCCTTTGACACACTTAAACAATGCCTAGGTTTGGCTCCTGCTTTGGGCATACCTAACTACACGCTGCCCTTTCATCTTTATGTACACGAAAAAGAGGGGTATCTGTCTAGCATTTTGACACAGATGCATGGGGATCTCCGGCGCCCTTTTATTCTGTACAGTTACCACCTGTTGTAAGGGGAATACCGGCCTGTTTGCGTGCTGTGGCGGCTGTCACTTTAATGGTAGAAAAGTCCATCCCTATTGTGATGTATTATCCATGCACTGTTTTTGTGCCTCATTCAGTCTCCCTGCTGCTAAATTCAGCAGCAACCCAACATTTTAACAGCATCAGAGAACCCGTACCAATCTTACATTGCAATGTGCACCCACGCTGAACCCGGCCACACCTCTCCCAACCTCCCACGACCCACCTGAGGCAGACCATGACTGCTTGAATGTAGTCTAAGAGGTTGTCACCCCCCCTGCCCTGATCTCTCTGAAACCCCGTTAGACAACCCAGACATGATTCTCTTTACAGATGGTTCCTCATTTTGGCCCGTGGACCAACAAATGTTGTGATTGGCACCCCCTTCGATACCCTCGAATTGGCTGCATTGCTGGAAGGGACTCCTGCGCAAGTAGCTGAATTGTTTGCCCTCACCAGAGCCTGTATTCTAGCTGACAGAAAATGTGTTAATATTTACACTGACTCCAGAAATGGTTTTGGAGTAGTCCATGAGTTTGGAGCCCTATGGAAACATACAGGATTTATTACTTCCTCTAGGTGACCCTTGCAACATGCCCTGCTCATTAACAACCTTCTGCAGGCTATAATGCTTCCCTCTGCTATGGCTGTGATTAAGTGTACGGCCTGTACTGCTACAGATGATCCAATATCCCAAGGGAATGCGTTGGCTGACCAAGCTGCCAAATGAGCAGCTTTGATTCCCACTGTGTATGTTTCGCAAGCTCTCAAGATGGGGAAGTCAAAAGACGTTTTAGACCTAGCGGCAGCTGGGATGCTAGCCGCTCAGCAGGACGCCCCTCAGGCCGAGAAAGATAGTTGGGCACGTATAGGGGCTAAGGAATCAGGCAGCTTAGGACTAGTACAACACCCGGATGGTGGAACCGTCTGCTCCCGCCCACATCTGCATGTTTTGGCACTGGCTGCCCATGGAGTTGGTCACACAGGAAGACGGGGAATGATCCATGCAGTAAGACAAAGCTGGTATGCTCCCGGTTTCACTGCTGCAGCACAAGCGCTAATTTTCCGCTGCCTGATATGCCTACAGAATAATAATACTAAACCAGTGGCCAAGTATGACCACTTCCCTGGACTGTTTCATCATTTGAAAATTGATTTTGCCCATTTGCCACCCAAACAGAGTTTTAAATACCTGCTGGTCATAGTGGGTATGTTTTCCAAATAGGTGGAAGCTTTCCCTACATGTAACGATTAAGCTAGAACAGTGGTTAAGTGTCTCATGAAGGATGTGATTCCCCGGTTTGGTGTCCCGAATAGTGTTAACAGTGACAGAGGCACGCATTTTACTGCTGATGTCACAAAATGGGTTCTTAAAATTTTGGGTATTACATGGAAACACCACATTCCGTATCAGCCCCTGTCCTCGGGGATGGTGGAATGGATGAATGGCACCCTTAAAACTACTTTAACTAAGGTCACCCAGGACACCGGTCTGCCCTGGCCAGAGGCATTGCCACTAGCCCTTTACACTCTCTGGAGCCAAGTTAATCGAACTATGGAACCAACTCCCATTGAGGTACTCATGGGCCGCCCAATGCCCATGGGGCTCCGATCCCCCAAACTTCCCGCAGATGTGGCACTGCTTCTCAATCACGAGTCCCTTCTGGACTATGCCAAGTCATTGTGCCAGGTCATCACCCACAACCATGAGTTGGTCAAGGAGGCCCTAACCACGCCGGGTAATGGCCCCATGCATCCGTTTCACCCTGGGGAATATGTGACGATAAAATCCTATGAAAAGAATTCTCTTTCTCCTAGGTGGAAAGGCCCATACCTCATCCTCCTAGTGACCCAAATGGCTGTCAAGGTTGAAGGAGTACCTGAGTGGACACACGTCACCCGTTGCAAAAGAGCACCTTCGCTTGAACAAACTGACCAGAAAATTCCTGGACAACAGACACCAGAAGCACCAGCATGCCCGCCGGCTGTGCCATCTGGGGAGTGACTGTCTGCCTCTTCTCTGTGTCCCTCCTAGCTCTGTACCCCCTGGTGGGGCTTGAATGGGATCAAGGGAACAGAACACGGCATTTTATCGTTCGCGACTTACATACTAACACCTTCCTGCTCATGACTAACCGTTCCCACTGCTGGGTATGTGCTCACATTCCCATTCATTCTCAAGGGGCAGTCCCCCTCCAACCCATCCCATTCAACGAATCTGACACTGCTGAATTGTGGTTGAAACAGAATCGGTCCTCTGAGGTGGCCACGATGCGACTTCCTAGTGGGTTCAAGAGATTGGGCCTTGCCAGATAATAGTCGTCCTCGCTGGAAATCAGCGGGTTGTACCTTGAACAAGTACAAAGGCTTGTTCCAGCCCTAGTACAACCTCTCTTGTACACCCTCTGCCCTGGTCCTTACAAATACCACGGGGCTGGGTATACCCCTAGGAACTATTTGTTTTAAGAGCGACTCTCCCTGGATACATCACTTGCAACTATTCCCTGCTCCTTACCTCAAAGTTTATCCAGTCCACTATAAAGAGTCAGTATACTCAACCTTAAGACCCCCAATAAGACTTTGGGTAACACCATTTTTAGGACTTTTTAGACTGGCGCCCAGACGAACCATCTCGGTGCTTATAATGGCATCTATTTCATTTGTGGCCATAAGGCCTACCCTTGGCTGCCAGTCTCCTGTGTTGGTAGCTGCTATGTTGGGTATGTAGTCCCCTTCATCTACCATTTCCACTCATCCCCATTTGAGCTGCTCAGGACTCACTCCAAAAGAGCTTTATCTGCATTTGAGCAGTTCCTAGCTGTATCCACCCTTTTCTATGGGACCGCCTGGCTGACCATCGAATCCAGGCACCTGGCATCCCTCCTAGAGAAGGTGGCCTTTGACATAGCCTTAACCCTAAAGGAGATCAATGAGGAGATGTTTGCCCTTCACACGGTTGCCCTCCAGGATCGGACAGCGCTGGATTACCTATTGGCCGAGATGGGGGGCACATTTGCCCTCATTGGCTCTGCCTGTTCCCCCAAATCCCTGATGCCAGTGAAAATATCACCAATCTTGCTGACCACATCCACAAGGTGGCCACAAGGCTTCATACTGCCAACTCCTTCCTAATCCAACTGAGAAACCATTTTGTGTATCCAGCCAGAACTTTGCTGGCTGTGCATTCCTTACTATGAGGTAATGTGAAAGGTAGGCCTTATCTTCCTAAGGTGTCAAGGTAGTGTTTCCTCCCTTAGCTGAATTAGTCAATTAGACCCACTTCCTTCTCGAGTTATTGCCACTTCACGATCATTCAGCTAATTAGGGATATCTCTGCTTAGTGTAAGCAATATGTGGAACTAGGACAGATGGCAATACCATTTGTTATGTCCACTTGTGGAATGCATAATAGTGCCTTAGTTTTGAACTTAATGACTAACCTCTAATTTAGCACCAACTTGTAAGCATGCCAAACTGTGTAATTAACGATCAGCTCCTATCTGTTTTCTCTATATAAGCCTGTAGTATCCTGATGTACTTTGGAATAACACCGAGCCACAGTTAGGACGCTGAATTCCCCATGATGTATCGTGTAATAAACTAATCAGTTCGCAAGGTCTGTGTCTTGAGAGCTTTCTTCAACAGAAATATAGTGTTGTTCCTTCCCTGTCTCTGGGTCAAAAACCTGAAATTCCTTCCCAAAGGACATTGGAGAACAACCCACAGCATGTGGACTACACTGGTTCAAGAACGCAACTCACGATCACCTACTCAAGAGCAACTTGGAGTAGACAATATATGCTGGTCAGCCAATGATGCCCATTCCCCACAGGTGAAAAAAAAGGAACTGCATTTGCTAAACTCAGGCAAAATATAATGTTACTGAATATACTTGAATTGTTTGATTACAAGTAAACTAACTCAATCATGATTTGTTGGTTTCTCTACTAATTCAACACAACTTCCACATTATCATGCAGCAGACTCTGTTGAAATATTTCACTCTTATTCACAGTAGGGAACATCCTGACACATTTTCCTGAATCATCTTCTCCCTGTGACTAAGAAAATCCTTTGAAGGAAACAGCGGCATCTGTGCATAATCAGGAGCTTTTGTACATATTGATGTTTTCATTTGGTGATGTTTGATGATCAGGTCAAAGGTTAAGTTGACCGTCTTGAAATGATTGGCCTGATGGTGGGAGAGGTTTTGAGAAAGACCGTGCTGAGACAGAAAGTGCTTTGGAATGACAGCTCTCCTGTAGAGGGTAAAAAAAGATAGCTGTCAGCGCAACGGGAGCAGATGACCTGGCTCCAAGTCTGTGTGGAGATGGTTATATAAGAAGAGGTGCAGGTGAAAACATTCTGGCACATCTCAGTGTAAGGGATTGTCTCCCATGTAGATTTGCTGATCTTCTAAGAGGTTTAACACTGCATAAGCTTTATTAGAGACCTCCTGCAGATAGGGTTTGTTCATGACAGCACTGATTGATAGGAAGATAGGAGCAGAAAAAGGACATTCAGCATGTCAAGCAGCTCCACCATTCAACCTAATCATCCATTTCAATGCCATTTTCCATATGCCTTAACATAATTGGTATTTGGCAGTCTGTCACTCTGTACTGTGAACACATTTGAATGACTGAGTTTCCTCAGTCCTCTTGGATAGAGAAATCCCAAAATTCACAACCCTGAGTGTAAAAAGAAATCTTCATCTCAGTACAAAATGCCTATCTGAGAGATTGAAATTCTGCCTTCAGATGCTTGACTCTCCATCCAAAAGGAACTTCTTACTAATAATTAGCCTGGAGAAAGTGAGGACTGCAGATGCTGGAGAGTCATAGTCGAAAAGTGATGCACTGGAAAAGTGCAGCAGGTCAGGCAGCATCCAAAGAACAGGAAAGTCGTCATTTTGAGCACAGCCCTTCATCAAGAATGTTGGGTGGTGAAGGTGGCTGAGAGATAAATTGGTGGGTGTGGAAGGGGCTGGGGGGGAAGGTAGCTGGGAAGGCGATTAGTTGATGAAGGTGGGGGTGTAATTGTAATAGGTCAGTGGAGCCGGGGTGGAAGGTAGGAAGGAAGATGGACAGGTCACGAGGGTGATGCTGAGTTGGAGGGTTGGATCTGGGGTGTGGTGGGGGTTGGGGGAGATTTGGAAACCAGTGAAGTCGATGTTTATACTATGTGGTTGAAGGATCCCAAAGTGCAAGATGAGGTCTCCTTCCTCCAGTTGTTGGGTGGCTTGGATTTGGTGGTACAGGAGGCCCAGGACTTGCATGTCCTTTGGAGAGTACAGGGTGGAGAGTTGAAGTGGCCGGCCACTGGGTGATGGGGCTGTTTGGTTCATCTGTCCCAGAGATGTTCCCTGAAATGCTCAGCGACCGCAGCAAATCCAAAGTCTCCAGAAACAGTTCTTCCTATGATCCTCTGCTCCAAGATAACAGCAGCCACACATTGCCACCTACACTCCCAGTAGTCAGCCCTGCCCCAGTTCAGGTCCACTCTCCCACCCCAGCCCAATCCCCAAGTTCCTGATGAAAGGCTTATGCCCGAAACATCAACTCTCCTTCTCCTCAGATGCTGCCTGACCTGCTGTGCTTTTCCAGAGCCCCACATTTCGACAATGATAAACCTGTCTATCCTTTTATATATTTGGTAGGTTTTGGTGAAATCACCTTTTGCTTTTCAAAACTGGTGCATGTACAGGTGCAGGTTCCCCATTCTCTCTTGATAGAACAGTCTTGCCATCTGGGGAACAAATCCAATGAACCTTCGCCTTTGGCAAAATCCTCCTTAAGTTAAAAGAACCAAAACCGCACACAATACTAAGGTAGAGTATAACCAAAGTTCTTTATAACTCAAGCAAAGCTGTGTTACTCCTATACTCAAATCCTCTTGTGACTGAAGGCGAGGTCCCATTCACCTTGCCATGTGGTCTTTGGCACAGCAACAATGTCACTGGATTGCAAATGGACCAGGTAAATAGCCTGAGGATACAGGTTTAGAAGCCAGCATGGCAGCTCATGAAATCTGAATCAAAAGGGGGAGTTATGGCTGGGTAGTAATGTTCCAACCTCTGGATCGGAAGGTCTGCATTCAAATTCCATATACCCTAGAACTGAATCATAACTCACACAGAACTGTTATTTGAAAATAATTTAGCGTTTCCAGCAGTGTCCTTACCTCTGGGTCAGAAGGTCCAGGTTTAAGTCCCACCTGCTGCTCAGGTTGTCATAAAATATTCAAAATAGGGCTGATTAAGACTAATTTAGCGGCTCTTGCAGTGCAGTGGTAGTATCAATACCTCTGGGTCAGAAGTCCTGGGTTCAAGTCCCAACTGCCCTGGAGCTATACCATCATTGTCTTAACAGGGTGATTAATAATTTATTATTAGCCTTCATATTTGGTTGCTGTAATTGCACATTAGCCTTCAGTAATTGATTTATGAGGACACCCAAGTACTTTTGCACATGAGTCATAGAAAGTTTAGCACGAAAACAGACTCTTCGGTCCAAAGCCTCCATACCAACCAGTTATCCTAACCTAATATCGTCCCATTTGCCAGCACCTGGCCCATATCCCTCTAACTCTGCCTATTCATATACCCGTCCAGATGCATTTTCAAATGCTGTATCGGCAATTGCTATCCTTTTATCACCTAACAAATACCCTGAATATCTGTTCCTCTCACCAAAGTAATTAATTTAATATATCCCAATTCTGTTTTCTACTACCAAGTATTAACTAAAGTCCCAATACTTAATTCATGTCAGTACATGTGCTTTAATGTGCTTTAATATTGCCAACCAAACTCCTGTAGGGAACTTTTATCAAAAGCTGGAAATTTGAAAACCAGTGTATATTCCATCCAATGCATTTTGATCAATTCTGTGACAACACCAATCTCCAACAGGTTTATCAAAATACATTTGTCAAGCTTGATTTCCCATTCACAAATCTATGCAGATAATGCCCAATCGGGTCATTGTTATCAAATGTCCACTTACCATACCTATAATACATTCCAACATTTTCCTTGATACTGACATACCAAGGTCTGTCGTTCCCACTTTTCTTTCTCCCTCCCATCTAAAACAGTGAGGTCACACTTTCAACCTGCCAATCTGCAGGAACTGTTCCAGAATCTGTAAAAGTTTGGAGATGACTCCATAACTCCATTTTCAAAGTTTTCCAGAATGTAGCATATCAGGTTCCAGACTTATCAAACTTTGTCCTATTTATTTTGCCATTAAATCTTTTTTTTTTGTAAATATATTTATTAGCAAATGTTTATAACTTTACAAACATATAAAATTATTGGAAAAAAAGAATAACAAATATCAGTATAATAAAAAGAAAAAAAAACACAAATTACAATACAACTACTATCTACTAACTACTAACCTATCCTATAATACAAAGCAAACCCTAACACTGTGCAAAGCAACAGCAAAAAAAAAGAAAAGAAAGAAAAGCAAAAAAATACACAAAATACAGAACAGCTATGCTCGGCACAAAGCTCCCAAAGGAAAGGGAGCATTGTATATATACCCATATTAACTCAGGAGACCCCCTCCAGGGCCCCAGGCTTGACAAATCTAACCATCTTGGTTAAACAAATGCCCTAGTTAAGATAACTGACAAATCTGTTTCCAAATAACTCAAGTAGGGCTGCTATGTCTTAAAAACATTGTCTGTTGTGTGGTGCACCATGTTTGTAAAAAGGTCCAAGGGAATGTGCTCCGTAATAAATTTCTGCCATCCCAGCAAGCCCGGCGGGTTCTCAGCACCCAGTTCATCAGAATATTCTTCCGTGCACACTATGCAAGAATATTAAATAGTTTCTTCCCAAGCCTGTCAAAAGATGGTAAATTCGGTAGACCTAAGAGGAGAGATATCGGGTCTACTTTGACTTCAGTCCTCAATACCCTCCCTATCTCTCCCACCACAGTGCTCCAATAAACACGGAGCCTGTGGCATGTCCAGAAGCAATGGGTAAGGGTACTTACATTATTTTACATTTGGGGCACACTGAAGATGCCCCTTTTTTAAACTTCGCCAGACGGTCTGGTGCCAGATGAGCCCTGTGCAGAACTTTTAACTGCGTAGCGCATGTCCTGTTACAGATTGAGATCTTTCGGGTATTCTCCCATACGTTCTTCCATGTTTCAGAAGAGATCTCCACTCCCAGCTCTTGCTCCCAGACCTCACACAACCAGTTAATATCCTGCCAGGCCCTGCCACCCAGCAGGCGATAGAGGGCACTAACCGAAAGGGTGCTTGTGGAACGTAGCAACAACCTCTCTGTATTGTGCTTATAGAGCTTAGTGAGAAGCATAGTCTTCCTCTGGATGAAATCCCTAACCCGAAAAAAATGGAAAAGGTCTCTGCTGGGCAAACCGTATTTGCGGCTCAGTTGCTCAAAAGACATCATAACCTCCCCATCAAACAAGTCTCCCAAATTAGAAACTCCTCTTGCTGTCCATAGTTTGAACCCTGAGTCCATTATCCTTGGTCAGAACCCTGGCATGCCAACTATAGGTGTAAGTGGTGAAGTCTTGGATAAACAACCCTCACTCTGACGCATCGCCCTCCAAGCCTTGACTGTACTAATTACAATGGGGTTCCGGCAATGGTCCATAACTGTCCTCATCTTATCCATGAACAACAGGTTAATAAGAGGACACTTTGCTTGGGAGGCCTCGATATCCAACCATATTGAGTTTGGATCCTTACCTACCCAATCACAGACAAAGGACAGCAGGGAACTCAATTGATACCTTCTGATGTCTGGGAACTCAACTCCTCCCCTCCTTGAGGCAACTGAAATTTAGTAAGTTTGATGAGGGGCCATCCATGATGCCAGACAAAGGAACCAAACCACCCCATAAGCTTCTGCAGCGTTGACCTGGGAAACATTATAGGGAGCATATGTATGGATAAAGCAAACGAGGAAGAACATTAATCTTAATGAGAGATATTCAGCCCAGCCATGAAATTGGAAGAGCCTCCTATCTCTGGAGATCTCACCTAATATTGTCAAGCAAGTGAGCAAAGTTAGTCCAAAATAACAGATCAAAATGCCTAGAAATTGGAACCCTGCCTGTGACCACTTAAAAGGGAACTTAGGGCCACCTTCAACTTCTGGTACATCCTTCAGGTTCCCCAAAGGCATAGCCTCCGATTTTGCAAAGTTAATCTTATATTCTGAAATAGCCCCAAATGAATTGATACATTGTATCAAATGGGTACGGAGGTCATCGGGTTCGATAAAAACAGAAGGACATCATCCGCATACAGTGTAAACTTGTGTGCCCTCGATTCCACTTCCGGAGCGGTTATGTGGACGTTCTGACGAATAGCCTCTGCCAGCGGCATTATCACCAACATAAACAACAACGGTGAGAGGGGGCAGCCTTGCCGACTACCCCTACCAATTGTAAAATTCCCAGACTTCACCCTGTTGGTGATGACCGCAGCCAGAGAGTAGTGATATAAAACCTCCACTCACCTCGCAAAGACTCCACCCAACCCAAACTGTTCTAAGACATAAAAAAGATACAGTCATTCCACCCGGTCAAATGTTTTCTCTGCATCTAAGGAAATCACCAACTCCTGAATCAATTGTTGCTGACAAGCTTGGACCACATTCAGAACCTTCTAATCTTATTAGAGGACCTATGGCCCCTTATAAAGCCTGTCTGGTCCTCTTTAATAATATGGGGCAACACCCTTTCCAATCTCAGCACCAGGATCTTGGACAGAATCTTGAAATCAGAATTTAATAGAGAGATGGGCCTGTATGAGACATAATCCTCAGGAACCTTCCCCTTCTTAAGAATTAGGGAAATATTAGCTTCTCTCAAAGATGGTGGTAGGCGTTCATGCATATAGGAGTGATTGTACATCTCCAACATCGGCCCTGACAGAATCCCTATAAACTCCTGATAAAACTCACCTGGAAGACCATCAGGGCCAGGCGCATTCCCTAGCTGACGTTGCCTAGCTGCCTCCTGTATTTCCTGAACTGTCAAGGGGGCATTAAGGAGAGAGACCAGTTCCAAGGTTACCCCTGGGAGGTCCAGGTTCTTAAAAAATGTCTCCATTTTAGCCCTCCGGTCCTCACAACCTTCAGACCGATACAATTCAGAGTAAAAGCTCTGAAAAGCCTCATTAATCTTTTTAGCATTGTTTGTAAGGATCTCGGCGCTGCCTCTGATTGCAGTAATGCATTGGGGAGCACGCTTTTTCCTCATCAGGTACGCTGAATACTTCCCTAGCCTATCCCCATATTCGAACAGCTTTTGTCTAGCAAAAGCAAGTTCTTTCTTTGCATTTTGTGTCAGTATTGAATTCAAGGCAGTCCAGAGGGCCATGATCCACTGTAGATTAGTCACCGAAGGCTGTACAAAATGTGCTGCCTTGGCGGCTTTCAACTGTGTCTCAAGTAGATGCTGCTGTTCCTTCTTCTGTCATTTCCGGCTATCGAATAGGAAATAGCGAATCCCCTAGCAAAGGCCTTAGCAGTCTCCCATAGCATAGATGAACTACTAGCTGTGCCTGAGTTGATAGTCAAGAATTCCTGAAACTCCTTCAAAAAGTATTCCACCAATTTGGAATCCTTAAGGAGAAAAGGGTCCAAACGCCAGTGCCACAAACCTAGCCCCTCATTCTTGGCCTTAACCTCCAAATACACTGCTGCATGATCAGAGATAGCTATATTCCCAATTTTACAACCCATAATCGAATCCAGAAGGGCCAAGGGAGCCAGAAAGAGGTCAATCCTCATGTGACATTTATGTGGGTTTGAAAAAAAGATGAAGTCTCTGCCGGTAGGGTGAAGATATCTCCAAATATCCATCAGCACCAACTCCTCGCATAAGTCAACCATCTGCTTGGCCTGCGAAGAAATAGTTGGGGGCCCACATGACATCCTGTCCACTGTCGGATCCAAAAGATAATTTAAAAATCCCTATAATAATGTGCCGTGTTCCAAAAGCACTCAACTTAGAGAATGTACTAATCGAAAATTTGAGGGGATGTGCCGGAGGACAGTAGACATTTAAAATGCCATATTCCGACCCATGTATCAGGGCTTTAAGTATCACAAACCGTCCCTGCTCATCTTTCACCTGCTCTAATAATGTGAACGGAAGATTTTTCTGGATAAGTACAGCCACTCCCCTACTTTTAGTAGGAAAGGATGAAAAGAATACCCGGTCATAACCCCCCTGTTGTAATTTTAGGTGTACCCCATCATCAAGATGGGTTTCCTGCAACAAAGTGATATCAACCCTTTCCCTCTTAAGGATAGAAAGCACTTTTTTTTTCCTTTTAATAGGCGAATGACTTCCCTTAATGTTCCAGGTGCACCATTTAATAATGTGGGATACAGGTAAATTAATGTTACTTCTGCAATTCCATTTTATAAAGTAAAATGAACTCACACCAGTGTGTAATTGTTTTAGCTACGAGCTGAGTCAACAAGAATGGAAACGATGTAGAGGAAATATATAATTGTTTTTGTATTAGCTAAAACTGTATGTCAGAAGGTAGACATTATGGGCAAGTAGATAAGATGTTGTGAGGGGATGAAGTTAAGCTAGATACGCCTGTACAAACAGTAGGTATAAACATCTGTTTCCCACTTTTACAGAGACAGAGGAACAAACCCTCGGGAAAGGCACAGATGAAGGGGGTAAATAATGATGAAGAAAGAATAAGCCCAACAATGACCTACAGCAGGATGAGGTCAAACAGCCTTGTGAGGCCAGAAATAAGCATTTGGGTTGTGTATGTCCTCTGCCTTATAGACACTGGACATTACACCCACTTGCAAGTGTAAAATAAATGACACTACTGATTCAGATCTTGTCTCGGACTGAAATTATTGAAGTGAGTGAGCTTTGTTTCTCACAATTGGGGGTTCGTCCGGGATTTTCTTCAATCGCCGGGGGGGGGTAGTGGCTGGCCTTGGACACTGGGAAGACATGTCCCGTTCCCCATTGAGGAACGGTCTCGTGTCCCGGTTTGGTCCGCTCCCTTGGGCGACTGGTACGAATCCCACAAGAGAGACATCTGAATCAGACAGTGATAGGAGGTCGATAGAAAATACGGCACAAAGGGGCCAGGCAACTCTGTGCACAGACCAAGGTAAGAAAGTTGACTTTTAAGTATTGCCTTGGTGGCCGGGATTGAGTTTTAGTAGTTAATAAGGGACTAACGAAGGAACTCAATATGGGTTGTGCCGTGGGTAAGGAAAAAGCCTCCTGGAAAACAAAAGAAGGAAAAGGCAATGGAAATGGAGGCAGGGTCCCTTACAACATACCTCCAGAAAGTCCTTTGGGCAGGATGTTGTGGAATTGGCAAAATAATACTTGTACAAGGGAGTAAAGTAGTAAAATTTATAGAGGTAAAGGACTTGAAACAGACCATTGAAATAGAAACTGGGTACGGGGATGCAAATGCCTGGGTTGAATGGGTAAAGTATACTGTAAAAAGTCTGAACAAAAGCAATTGTTATGCATGTGCCTCCAGTAGGCCAGTGGCCCAGGTGGTTCCCTTTCCGCTCGGGTGGAAGCGAGACAGGAAGGGCATGAAATGTATGATAGCCCTGTACCAGGATGAGACTGCATGGAATGATAGGAACTGTACTTCCCTATCTCTGATGTTCGCTCCCTTGGAGAAGAAAGATGCAAAAGCTCCCCCCATATTTTCCGCCGCAGTTGGAAATCACACATCGTGTGTGCGTAGACGAGGTACAAGTCGGTTGAGAGATTTGGGGGAGCTGAAAGTATGTACAGAGATTAAGAATGTTACCGAAACGGAGAAGGGAGGGAACTACACAGCACTGAAGGTTCCCCAAGCGGATCTATGGTGGTACTGTAGGGGCAAGTTATTGAGACCGACCCTACCTCCAGATTGGAGAGGAATATGTGCAATTGTACAATTGGCAATTCCATTTACCCTGGCATTTGAGAAGGAAAAGATAGGAGGGAAAAAGGGAAGGGATAAGAGATTACTGTTAGACACTTCTTTCGATGACAGGACTTATCTCGATTCGGTAGGAGTCCCGAGGGGAGTACCTGATGAGTTCAAGGCTCATAACCAGATTGCAGCTGGCTTTGAGTCAGCTCTCTTTTGGTGGGTAACAATTAATAAAAATGTAGATTGGATAAATTACATTTTCTATAATCAACAGCGATTTATAAATTATACAAGAGATGCGGCTCAAGGAATATCAGACCAGCTTGATGCGACAAGTAGGATGGCATGAGAAAAAAGAATGGCCCTTGATATGATTTTAGCAGAAAAAGGGGGTGTGTGTGTGATGTTAGGAGGAAGCTGTTGTACCTTTATTCCTAATAACACTGCACCTGATGGTTCAATTACTCGGGCCTTAAGGGGATTGACTACCTGAGCAGAGGAACTGGCTGAGAATCCAGGAGTAGACACATCTCTCACAGGATGGCTTGAGTCCTGGTTTGGAAGGTAGAAGGGGGTGGTGGTTTCTATCCTTACTTCCCTGATAGTAGTAGTCGGGGTATTGGTGGCCATTGGCTGTTGTATCATACCTTGTATACGAGGACTCACCCAAAGACTGATTGAAACAGCCTTGATGAAACAGGTGCCCCTAAAAGAAAAATGCAGAAGATAACAAATGGTAATTAAAGAAAAGGGGGAAATTGTGGGATATCGGTAAATTAATGTTACTTCTGCAATTCTGCAATTCCATTTTATAAAGTAAAATGAACTCACACCAGTGTGTAATTGTTTTAGCCACGAGCTGAGTCAACAAGAATGGAAACGATGTGGAGGAAATATATAATTGTTTTTGTATTAGCTAAAATTGTATGTCAGAATGAAATGTGACTGCAAAACAATGGTAGACAATATGGCAAGTAGATAAGATGTTGTGAGGGGATGAAGTTAAGCTAGATACGCCTGTACAAACAGTAGGTATAAACATCTGTTTCCCACTTTTACAGAGACAAGGAACAAACCTCAATTAAAAGGGTCGTAGGGATCAGAACGGCCTCAGGAAAGGCACAGATGAAGGGGGTAGATAATGATGAAGAAAGAATATGCCCAACAATGACCTACAGCAGGATGAGGTCAAACAGCCTTGTGAGGCCAGAAATAAGCATTTTGTCACAGACAAGGCCGGATAAGGCAAGAGATAAACAGGGGTCATGGGGGCCGGTCTTAGGGAAGTGAAAGATGTAAACAGGGGAGGAGCAATGTAAAACAAAAGAAATCAAATTATATAAATGTTGTGTATGAATTGAATTTGGGTTGTGTATGTCCTCTGCCTTATAGACACTGGACATCACACCCACTTGCAAGTGTAAAATAAATGACACTACTGATTCAGATCTTGTCTCGGACTGAAATTATTGAAGTGAGTGAGCTTTGTTTCTCACAATAAGACACTTGGTCATATTCCTTTCAGAGACCCTTGAACCCCTGGGAGGGAGAATCCTGCTTACAAAGCGCCGAGCATAAGTAAATAAAGACTCATAGATTTGAAGAACTACATATACAAAAACTACTCTATCATAACTATAAACAAAAAAACTACAAAATAAAGCAACTATAAATCCTTGAATGGAAGACTCTGCCCCCTGTCCATCACCCTACCCCATCCCCTCTTTCACATCTCCTTCAAACCCAGACTGTGCCCCAGCCTTAGGCCCGAAAAAAAACAAGGAGATGATCCTTAAATCAACAAAAAAAAAGACCAAGTCAGGATGAGCACTCCACCCATCCCTGGCTTCATGTCACCCCTACTTGTGACTAAAAGAGAAACAGAAGAAACAAAAAGGGGAGAAACAACAAAGAACATCCACAAAATTTCCCATCAGAAAATCCAGTTATTAAATAAAAGGAACGACTTATTCCAAAATATTTTCCCCCTTTCCAAAAAGGAAATTATTAGGGAGAAAGAAAGGAATTTTTAAAAAAAGGAAGGGAAAACATGGGAAAGATAGAAAAGAGAACAAACATTAACCATATTCTTCAGGCCAATCCATCTATTTTAAAGGGTCTACAAAGTTTTTAGCTTTATCCACTAAGTCAAATGTATAAACTGAGTCCTCGTGGCTGAAATGGAGCACTGTGGGGTATCTCATGGAGTACTGGATGCCCAGATTCCTCAGCCTCTTCTTAACTTCATTGAAGGACTTCCTCTTTTTAATTACAGCTGCAGAGAAATCCTGGAAAAATATGATTTTGACTCCTTGTACAGCAGTGCCTGCGGATCTTTTCCCAGGGATCTGGAAGCTTCTATAACTTTTTGCTTCTCCTTATATGAGTGGAAGTGCACTAGGGCGGGGATACTGCACCGGCCCTGACCTGTGCACTGTAACCTGATACGCCCTTTCAATCTGAAGCCTGCTGGACTCGATGTGAAGGCCTAAAAGCTTCAGCAGCCAGTTTTCAAAGAAACTGATGGGCTGCTCACTTTCCTCACCTTCAGGGAACCCAACAATTCGGAGATTTATCCTCCGACCCTGATTTTCTAGGTCATCGATATGGTCTCTCAAGGCCCGTATCTCTCACTCCAACACCTGGATTCGACTGGATGAGGACTCCACTGCAGCTTCAGAGGCCTTAGTTTGACCCTCCACCTCCTCCAGCCTCTCCCCAAGGCCCTGGATCTCCTGCTCATGCTTCTGCAGCATGGATGCGATAGGTTGAACTTGGACACAAATCTCCCCATGGACTTCCTCAATCGCAGCCCTAACTTTTAAGGTAAGTCTCTCCATTGCCACAGCCAATTCCTGATAGTCTGTCAGGTCCCCGGGGGTGGAAGGGAGTTCAGGAGAGGCTGCTGCTGCTGCAGTTTCTGGTGTGGTAGGTGCTGTAGGGGATTATCCTCCCTGCTTCTGTTTGCTTGTTCCTTTTCCCTTTGGCATCCTTCCCATTCCCAAATATTAACAAATATGTGTTCTGTAAGGTTTTAAACTAATGATTCCACCACACAAAAAACACCAGTATGCCTTGGCTGTTAGGCAGAGCTGTCCACAGCAGTTATAGAATCGCCGCCATCTTGTTGAGTCCCGTGCCATTAAATCTTCTTCTGAATACTGTTAGCATATATAATCAGTAAGGATGATGAGGACTGGGATATGGAATCGTTTGGACATTTTGGATTCAATGGTGTTTAGAGTGCTGTGTATTTTTATTGGAATTGTGTTCAGCAATAATTAGAGGTCAAACGTTTAATGTGCTTAGGTCACCCACGAGTTTTCTTAAAATCAGGTGACTTTGGAAAAGCATTGGAGGAAATGAAAGTTAAAAGATAAAGCTCTCTGCCTAAAGTACTTGGAAAAAAATCTATAGCTTAGTAGCTGATCTTGAGAGACCTCGAACCCTGTGTGTTCACCGAGCAACAAAATTTTAGAATCCCTGTGTATGGAGAGGCTATTCGGCCAATTGTTTCTGTTCCCACCTGATGAAGACCGTTCCATTTCAGACCCCTCATCTATCACATAATCCCATATTTATCATGGCGAACTCACCTAGCCTGCAAATCTTTGGTCTGTGGGAGGAAACAGGAGCACCTGGAGTAAATACACAAAGACACACGGAGAATATCCAAACACCGTACAGTCACACATGGCTGGAATTGAACCAAGTTCGTGGTGTTGTGAGACATCAGTGCTAACCACGAAGCCAGCATTCCACTCACTCATGTGGAGTTGGTTTACATTTTTGCAAGTTACCTCAGAGTTTCAGAAAACAGCATATTTAATTCCCTCAAAGTCTGAAACCTGAACTGTTATCTTCACACAAAAAAACTATATCTGACTGGCTTCATATTTAAACTGATTTGTCTGAATATATTCTGTCAGATCACAGTTTACAGTGAGAGTCTGGAGTCCGGTGGTAGGTTCAGACAATCTTTACTGTGACACAACTTTGTTACAGTTTCACATCAACATGGTGAAAAGGTGCACAAAAAGTTTCCAAGTAGCGTACGTTATACAGCTCGAGCTCATAGCACACAACCACTACCCCTGCCCTCTCCCTCCCCCACTACCCCCCACTACTGGTCAGCAGAGCAGAGTTGTCCAACTATGATTGGATCCTTGGTACAGCAATTCATATCAGCTATTTGCGTCCATAATTTATTTGTTATTATCTCCTGATTGGTGTGTTCTGGTTCACAAAAAGTTTATTTATTGATCATAACTTTAATTTACTTAACCTAACTGAAATTACTGAGGGTGGCAAACTCTCTATGTACAATAGCTAGCATATTCTCTATCAGGTAGTTCCTGGATCGATGATTCATTTCTCCCTGGCTTACACATTGTACGCACGGTGCAGAAAAGGTCCACCGGAAATGTCAAAGCATCTCACCCGCAGAGTAGCAGCTGCAGCTGCCTGTTGCCAGCAACATTTAACTAACAGAAACAAACAATATAAAATGAGAATTACTTCGAGTAACACTATACCCCGCATCAGTGATGACCTCAGTGAACCCAGCCAGATAAGGCTTGAGGTAGTGCTTGACTGAGTTCGTCCATCTCTTTTCGGATATGTGCTGCTAAATCAGTGATTCCATTAGAATTGTCTGGGATATTCAGCCTCAATTAGGGCACAAGTGCCTCCCCTTTCAGCCAGTATTGAGTCAATGGCTAGTCTGTTCTACAGCGCGGTTTCATGGATGGCTACCATTTCAGCGCTTATTTTATTCTTTGTAATGTCATTGGCCATCTGTTCCAGAGCAGCTACCATGTTGATAGATTCCCTCGTCAGTTTTGCGGTCCCATTCCAAGGGAACAAGATGCCAAAGAATCTGTTTCTGTCGTGACCCTTGTGAATCGTTGCCGTCAGGGTATCCCAGATAGAGAGAATGAGTGACAAACAAAGGAACAAGATAACTCAAACAACTCAGTCCCATCCGTGATGAGGGTAACCAGGCAACAGCCTTACAGTCGCAAACAAATTAAGTGCCATTATCAGGAGTAAACCTAATTATTATCTCAGGATACCGCACCTTTGCTGGTGAGGTTTTGGAATGTCAGGAAGGTATTGGGAAAACGTGCTGTATCCCATCTCCTGTGCTCCAGTCCGGGTTTTACATAAACATATCCCATTTCCGGAGGTGTTAGTAAGGGTCAAGAAAGGAGATCATTGTGACGTGTTGTAATTAGGCAGATACCACCTCTGAAAGGCAGTCAGGTTGTTACCGTCAACTCCCACTGCTCTCGGGAGGTCAGTCATGCGCACCCTATATGCCCATGTCTCTGCTGAGGACTGCCATGTCAGTTATGCCAAAACCTTTAAGGAGACTTTCTGGCAAATTATCAATTCTGGCATTTAGATGTATTCAAAGTGATGTCTTAAGGAACATTCCTTTTCAAGTGGATGAATACGTGGGAGCACACCCAATAACTGGAAACATTAGCTTGTTTGTAAAAGGTATAGGCGATACATAAAAGGTATTTACGTGTAATTCCCTTTTCCTTCGTCTCCCTCCTGATGAAAGGGATTAGTAAGCAAAAATTCAAAATACACACAGTTAGTAGTATAATGTACTCCCACATTTTGGATGAAACATTATAGTCCTTATCAGCTCTTTTAATGTGTGATGCATGTATCCAAGCTTTCTTCTTTTGGACTTTTACTCTGTGTTGTGTGGTCAACAACACTTAATAGGGTCCTTCCCACCTGGCTCCCAAAGGCTCCTTATGTATATTAATTTAAAGCCAAAACCCCAGGATGACATCATGACCTCCCTCTGGTCAATCACCACAGGTTGCCGATACATGTCTGGAGGTAGAACTGACAGTATTGGTCAGGTCTTTCTATTCTTGACAGTCGGACGCCTGGTCACATTCAGTTTTCACACTGGCTACACAGAGCTGTTGGAGGAACTGTGTGTTTTCACCAGTACATCTTGTTCTTCTAGTTGTTAGATGACGGGCAAGATTCCCACATTTGAAACTGGGCTGATGGGATATTGGTGCATGGGGCGATGACACCAGTAAACAATTTGGGTTCCATCCGGAGTAGGCCACAATTGTTCTTGTTCTTTGCCCAGAGTGAGTGTTCTTTCAGTTCTTCTTTTCTGAAATGTCTCATGGACCATGTCACCCAGCCATCCTCAGAATGCAATGAGGAATTTATCTGGATCAATACATCCTTACCCAAGACAGCCTTTCCTATCAGGCCCACCTAAATTGATGCAGTTAATTCATGTGGACCAAGTTCTATTGATACTGGACGTCAGGCCTTCACCCCCCAGCACTGCGGGCTGATCGTACTTTACCATCCAAAGGCAAAGAATTTCCATAGCATAGCCACAAGGAGGTTAATTCTGCCCATGTCCAGAGAGAGTTTGTATCTTGATTGACCAACCTCATAAGTATATACATTCCATCTCCTCATTGTACTAGTGCAAGGACAGGTGCGGATAGGGAAAGGGCAGCTAGTTTTTTTTTTGTCAAATTAAGCAACTATTTTTGTTGTTCATTGGAGAGCTGTTTAAACCTCTCCAAAGGATGAGGGGCCTGTTTTTTAGGGGTTGCCCTCCAGACTTTGACATCTCAGCCTTTTTGTTATGAAAAAAGAGGGACATTGGGCCAAGACATGTAGGGCAAACAGAGACACTTCCAGGAGTTCTTCTGGATACTTGTTTGCCTGGTTCTCTGGAATTCCCTCCAGCAATCTACAAGGTCCTAACTTTAGCTCCCATGTCCCTATCCAATCGATTGCATCAGTCCACCATGTTCACATACGTTATTCCTCTGCCTTCTCAGTCTGGTAGAGATATCTTCATTATGTTGGCCCACTACAGAAACAGCTCTCAGGGGACCAATGCTACTCGTATCCATTTCCTCAAGTTCCCCCTTACTGATCCCTGGGTGCTCTAACTAAACACTTTGAAAATACTCGTCAGGTTCCTGTGTGCTGACAGGCTGCAAATTTCCCTCACTCTGACTTTACAGTCCAAATTCCTATAACCAATGTTTTATCTTTTCCCGTCTGGCCTCTATCTGTTGCTCATCATCCCACAGGACCTCTTGTACCCTCCTATCCAATATCCTCTCTTCTCAGCTAGGTAAAAATATATTCAGAGTCAGAACCCCACCCAATCGGTGGGGTCTTTCAAATGTTCCCATATTTTCAACTCTCCCTTTTCAGAAATGGTAGTCTAGATTTAGATTACTTACAGTGTGGAAACAGGCCCTTCGGCCCAACAAGTCCACACCGACCCTCCAAAGAGCAACACACCAAGACCCATTCCCCTACACCTAACACTACGGGCAATTTTAGCATGGCCAATTCACCTAACCTGCACATCTTTGTGACTGTGGGAGGAAATCAGAATACCCGGAGGAAACCCACGCAGATACATTCTTTGGAACCATTTATAAATTTTCTTAGGAGCTGTTGGCTTATGATTGAAGAAGTTTGGAATATCCATGCATGACCGTGACCACCCCATTGTTATTCTTTGTTTCTTCAGATTTAACTTTAGCTTGGCTTGTTTGCAATGGGGCGAATCTTGGGCCACCTTCTTCTCTGGAATGACTGGAGGAATCTGAATCTGTTTCTAAACCCGCTTCATGTCACTGTTCACTTCCTAGCTGAGTTAAGCAGGGGCACCCTGGCTAAAATCCAGTGCATTTCCCATTGACTGTTAATCGTGTTACTAATTCTTCACAACTGCTTCCAGTTGGCTCTTGGTACTGGTCACATCACGCTCACAATATGAACCCATGATGATTTTGTTTCACGGTTGGACTTGAGGACCAAGAACCATCTCACTTATTCTTTCTCCTTCATATGGGTTGCTTTTTCCCAGACCCTTCAAAAGTCATCCAGGGACCACTGGAGAGTTTGAAGATCGCATGGAGGAGAGATTGAATCTAGACAATCAACCACTATTCTGGAGCTGCTCTATATTTTTGCAGAAATCTTACAAAGTTTCAGAAAACAACATCTTTAACAATTCAGATTTCGGATTGTGAGAGTGTCATCGTCATTCAAAAAACTACGTCTGACTTACTTCACATTTGAACGAAGTCTGTCTGAAAGATAGTCTATCATTCAACAGACATCAGCAATTCAATCTTGTTGACAAGAAGCTCGGAAAGAAGTTAACACATTTTATTGTGAAAGTCTGGATCTTTGACAGGATATCGCTTTTCACAAACATCATACTTGAAGAGTTTCGGCTCTCTGACAATCGCATGGTACTTCAAGACATTGACAATAATATAAGATTATCACAAAACTCGCATGTGGATGGTTCCTTTCTTGTGTGGATCCTCTGATTCACAGCAATGATTTGGTGGTTCAAGAGGTTCTATGACCACCAGAATGACTGGTCTCACACACCCTACAATGGAAGATTTACCCCATGTGAATCTTCTGGCTTGAGAACGCCCCAAGATGTCACAAAACCTTTGTTGAAATTTAAGCCACAAAATTTATTTTCCGGTGTGCAGCTTCAAATGTACTGCCAGGCTACATTTTGTGAAAATTTTAACACACATCTCTCCTTTTAAGGCTTTCTAATTATCATGAACCTTCTGATGTCTCAGGAAACTGCTAAATATGGTAACAGCCTCCTCACAAATCTCACATTGGAATGGTTGCTCCCCAGTGTGCAAACGTTTGTGTGCTCGAAAACCAGATGACCGCAAAAATTATTTATTACACTGATCACATGTGAATCATTTGTGCCCTATGTGAAAGCGTTGATGTTTGCGGAGGATCAATGAGTCTGAGAATGATTTGTCACACACTTCACATGTGAAAGGTTTCTCCCCAGTATGAATGCATTGGTGAATGCGAAGCTGAGAAGAATATAAGAATGATTTGTCACAGATCTCACAAATGATTGTTTTTTTCCCAAGTGTGCAAATGTTCGTGTGCACGAAGACCAGATGATCATGAGTATGATTTATTACACTGCTCACACACGTATGGTTTTTCCCGTGTGAACGTGTCGATGTTTGTGAAGGGACGATGATGCTGAGAATGATTTGTCACACACTTCACATATGAATGCGTTGGTGTAAGCGAAGGTGAGATGAATGTGAGAATGATTTGTCACAGATCTCACATGTGAACGGTTTCTCCCCGGTGTGAATGCATTGATGCAGACGGAGATGTGCCGTCTGCGAGAATGATTTTTCACACACTTTACATGTGAACGGCTATTCTCCTGTGTGAATATGTTGGTGGGACAGAAAGGTTGTGGATGTTGCAAAAGCTTTATCGCAAACTTCACATTTGAACAGTTTCTCCCCTGTGTGAATATATTGGTGTATGTGGAGGTGTGATGGCTTGGAGTATGATTTGTTGCACACCTCACACATGAAAGGTTTCTTCCTGTGATGGATACTTTGGTGTTTCATAAGCATCGATGATTGTCTAAAGTTTTGGTCACAGACCTCACACTTAAATTGTTTCTTTTCCATATAAAAGTGTTCAACAAATGCACATATGTTTTGGAGATCTTGACAGACTTGGAGCCCACCTCACATTCCTTACCCTTGAAAAGCCTCTCACCTGTAGAAATGAGTCAGTGGTTCATAAGGCTCCAGGAATCATTGAAGTTGTCAACACACTTGGAGCCACTCACACTTCTTCCCTGCCTCACCCTCATCAAGCTGATGGAAGCTCCACATCACTGACCAGTTTCAGATTTCATGATATATCAACGTTCCCCTGACCTGATCGACTTCCAAATGATGGTTATAGTGCCCAACCTTCAGTGTTGAGCAATGCTGTGAAGACACTGGATGTCTTCCAATACTTGTGCAGTTGTTACTTGGGGAATGGTCAGGATCTACTTGCAATGTCTATCCTCCCTGTATTCTCCGTTGGAGTACTGTGCAATTGTTCTGTCAAACAGAAAAATGAAAGTGAGGGTACTTTTGCTGCATTGTCAATGGAAGGGTTTTGTCAAGTGAGAATCATGGCTTCTGATCTGACTCCAGAGAGCCTTTTCTCTCACAATCAGCTTCTCATCTGCTCAGTAATAGTGGAACTGAATTCTTGGGTGCCTGGCTCAAGGAGTCACATGACCAGAGATTCAAAAGTGCTCACCAGTACCATGACCTTCAGTGTTTATACCGCTGGTGTCCTATCAAAAGCTGTTTCGTACTACCTCAGTCCTGCAACCAGAAGCTGTCCCTTACTCTCTGGAGTTTGACCGTTATCACCAGAGGACAGGACTCTTGTTCCTGCATGACAGACAGGTACCTAGGGGGCTTGGTGGTTGGGTTGGCAGAGAGGATGACAGTCCTTTTACTCGGGGTCTACCATAGGAGCCACAGCACCAGCCCAAGCCCGCCAAGACACAAATTGTAGTAGAGGTTGATGAGGCATCCTGGTGTCCAACGGAATATCCAGCACTGCAGGAGAAACGTCATTGTTCTTCTCAGCTTCCCAAGGTTAAGTGCCTCCATCTTCTCTCAACACTTCACACTCGCAGGATCACCAGTCAATCTAACTCTGCCACTGCATATGCCTCTCACCCAAGGTTCACAGAATACATGTCTCAATATAAGGGCAGCATGGTGGCACAGTGGTTAGCACTGCTGCCTCACAGCTCCAGAGACCGGAGTTCAATTCCCACCTCAGGCAACTGTATGTGTGGAGTTTGCACATTCTCCCAGTGTCTGCGTGGGTTTCCTCCAGGTGCTATGGTTTCCTCCCACATTCCAAAAGTGTGCAGGTTAGATGAATTGGCCATGCTGAATTGTCCGTAGCGTTAGGTGTAGGGGAATGGGTCTGGGTGGGTTGCTCTTCGGAAAGTCGGTGTGGACTTGTTGGGCCGAAGGGCCTGTTTCCACACTGTAAGTAATCTGATCTATTATGCCCATTCTCACCAATCCCATCGTCCCATACTGCTAACCTTTCTGGCCCTCTGCATTTTACTACTACCTCACTGGTGATACTTCACTACCTCTCCAACTCACACATCACCACAAATGCTTTACCATCGATTTCAATCATACTCAATTCATCCCTTTGTTTCATTGATGAAGACTGGATCACGATGAGGGAAGCAAGCAGTTAGGTCTGGAAGGGATGCTCTTTGGAAGATAAGTGCAGTCTCAATAAGCCGAATGGCCTCTTTACTCATTGTAGGAATTCCATGAACTCAGCAGGTCTGGCAAAATCTGCAGAGAGAAAAGCACAGAGTCAATGTTTCAAGTTCAGGGACAGTTCTGAAGGATCACTTGACTTGAAACAGTAACTGTTTCCTCCCCACAGATGCAGTGCAATTGGAAGCAATTTCTGTTTTTGTTTGAAACATAGTGCAGGTTTGACTTGAGTAAACAGGGCACTATAAACTGACAGGTCCACCCCACGACTGTTCAGTTCTGCCCCATGACAAACTGCCTACCTCATCCTCTGCATTAAAACAAAATACAGGCCACAGCGAACCAACAACCTGTAACTGAGCATTAAAAGTCTCCACTTTAAGACCACTACCTTACAGAGGGTAGCAGTTTGTAAGGCAGTGCTGAAGTCAATGAGTTCAAAATGAAAGTGAGGATGTCAGAAAAATCGAGACCCCATGTCATGCTTTGAAGTTATAGTACTCAACACTGAATTGTGGAGAGTGGAAGTGAGCTGTTATACCCTGAGCTTATGTTCTGCATTGTCATAGGAGGCAGAGAACAGAAATGATTAACAAATGAAAAGATGCGAATGAAAATGTTTTTATATGGCGAGTGGTCATGATCTGGAATGCACAGCCTGATAGAAAGTGAAGATTGATTCACTTGAAGCTTCAAAAGAAAGCTGTAAAATTATTTGAAGAGAAATATTGTGCAGGCCACAGAGAGAAGTTGAACGAGTAGGATTGACCAAGTAGCTCTTGCAGAAATGCAACTGGCAGTACCGCCCCTCCTTGTGCACTAAGCCAATGATCTTTTTGTTTCACCTATTTTGTCATTATACACCTCTGGAACAGGTGGGACTCCTGGTCCAGAGGTAGAGACACTACCACTGTGTCCCAAGAGGGCCCCTAAAATTGTGGTTCCCAGCCTGTACCCAACTCCTCCCACAGTGGGGAGGAGCAACAGTACAAGGAGCAATGAGGAGAGCAATGGACTACTTGAGTCTGGAGCCCACAAGGTATGGATGAGGGTTCAAACCACAAATAAGCTAAGGTAGAGCAACACTAGCCTCTCCTGAAAGTGAATCTCACACATTTTTCTCTTTGTGGTGTTCCTGACCAACATTGGGAAACGACAGAGAATGCTTCATCGAATCAGACACAGTCCCAGCATAGTCCAATACAAAAGAAATGTGGTAGAGCTGCATTGATAGAAGAGCTGTCTTTCAGGTGACATCTCAAATGAGGCCCCTCTCTTCTTTCCGAGATTAGGGTAAAAGAAACCACAGCATGATTTTGAATAACAGGGGAGTTATCCCTGGTGTCCTGGCCAACATTAATCATGAATCAATACCATTAAAAAAACTCGTCTGGATATTATTACATTACTGTTTGTGGGAGTTTGCAATGTGCAGACTTGGCTGCCAGTTTTCCTAAAAAAAACCCTTCAGGACATCAGGTTGTTCTGAAAAGCTCTATATAAATGTATGTCTTCTGTTTACTTCTCCCCGAGGAGGCTATCGATGTTGAGTGAGCTTGCATGGATCTGAAATGACAGGCAGTATCCCAATCCCAACACACAGAACTGACCTTTCACCTTTCACTGTCCACAGGATAATAAACAGCTCCCAAAACACACACAATCAGGAAGAATCCTCAGACATTCAACACCTACCAATAACGGCACCTCGCCTTCTCAAATTCAGGAATCAGCCACCAGCAAAACTCAACATGTAAATCAGAAGGGAAATACTTCCAATAAACACATTCAATATGCAACACAGCTCCAAGCAGCACAAAGCACCGAATAAACAGCTCTCTCAGCTGGATCTACTCACACAGCATAAGGGACATTTCCACCTCTGCCTGAAGATTGGTGTGGATATTATGGGATACAATTTGTATAAAAGCTCCTCCTTCACTCACCATCTCCTCACTTGGTTTTCAGTCCCTATAGGAAGTGAACTAGCTCTGGAAGAGAAAGAGGAGACAATAGTGTGGTGGGCTCTCTAATTTAAGTCTCTCACAGTCAATCCAAATAATTCAGGAGCAAAATGAGTTCCTTGAAACTTGGGAAACTGACGAGGGAAATGGAGGTGACTTTTGAGCAGCAGATCAGGTGGGGATTTAAACTTGTCATTGCAATTGCTGCCTCAGTTCATGTGTTCAGTAAATTTAAAAACATTCATCAGATTGTCCCTCAGCTTACAAACATCTGTGTATATAACCCTATTTTGTTTAATCTCTCCTTATAATTTAATTCTTGCAATCCAGATCTTTCTAGTAAATTTACCCTGCATTCCCATGAAGGCCACTATCTCCTTCCTCTGGTGAGTTGCTGAGGAGTGCTCTCAACATTGCAGGTGTGGCCAAACCAGAGCTTTGTATCATTGTAACATAATTCTATCTCCTTGTATTCTTTTCTTTTTGATATAAAAGCCAGTATTTCATTTGTCTTTCTTGATTGATTTCTGTACCTACTTACGACAATTTCATAATATATGGATCCCCAAGTCCCTTGATTGCCTACTATTTATAGAATACTCCGCACCTACCTGAGAGAGGATTGGGGGCAAACAATAGTTAAAAGTTTTCCTGAAACAACAATGTACTATAAATTTGGAAACAACGTATGTCTGACTAGCTGAAGGCTTGCAGCTGTTCTTGCTTAACCAACTCTACACCCATGACTTGGGCTGCCTCCTCTATAAAATGAAGCATCGTTAATCACATTGGTTATCTGCTAATGACTCATGTGAAAAGTATGGGTTGAGAGATATCAGGGTTATAAACTGTACTGCTTTTATGCCATACACAGAGGTCTGACGAGAGTCCGTCAAGTGAGAGCTTGACTGTTCCTCTGGCGTTGACTCCGGACCAAAGCTAAAATAAAGAGGTTAATGAAACTTTTTTGTGTGGTCCGGAACTTTGTGAGTCAACATTTTGGTGCCATGACTCTGAACCCAACATAGGAACCATTTCTCTGGGCTGAATAAGTGACCGAGAGTTTGAATCAAGCATAATATAATGTGAGGGCTAGGGTGCCCAGAGGTATTTTACCTCAGACCACTGATTATGTTCAGATAGATAATCTACCCTTTGCCCAGTGAGACTGGTACCTTAAAGGGATCCAAAAAACCACCTGGACCAGGATTATAAGATAAGAAACTTTTTTATAAAAAGACATTGTCTAGATTGCTGTAGGGTGACATTGGCTATTCTGTACTGTGCTCGAGAGAAAAAGTCAGGACGGGGGACCACGCTCAAGGACATGATTGCCACTACCTGACGGATTTGGTTTAGAGAGCTGCCTCCTTTAAATATGGCTGGTTGAAATTATGATATAATGGTAGGAGGAGGGCAGACCTGGTAAATTCCTCACCTCTGCGACATTGAAATTTGTTTCTAGTACAGCAAAGTAGTATAATTGGACAATCCCTCGATGTAGCTGGAAAGAGGACTCCTCTTCAGAGTATGAGACAGAATACCTGATCAGGAAAATGATTTATGGAAATTAAGTGCTGCTCTTAACAAACGATTAGGGAACACAATTTGGCCCCTGGACACGATCTGGGATGTGCCCTCTTATGAGTTGGTGGTAAATCTAGTTTGGAAGAAAAATTGTGGAAAAAAGTGGATATCATTAATTAAGTTAAAAATCACACAACACCAGGTTATAGTCCAACAGGTTTAATTGGAAGTACACTAGCTTTTGGAGCATCACTCCTTCATCAGGTTCGACTATAACCTGGTGTTGTGTGATTTTTAACTTTGTACACCCCAGTCCAACACCGGCATCTCCAAATCATCATTAATTAAGGAATGGAAGGATAAATCTGATAGAAAATGGAAAGATACTTTATTGGTCAGTATTGAGGGATAGGGGTATGTACAGCAGATAGAACTCCCAAAAGTTGGAAGACATTAAAAGCTAAGTGCAAGTGGGTAGACAGAAGGTGAAAAAGGGAACAGAAAAAAAAATCAAGAGACCAAGGATGATATAGAAAAAATAGGAAGGATTAAAGCAGCAGCTCTGTCAAGAGAATCTAAGTTCTACCAGGGATCCCGAGCCTCTGTCTGGCATACTGACCCTATTTGAAGAGGGGGTTGATACTGATAGAGATGAGAAATGGGGATATTATCTTAGATTACCAGTACCTCCTGTAGACCCATCTACTACTACTGTACTACCCCCACCACCGTACCAGGCTCCCAAGAGATCCAGTGTGGCTGAATGGATAAAAATGAATCCCAGAAGACAGATACCATCAGTGTACCTGGGTTAGTGGAATCCAAACTGCAGTGTCCAATGTGACAGTTACCAAATCCCAGAGTCGCTGATGATAGTAAGGATCCAACAATTGGAGTTTATGTCCCTTGGAAGCCCCAAGAAATGATAATGAACCAAGCTCCAGATCATAAGGAAAAACCAGCCCAATTCGCCCACTATGTCCAAAGGATGGTTCAAATGTATAATGCCACCCTCCCAAGATCTGTTTGCACTGTGCTGTTTGATTTTATCACCTGAGGAAGTGACTAAATGGCGGAACAAATGGGTGACTGTGATCAACGGGGACCAGTTCAAAGTCATGGTGTGTTAGAAGAGAGATTTTCCAACACTAATGCCCAAACAAACCTTTTGATTCAGTCATTAGAATGAGCCTTACAACAACCTGTAAATATTAGTAAAGTACTGGAGTGCAGACACAAATCTGGGGAGTTGGGAGGCAATCATTGGGAATGGTTTGTTGTTTGATCTTCACCGTACTGTTACACTTGAACTCTCGATACCTGTTTGCCTTTACATACCAAGGCTAGCAGTATACTTGGACCTGGCTGCCCCAGGGTTTTGTCCACACCCCCATTGTTTCTGGATGGTCTGCAAAAACAACTACGGACCTCGGAACTCCCACGGGGATTGACAATAGCACGATTAGATTAGATTATCTATAATATGGAAACAGGCCCTTCAGCCCAACAAGTCCACACTGACCCTCTGAAGAGTAACCCACCCAGACCCATTCCCATACCCTGTACTTATCCCTGCCGAATGCACCTAACACTATGGGCAATTTAACATAGCCAATTCACCTATCCTACACATCTTTGTGACTGTGGGAGGAAACCGGAGCACCTGGAGGAATCCCACGCAGACACGGGGAGAATGTGCAAACTCCACACAGACGGTCGCCCGAGGGTGGAATCGAACTCAGGTCCGTGGCGCTGTGAGGCAGCTGTGCTAACCATTGAGCCACCGTGCCACCCCACGTGGATGATTTGCTTGTCGTCAGCAACAGGGCATCCACCTGCAAAACTGATACGTCTGTATTACTGACCTTTTTGCACTCCCTAGGATATGTCATCCCACCCCACAAGGTAAAACGCTCCCAGGATGAGGTTCAGTTTCTGGGAGTTGTACTCTTAGTGGAAGAACGGAAGTTAACAAAGGATTGAATATGACCCTTTGCCAATACTCTGCTGCCTTCGACTCCTAAGCAGATGTGTGCCTTTTTTTGGGCTACTGAATTTCTGTAGACAATGGATACTGAATATTGCTATCCACACCCGCCTACTCAAACCACTGGCGTCCTCCAATGTCCCCCCACCAACTTTACATTAACAACTGCATTTACTGAATTGAAAAACAGCTTCCTGCAAGCCCTGGCCTTGGGTCAATCCTTATACGACTGACCATTCCAGTTATATGTCACCATAAAGCATGGTTGGGAATTTTGGGGCATGTTGTTACATTTCAGGATTATAATACTTATTGTCATTGCCTGCATTCTTGTCTTAAGATACTTGTGGCCACTGATAGCCAATTGCTATAGTTAGAGGCTTTAGCAATATTCTGTGTTATCATGAAATGATCAAAAGGAGGAAATGACAGAGTATTGCAGAAGCAATAGTTAAAAGTTTTGCTGAACAAAAAGTACCATAAATTTTGAAACTATGTGTGTCTGTGTCTGCAACTAGCTGAAGATTTGCAGCTGCTTTTGCTTAACCACCCCTCCAACCATGGCTTGCGCAAACTCCTTTACTCAATGGAGCATTGATAACTGCATTGCTTATCTGCTTATGACTCGTGAAAAGTATTGGTTGATAGGTATGAAGGCTATAAACTGTATTGTTTTTATGCTATATACAGAGATCCAATGAGAGTCCATCAAGTGAGAGCCTGACTGTTACACTGGTGTTGACTCCAGACCTCTAGCCAGCTAAGCTAAAATAAAGAGATTAATGAAACTTTCATTGCTGTTTGTGGGATTTTCCTATGTGCACATTTGGCTGCCAGTTTTCCTTAAAAGAAACCTTCAGGACATCAGGTTGTTCTGGAAAGCTCTGTATAAATGCAAGTCTTCCTTTTACATCTGTCCTGAGGAGTGTATAGATATTGAGTGAGCTTGCATGGATCTGAAAACAAAAACAGGCAGCATCCAAATCCCAACTCACAGAACTGGCCTTTCACTGTCCACAGGATAATACCCGGCTCCCAAAACAAACACAACACACACAAATATGAAGAGTCTGCAGACACTCAGCACCTCCCAGATGATAACCCCTCACCTTCTCAATTTAGGAATCAGCCATCTACAAAACTCAGCCTGGAAATCAGAGGGAAATGTTTCCAATAAACACACTCAATATCCAACACACAGCTCCAGTCAAACAGTTCAGCACAAAGCACCGAGTAAACAGCTCTCTCAGCTGGATCTTCTCACACAGTATAAGGGACATTTCCACCCCTGATTACCCACAGGATAGTCAGACTGCCTGAAGATTGGTGTGGATATTATGGGATACAATTTGTATAAAAGCTGCTCCTTCACTCAACATCTCCTCACTTGGTTTTCAGTCCCTATAGGAAGTGAACCAGCTCTGGAAGAGGAAGAGACGACAATGGGCAGAGTGGGTGGGCTCTCTGATTGATGTCTCTTACAGTCAATCCAAATATTCCTGGAGCTACATGAGTTTCCTGAAACTTGGAAACTGATCTGTGAAATGGACATTCAACAGCAGATCAGGTGGAGGTTTAAACTTGCAGTTCTTCCATCTGAATAAAACCTCACTTATTGCAGCTGCTGACTCAGTTCCCCGGTACACATTTGACTAAATTTCTAGTATGGGAATAGCATGCTTCAGCTGTACAAACATATATCTTCATGCATGTATCCTCAGATATATTTTACCCACAGCATACAAAGCACTGATGGAATCAGCTTACGTGCAGGAGAGAGAGAGATACAGGAGGAACAGAGGCATGTTTGGAGTATGATCTGGAGTTAAGGGTGTCATCTGCGACAGAAAGAATGATTTGGGGCACATTATGAGTTTGACATTGAGATGACATCTGACGTCTCTGCCCTGTTCAATCCCAGAAGAGCCTCTTGTAAAGATTCAGCTCCCTTCAACACCAATTTCTGAGGCTAAGTGTTCATCTCATCCATTTCCTCTACCAGAATGTTCCAGTCCATTCACATCTCCCAGGAACCTTGTTTGAGTGATATTGTTCAGAGTGCAGTACACTGCAATGATAATGGCAATTTTCTCTCTCTCAGTCTGAAATACAGCAACCCCAAAATATGGCCAATACTTTGATCAGTTCTTCAACATCCCACTCACTTCTCTCAGTGAGCTGCTACACAGAGACATGGTATGAATAAACAATACCTCCTTTTCTGTGCTGGAGGAAATTGAGTCATTAGCCAGGGAAGAAAGGGATCAACCTTGTCACTAACCAGCTGGCCATCAGCTCTCTTACCTTCCCAAAATATGGATGTAATGTCAGAGTTCCTGACAATGAAAACATTATGGACGATCTGGTGTGAGTGGGTTCATATGGAGTATTCTCAGACGATATGAAGGATTGCTTTCTATTCAAGGAGCTCTTTAAAGTCTCCTCATGTGACCTTTAGTGCAAAGTGAGTGTAATGCCAGGACCTTGGGAAAACAGCTATTCTATAAAACACCAGCAAGTGTTGTGTTAAATTTTAATCAAGGCACTGGGGCTAAGAGCAATTTCCACTCATCTTGGCTTCAGTATCATAAGGATAGAAACTACACTATTTTAAATTATCATAAAGTCAAATCAGAAACTCCTTGCAAAATTGAGGTAGTAACGTAATTATTACTCTATAAATTTATTTTAACTATTTCTCTTTTTAAGAGTCACAGAGCTGTACAGCATGGAAACGAACCCTTCAATCCAACCTATCCATGCCGACCAGATATCCTACATTAATCTCATCCCATTTGCCAGCATTTAGCCCACATCCCTCTAAACCCTTCCATATACTCTTCCAGATATCTTTTATATGTTGTAATTGTACCAGCTTCCATTACTTCCTCTGGCAGTTTATTCCATATATGCACAACCCTGTGAAAACATTGCTGCTTAGGTCCCTTTTAAATCTTTCCCCTCTCATCCTAAACCTATGTCCTCTAGTTTCAGACTCTGCTACCCTGGGGAAAAGACCTTGAATATTCACCTTGTCTATGCCCCTCATGATTTTATAGATTTCTATAAGGCCCCCCCTCCAAGGATGCTCTAGGGAAAATAGCCACAGCTCAGCAAGTTGTTGGAGGGAATCCTGAGGGACAGGATGTACGTGTATTTGGAAAGGCAAGGACTGATTAGGGATAGTCAACATGGCTTTGTGTGTGGAAAATCATGTCTCACAAACTTGGTTGAGTTTTTTGAGGAAGTAACAAGAGGATTGATGAGGGCAGAGCAGTAGATGCGCTCTACAAGGACTTCAGTAAGGCGTTCGATAAGGTTAGCAAGGTTAGATCTCATGGAATACAGGGATAACTAGCCATTTGGATACAGAACTAGCTCAAAGGTAGAAGAGAGAGGGTCGTGGTGGAGGGGTGTTTTTCAGACTGGAGGCCACAAGGATCAGTGCTGGGTCCTCTACTTTTTGTCATTTACATAAATTATGTGGATGCGAGCATAAGAGACATAGTTAATAGGTTTGCAGATGACACTAAAATTGGAGATATAGTGGACAACAAAGAAGGTTACCTCAGATTACAACAGAATCTTGACCAGATGGGCCAATGGGCTGACAAGTGGCAGATGGAGTTTAATTCAGATAAATGCAAGGTGCTGCATTTTGGGAAAGCAAAATTTAGCAGGACTTATACACTTAGCAGTAAGGTCCGATGGAGTGTTGCTGAACAAAGAGACCTTGGAATGCAGATTCATAGCTCCTTGAAAGTGGAGTCGCATATAGATAGGATAGTGAAGGAGGCGTTTGGTATGCTTCCTTTATTGGTCAGAGTATTGAGCACAGGAGTTGGGAGGTCATGTTGCGGCTGTACAGGACATTGGTTAGGCCACTGTTGGAATATTGCATGCAGTTCTGGTCTCCTTCCTATCGGAAAGATGTTGTCAAACTTGAAAGGGTTCAGGAAAGATTTACAAGGATGTTGCCAGGGTTGGAGGATTTGAGCTATAGGGAGAGGCTGAACAGGCTGGGACTGTTTTCCCTGGAGCGCCGGAAGCTGAGGGGTGACCTTATAGAGGTCATGAGGAGCATTATGAGGAGCATGGATAGGGTAAATAGACAAAGTCTTTTCCCTGGGGTCAGGGAGTCTAGAACTAGAGGGCATAGGTTTAGGGTGAGAGGGGCAACTTTTTCACACAGAGGGTGGTATGTGTATGGAATGAGCTGCCAGAGGAAGTGGTGGAGGCTGGTACAATTGCAACATTTAAGAGGCATTTGGATGGGTATATGAATAGGAAAGGTTTGGAGAGATATGGGCCAGGTGCTGGCAGGTGGGACTAGATTGGGTTGGGATATCTGCTTAGCATGGACGGGTTGGACCGAAGGGTCTGTTTCCATGCTGTACATCTCTATGACTCTATTCAGCCTCTCTCTATAGCTCAAACCCTTCAACTCTGGCGATCTCTTTGTAAATCTTCTCTGAAACCTTTCAAATTTTACAACATCCTTTCAATAGCAGGGAGAACAGAACTGAACACAATATTCCTAAAATGGCCAAACCAATGTCCTGTACAGCAACAACATGACCTCCAAACTCTTATTCTCAATGCACTGATCAATAAAGGAAAACATACCAAACACCTTCTTCACTATCCTGTCTACCTGTGACTCCACTTTCAAGGAATTATGAACCTGCATTCCAAGATCTCTTTGTTCAGCAACACTCCCTAGGACCTTAACATTAGGTGTATAATCTCTGCCCTGATTTACCTTTCCAAAATGCAGCACCTCACATTTATCTAAATTAAACTTCATCTGTCACTCTCAGCCCATTGGCGCATCTGATCAAGATCCTGATGTATTCTGATGTAACCTTCTTGGCTGTCCATTACACGGCCAATTTTGATGTCATCTGCAAACTTACTACATAAACAATGAAAAGAAGTGGACCCAGCACCAATCCTTGTGCACACACTGGTCACAGGCTTCCAGTCTGAAAAGCAACCCTCCATCTTCTATCTTCTACCTTCAAGCCAATTTTGCATCCATGGCTAGTTCTTCCTGTATTCCATGAGATCTAACCTTGCTTACCAGTCTACCATGCGGAACCTCGACAAATGCCTTGCTGAAGTCCATATAGATCATACCCACCACTCTGCCTTCATCAATCCTCTTTGTTACTTCTTCAAAAAACTCAATTAAGTTAGTGTGATCCGGTTTCCCAAGCACAATGCCATGTTGACTGTCCCTGTATGGAATAATATGCCAGAGGAAGTGGTTGAAGGTGGTACAATTACAGCAATTAAAAGGCATCTGGATGGATATATGAAAAGGAAGGGTTTGGGAGATATGGGCCAAGTGCTGGCAAATGGGACTGGGTTAGGCTCAGATATCTGGTCGGCATGGACAAGTTGGACCAAATGGTCTGTTTCCATGCTGTATATCTCTGTGACTCTAATCAGTCCTTGCCTTTCCAAATACATGTCAATTCTGTTCCTCAAGATCTTGTCCAATAACCTGCCCACTGATGGCAGGCACACAATTCCTGATTTTTCCTTATCACTGTGACACATCAGAAATCAGCTATTATCAGTGGGCTTGTAATTTTCTGAAAATAATTGTTGGTTGCAGCATGTACACTGGAGTCATAAATTTGACTTGAACTGGTGGTGCCTGATTACCCAAAAATACCCAAGTGTAATGTAATGAATTGCCTCATACAGGTGCAATTAGCAGAAACTTACCAGTCTCATTATTCCCATCTGGGGCTGTGGTCATTTCTGTAGTTGGTACCAGCTCCCTGGCTGATGTTTAATAAACCAAATGTTAAAGATCACATGTTCAATTTACAGGCAATGTAACTAACATTTTAAATTCCGAATGCATTCAGGTCATTCAGCTGGATTGCGTTTATAAAACTGATATAATATAAGCTCCAGGTCACAAGCCAATTGCTTGTGATAGCTGCATATTTATCAGGGACTTTACTTGAAATTTTAAAAAAATTGAGAGATGAACTGAAGCAGTTTTATTTAAGGGTTGTATGTTTTGACTGAACTGGCTTCATGATGTGTGAACATCTACAGGATAATTTTGTCATTCATTTTGCAGCACCTTTGTGTTTCAATAAACAGTGGCGCAGCTTGGTGGGAGAGTGAAGACTACTTTGATGATAAGAATTTGATTATTAATTGTCTCAGGATATTCACAGCACACCTTTGTTTTAATGTTAGACTAAATCCAGGTAAAGACCCAACCTTTTCACACTCAACATGAATTCCTTTTTACAGTGATAAGAACAAGGTTAACAGGCATATTATTCCATTCGGATAGTGTTCAAATATATTGATCATTTAGCTCTGTAAGAGTCAATTATTTGAAGTTCTGCTCATCCTTCCTGCGTCACTGAGAGAGAGAGAGAGAGAGAGACACCACTTCCCACCTGGTACTCAGGTTGTTCCAGACATGAGTGACCCATTCCAATGTGTGTGTGATAACAACTTGAGGAGGCCAAATGGACGATATTGTGATAAAGAAGTAACATTGTTTATGGGACTGTCACTTGTATACTTATTCGTGCAACATCTGGAGATAATATTGAGAACAAGGAATGAACTTCTGATTTCAGTTAATAATCATGTGACCTTTGACACATGGCAATTTACTTTTATCCAGCTGAATGGTTATAAAAACTCATATCCAAATATGGCACAAAGACACTGAACTACTGATCAATATAGAAATTTCAAGATCGAAGGGACAGTCATCGCCATCACTCCTGCAGTTACACCTTGTTATGGATCAAATCTGACCCCCACAAATTATTTTAAGAAGGAAGCCTAGACCCCAACATTTTCTTATTTTAAAGGCAAACGTAAAGTCTGTTCCCGATGCAATTGATTAGTCAAAACTACTCGACGTTAAGCAAAACACAACTTATTTCAGCACTGCAGTTAAAGTACATCCAAATGAAGAGGCATTTAGAATTACTTAACTCTATTGGAAAACTGAACAGAATAATAAATACAGTAACTATTCAGAATTAACTGTTTCAGTATATTAACATCCCATTAACACTCCTCTTGACTAAAAGAAAAAGGCAGACACAGATTCTCACATGGAGTACTCCAATCCGGGAAAGAAACACAAGAAAAGATTCAGAGAGTAACAGCAGTTAGGAGACATTTACTGAAGCTACCAAATCCTAAGAGCTTCTGTTTAAACCTTAAAACTAAAAAAGACTAGAAAGCCTAGTCTGTGAGAACTAGCCGCACAGTCGTTCGAACTTTTAAAAAAAAACCAACGCCTCACAAGCTGTTTACTCAAGTGGTCTTCAGTAGCTAGCTCATAACCCTTGCCTTATAACCTCTCAAAAAAAAAACCTGGGACAAAATAACCTCTTGAAAGCCACAGCATCATTACAACCTTCCGAGCGTGTAATGGCCATTCATCAAGAAGGATCAGGGCAACAGTTACACAGGAACACTACCACCTGCATGTTCCCCTCAAAATCCACACACCGTCCTGACATGGAACAAAAACACCGTTCCTTCACTGTTGCTGGGTAAAAACATTCAAACTCTCCCAAAAAGGAAAGTACATGTCCTTACAACCTAAGAACTCCAGCAGTTCAAGAAGGCAACTCACTACTACCTCATCCAGGGAAATTAGGGATGGAGAATGAATGTGACTGATGCCCACAACCCTTGAATGATTAAACAAATTGTGCTGAGACATAGTTCCAATCAGGGAGAAGCCAAGGACTTCAGCCACACTGTCAACAATAGAAGACCTGTGGCTTTTGAGGATTAATCCACGCTGTCTACACTGTCTTGGCTCAGTATATTAACTATCCTTCATTCATAAACTCCTTCTGTTTCCATCACTTCATTCTATGTGGTAGGTCAGCCCAAAGATTGAGAGTTCATAGTAAAATTGACTAACAGCTCCAAATTCTTGTACCAAGTTAAGGGAGTGTTAAGAGATACCATCTTTCAGAGGAGATAAACTACAGTCCTTTCTGTTCTCCCAGGTAAATACAAAAGATCCAATAACACTACTTCATACAACAGCAGGCAAGTTTATTCCTGATGTCTTGAACCATATGGATTCTACACTTAATTTTACAAAAGCAGATTTTTTGATGGTTAACCATTTGCTGTTTTTGAGAGAGCTTGCTGTGAACAAATTTGCTGCCATGTTCCCTGTATTATTGTAGTGGCAACACTTGAAAAAGGTACATGGGGTTTAAGATGCGTTCAGACTCGGTAAGCTTATGAACTTAAACATATATTTTATACACACACAACTCCTCAGTTGCTGCCAACACTGACGGCCAGAAATGAAACCCAAATTCAGTCTCATAGGATGATACCAGGACTGGCTCAGTGAACATGATCCTCAAAAAAATGTGACCTCCTGGAACAAAAACCATCAGCACTTACTGTTTGCAGTACAGCCCAAGGAGGCAACACTTCAACTCCTCAAGGCTGAATTCCAAACACAAATCTTCAAGACAAAGGACAGGCGGCGGAAAGAAAAAGCTTGAGAAATCGAACAACTTGTTTTGTAATCCTATAATGTGAATGGTTTTGAAGTCTCCAGGGCCATCTGTAGACTGAGATCAAATGAACAAAATCACAACGGTTCACAAGATTGTGATTTTCTTCTCGAGGATGACAATTCCATCCATTAACACTGGAAAGAACATTTTGAACAACTTAGCAACCATGAATCTATAGGGTAGCTGATATCCACCAGTCTGTTCTCCAGGTTCAATTGGTAGAATCCAGGGGTGAGTCAGTATTGATAGGAGAGTCTCCACAAGCAATCAAACAGATGAGGAACAATAAAGCTTACCTCAATGGTATTCCAGCTGAGGACTACAGCCCTGAGGACGTTTTCTCACATCATGACTGCATGAAACACATCCCACTGATTTCGGCAAAAAGAGGAATTCTCCTATCTCAGGAATGGGACAGTTGTAACTATCTTCAAGGAGATAAATCATGCTGCAGAAACTACTGAGGTTTTCTCTCTTGTCCACAACAAGGAAAATCCTGACACACATTCTCCTGAAGCACCCACTTCATGTATCCAAGGAAATCTTCCCAGAGACTTAGTGACATTTATGACTATCTCTTATTACATATCTTTGTTCTGGATGTAGGTTTGCTCACTGAGCTGGAAGGTTCATTTTCAGATGTTTCGTCACCATACTAGGTAACATCTTCAGTGAGCTTCCAGACAAAGCACTGCTGGTGTTTCCTGCTTTCTATTTAGGAAGACTAAACATATAAATAGAAAGCAGGAAACACCAGCAGTGCTTTATCTGGAGGCTCACTGAAGGTGTTACCTAGTATGGTGACAAAACTTTTGAAAATGAACCTTCCAGCTCAGCGAGCAAGCCTACACCCAGAACCTCAACCTGAGCTACAAATCTTCTCAAAACATGCTAACATATCTCAGTGCTAGTTTTTGTCTGGTAATGTCTATATGAAACATTTTGGGATATTTTACTATTTTAAGGTGCGATGTAAATGCAAGCTGTTGTCCTCTCACATTCCCTCCAAACCCCAAGGTACTGATCTGGAAGACAGACAGTGGACACTTACTGGCCTCTAGTGCTCTGGTCGAGTGTCCCTTTTAGCATGAAGACAGCCAGACAGTGAATGTTGTGAGACAATGGAGACTGTCACAGCTGAGATACATCCTGCTCCCCCTCCTCAGACTTCCCAGTTGGGCTCAATGAAGGGATTCCTGCCTGATTCTTCCCTTCCCATTGATCAGACAGACTGAGGGTAATCGAGGTACCTCCATTACTACCTAAGGATAGCTCCTCCCCTGGGTACTTGTGTTGGTTGATGAGAAGCTGAAGCATTTCTAACCACTGAGTATCTGATTGTCTTCTTGGTCAGAGTGAGAGTCAGTGAGTGACTTGTACCTGACACTGCATTGAAAGATGCTGAGTTTATGCAGGAGCTTCTATACACATTGATGTTTTCATCTGATGTTCTTTGGTTATCAGATGAAAGGTTAAATTGACCTTTTCATGTATGTGCATGTTGGTAGACATGGAGATACATATGTCAAATCCCTGATATATGTGAATGAGTTCTCACCCAAGTGGATCTGCTGGTGGTTCAGTCAATTGGAAGAGTGGGTGAAGGCTTTGTCACAAACATTGCATTTGAATTGTCACTCCCTGCCTCAATCTTCTAATGGAAAAGTCAGCTGGATGATCTGAAGATGGACTGAAGTGAGACTTACACAAGAACTGCTTCTCCCCCATGTGAACATTTCAGTGATCCATAAGGGGTCAATAACTAGGTGAAGGCTCGGTCATAAACATCACATTGTCTCTTGTGAGAATCCTCTGATGCCACAGGAGATCAGACAATTGTCATCGAGTCTGAGAGATGTTCAGCACAGAAAGAGACGCTTCAGTCCAACTCATCCATTTGGATGAAAGACATTTCACAAACCCCACACTTGGGAGGGTTTTTCTCCAGTGTGAATGATCTAATATATCAGGAGGCCCAAACACATCACAGAAGCTTTACGACAAACCTCACAGTTGAAGGTCCGTGTGTGGATCTTTTGGTGAAAAGACAGGCAACATCCAGATCCCCGCACACAGAGAACTGACCATCCACTGTCCAGAGGATAATGATCAGCTCCCAACACACACAACTGAACAGGAAATCAGTAAAACTCCCCAGATACTTTGCACCTCACCTTCTCATGTTCAGGGGTGATCTACAGGATTAAAACAGATCTCCATCATGGTCTCAAATGTATGTCTTCACAAATTGAGGATATTTTATTCACTGATGGGAATTTGGGTGCTGCAGGCTGATGCAGCATATATACCCAACCCTAGTAACCGTTGATGGTCTGCCCTCTTTAAAGTTGCAAAGATTAATAAACTTTACGCTTAGGTTAGTAAACATTTCAGAATTGGTTCAGGACAGACTCACCACTTCAGAAACTCCTAATGTGACAATATTTTTTTTCGAATCTGAGAAACTGACCTAAAAACAGGGGACAAAAAAATAATTACCCACATTGACAATAACAGACTCTGGATAATACACAATAGTTCCCCGTGATCTGTGTAAGAGTGTGTGCAAACCCTCCACAAGTCTGAGATGTAAAATCCAGGATTGTGTTGCACTCCATCCTGCCATGCTCTGTACCTGGAGACCAAACCAACCAGGGATTCAGCTCCAAGCCCACAGCTCGAACCCCTCACCTTGCCGCTGAAATTACCGAGAAAGTTGCGAGGACCCCGGTAACTGCCGAACGTTTCCGTTCTCGCCCGCGCAGCGGCGGTTGGCGCCGAACGTTCGGGAGTTTAAATGTGAGCGCGCGAGCTCGATCGTCTGTCACGTGGTCGGTGCTACGATTTGAGGGGCGCCCTTGTAAATCGCGCCCTCTGATGCCTGGCCCCGGGATTGCAGTCGCTCTCCCGGCACCCCTCTTATCGCTCAATTCCTTCCTCTGCCTTCCTCTCGATGAGTACCACTTTGTTCGGTGGTTGGCACTACTGCCTCACTTGCCAGGGACGCGGGTTCGATCCCAGCCTCGGGCGACTGCCTGTGCGGAGTTTGCACATTCTCCCCGCGTCCGCGTAGGTTTCCCCCCCGCGGGTGCTTTGGTTTCCTGTCACTATCCGAAGGTGTGCAGGTTAGGTGAATTGGCCATGCTAAATTGCCCATAGTGTTCAGGATGTCAATGCTAGGTGCATTTGTCAGGGTTAAGTGTAAGGGAATGGGGTGGGCTACTCTTCGGAGGGTCGGTGGGGGCTTGTTGGGCTGAAGGGCCTGTTTCCACACTATAGGGATTCGATAAAATCACTACATTCATCCCCTTGTTTCTCACTGCATCAAAACAGCACAGAAGGAGGCTGTCCTGATTTTAACGAAACCCTGGCTGATGTATAAAGAGGGTGAATGTGAGAGATATGGACTCTGGTGTCTGAATCTGTGTAAGTAGACTATAGTAAAGGACTAGGAGAAAGTGAGGACTGCAGATGCTGGAGATCAGAGCTTAAAAATGTGTTGCTGGAAAAGCGCAGCAGGTCAGGCAGCATCCAAGGAGCAGGAGCTCATTCCTGAAGAAGGGCTTATGCCCAAAACGTCGATTCTCCTGTTCCTTTGATGCTGCCTGACCTGCTGCGCTTTTCCAGCAACACGTTTTTAAGCTATAGTAAAGGACTGTTGATATATAAATAAATGGTGATTTGGTGATGGGATACTGGCCTCTGTGGAGTTATTTCAGTGGCGTTGAGAGTAAAGCATGACCCTGAACAAACACACTCACAAAGTTAAAAATCACACAACACCAGGTTATAGTCTAACAGGTTTATTTGGAAACATGAGCTTTCAGAGCGCTGCTCCTTCATTAGATGGTTGTGGACAACATAAAATCATAGGACACAGAATTTATAGCAAATGTTTACTGTGTGATGTAGCTGAAATAATATATTGATAAAAACCTGGACTATTTGTTAAGTCTCTCATCTTTTAGAATGACCATGTTGGTTTCAGTTCTTTCATATGTAAATCCCAAGTGAACTTTAACAATAGGTACCATGTTGGCCCAGATAATGCATTGAAGATGTGAGGTGCCCTGTGTGAGGCTGTCTGTGCCCCAATGTTCAGACTGAATCTGATCTTAAAAAGGGATTTGCAGAATCTTACATGGATTCATACAATTTTTGAGCAAAATAAAATGTAATTCTGCAAGTACAAATTCACCCCACCAACTTATATGAGTGTATGTGCATGTGGGTGTGTGTGAGAGTTGGAAGGGGGGGGGGGGAGGTATGAGTCTCTGTGAGAGAATGTGTGTACGTGTGTGAGTGTGAGTGTAAAGGGGTATAGGTCTGTGAGAGGGTGTGTGTGTGACCGATCACAACGCAATTCCATCCATGCTCTCAAAACCAATCACAACAACGTCATCAAATCAGCAAATAAAGGAGGAGCCATCGTCATTCAGAATAGAACAGCTTACTGTAAGGAAGTATACTGACAACTGAACAACCAGGAACACCACAGGCAACTACCGGCACATCGGACCAAACAGCACACCTGTGAACTAAACACATTGATCAGGACTTTGGATCCAGTTCTTCAGAATTCCCTATGCGCCCTCACCTCATGTACGTCTCGCTTAGTGGCTTCTACTGCCTTCCGAAGATACACAAAGCCAACACACCAGGCGTCCCCATTGTATCAGGCATTGGGACCCTGTGTGAAAGGCATCTTGAAACCCATTGTACAGGGGACCCCCCCAGCTTCTTTTGACTAGATTAGATTAGATTCTCTCCAGTGTGGAAACAGGCTCTTCAGCCCAACCCTCCGAAGGGCAATCCACTCAGACTAATGCATCTAACTCTACGGGGCAATTTAGCATGACCAATTCACCTAACCTGCATATCTTTGGACTGTGGGAGGAAACCCACACAGACACAGAGAGAATGTGCAAACTCCACACGGACAGTCGCCTGAGGCTGGAATCGAACACTGCAAGGCAGCAGTGTTAACCACTGAGCCACCATGCCACCCTGTTGTGACACTACAGATTTCTTACGGAAACTCAACACCCACAGACCAGTCGAACCAGGAGCATTCCTCGACACAATGGACATTTCAGCACTCAACACCAGCATCCCCCACAATGACCAGCATCGCAGCAACAGCCTCAGTACTCAACACCAACAATTGCCAATCTCAGTGTAAATTTGAAAGGGTTCAGAAAAGATTTACAAGGATGTTGTCAGGGATGGATATATGTGGTGTGGTGCCAATCAAGTAGGCTGCTTTGTACTGTATAGTGTCAAGCTTATTGAGTGTTACTGAAGCTGCATCCATCCAGACAAGTGGGGAATATTCCATCACACTGCCGATTGTGCCTTGTAGATGATGCACAGGCTTTGAGGAATCAGGAGGTGATTTACAAATCTGAGATTCATTCCTACATCAAAGAATGATTTGTCACAAACTTTGAACTTGTACAGTTTCTCCCTTGTGTGGATATGTTGGTCTCTGCGGAGTTCCCTAACTAAAAATAATTTGTCACGCTTCTCACACCTGAATGGTTTCTCCCCTGTGTGAATGCGATGGTGCTTACGAAGTGTTGATGCTACTGAGAATAATTTCACACAAGGTTTGAAGCCTTTCACTTGAAGGGTTTCACATTTGAGGGAGTTCTTATCTACATAGCTGCCTTGGTATTAACAGTTGGACGGCGCATACACCTTGTGTGTTAAAGACACCGTGTAATCCTGTTGAGCCCTCCTTATATATCTTACAATAGAACAGTGTGTCTGGCTCTAGGAATGAGTCAGTAGTTCATGAGGTTTGAATGACTGAAGCTCTCAGCACACTTGGAGCCACTCACACTTCTTCCCAGCCTCACCCTGACCGATCACCCACAGCCGAACCTTCAGAAAGGTTGGTTTTGATGGAAGTACATGCACCACTAATGATACTTCAGATCTGACGTTGTGTCAAAGCTCACTGGCCTGACTGATTTCCAGATGATGATTTCACTGCCCAAACTTCTCTGTGTTGAGTGGAGCTGAGTGGGAGCAAGCTGGAGGGCAGCCTGGGAAGGTAAGTGATATAAAAACTTACCTCGATTATTTGTATCCTTCACTTCAGGAGTGCAGCTGAGCAGGAGCGAGCCAGAGAGCAGTCTGGGAAGGTAAGAGATTCTGATTCTGAGTGTTTCAACTGAGGGGGACCTTAAAAGTGATGTCACAGTTTGGCTGTCTTTGATTGGCTAATAGGAAATCTGCTAAATTTGAATCTGTGTTAAATTATTGGTTATAACTTTACTTCAGATTGAGATAATAAGCAGTGATATAAAAACAAAGTGAAAAATTAAAAAAAAACAAAAACAAATGCAAAACCAGTTAAATAAAATAAGGATGGAGGGTTTGGTGATGTGTTATTTCTGCATGATGTGGTAGCTGGTGGACTCCATTGTAGTTCCCAGTGACCATGTCCTTGGTAAATGTTGATTGCTCGAGAAACTCCGGCTTAGATTCGATGATCTTTGGACATTGCTGTGCCGGGCAGGAAGATCACTGAGAGTCTCGCACTCCTCAGGGATACAATCGACAACGTGCAGGACAGAGGGTTGGACACCTGCCTGATCAGCCTGGACCAGGAGAAAGCTTTTGACAGGATATCACACAGGTATATGAGAGATGTTCTCTCCAAAATGGGCTTTGAGGAGGGAATCTGCAATTGGATCAGACTGCTCTACACCAACATTGACAGTGCAGCCTCAATCAATGGGAGGGAATCAGATAGCTTCCCAGTCAGATCTGGAGTCAGGCAGGGATGCTGTCTTTCTCCTGCCTTGTTTGTGTGCTGCATAGAGCCATTTGCCGAGTCCATCAGGAAGGATGCAAGCCTGAGAGGGGTGACTATTCCTGGCAGTGGGGGCCTGCAGGTTAAGGCCTCCCTGTACATGGATGACGTCGCTGTTTTCTGCTCAGATCCGCTGTCCGTGCGCACACTCATGTGCATATGTGACCAGTTCGAATGGGCCTCGGGGGCCAAGGTAAACCGAGGCAAGAGCAAGGCCATGCTCTTCGGGAACTGGGCCGACCAATCCTCTATCCCCTTCACCGTCAGGACTGACCACCTGAAGGTGCTGGGTATTTGGTTCGGGGGTGCTGGAGCCAAGTCTTGGGAGGAGCGTATCAGCAAAGTGAGGCAGAAACTGAGCAGATAGAAGCTACGGTCGCTCTCCATCACGGGAAAAAACCTGGTCATCAGGTGTTAGGCACTGTCATTGCTATTGTACGTGGCACAGGTCTGGCCTCTTCCCAAAACCTGTGCCGCTGCAGTCACCGGGCCATCCTCCCGTTTATATGGAGGTCAAAGATGGACGGGGTCTGAAGGGACTCGCTGTACAAAGATCTGGGCAACAGGGGAAAAAATACACCCAATGCCACCGTCACCCTGATGGCCCACCTTTGTGTGTGGCTGCATCAAGCTGTGCGTGGATCCCCAGTACGCAAACACCAAGTGTCACTACGTACTGAGGTTCGACCTGTCTCCGGTGTTGCGAAGGATGGGCCCGGCCTCGCTGCCGCGGAACGCTCCGAGTAGTTGGACCGTTCCGTATCACCTGTCCTTCGTGGAGAAGTTTATGAAGAAAAACACCTTTGACCACAAGTCCATCAGGAAGTGGTCAGCACGTAGCGTCCTTGAGACCCTTCGGGAAAAGGAGAGGGCGGATCCTGTCGAGCGGTTCCCTGAGCAGACTGTCAAAGCCATTTGGCAGAATGCCTCATCGCCAGAACTTTCCAACAAGCACCAAGATGTGGCTTGGCTGGTGGTGAGAAGGGCTCTGCCTGTGAGATCCTTTATGCACGCCCGGACTCTCTGCCGCACCGCACGCTGCCCTCAAAGCGGCTGCGGGGGGGATGAGACTGTCACACACCTCCTTCTGGAATGTGCCTATGCAGAGGAAGTCTGGAGAGGAATGCAGTGGTGTTTGTCGAGGTTCGTCCTGAGCAGCGCCGTGACGCGGGACTCCGTGCTCTACGGCCTGTTCCCCGGGACTCACACTGAGATGAACATCAACTGTGCCTGGAGGATCATCAACTCGGTGAAGGACACTCTCTGGGTGGTCTGAAACCTGTTGATCTTCCAGCTGAAGGAGTTGACCCCGACCGAGTGTTGCAGTTTGGCACATTCCAAAGTCCAAGACAACGTGTTGAGGGACGCGCAGAAGCTTGGGGCAGCTGCCGCCAAGGCGCGGTGGGGAAAGACCACCGTGTAACATCTGCCTGCCTAAAGAAGAACAGAGAGCCCACGCAGTCATTTGGGCTGTGTTGACGCCTCAACTAAGAAGGTAATCGTACAGACCTGTAAAGAGAAATGTTTACTCTGTTTTTGGTATGCAAACAAATGGAATGTTTACATATGTATGGCATGTCCAGTTGTACCTATCATCAATGTATTTTATGAATAAAGTATATTTTTGAAATAAATAAAATGGTGGGGGCTCCCTCTGCCCAGTGCATGGGGAGGCCTTGGCTTGGTGTTCCCCTGCTCCATCTCCCTAAAGTACTCACCAATTCCAATGGCAATGCGTTGTGTTGGATGGCAAGCTCTGGTCTTAATCTGATTAAAGATCACACAGCACCAGGTTCATGTCCAACCGCTGTATTTGGAAGCACTGGCTGTGGGAGCGCTGCTCCCTTCATCAGGGGACTGTGGAGGACTCAATTTTCAGACACAGAATTTATAGTGAAAGTTTACAGTGTCCCACGCAGTCATTTGGGCTCTGCTGACGCCTCAGCTAAAAATGTAATTGTACAGACCTGTAAATAGGAATGATTACTCTGTTTTCGGTATGCAAACAAATGGAATGTTTACATATGTATGGCATGTCCAACTGTACAGACCATTAAAGTATTTTATGAATAAAGTATAATTTTGGAAAAAAAAAATGATCTTTGGACATTGCAACACATGAGGGAGGGAGAGAGTTACCTGGATGCTGTGTTTCAGGAAACAGTCACACTCCTTAGACTAACTAACTTGAATTCAGCCAGTGGTCAGGTGTGGCTGTGAGTGAGGCAGGTAGAGGGATCCAGGAGGTAGACTTGCAGGGGTCTCAGATCCTCTCCTTGTCGAACAGGTTCGACAGCCTTGCTTCCTGTGTGGATGGGAATGGGGACAGCAAGGAGAATGAGCTGACTAACCACAGCAACATGGTGCAGGGAGTCATTCAAGATGGATGAGAGAAGAGAAATGTAGTCGTAATTGGAGATAGTATAGTTAGAGGCATAGTCACTGTTTCCTGTGACCAGGATTGAGAGTAATGAAGGTTGTGTTGCATACGTGCTATCGTTCGTGCTATCTCATCTGGGCTGCAGAGGAACTTGGAGTAGGAGGGTAAGGTTTGAAGTATCATGGTCCATATAAGTACCAACGTCATAGGGTAGAAGTTCTACTAAGCAAGTATGAACAGCTAGGAACTAAATTGGAAAGCAGAACCAAAAAGGTAATAAGGTTGAGCTAACGACCTGAGCCATGAGCTGATTGGTACAGGGTTAATAAGATTAAGCAGGTAGATGCATGGCTTTAAAGATTGGTGTGGGAGAAATGGATTTGAATTCATGGCTTATCAACACCAGTGCTGGGGAAGAAGGGACTTGTTCCAATGGGACAGTCTTCATCTGAACTGTGCTGGGATTTGATAGGACCAGTGTCCTAGCAAATCGCATAATTGGGCTATAGACAGAGCTTTAAAATAAATGCGTGGTGGGGGGGGCAAGAATTTGAAAACCCAAATTAAAGGAGGAGGTAATCCTACAGGTTAGATGTGGCGGATGGTTACCAGATAATAAAGGTCAGGGACGGAACAGGTGAATGTCTTTACGCACGAAGACATTTTAAAAGATTAGGGAAATTTATCAGTAGCACAAATTTAAAAGCTTTGTATTTAAATGCACGAGGCATTCAAAACAAAGTTAATGAGTTAATGATCCAAATAGAAACAAAAGGGTTCAATTTGGTAGCGATTACTGAGACATGGTTGCAAGGAGACCAGGTCTGGAAATTGAATATCCAAGGGTACTCAGCATTTTATAAAGGTAGACAGAAAAATAAAAGAGGTGGTGTAGCTTTGCTGGTGATGGATGGGATCAGAGCTGTAATAAAAGATGACATAATCACGGGAGATCAAGGTATAGAATCAGTCTGGGTAGAAATAAGGAACAGTGCAGGGAAGAAGTACTTGGTAGGAATAATCTACAGTCCCCGAACAGTAGTTCCACGGTTTAAACTAGGCTTTAAAGAAAGGTACAGCAATAATCATGGGTGATTTTAACATGCAAATAGATTGGAAGACAGAGTTCATTGAATGTATTAGAGATTATTTCTTGGAGCAATATGTTGTGAAACCAACCACGGAGCAGGCTTCTCTGGATTTGATATTGTGTAATGAGGAGAGATTAATTGATAACATCATACTTAAGGATCCTCAAGGGAGTAGTGACCACTGTATGACTGAATTCAAAATTCAGTTTGGGGGTGAGTCCCAATAGTGTTCTGGAATTAAACAAAGGAAATTACATAAGCATGAGGATAGATTTGGCTCAGGCAGATTGGGTAGGAAGGCTAAAAGGTAAGACAGTAGATGAGCAATAGCTGTTGTTTAAGCAGCTACTCAGCTCCTCACAACTAAAATATATCCCAGCGCTGCCTTGAGCCTCAAAAGCTAGTGCTTCCAAATAAACCTGTTGGACTATAACCTGGTGTTGTGTGATTTTTAACTTTGTCCACCCCAGTCCAACACTGGCACCTCCAAATCATGACTGATGAATAGAAGACAGAGTTAGGATAAATAGATTTTTTTTCTGAATGGCAAGAAGTAACTCATGGGGTGCCACAGGATTTGGTCCTTGGACCCTCAGTTATTTACAACCTATATTAATGACTTGGATACAGGGATAGAAGGCTGTATAGCCAAATCTGCAGGCAACAGAAAAATAGACATGATGGTAAATTGCAATAAGGAAATAAGAACCTTACAAATGTATATATATGGGTTAGGAGAGTGGGCCAATATGTGGAAAATGAAGTTTAACATGTTTAAGTGTGAGATCATGCATTTTAGTTGGAAAAATGGGAAGGCAACCTATTATCTAAATGGGGAGAGACTTTGGGGTGCTCCAGTGCAGAATGATCTGGGTGTCTTCATTCGTAAGTCACAGAAAACTAGCGTGCAGGTATATCAGATAATAAAGAAAGCAAATGGAATGTTGGTTTTATAGCTAAAGTAATAGAACATAAAAGTAAGGAAGTATTGTTGCAACTATACAAGGCATTGGTCAGACTGCACCTGGAGTACTGTGCACAATTTTGTTATTTGAGGAAATATGCAGTAGTATTGGAGGTAGTTCACAGGAGGTTCACTGGATTGATCCCAGAGATGAGGGGTTTGTTGTATGAAGAGAAAGACTGAACAGTTTAGGCCTGTACTCTCTGGAATGTAGAAGAATGAGTGGAGATCAAATTGAGGCATTGAAGATGATAAAAGGTATAGGTAAAATAGATGTGGAGCAGATGCTCCCTCTTGTGGGGCATTCTTCGGGTAGTCTTCAGGTAAGGGGTAACAAATTTAAAACAGAGTTGAGGAGAAATTACTTCCCATCAAGGATTGTGAATCTATGGAATTTGCTACCCCAAGTGGGACATTGAGTAAATTTAAGGATGAGTTAGACAGATTTTTAATTGATAATGGATTGAAGGGTAATGGGGAAAAGGGAGCAAAAATAGGGGTGAGGAGCATATTAGCCATGATTGAATGGTGGAACAGTCTCGATGGGCCAAATGGCCTAATACTGCCACTATAATTTAAGAACTTATGAATTTATGAAAGGATGGTCAGGGTCTATCTCTCTGGTGTCGTATGGTGCAATTCTTTGGTAAAACAAGAAAAGGAAACATAATTTCCTCCAACTCACTGTCCTGCTTTGGGAAGGAGCTGACTCCTAAATCGTCCTAACATAGATAGGGAGGAACAAAAACTTGGAGAAATTAAAATCAAGCTCAAAACCTTCACAAAATTAAATATGACTCTCCTAGGAAGAATGGATTATTGTTTGCATGTGACAAATTGTGAAGGCAATGGAATTGTGGTTATTGATACACAATCCAGTAGCTCAGGCTCATGATTTGGGGACAAGCGTCACCATGGCAGGTTGTCAAGTTTAAATTTGGTTAATACATCTCAAATGTGAAGCTCATTTTAGTAATGTGACCATGAAATTATCAATGATTGTGGTTATGATATTTTGGGAGGCAAGTCCATAAGATCATAGGACACTGCAATAAGCATTTCAATGGTATCATGGCTGAGGAAATGCGATAGGTGGAGGGAGATCAAGGTGAGGGTGATAGGCTGGAGTGGGGTGGGGCGGAGAGGTCAGGAAGAAGATTGCAGGTTAAGAAGGCGGTGCTGAGTTCAAGGGATTTGACTGAGACAAGGTGGGGGGAGGGGAAATGAGGAAACTGGAGAAATCTGAGTTCATCCCTTGTGGTTGGAGGGTTCCTAGGCGGAAGATACACTGGAGGCCAAAGATACAGCTAGGGAAAAGGCAATTATAATGCAATGAGACAAAATTTAGGATGGTGAAGGAAACTTCAGGAAATGGGCACAATAGAAATGTGGAGTTTCTACTGTGTGTCCTAGATAAGTATGTACCTGTCAGACAGGAGGACGTTGTCAAGTGCAGGAACCATGGTTTATTAAAGAAGTTGAATCTCCTGTCAAGAGGAAGAAGAAGGCTCATGTTAGGATGAGATGTGAAGGCTCATTTAGGGCAATTGAGAGTTATAAGGCAGCCAGAAAGACCTATAGAGAGAGCTAAGATGAGCAAGGAGGGGACATGAGAAGTTTTTGGCAGATAGGATCAGCAAAAACCTTAAAGCTCTCTATAGCTATATAAGGAATAAAAGAATGACTAGAGTAAGATTAGGGCCAATCAAGGGCAGTAGTGGGAAGTTGTGAGTGGAATCAGAGGAGATGGGGGAAGTGCTAAACAAATATTTTTCACCAGTATTCATACTGGAAAAAGACAACATTGTCAAGGAGAATACTGAGAAACAGGTTACAAGACTAGATGGAATTGAGGTTCACAAGGAGGTGGTGTTAGAAATTCTGAAATGTGTGAAAATAGATAAATCCCCTGGGCTGGATGGGATATATCCTAGGATTCTCTGGGAAGCCAGGGAGGAGATTGTCGAGCTTTGATTTTTATGTCTACAGGAGTGGTACTAGAAGACTGGAGGATAGCAAATGTTGTTCCCTTGTTCAAGAAGGGAAGTAGAGACAACTCTGGTAATTATAGACCAGTGAGCCTTACTTCACTTGTGGGTAAAATGTTGCAAAAGGTTATAATCCTCTAGAAAGGAATAAGTTGATTTGGGGTAGTCAACATGGTTTCATGAAGGGTAGGTCGTGCCTCACAAACCTTCCTGAGTTCTTTGAAAAGGTGACCAAACAGGTGGATGAAGGTAAAGCCGTTGGTGTGGTGTATGAAGTTCTGATGATTGTTACACACCTCACATGTGAATAGCTTGTCCCCTGTGTGAATGCATTGGTTTACGAGGAAGGTTGATAACTGAGAATGAATTATCGCACACCTCATATCAGAATAGTTTCTCTCCCATGTTGATCCATTGTTGAGCACAAAGGTTTAATGATCATGAGAATAGACTTTCACAGGTTTTATTGGGGTAAGGTTTAATTCAGATAGGACAATGACAAGTTTACACTCTCCACCCGATCTGCTGCTCAGTCACCTCCTAATTTCCTGATCACCTTTCCTGATGAAGAGCTTTTGCCCGAAACGTCAATTTTCTTGCTCCTTGGATGCTGCCTGCCCTGTTGTGCAGTACTCATCTCCACCTCCATTTCACCAATTTCCCAACTCCTGTTGTTCCAGAAATATTTGGATTGACTGTGAGAGACGTCAATCAGAGAGCCCACCCACTCTGCCCATTGTCTCCTCTTCCTCTTCCAGAGCTGGTTCACTTCCTATAGGGACTGAAAACCAAGTGAGGAGATGGTGAGTGAAGGAGCAGCTTTTATACAAATTATATCCCATAATATCCACACCAATCTTCAGGCAGTCTGACTATCCTGTGGGTAATCAGGGGTGGAAATGTCCCTTATGCTGTGTGAGAAGATCCAGCTGAGAGAGCTATTTACTAAGTGCTTTGCGCTGAACTGTTTGACTGGAGCTGTGTGTTGGATATCGAGTGTGTTTATTGGAAGCATTTCCCTTTGATTTCCAACCTGAGTATGATGGCTCATTCCTGAATATGAGAAGGTGAGGTGTCGTTATCTGTGAGGTGCAGAGAGTCTGAAGATTAGAGAGCATAGGTTCAGGGTGAGAGGGGAAAGAGATAAAAGTGACCTAAGGGTCAATCTTTTCATGCAGAGGGTAGAGTGTTTGGAATGAGCTGTCAGAGGAAATGGTGGAGGCTGGTACAATTATAGCATTTAAAAGGCATCTGGTTGGGTATATGAATAGGAAGGATTTAGATGGATATGGGCCAAGAACTGGCAAATGGGACTAGATTAAGTTAGGATAGCTGGTCAGCATGGACAAGTTGGACTGAAGGGTCTGTTTCTGTGCTGTACATCCTATTACTTGATGTAAATTCTGTGATAAAATGTTTGTGATGTCTTCAACCCTTCTTATGCACTGAAGTATTCACACAGGAAAGAAACCCTTCATGTCTGAGGTGTGTGGCAAATCGCTTTCACATCTCACATCCCTCTGTGCACACCAGCATCTTCACACTGCAGAGAAGCCATTCAAATGCAAAGTTTGTAACAAGGGCTTTGCATGGGCATCAAGCTTGGTCACAGCCAGATTCATATAGTGGAGAAACTATTCCTGTGAAGTTTGTGACAAAGCATGTTTGAAGCAAACAAGCCTCGTGCTCCATCAGAGGTATCACACGGGAGAAACCCTTCAAATGTGACTTTTGCAGTAAAGCTTCTGTGATGTCTTAAACTCCCTTAATGCACAAGAGAATCCACTCCGGGGAGGAAGTGTGAAGTTTGTGATAAATCATTTATTGAACTGCTGCAAACACCAACAAATGCATTTCAGATAGAAAACATTCACTTGTGAGTTCAAGGATTAAATTTTTGTCTAAAACCCTCTGATGCATCAGAAGATTCAGAAGGCAGATCAATGATTTAGGTTTCAGAAATGTGACAATGCTTTCAAACAGTCGAACTCCTGGTGCTTCATCATATTCTCACAGAACAGAAACCTTCTTGGTGTAACTTCTGTAATAAAGCTTTCACACTGTTGTTGGATTTCCAGGAACATCAGTGAACCCACAAGGAGACAAACCTTCTAGTGTGACACGAATCACGATTGTTTCACCACATCCTCCTCCTCTCTCACCATACACTGATATCTCCAGATGGGCTCAGAGACAGGGCACTTGCTTCTGTTACACTGAGAGCTGTCTGTGTTGTTTACCCTCCAATGTGCACACAGCGGGGCTGTCATTCTAAAGCACAGTCAGTCTCAACAGTATCTGTCTCAAACCTCTCCCACCATCTAACTGTTTCAGAAACTCCATTTAATCTTTAAACTGATCTTCAAACATCACCAAAAGAAGTTATCAGGGTCACATTAACTCTGATTTTTCTTCAGAGATGATACCAGACTTGTTGAGTTTATTCTGAAATTTCTGTTTTTTTCGTTTACTCCAATTAGCCTCAGTGTCTCTGGTACAAAGAGAGGGAGAATCATCCAGGAATCCGATTCCTCATTGGTGAGCCCAAGTGGAAAGTCGGGGGGGGGGGGGATGTGTCTTGGCCATGACAGTCTCCACTGTCGCACAACTTTCACTGTGTGGCTCTCCGTATGCTGAATAGTCACTTAAACAGAGCACTAGTCTGTCATCCACAGTCTGTCCTCCAGGTCAATACCTTGGGGACTGAGGTATGGGAGGGGAAGATATTATCATTATAGAACACCGTGACCAAGTAAGACATCCCAAAGTATTTCACAGATTTGTAACAAGACAAGCATTTCACATTGAGATGAGGAGGAGAGATTGGGAGGGTTTTCACTTTATCCTTGGGAGGCCTTCCTCAGCCACAGGAAATAGGTGGTTCAGGAGAATGTGTGTTAGGCTTTTCGGTTAAGGGGGAAACACCTCAGTAGATTCTGCAGCACGACTTACCTCCTTCTCAAAGGTGATTACAATTGTTCCATTCTTGGGGGGCTTGTGGAAATTCCTTTTATTTTCCCAAATATGTAAAATTAATTCATGGAGCCTTGCTTTGAGCTTCGTAGGCCTCAACTGGAATACCATTAGGGTCTCAGGATTTGTGGTTTCTCATCAGTTTTATTGTTCGTTGCAGCTTTCCCATTGATGGTGATTCACCCATGGATTCTACCACAGAATACTGGGGGATACACAGGAGGGTATCAGCTGCCCCTGTGGATTCATCGTTGATGAGTTGTTCAAAATGTTCTCTCCAGTGGTAATGAATGTCATTGTCACCTTTAAAAAAAAACCATCCTATGAATGAAGGGGATTTTGTCGATTTGACTTTGATCTATAGATGGCCCTGTTTACTTAAAAAGGCTTCACCTATCATGAAGGTCAAGATATTGTTGGATCTCTTGGGCTTTCTCTTCCATCACATATCTTTTATTTTCCCTATTTGTCTTTGGGTGTCAGCCTTGATTTGATGCCTCTTTGAGCTGTGACCTTGGTTGGTCTGCCCAGCAATGAAGGCTAATTGCTTTTCATAGAATCACAGAATCCCTACAGTGTGGAAACAGGCCACACTGACCCTCCAAAGAGTATCCCACCCAGACCTATTCCCTTATTACTCTACATTTACCCCTGACCAATGCACCTAATCTACACATCCCTGAACACCACGGGCCAATTTAGCATGGCCAGTTCACTCTAACCTGTACATCTTTGGATTGTGGGAGGAAACCCAGGCAGACACGGGGAGAATGTGCAAAGTCCACACAGTCGCCTGAGGCTGAAGTTGAGCCCAGGTCCCTGGTGCTGTGAGGCAGCAGTGCTAACCACTGAGCCACTGTGCCGCCCAATTTGTTCCAGCAGTTCATATATTTGAGAGACATGTTCACTGAGCCAGTCCTGGTGTCATCCTGTGTCCCTAACGTTTGGTGTCATTTCAGTCCATCAGAATTGGGAGCTAGAAGTAAAGCACAGGGATTTTTAAGAAAGTTCTGTCTGTAGTACTCTGAGAGAGTTTGTCCTGATGTGAGAGTCTCTGTGCATGTTAGTAAAGTGAACCAATTCTCAGGATTAGGCATCGGGTAGAATCCGACCCTGCTCTGGTTGTTGATGTGAATTTTAGGCAGATCATCTTCAGGTGATGGGTGCTTGAGTAATACCATGGGGAATATCCTGAGTATGGTGAAGGAATCAACATGATGTGTTCCTATTCACTGAAAGGCTCAGAATCTTACAGTGTAAATCCTGGGCATGATATATGGATAATGTCACCGTGGGCCCGGTGTTTATGATTTTCAGTTCATGGAAAAACTCATTTTCCCAATTGAGAAAGAGTTGTACTTATATCTCAATTTCTACAAGCTTGCGGAGTTGGAAAACACTTTAAACCCAGTATTGTACAATTTCAAGTGTACTCAGTGATGTAATACAGGAAACATGGCAGTCAATTTGTGCACAGCATACCCCCACAGAAAGTAAGTGATCTGTTTGGAGTTGCCCATGGGTGAAAATGATTGTTAACTGAGACTGCAGTTTCCACAGTCAGAAATGCAGCCTTCGTATTCATGGCAACCAGATAATGAAATACCTCATAGAAATCTTCGTGGGAAAAAGAAAACTTGTTATTTTGTGAAATGTAGGAGGAAAAGTCTGATTCCATGATAATCAAAGGCTTTTTAGGTAATTGCCATTTCACAGATATAGGTAGGCATACTGGATCTGGGCGCAACCAATACCCTTTAGACAAATAGCTGTAGATAGTACTCAGAAGCTCTCACCCCATCAGCAGGGTTGGAGTAAAGGATGAATAGCATAAACACTAAATGGCATTCAACAAAGAGTATAAACAGATAACCTCATGAACAGACACTGGAAAACAAGTAGCATTGTAAGGGAACATTTGTAAAACATTACTTTGTCATTATGACCCCAGGAAAATAAACAATTACAAGGTACCAAACCCACCCACTGAGACAGGAGGTGGCAAGCACTGACGTCAATGTTGCATGTAACCGGTGTAACATACAATGTATAAATATCCTGTACTTTACTGGGATTGAGGAAGTATCTTGGAATCTGTCTCCAGAGACCTCTCTCAGGCTGTGTGGTTAGGAACTTTGAATAAAGATTGATTTGTGCTGCGAACGTGGGACTCAGCCTCCTTTTTAAAATCTTTCTACAACAGTTACATTGAATGTGTGATCCATATTGTCCAGGGTATCAGCATTAACTTGCCTGAAGCCCTATGAAGCAGTGTTATGGGATTTTTTTTCATTTGCCTGTGAAAGCATAAAAGGTTGTAATTTATCTCAGCTGAAAGATGGTATCTGTGACAGTGCAAATTTCCTCATCAATGTGGAAGAATTTGGAGCTTATGATCAATTTTATTTTGTCTTCTCAATCTTTACACTTCTCACTGAGCTTACTGAGCACATACAATGAAGTGATGGAGATAGTCAAGCTGAGTAGAATTTATTAATGAAGAATAGTAAATATACAGAACAAAAGATAGCACAACAGTGTAGATTAACCCTCAGAAGCCACACTTCCCCTATTGCTGACAGCACAGCTGAAGTCTTTGTGGTTTTATTCTGATTTGAACCAAGTCTTGGCATTGTCTTTTTATTCATTAATGGCATGTGGATTTCAGTGGATTGGCCAGCATTTACTGTCCATCCCAATTTCTCTGGTTGAGGCGTTGGTGAGCTGCCTTCTTGAATGGTTGCAGTCCTTGGGTTGTAGGAATACTGACAGTGCTTTTAGCAAGGACGTTGCAGGATTTTCACCCAGTGACAGTTTCGTTCCATGTCAGGATGATATGTGGTTTGGAGGAGAATGTGCAAGTGGTGGTCTTCCCATATATCTGTTGCCCTTGTCTTCCTCAATGTTAGAGATCACGGATTTGATGGCGATGACAGTCCCCATCTTGAAATTCCTACATTTAACATTCCTTCAGAGTGTGTCTGTGTCATATTTGGATAGTTGTAAGAGTTCATTCAGCTGATTAAAACTAAGTTGCCAGATTTGACCCACATGGCTCAGGTTACCACAAGATAACAAGAACAGAATTAGGCCACTTGGCCATTCGATCATGGCTGATATGTTTCTTCACTTCACTCTTCTGCCTTCTCCCCGTAATCCTCAATCCCCTTAACAATCAAGAATCGATCTAACTCTGTCTTAAGTACACACATTGACTTAACCTCCACAGCCTTTGGCAGAAACAGATTAACCATGCTCTGACTTAAGAAATTTCTCATCTCAGTTCTAAATGGTTATCCCTTCACTCTGAGGCTGTGCCCTCAGGTCTTAGTCTCTCCATGGAAACATCTTCTCCATGTCCACTCTATTTAGGCCTTTCAGTATTCTGAAAGTTCCAGGTTTCTCACTCAGCGACAGTGAAGGAATGGTGTTTCCATTTCATGTCAGGGTGGTGTGTGGCTTGGAGGACAACATGCAGTTGACAGTGTTCTCATGTACTGTATCTGTTGCTCCTGTCCTTCTTTATGGTTGGCGCCACAGGTTTGGAAGGTTGAATTGCAGAGTGATGGTGATGACTGTCCCAGATTTTGAAATTTCTATATTTATCAGTAATTCAGAGTATCTCTATGCCATATTTGGATATGAGTTGTAATAACCCATTCAGCTGGTTAAAAGTAAATTCCTCAGGTCACGTGACTAGTTAACTGAAAACAGAAATTCATTCCTCATTCTCAATACTATCTCCAGATGTATCAATAAATATACAAGTTACATTCCCATAAATTGTGTTGCTTCGTTATCGTTGTTTCTGGCCTCCTCAAGTTGCTTTCACACACACATTGGAATGGATCCCTCTTACCTGGAAAGTCATTAGCACCAGGTGCGAAGCGATTTCTCTCTCAGTGACACAGGGAAAGGATAAGCAAAGATGATTCTCAGATGACTAACCCTAAAGAAGGATTCATGCTGAGTATGAAATGATACGGTTTTTTATCTGAATTTAGTCTAACTTTAAAACAAAGGTGTGCTGTGATGACCTTGAGACAATTAATAACCTAATTCTTAATAGCAAGACAGTTCTTCACTCTCCCATCAAGCTGCATCACCCTTTATTGAAACAGAAAAATGTTGCAAAATGAATAAGAGAACTATCCAGTAACTGTCCACACTGCATGGATCATGAAGCCAATCAAATCACTATGTACCACTCTGAAATAAAACTGTTTCACATGTTCAATGGTTTTGTGAGACTATGTTCTTATGAATAAAATTCCATAATAAATATGCAGCAACTACAAGCAAACCAATTGCGATCCAGAATTTATGGAATTTGTGTCATTTCATCACCAATTGAATGATGATGTCAAGTATTTTAAATGGCAGTTACATCAACTATAAATTGAACTGTTGTGTTATTTAACAAATGATTTATTAAACAACAGCCAGGAAGCTGTTATCAACCAAGACCACAGCCTCAGATGGGAATGATGAGAGAGGTGATTTTCTGCTGATTTTGCCTCTTTGAGATGACTCTCCAAGTTACACTGAATGTCTGAACAACCGGAAACTCTAACGGTCATTCATATTCATGACTCCAGTCTACATGCTGTGGACAGCTATTATTTCAGCAAACTACAGGCCCGCAGGCAATAGTTTATTTCATTGTTTTTTATTCATTCACGGATTGTGGGTGTCGTTGGCTAGGCTAGTATTTATTGCTATCCCCTAATTGTCCAGAGGGCAATTCAGAGTCAACCACATCACCGAGAGTCTAGAGTCACTTGTCGGTCGGACCTGGTAAGGATGAGAGTTTCTGTCCATAAATAGTATTAGTGAACTAGAAGGGTTTTCCCAAAAATCAACAACAGTTTCATGATCATCATTGGATTCTTGATAGCAGATTTGTTTTTTGAATTCAAATTCCACCATCTCCCATGGCAGGATTTGAACCTGGATCCTCAGGCCATTACCTTGGCCTCTGGAATTATAGTCTGGCGATAATACTACTAGGTTATTGCCTCCCCATATTAAAAAACACATAAAGTCCCAGGGTTGTAGGTACATCCAAAATGTTGTTAGGGAGGAAATACCGGGAGTTTCAATCAGTGATTTAGTTCCAAGACAGAACTCTATGACTTGGAGGAGAAATTGCAGGTGATATTTCTCCCATTTACCCGCGACCTTGTTCTTCTAACTGGAGAAATTGTGTGTTTAGAAGGTGCTGTTAAAGGAGCCTTTAACTGTGCTGCATCTTGTAGTTGGTACTCACTGCTGCCACTTTGCGTCATTGGTGAAGGAAGTGCTGAAATTAGTGGCTAGGGCACGCTCAAGCATGCTACTTTGTCCTGGAGGATGTCAGGTTTCTTGATTGCCATTGTTGGAGAGGTGACACCAAAGGGATGTTGATATAGTTCCAAGTGAGAACCCTGTAACTTGAAGGAGAAATTGCAGGTGACATTGTTTCCATTAACCCGTCACCTTGTTCTTCTAGCTGGAAGAGTTGTGGGTTTAGAAGGCTGTGTCACATAAACTGGAGAAATAGTAAAAATAATTGAATGCATGACATTGTTACCTCAATAACACTGCAAGGAGTTTCTGCTTTGTTTCTACATTTATGAAAGGTTTTAAAATGCTGCATGTTTTACCTTTATAATACTGGAGGCGTGAAGACAACAAATTCACCTGTAGTAGAAATGATTGTATTAAATTTAAGACAACACTCAGCATCAGCAAAGTTCACTGATGTTTTACGAAAAAGTTGCTTCCCCAAGATGTTAGCATCAATTGATTACCCTCACATGATATTGAAGGTTACGTGGGGAGACTCTGAGAACTACTTGAACAGAAAGCAATTCAGCTCCAAGTTGGGTGTAATGACCATCTGAGAACCTATGGTCTCCATGTGAACTCACTGAAGTCAGGAAGTCACATTCATATTGAGGGAAGGTGAGTAGCCTGATGGTCAGCTGCTTAGGGACTAGGTCCATCACTTCCTTCCATGGTTGATGCCACCAATTTCAGTACACACTGAGGAGAAAGTATTGGTTACTGATGCTGTGATTCGGTCAGGGAGCTCACTGAGAGAAGTGGAATGTGAAGAAATGTTTCAGATTCTGGCTACACCGGGGTAGATTGCTGTATTCCCTAGAAAGAGAAAGGCTACAAACATCCCAGTGTACAATGAACAATATTGCTCTCAAACAATGTTAAATCCTGGGAGAAGCGTATTCACTGGCATCTACTGGGAGAAATAAAATATCAACCTTTAGAAATATCTTGGAACAGGTAGAAGCATCTTGAGAAGCAGGCTTTTGTCATCACTAATTGTTTGATGGCAGTGAAAGCTGCTTCTTGCTTTGTGTCTCAGTCCTGCTGAACATCCTGCAGTGAGATTGTGCACAGGTTCACACAGTCAACAACAACTGAGCAAGAACATGGCTGGGTAAGTTCTCTGATGTTCTGGCAGGTCCACCAACTGTATGAAGGTTGTATTGTACACCTGATACCAATTGGGTTTCTCAGCTTTACAAATGTTGAAGGAGCATAAGATATGTTGACTAGGTGAAAACCTCGTCACATGCCACACAGAACATTTTCACTCCAGTGTGCATTCACTAATGGTTTAGGAGATTTGGTGAGTGGGTGAAAGTCTCACCTTAGTTCAAAGTTTTACTCCCTTTGATAATCCTTTGATAATAATCAAGAGTTTAAGATGCCAAGAAAGGTTCATCACAAACATCAGACTTAAATGGCTTCTTAGCTATGGAGATCCTTTGATAGATTGAGAGAATCAAAGGCTGAGAGTACAATTTTGCACTCACCTCACACTTGAATGGTTTCTTGCCAGTGTATGTGTTGATGTGTGCAGAGATACAACGATAACAAGAATGCTTTTGATGCACAACACATATGAATGGTTTGTCCCTGGTATGTATGCCGTGATGTCTGTGAAGAGTTGATGAATTTGAGAATGACTTATCACTCCTCAAGCACTTGACCAGGTTCTTTCTGGTGTGATTGTGTTGGTAATTGCAAACTTCAGATGATAAGGAGAAAGTTTTCTGACACAACTCACACATGAATGGATTGTCCCGTCTGAAAGCTTTGGTGTGCACAGAGGATCCATGATGCAGAGGATGATATGTGGCCCATCTTATGTTGGAGTGGTTTCTTCTGTATGAAGTGTCAGTTAGTGCAGAGATTTGATGAGCTCGATAAAGGTTTACCACACACCTCACGCTCACCTCACAACAATTCCCTTGTGTGAATCCTCTGATGGAACAGGAGGGTTGATGACCTCGAGAAGGATTTGTTGCAAACCTCACACGTGAATGGTTTCTCACCCGTGTGAATGCGACGGTGTTTGCAGAGGGCCGATGAATCAGAGAATGACTTGCCACACTTCTCGCACGTGAATGGTTTCTCCCCAGTATGAATACGTTGGTGTATGCGGAGGCTCGATGAGTATGTGAACGATTTGTTACATATCTCACACGTGAATGGTTTTTCTCCTGTATGAATGCGTCGATGTTTCCGAAGGGTCGATGAATCAGAGAATGATTTGTCACACACTTCACACGTGAATGGTTTCTCCCCTGTGTGAATGCGTTGGTGTGTTCGGAGGTTTGATGAATCAGAGAATGATTTCATACACACCTCACATGTGAATGGTTTCTCCCGTGTATGAATGCGCTGGTGTTCAAGGAGGGCCCATGACTGCAAAAATGATTTGTTGCAAGTCTTGCAAGTAAAGGGTTTCTCCCCTGTGTGAATTCGTTGGTGTCTATGAAAGGTTGATGAATACAAGAATGATTTGTCACACATCTTGCATGTGAATGGTTTCTGTCCAGCGTGAATCCTCTGATGAAACAGGAGGATTGATAACTGTGAGAACGATTTGTCACAGTCTTCGCACGTGAATGATTTCTCTCCTGTGTGAATCAGTCGGTGTTTGTGGACAGCTGATGCATCAGAGAATGATTTGAAACACACGTCACATGTGAATGGTTTCTCTCCTATATGAATATGGCGATGTTTGCGAAGGGTTGATGAATCAGAGAATGATTTCCCACACACTTCACATATAAATGGTCTTTCTCCTGTGTGTATACGTCGGTGTGTTTGGAGAGTCGATGAATATGTGAACGATTTGTCACACATGTCACATATGAATAATTTCTCTCCTGTGTGAATGCGTCGGTGTTTCCGAAGGGTTGAGGAATCAGAGAATGATTTGTCACACACCTCACATTTGAATGGTTTCTCTCCTGTGTGAATGCGTTGGTGAACACGGAGGGCTGATGAATCAGAGAATGATTTGATGCACACCTTGCATGTGAATGGTTTCTCCCCTGTGTGAGTGCGCCCGTGTTCAAGGAGAGCCCATGACTGTAAGAATGATTTGTTGCACATCTTGCAAATAAAACGTTTCTTCCCTGTATGAATGTGTTGATGTCTATGAAGGGTTGATGAATACAAGAATGATTTGCCACACACCTCACAAGTGAATGGTTTCTCACCTGTGTGGACCGATTTGTGAGCTCGGAGAGTTGATGACCATGAGAATGATTTCTCACACACCTTACATTTGAATGGCTGTTCTCCAGTGTGAATACGTTGATGATTCACAAGTGTTGTTGATTTTGTGAAAGCTTGGTCACACACTGCACATTTGAATGGCTTCTCTTCCATGAAGATAAATTTGTGTTGACTGCTTGGAAAACAGATGCACCTTGGAATGAGCCTGTGGAACCTGCTCACACTTTAACAGAGCTGTAAGAATGGGTCAGTACTTCATGAAGCTCAATGAATGATTGAAGCTCCCACCACATTTGAAGCTGCTCACACTTGCTTCCAAGTTCACACTGATAGATCGCCCACATACGAACATTCAGAAAGGGTGGCTGAGATGGAAGTTTCCACACCATTGACCAGTTTCAGATCTGATGATATGACAAAGCTCCCCTGATCTGACCGATTTCCAGAAGATGGTTTCACCGCCCAACATTCTCTGTGTTAAGCTGTGAAGGGATAGGATGTTTTCCCAAGTCATGGAGCTGTTCCTGGGGTGGTGGTCGGGATCTGTCTCCAGTGACTACCTTCTCGTAATTCTCTAGGTGCAATTCTTCTGTAAAACAGGAAAGGAAACATGATTACCTCCAACTCCCTCTTCTCCTTTGCTGAAGGGGTTGACTCCTCGGTTATGTACGTAAATGTCATTGCCCAGTCTAGCATTTGTTGTCCATGTATCATTGGCTCTTCAGAAAGTGACATCCCTTCTTGAATTATCAGAATCCATGGTATGGACTGGGTGTAAATCAATCCACATATATTTCAAAATGCAAGTTTGTGAGATTTCATGCCAGCTACAAGGCAAAAATACCAAGAAACATTAAAGTCAGGATGGTGTGTGACTTCAAGAGGGGTTGACAGGGAATGATATTCCGCATGTCTACTGCTCTTATCCTTCTAGGTGGTTGAGCTGCATTGGTTTCATACAGTGAAGATAATTCAACAATTAACAGTCCACAGGATAATAACCAGCTTCCAACACATAAAGAAAACTAAATAATAGAAAATAGGTAAAACTCCTCAGACACTTTTCACCTCCCAGATAGTCACACTCACTTTCTTCAGGAATGAGACAACAAAACTCAGCCTGGAAATCAGAGGGAAATGTTTCCAATAAACACACTCAATATCCAACACACAGCTCCAGTTAAACAGTTCAGCACAAAGCACCGAGTAAACAGCTCTCTCAGCTGGATCTTCTCACACAGCATAAGGGACATTTCCACCCCTGATTACCCACAGGATAGTCAGACTGCCTGAAGATTGGTGTGGATATTATGGGATACAATTTGTATAAAAGCTGCTCCTTCACTCACCATCTCCTCACTTGGTTTTCAGTCCCTATAGGAAGTGAACCAGCTCTGGAAGAGGAAGAGGAGACAATGTGCAGAGTGGGTGGACTCTCTGATTGACGTCTCTCACAGTCAATCCAAATATTTCTGGAGCAACATGAGTTTCCTGAAACTTGGGAAACTGACCGGGGAAACGGAGGTGACTTTGAGCAGCAGATCAGGTGGGGATTTAAACTTGTCATTGTCCCATCTGAATAAAACCTCACTTATTACAGCTGCTGTCACAGTCCCCTGGTAAATGTTTGACAGAGATTTTGAGTGTGGGAATAGCATTCTTCGTCCTCGGTGACTTTCAGACTGACACCATCAGTGTGGGACATGTAGCGCGGATGTGTTTGACGACAGATCAGAATGAAGACCCACAGCAGCCAAGGCAGTGATGACGTGCAGTGCTGGGATCACATGTATACAGAGAGCGGGAGCTGCAAAGAGTGACATGGCAGAGATGGACACAGAAAGGAGGGTTAAGGGAGGGCGCACTTAGACTGCACATGCTCAAGGGCACATCTGTACCTGGTGGGAGACAGTCGCTCAATGACTGACTCTGTGACAGGAGACTGACTTTGGGAATGACCCCTCACGCCGAAGCTGACGTCTCCGCTATCCTTTTGACCTTGTCTGGTGACAAACTCTGGAAGACATTTCGCTTAGCCCCTCACCTCCAACCTGACACATGTCCCTTTCCACAATATGGAGGTGACATGACATTGAAGGTCGTTGGATATGAAAATGACATTGGAGATGTCATCGTTTGCACAAACTGAGGGCCAAGTTTTGGTACTTTGAGGAGAGGGCGAAAACAGTGTAAAAGTGGAAAAGTAAAGAAATAAAGTTAAAACGTCAAACATTACAGTCCTTTCTTATGCCATGAGCCTGCAGATGCTCCAAACTGGGCTTTCCCCAAGATGGCTAGCTTTCCTCTGCATTGGACATGCTTTCACCCACGCTGGGCTAAGATCGTCCTGTGCTTGCCAGCCACCTCTGCCACCGATGAACTCCATGGACATACTAGGTTTCCTCACCGCCAGCCGCCACTGCCACCATCTGGGCTCATGTTGGGCCCAGCTGCTACCACGCTCCATTGCCAGATCAGCTGCCTCAATGCAGAGTTCTGCTCTAGGAATGTCTGGATGCTCAAGATCCTGTTCTACTCTTCCTTCACTGTCTACTACATGACTAATGTTGGTGTCATCCACAAACTTATGAACCATGCTTCCTATATTCTCATCCAAATTGCCGATATAAATGATGAACAAGAGTGGACCCAGCACCAATCCTTGCAGCATGCCACTGATCACAGCCCTCCATTCTGAACAACAACCGTTTACTACCACCCTCTGTCTCCTACCATCAAGACAATTTTGCACCCAATGAGCAAGCTCTCCTTGAATCTTGCTGATGGTGAATACAGCACTATTGCTACATGGGAAACTGAAGGCTTTGTGGCTTAATCAAAGAAAACCAGGAATCATGGCCCAAAGAGGGAGCTATCAGCAAATAAGGTCATCTGTTCAGCCCCATGTGGTTGCCAAGGACCCTAACAACTTGCCCTCTGATTTGCTAATTCTTAGTTAATTCTTTTGAGGCTTCTTGCTCTCTGAGGTGCTTCAGCAATGCCCAGCTGTCCTAATTGTGCTGTGAGGTTTCAGAGCTGCCAAACCTGTTGTGGGGCAGATAGCAATGACAATCTATCCAATCTCCTGAATGAAACAGCAAGGCTGGAGGCAGCCAATTAGGATCCCATCAGCCCCTCAGATAATTGCCAACCCAGTCATATTGCCCCTGGTTTTAGGTTCCTGAAGCTCTCACTAAAATCTTGTCCTGGACATTAACATACTATTTCGGCTTCAGAAAACTGGTTTGAAGTCTTGCTGCAGAGACTTAGCACATAATTTAGGCCAATGCTTCACTGCTGTGATGAGTGAATGTTGCAATAACGAAAGCGCTATCTTTCAAGACTTTAAATTAAAACTGTTGTGCCCTCTCAGGTAGATAAAAAGATCACTTAGCATCTTTGAAAAATAAGAACAGGGAGTATTCCTGGTGTCTGGATGACCACTTATCCTTCAACTGACAATGTTAGAATAGATTGTCCAGTTGTTATCTCATTAGGATCTTGCCGTGTGAAATTTAGCAACTATTACATTTCAAAATGATTGCACTTAATTGGCTGTGAAACATTCTACTGTAATGAAACATAGATAAAAACATAGATAATGAAACAACTGTAATGTACATAGATAAATTCTTTCCTCCTCTCCACATTAGATTCTGCATCATCACTGAAAAGTTGGCCGTACTGGTGATAAATCATTTTGAGCATTCCTAGCAAAATCAGATGTATTCTAATCGTTCACCTTGCTGTTTACGATATGTACAAATGACTTGAAGGGACAGAAGATACGGTTGCCAAATCTGAATTAGCATAGAGATGTGGTATATGGAATATTAACATGGGAAAAATGTGAAATGGTCAATTTTGGCCAAAAGAATAAACAGGCATATTATTTAAATGGTGAGAGATTGCAGAATGCTGAGATGCAGAGGAATCTAGCTGCTTTAGTGCATGAATTGCAAAAGATTTGAATGTAGGTACAGCAAACAATTAGGAAAGCTCATATAAATTTATTGTTTGTATCATTTATCATAAAGGTGATAAATGTGAGGTGATGCATTTTGGAAATAGGCAGGACAGGTTAATAGGGTAGTTAAGAAGGCACATGGGACACTTGTTTTTATTAGTCATTGCGTAGATAATAGGAGCAGGGAGTTTATGTTAGAGCAATATAGAACTTTGGTTGGCCACAGCTTGAACATTGTTGTATAATTCTCGTCTCTGCTCGTAATAAATAACGTGTTTGCAAGTGAGGACACAGCAGAGATTCACCAGAATGTTGCTTGGAATGGAGCATTTCAGCCACAGAAGGAAGCTGGATAAGTTGGGTTGTTCTTTGTTTGGAGCAAAGAAGGTTGAGGGGGGTGATCAAGGTGTTTACGATTATGAAAGAGTGAATGGAAAGCAGCTGTTCCCCCTAGTCAAAGGGTCAATTACAAAGGGCATAAAGTAAAAGGCAGGAGGTTTAAAGGCGATTGGAGGAAAGAACATTTTCACCCTTGTTGTTGGGTTTGGCATGCACTACCTAGGAGGCAAGAAACTTCAACCTTCTCAAGAATTTTGATGATCACCTGAAATGTCATAACATTCAAGGCTCAGTCCAGGAAAGTGGGACTAGTGTAGGTAGTAATAGATTTTTGGCAGTTCAGAGGTCCAAAGAACCTTTTTGGTACTGTACAATTCTAAGACCTGTGCGGATACACACAATGCCATTTATTTGGAGAAGTTGTGCAGTTCAAGAACCAGCTCAGACAGCTGGAGAAGGCTTGTGTTGGATGGGGTCTAGTTGGACTGCGAGTTGGAGGTTAGTGGGCTCTGTTGCTGTCCCCTGGTAGGGTTGGAGGTGTAGCAGGAATGAAAATCCAAAGCAGCCAGTTAGAGAGTGAAAACTATGCGAAGTGATATGGGCCATCAAAAGAGTCATAGAGATATGTATGAGGAAACTGCACAAGGGAGAAAAATAGAGTCAAACTGGGAAGAACTAAGTTCAAATAGGACAGGTACAGACTGAAAAAACGGGTTAGGGGGTCTTGTTTACAAGTCTTGGGAAAGAGGTAGAAGTGGGCAGTTTGAGATTGGGAGAATCATAGAGAGACAATTCTAGAGAACATGAGTTATTGACAGTTCTGGACACATGACTTGGTGCCACTCATGCGGCTATGGTGCTGGGAGGTATAAGGGTCTGTTAGAGAGTTGACAGTCAGCCTCTGTTGGTTAGAGATCATAATGCCAAATAACAGCTGCACTGTCTTTGTCAGTGGGTTTGATGATGACATTAGGGTGGGACCTGAGAGCTTTGAATATAGCAATTTCACATGGTGACAGCTTTAATTAAATGTGAGGAACAGAGAAATTGAAATGGCCAGTATCATGTCAGCACTTCTCAAGGACAACATCTGGAGAGAGTAAGGGGCCATAGGGAGTGGAAGGAGAACTTGGGAGATGGGTGATTGCAAAACTGGAGATGATGCAGAAAGAGCTCAGCAACTGAGCTGTTCTGAATAAAGGGGTGAAACAAGAGGTCTTGGGAAGGGGTCAACTAGAAGCTATTGTGAACACTCACAAGGATTCCACTCACAGAAGGAAGGGGAGGAAGCATCTGGAGAAAAATAGAAAAACAAACTAATGTGAAGGTACAATTCTAAGAGGATACGAGAGCAAAGGGACCTTGGGTGGAGCTGTGCAAAATCAATGAAGGTGGCAGGGGAGTTTGAGTGGTTAAAAAAGCAAATGGCACTGCAGGGTTCATCAACAGGAGCACAGGTCACAAGACAATTATACTAAACCCAGGGGTGGCATGGTAGCTCAGTGGTTAGCACTGCTGCCTCACAGTACCAGGGACCCAGGTTTAATTCCAGCCATGGGTAAATGTCTGTGTGGAGTTTGCACATTCTCTCCATGTCTGTGTGGGTTTCCTCTGGGTGCTATGGTTTCCCCTCACAATCCAAAGATGTGCAGGTTAGGTGAACTGGCCATGCTAAATTACCTATCGTGTTCAGGGATGTATAGGATATGTGCATTAGTTGGAGGTAAATGTAGAGCAATAGGGTAGGGGAATGGGTCTGGCTGGGTTGGTGTGGACTTGTTTGCACAAAGGGCCTGTTTCCATACTGTAGGGATTCCATGATTCGATGAACATTGTCCTAACCGAAGCTGGAGTACCACATCCACTTGTAGGCTCTACAGATTCAATAGGTTGAAGATAAATGGAATGAAGATTCACGAGAATAGCTCTAGGAATGAGGGACTTCAGTTAGATTGCAGGAGAGGACAGTTCTCATTGGAGAAGGGAAGGTTTGGCATATATTTGACAGGGGTTTTCAAAATCATGAGTGACTGGACAGTGCAAACAGGGAGAAACTCATCTGACTTGTGAAATGATCTAGAACAAGGGGATACAAGTTGAAGGTGATTGGCAAAAGTGGTAATGGTGACATGAATAAAAACAGGGTCTGGAATGTTCTGTCTGAAAGTGTGGTGGAGGCAGGTTAAGTGGAGGCATTTCAGGAAGAGTTGCATTATCTACAAATGACAAAAGTACAATGGGAAGAAAGCCAGGAAGAGGTAAGAGGGGTGAAGATTGAGTTTCTCACACTCTCCAACATCTCAGGAGGTTCAAAAACATCATTAAAGCTTGGACATAATCTCACATTTGAAAATTTCCTCTTCCACGCAGCTTTCCCTGTCCATGGTAATAGTGCTTGGAATAGATGCTCCTTGGATGTGAAAAGATATTTGGAATTCCCTCCCTAACCCTCTCTGCATCTCTGTCTCTGTCTACCATGAGTACCTTGTTAAAGCCACCTCTACAACCATATTTTTGTTCAACCCTCCCAGTATCTCTTCTCTGTCTCACTGCTAATTTTTATTTGATTACATCTCAATGAAACATACTGAGATACTTTCTGTATGAAGGTACTCTAAATGCAGGCCGTTGTCCTCTCACATGCCCTCTCTAATCATCAAGGTACTGAGCTGGAGGATAGACTGTGGATATTGATTGGCCTCTAGTGCTCTGTTTGAGTGGCCATTCAGCATGTGGAGAGCCAGACAGTGAATGTTGTGACACATTCAGCCATTCCCCCTCAACTTCACAGCTGGGCTCACTGATGAGGAACAGGATTCCTGGCTCATTCTCCCCTTTCACAGACCAGAGACACTGAGGCTAATTGAAGTAACTCCATTACAACCCCAGGAATGGCTTGTCCCCAAGTCCTTATGCTAATAGATCAGAAGCTGAAACCTTTCTAGTCACTGAGTATCTGATTGTCTTCTTTGTCAGAGTGAGTCATTGAGTGATTTGTACCTGACTCTGCACTGAAAGAATGCTGAGTCTATACAGGAGCTTCTAAACACATTAATGACATTTTTTGTTGATCATTGGTCATCAGGTTAATGGTTACCAGTTCTTGAAATGTTTGGCCTGATGGTGGGAAAGATTTGAGACAGACCCTGCTGAAACAGACAGTGTTTTGGAACAACAGCTCTCCCTGTGTGAGCAGTGGAGGGTAAACAACACACACAGTTCTCAGTGCAACATAAGCGGGTGACCCTCCAGGTCCATATGGAGATGTCAGTGTCTGATGAGAGAGGAGCCAGTGAAACAATCCTGACATGTTACACTTGGAAGCATTGTCTCCCATGTGGGTTTACTGATCTTCCAGAAGTCCAACAATTGTGTGAAATCCTTATTACAGAACTCACACTGACAGGATTTCTCACTTGAGTGAATGCATTGATGGACCCGGAGATATGTTGATTGTGTAAAAGCCTTAGCTTTAGATGAGTTTGGATTGATTAATAGTTTAGGAAATTGGGTAAAGGGTGAAAGTCTTGAAACAAACGTCATGCTGCAATCTTCTGGTGTTGCAGGAAGGTCAAGGACTTCACATTTGGTCACTCCCCTGTGGAAATTCTCTGAGGAAACAGGAGCTTCGATAAGTTTGTGAAGAAATGTCATGGATTTCACACGTGAAGAAGTTTTGCCCCAGCAGGAATATGCTGGTTATACATTAGGCTCAATGGTTGGACAAAGCCCTCATTAAGCACATTGCACTATATGGACATATCAGGATCACTGACAGAGTGAATACTCAGCTGCACACTTCACATTCACCCCAATATGTCTGATGCATCATGAACAAGGTCAACCTGTGAATCCTTCGTCACAAACCTCAGCAGGATGTGTCTGTTTGGTGAGCTTCACTGGCTGTGTGAAGGCTCAGTCACACATCTCACTTGGCTTCACCCGGTGTGAATGCAATGATGATCCAACGTTCCTCACAACTTTTCAAACTCCTCCTTACATACGTCATATGTGAATGTTTTCTTCTCCCCTGTGTGAGTGTGCCGGTGTTTCACCGGGCCTGACAATTGTGCACAACTCTTATTACACACCTAACGTTTGAAAGTCCTCTCCCCAGTGTGAAGGTATTGGTGATCGAGGAGGTTTGAAGACTGTGAGAATAATTTGTTACACACTTGGCAGATCAATGGTTTCTTCCAAGTGTGAATGCATAGTTGTGTACGGAAGTGAGTTGAGTATGAGAATGAATTGTTACACTGCCCACGGCATGCCCTGAAAGTTTGATGATGGATGGAGGTCTGCAGGAGCAAGAGGTGAACTGGAGTCACCAGGAATCTGCTCGGACATTCATGTCAGGAATTGTTTCTCTTTGGTTTCTCTCTGCAGTGAGGGGAGTCTGGTTTCTATCTTAGGGATAGGGCTGGAATGGGAAACTGCAAATTAATGAGGAAAGGTGACAAAATAATGAGGATATTGATTTATGTAAATAGTTCTCTCGCCAATCCCTAGAAAGAATCTTTTCTCATCGTTCAACACTCAGCTGGAACTGAGTGTGACTCCATGACTGTACAGCACCTTGTGAAAAGCTTCTCACTGGCTCCTCACGCAATTTTCCCAATTTTCTCACCATTCTCCATCTTGTTCATTGGCTTGGAAGAGTCTGCCTCGACTGTTAAACAGCAGTTTCTCATAAACATAGAAACCACACTGTGAGAAATGGCAGAACAGTGAAAATGGATAAATCCGACAGAAAAAAACTGAGCGAATTAAATTAAATGAAAGTTTAAAATTGCTCTTATAGGAAGGATACTATTAAAGAAAGTTCAGAAAAGATTTACCAGGATGTTGCCAGGAATGGAGAGTTTGAGTTGTTTGGATAGGCGGGCCTTTTTTTCACTGGGACTTAGGAGGTTTACCTTATGGAGGTTTATAAAATCATAAGGAGTATAGAAAAGGTGAATGGCAGGTGTCTTTTCCCAAGAGTTGGGGATTTTAAGACTAGAGGGCATATTTTTAAGGTGAGAGGAGAAAGATTTTAAAAAGACATGAGAGGCAATTTTTTGTTCTACACAGAGTGATTCATGTGGAATGAACGTCCAGAGGAAGCGGTGGATGCAGGTACAGTTACAATGTTTAAAAGACATTTAGATGAGTGCATGAAGAAGAAATATTTGGAAGGATATGGGCCAAGCACAGGCAAGTGGGACAGTTTTAGTTTGGGATTATAGTTGGCATGGACTTGTTGGACTGAAGGTACGTTTCCGTACTGTGTGACTCCATGACTGTACAGCCTGACACCTGAAGGATTTCTCCCCTGTATGGATACTCTGATGTTGCAGGAGCTCATAGATGTTGTGAAGACTTTATCACAAAATGAACACTTGCAGAGTTTCCCTCTGTATGAATTATCTGATGGCTCCGGAGGCTCAATAACTATGAGTGATTTCTGGCACTCCTCACACCTCCCCTGTATAAATATGTTTGTGAACTCATAGAGTTGCTGACTGCAAGAACAATTTCGTACACATGTCACAGGTAAATGATTTCTACCCTGCTGTTGCAAAAGGATAAATAAAGAACACCAGAATGACGTTGAACAATTCACACTTGAAAGGTTTCTCTTCCATGAAGGTGTTCATGTATTAATGGTGGTTAAATGTTCTGTGTTAGGAGATCTGATGAGGCTGAAGAGCCCACCTTGCACTCTTTACACTTGGACAGTCTCTCAATTGTCGGGATCAGTCAGTGGTTCATGAGGCTTGAAGAATGAATGAGATTCACATTTGGACCAATACATACCTATTCCCAGCTTACTTTGATCATCCAGTCAGATTTTCAGAAAGGCTGGTCCAATGGAAAGCTTTAGAACACTAACCAGTTTCATATCTAATATGTCAAAGCTCCCTGACCTGACCCCTTTCCAGATGATAGATTCACTACCCATCCTTCTCTGTGTTGAGCAATGCTGTGAAGGGACTGGATGTCTTCCCAGAGTTGTGCAGTTGTTCCTTGGGTGATGGTCTGGATCAATCCCGCAGTCTGTCCTCTCTGTGTTCTCTTGTGTTGTAAGAAACACGATTATCTCCAAATCTCTCTTCTCCTCTGCTGAAGGGCTGACTCTTTAGTTACAGACTGTTCCACAGTGAGTACCTGCCTGCTAGTCCCATGTGTGGGGTGGAAGCAGAGGCTATCAGATCCTCTGGTTCCAGCAGGGACACAGGATAGTGATGAACTACAGACAACACATTTACTTTCTTTCCTTTGTCCAGCACCCCATCTTCCCAGATGTCCCATCTTTTCCAAGAATGGCAATTGAAAGACAATCAGAATATAAAGTGGGCACTATAAATTTGTTTCACGGAATTGTACCAAATCTGGAAACAATCCAGACTCCTTTGTCACCATCCCTGGGAATATCCAACCTGTTACGACACAGGTAACCCCCCCCCCCCCCCCCCCCCCGTTGCTAATGTAAACCTGCAATGCAGAAATGATTTAACCTTTGCTGTAATCTGTTAAAATTCGGGAGGCCAAGAACTATCCCAAAAGTCATTATTTAAAGTACAAAAAAAATTTAAGAACTTTATTCTTTAAGTCTAAAACAGAATATTAACTAACAATTATTTACAACTCCTTTCTCTAACCTATCTTTTACTTACCCTTCTATAACACTGGTCTGATAAGTCCCCCGATTAAGATTTACCAAAAAATTCAAATTTCAAAACCAGCCAGCTGTTGAATCTTCTCCTTGTATCTTCCTCTGTCTTCTGTTCTTCTTCAGGATTTCTGTTTCATGAGTCATTGATAGATAAAGGTACCTTTAAGAGAGCATTCTCCGGGCAGTCTGCATATGTTGGTGGCTTGGCAGTTCGCCCTCAGCTGTTCAATTTTTTTTTCGGCTTTATACCCCAAAGCATTGGAACGTTTCATTGCTTTTAATATTGTCAAAATACCAAATTCAAACGTGATTGGGGTTTAGCATCTTGGGGCATAATTTAAACTGATTGGCCGAATTTGAATTTGTGTCTCATAGCAACCCAGGTACTGCTAGCTGCTGGACCAAATGTTACATTGTAAATTCTCAAGTACACCGTGTTCTTGTGAAGTCCTTCAGCTCTCTTAAAAGTATAGTACCCCTTACATCTTCATAACAAACCTCAAGTGGGGAACTCCTCAATATTGACTCGAAGGAGTCTCATGGCTTCAGATCAAACTAGTTCAAGGAAACCACCATACTTCCCCCAAATAATCCTTAATCATCATGAGGGGAGCAAATGAAGGACAGATCCCAGAACTGTGCCTCCATGAGGTGCAGTGAGAACCTGCTCATAATTTGTATGTTAATAACAAAACATTTTGGAATCCTAGCCTGCCATTGGACCAATTCCTGTTAAAATCTGTGATTGTGCAGTCTGCAGCATAAAAGATTTAAGTTTGGGTGTTTATCTGTTTTGATGGCAACAGGTATGGTCTTGCCCACGTTGCTTTTTGCTGATTTGTTCCAATCGCAGCTCAAAGGGAGAAGACAGAGGGTGATGGTGGAGGGTTGTTTTTCAGACTGGAGGCCTGTGACCAGTGGAGTGCCACGAGGTTCGGTGCTGGGTCCTCTACTTTTTTGTCATTTACATAAATGATTTGGATGCGAGCATAAGAGGTACAGTCAGTAAGTTTGCAGATGACACCAAAATTGGAGGTGTAGTGGACAGCGAAGAGGGTTACCTCAGATTACAACAGGATCTGGACCAGATGGGCCAATGGGCTGAGGAGTGACAGATGGAGTTTAATTCAGATAAATGCGAGGTGCTGCATTTTGGGAAAGCAAATCTTAGCAGGACTTACACACTTAATGATAAGATCCTAGGGAGTGTTGCTAAACAAAGAGACCTTGGAGTGCAGGTTCATAGCTCCTTGAAAGTGGAGTCACAGGTAGATAGGATAGTGAAGAAGGCGTTTGGTATGCTCTCCTTTATTGGTCAGAGTATTGAGTACAGGAGTTGGGAGGTCATGTTGCGGCTGTACAGGGTACTGTTGGAATATTGCTTGCAATTCTGGTCTCCTTCCTATCGGAAAGATGATGTGAAACATGAAAGGGTTCAGAAAAGATTTACAAGGATTTTGCCAGGATTGGAGGATTTGAGCTATAGGGAGAGGCTGAACAGGCTGGGGCTGTTTTCCCTGGAGCGTTGGAGGCTGAGGGGTGACCTTATAGAGGTTTACAAAATTATGAGGGGCATGGATAGGATAAATAGACAAAGTCTTTTCTCTGGGGTCGGGGAGTCCAGAACTAGAGGGCATAGGTTTAGGGTGAGAGGGGAAAGATATAAAAGAGACCTAAGGGGCAACTTTTTCATGCAGAGGGTGGTACGTGTATGGAATAAGCTGCCAAAGGATGTGGTGGAGGCTGGTACAATTCCAACATTTCAGAGGCATTTGGATGGGTATATGAATAGGAAGGGTTTGGAGGGATATGGGCTGGGTGCTGGCAGGTGGGACTAGATTAGGTTAGGATATCTGGTCGGCATGGACAGGTTGGACCGAAGGGTCTGTTTCTATGCTGTACATCTCTATGACTCAGGTTGTTGCTGTGGAGCTTGCTGGGCGCAAGCAGTTGCAATTCGTGGATACTTCATTTCACTAATGTCCATACTCCAAAAGGCTGTAAAACGTTTTAGGACATCTGCTTTTGGGAAGTGCGAAATGAATGTAATTTTTTTTTCCCTTTCTGGGGTTTACAGAGATAGGGTGGTGGGAGACTTTGCAAGGAATTGATAAAACAAGAAACATCCCGATTGCAACAAAGAGAAAATGACCATTCACAGTCCATAGGATAATAACCTGCTTCCAACACACACAAATAAACAATAGGAAAGCAGTAAGATTCCTCACTCTGCACCTCCCAGGTAACTCCACCTCGCACTCTCATATTCAGGAATGAATCATCAATATTATGAGGCGCATTTCCACCCCTGACTGCCCACAGGATAGTCAGACTGCCTGAAGATTGGTGTGGATATTATGGGATACAATTTGTATAAAAGCTGCTCCTTCACTCACCATCTCCTCACTTGGTTTTCAGTCCCTATAGGAAGTGAACCAGCTCTGGAAGAGGAAGAGGAGACAATGGGCAGAGTGGGTGGACTCTCTGATTGACGTCTCTCACAGTCAATCCAAATATTTCTGGAGCAACGAGTTTCCTGAAACTTGGGAAACTGACCGGGGAGATGGAGGTGACTTTGAGCAGCAGATCAGGTGGGGATTTAAACTTGTCATTGAAGTTTATTCAGCTGGGACATCTATTGCAGCTGCTGTCTCAGTTCCCCTGGTACCTGTAAATGTTTGACAGCAATTTCTAGTGTGGGCATAGTATTCTTCATCCTCGGAGGCTTCCAAACCGACATAAACAGTGTGGGATGTGTATCCTTAGATGTGTTTGACGTCAGAGCAGAAGAGGAAGACCCACAACTTCCAAGGCAGTGATGAAATACAGTGATGGGTTCAGCACATGCACGGGAGACGGGATATCAGAGACAGGAACATCGGAAGGAAGGACATATGTCAGAGGGGCACAGGGAAAAGTTGCATGAGCTCCAGGACTTGCAAAACGACTCGATGACCCAGGGCATGAGGTGGGTCTCATTGTATGATAAGGGACAATGAGTTATTAACTTACAGCCCAGATTGCCCATTGGAGGTTCAGCTGCCCTCGGCTCCCAGTTCAGGTCAACATTCACATCGTCTTATTTCTCTGCAGGGACATCTCTGTTCATTTACATCTCTTTTGAGATGTCCCTGTCCTTTCACCTCCCCAATAATGTCCTGAACCATTCATCTCTCATGGTTTCTCCCCTGGGTTGTCCAGGGGAGAATGATTTTGAGAGTGATTATGGCCATTCTCTGTCTCTCTATCTCTCTCTGGGGAATACTGCGATCCAATCCAAGGTGTTGTCAATACCTTAGATAATTATAGTGTCATACAACCGGAAACAGACCTGACAGTTCATCTCATCTGCACTTACTAATCACCCCAATCTGACCTCTCCCCATTTGCCAACATTTGGCCCAAATTCTTCTCAACCCTTCCTATATTTATACCCATCCAGACGCTTTTTAAATGTTGTAATTGTACCAGCCTCCACCATTTCCTCTGGCAGCTCATTCCATACATGCACCATCCTCTGCATGAAAAAGTTATGCAGGTTCCTTTTAAGTCTTTCCCCTCTCACTTTAAACCTGTGTCCTCTATTTTGGATTCTCCCACCTCAGGAAAAAGATCATGGCCATTCACCCTTTGTTAATTTATAAACCTGCACGAGGTCATCCCTCAGCCTCTGACACTACAGGGGAAAAGCCCAGGCCTATTCAGACTCTCCCTATAATTCAAATCTTCCAATTCCAGCAACTTCCTTGTCAATCTCTTTTGCACCCTCTCAAGTTTAACAACATCCCACTTGCCTCTCTCTGTGAGCTGAAGTGGTAACATTAGCCAAGGAAGGAAGGGATGCGCCTTGTCCCTAATCAGTTGACCACCAGCTCCCTCACTTTCCCCCAGTATGGGTCATAGAGATATACAACATGGAAACAGACCCTTCAGTCCAACTCATCAATGCTGACCAGATATCCAAACCTAATCCAGTCCCATTTGCCAGCACTTGACCCATATCCCTCTAAACCCTTCCAATTCATATACCCATCCAGATGCCTTTTAATTGCTGTAACTATACCAGCCTCCCCCACTTTCTTTGGCAGCTCATTCCATACATGCACCACCCTGTGTATGAAAAAGTTGCCCCTTAGATCCTTTTATATCTTTCCCCTCTCACCCTGAACCTATATGCTCTAGCTCTGGACTCCCCCAACCCAGGAAAAGACCATGTCTATTTATCCTATCAATGCCCTTCATGATTTTATAAACCTCTATAAACCCCTCAGTCTTTAATGCTCAGGGAAAACAGCCCCAGTCTATTCAGCCTCTCCCTATAGCTCAAACCTTCCAATTCTGGCAACATCCTTGTAAATCTTTTCTGAACCCTTTCAAGTTTCACAACATCCTTCCAATAGGAAGGAGACTAGAACTACACGCAGTATTCCAAAAGTGGCCTAACCAATGTCCTGTACAGCCACAACATGACCTCCCAACCCCTATACTCAATGCTCTGACCAATAAAGGAAAGCATAGCAAATGCCTTCTTCACTATCATATCTGTGATGTCTGACTTCCTAACAATGAAAGCACGATGGGATTATCCAGTTTGAGTGGGTTCACATGGAGTATTCTCAGACCGCCATTACACATGACATGAAGGAGGAGAATTGCTTTTTATTCAGGGAACCTTGAGTATTCTTGGGTGACCTTCAATACAATGCAATTTCCTGCTTCTTTTGCTTTGCACCATATTTCTTTCTCTCAGACCCAAGAAGGAGCAGTGGAGACTGTGCTCATCTAATCAGACGGGCCTGATCATCTCATCAGTTGTGATCACCATACGACCTGGGATTCCTGGTTCAGGGCTGCACCATACATCTTTGAACTGATGCCCTTATCCAAGAGTGACAGAATTTGGGTGGAGCTGCTGCTCCAAAAAGTTAGGGTTTTGTATCCCTCATGTTCCTTCAGTCACATACTGTTTCTCACCTGCATCTACTGCAGATACTGGTGATTAAAGTCAAAGAGTGTGGTGCTGGAAAAAGCACAGCCGATCACACAGCATCCTAGGAGCAGGAGAATCGATGTTTCGAGCACAGGCTCTTCATCAGGAAGATGAACAGCATGTGCTCAAAACATCAATTCTCCTGCTCCTCGAATGCTGCCTGATCAACTGTGCTTTTCCAGCACCACACTCTTTGACTCTATTGCTGATAGGCTCATCAGCGAACCAAACAGTATCAATCAAGAATGAGAACCAGCCAATGTTAAGTAACTGTGGTGAGCAACATACTGGGCTCACTGTCAGCTGGCTCCAGGTCCAGGTCTGCATCTGCCTTGACTTCAGGGGGGATTGCCTAGACATCAGGGCATACCTCCTGCTGCTGGGAACTGGGAGGTCTTGTGGGAAACGCAATGACTGCGATAGGAGATGAGATGAAGGTGCTCGGGGGTGGGGGGGGGGGGTGGAGAGAGGAAGGAGGTTGCAAGTGAGGCAAAGAAGGAGGCAATATTGGGAACTGGAGATTGTAAGGGAGCAAGAATAGTTTTAAATCTGTCAACAAAGTAATTCTCAACTCAAAGGAAGGCTGGAAATCTTGAAATGACTGAGGTAGTGAACTCCTCAAAGTGAATATGGAATTTCTCACTTCACTGTGCATAGTTCAAGAACTGCTATGGGAACAAAATATAGAGGATGTTCATATTCTGAACATTGTGTGAATTATTCATTTTAAATCTGATTGAGAGGGGAGAAACAGAAAACAGGATTGTAACTGCCTGGTTACAATTTTCCAGCTTTGAGGATATTCAATGGAAATGCATGAACTTTGACCTCAATAATCTGTTGAAGTATGTTTCGGGTGATGGCTGTTTTGTGTCAAAGTGTCTGTCAGTTATTTTGGAAAAAAAAACTCTTGTTGCTAACTATGCCAATGTAAGTACTCTGATGATTGTGAAGTCAACGGTTTCCTCATCGTGCTTGAACTGATCAATTCAAGTTGAGTATATTGATGAATTCTTCTTATTCAGCTTCAGTGTGAGTCCAAATATCCCATACACCTGCTTAAAAATGGAAGTTGTCGTTACTATGTGACAAGGTTATCCAATAAGTGAGTGGAAATGGAAAAGGCACCCCTGAAAACAAAAACAAGTAATCTCTGAAAATTAAAAGAAGCCCTCAAGAAAATCTCCAGGTACAATCTCCTGAAGAAATTATTTTGCCAAGGGTTAGGTTCAAAGAAGCAGAGCTGGTTGGAGGGTATGAATGACTCAGTCATGTACCATTGCCTGACAATGCCTTTGTTGAGTGTCTCATACCAAAACCAGAAGTTTGATGGTCTCTAACAATAGAGGCATAGAATACAAAAACTAAGAGGTCTTGCTATACCGATACAGAACAGTTCCCACCACTGTGATGATAGTTTCCAATTTTGGACACCAGAAGTATGTAAAGGCTTTGTTAAGGATTCAGAAGATATTTACTACAATAGCTCCAGAGCTTCCTTTGTGCGATTACACAATTGTTTATACCCCTTTGTCTGAGGCGTGTTCTAGTCAATTAACTAAACAGCATGTGTGTGTCCTACCTAAATAGTTATACTTATTTCTCAATCAGATCTATACTTCTAACGAGATATTGTTAAAACAGGAGCAAGTGGCTCCACACCCACTCCCAGTCTTGGAGAAGGGTTACACCTGAAACGTTGACTTCTCCACCTCCCGATGCTATCTGGCTTGCTGTGTCCTTCCAGCCTCCTGCCTGTCTATTCTGTTTACAGCCCAGCTGGAAACCAGCACATGATTGTGAGGACACCATGATTAAAGCATCTTCAACCAATAATAGTGAGTGGATGATCAAACCCTTGTGCTTTGGTAGCATTTGTATCTGATCCCCCATACAGAAGAATAGCAGACTGGTACTCACTGTGGAGCAGGCTGAGGAGTCAGCTTCTTCAGCAAAGAAGGAGAGGGAGTTGGAGGAAATCATGTTTCCTTTTCCTGTTTTACAGAAGGATTGCTCTGTTCTACGCCAGAAAATACAGAGAGTATAGACACCAGAGAGAGATCCTGACCATCACCCAAGGAACGACTGCACAACTGTGGGAAGACATCTGGTTTCTTTGCAGTATTGCTCAACACAGAAAAGATTAGGCAATGAGACTATCATCTAGAAATTGGTCAGGTTGGGGGAGCTTTGACACATCATCAGATCTGAAACTGGTCAATGGTGTGGAACCTTCTATCAGAACTAACCTTTCTGAAGGTTCGGCTGTGGGTGATTGGTCAGGGTGAGGTTGGGAAGAAGTGTGAGGGACTTTAAATGTGGTGAGAGCTTCAATCATTCATCAAGCTTCATATAGCATGGACTCAATCCTTCAGGTGAGAGGGTGTTCATGTGTGAGGTATGTGTGTAAGACTCCATAGGCTTATAAGAACCCAATGATACAAGATTCATCCATTGTACAGCTATTAATTTTACAGGCACTTTATGGAGGAGAAATTGTTCAAGTGTGTGGTGTGTGACCGAGCATTTACAAAATCATCAACACTTGTGAATCACCAACACACCCACACAGGAGAGAAGCCCTTCAAGTGTGCATTTTGTAACAGAAAGTTTGCACAATCATCAGGTTTGGTGATTCACCGGCGCATTCACACAGGTGAGAAACCATTCATGTGCGAATTGTGTGGCAAGTCATTCAGACAATCATCAAATCTCCACGTACATCAACGCATTCACACTGGTGAGAAGCCATACAGATGTGAGATATGCAACAAATCATTCTCGTATTCTTCACAACTCCGCATTCACCAATGTATCCACATAGGGGGGAAACCATTCACCTGCAAGGTGTGTAAAAAATCATTCTCAAACTCATCATCTCTCTATGTACACTATCGCATTCACACAGGTGAGAAGCTATTGACATGTCATGTGTGCAATAAATCCTTCTCAAAGTCTTGGTGCCTCCGTGAGCACCGATGCATTCACACTGGAGAGAAACCATTCATCTGCCTCGTGTGCAATAAATCATTTGCAGTTGTCATCCCTCCATGTACATGAACGTATTCATACTGGGGAGAAATTGGTCAAGTGTGAGGTGTGTGAAAAAACTTTCACCCAGTTAGGGAATCTTCTGGTCCATCAGATGATCCATATAGGGGAGAAACCCTTTCAGTGTGAGGTTTGTGATAAAGCTTTTATATCATCTTTGAACCTCCTGAGACACCAGAGGTTTCACACAGGGGAAAAACCCTTCAAATGTGAGGTTTGTGAGATGGCTTTCACCTTATCCTCCACTCTCCTGACACACCAAAGGATTCACACAGGGGAGAAACCATTTAACTGCGAGGTGTGCAACCGAGCCTTCAACCAGTCGTCAAATCTCTGTGCACATCAACGCATTCACACTGGAGAGAAACTGTTCAAGTGTGAAGTGTGCAACAAATCGTTGTCGACCTCATTGACCCTCCGTGCACATCTACACATTCACACAGGGGAGAAACCATTGCAACAAATCCTTCTCAAGGTCATCCAAACTTCTGCTTCATCAGAGGATCCACACAAAGGAGTAACCTTTCAGGTGTGAGATTTTTGATAAAACATTCTTGGTTCTTTGACCTTTGGGGGAACCAAAGAATTCATAAAACAGCAGAGAACCTCTTCATGTCCCATTGTTATGACAAGATTTTCATCCAAATCTCCAACTTGTTGAAGCATCAATGGATCACATTATGCCTAAAGCAGAGAAATATTGAGTCTATCAATCATCATGCAGAGTTAAAAGAGATTGGATGATTCGCCTAGCTTGGAGCTAGAGGAAGAGATTCCCAGTGTAACCCATAAAGTGAGTACTCCTGGGGTTAAAGATGATACAGCTGAGAAAATGAAAAGGAAGCAGCATTATGGAACATCATGGAACTGTAACTCTGTGGAGAGTACAGTATGTGGTAGGTAACACTTCTAGGTTTAAAGTATAACTTGCTAACAAAAGGAAAGAGCATTTCATTGACAGTACTTTTGGTTTGCCATTTGATACAGTAAAAGCTTGAAATGTGAAATCTTGTGTCATTCTCTCAGCTATGAAGTAGAAATTAGAATTTCTCTTCAAATGTTAACTGCAGATCAAATAATTAGAAGGGATCTAATGTTTCTCAATGGTACTCAATATGAAAATCCTCAGGTTTTAATGATAGGATCCTGGTTCTTCTCAATAGATATTAATGATCTAGCCATTGGGATTACATGGCATTTAAAATACCTGGACTTGAATTGTTGTGAACTATAAGGTTAAGAACTTAACATGGACATAGGCTAGCTGGTGGAATGGGCATATAGTGGCAAAAGATGATTGGCGGTTGAGACAAGAAGCTGGGGGTTATCTTTGCATTCCAGGATGATCTTGTAATAGTAAGGATGAACACCTTGCCAAGACCTTCCCTACGCCTCCACTTCTCAACATTAAACAACCAGCAAACCTTAAACAGACCATTGTTCACAGCAAACTGCCCAGCCTTGAGGACAACATCAACCACAACACCATAAAACCCTGTAATGGCAACCACTACAAGACGTGTTAGAGCATCAACATGGAAATCACCATTACACGTGGGGACACACCTGCCATGTACGCAGCAAGTACTCATTGTGACTCAGCCAACATTGTCTATCTCATATACTGCAGGCAAGGATGCCCCGAGGCATGGTACACTGGCGAGACTAAGCAGATGCTACAACAGTGGATGAATGGACACTCCACAACTATTACCAAGCAGGGGTGTTCCCTTCCAGTCAGGGAACACTTCAGCGAACAGGGGCATTCACCCTCAGGTCTTCAAGTGACTATCCTCCAAGGCCAACGTTGGGATACGCAACAATGCAAAGTGGTCAAACAGATGCTGACAGTCAAATTCATTACCCATCAAAGTGGCCTCAACCAAGATCCTGGCTCATGTCTCACTACAGGTGACCCCACTACACACTCTCTCTCACTCACACACAGAAAGACCCTCTCTCATACACATGCTCTCTCACATACACACACACACACACAAAAAACACCCCCACACTCACACCCATGCACACACCCTCTCATAGGCTTTTACTCACACACACACACTTGTGCATGCACACATGCAAACACACTCTCTCATACGCATTCACATGCACATACACTCTCACTCTCATTCACGCATGCTTGCACACATATAAGTCTATGGGGTGAATTTACATTTGCAGAATTATATTTGCAGATACATTTTATTTTGCTCAAAAAGCACACAATCTGCAGGCAGTCAATCCATGTAATATTTAATAAATTCCACTTTGGAAATAGAACCAAGTCTGACTCAAGATTGGGATACAAACAGACTATAACCTCACAATTTTAATGCACTGTCTGAGCTGAAATGGCACCTTTTTAAAAATAAAACCTTATGTATTCTTGAAAATGTGACTAAAAAGAAATTGTGGGATTAACATATTAATGAACCAAAACCTGCAGCCCATTCTAAAAGATGAAAGACTTAACAGCAATCTAGGTTAGTTCAATAAATCATTTCAGTTGCATTACACTGTAATCTTTTGCTAAAAATTCTGTGTTTTATGGTCCTGCTCCACAGCTACCTGATGAAGGAGCAGGGCTCTGAAAGCTAGTGCTTTCAAATAAACCTATTGAACTCTCACCTGGTGATGCATGATTTTTAACTTTGTCCACCCCACATTTTGTAATCGTAAGCTGTTTTAACAGATGGGAATTGGACTCCATCATGCTTTATGTGATCCAGCCATATCTAATACTGGATGTTAAAACAGTTGTTACCACAATCGTTCAAGCCTGAATTTACTGTGTTAAAGGAGAAATGAAGGCTGCATCTGGGGAAATGGCCAGGGTGAGAGAGGGAATTATCTTATTATGGACATAGGGATCACACATGGAGGTGAGGGTGGGGTTGACGAAAACAGTTGCTGCAGAAATGTTGTGGTCAAGAGAATCACAGGCCAAGACAGTTTGGATTTTGAGAGTGCAGTTGCCAATGAATAGAGGAATAGTTTTTTGCCAGGGAGGAATATAGAAGTAAGTACAGTTAGAATGTTTAAGGGAACATGGGTGCTGAGTAATCTATAGAAATGATTGATCCAATGAGAAGAGTGAGGCCAGGTGAGACAGCAAGGTTAAGGAGATGACCAGGAATCTGGCTCAGAGAAATCACTGAAGAGTCAAGACTGGTCTCCTTCCTATCGGAAAGATGTTGTGAAACTTGAAAAGGTGCAGAAAAGATTTACAAGGATGTTACCAGGATTGGAGGATTTGAGCTTTATGGAGAGGCTGAACAGGCTGGGGCTCTTTTCCCTGGAGCGTCTAATGCTGAGGGGTGACCTTACAGAGGTTTACAAAATCATGAGGGGCATGGATAGGGTAAATAGACAAAGTCTTTTCCCTGGGGTCGGGGAGTCCAGAACTAGAGGGCATAGGTTTTGGGTGAGAGGAGAAAGATATAGAAGAGACCTAAGGGGCAACTTTTGCACACAGAGGGTAGTACGTGTATGGAATGAGCTGCCAGAGGAAGTGGTGGAGGCTGGTACAATTGCAACATTTAAGAGGCATTTGGATGGGTATTTGAATAGGAAGGGTTTGGAGGGATATGGGACGGGTGCTGGCAGGTGGGATTAGATTGGGTTGGGATATCTGGTCGGCATGGACAGGTTGGACCAAAGGGTCTGTTTCCATGCTGTACATCTCTATGACTCTATGGCAAGCAAGGAAACATCTAGAAAGACAATTGTTCCTCACATACAATTGACACTTTGCAACATTCATACTGACACAGAAAAAGCAAAGTCCATTCCTGTCTTTTTATTCCTGGAATTGATCCAATCAGATGGTGTTTGAAACAAAAGGGCCATTCTACAAAAAGGCATCAAATTTTGAGGAGATTACAAAGGCAAAGGATCAAGTTACAATCACCAAGCTTCCACTTTGTACAGCCCAGTGACTTTCAGCCTACAGCTGGAGTGGAGCAAAATTTGGTTTAGAAACAAATCTCAAAGCCTCTTCTCTCAATGTTGTCACATTCTGTGACAGTGAAGGAACTTACTGTTTGAATTGATCAAACAATCTAAACAGTTCCCATTCAGCCCCTTCCCACTCTGTCACTTGCTTTCCAGTGACACAAACCAATGTAATACTTCTCTCAAGCTGAGCACCATTACAATCTCACCTTCACTTCCCAGACAAACTCTGACTTCAGTTTACCCAACACCCCAAGCACAATCACTACTTTGAAATGTCAACCGATGATGTATCAAATTCAGTTGAGGAATTCTCCCCTTCCATTTTGAATTAGACCCTTACCCCTTTGATTGTCTGCATTGCCCTCAGCACGAGCTTAGCATGTTAATTAATTAATTGGAAAACATGGAAGATTTACTGGTGGTGATTAATAGATGAAAAAGCACTTTTGTAACAGCACTTTTTGATCTAAGAAGAAGAAAACAAATTCACTGTGCATAGAGGACTGTCTTCCTCTTCTACAACCAGATGGGTGACAGTGTATCTCCCCATCAGTAGATACACCATTTCTGGAGGACTCCATTTGCTCAGGTCATCCTCCAAACCTACCATCCAATGATGTTGTCACTAGAGTCATAGAGTCATGGAGATGAACAGCATGGAAACAGACCCTTTGGTCCAACCTGTCCACGCCGACCAGATATCCCAACCCAATCTAGTCCCACCTGCCAGCACCCGGCCGACATCCCTCCAAATCCTTCCTATTCATATACCCATCCAAATGCCTCTTAAATGTTGGAATTGTACTAGCCTCCACCACATCCTCTGGCAGCTCATTCCATACACGTACCACCCTCTGCGTGAAAGAGTTGCCCCTTAGGTCTCTTTTATATCTTTCCCCTCTCACCCTAAACCTATGCCCTCTAGTTCTGGACTCCCTGACCCCAGGAAACAGACATTGTCTATTTATCCTATCCATGCCCCTCATAATTTTGTAAACCTCTATAAGGTCACCCCTCAGCCTCCGACGCTCCAGGGAAAACAGCCCCAGCCTGTTCAGCCTTTCCCTATAGCTCAAATCCTCCAACCCTGGCAACATCCTTGTAAATCTTTTCTGAACTCTTTCAAGTTTCACAACATCTTTCTGATAGGAAGGAGACCAGAATATTCCAACAGTGGCCTAAATAGTTTGGTTTAAATAAAAGAAATTAATTTATTGTGAGTTATAATCTATACAAAGCAATTGATAAAGCAACAGGAAGTTAGATCACAAGATTTTGCTTAAAACAGCTTTAAATAAACAAAATAACAAAACAATTGAAAATCATAGCAGTGTTATGGAGTAGAAGCTGTCATTCAATCCATGCATGCAATCTTCAAATGAACCTTACTACCTAGTGCCAATCACATGCTTTTTCTACATATTCTTGTGCATTATTGTTTTCCAAATAATCACCTAATGCTCTCTGAAATGCCTTACCTAAACTCACCTGCACCATACTTCCACGCAGTGCATTCAATTCCCAACTACATCCTATGTGAAAAAGATTTTTCTCTTTGCACATCACGATAACCCTATTGTTCTTGTTTCTTTTATAAGCAGAAACAGCTTCACACTATTTGCAGTTCTCTCATGATTTTGAAAATTTCAATCAAATCTCCACTCAGCCTTCTCTCCAAGGAAGTACATTGTAAAATAGGGTCGAGTTAGCATGGCTTTGTCAAGGGTAAGACATGCCTGATAAATCTGTTATAATTCTTTGAGGAGGTAATGAACAAGTTAGACAAAAGAGAGCTAGTGAATGTGATTTATTTGGATTTCCCAAAGGCCTTTGACACGATGCCACACAGGAGTCTTTTCAATAAGGTAGGAGCCCATGCTGTTAGTGGTACTGTATTGGCAAGGATTGGCTGATTGGCAGAATGCAGAGAGTGGTGATAAAAGGGTCTTTTTCAGGATGACAGCCAGTGACTTATGGAGTTCTGCAGGGGTCAGTGTTGGGATCACAATTATTCATGTTATACATTAACGATCTGGATGAAGTAACTGAGGGTATTATTGCTAAGTTTGCAGGTGACACAAAGATAGGTGAGAGATAGATAGTGTTGAGGAAGCTTAAGAACTCGGACAGACTAGAAGAGTGGGCTAAGAAGTGGCAGATGGAAAACAATATGGATATTGTGCAGTTATGCACTTTGGTAAGAACAATAGATGCGTTGGTTATTTTCTAAATGGGAAAAGGCTTCAAAAGGGGATTTGGGAATCCTAGGTCGGGATTCTCTTAAGGTTATCCTGTAGGTTCAGTTAGCAGTTCAGAAGTCAAATGCAATATTGGCATTCTTTTCAAGATGGCTAGAATACAACAGCAGATATGTATTGCTGAGGTTTTATAAGACTCTAGTCATACCACATTTGGAATACTGTGAACAGTTTTGGGCCCCATATCTAAGGCCTGGGAAGGGGTCCAGAGGAGATTTATAAGAATTATCCTGGGAATGATGGACTTGTATGTGCGGAGTGGTTGTAGATTCTGGATTTGCACTCGATGGAGTTTAGAAGGATGAGGGCAGTTCTGAAACTTAGAGAATACAGAAAGGCCTGGGGAAGATTTTCAACTAGTAGGAGAAACTACGACTCGAGTGTACAGCCTCAGAGTGAAGGGATGACCATTCAGAACTGAGATGATGAGGAATTAATTTAAAATTCTTATGAGTAATACTTAATGTGGTTTAAATATAGAAACATAGAGCATGATCTCCAGTTTTGGCTGTATGAGATTTAACAAATCAGGACTGTGGATAGTCAATATTACAAAGTTTATTGAAGGAATTGTCTCAATCAAAAACTTCAGAAAATTATGTTTTTCAGCTTTATCCGGTTGCACAGTCTGGTAAATTGTGAATCACCCTCCTTCTCTCAGGTCTCTGGCCTCTATCTTACAGTGTCTCACACAGATTGTTCACACTTTAGATTCTCCAATATCTGACAGTACTGAGACATTGTTACAGCACCATTTAATTAAACCCCAGGGAGACCATCATGCCAGAATCAGGCAATACAATAATTGATTTTAGCTGTTTCTGGGTAAACCTGTTTGTTTCCAACTTTCATTAATTTGCATTGTTTTAAATAGAGAGGCTTATGGATGTGGTTAATGCTGTGAAGGTTTAGTTTTCAAACAAAATATCAGAAAATTGTTCTGGAACAGTGATCAAAATTAATTTGAATTTCAACTAATGTTCAATGTGGTAAAATGGTAACTTAATGTACATACAATATTGATGTTAGAAGCCACAATACAAAAAAGGTTTTTATCCCAAGAATTCCATTTCATTAGAAAAAAGTACTGTATGCAATATTTTTTGAAAGTTGCTCCAAATATGTAGCCCATGGACAAAACTATCACATTGGAACAAAGCACTGTAGATTGTTTTCAGTCTTTCCCAATTTTTTTTCTGTCCATTCACAGCAGTGCACAGTCTGTGAACTGTTCAGCTCTTCTGATGGCACGTATTTGATTAGGTTAGATTCCCCACAGTGTGGAAACAGGCCCTTCGGCCCAACCAGTCCATATAGACCCATTTCCCTCTGACTAATGCACCTAACATGATGGGCAATTTAACTTGGCCACTTCACCTGACCTACACATCTTTGGACTGTGGGAGGAAACCCACACAGGCACTGGGAGAGTGTGCAAACTCCATATAGGCAGTCACCTGAGGTTGGAATCAAACCTGGGACTCTGGTGCTGTTAGCAGTGCTAACCACTGGGACACTGTGCCATGAGCTGTCATTGACTCTTCATCTGGTACTTGCTGGTGCCTGAGATGACATTTGTCTTTCTGAGGAATATAATTGCTTTGGTAGCTCCATGACAGCAGCTGATGGAATTTAAATTCAGTGAATAAATCTGGAAATGAAACCTAGTCTCAATAATGCTGGCTAAGAAGCTACAATCAATTTTTGAAACAAAAACTATTTGGTTCTGTAAAAACGACATCTTTTTATTTTTATGTGATTTAAAACTGTGGACTGAAATAAGAAAGAACTGTTTCAAAATATATTTGAAATTAAGTAATTTGAAACCTATTGTGAATGCTGTAAGTTTAAAGTGAGAGGAGAAAGATTTTAAAAAGAACATGAGGGGCAATGTTTTTATGCAGAGAGTGATTCGTGTGTGAAATGAGTTGCTCGAGGGATTGGTGTGTGCAGGTGTAGTTACAACATTTAAAATACATTTATAGGATATGAATAAGAAATCTTTGGAGGGATATGGGCCAAACACAGGCAAGTGTGACTGGTTTAATTTGGAAAACCTAGTTGGCATGGATGATTGGACCAAAAGGGCTGTTTCAATGGTGTATGACTCTATGATTCTCTGAGTGTGGGTTCCAGCAATACCCTGGCAAATTGGTGCAGACATGTTGTTACAAGTGAAGTTGACTAGTTTGTGGACTAGTGGCCGGTTATCAATGATAAAGATCCTCTGCCTCCAACAACCATATGAGTGGTTGTCAGGTAGCTGAGCGGCCTGGGCTGTGAATAAAACAGAGAGAAGCCTTTTCAGACCAGAAATCAGCAGGTCTGCAGCAGCTATCTCAGAATACAACAGGACCTTAATCAGATGGGCCAATAGGCTAAGGAGTGGCAGATGAATTTCATTTAGATAAATTTGAGGTGTTGCATTTTTGGTAAGGCAAACCAGGCAGACCTTGTACAGTTAATCGTAGGACCCTGAGAAATGTTCCTGAACAAAGACACCTAGGGATGCAGGTGCATAGCTCCTTGAAAGTGGAGTTATAGGTAGATAGGGTGATCAAGAAGGCATGTGGTATGCTTGCCTTTATTGGTCAATTCATTGAGTGTAGGAGTTGAGATGTCATGTTGCGGCTGTACAGGACATTGGTGAGGCCAGTTTTAGAATACTACATTTAATTCTGGATTGAATTAGGAAAGGTGTTGTTAAACTTGAAAATGTCCAGAAAAGATTTACAAGAATGTTCCCAGAAATGGAGGGTTTGAGTTTTTGGGAGAGGCTGAATAGGCTGGGGCTTATTTCCCTGGAGTGTCAGAGTCTGAGGAGTGATCTTACATAGGTTTATAAAATCATAAGGGGCATGTATAGGGTGAATAGCCAATTCCCAGAGTAGGGGAGTCCAAACCTAGAGGGCATAGGGTTATGGTGAGATGGTAAAGCCGGAAGCTGGTACAATTGTGTCATTTAAAAGGCATCTGGATGGGTACATGAATAGAAAAGATTCAGAAGGATATGGGCCAGATGCTGGCAAATAGGACTAGATCAGTTTAGGATATGGAAGGAATGGATTGTAGGGTCTGTTAACATGCTGTCTAACTGTATGATTCTGAAGCTCTTATTCTCAGTTTTCTGTCATAAGCCAGAAGAAAACCAGATTATTGTTCCTTCAGCAGATCCTGCAAGTTGGATCTTTCAATTGGAGAGACCTGTCCGATGTCAAACAGATACCTTTTGCAAACCTATAGAACCTATTTGGAATAAAGGAGGGTCAAGGAAAGACTTCAGATCAGCAAGGCCCAACCCAGTGGATCTTGTGAACAAAATGTGTTAGGAAGGTGTAAGCGGTACTGTGCCTCGAAGAGAGTTAAAAGCTAGCAGAACTACCTGACACAGTACCAAGTGTTCTTAACAAGGTAACAATGTAACATTTGGTCGAACAGCTAGAGTAGCTGGGTTGCCTGGAGACAAAAAAAACTAATGCAAATTTGGCCAATCAGTTTACATTATGTCCCAAGATGCTAAACTCCAATCAAGTTTGAATTTAATATTTTGACAATATTAACACCAATGAAACGATCCGATGCTTTGGAGTATAAACAAAATTGAACAGTTGGGGGAAGAACTGCCCAAAGACCAACAGATGTATGGCTGTTAGTAAGAACTCTCTGAGAGGTACCTGTCTGGAGAAGGAATATACACAGGAAAAAAAATATCAACAGCAATATTTTTTGGTACATCTTAATCTGGGGTTTTATCGGACCAGTATTGTAGAGAGGGAGGTAAAAGATAGGTTAGAGAAAGAAGTTGTAGATAGTTGTTAGGTTAATATTCTCTGTTAGACTTAAAGAATAAAGTTCTTAAATATTTTTATAATTTAAATAGTGACTTTGGGGATAGTTCTTTGCCTCTCGAATGTTAACAGATTACAGCATGGGGTGAATCTTTTCTGTGTTGCTGATTTAAATTAGCAGAGGGGTTCACTCCATTTCGTAGCAAACTACAGAACTGGTTTTCCATTGACAAATGATTTTTTCTTCCCCTGTTTTTGTTCACCTGAGTGTAAGGGGGAGTTTATAAGGGGTATGCAGTCTGAATTAGTAGATCACTTATTTGAATTGTTTACCTGTTGCTAGATCTAATTGCCTGTAATAAATCTTTATTTTAAGTACAGAAATCTTGTCTGTGCTTTGTATCAACCTAGGTCTGAAAATCAAGTTGTTTGGAGATTTTATTTTAAAAATGTTAACTTTTATGCTGGCTCAGAAATACTGGGCTTGATTTCCAATGTACTATCCCAGTGAGTCATGACAGCGTATTAATGTCCTTTCAGGAGTGACATGTGCTATCCTTTCCAGGTCTGGCCTACAAGTAACTCCAGACCCATAACAACACTGGTGACTCTTAACTGACCTCTGAAATGGCCTGGGAAGCCAATCAGTTCAAGGGCAATCAGGGATAAGCCACAAATGTTGCCATGCCAGCCATTCCCACATCCCATGAAAGAATAAAGGATCTGTTGCAGATGATCTATCGAATTTGTTTGAAAATAGTTGACCTTTAGGACTGGTCGTTACTCAGCTTCTTGCTCAGTTGGTGAAATGCCTCATGAGCTGTATGCCATGAAAGAGTACCTGTGCTAGTTGCAGCTATGAGCACTTGTCACTCACACTCTCTCAGTAGTATTTTAGGTGTTGGAACCTTTGTCTGGGTGCTGTGTGACATTTGTCATTGGACTGGGCAATATTCCATGACTTTAATAGGTGTCTTTCTCCTCTCTAAACCTGCCTTTCACAAATCAGTGCTGGATCTGTTGATTTTGTTTTGATAATCTTTGTCAATTTCCACTGCTGTCTCAGCCTCTGCACTTGAATGCCAATAGTGTGGAGCTGAATTTCCTAATCAGAAAGGAAGTGTCTGAATTCTTCACAAGTGAATTGAAGTCATTCTCTCTGATCACAGTGTCAGGAATATCACGACTACTAAAGTGTGCTTTTAGACATTCTATAATTTCACTGTGAGTCAGTAAGGTCAGCTGCTGTAACTCCCTGCTACCTAAATAGTTATCGACTGTGATGAGATAATCAGTTCCAATGAGAGTGAAGGGCTCTACTCCAAGCTTCATCCATGGGCTGTCTCGGATGTCACAAGTCATGAGCAACTCCTTATCATGTTTAGTTGGACCACATTTGGCTGATTTGGTCCTTCACCTCATTGCTCATTTTTGGCCAGTACAGCACTTCTCTTACCTTCCTCAGATTAGACTCAATTATTTATGGTTTGTGTGGGATGTAAATCAGGATCTCTTTTCACACCTCCTTGTGGATAATGATCCTACTTCCTTTGTACAAGATGCCATATAGGACGATCGCCTTGTTTTTGTTTGCCTAACAACCTCTTAGTGTAAAAGGTGTATCATTGATGACTATCCTTGCACTAAACCTCCTGAAACATTTGAAGTGTTGCAATTTATTGTAAAAATTTGTTTGTTTGGAGGAAGATGTCTGTCTGTCAGATTCAATGCTTCTGCTGGGTTGATGATTTCTAGAGCTTGTCATGCTGTTGCTCCTTGTTGAGTGTGGAAGATTTAACACTCTGTACCAGCATCTACGTCCTTGAGAGAGAGTGTAGCAGCTCAATTACATGATAGTGATGGACATCTGCTTTCCTTGGTTGCACTTCCCTTCCATGCGATACAACTGCAATTGAGTTAACATCCTTTGCAAACACTTTGAGTGAATGAAAGTGAATTGAGAAAGGTTCTTTGAAATGGCTTGTGATCAAGTGCTATTTTTTCCCAAACTAGTTGAAAAATCTCATTGTGCCATCCAGTGTGTATTAATGCTCTGAATACAAACACAACGGGTTGTCCTCACTGCATGGGGGTTACTCCAAGTCCTGTTTCACTGACATCACACTGCAGGGTGACTGCATTGTTACATCATAATCCCTCAGCACTGATTCAATCCCTTCAGATTTATCCCTCAATTTCATTTCCGAGTGTTTTTTAAAATGTGCTGAAGTTTGCTGCCTCTATCACCCTTTCAGACAGTGCAATTCTGACTCTCACTGCCTCTGGGTGAAAGACATTACTTCTCAACTGTCCTATAATCTTTCCATCAACTACTTTAAGTCTTTTGTCTCTGGTTATTGATCTCTCTGCTCTGGAAATATGAGTGAAACAATTCTATCAGCTACCTGTGGAGTCACCTCCTTCCCTTCCAAAATCCTGACTGGAAAAACTTCCATCAATTCTCCCCCTCTGCCCAGCCTACAAACTCACATATTTCTCTAATTTCTCTCCTATCTCGTAACATCTCTGAATTCATCTTGTACAGGAAACCCATATCCTATGTCCCTTCCTCCAAAGCTTGTGCTGATCCCACCGCTGCATGTCATCACTGCCTTGGATGCTGTGAGTCTTCCTCTTCTGATCTGCAGTCACACACACCTGAGTATAGACATGCCACACTGATATCAGTTTGAAAGCCTCCAAGCATGAAGAATGCTATTCCCACACTAGAAATCTTTGTCAATGCAACAAGACCTGGACAACATTCAGGCTTGAGTGAAAAAAATAGCAAATAACATTCCTGCCACACAAACGCCAGACAATGACTGTTTCCAAAAGGACACCAGCCCATGACATTCAATCCCATTATCATCACCAAGTCCCTCATTATCAACATCCTGCAATTACCATTGACCTGAAATCGAACCAGACTTCCCATATCTACAAGAGTAGGTTAGAGGCTAGGAAGCTTCAGTGAGTAACTCACCTGCTGACTCCCCAGAGCATGTCCACCATCTACAAGACACAGTGAGGAATGTAATAGAATGCTCCCATCTTGCCTGGATGGGTGCAGCTCCAACAACACTCAAGGGCTCAACACCATCGAGCACAACGCAGCCCATTGATTGGCACTGCATCCACAAACATTCACTCCCTCCACCACTGCCAGTGTGTACTATCTACAACTTGCACAACAGATATTTGCCAATGATAACTTTGACAGCACCTTCCAACCTATGACAACTACCACCTGGAAGTACAAGGGCAGCAGATATATGAATACACCATCACCTGGATGTTCCCCTCCAAGTCACTCAGTACCCTGACTTGGATGTACATCACCGTGCCTTCACTGTTGCTGGGTAAAAATCCTAGAATAAATTAAAATAAAATTTTAAATCCTAAAAAAAAAGCATCATTTAAATGGAAAAAGACTGTAGAATTCTGAGGTGCCCAGGGATCAAAATGTTCTCATACAATGTTAGCATGCAGACTCATTAAGTAATTTAGAATTTTAGTGTAATGTTCTCCTTTGTTATGAAAGGAGTTGAACATAAAAGTAAAATTGAACACAGAAGTAAGGATATTTTGCAAGTCAATGATGAGATCTTTATGATACTACTGGACAAGTCAGTTCAGAGATACAGGCGACTAGACTAGACGGGGTTTGAGGTTCACAAGGAGGAGTGTTAGCAATTCTGGAAAGTGTGAAAATAGAAAAGTCCCCTGGGTTCGATGGGATTTATCCTAGGATTCTCTGGGAAACCAGGGAGGAGATTGCACAGCCTCTGGCTTTGACCTTTATATTGTCATTGTCTACAGGAATATTGCCAGAAGACTGGAGAATAGCAAAAGTCCCCTTGTTCAAGAAGGGGAGTAGAGAGAACCATGGTAATTATAGACCAGTGAGCCTTACTTCAGTTGTGGGTGAAGTTTTCGAAAGGGTTATCAGAAATTGGATTTAGCGATAGTCAACACAGTTTTGTGAAGAATAGGTTGTGCCTCGCAAACCTTATTGAATTCTTTGAGAAGGTGGATGAGGGTAAAGCAGTTGATGTGGTGTATATGGATTTCAGTAAGATGTTTGATAAGGTTCCCCAAGATAGGCTATTGCAGAAAATATGGAGGCATGTGATTATGGAGTCATTGAGTCATAGAGATGTACAACACAGAAACAGATCCTTCGGTCCAACCCGTCCATGTTGACCAGATATCCCAACCCGATCGAGTCCCACCTGCCAGAACATGGCCCATATCCCTCCAAACCCTTCCTATTCATATACCCATCCAGATGCATTTTAAATATTGCAATTGTACCAGCCTGCATCACCTCCTCTGGCAGCTCATTCTTGACACATATCACCCTCTGCATGAAAGTGTTGCCCCTTAGGTCACTTTTATATCTTTCGCCTCTCAATCTAAACCTATGCCCTCTACTTCTGGACTCCCCCATCCCAAGAAAAAGACTTTGTCTGTTTACCCTATCCATGCCCCTCATGATTTTGTAAACTTCTATAAGGTCACCCCTCAGCCTCCGATGCTCCAGGGAAAACAACCCCAGCCTATTCAGCCTCTCCCTATAGCTCAAATCCTCCAACCCTGGTAACATCCTTGTAAATCTTTTCTGAGCCCTTTCAAGTTTCACAACATCTTTCCGATAGGAATGAGACCAGAATTGCACGCAATATTCCAACAGTGGCCTAACCAATGTCCTGTACAGCCACAACATGACCTCCCAACCCCTGTACTCAATACTCTGACCAATAAAAGAAAGCATACCAAATGCCTTCTTCACTGTCCTATCTACCTGTGACTCCACTTTCAAGGAGCTAGGAACCTGCACTCCAAGGTCTCTTTGTTCAGCAACACTCCCAATGACCTTATCATTAAGTGTATAAGTCCTGCTAAGATTTGCTTTCCCAAAATGCAGCACCTCGCATTTATCTAAATTAAACTCTATCTGCCACTTCTCAGCCCATATTCCCATCTGATCAGGACCCCATTGCAATCTGAGGTAACCTCCTCCGCCGTCCACTACACCTCCAATTTTGGTGTCATCTGCAAACTTCCTAACTGTACCTCTTATGCTCACATCCAAATCATATACATAAATGATGAAAAGTAGTGGACCCAGCACTGATTCTTGTGGCACTCCACTGGTCACAGGCCTCCAGTCTGAAAAACTACCTTTGAGCCAGTTCTGCATCCAAACTTTGAGTTAGTTCTCCCTGTATTCCACGAGATCTCACCTCATTAACCAGTCTCGGTTTGGATCAGAAATTGTCTAGCTGAAAGAAGACAGAGGGTGGTGGTTGATGGGAAATGTTCATCCTGGAGTTGAGTTACTAGTAGTGTACTGCAAGGATCTGTTTTGGGGGCACTGCTGTTTATCATTTTTATAAATAACCTGGAGGAGGACATAGAATGATGGGTTAGTAAATTTGCGGATGACACTAAGGTCAGTGGAGTTGTGGATCGTGCCGAAGGATAGTGCAGGTTACAGAGGGACATAGGTAAGCTGCAGAGCTGGGCTGAGAGGCAGCAAATGGAGTTTAATGCTGAAAACCATGAGGTGATTCACTTTGGAAGGAGCAACAAGAATACAAGGTACTGGGCTAATGGTAAGATTCTTGGTAGTGCAGATGAGCAGAGAGATCTCGGTGTCCATGTACATAGATCCCTAAAAGTTGCCAACCAGGTTGATAGGGTTGTAAAGAAGGCATATAGTGTGTTAGCTTTTATTGGTAGAAGGATTGGGTTTCGGCGCCATGAAGTCATGTTGCAGCTGTACAAAACTCTGGTTCTTTATTTAGAGAGTAGTAGGGATGTGGAACGCACTACCTGCAAAAATAGTAGACTCGCCAACTTTAGGGCATTTAAATGATCATTGAATAAACATATGGATGAAAATGGAATTAGTGTGGGTGAGATGGGCTTCAGATTGATTTCATGGATCAGTGCAACATAGAGTGCCAAAGGGCCTGTACTGCACTGTAATGTTCTATGTTCTATATTCCCAAATTTGGTGGTTAGTGATTGAGATGTGTTCACAAAAAGCTGTAGATTTTTTTTAATCGCACAACAGAAGTTTATTACACAACAGAAGAAATAACAAACACAATTCAAGCTATCCAAATACAGAAGATATTTGGCATGATTTGAAACATCCAGCAAACAAAGTTTCAACCTGTTTTCCGACACTATGCATTAGAGACAGTCAGGTCTGGAGAATTATATCTGCATATCAACTCTTCAAGGTTCTACTTATCTGATTCTTGACAGTTTCTTTCTCGTGGATGTGGAAACAATTCAATGGGTCCTTTTCAAATTCATTCAGAGGATGTGAGCATTGCTGGTAACTCAAGCATTTATTGCCCATCCCTAGGTGCTCTCAAAAGATGGTGGTGAGCTGCCTTCTTGAACGGGTACAATCCATGTGCTGTAGGTAGAACCACAATGCTGTTAGGGAGGGGGTTCCAGGAATTTGACCCACAGACACTAAAGGAACGATGATATAAGCATCTTTCCATTAGCAACATGAGGAGACTGAAGACCCCTGCTGTCTGACATAATGCTGGATTTAGACACTGTTTCAGAAGGACACTCTAATTTTTTTTAGGCACAACCATTCACAGAATTAACTAACATCATTTGGATCTGTGATGACTCAAATTCCAATGTATGCAGTTTTCACAAAGACCACATCTCAAATAACGTGTGCAGTTTTGATCTCCTTATTTAAGGACGGTGGTTCTAAGGGGGTCTCTGGAACAATACCTGGAATGAGCAGTTTGACATTAGAGGACAGATTGGACAGACTGAGTTTCATTCCAGTGAGTTTAGAAGATTGAGGGTTGGTTGGTTGAAGTGGATATGATTCCGAACAATCTTGACAAAGTGAACATGGAAAGGATGCTTCCACATGTTAGAGAGTCCTGAACTAGGAGGCACTTTTTAAAAGTTTGGGGTATCCTTTATAGGATAGAAATAAGAAGAATGCTTTCCTCTCAGAGATTTGTACGACTCGAGCTCATAAGTTGGTAGAGGCATGGTCATTAAATATTTTAAGGTGGAAGTGCAGATAGATTCTAGTTCAGGAAAATCAAAGGTTATCAGGGATAAGTGGGGAAATTTGAAACATAAACTGATCAGCTATGATCTTCTTGAAAAGCAGAGCATTTCTGAGGGTCTGAATTGTCTACATTTACTTCTAATTTGTATGTTTAAAATCAAATGTATCTCATCAGCTGTCTGCTTCTCTGTTTACAGAGATATCTGTGGTTGTGACAATTTATCTGGTCATTCACTTTCACAATGTAAATTTGAAGTGACTGTGTTGACATTCCAGTCTGAAGCTACCACATCAATTGACTTGTGTTGATTAGTTACACTCTGTTCAACTCTTAACGATAGCAAAAATTAGCTTTACCAAAGTTAGCTCTGGCTTTGTCATTTCACTTTGAGCCTGTCAATTACTGCTATTCCTACCTCTAGCCTCTTGTTGTTTAGCCATTGGAAGATGAGTCTGGGTGCAATCTGACACTGGTTGCTGCACTGGACAACTTTCAATGTCTTCAGTGGGTGTGTTTGAATCTGGGTGATGTTTTGAAAATTCCTTTGGCAGGATCAAATAAAACAGGGGAGGCCATTGAGCTTGCTCCACCATTCAACATGATCATGGCTAGTTTTGGGTTCAATTCTAGTTTTGACACTTCTGTCACCTTTCCAAATCCCCCAGATCCAATGATCCCTTGAGAGACCAAATATCTGTCTATCCAGCTTTAATAACAATACTCACAATGTGGAGCATCCACAATGCTCTGGGATGGAGCACTTCAAAGATTCACAACCCTTCATATAAAACAATTTCTCCTCATCTCAATCATAAATGATTAGTACCCTATCCTGAGACTGTGCCTCTATGATCTAGATTCCCTGACCAATTGAAACAATTTCTCAGTGTCCATGATTCAAGCCCCTTCACAATCTTGTTTGTTTCAATTAGATCGTCTCTCATTCTGCTGAACTCCCCCTCCCACCCCGCCAAGGATATGCAGGTCCTGGGCCTCCTCCATTACCACACCCTAATCACTGGAGGAAGAACACCTTGGGACCTCTAACCACACAGCATCAATATGGACTTCACCTGTTTCCTCATTTCCCCTCCCCCCACCTTATCCCAGTTCCAACCTTCCAACTCGGCAGTGCCCTCATGACCTGTTCTACCTGTCCATCTTCCTTCCCACCTATCTACTCCACCCTCCTCTCCAGCTATCACCATTACCCCCACCTCCATCTACCTATTGCATTCTCAGCTCACAGACCCACCCCCTCCCATTTATCTCTTCACCCGCTCGGCTCACATGCCTCATTCCTGATGAAGGGCTCTTGCCCGAAATGTCGATTCTCTTGCTGTTCGGATGCTGCCTGACCTGCAGTGCTTTTCCACCACCACACTCTCGACTCCAGTCAATATCAGTCCATATTACTCAGCCTCTCATCACAGGACATCCATTATCCCAGGTCCAATCCCAGAACCGTCCCTATACTACCTCCAATGGAATCACATCCTTTCTTGAAAGTGGAAATCAACAGCAGACAGTCCTCCAGATGTGGTCTCAGCAAAATCCTGTACATTTGCATCAGGATTTCTCTATTCCCATTCTCCAATCCTCTTGCACTAACGACCACCTTGTTATTTAGCTTCCTAATTGCTTGCTGTATCTGCACACTAACATCTGTGAGTAGGAGTACTGAAATTCTCTTTGAACACCAACACCTATAAGTTTCTCATCTTTTCAAAAATACTCTGGCTTTCATTGCTATAGCTAATGTTAATATCTTCACACGTCCAACATTACACTCTATTTACCATCTTTTTGTTGACTCAGTTAATCTGTTCATATATCTTAATAGCTCCTCTATGTCCTTCCCACAGCTTCACTTTCCATCCAGCATTGTATCATTAGCAAACCTAGACAATTACTTTTTGTTGATTTATCTAAGTCAGCACTATAGTTTGTCAATAGCGGAGTTTCCAGCATTGATTCTTGTATTATTCCTCTGCCTCAGAATTTGAAAATGTTGTGCTTATGCCCACTTTCTGTTTCCTGTCTGATAACCCATTCCCCACGAGCACCACCTTCTCAAGCGTTTCTTAGGATGAGCAATAAATGTTGACCCAGCCTGTGATCTCCATATTAAAAAGTAATTCCCTGACCACGGTAATACATTGCTCCAACTGTCTTTCATTCAGCCTCAGACTTTCCATTTGACTGGGGATACTGTGGAGATCTTGTGTGATGTTGCATTTCCCAATCATTCATGAACTGTCTGAATTCTTCACTCGTGAATTGAGGTCACTGTCACTGATCACACGTCAGGAATGCTAAAATGTTTGAAGTGTGCTTTCAGACAATCCACAATTTCACTGAGAGTCAGTGACATCAGCTGCTCTAACTCCACCCAGTCTGAACAGTTGTTGATGGGATCGTGAAGAAGGTGTTTGGTATGCTTTCTTTTATTGGTCAGAGTATTGAGTACAAGAATTGGGAGGTCATGTTGCGGCTGTACAGGACATTGGTTAGGCCACTGATAGAGTTTTGCTTGCAACTCTGGTCTCCTTCCTATCTGAAAGATGATGTGAAACTTGAAAGGGTTCAGAAAAGATTTACAAGGATGTTGCCAGGGTTGGAGGATTTGAGCTATAGGGAGAGGCTGAACAGGCTGGGGCTTGTTTCCCTGGAGCATCGGAGGCTGAGGGGTGACCTTATAGAGGTTTACAAATTAATGAGGGGCATGGATAGGATAAATAGACAAAGTCTTTTCCCTGGAATTGGAGAGTCCAGAACTAGAGGGCATAAGTTTAGGGTGAGAGGGGAAAGATATAAAAGAGACCTAAGGGGCAACTTTTTCATGCAGAGGGTGGTATGTGTATGGAATGAGCTGCCAGAGGATGTGGTGGAGGCTGGTACAATTGCAACATTTAAGAGGCATTTGGATGTGTATATGAATAGGAAAGGTTTAGAGGGATATAGGCTGGGTGCTGGCAGATGGGACTAGATTGGGTTGGGATATCTGGTCGGCATGGACGGGTTGGACCGAAGGGTCTGTTTCCATGCTGTACATCTCTATGACTGTGACGAGATAATCAGTTCCAGTGACAGTGAAAGGCTGTACTCCAAGCTTCATCCATGGGCAGTGTGGGATGTCAGGAGTCATGAGCAGCTCTTTATCTTCTTTGGCTTGATGTTCGTAACAAACACTGCTCTGGCCAATGTGATCCTTCATCCTATTGCTCAAATTTGACCAGTGTAGCACTTCTCTTACCTTCCTCAGACTAGGCTCAATTCTTTGATGGCTCGTGTGGGATGTGTTTCAGGATCTCCTTTCGCATCTCTTTATGAATAATGACCCAGCTCCCTTTGCACAAGATTCCATCTTGAGCAATCACTTCATCTCTGTCTGTCCAATACTCTCTTAATGTAACAAGGGTGCCTTTGAATAGTTGCAGGCTACCTTTTCATCACAACTTTCTATAATATTTGCAGAGTTGCATCTTGTTGTGGAATTTGTTTGATCTGAGGAAGATACTTTTTTTGTCAGATTCAATGTCTCTGCTGGATTGTTGGCATCCAGAGCATATCATGCTATTGCGTCTTGTTGAATATGGAAGATTTCACAGTCTACACCAGCATCAACTTCCTTCAGAAAAAGTGCAGCTCTCAACGGCATGTCATTTGTGTACATCTGCTTGTATTTCACTTCCCAGTGATATCTCTTAAATGAAGTAACACTGGTTGCAATCACTTTGAAACAGACAGAAGTGATTTGAGAAAGATGCTTATCACCATTTTCTCTCTCCCAAAAAGATGCTGGTTGAAGTCGTCACAAGCAAAGACAATATCCAGTCTCTTAACACTCTAGACACAAACACAACGGGTTGTCCTCACTGCCTGGGGGTTACTCCAAGTCCTGTTTCACTGACATCACACTGCAGGGTGACTCCTTTGTTACATCATAATCCCTCAGCACTGGTGATGTCATCACTAGTTGTTTGATGGGAGTGAAAGCTGCTTCTTGTTCTGTGTCCCAGTCCCACTGAACATCCTGCACAGTGAGACTGTGTACAGGTTCACACTCTGAGGACACCTTAGCAAGAACATGACTAGATCGCTCCTGTGTGGGTTCACTGATGTAACAGGAGGTCCAAGAATCGTATTAAAGTTTATTACAGAATTCACCCTGAGGTGAATGAGGTTTCTCTCATTTATAACTGTTCATAGGCCAGGAGATATGGTGACAGTGTGAAAGACTCATCCCCGAATGTTTTCTGTCTGGTGTGAATACGCTGGTAGTTCAGGAGATCCCTTGAGCTTTCAGGAGGGTTAAAGATGTTATAAAAGGTTTACTATAAACTTCATACTTGAAGGCTAATCCCCTGTGTGGAGTCTCCAATGTAGTAAGAGGTTAGATGACCTTGAGAATGATTTGTCACACATCTCGCACTTGAATGGTTTCTCCCCAGTGTGAATGCGTTGGTGTGTACAGAGTTGAGAAGATGTCGAGAATGATTTGTCACAGCCTTCACATGTAAATGGTTTCTCCCCTGTGTGAAAACGTCGGTGGATGCGAAGTGCTGATGACTGCGAGAATGATTTGTCACATGTCTCACAGGCAAATGGTTTCTCCCCCGTGTGAATGCGTTGGTGTTTGCGCAGAGTTGATGAATCGTAGAATGATTTGTTACACACCTCACATAGAAATGGTTTCTGCCCTGTATGAATGCGTCGGTGCCCATAGAGGTGTGATGATTCTGAGAATGATTTATCACAAATGTCACATATGAATGGTTTCTCCCCAGTGTGGATCCGTTGATGTCTGCGTAGATTCGATAAGTCTGAGAATGCTTTGTCACACACCTTGCACGTGAATGGTTTTTCCCCTGTGTGAATGCGTTGGTGTGTGCGTAGGTTTGATGAGTCTGAGAATGATTTGTTACAGATCTCACACATGAATGGTTTCTGCCCTGTGTGAATTCTCTGGTGCCTCAGGAGATGGGAGGAGTGAGTGAAAGCCTTCTCACAAACCTCACACCTGAAGGGTTTATCCCCAGTGTGAATCATCTGATGTGTCAGGAGCCTTGTGGAGGTCATGAAAGATTTATCACAAATCTCACATTTGAATGGTTTCTCTTCCATGTAGATGCCTGTGTGTTAATCGTGTGTCTAAAAGATATATCTTAGCCAAGGAACCTGTGGGGCCCTCCTCACTCACCTCATAATTGAATAGGCCTTCACCTGTAGGAATGAGTCAGTGGTTCATGAGACGCGATGAATTATTGAAGCTCTCACCACACTTTGAGCCAGTCATACCGATCGCCCACAGGCAAACCTTCAGAAAGGCTGGTTCTGATCGAAGGCTGCCCACCACTGACCAGTTTTAGATCTGATGGTAAATCAAAGTTTCCCTGACCTGACCAATTTCCAGATGATGGGTTCACTGCTCAACCTTCTCTGTGTTGAGCGATGCTGTGAAAGAACTGGATGTCTTTCCACAGTTGTACAGTTGTTCCTTGGGTGCTGGTCAGGATCTATCTGCAGTGTCTATCCACTCTGTATTCTCTGGTGTAGTACAGTGCAATCCTTCTGTAAAACAGGAAAAGGAAACATGATTTCCTCCAACTCCCTCTCCTCCTTTGCTGAAGAGGCTGACTCCTCAGACAGAGACTGTTCCACAGTGAGTGCCAGTCTGTTATTCTCGTATGTAGGGAATCAGATACAAGTATGTTCTTTTTCCTCACTTGACTGTCACACATCCTCTGTTTCCAGCAGAGTCACTGGATAGTGATCAGAGGCAGACAATGTGGCTACTTTCAAAAAGTCCTAAATACTCTCCTCAAAGAAGGGGTGTCTGCAGCAATTGCTTGATCAGATCCACATTGTTGTGATTGGAATGAGCTCAGCCAGATGGACCCCATAGAATATGAGTTCCCTGATTGGCGCTGTTGACCTGGATCAATCAGGAAGCCTTGGTTGACAGATATTAACGGGTATGTTGGAGGTTCTGCTCATTCTGGAAGCCAGCTCTCTGCTAGCTGGGTCAGTGTCGTGTACTATTAACATGTAAGTAAAAGGTGACTTAGTGACGGGAGTTCTTTCAATGGCGATGAGAGAAAAATACACCCCTGAAGAGATTCACTCGCAGCAGTTGTCTTTGATTTGGAGTAAGCATTTCTGTCATCATGTTGTTACTTGGGAAGCTTGAATTGTTCGATCCTACTGTTGAAACCTGGCCCAGTATGTGGAAAGAATGTATTATTCTTTCTGGAAAATGACATTGGGTCACATGAAAACCAACGAGTAATTCTCCTGACATCGTGTGGACCTGCAGTTTTTTGGTTATTGGGAACCTAATCTTCCCAGAGACACCAAATGATAAAACCTTTCAAGAGTTGACAGATTTAGTTAAGGAATATTACGACTCCCAAACCTCCTCTAATTCTGAGACACAACTGGTTTTATTCAACAGTTCAAGAACCAAGGGAATTTGTATCAGGATGTTTGACAAGGTTAGGGTGACTGGCAGAGGCACCTGATTTTGATTTAACTCTCTCAGATGCTGAGAGATCTTTGTTATGTGGAATTGATGATATAACCAGGCAAACGTGCCTCCTAGCTTAGGTCTAACTGGACTTCAAACAGACATTACAACTGCCTTTGTCATGCAGCAAGTGGAGCTTATGAGTTACAGGGTATGCCGATGAACTGAGCTTGGCAAATACCATTTGAGTGAAGGCAATTACATAGCCTCACTCAGGTCATTTCCTGAACAGAAGGTCCCTAGGTCAGTCCACAGCAAAACCACAAAACTAAGCTAGTCTTTCGTCAAATGATTAAAATTTTCTCGAGGGTCTAGGCTGGCAGGGCATTGTAGTTGCTGCCAGTATGTGGACTTGAGATTGCAAAAGAGTCCCACTAGACCTGAACTGAGTAAAAGAATTCATAGCCAGTATCCAGGAGAGTGCACACCCTGGAAAGTCCATCCATAGCTAGGTTTGGAATAGTCAAACTGCTTAGCAACATCCAAATCAGAACCAATCAAAATAAAAGTCTGGATAAATGGTCACCCAGTTCTAATGGAAGTCGATACTGGCGTGGCTGTATCAGTGATTACAGAACCAATCATTTACCAACATTTGCTCTGGACTGCAGCCCTTACATTTGCATAAGGCCTTGGTCAGGCTGAGAACCGACAGTGGGGAACCCGTACAAATTAACTACAAGTTCAGTTCTGGCCTCTAATGAAAAGCTGTTAGTTCAATTATCACTGATTATAGTAAAAGGCTCGGGCTTAAGCTTGATGGGGTGAAATTGTTTGAGAACGATTCAACTTGATTGGCTCAACATTCTTTGACTAGAAAAATGGCTGCCTGAGTGAAGTCCTAATTAAATATCTGGACATTTTTCGGGGAGGTCTAGGGACTGTCTAAGGGCCAAGAAGCAATTCCACTATTATGCAAGGCCCGCCCAATGCCATTTGTCTTCCTTAAAAGTAGAGGCAGAAATCAGGAAGCTGGTAAAGTAGTCATGAAACTAGTTCAGCTGGGGAAGGCAGCACCGGTCTTACTGACTGTGAAGCCCAATAGGTCAGTTCATCTTTATGGGAATTTCAAACAAATGGCAAACTACTTTTCACAGCTGGATAAATACCCAATCCTTTGCATAGAGGACTTATTTGCAAAACTGGCAGGGGGCTCTGTCCTTCACAAAGCTGAACATGAGCCACACATACCTGCAATTGCAATTTGTTGAGAATTCCTAGAGGTATGTTACAATTAATATCCATAAGGGTTCGTACCAATGTACATGAGTCCCTTTTGGGGTATCATCAGCCTGTGCCATTTTCCAGAGGACGATGGTGAACATTTTACAAGGTTTACCTCAGGCCACTATTCATCTAGATGACATGCTAATAACTGGGAAGACAAATAAAGAGCATTTAGGGGATCTGGACATAGTGCTTAAACATTTCTCCAAGATGGGGGTACATCTTAGGAAGGAAACATTTGTGTTCCAGGCACCTCAAGTGACCAACTTGGGCTACAGAGTTGACAAGATCGGGTTACACTCGCTGTAAGATAAAGTGAGGATGATCAAGGATGTCCCGGCCCCTGGAGCTTAAGTCTTTCCTTGGGTAGGTGAATTATTTCTGAAAATTCACACATAACCTGGCCTCCATCCTGGCACCCTTACATTTGCTCTTGAAAAAGCCTTGGAAGTGGTTTTGAAGCCAAGATGTGGCCTTCAGGGAAGTGAAGAAGCAGCTATTGTTGTCTGAGGTGTTGGCACACTACAAACCCAAATGAGATGTGGCTCTGTCAGTGCAATGCCTCCCCATATGGTATCAGGGTATTATTGGAGAAAATTACTGCAGATGCTGGAATCTGAGCTGAAAACAAAAAATGCTGGAGATTTCAGTGGGTCAGGCAGCATCTATGGAGAGAAAGCAAGCTAACATTTGAAGTCTAGATGACTCTTCATCAAAGTTGAAGTATGGAGGGGGCAGCAATGAGGTGGGGGGGGGGGGAGCTGGGGGAGAAAGGATATTGATAGTTCAGATTAAGTGACTGGAATGCAAGAATGGCAGAACAATGGTGTGTCTACTTGCCAAACTGGAAAGAGCAGACAGTCACACTGGGGTGGGGGGAGGGGGGGGGGGGGGGGGGGGGGGCGGGGGGAAGAGGGGAGAGAGTGACAGAGGGAGGGTGAGACTGCACCCGGAGTATTTTGCACAGTTTTGGTACCCTTATTTGAGGAAAGATGTAGTGGCATTGGAGGCAGTTCAGAGGAGGTTCACTGGATTGTGACCAGAGATAAGGGGTTTGATGTATGAAGAGAGATTGAACTGTTTAGGCCCATATTCTCTGCAATTTAAAGAATGAGAGGAGATCAAATTGAGGTATTCAAGATGATAAAAGGTGTGGATAAAATAGACTTGGAGTGGATGCTTCCTCTTGTAGGGCCATTCTGAGATGAAAGGTCATAGTCTTAGGATAAGGTATAACAAATTTAAAAGAGTTGAGGAGAAATTACTTCTCCCCAAGGATTGTGAATCTGTGGAATTCACTACCCCAAAGTGCGGTGGATATTGGGACAGTGAGTAAATTTGAGGAGGAGTTAGACAGATTTTTAATTGGTAAAAGGTTGAAGGGATGTGGAGAGAAGGCAGGAAAATGGGGGTGAGGAGCATATCGGTCATGTTCGAATGGTGGAGCAGACTCATGGGCCGAATGGTCTAATTCTGCTCCTATATCTTATGAACTTATGATAGAGAATGCATTAAGTAAAGCTAAAACAAAAAGAACTGTTGCCTCACTGATGGTCTACCTCAGCCTTGAATATGCATAACAGCCCAGCCTCGAAGGCTCTCTGCCGTAAAGAATTTCACAGAATAACACCCTCTTCAAGAAGAAGAAATGCCTCCTCGTCTTTGTCTTAAATTGCCAACCCCTTACTCTGAGTTTCTGCCCTCTGGTAGGAGACTCTCTCACAAGGGGAAACAACCTCTGCCGTGAAAGATCATTAAGAATCATATATGTTTCAATCAGGTCTCCTCTCACTCATCTAAAGGCCAATAAGTACAGAACCAACCTACTCAACATCTTGTCATAAGAAAATCCCTCCAGACTTCGGATCGACCTCAATAACCATCTCTGGACTGCCTCCAATGCAGATAAGGAGACCAAAACTGTTTACAGTAGTCCAAGTATGGTCTGACCAGTGACTTGAATTTTTCAGCTAGACTTCCCCATAGTCCATTCCCCTTAAATTAAAAGTGAATATTTTCTATTACCTGTTGAACATGGTTGCTACTTTTTTGTGATTACCATAACATCATAAGAAACAGGAATAGGAGTTGGCCATTCAGCCCTTCAAACTAGCTCTGCCATTCAATCGGATCATGACTAATCCAACACTCCTCACATCTATTTTGTTGCCTTTTCTCCATAATCCTTGATTCCCTGCCTGATTAAGAATTTATCTATCTCAGCCTTATTTTCACTCTGCCCCCACAGTTCTCTGTGGCAAGGAGTTCCAATGACTCCCAACCCTCTAAGAGAAGAAATTCCTTCTGAACTTAGTCTTAAATTCTGAGCCGATGCCCCCGATTCTAGATTGTGACTGTTTTATTAGGGAAACATCCTCTCAACATTTACCCTGTCACGCCCCTTAAGAATCCTCTATGTTTATTCAGATGACTTCTCATTCTTTTAAATGCCGATGAGTCCTAACCTTTGCTCATAAGACCAGACCAGGCAATTTATTCTGGTGAAAGTCTTTGAATTGTCTGAATGAAAGAATATATTTTCCTCAATAAGAGGTTCACTCATTAACTCTGAGCTGGAGTTCCTTAAAGCAACTAACATTTTTAACAGATGTGGTCACTATGAACCACAACGAGGTCTACAAGCTCCCACATCATGCAAGTACAATACATTATCTGGCCATGCATCTCTACTTTATTGACTTAGTTCTTCATTTTTAAAATTTCCTGTAATTTCTTTTCTAACATACCTTGATTCTGAAAATAACTTATAATAGATAATCAAATTAGCAGCTCCTACCAATCAATGAACTTAAGGTTTTCCTGTGATGTCACTCTTTATTTTGTCCTGTATCCCAATGCAGGGCTTCAATAATCCTGCGAATAGACCTTACAAACTAGAAACCAAAAACAAATCAATAAGCACCTTTGTCCCTCTGCACTAAGTTCCCACACTACTCTAAAATCCTAGAAATATACACACACTTGGGCTGTGCCATAAAACCTGATGTATTCTCTTCTTCCAGATCATGCAAAGTTTACTGGTCAAAATTTGATGATAACTGCCATGGTCATCATTTCTAAGGTGTGTTTTACATTCCTGATTAGAACCTCCAAATCCCTCTATGCTGTAACTTTTTGTTCCTTAAATGTTTAGTAATATTGGAATGCTATTAGTGTTTACCACTGTGACAACTGAGTTTTTTCAACTCCTCTTCAATTTCCTGGTTCTCTGTTATTATTTCCAAGCCTCTTTCTCTAAAGGGTCTTTGTTCACTTTGGTTTCTCACTTCCTTTTTATATATTTATGGAAACCCTTGCTACTACATGAAAGTTTAGCCTTAAAGTTTATTCTTTCTGTCTTTTTTTTGTATATCCCATTCCTATAATCCTTAGAGTCATAGATTCATAGAGTTGTACAGCATGGAAACAGACCCTTTGGTCCAACTCGTCCATACTGACCAGATATCTTAATCTAATCTAGTCCCATTTTCCAACACTTGGCCCACATCCCTCTGAACATTTCCTATTCATATACCCATCCAGACACTTTACCAGCCTTCACTTCTTCCTCACTGAGATATATCTTTGCTGTGAGCTGTTTTCTTAAACATCTGCTGTTGTTTATGATAAACAACCACTACAAATCCAATAATGAAGAATATTAGAAAGGTCTGGACAATAAGTTGATGATCTTGAGCTAGTGAAATCTGTAAAATCTCTTTTACCAAGATCTGAGGACAAGTCCTCAAGTGAGGAGGGCTGCCACACAGACTGGTCAAAAGGCAGTGATACTCACTGAATGGTATCAATGTGGTAATATCCCAGACTCCTCTGTAACCATCCCCTGGAACATCCCATCACACTTTAGTGAATGTACTAGAGGGGTACATGCAGGCTAAACACCACAATAACAGAGCAAAACAACCTCACGTCCAACAGATCGTAACAAAGCTCTGTCTCCTGTAAGATCTTATTCAGAACTGTGGACAACCACTCAAGTAACAGGAGAAGGCAGCTTCATAAACACCTCCATTCACACCATGTTGGAACCCAGCACACTGGAGCGATTATGGAAGAACTCTCTCCAATCCCCCGCCTGTTGAGAAGGCTTAACTTAGGAATGTATTATGAATGAGAAGTTTGTAAAGTTGATAAATTTAAAATCATTACTAAATTTAAAATAAAACAGAATATCTTGAAAGGCAGGTGGAGGGGGTCGGTTATATAATTCTTCCTGGCAACAGACCAGGTGAATTGGTTACCAAGGAAACAGGTTGGGCAAGATACAAAGTTATCACACTGAAAACAAGAAGCAGACTTTCTGTCTCTGAGATTACAGACAGAGAAAGAGAGAGAGAGAGAGAGAGATGGTCTAAGAGAGAGACCAAGGACTGTAGCCAATGTGGTCAGCAGAGAGGAGAGACTGTCTTTTCCGTGGGCTGCCAGACAGAATGTGGGAGGGAAGATGGTCTCTGTTGAAAAGACACATGCTGTGACAACTTAAAAACTCCAGAAGATTCATCCTGCATGGCCAGTGTGAAAAAAAACACTGGACGGAGCCTCAGTGTTTGCAGCCACTTCAGAACCTTTCTGAAAATCTCATAGTTATGCTTCAGTGAAACAGGGAGAAACAAATCTGCTGGAAACTGAGGTTGGACTGATTCCTGTAAAAAGTGTGATACTATGTTAAATTAATTGGGGGAGTATCTTTCTGTAATATATTAGTTCTCTTTTATCTATTGTTTAGTCAATGCTTCTATGAGTTGAGGATTGTGGAGATCTAAAATATGCAATATTGTTAAGAGGTTAGTGCCTCACATGCCTTATGCTTGCTCACTAGAACTTTAAATCTCTACTACGAATTATAAGTCACCACAGGGATCACAATAATACCTCAACAAGCACTACTGAAAAACAGATGATCTGGTCATGATCATATATTTAGGAACTTGCTGCGCACACGTTGGCTACCATGTTCCCTACATTACCATTTCATCTTGGGACAACTGGCAGCAGTGAATTGTTTTTTTTTTATTTTTGAGGAGCTTACAGAAATAGGACAGTGGGAGATCTTGGTAGGGACGTAAAAAGACAGGAAATATTCAGTTTCCAATACACTGACAGAACTGACCATTCACAGTCTACATGATAAGAACAGCTCCCGACACATACCGAACTCAACACCAGGAAATCAGTAAGAATCCTCAGACCATCTGCACCTCCCAGATAATGACATCCCACCTTCCCATATTCAAGAATGATCCATCAACAATCTCAGCCTGGAAATCAGAGGGAAATGCTTCCAATAAACACACTCAATATCCAACACACAGCTCCAGTCAAACAGTTCAGCACAAAGCACCGAGTAAACAGCTCTCTCAGCTGGATCTTCTCACACAGCATAAGGGACATTTCCACCCCTGATTACCCACAGGATAGTCAGACTGCCTGAAGATTGGTGTGGATATTATGGGATACGATTTGTATAAAAGCTGCTCCTTCACTCACCATCTCCTCACTTGGTTTTCAGTCCCTATAGGAAGTGAACCAGCTCTGGAAGAGGAAGAGGAGACAATGGGCAGAGTGGGTGGGCTCTCTGATTGACGTCTCTCACAGTCAATCCAAATATTTCTGGAGCAACATGAGTTTCCTGAAACTTGGGAAACTGACCGGGGAAATGGAGGTGACTTTGAGCAGCAGATCAGGTGGGGATTTAAACTTGTCATTGTCCCAACTGAATAAAACCTCACTTATTGCAGCTGCTGTCACAGTTCCCCTGGTAAATGTTTGACAGACATTTCTGGTGTGGGAATAGTATTCTTCATCAGTGGAGGCTTTCAAACTAACAACATCAGTGTGGAATGTGTATCCTCGGATGTGTGTGCCAGCAAATCAGAAAAGGAAGACCCACAGCATCCAAGGCGGTGAGATCACATGCAGAGGAGAGAGGGACGTAGAAGGGAGGGATGCAGAGGGAGAAACAGAAAAAAATGATGGGGGAGGGATATTATCGAGGGGAAACCATTGAAGTGTCAGGTTTGTAACCACAACTTCCAATTGTCATCAAATCTCCACACACAAGGGAGACGTCATTTGTGTTTGAGGTGTGTAACAAAGCCTTCTTGCATTTATTGAACCTCCATACATACCAGCACTGTCACACAGGAGTCCAGGCTTTTGGGAAAGGTCAAGACCCTCAGGTAAAACCTTGCAAGAAGCATTAAAAGGCATTTCAGTGGATGTGTCTCTGGTCATGGCAGCTGAATTGCTATGGTGTTTAATTCACTGTCCAGAAATTCAGTTAAAATCCAATCGCTGATTCACTCATCCAAGGCTGCATGTCATACACTGATGTCAGTTTGAAAGCCACAAAGGATTCTTACATTAGAAATCACTGTCAAATATTTACCATGGGAATTGACACAACTGCAATAAGTAAGGTTTTATTTACGTGGGACAATGACAAGTTTAAGTCCCTACTTGATCTGTTGCAGTGGTTTTCACACCACTATTCCATGTGATGTGAAATGGCTACTGTCCTGAAATCTTTATTTACATACGATTATATCACAGGTCACATTAATATGGCAAGGTACATAACATTATTTATACAAATTCAATTTTCATAGTTTTGCCAGTTCCTCCACTTTCATAAATTACCACAAAAACAAATAAAAACAGTGTATTCGTTCTGATTTGTTCCAATTCTGCACACAGATTGCACATACGATCTTTAAAGTGTTCAGGGTTTCTTTTGTGAAGCGTTAGTTGTTGGTTGGCTGTTCATTCGTTCTATTGTTGCCTTGTTATGTATGACAGTCATAACTGAGTACTTGGTGGGACAGAGATCAGATGTAATTCTGTTCATCCTCAGCAAGGAAGCCAGATTCCAGAGCAAGTAATTTGAGCCCACTGAATCCAAAGAAAGAAAGAAATCAAGCTTTCTCATCTCCTGCTGATTGTCCAAGTTCCATTTTTTAAAAAAACTCAATCATCACTTTCCTGGCACTTGCAAAACCCCAGACAAACTCTTCAGGTAACCCTTAACAGTAACAAGAGTGATGTTCCCCAAGTGATTTGATACAGGTAACTTAGATGAGACCATTTAAGTTTTAAGTATTCATAGATTAATTATAACATGCAACTTGGTGATTATGCAAAGTATATATAATTTGCAAAACTAGAATATTCCACAAGGAAAAGATAGCAAGTTCTTATTTCCATAAAAGAATCCAAAATTCAAACATAACTTGTTCCAGATATAAGATTTTTCAAAGAATGTAAGAATATCCATTAACATCAAAGTAAAATTAATTTGGTCCTCAAGCGTGTGAAACTCATTTGGTTCACAGTAAATCTGAAGTGGATGTGACTGAATTCAATGATTTTCCATATTATTCCATTTATGTTGAGATATTTAGGATGAATTTGGCATTATGTAATTAAAAGGTTCTGTGTAAAATGACAATTCAATAATAGATCACCCTGTAATACAATCTTAGATTACATTAAGAGGACAACTATTATAATGAAGGAGCCTGATCAACTTATAAAAAATAATTTTGAATTTATTCTTTGAAATTAACATTAGGGATCAATCGCGTTAGTCAATCAGTTCAATGAAAGTACCAGACCCAACAGGGCAATAAGACTTGGTGCCTGGTCTTATTTTAAAAATCTGATTGTGGCTTTATTTCCTCAGAGTTAGCGTTCTTGCTTCAGTGTTCATTTCACGGTACAAATCCCCATGATATTGTTCTTTAGGTGCGTGTAATCCTTATCAGCAACGTTACATTCTTGGGTTTTGCAAATGGACTTTGTTTAAAAATGCAACCTACTGTTAAAAATTTATTTTTCAGTGAAACTAAGTGAATTTTCCTGCATCAATCTCGTATATTTTGAACCTTGTTCTTTCACAGTTTCTCTGGGGAATGTTGTTGCTGTGACAATTGGCACGGATCTAATGTATTTAATGGGGAACCTGGCCTCTGGCTCTGATGGTTGCTCAGCTCCTCCTTCTGTCGGTGAAATCAGGTCTTCCTCATTAGCTGGCTGCTGCAGGCAAGTAGCTTCTCAATTTGCATGCAGATTACTGCAGTTGAGAAAACAGTCCTGGTTGTTCACTTTCACTGTGTACCATTAAGGTAACAACTTCTCGACCCAAGTCTTCAATTACCAAGTGAGGTAAATTTGCCACAGTCCCAAATGATCGGAGGGTTGCTCTCTCATTAGAGAGAGAGAGAGAGAGAGACAACTGGTGGTGATTAATCTGTGGGTCACCATACATCAGGTAAGTGGTGATGTTGGGAAAAGAGTCCAGATATGGCTTATCAGGTGGTGAGAAGGGCTCCGCATGCATGCTTTTATTTTTTTTATTTCAAAAATATACTTTATTCAGAAAATGATTTGATGGTCTGTACATTTGGTCATGCCATACATATGTCAACATTTACATAAACAGATCAGAATTTATCATTATTATGTACAGGTCTGTGCATTTCTCAATCATATGCCCATATATTTGGCTGAGGCATCAGCAGAGCCCAAATGTCTGCATGGGCCCCCTGTTCTTCTTTAGGCAGGCAGATGTTACACGATGGTCTTTCCCCACCGCACCTTGGTGGCAGCTGCCCCAAGCTTCAGCGCGTCCCTCAACACGTAGTCTTGGACCTTGGAATGTGCCAGTCTGCAACACTCAGTCGGGGTCAACTCCTTCAGCTGGAAGATCAACAGGTTTCGGACCGCCCAGAGAGTGTCCTTCACCGAGTTGATGATCTTCCAGGCGCAGTTAATGTTTGTCTCGGTGTGAGTCCCAGGGAACAGGCCGTAGAGCACGGAGTCCCGCGTCATGGCGCTGCTCAGGACGAACCTCGACAAACACCACTGCATTCCTCTCCAGACTTCTTCTGCATAGGCACATTCCAGAAGGAGGTGTGTGACAGTCTCATCCCCCCCGCAGCCGCTTCAAGGGCAGCGTGCGGTGCGGCAGAGAGTCCAGGCGTGTATAAAGGATCTCACAGGCAGAGCCCTTCTCACCACCAGCCAAGCCATGTTTTGGTGTTTATTGGAAAGTTCTGGCGATGAGGCATTCTGCCCAATGTCTTTGACAGTCTGCTCAGGGAACCGCTCGACAGGATCCGCCCTCTCCTTTTCCCGAAGGGTCTCAAGGACACTACGTGCTGACCCCTTCCTGATGGACTTGTGGTCAAAGGTGTTTTTCCTCATAAACTTCTCCACGAAGGACAGGTGATACGGAACGTTCCAACTACTCAGAGCGTTCCGTGGCAGCGAGGCCAGGTCCATCCTTCGCAACACCGGGGACAGGTAGAACCTCAGTATGTAGTGACACTTGGTGTTTGAGTACCGGGGATCCACGCACAGTTTGATGCAGCCACACACAAAGGTGGCCATCAGGGTCAGGGTGGCATTGGGCGTGTTTTTTCCCCCATTGCACCGGTCTTTGTACATTGTGTCTCTACGGACCCGGTCCATCTTTGATCTCCACATGAAGTGGAAGATGGCCCGGGTGACTGCGGCGGCACAGGTCCTGGGGATAGGCCAGACCTGTGCCACATATAGCAATACTGAGAGTACCTCACACCTGATGACCAGGTTTTTTCCCGCGATGGAGAGCGACCGTTGCCCCCATCTGCCTAGTTTCTGTCTCATCTTCCTGATCCGCTCCTCCCAGGTCTTGGCGCACGTCCCAGCCCCCCCGAACCAAATACCCAGCACCTTCAGGTGGTCAGTCCTGACGGTGAAGGGGATAGAGGATTGGTCGGCCCAGTTCCCGAAGAGCATGGCCTCGCTCTTGCCTCGGTTTACCTTGGCCCCCGAGGCCCGTTCGAACTGGTCACCGATGTACATGAGTCTGTGCACGGACAGCGGATCCGAGCAGAAGACAGCGACGTCATCCATGTACAGAGAGGCCTTAACCTGTAGGCCCCCGCTGCCAGGAATAGTCACCCCTCTCAGGCTCGCATCCTTCCTGATGGACTCGGCAAATGGCTCTATGCAACACACAAACAAGGTGGGTGAGAGGGGGCAGCCCTGTCTGACTCCAGATCTTACAAGGAAGCTATCTGATTCCCACCCATTGATTGAGACTGTACTGACAATGTTGGTGTAGAGCAGTCTGATCCAATTTCCGATTCCCTCCCCAAAGCCCATTTTGGAGAGGACATCCCTCATATATGTATGCGATATCCTGTCAAAGGCTTTCTCCTGGTCCAGGCTGATGAGACAGGTGTCCACCCCCCTATCCTGCACGTAGGCGATCGTATCCCTGAGGAGTGCAAGACTCTCAGAGATCTTCCTGCCCGGTGCAGCACAGGTTTGGTCAGGGTGGATCACCGATCCCAGAGCAGACCTGACCCGGTTGGCGATGACCTTTGACAAGATTTTGTAATCTGTGTTTAGTCGTGAGATCAGTCTCCAATTTCTAATTTCCTCCCTCTCCCCCTTCTGCTTGTAGATGAGGGTGATGATGCCTTTCCTCATGGATTCACTCATGGTACCTGCCCGAAACATACTGACATACACCTCCAGGAGGTCCTGGCCGATCAAGTCCCACAGAGCGGAAGAAATCTCGACCGGTAAGCCGTCGCTTCCGGGAGTTTTATTCTTTTCTAAGGACTCGAAGGCCTTGGTCAGCTCATCCAGAGATAGTGGCTGTTCCAGCCTTTCTCGTGTTCCGTCGTCTCGGACCTCGGTGATAGAGGACAGGAACGACTGGGAGGCCGCGCTGTTGGTCAGCTTCGTGTCATACAGACTGGCATAGAAGGATTTGCTGAACCTCATGATGTCAGCCTGAGATGACATTATTGAGCCATCTTCTTCCTTCAGGCTGCTGAGCACGGAGCTCTCTTTGTGCACCTTCTGGAAGAAGAAACGTGAGCACGTCTCGTCCTGCTCCACCGAGCGGACCCTGGACCGGAAGATTATCTTGGAGGCGTCCGAGGCAAAGAGCGAGGCTTGCTAGCCCTTCACCTCCTTGAGGTCCTCCGTGACATCCACCCCCATCGTCTGCAGCAGGAGCAGGTTCTGCATACTTTCCTGAAGTTGGGACAGTTTTCCCCACCTCTCTCTCGCCTCCTGAACACCTTTGAGGATGAAGAACCTCTTGATGTTCCCTTTTACTGTTTCCCACCAGTCCGCTGGGGACTCAAAGAGGGGCTACACGGTTCTCCAACCTGCATAGTCCCTCCTGAGCTCCTCAATGTTTCCCGGGGTCAACAGCTTTGTGTTCAGCTTCCACGTTCCCTTACCAGCTCGCTGCTCGTCCTGTAGCTGACAGTCGGCCAGCAGGAGGCAGTGGTCAGAGAAGAACACCGGCTTGATGTCGGTGGATCTGACCGAGAGCGTTCAGGACACAAACAGGTAATCTATCCTTGAGCGGATAGACCCGTCTGCCTGTGACCAGGTGTATCTACGCTGCGCTTCGTCTGCAGGGGTGCTGAAGCCGTCGTGCAGCTTGGCATCTTTGACTGTTTCCATCAGGGCTCTGGACATAGCGTCCAGTTTACTGTCCCCCTTCGGACTGAGATAAGGGAGAACATTTTTTTAGCCAGAAGACTGTGAATTCTCTACCATAAATGGCAGTGGAAGCTCAGTCTTCAAGTTTGATTAGAGAGTGAAAGATTTCTGATTACAAACAGCATACTAAGTGGTATGGGCAATATGAGTAAGAAGCATTGAAGTGTTTGATCAGCTGTGATCATATAACAGACTGAATGGCCTACTCATGTTTCAATGTTCCCAGCAGGACTTCTCCCCACTGGGAGTGCACTGAGTAAAGAGGAGATACATGTGCAATGCCTCGTCAAATCCATCACTCCTGAATGGTTTCATCCCTGTGTGAATGTTGCCCCACGTGGCTGAAGACATTCAAAAATGCTTTACTGCAAACATCGCAGTAAAGGGTCATTCCCCTGCATGAATCCTCTGATGGAGCAGGAGGTTTGATGACCTGGAGAATGATTTGTCACACATATTGCACATGAATGGTTTCTCTTCTGTGTGAAGGTATTGGTGTGTACGGAGGATTGATGACTGTGAAAATGATTTTGCGCACACTTCACATCTGAATGGTTTCTCCCCTGTGTGGATGCGTTGGTGTACACGGAGGATCGATGATTGCGAAAAGGATTTGTCACACACCTGACACGCGAAGGGTTTCTCCCCTGTGTGAATCCGCTGATGTAGCAGGCGTTTTGAAGAATCTGAGAATGATTTATCACATACCTCACACTTGAATGGTTTCTCTCCAGTGTGAATGCGTTGGTGTGTGCGAAGATGCTCTAACTGTGAGAATGATTTGTCACACACCTCACATCTAAATGGTTTCTCCCCTGTGTGAATGCGTTGGTGTTTGCGAAGGTTCGATGAATTCAAGAAAGATTTATTGCACACCTCACATGCGAATGGTTTCTCCCCTGTGTGAATGCGTTGGTGTACTCGGAGGCTCGATGATGTTGAGAACGATTTATCACACACCTCACACGCAAACGGCTTGTCCCCTGTGTGAATTGTCTGATGGAGCAAGAGTCGCGAAGAGTCAGGAAATGATTTATCACAGACCTCACATGTGAATGGTTTCTCCCCTGTATGTGTGCGTCGATGTGCTCGGAGATCCGATGACTGTGAGAATGATTTTTTGCAAACCTCACATGTGAAAGGTTTCTCCCCTGTATGAATACGTTGGTGTCTGCGCAGTTTTGATGACTCTGAGAATGATCTGTCACACAAATCGCACATGAACGGTTTCTCCCCAGTGTGAATGCGTCGATGATTCACCAGGCCCGATGATTGTGCAAAGGCCCTGTTGCAAACTTCACATTTGTATGGTCTCTCCCCAGTGTGAATGCGTCGGTGATTCACAAGTGTTGATGATCTTGTGAAGTCTTGGTTACATACTTCACACTTGAACACTTTCTCTTCCATGTAGCTGCTTTTGTGTTAACATGAGCAACAGACACACCTTGTGTATAGGAAGATCTGATGACCCTATGAAGTACTCCTCAAACATGAATAGCCTCTCCTCTGTAGGAACGACTCAGTGGCTCATGAAGCTCAATGAATGATTGAAGCTGTCACCACACTTGGAGCCACTGACACTTCTTCCCAGCCTCACCCTGATCGATGACCCACAGCCGAACCTTCAGAAAGGTTGGTTCTGATGGAAGGCTCCACACCACTGACCAGTTTCAGATCTGATGAGGTGTTAATGCTTTCCTGATCCGACCGATTTCCAGACAATTATTTAACTGCCCAACCTTCTCTATGTTGATCAATGCTGTGAAGGTACTGGATGCCTTCCCACAGATGTGCAGTTGTTTCTTGGATGGTGTCAGGATTTATCTATGGTGTCTATCCTGTCCATATTCTCTGGTGTAGTACAGTGCATTTCTTCTGTAAAACAGGAAAAGGAAACATGAGTTCCTCCAACTTTGCTGAAGGGTCTGACTCCTAATTTAGACCTTCTTCCAAAGTGAGTGGCTATTCCCCTGTTTGTGGGAGGGGATCAGATGCAGATGCTTTTTTTTTCTCACTTGACTAAAGACACAACCTCTGTTTCTAGCAGGAACATCCTGGTGACTAGGAGCAGACAATGCAGCTACTTTTCTTTGTCTAGACCCCAAACCTCTCAGGCATTGAGAGGGTAATGGAAATGACAAATGAACGGAGAGTAAAATTGACTCTCAACTCACTGAACATTGTGATGTGAAAGATCAATGTTACCCCGAGAGTATTTTTTGTACACTAAACACAAGAAGAAATGCTAAATCAATTGAGATTTTGAAGTTACTCCTCCAAAATCATCTGAAGAAAATACACTGATCAGGAAGTGCTAGAAATTGAGGAAAACATTGCTTCAGTTTAACTGACTTAAGGGTTCTAGTTTATCCTGGAAATTAAATCGACAGCACACACTCACAGTACACATTCGAAATTTAGCTATCAGCCACAGGACTGGGCAAAACTATCAAATCCAAGCTCAGGCTTTTGGGAAACTCTTTACCTTCAGGTAAACTCTTTAAAGAATGCATAAAAATATCTTCAGGTATTATGCAGAATATTCCTCAAATAATTCTATTAATTTAACAATTCACCTGTGTTTTTCATATTAAAAACATACTCTAAGGGTAAAACTAATTTTCACCAGCAGGGTATGAACTCTAGGGAATTCACAGCCCATTTTACACTCCATCCACCTGTTCTTTCCATGTCAATCAATAAATATATTTCCATTTATTGTAGCCAAATTGTCTGAACAATCCAGAGATTGAGAGTTCAAATCTGACCACAGAAAGTCTCATTCATCGAATTACAGTGAGAAAAAGGCTGTTTGTGCAAATTGGTCAACGCTTCTCAAGATCAGTCATCACCAATCAACAAAACTCAAGATAACAGCAATAGAGTGGTGGGTGGTCTCAGAAGGATTTGAAAAGACATGAAACATCCAATTTCTAACACACAGAGGGAACTGACTATTCATAGTCCGCGGGAATAATAACCAGCTCCCAACCCACACACACAATTCAACAATATGAAATGAGGAAGAATTTTCAACTCCCAAATAATGACATTTCACTTTCTCATATTCAGGAATGAGCCATCAACAAAACTCAGCCTGGAAATCAGAGGGAAATGCTTCCAATAAACACACTCAATATCCAACACACAGCTCCAGTCAAACAGTTCAGCACAAAGCACCGAGTAAACAGCTCTCTCAGCTGGATCTTCTCACACAGTATAAGGGACATTTCCACCCCCTGACTGCCCACAGGATAGTCAGACTGCCTGAAGATTGGTGTGGATATTATGGGATACAATTTGTATAAAAGCTGCTCCTTCACTCACCATCTCCTCACTTGGTTTTCAGTCCCTATAGGAAGTGAACCAGCTCTGGAAGAGGAAGAGGAGACAATGGGCAGAGTGGGTGGGCTCTCTGATTGACGTCTCTCACAGTCAATCCAAAACTGGAGATTTAAATGTGTCATTGTCGTATCTGAATAAAACCTCACTTAGTGCTGTCTCGATTTCCCTGGTAAACGTTGGACAGAGATTACCAGTGTGGGAATAGTATTCTTCATCCTCAGAGGCTTTCAAACTGACATCATCAGGTGTGTTTGACGACAGGTCAAAAGAGGAAGAGCCACAGAACCTAAGTGCAGTAGATCAGGACATCCACAGAAAAGAGGTATACATGAGGAAGCAGTATGTCCTGAAACAAAAGGAAGTGGCATTTAACATCCAACTTGGTGTCATCTTGAGCTTAAATGTTACCTGTTTCCCTTCACAGATGCTGCCTGATCTGCTCAGGATTTCCAGAGTTTAAAAAAAATTATTCTACTTTTCAAGCACAGAAACAGACCATTTGGCCAAACTGCTTTTGGCCTAACTGTTTATGCCTGATGTGAGCTTTCTTCCTCTTTTTTTATCTCACCCTCTCAGCATAACCTTCTCTTACTTTCTCTCATGGACTTATTCAGGTTCACATCAATTGCATTGAAACTATTTCCTCAACATTCCCAGTAGAAGAACATTCTACATTTTAATCATTCCCTTGGTGGGGAAATTTCTCTTGAATTTCTCATTGGATTTATTTGTCATCATTGTAAACTGACGGACTTGCTGCACACAAGAGAGGGCACCTTCTCTGCATTTACCCTCAACATTCGTCATTTTAATATTGTCACTAGACTAGTAATTGGAGATTGAAACTAATGGTTTGGCGAGTTCAAATACTACCACAAATTAAATATGTAACCCTTCAACCTTTTCTTTTCTGAGGAAATGAGTGCTGGTTTATTCAGTCTTTCCTGATAGTTTCAATCTCATCCTGTTTTTACAATTTCTTTAAACATCCAGGCAGTCCAGAACTCGAGGGCATAGGTTCAGGGTGAGAGGGGAAAGATATAAAAGGGACCTAAGGGGCAGCTTTTTCACACAGAGGCTGGTGCGTATATGAAATGAGCTGCCAGAGGAAGTGGTGGAGGCTGGTACCATTGTACCATTTAAAAGGCATTTGGATGGGTACATGAATTAGAGATATGGGCCAAGTGCTTTTTCCAATATGGAGATCAGAACTGTGCCCAGTTTTCAGAGTGTGGTCTAAGTGAGGTGCTGTACAAGTTCAACCATAACTTCTTTGCTTTTCAATCTATTCTTTGAAAAATGGACCCCGGTGTGATTACTTGACATTTTTCACATATTTGTGTAACTGAGAAGGATGAGTTTATCAGGTTGTATTGCAGATAAGCTCAGTGATGAAAAGCGTTAATTTGTATGTACTATTAGAAAATGAAGAAATTCTTTAAATTGGCAAATCTTCAAGTGTTAATACTTTAAGAAAAAAAAAAGGATGAACTGAGTTAGAAAATGGGCACAACTGGGTTTCAGCAGATTGAGAGTTGGTAGTAAATGGAAGCTAAGATTTGATACTGTCAAGAAGAATGATGTGATGATCGGCCTTTAGTCACCCATTTAGCTAAGGTTGTTACATGGATGCCAGGAAAACCCTTAATAGTACAACACTTGCTGGGAGAGGTTTGGGGGTGGAGGGAGGCTTGTGTAGGTCATTGCCAGTTACCAGGCTATTGTCAGAGATGGGCAGGTTGTTATAGGAATTCAGGATAGAGATCAGGAAGACAATCCAATATGAGGGATAAAGGTAATTGCCTAAGTAGTGAGTATTCTTTGTGAGAAAGTTGTTCTTGCTTATCTCTCCATTGTTCTGAGACAAAGAGTCAGGGAAGTGTTCATCAAGCAGCAGTGAAGAGTGCAGCTGCAGCAGTTGAGGTGGACTGAAAGCTTTGTCAGGTAATGTAAACTGAAATAAGAGTTGAAGTTTATAGCTGCAAATGTTTGTATGTATTTTCAATTAAATTGATGAAGCGAAAATCTACAAGGTATTTTGATTGAAGAGACCCAATTCAGAGAACAAAGAGAGATCCCCAGGTTAATGGCAAAATGGTAATGTCATTGAGAGAGTAACCCAGAACACCAAATTTTCCAGGGACATGTCGGTAAGCATACACGGACCCTCCAATTAGCTGCACAGCCACACAGCTCAGAGTGAACATTGGTCTATGAGGAGCAAACTCCAGGACCAGCACCCAAGATGGAGTAGGACGCTTCAGCTGCAGCTTGTCCATTCCGTTCGTTCATTTTTCTTATTCATTCAATTTCTTTTGTCTTTTTTGTCATCCTCTTCTTGGCCTCAGGACCTTTTAGAATTGATTAATGATAGACTTCCATTTGGGGAACTCCTAAAATGACAACGTTTCTGATCTGAGAAAGTGGCCAAAAAACAAAGGTCAATAATAATTATCCAGTGTGAAAATAACATAATCTGAATAATACCTATTAATATTTATCTATGAAGTATGTAAGAGCATGTGTACCCTCCACAGATCCCAGGATTGGTGCACTCCTTCCAGCCGTGCTCTGCATCTGGAGACCAAACCAATCAGGGATTCAGCCTCTGAGCCCACAGCTTGAACCCCTCACCTTGCTGCTGAAATTACCAGCATTAAAAGGACATATTGACCATAAAACCTCATCAACAAATTGTTGGTTTTTATTGAGCCACTAACATGGGGATGTAATTTATCTGGTGGGACAGCAATCGATGTTGGACACTATGTCTCTATAAAAGCTGTGTCCACAACTTGCACATCACAGCAGGTTTCAAATATTAACTCTTTCCTCATAGAAATATTCCTGTGATTGGAATCCCTACAGTGTGGAAACAGGACCTCTGGCCCAACAAGTCCCTCCAAAGAAGACCCATTCCCCTACATTTATCCCTGACGCAGGCAGTTAACCTACACATCCCTGAACACTATGAGCAATTCACCTGACCAGCACATCTTGAACTGTGGGAAGAAACCCACGCAGACACAGGGAGAACGTACAAACTCCACATCGACAGTCGCCCGGGGTTGGAATCGCACCCGGGTCCCCAGCACTGTTAAGTAGCTGTGCGAACCTACCATGCCGCTACTATTAAAGTAATGTTAAATTAGTCTTAAATGTTTTATATTGAGCTATTAATATCTCGAATAGAAGAACAGATGTCAACATTTATCAGATCTGTTCCAAATTTGTGAAACCCAAATCTCCAAAAATATCTCGGACATTGCAACAAAAATTCACATTTGGTGAGAGAATGTTGGAATGATTTTCTCTGGAAGTTTTTTTTTATTTCAAAAATATACTTTATTCATAAAATGATTTGATGGTCTGTACATTTGATCATGCCATACATATGTCCACATTTACAAACACAGATTCGAATTTATCCTTGTCATTTACAATCCTGTGCATTTTTCAATCTTGTACATATATTTGGCTGAGGCATCAGCAGAGCCCAAAAAAACGTCCGCATGGGCCCCCTGTTCTTCTTTAGGCAGGCCGATCTCACACGGTGGTCTTTCCCCACCGCGCCTTGGCGGCAGCTGCCCCAAGCTTCAGCGCGTCCCTCAACACGTAGTCTTGGACCTTGGAATGTGCCAGTCTGCAACACTCGGTCGGGGTCAACTCCTTCAGCTGGAAGATCAACAGGTTTCGGACCGCCCAGAGAGCGTCCTTCACCGAGGTGATGATCCTCCAGGCGCAGTTAATGTTCGTCTCGGTGTGAGTCCCGGGGAACAGGCCGTAGAGCACGGAGTCCCGCGTCACGGCGCTGCTCGGGACGAACCTCGACAAGCACCACTGCATTCCTCTCCAGACTTCCTCTGCATAGGCACATTCCAGAAGGAGGTGTGTGACAGTCTCGTCCCCCCCGCAGCCACTTCGAGGGCAGCGTGCGGTGCGGCAGAGATTCCCGGCGTGCATAAAGGATCTCACAGGCAGAGCCCTTCTCACCACCAGCCAAGCCACGTCTTGGTGCTTGTTGGAAAGTTCTGGCGATGAGGCATTCTGCTAAATGGCTTTGACAGTCTGCTCAGGGAATCGCTCAACAGGATCCGCCCTCTCCTTTTCCCGAAGGGTCTCAAGGACGCTACGTGCTGACCACTTCCTGATGGACTTGTGGTCAAAGGTGTTTTTCCTCATAAATTTCTCCACGAAGGACAGGTGATACGGAACGGTCCAACTACTCGGAGCGTTCCGCGGCAGCGAGGCCGGGCCCATCTTTCGCAACACCGGAGACAGGTAGAACCTCAGTACGTAGTGACACTTGGTGTTTGCGTACCGGGGATCCATGCACAGCTTGATGCAGCCACACACAAAGGTGGCATCAGGGTGAGGGTGGCATTGGGCGTGTTTTTTCCCCCATTGCACCGGTCTTTGTACATTGAGTCTCTTCGGACCCGGTCCATCTTTGATCTCCAAATGAAGTGGAAGATGGCCCAGGTGACTGCGGCGGCACAGGTCCTGGGGATAGGCCAGACCTGTGCCACATATAGCAATACTGAGAGTACCTCACACCTGATGACCAGGTTTTTTCCCACGATGGAGAGCGACTGTTGCCCCCATCTGCCTAGTTTCTGTCTCATCTTCTTGATCCGCTCCTCCCAGGTCTTGGCGCACGCCCCAGCCCCCCCGAACCAAATACCCAGCACCTTCAGGTGGTCAGTCCTGACGATGAAGGGGATAGAGGATTGGTCGGCCCAGTTCCCGAAGAGCATGGCCTCGCTTTTGCCTCGGTTTACCTTGGCCCCCGAGGCCCGTTCGAACTGGTCACAGATGCACACGAGTCTGTGCACGGATAGCGGATCCGAGCAGAAAACAGCGACGTCATCCATGTACAGGGAGGCCTTAACCTGCAGGCCCCCGCTGCCAGGAATAGTCACCCCTCTCAGGCTCGCATCCTTCCTGATGGATTCGGCAAATGGCTCTATGCAAATGATTTTCTCTGGAAGTGCCTTCCTGTATTTGATGGAGGGAGGGACAGGCAATCTACTCAAACGTGACTAAATTGCAGCCCCAAGGCCAGCAAACTCACTCTTCACTGAGATTGTTTAAAAAGCTCCACAAAGACTCAGCTCAATTCATCCAAACCACTCACAACCCCGCTCCACACTACATTACCCGTACTGCATGTCAGCCGCGCGCCTGCGTAGTGAGGGGCAACGTTATGGAACCAGAGTGTGAGCTCGCGATGCTTGACGGGAGTTGTAGTTCTAACCCGTGCGTAGGGCAATTGGCGCCCCAGCATTCGGCAGTTCGAATTGAGAGTGCGCAATTGCGCTCGTCTGTCACGTGGTCGGTGCTGGAATTGGAGGTGCGCCCCTGTAAATCTCAAACGTCTCCAAGCTCAGTGCAGTCTGCGCTGATGAAAGGCTCATGCGCGAAACGTCGACACTCCTGCTCCTCGGGTACTGCCTGCCTGACTGGCTGTGCTATTTCAGCAGCACACTCTTCGACTCTGAGCTGCATCATCTGCAAGTCCTCACTTTCTCCATCCCTCTTCTCCAGTCCAGAGCAATCTGCCCTCATAATTTAACCTTTTAGACCAAGAAACATTCTGGTGAATCTACTTTGCGCTCCCTCGAAGGCCAATATATCTTTCCCGAGGTGCGAAGCCCAGAATTAAACACAGTTCTCTAGATAGCGCTCTTAAGAAACAGAACACAACGACATAGTTGGCTCTAGAGTAGAGAAGTTGTGGTTTATATTTTCTCTTCAGGATGGTGCTGGGATAATGAGCAGTTTTGACAGAGGAAAGCAGTGCTTGATGGATAAAGCAGATGCACACCATAGAGGCGCAAATCTTCATGGCTTGGTCTTGTGAGGCAGGGAGATTGATCAGGAAGAAGTGAATAAAGGTACTTTTCGGATGGAGTGTAAAAGACTGTTGCCAACAGAAGCACTCTGAATGGAGGACCGAAGGACAGAAATAAAAAAAAACACTGCGTAACTCGTCTGGGGAAGAATGGCTTCCAGGAATGGAAAATGATTAGTCCATGGACCAACGCGATCACTGGATCTCTGTAACCATCGGTGGGTTTGTATGATGGAAACAAGCTCCATCCTGTGCCACTAAAGTTCGTTATCATTTCTGACCAACGCAATTGGGAGCCAGGCTGAAGCGCAGGGATTTTAAAGAAACATCTGTGTACATTTCTGATTTCCCCTGATGTGAGCGTGTGTTAGTAAAGTAAGTCAGCTCTCAGAAGTGTGTATGGAATATAATCGGATCCTACTTTAGTTGGGATATGAATTATATATATAGACAGTCCCTCTTCAGGTAATGTTTGTGCTAGGCGAAAGTGAGGACTGCAGATGCTGGAGATTAGAGTCGAGAGTGTGGTGTTGGAAAAGCACGGCAGGTCAGGCAGCAACCGAGGAGCAGGAAAATCGACGTTTAGGGCAAAAGCCCTGATGAAGTGCTTTTGCCTGAAACGTCGATTTTTCTGCTCCTCGTATGCTGCCTGACCTGCCGTGCTTTTCCAGCACCACACTCTCGACTCTAATGTTTGTACAGTCCTGTCTGGGAGGACCACTATCCTGAGTATGGAGAGGGAGTTTGGGTGAATCTCTACAGATCTGGGTTCCCTCAGCCCATCATCGCTCAATATAATAACGATGTGGTATATTCATCTTACATTCTTCCGAGATTCATTCATTCCAAGGAAGGACCTTGAATAACTTTCAAATGATTTATAATTTCAATTGATTTAGTGTTTAATGTCAGCTGAATATTGTATTGTTTTTCTGTTTTATCAATCTTCTACCATTCATTATAAATTCACTTCGCTTAAACTAAACCACCTGATTTGTCAGCATGGTGGGTTCCTATTCACTGAAACACTCAAGATCCTACAGTTAAAAAAAAACTGCCTTTTAACTGTTGTTAACATACCCGCCTCAACCATTTCCAATGGCAGCTCATTCCATATGCGTACCACCCTCTGTGTAAAAACGTTGCCCCTCAGTTCCCTTTTATTCTTTACTTTCTTGTCCTCGATTCCCAACCCTGGGAAAAAGACTGAGTACATTCACCCTATCTATACTTCTCATGATCTTACACCCTTCTGTAAGATCTCCCTCAATCTTCTATGAGCTAAAGGTAAAAGTCCTAGCTTGTCCAACCACTCCCTATAACTCAAGACCCTTGAGTCCTGGCAACATCCTTGTAAATTTATTCTGCACTCTTTCCAGTTTAATAACATTCTTCCTATAGCAAGATGACCAAAACTGAACACAATATTCCAAATGCGGCCTCACAAACCTCCTGTACAACTTCAATCTAACTTCCCAACTTCTATACTCAGTGCCCTGACTGATGAAGGCCAGTGTGCCAAAAGCCTTCTTTACTGCCCTCTCTAACTGTCACTCCACGTTTAGAGAACACTGCACATGAACTCCAAGGTCCCTCTGTTCCACTACACTTCTTAAGGCGCTACCATTCACCATGAAACTCCTACATGATTTGACTTTCCAAAATGGAAGACCTCACGCTTATCTATATTAAACACCATTTGCCATTTCTTGGCCCACTTCCCCAGGTGATCAAAGTCCTGCTGAAATTACTGAGAACCTTCCTCACTGTCCACAATACTACCTATTTTAGTGTCATCTGCACATTTACTAATCATGCCTTGGACATTTTTGTTTCAATCCTTGATATAAATAACAAACAGTAATGGACCCAGCATTGCCTGAGGCACTCCACTAGTCACAGGCCTACAGTCTGACAAGCACCTTCCACTGTTACCCTCTTCTTCCTGCCATCAAGCTAATTGTGTATCCAATTTACCAGCTCCCCTGGATTCCATACAATCTAACCTTCCAGAGCACCCGACTATGTGGAATCTATACTGCCCTGCCCTCATCGACCTTCCTGGTCACTTCATCAAATTTGTGAAGCATGATCTCCCAGGCACAAAGCAATGTTGACTACTCCTAATCAAACCCTGTCTTTCCAAATGCATGTATATCTTATCTCAGAATTTTCTCAAGTAGCTTACCTACCACAGATGTTAGGCTTACTGGTCTGTAGTTCCTAGGTTTTTCTTTGCAACTGTTCTTGAATAAAGACACAAGATATGCTACCGTTCAGTCTTCCGGGACCTCACCCATGGATAATGATGATGCAAAAATACAGCCAGGGCCTCCGCAATTTCTTCTCTAGCCCCTTGTGGGGTTCTCGGATGTATCTGGTCAGGAACAGAAGATTTATCCATCTTCATACATTCTAATATGTCCAACACCTCCTCTACTGTGATGTGGACTGTCCCCAAGCTATCACCACTAACTTCCCCAAGTTCCCAAGTCTTCATGTCTTTCTCTACAGTAAACACAGAAGAGTAACTGAGGATGTCATCCATCTCCTGCGGTTCCATACATACACGTCCACTTTGGTCCTACAGGTGTTCTATTCTCTCTCTAGTTATTCTTTTTCCTTTAATTTACTTAAAGAACCTCTTTGGATTCACCCTAACCTTCTCAGCCAAGGCTATCTCATGCCCCCTTTTCACCCTCCTGATTTCTTTTTTCAGTAAACTCCTGTATCCCTTATTCACCTCCAGGGATTCCTTGATCCCAGCTGCCTGTACCTGAAGCATGCCTCCTTTTTTCTCATCAAAGCCTCAATATCTCTTGTCATCCAGGGTTCCCTATTCCTTGCCCTTCACCCTCACAAGAACATATAGACCTTGAACTCTAGCTATCTCACTTTTCAAAGGTCTCCCACTTGCTGGCGGTCCCTTTGTCTGCAAACAAACTACTGTAATCAACCCCTGCAAGCTGCTGTCTAATTCCATCAAAGTTCACCTTGTCCCAATTTAGAACGTGAACCTATGGACAGGTTTTATCCCTCGCCATAACTATTTTAAAATTAGTAGAACTGTGGTCACTGGTCCCAAAGTGCTCCCCCATTGTCACTTCAGTCACCTGTCCTGCTCTACTTCCCAAGAGTAGGTCAAGATTTGCCCCTTTCCGAGTAGGACCCTCTCTATCCTACTTGAGGAAATTTTCCTGAACACACTTACAAAGTCAACCCCATCTAAGCGCTTAATACTCTGGCAGTCCCAGTCTACGTTAGGAAAATTAAAATCCCCTACTATGACAACCCTATTGCTCCTGCAAGTCTCCCCAATCTCCCTGCACGTTTGTTCCTCTAATTCCCATTGACTATTTGGGGGTCTATAGTACAATCCCAGTAACATCACCATCCCCTTCTTATTTCTGAGTTCCACCTACAAAGCCTCACTGGACGATCCTTCACTTATTTCATCTCTGATTACTGCTGTGATAACCGCCTTAATCAAAAATGCAACACCCCTTCCCCTCTTCCCACCACCTCTGTCCCACCTAAAGCAACTTATACTCTGGCACATGAAGCTGCCAGTCCTGTCCCTCCCTTAGTCATGTTTCTGTAATGGCTATAATATCCCAATCCCACGTACCTATCCACACTCTGAGTTCATCGGCCTTACCTATCAGCTCTCTTGCATTGAAATAGATGCAATTTTATCCAACTGTCATTCCTCGCTCCCGAGACTTGGACTTTTTTGACTGGAGCGTAGGAGGTTGAAGGCTGACCTTATTGAGATTTATAAAATCATGAGGGGCATAGATAAGGTGAATAGCGAGCGTCTTTTCCCGAGGATGGGAGAGTTCAAAATTAGGGAGTATATTTTTAAGGTGAGTGGAAAAAGATTTAAGGAGGACATGAGGACCAATATATTTACACACGTGGTGCATGCTAAATGCCTTTTTAACCATCCTGTCTACCTGTGATGCAACTTTCAAAGAACTATATACCTGAACCTCTAGGTATCAATGTTTGGCAACAATATCCAGGGCCCTATCATTAAACTGTATAAGTCCTGCCCTTGTTTGTTTTTCCAAAATGCAACACCTCACATTTATCCAAATTAAACTCCATCTGCTACTCTTCTGTCCATTGACACAATTGATCAAGAAATCTTTATAATCTTAGATAACCTTCTTCACTGTCATTTATCCCACCAACTTTGGTGTCATCTGCAAACATACTTATCATGCCTGTTGTATTCTCATCTGAATTGTTTATATAAATGACAAATAAAAGTGGACCCAGAACTGATCCCTTTGGAACACCACTAGTCACAAGCCTCCAGTCCTAAAACAGCCATGCACCACCACCCTCTGTCTCCTACCATCTAGCCAATTTTGTTACCAGTGGTAAGCTCACCCTGAATCAACTTTTCACAATCTGGCCTTGAAACTCCTGAAAAACCTTTCTATCATGGATGATGTCAACTGTACCCATATCCTGGTACTTCACTCTCCTTTCCTGGGATTCTGTTCCCCTGGATTCTGGAAACTGTACCCTATCATCTCCTCACAGCCACAGATTCAGTCTTCACAGACTGCTAGCTTCACCAAGCTTGGGTTTGCAAGGTCTCATATTGCTCAGCAACTCCACCCTCTGCTGTACTGAAGAAAAAGGTAAAGTTAAAATCACCATAGTCCTACCCAACCAGTGAGCTGAAATATTAAATGCTCAGTAGTTTCTTTCAAGCCAACAACTAATCATAGGACTTTTCCAGAGTCCTAAATGCAACACTTAGCTACACCTGCAGGCTCTAGAACTTCTCCCAAGTCTAGCCTGAGGAAGGTAAGGGAAGTGCTCTTCTGGCCATTGTGAGCAATGAGATGAAGGACATGTTGCTAAAGAGCTATTCATGACATGATTAACCAGATAGTCCATGTTTGAAGCTTGGAGTAGATCTCTTTGCTCTCACTAGAACTGATTGTCTCGTCACTGCTGTTCAGATAACTGGGAGTTAGAGTAGCTAATGGCAATGACTATTTGCGAAGTTGTAGTGTGTCTGAAAAATAAACAGCGTTAGGGGGAGATTTGGGCATAAAATGGGTTAACCTGTAAATCCACATGAAGTTCCAGCTGGGATTAGAATGATGTACAGATTAGAATGATAAGAATGATCCTATAAATCATTTAAGATTGATTTTCATTTATTATTCAGGAAAGTCGTCAGGTTAAAATGAAAGTTAGTTAAGCAGCGTAGCTTGCACAGGTACTGATGCAGCAGACAGACAAGAGTTTCTGTGAAAGTGTAATGTGGCTGAACCAGCATTGATCCTGAGGCATCATTTGGAAGTGGAATGTGAGGATGTGCCTCAGTAAAAACAAAGCAATGGGGTTTAATCAAGGATGGTAATGAAACAAAGGCTTCAGAGAGGTGATAAGATGGCACCCTAGAAGATACAGAGTGGTGAGACCAAGGATAATATAATAGGTGCCGTGCCACTTTAGGAATGTGAAAAGCAAGATATTTGTCTAAAACAGACCATTTCAGACTTCTAGTAATGCGTTGTTTACATGACTTATACTGTATAAATATCTGATGATTCCTGGTTGAGTTAGAGTGCTACCTCAGAATCCTTTCAGGTCGACCCTCCCAACATCAGCACAACATCAGTCTGTACTTCAAGACTCCTGAGGTTTTTAAAAAAATAATCTAACACAACAGCAGTAATTTATTTCTTTGCCAATGATGCAAATACAGATAGCAATGTAAGCTGTGGGGAAGACACAGACTATAAAGATATAGGGTCAAGTCAAGTGAGTGGACAACAAGATGCCGGATAGAGTATAACATTAAGAAGTGTGAAGATATTCACTTCGGTCATGAAAAGTTAAATAGAATATTTTTTATAAGGTAGAAACTTGTAAGTTTTGATGTTCAAAGAGGCTGTGCTGACATGAGGGATGCAACGAGTTAGTGTGCAGGTAGAGCAAGTAATTAGGAAGGTAAATAACATGTTTTCCTTTCTTGCAAGGGGATTGGAGAACAGGATTAAAGAAATCCTGCTCCAACTGTACATGGTTTTTTGCTGAGATCCTGTCTGGATGACTCTGTGCAGTTTTGATCTCCATGTTTAAGAAGGGATGTACATTGGAGGTGGTACGACAAAGTTTTATTTTATTGGTCCCTGGAATAAGGGACTGTCCTTGACAAGAGACAGAGTAAATTGGGCTGATATTCACTGCAGTTTAAGAACATAGAACAGTACAGGCCCTTCGGCCCTCGATGTTGTGCCGACCTGTGAACTATTCTCAGCTCATCCCCCTACACTATCCCAAAATCATCCATGTGCTGATCTAAGGATTGTTTAAATCTCCCTAATGTGGCTGAGTTGACTACATTAGCAGGTAGACCATTCCACGCCCTTACCACTCTCTGTGTAAAGAATTTCCTCTGACATCTGTCTTAAATCAATCACCCCCAATTTGTAGTTATGCCCTCGTACACGCTGATGTCATCATCCTAGGAAAAAGACTTTCACTGTCTACCCTATCTAATCCTCTGATCATCTTGTATGTTTCTATCAAATCCACCCTTAGCCGCCTTCTTTCCAATGAGAACAGACCCAAGTCTCTCAGCCTTTCCTCATAAGACCTTCCCCCCAGACCAGGCAACATTCAGGTAAATCTCCTCTGCACCTTTTCCAATGCTTCCACATCCTTCCTGAAAGAGGGCAACCAGAACTGTACACAATATTCCAAGTGTGGCCGCACCAGCGTTTTGTATAGTTGCAGCATGATATTGCGGCTCTGGAACTCAATCCCTCTACCAATGAAACCTAACACACCATATGCCTTCTTCACAGCACTGTGCAGAGAAATCAAAGTTAACGTTTCAGGTCCAGTGACCTGGGTGGCAACTTTCAGGGATCTATGTACATGGACTCCAAGATCCCTCTGCACATCCAAACTACCAGGAATTTTTCCATTGACCCAGTATTCTGCCTTCCTGTTATTCTTCCCAAAGTGCATCACCTCACATTTAGCTGCATTGTACTCCATTTGCCACCTCTCAGCCCAATTCTGCAGTTTATCCAAGTCCCCCTGCAACCTGTAAATATTCTTTCAAACTGTCCACTACTCCAACGACTTTAGTGTTGTCTGCAAATTTACTAATCCATCCACCTAAGCCTGCATCTAAGTCATTTATAAAAATGACAAACAGCAGTGGTTGCAAAACAGATCCTTGTGGCACACCACTAGTAACCGGACTCCAGACTGAATATCATGTGTCTGTCCTAGAGTCGCTTAAATGTCCCTAATATATCTGACTCTACTATTATTACAGGCAGAGCGTTCCACGCACCCACCACTCTCTGTGTAAAGAACCGACTTCTGACATCTCTAAACCTTCCTCCAATCATCTTAAAATTATGCCTCCTCATTTAGAGAAATGAAAGATAATGTCATTGAAACATACAAGATTGTGAAAAGAAGAAATAAGTGAAAGAACTGTGGATGCTGGAAATCAGAAACAAAACTAGAAGTTGCTGGAAAATGTCAGCAGGTCTGGCAGCATCTGTGCAGAGAAATCAAAGTTAACGTTTCAGGTCCAGTGACCCTTCCTCATACGTATTCTGGAGATTGTGAAGGGGCTTGATAGGGTAGACACTGAGAAATTGTTTCTGCTGGCTGTGGAATTTAAAACACGGGCACAGTCTCAGTATTATGAACTAATCATTTAGAATTGAGTTGAGGAGAAATCACTTCACTCACTTGTGAGTCTTCTTAATCCTCTACGTCAGAGGGATGTGAATGCTCCATTGTGAGTACATTTAATGCTCGGATAGACTGATTTTTCTGATTTCTAAGGGTATCATTGGGCATAGGGAGTAGCTGGAAAAGTGGAGTTAAAAGCCAAGGTCATCTGTAGTCTATGATTATATCAATGGTGAAGTGGGTTCGACTGGCCTTCTGGTCTATCTCTGACCCTATTTCTTTTGTTCCCGCCAAACACACAATAGAAAAAGTTGCCAATCCCAACATAGGAGTTTACATTTAAATCTTAGCATGGAGAAACACACCCACCAAAAACTAATTATACACTGCATCAGGCTAGTAATAGTAGTGAGTGATCAAATAAAACAGAAAGCCAAATTTCACATTGATAAAACAGAAAACTCATTGCCAGAGATGGGAATTGGAAAGCCAGTCAGAGTGCCGACATGCAATGCTTTCAACGAACTCCTGCTCATTTGGCAAGCTGGGATATACATAGAGCAATGTGACTTGGCCATAGGTGCTAACAGTGAATGACCAGAACTATCATTGCAAACTTCACAGCAGATAGTTGATCAACTAGATCTGATTTCAGCAACCGAGCAAGGAACTGAATGGCCATCAGTCGTAGAGATCAGTGCTTCTTGAGATTTATTCGGAGTTCGGAGTAAATGATGTATCTAAATGATACCGTGTTGATTTTCTTACAGATCATAAACTGTAACTATTTCACTAACAAAGTTCGCCAGGTCACTTCTTTGGACATTTTCCACATTTTTATACACACATGACTGTTGATCTTATATTTTATTTAGTCTTTCATATCATTTCCTACTATTTAGAGTATAGGTTTCACATTGTATTAGTCTGAGATTTTCATTAATAAAGTTATTGTTTCATTTCTTAACACATAGGCTGTCGGAGTAAAACTAATCTATTTAGTTTTAACATTTGTTGGAAATAAATTTTGATTTAACTTCCAACTCCTCACAATTATTTTATCTAAATATTTTTAACTCTTGCCCTTTACCTCTCCCCCTTTTATTAAACCAGCGATGATGCCGAACCGCATTTCAATGCTATAAATGCACCAGTAATACTTCCAATCTGCACTTGTTAGTTAATTATATCAACTGCACTTAATTATATTAACTGCACTAGTTAATTACTGTTAGGACAAAAATTCAATTATTCATTAATAACCATCAGATCACACAGTTAATGATAATCCAGGAAAATGATTTTTACTGAACTAATCTAACCACCTACAGAACTATCAATAACAATAAAGTAACAAGCTGTATGGAGTCACCACATCTGAATATGCTTTACATTCCTTGGAAATGTTTATCCCAAGAACTTTCTGACAAGAGTGAAATCAACCTGGTCTGATAATTGGGAACCTTCTCCATTAAAACCAGCTTCCTGAGTTAATGGACTAATCATGAACCAGGATGTGAGATTGTTACGTTGTGTGAGATGACACAGATTTCTAAGACCATTAAACATAGGAGCAGAAATTAGGCCATTCAGCCCATTGAGTCTTCTCTGCCATTCAATCATGGCCGATAACTTTCTTAACTTCATTCTCCCACTTTCTCCCCGTAAACCCTCAATCTCCTTGATGCTCAAGAACCGATCTATCTCCATCTTAAGTATACTCAATGATCTGGTCTCCACAGCCTTCTGTGACAATGAATTCCATAGGTTCACCACTCTCTGGCTGGAGAAGATTCTCCTTATCTCCATTCTAAAAGGTTTTCCATTTATTCTAAGGCTGTGCCCTCGGGTCCCAGTCTCTCTTTCCAACATCTACTCTGTTCAGGCCATTCAGTATTCTGTATGTTTCAATTAGATCCCACCCCCACCCCTTGTCCTTCTAAACACCATTGAGTACAGACCCAGAGTCCTCAAATGGTCCTATGTTATATTTTTCATTCCTGAGGCCATTCTCATGAATGTTCTGTGAACACCACTCCAGGGTCAGTACATCCTTCCTGAGATATGGGGCCCAAAACTGTGCAGAATACTCCAAATATGGTCTGATCAGAACCTCAGAGCCTCAGAAGTACATCCCTGCTTTTATATTCAAGCCCTCTCAAAGTAATTGCATCATTCCTTTTGCCTTCCTAACTACTGACTCAACCTGCAAGTTTACCTTGAGAGTATCCTGGACTAGAACCCCCAAGTCTCTTTGCACTTCAGATTTCTGAATTTTCTCCCCATTTAAAAAATAGGCCATGCCTGTATTCTTCCTACAAAAGTGCTTGACCTCCCGCTTTCCCATGTTGTACCCCATCTGACACTTCTTTACCACTCTCCTAACCTGTCCAAATCCTTCTGCAGCCTCCCTGCCTCCTCAATGCTACCTGTCGCCTTACCTATCTTTGCATCATCTGCAAACTTCGCCAGAATGCCCTCAGTTCCTCCCTCTAGATTGTTAATGTATAAAGTGAAAAGCTGTGGTCCCAACACTGAGCCTTGAGGAACACCGCTTATCCCCGGCTGCCATCCTGAGAAGGACTCTTTTGTCCCCACCTTCTGCCTGACAGCCAAGCTTCCATCCATGCTAACACCTTGCCTCTAACACCATGGTCTTTTATCTTACTCGGTAGCCTCCTGTGTGGCACCCGTCAAAGTCCTTCTTGAAGTCCAAATAGATAACATCCATTGGATCTCCTTGGATCTAAACTGCTTGTTACTTCCTCAAAGAATTCAAACAGATTTATCAGGCATGACTTCCCCTTGATGAAACCATGTTGACTTTCTCTATTTTACCATACACTTCCAAGTATTCAGAAATCTCATCCTTCACAATAGATTCCAGGATCTTACCCATGACTGAGGTTAGGCTAATTGTTTCGTAATGGTCCATCTTTTGCCTTACTCCCTTTTTAAACAGGGGTGTCACTTTAGCAATTTTCCAGTCCATTGGGACCGTCCTGGTTTTAACAATCCCTGAAAGATCACCACTAAATGCCTCTACTACCTTTTCAGCTGTCTCCCTTAGAACTCTGGGGTGTAGTCCCCTCTCAAGAAAGTTTTGTGGTGATTTTTTTGGTAGTTTTACAAAATATGTGCTTAACAGTAAGAATGCTAGCCGTAGCAGACAGCAGGAAGAGAAGCCACAGACAATAGTAAAAGCATCAACAGACAGCAATGACAGCACGATTCAGTGTAGAGCTGCTCAGAAAATCAGTTTAATAAGGGAATTGGATGACTCAAACAGGACAATGAAACTAAAGGAATGGCAAGAATTGAAGCAATAACTTTTCAGAAGCAGTTTCAGAAGTTCAAGGATCAGCGAGAATGTGTGGCTCAGATGTTCCAGGAATGGAGTCTGAGAGTTTGATATTGACTTAACTCAGAATGGGAGCAGGGGACTGTCGGTGCGAGACCAAATGGAAACTGAAGGAACAACACCTTATATTTTGCCTAGGAAGCTTACAGCCCAATGGCCTCAAATTCAACTTCACTGGCTTCAAACTCCCTCCTCCCTCAGCCTTATCCCATGTCAAACCCAATCCCTCCTCCTACCTCCCTGACCTGTTCCAAACTGTCCATCTTCCTACTCACCTATCTGCTCCACCCTTTCCACTGACCAAGCACAATAACCCCTTCCTGCATCAACTTATCACCATCCCACCTAGCCTTCCCTCAACCCCAGCCCCCCACCCCCATTTAATTCTGGGCTTCCACCCTCTCCCCAGTCCTGCCAAAGGGTTTTGGCCCAAAATGTTGACCTTCCTGCTCCTCGGATGCTGTCTGACCTGCTGTGCTTTTCCAACTTCACATCTATTGACTCTGACTTCCAGCATCTGCAGTCCTTACTGTCTCCCAGGGGACTGATGGTTGTAAGTGTATGAATGATACAGTAAACTATCAAAAAGATGTGGACATTGACCATTTTCTCCACCTGACAGGTTAAGGCTGACACTGAGAGTTCAGACAATAAGAGGGAGGTGTGGGTTCACCCATCTATAGATTGGAATAACTTCTCCATGTTAACAGTATCCCATCAAACACTCACAGAAGCATGGTACCTAATTTCTAGATAATGCCAAGATAGGTTGGAAAGTATGATGTGAGGAAGACATAAGGAAGTTGCAGTTGGATTAAGATAGGTTAAGTAAGTTATTAAAAGTCTGGCAGAGTATAATTCCTGATGAAGAGCTTATGCTCGAAATATCAACTCTCCTGCAGCTCGGATGCTGCCTGACCTGCTGTGCTTTTCCAGCCACACTTTTCGACTCTGATCTCCAGCATCTGCAGTCCTCACTTTCTCCTCAATGTAGGAAAGTATGAAGTTGTTCACTTTGGCAGGAAGAACAAAAGTGCAGAATATTATTTGACCAGATGATGACTTCAGAATTCCAAGGTGCACTGGAAGTTAGGTGTTCTGGTTCATACAAGTTACAAAAGGTGACTTAAAGAAGAAGCCTAATGTGGTGCTATCCTTTATTACAAGAAGAATTGAACATAAAAGTAAAGATATTCTGCTTCAGCTATCCATAACATTAGTGAGACCATGTCTTGAATACTATGCAATGTCAGTGTCCTAATTGAAGGAAGTGTGTAAATGCTTTGGAGGCAGTTCAGAGGAGGTCAACTAGATTGATACCTGGAATGAGTGAGTTGCCTTATAATGATAGGTTTGACAGGCTGGGCTTGTGTCCACTGGAGTTTAGACAATGGAGGGTGACATCATTGTGCTTCAGATCCTGAATGGTCTTGACCAGCACCTGGAAAAGATGTTTCCTCTTGTGGGTCAGTCATGAACAAGGGGGCATTATATTAAAATTAGGGGTCACTGCTTCAGGATTTTTTTTCCCCATCAGGAGGTTCTGTGACTTTGAAACTCTACCGAAGAAGCTGATGGAGGTAGGATCATTAAATATCTTTAAGACAGAGGTGGATATATTCTGTTAGGCAAGGAAATCAGGGTTATCAGGGGTAGATAGGAATGTGAAATTCGATACACAAGTAGAGCTGCCATGATCTTATTGAATGGGGAAACAGTCTTGAGGAGCTGAATGATAAACTCTTGCAAAAGTGAGGACTGTAGATACTGGAAATTAGAGTCAAAATTAGAGTGGTGCTGGAAAAGCACACCCAGTCAGGCAGCATCCAAGGAGCAGGAGAGTCGATGTTTCGAGCTTAAGCCCTTCAGCAGGAATCTTCATTGTTCCTCATCATCAGGTTCCCCAATGAAGGGCTTGTGCCCAAAACATCAACTTTCCTGCTCCTTGGATGCTGCCTGACCGACTGTGCTTTTCCAGGACCACTCTAATCTTGATCCACTCTTGCTCCCATTTTGTTTGCTTATACTCTTCTGCTCTTCACCTCATTAATTATGCACCATTCTTGTGTGGAAAATCCTGAATTCAGCTGGGGAAAATGTAGGAAGAGGGATGCCTCAATAGCCAACCAACCCAGTCAGCTTCACTGTGCTGTGCTGCTCACTCATTCCCTTGAACTAGAATCATCAGACACTTGACTGACTTTGATTAGATTAGATTAGATTACTTACAGTGTGGAAACAGGCCCTTCGGCCCAACAAGTCCACACCGCCCCGCCGAAGCGTAACCCACCCATACCCCTACATCTACATCTACATCTACCCCTTACCTAACACTACGGGCAATTTAGCCTGGCCAATTCACCTGGCCTGCACATCTTTGGAGTGTGGGAGGAAACCGGAGCACCCGGAGGAAACCCACGCAGACACGGGGAGAACGTGCAAACTCCACACAGCCAGTCGCCTGAGGCGGGAATTGAACCCGGGTCTCTGGCGCTGTGAGGCAGCAGTGCTAACCACTGTGCCACCATGCCGCCCACTTTGGTGGCACCCTGACTGACTGTAGTCCCTCTTAAACCCTTTGGCTTTCAGATATGCTGCATCGAAAAAAATGCAAATGGTCAAATCTGACTGTCTTCAAATAAGTGCAAATTGAATGAATGCTCAGAAATCAAACTAACAGCCTTAAGATAAATCCTATGTGCATGAGATTTGCAAGTGTCCCTGTGTGCAAAGCAACCTGGAATTAGAAACACAAGTAATAGAAGTCCCTAAGCTCCATACTAAAGAGTTGAAGGAATAGAATGGTGAATAAGTTGGCCTGAAATCAGGCATGTTTTGCTGATGCCATCTTGTATGGATGATGTCTTGAGGAAGAAAGTGTCTTTGGAGCATACAGGGATGTTGTGTTGAATGAACATTTAGATAATGACTGAGACAAGCAACCGGCAAACTGCAGCCACTCTGAATTATGTATTAGAAATTTGAATCATCTAATTCCTTGGGAAGCAGAGAGGAACTGAAACTACCATTTAAATAAGGAAAATTAGGGCTTTAATGAGATGCAAATGCATGAAAATAAGGTGATTGTCAGTAATTGGTGAGATTCAGAAATTGCCATTTAAAACTTAATGGTGAAATGCAAAACATTTTCCTCAAGATTAAAAATCTTAATTTTTAAAATTCTCTGTATATTGCTCTTGTCATAGCTCACACAACATCAAGGATGGAAATTTCTACTCCAGATGTCAACTCAGACAAAAGGTGTTGCTCATATGTGTCTGCAACAACTAGTAAATGAGTGAGAATGGAAAAGGAGGTTCTGAAAAAAAAAATCAAAAGCAGCCCTCAAAAACTCCAGGAAGAATGTTTTATGCAATTATCTGACAAAGCCGTGAAACACTCAAACTGAAACTTAAGCTTTTGATGGTCTCTGTAAATAGAGACAGAGAATACAAAAGATAATGTGTTTTGCTGGACTAATACGGAACAGGTCAACCCCAGTGTGATTATGGTTTCTGATTCTCGATAGCAGAAGAAGATAAAGGCTTCATTGTGGATTCAGTAGATATTTACTGGAACAGCTTCAGGAAGTAGATTCCAGAGAAGCTGGGTTTCTCTTAGAGCCAGGAAGCCTTCGAAGATTTAAGAGATGTGCGCATAATTCTGACAGGCTGAGATACAACAAATAGAAACATTTTCCAATGGCTGAAAATAATCCAATGGCCCAGATTTAACTTCATTTAAACTAATTCAGAAAACGACCAGAGGTGACATGATTAAAAGTGGCTGGGGTGGAAAGGGGTGGGGTGTGACTCATCTCCTTCTGAAATGTACCTTTGCGAAACAGGTCTGAGAGATGCTGTTGTTTTTGTCAAAATTTGACCCAAGTAGCCATGTGACACAGGACTCTGTGCTCTACCATCTGCTCCTGCGTTGCATGTCGAGACAAACATTGACTGCGCCTACAGGACCATCACCTCAGTGAAAGATGCTCTTTGGTCTGCATGAAACCTGTTGGTCTTTCAGTGCAAAGAGTTGACCTTAACTGAGTGTTGCAGACTGGATATATTCCAAGGTCCAGGACAATGTGCTGAGGGAGGCTCTCAAGCTTGTGGCAATTGTCACCAAGTTGCAGTGGAGAAAGACCACCATCTAAGGTCATTTTGCGGAAGTTTAACAGAGTGCGTTCAGTTATCAAATCATTCCCCTCTCCCCATTGCCTCAAAATGTCATTATTTTCTACCTGCATGATTAAAAATGCCCTTGTTCTTTGCAACTTCACAGTAGCTCTGAGTTGTAAGATTCCAACATATCATTTTTGTTTCTTTTTCTATGTTGTTAAGATGGTACAGAATAGAATTAACTTTTTGTGAGTACTTACGCATAATTATTTTATGAATAAAGTGTACTTCTGCAATAAAACCGTGATCTTTAGGATCCACTTGACCTAAAACCATTGGATAAAAATAATTACCCCCACATTGAAAATACTGGACTCTGAAATAATACATGGTTTGCCTGAAACTTGTTGGTCTTCCAGAACAAGGAGTTGACCCCAACTGAGTGTTGCAGCCTGGCACATTCCAAGGTCCAGGACTACATGCTGAGGGAGGCACTAAAGCTTGGGGCAACTGCCTTCAAGGCCTAATGGGGAAAGAGCACTGTCTGAGGTCCTCCTGCTGAAGGTAAATCAGTTATCAGACCCTCCCAATTCCTTAAATATATGTAAATATTAGTATTGTATGTGGAAGAGAGGTCTTTGTTTGTTTGGATAGAGTCAAAGTCTAATGTTTTATTTATTTACATGACATGCAACTGTACAGAACCGAACTGCTTTTGCAACAATGTTTAAGGTTTGCATAAAGGTTTCTAGCTCGGGTGCCAGTTGCCATAGTTGTGGGTATTTTCGTTAGGCTGGAAAGTTGATTTGCAGATGTTTCGTCCCTGTTGAGGTGACATATTCAATGCTTTGGACCATCCTGTGAAATGCTGCTGTCCTGTGTCATCTGGAATTTATTGGTTCCGTTCCTGCTGCTACTGTCCATTGCAGTGGTCAATGAGTGCTACAATTCTGGAAATTCTCTGGCAGTCTTCTGTTTAGCTTGTCCTATGATCATTGCGTTGTCCCAGTTGAATTTGTGGTGCTTGTCATCTGTGTGTATGGCTACTAGGGACAGCTGCTTGTGGCATTTAGTAGGTGGTTGGTGTTTCTGGATGTGGTTTGCTAGTTGTCTCCCTGTTTTTCCTATATAGTGTTTTGTGCAGTCTTTGCATGGAATCTTGTAAATTACATTCGTCTTGCACACGGTGATTTGAAGAGTGTGGTGCTGGAAAAGCACAGCTGGTCAGGCAGCATCCGAGGAACAGGAGAATTGACATTTCAGGCATAAGTCCTTCATCAGAAATGAAGAATCAGGAATGCCTCATTCCTGATGAAGGGCTTATGCCCAAAATGTCGATTCTCCTGCTCCTCAGATGTTGCCTGATCAGCTGTGCTTTTCCAGGACCACACTCTTCAACTCTGATCTCCAGCAACTGCAGTCCTCACTTTCTCCTCCTTGCACATTGTGGGTATATGACCTTTTGTTCTGGTGAGTTGTTGTCTGAATGTGGCTGTCGGTGTATAGGCTGTCATGGATCTGAGTAGTCAGAGAAGTCTGGTTGTTAGTACCCAGGGGTTTTTTATATAAAGTAGCATGACTCGTGTGTTGGGTCGTGGCATGTCCTTGTCGTGTTGTTTGTCTGTTAGGCATCTGCGGATGAAGTTGCGGGGATATCCATTCCCATTGAAGACTCTGTACAGGCATTCTTCTTCTTCCCTTCATAGGTCAGGTGTGCTGCAGTCTGTTATAGCCCTTTTTTATATGGTCCTAATGCACCTTCTCTTGTGTGTGTATTCAGGTGGTTGCTGTTGTAGTTCAGGATCTGGTCAGTGTTTGTGGTGCATTCACCGTTCTGTGTTCTTTCTATTGTCACACCCAAGAATTGAAGTTGGTTGTTGGTTTCCTCCTCTCTCGTAAATTTGATCCCTGTGAGAATGGTGTTGATAATCCAGTGTGTGTTCTCAATCTTTGTTCTCTTAATAATTACAAAACATCATCTGTGTATCTGATCCAGAGTTTGGGTCAGATTTGTGGGATGGCTGTTTGTTCCAGAATTTGCATCACTTCTTCTGCTTTGAACCCTGAGATGGGTGAGCCCATACGTGTCCCATTGATCTGTTCATGTATTTAAGTTGGTGAATGGGAAGTGTGTCCTCAAGCACAGGTCTACTAGTTTGAGTGTGCAGTCCATGTTGATTGGCTCCCTGTCGTGTCATCTGTTCTGTTTTTCCAGGAGTTTGGCTATTAATTCTCTGGCTAGAGTTTTGTCAATTGAAATGGACAATGCTGTTACAACAAACGGGATCATTGCTTCGTCCTTGTCGATGTTTAAGTTACTGATGTTGTCTTGGAATTCCTATGACGATTGTATACGGTGTTTGGAACCGCTGATAAGATGTTTCAGTTTTTGTTGGAGTTCTTTTGCCAGCTTATGTGATGGAATTCCTTAAAGTGCCACACGGGGTCTAAGTGGTATGTCTGGTTTGTGTACCTTGGGTAATCTGTTAAATCTTGGGGTGTTGTTGCCTTCTGGTTTTATCCTTTTCATACTTCCAAATACTGACTCCTATTACAGAGGGAGTATGACCCCAAGCCACAGCTAACCAACAGAATAAACAACACACTACAAAAAAAAACAGACTGATAACCAGGATTGACTTACTAAGGATGTAACCAGATTGAAACCTGCAACCCATTCTAAAAGATGAAAGACTTAACAGCAATCTCGGTTGTTCAATATATCGCGACAGTGTACGACACTATGGTTTTTTGCTTTAAATTCTGTCTCCCATGATTCTACTCCACTAATTACCTGACGAAGGAACAGCACTCCAAAAGCTGGTACTTCCAAATAAACCTGTTGAATTATAACTTGGTGTTGTGTGACTTTTTAACTTTGTCCACCCCAGTCCAACAATAGCTCCTCCACATTTATGGCCCCGTAAATGGCATCCCCTGGCGGCGGGAACCGAGATCTCAGCCTCTTTCTCCTCCCTTCTCCTGATTGGTTTGCTAAGGGGTCTGAGAGAAAGAGATAGAAAAGGAAGCATTTCAAATCTACACTAACCTTCACTGGGTAGGAGGGAGCTCAGTTAGATTAGTTAATACAGGGGAAATTGGGATACAGGGAGCAGAGGTTTGGATGAATTTACCCAAAACGATGCTGGACCTGCTCAGAGGCTGAGCTCAGGACCTTTAGGCCATTTCCTTAAACAGACAAAGCTCTCCAGTTGGGGTTTGGAAATCTCAGGAATAGAAACATCTTTTGAATGGTTCTTCCCCCATGTAGATCCCCTGGCAAATATGGATCTCATGATCCATGTCTCAAAAACAGATCATCTGGTCACGATCATATGACAATTTACGGGAGCTCGTTGAACACACGTTGTCGCTTAATGTTTGCTGCATTACAAACTATTTTGCTTTGGTTTTCACAGTGGAAGACACTGGTATCATTCCAACATTAACAGGTAATGCAGAGGTTATAGGAAAGGAGGTACTTAGAACTATCATGAGGGAGAAAATATCACAGAATCCCTACGATGTGGAAGCAGGCCATTCAGCCCATCGAATCCACACCAACTCCTCTGAAAAGCATCCCAACCAGACCCACCCCGATCCCTGTAACCCTGCATTTACCAAAGCTAATTCATCCAACCTTTGGATTGTGGAAGAAAACCAGAGCACCCGGAGGAATCCCACACAGACATGGAGAGAATGTGCAAACTCCACACAGACATTTACCTGTGGCTGGAATCAAACCCAGGTTCCTGGTGTTGTGAGACAGCATAGCTAACCATTGAGCGTCCATGCTGCCACACGTGCTGGGCAAACTATTGGGTTTGGGTGCAGACAATATCCCACTTTGAAGGAAGTGGTAGCAGAGATGGTGCATCCATTGGTTATAATATTCCAAAATACCTGGATGTGGGAAAGGTTCTAGTGGATTGGATAAATGCTTATTGAAAAAGAGAGGGAGGCAGAATGCAGGAAACTATAGACTAGTTAGTTTAATATCTGTAATTAGGAAATTGTCAGAATCCATTATTCAGGAAGCAATTACAGGACATTTGGAAAGTCAAAATACAATCTGTCAAGTGTCTGAATGGGTTTTGTGTGTAAGTGCAATGATTCAGTGAAAACAATATTGTGCAAAATAATTTTATTCAATATTTCCACCACCAGGAAGAACACTCATATGGTCAGAGAATCAGGAACAAGGAAGGCCCGATAGGAGCAATGCTTATGTGAATGAAAAGGTGGAGTGGGAGGGGTCGGGATGAAATCAAAATACAGTTGGACGAGGAAATAAAGCACCCCACCTCCACCCACAACCCCCTCCCCCCCATCAAAACCTGTGCGGGTGCCCAACTCGGCATCGAGAGCATCATTGACGGACGCCACATGCTCCCTCTCCAAGGACATCTGGGCTTGAACATAGCCGTGGAAGAGGGACAGACAGTCAGCTGAAATGAACCCCTCCAAGGCCTGCCGTCTAGACACGTTCATGCCTGCCTGGCCAGGCACAGGAACAGATCCACAAGGAGACCCTCAGACCTGTCTGCACTCCTCTGCAACAGATGCCCGACGACCAGGAGCATGGGGCTGAAGTGCAACCAAAAACAGAGCAAAAAATTCTTCAGGTAACTGAAAAGGGCGTGCAAATGCCCACAACCAATATACATATGGTCCATGGACTCCAGAGCACCGCATAGCAAACAGATGTCTGCAAGTTTTTATTAAGGATAAATCATATTTGACTAATTTGAAGATATAACAAGCAATATAAATAATGGAGGTGTTGAAGATATTGTATATCTGAACTTCCAGAGGCATTTGATAATTTGACAAAGTAAAATCACATGAGGTCACGTGTAATATATTAGCTTAGATAGAGGATTGGCTAACCATCAAAAAGCAATTGGGATAAATGGGTCTTTTTTATGGCAGATAGGATGTAACTGGTGGGGTGCCACAGGATTCAGTCTTTCAGCCCCAATGATTTTCAATCTATATTAATAACTTGAATGCGTGGTAGAAAGTACCATGGCCAAGTTTGCAGAAGAAACTAAAACAGATGGTAAGTTGTAATAAAGAAATAAGACATTTACAAATGGTTGTGAGTGGGTTTGGTAAATAGATCAAAATGTGGCACACAGAGTTTAACATGAATAAGTGAGAGATCACCCATTTTATTTGGAGGAATAGAAAAGCAATCTATGATCTAAATAGAGAGAAACTTCAGAGTGCTTCAATTTGAGGGATCTGGGTGTTGTGCATGAATCACAGAAATTAGGCATAGCATGTAATAAGGAAAGCAAATGGAATTTAGGTACTTATTGAATAGAGTATAAAAGTAGTGTTGCTGTAAATGCACAACGCATGAATGAGATGTCACCTGGAGTATTGCATATAATTTCACCTGGAGTACTCTATACTTGAGCAGGAATGCAGTTTGTCGAAAAGTGTAGCACTGGAAAAGCACAGTAGGTCAGGCAGTATCTGAGGAGCAGAAAAATCAACGTTTCAGGCTTATACATTAAACGTCGATTCTCCAGTTCCTCGGATGCTGCCTGACCTGCTGAGCTTTTCCAGCGCCACACGTTCGACTCTGATCTCCAGTATCTGCAGTCCTCACTTTTTTCAGGGATATAGTTAGATTAGAGGTAGTTCAGAGGAGGTTCACTGCATTGATTCCAGAGGTGAGCATTTGATTTATGAAGAGAGGTTGAGCAGTTTAGGCCTGTACTGTCTAGAATTTTGATCAATGAGAGGAGCTCTAAGTGATTAAAGAGGATTGTCAAAGTAGATGTAGTATAGATGTTTCCCCTTGTGGCAATCTAGAATGAGCGGTCATAGTTTTAGGAAAGAGGGGTAACAGATTTCAAACAGAGATCAGGAGAAATTATTTCTCTCAAAGGGTAGTGAATCTGTAGAATTCACTATCACAATGTGGTGGATGCTGGGACTTCAGTAAATTTAAGGGGGAAATAGATTTTTAATTAGTAATAGATTCAAGGGTTATGGGGAGTGGGCAGGGAATTGAAGTTGAGCTCAGCCACGGTCATATAAAATGGCATAACAGGCAGGAAGGGCTGAATTGCCTACTCCTGCTTCTAGTTCTTATTTACTTATTACAACAGGGACCATATTTCAAAAAGTACATATTGTAAAGTATGTCAGACAGACTGAGATTGTGCAAGTTGATAAATTAATTTATTTCTTACATGAGGAAATGTTCTGCTTCCTGTGACCTGGAGTAAATATACCAGCCCACAGGGACATATTGTGTACAGGACTCTTACTACAGGATTCTAAGTATTTTAGTGAATATGAAAACACCATGACGACAAATCAGGTAGATTAAGTCAAGCAAACAAATTTGATTTACTGCAAGTAATAACTCTACACAGCAGATTGATGTAACAATAGCCAGGCTGCAACACAATATTTTGCTTATCTTGCATCAAAGTTCTGAATTAACCAAAATAATAAAGAATTCATGACTCAAGTTCTTTACCAGGACCTGAAATGAATCTCAGAAGATGTAAAAGTAAACATATCACACTGTTATTACATCAAGGTTTGAAGGGCTGAGGGAACTCTGGTCTGTCGAGCCTCACCCCCAACTCACTCACCATATCCAGGACAGCAGTCCTCCCAGACAGGAGAGTACAAACATACTACTCAAACACCTGTCACTTGAAGAAGATCTGCCTATAATGCACATCACCAACTAAAGTAGTATAATGTTATCTCGTACCAAATCCTGGCAGTCAAGTACATGACCTTGCCCTGTCCCTAACTTTGTAATGCCTAGCCCCTTATCTCATTCAGATCTCTGTACTGCTCCAGTTCTTACCTTTTGTATATCTTTCTACCTTTCACCGAGCCATTGGCAGCCACATCATTCAAGTTTCATCCTTCACAATTCCCCCCTTAAACCTTTCTGCATCTTTATCTCTCTTCTGTCCTTTAAGAATCTCCCTAAATTCAACTAATGCCATAATTTTGGTGACACCCCCTCCTAATACCTCTTTCTTTATCTCTGAATTAATTTTTGTCTGATCATATCCCTTTGAAACACTTTGGTTTTACTATATTCAAGTGCTCTACAGATACAAGCTGCTGTCCTCAAAATCCCTCCAATCCTTGAGCTTACCCAGGTACTTACCCGAAAATAAAGCCACAAGATTCCACAGGTTTGATTAAACAACAAACTTTATAGTACAAAGTTAAAAAAAATTGACAATATTGACGTAAATTACATTCGAACATCCAACATTAACATGAGCTAAAAATGTGACATAGAGAGATCAATCAGAGGTCATCAATAGCAAATGAAAACAAGATAGATTCCTCAGAAACCGCACCAAATGTTAATGACACAGTGGGTCATGAAATCTAACTAAAGTTTACAAAGATTTCCAATTTTGTCTCATTCAAAGTCCGAGATTTAAAACTTTAAAAGGCCACTCTGTGACAGGCTGCGTCAACTACAGCTCATATGCTGGAATGTCACCCTTCTTTCTGAGACTTCACTTCCCAAGCTTCTTGAAATTGCACTCGAACTCTTCTTCATGGGCACAACTCCAGCTTTCTTGCAGACAGACAGCAGCTTCACTGAGCAAGAGTGAAGCCTTTCTAACCACTGATTATCTGATTACTTTCTTGGTCAGAGTGACAATCAGTGAGTGACTTGTACCTGCACTGGAAGGATACTGTGTTTATACAGGAACTTCTCAGATATATCTATATCTTCACATGGTGATGTTTAGTGATTTGGTCAAATATTAAATTGACCTTCTTGAAACAATTGGCCTGATGGAAGGAGAGGTTTGAGATAGACAATGCTTTGGAACAACAGCCCTCCGTGTTAGCACTGTGTGAACACAGGCAGCCCTCAGTGCAACAGAAGAGGTGATTCAGCTCCAAGACCATGTTAAGACGTTGGTATCTGGTGAGAGAGGAAGTGGGGGTGGAACAATCCTGAAACAAATCATACTGGAAGGGTTTTTCTCCTGTGTGGGTTCATTAATGTTCCAACCAATGTGATTATCAAAACAATTTTACGACAAAACTCACATACGAGACTCTTCCATGTGTGAGTGTATTGATGAATCAGGAGGCATGCTGACTATATGAAAGCCTTGTCACACACTTCACACCTGAAGGGTTAATCCCCTCTGATTCTAGATCCTCTCATGGAGCCAAGTTTCCATGATGCCAAGAACCATTTGTTTTAAACCTCACATTTGAGGGGTTCTTTCCCTGTGTGAATCCTCTGGTGCATCAGGAGCCGCGTAGATGTTGGAAAAGCTTTAACACAAACCTCACATTTGAAGGGTTTCTCCCCTGTGTGGATTGTCTGATGGACCAAGAGGCTTGATAACTGAGTAAAAGCTTTGCTACACACCTCACATGTGAATGGTTTCTCCCCTGTGTGAATGCGTTGATGTACGCAGAGATTCGATGACCGTGAGAATGCTTTGTCACATACCTCACACTTGAATGGTTTTTCTCCTGTGTGAATACGCTGGTGTATGCGGAGGGTCGATAACTTTGAGAATGATCTGTCACACACCTCACAGGTGAGCAGTTTCTCCCCTGGGTGAACTCTCTGGTGTGCCCGGAGTTGGTGGGCAAGGACATTGGTCAACTTTGAGAATGACTTGTTGCACATCTCACAAGCGAATGGTTTTTCTCCAGTGTGAATGCGTTGATGTACACGGAGGTTTGATGTCCGCGAGAATGTTTTGTCACACACTTCACACTTAAATGGTTTCTCCCCGGTGTGGATGCGTTGGTGTGCACGGAGATTTGACGACTGCGAGAAGGATTTGTCACAAACCTCACATGTGAATGGTTTCTCTCCTGTGTGGCGATGTTGGTGCTCAAGCAGTGTGGATGAATGCGAGAATGATTTGTCACAGACCTCACATGTGAAGGGTTTCTCCCCAGTGTGAGTGCGTTGGTGAGCACGGAGGTTTGATGACATTGAGAATGATTTATTACACACCTCACATGTGAATGGTTTCACTCCAGTGTGAATACGTTGGTGTCTGCGGAGGTTTGATGATATTGAGAATGATTTCTCACATACCTCGCATGTGAATGGTTTCTCACCTGTGTGAATGCGCTGGTGTTCGAGCAAAGTCCATGACTGTAAGAATGACCTGTTACACACCTTGCATGTAAAGGGTTTTTCCCCTGTATGAATGCTTTGGTGTTTGCGCAGATTTGAACACTTCAAGAACGATTTGTTGCATACCTCACATGTGAATGGTTTCTCCCCAGTGTGGATGCGTAGATGACTGCGTAGGTTCGATGATGTTGAGAATGATTTGTTGCAAACCTCACACCTGAATGGTTTCTCTCCCGTGTGGATACGATGGTGTTCAAGGAGGGTTGATGAATGCAGGAAAGATTTGTCACAAACATTGCACTTCAATGGCTTCCTCCCAGAGTGAATGCGGTGGTGTTTCATGGGCTTCAAAGACGGCCCAAACGCTTGGTTGCTCATCTCACACTTCAGTACGTTCCCTTCTACGGAGATGCCTGAAAAAGGTACACCTTGTAAATGAGGAAATCTCACGGCCTCAGATTTCAGCACTGTATTCACAATGTTTGTGTTGTACCACGTCTAAACAATTGATTAAAAACAAATGGGTCTCTTGCGAAATGATGGTGTGTACCTACGTCTGAGCTAGGAAGTCAGGCTTCACCTGCACCAGAATATGGAATAATTTCTTTGAATGGTTTATTTAGAAAATATCGAATGGATGATTGAAGCTGTCATCACACTTGGAGCCACTCACACTTCTCCCAGCCTCACCCTGATTGAACACCCACATCCGAATCTTAGAAAGGTTGGTTCTGATGGAAAGCGCCACATCATTGACCAGTTTCAGGTCTGATCATATGTCAAAACTCCCCTGACCTTATTTCCAGAGGATGGTTTCATTGCCCAACTTGAGCAATGCTGTGAAGGTACTGGCTGTCTTCCACAGTTGTGCAGTTGCTCCTTGGGTCTATCTGCTGTGTTTATCTTCTCTGTAATGTCTGGTGTAGTACAGTGCAATCTTTCTGTAAAATAGGAAAAGGAAACATGATTTCCTCCTACAACCTCTCCTCATTTGCTGAAGGACTGACTCCTCAGTGACAGACTGTTCCACAGTGTGTGTCAGTCTGCTATTCCCTGTGTGGGGGTATCAGATAAAAGTACTTCCTTTTTCTTCACTTTTCTGTGACACACCCACTGTTTCCAGCAGGGACACTGGATAGAGACCAGGACTGTTCTCCCTAGAGCATTGGAGGCTGAGGGGTGAGCTTATAGAGGTTTATAAAATTATGAAGGGCATGGATAAAGTAAATAGACAAGGTCTTTTCCCTGGGGTGGTGAGTCCAGAACTAGAGGGCATAGGTTTAGGGTGAGAGGGGAAAAATTTAAAAGGGACCGAAGGGGCAACTTTTTCACACAGAGGGTGGTGTGTGCATGAAATAAGCTGCCAGAGGATGTGGTGAAGGCTGGTACAGTTACAGCATTTAAAAGGCATTTGGATGGGTATATGAACAGGAAGAGTTTAGAGGGATATGGGCTAAGTACTGGCAAATGGGACTAGATTAGGTTAGGATATCTTGTCGGCATGGATGAGTTGGACCGAAGGGTCTGGTTCCGTGCTGTACATCTCTGTATGACTCAATGACAAGACAATGTGGCTACTTCACCCAGACCCCATCTTCCCAGGCACCAGGAGGACAAAGGAAAAGACAGTTGGGTGAAGAATAAAACGAGCTCTTGTTTCAGTATGATCTCAATTTGTGTTCGTAAAGACCAGCTTTTGCTACAGAGCATATCTTTAATGTAACAAACACATAAAATTTAAGACATTTTGAAATATGTTTTATAAAATCAAACGAAAACAGAAAATGTTTAGATTGTCCTAAGTCTTTTTCCAAGGGTAGTGGTGTCCAAAACTAAAAGTCATAGGTTTAAGGTGAGAGGGGCAAGATTTAAAAGGGATCTAGGGGGCAACATTTTCATAAAGAGGATGCTGCAAGTATGGAAGGATCTGCTAGAGGAAGTGGAGGAGACTGGTACAATTATAACATTTAAAAGGCACTTGGACGGGTGTATGAATAGGAAGGGTTTAGAGGGATACAGGCCAAGTCCTAGCAAATGGAACTACATTAATTCAGGATATCTGGCTGGTATGGACAAGTTAGACCGAAGAGTCTGTTTCCATGTAGTACATCTCAATGACTCTATAAGTGTTTTGGTGGTCGTGAAAAGCTCTATTTAAATAAAACCATTTTTCTTGTTTTCTGAAGTTACACAGCTAGGGTGGCAGGCGGTCTTGCAAGGATTTGTAAAAGACAGGATACATCCGGATCTCAACACACCACAGAGAACTGACCATTTCCAGCCCCTAGGATAATAACCAGCTCCCAACACACCCAAAATATACATAACTTAATAGAAAATCAACAAGAATCATCAGACACTTTGCACTCCCAAATAATGACACCTCACCTGCTCATATTCAGGAATAAGCTATCAACAAAACTCAGCCTGGAAATCAGAGGGAAATGCTTCCAATAAACACACTCAATATCTAACACACAGCTCCAGTCAAACAGTTCAGCACAAAGGACCGAGTAAACAGCTCTCTCAGCTGGATCTTCTCACACAGTATAAGGGACATTTCCACCCCTGATTACCCACAGGATAGTCAGACTGCCTGAAGATTGGTGTGGATATTATGGGATACAATTTGTATAAAAGCTGCTCCTTCACTCACCATCTCCTCACTTGGTTTTCAGTCCCTATAGGAAGTGAACCAGCTCTGGAAGAGGAAGAGGAGACAATGGGCAGAGTGGGTGGGCTCTCTGATTGACGTCTCTCACAGTCAATCCAAATATTTCTGGAGCAACATGAGTTTCCTGAAACTTGGGAAACTGACCGCGGAAAGGGAGGTGACTTTGAGCAGCAGATCAGGTGGGGATTTAAACTTGTCATTGTCCCATCTGAATAAAACCTCACTTATTGCAGCTGCTGTCACAGTTCCCCTGGTAAATGAGAGAGATTTCCAATGTGGGAATAGCATTCTTCATGCTCGGAGGTTTCAAACTGACAACATCAGTGTGGAATGTGTATCCTCAGACGTCTTTGACAGCCAAAGCAGCGATGATAGCATGCAGTGGTGGGATCAGCAGGTGCACAGGAGAACGGGACAAATGGGACTCAATGGAACCTATGAGGGAAAAGGAATAGAAGGATCTGCTAATAGGGTGAGATGAAGAGGAGGTGAAACATAAATACCAGCATAGACCACTTGGCCTGTTTCTCAGTAATTCAATAAATATAACTTTCTGTGGTTGGATTTGAATTTTGAATCTCTGGATTGATAACCCAGCACCACAGCAATTCAACCATCGTACGTGGAGATGCATTTATTGAAATGTCTTTTAGAATATTTTTTAAAGATTTCACCTAATGGCCTCAACCTTTCCCAAAAGCCTGGGCTTGGATTTAATAGTCTTAGGGCGTGCAGTCTGAGTGCAGTATATCTAATTTCCCAGGATAAACCAAGAACCCTTCAATCAGCGCCTAACATATCTTGCACAGTATGCTTTCTTCAAATAATTCCAGAAATCAAGGGGAGAAATTTCCACTAAATAAACATTTCTCCATTTTTTAAATATTCAATACTCTAAGGTTAGCTGGTGTTCACTGATATTTGAGCTGACAGTGAATTGATAACCCATTTTTCACTCCACCCTGTTGTCTTTTCTACTGACCTCAGAGCACCTGGGAAGATGGCAGTCTGGGTGGAGGAAAGAAAGTATCCTCCTTGTCTGTTCCAGGTCAGCACAGGTATTCAGTTTCTTAACATCTGCTTTATCATTTGTAACAAGACAGCTTCATGGAAGGAAAGTGTGAGATGATCACAGTCACTGATGCTGGAGAAACATCAACACACTCACACAGGAGAGAAACTACTTACCTGTGAGGTCAACAAGAAATTATTCTTACATTCAGTAGCTGTGAAACGTTTCAGAGAACATCTCCAGGACATCCATGCCACCCAACCCCAACCCCCCGTGGCCGAACACTTAACTCCCCCTTCCACTCCGCCAAGGGCATGCAGGCCTGGGCCTCCTCCACTGCCACTCCGTTTCCACCTGATGCCTGGAGGAAGAATGCCTCATCTTCCACTTCAGGTCCGCCATCAATATGGATTCCATCAGTTTCCTCATTTCCCCTCCCCCCAACTGACCCCAGTTCCAACCTTCCAGCTCAGCAACATCCTCATGAACTGTCCTACCTGTCCATCTTCCTTTCCACCTATCCACTCCACCCTCCCCTCCAACCTATCACCATTACCCCCACCTCCATCTACTTATTGCACTTCCAGCTACCTTCCCCCCAGCCCCATCCCTGAGGCTCCCAGCCTCATTCCTGTTGAAGGGCTTTTGCCTGAAATGTCGATGTTCCTGCTCCCCAGATGCTGCCTGACCTACTGTACTTTTCCAGCATCACACTCTTGACTGCAGACAATACAGTTGAGTTGCCATGCTGCTGGATTAAGAAACTAGAGGTGAATTTAACTCCATCATGGAAAGTTACATGGAACTACAGTCAGAAACAGGCCATTCAGCCCAACTGGTCCATGCTGGTGTTTGTGCTTCACACCAGCCTTCTTCCACCCTCTTCATCTCACCCTATCAGCAGATCCTTCTGATACTTTCTCCCTTAAAAACATCTTCTTCACCATTATCACTCCACGTTGTGACATTAATTTTTTTCTGGAATACGAACAAAATAAAATATTAAATTTTAAACTTTGTTTTGAAAAATGTTACCTTTCAGGGAAGACAGCGTGGCACAACTGCTTCGTAGGGTATCTCCAGTCTGACACAACTTAGGTGTTTCTAAACTGCCCTCTTAAGTGCTCAAGCAAACAATAATAAACAATCAGTACAAAATCCAGTAATAAGAGTTAAAAATCACACAACACCAGGTTATAGTCCAACAGGTTTAATTGGAAGCACACTGGCTTTCGGAGCGCTGCTCCTTCATCAGGTGATTGTGGAGGACACAATTCTAAGGCACAGAATTTATAGCAAAAATTTGCAATCGAGGATAAAGCGGATGAGTTGTAGGATGGTGTTTGGAGATTGGCAGTTGTTGGTGTTGAGCACTGAGGCTGTTGCAGCGATGCCATCATTGTGGGGGATGCTGGTGTAGAGTGCTGAAACATCCATTGTGACAAGGAATGTTCCCGGTTCGACTGGTCAGTGGGTGCTGAGTTTCTGTAAGAAATCCATAGTGTCACGACAGAAGCTGGGGATCCCCTGTACAATACGTTTTAAGATTCCTTCAACATAGCCGGAGAGATTCTCACACAGGGTCCCGTTGTCTGATACGATGGGACGTCCTGGTGTGTTGGGTTTGTGTACCTTTGGAAGGCAGTAGAAGTCGCCTACACGAGAAATACGTGGGATGAGGGTGCATAAGGAATTCTGAAGGACTGGATCCAAAGTTCTGATCAGTATGTTTAATTCACGGGTGTGTTCCTTGGTCGGATCAGCTGGTAGTTGCCTGTAGGTGTTCCTGGTTGTTCAGGTGTTGGTATACTTCCTTGCAGTAATCTGTTCTATTCTGAATGACAATGGCTCCTCCTTTATCTGCTGGTTTAATGACAATGTTGTGAATAGTTTTGAGAGCCTGGATGGCATTGCATTGTGAATGGGTGATGTTTTGCTCTACCTTGTGGGTACGGCTGATGAATCTGGCATTTATGTATTTCTTGACGGTTTGAGCGTACATGTCAAGCCCAGGGCTGTGGCCCTCCGGTGGGGTCCAGGTTAACACCTTCTTTTGTCGCTCCTCTACAGATCCCTGTGATGAATGTTCCAGTTCATCAGTGGGCTCAGTGGGATCACTGCTGGCACCTTGAAAGAATTCACAGAGTCTCATTCATCTGATGAACTCCGCCATGTCTGCTGCAAGAACCAACAGGTCCATTTTGGTGGTGGGACAGAACATGAGACCCCTCAGGATGCCCTGAGGCATGGTACATTGGAGAAACCGAGCAAAGGCAATGACAACAGATGAATGGGCACCGCACAACAATCAACAGACAGGAGTGTTCCCTCCCAGTTGGGGAATACTTCAGTGGTCCAGCACATTCGACCTCGGACCTTTATGTGATCATCCTCCAAGGTAGCTAAGTTCAGTACCCACAGGGAAGGCCTCAACCGGGACCTTGGGTTCATGTCACATTACAGGTGACCACCATTGCACTATACACACACACAGGCACTCCTATACACAGACACGCACACAGACACTCAGACACACCCTTACAGACACACACACTCACACATGCATCCTTTCAGAGACTTAGACCACTCTACACTCATGCACACACATATGCACTCTCTCTCACAACCACTCCACCCCAGACACGCGTGCACACACTCCCACACTCACATATGCACCCCCTCAAAGACTTAAGACACTCTACACTCACTACACACACATATACACACTCTCTCACACTCACAACCCCCAACCCAGACAGACAGACACACAAGAACAAAGAACCACATGCACACATATATTTTGTGGGGTGAATTTGTACTTGCAGAGTTACATTGTACTTTGCTCAAAAACTGCATGAATTCATGTAAAACTCTGTTATCTCATTTTTTAGATTAGAATCAATCTAAACATCATGGTTTAGACAGAGAACACAGGGGGCTAACACCACCAACATATTGTCCAGCTAACATCAGTTGTTACAGATAACCTGAGAATGCAACTTTTAAAAAAAGGTTTTGTGATTTACACATGAAAGGAGTGAAACTATCGTGGTATTCGAACAGAAGAAAGACTCAACAGGTATTTTTCAATGTATAATTTCAGTTACATCACACTGTAAATTTTTGCTATAAATTCTGTGCCTTAGAATTGTGTCCTCCAGTATCACCTGATGAAGGAGCAGCGCTCCGAAAGCTAGTGTGCTTCCAATTAAACCTGTTGGACTATAACCTGGTGTTGTGTGATTTTTAACTTTAAAATGTGTTGCTGGAAAAGCGCAGCAGGTCAGGCAGCATCCAAGGAACAGGAGAATCGACGTTTCGGGCATAAGCCCTTCTTCAGGAATAAGCTCCTGCTCCTTGGATGCTGCCTGACCTGCTGCGCTTTTCCAGCAACACGTTTTTAAGCTCTGATCTCCAGCATCTGCAGTCCTCACTTTCTCCTAGTTGATTTTTAACTTTGTACGCCCCAGTCCAACAGCGCCATCTCCAAATCATCAGTAATAAGAGGGAGGTCAGAGTAATCCGGACAATCCCGACATTGTGTCAGAATAAAATGGAAGAGGAAAGAGGCTGCGATACCGTTTACTTGGCGGGGCTGCCATTTTCAGGGGCGCACCTCCAGCTGACAGCCGCTGGGGCTCGAGCTCTCACATTCGAATTCCCGAAAGATCGACGCCAACCGTCTGTGCGCGGATCAGAACTACAACTCCTGGCATGCACCGCGAGCTCTCCCCCCACCGCTCCCCGATTCTATGCCGCCGCCCCTCACCGCGCAGCCCACATGCAGCATGGGTAATGTAGTTCGGAGTGGGATTGTGAGCGGTTTGGATGAGTTGAGCTGAGTCCCTGTGGGACCTCCGTGAAGGGGGAGCTTTCTGGGTTTGGGGCTGCAATTCAGTCATGTTTGAGGAGATGGTCTGTCCCTCCCTCCATCAAACACAGGAAGGTACCTCCAGAGAAAATCTCTCCAACATTTTCTCACCAGATGTGAGTTTTTGCTGCAACGTCCGAGATACTTTCGCAAGATTTTGGGACAGATCTGATAAATGTCGACATCTATTCTTTGATCAGAGATATTATTGTCTCAATATAATGCATTTTAACATTAATTACAGGAATATTTCTGTAAAGAAAACCCGCTCTAACATTCACCGCGATGTGGAAGTTGTGGGCACGGCTTGAAAAGAGACATAGTCAGCATTATTATGGACCAGGTAAAAACAATGACTGCAGATGCTGAAAACCAGATTCTGGATTAGTGGTGCTGGAAGAGCACAGCAGTTCAGGCAGCATCCAACGAGCAGCGAAATCGACGTTTCGGGCAAAAGCCCTTCATCAGGAATAAAGGCAGTGAGCCTGAAGCGTGGAGAGATAAGCTAGAGGAGGGTGGGGGTGGGGAGAGAGTAGCACAGAGTACAATGGGTGAGTGGGGGAGGAGATGAAGGTGATAGGTCAACGAGGAGAGGGTGGAGTGGATAGGTGGAAAAGGAGATAGGCAGGTCGGACAAGTCAAGGAGACAGTAACTGAGCTGGAAGTTTGGAACTAGGGTGAGGTGGGGGAAGGGGAAATGAGGAAACTGTTAAAGTCCACATTGATGCCCTGGGGTTGAAGTGTTCCGAGGCGGAAGATGAGGCGTTCTTCCTCCAGGCGTCTGGTGGTGAGGGAGCGGCGGTGAAGGAGGCCCAGGACCTCCATGTCCTCGGCAGAGTGGGAGGGGGAGTTAAAATGTTGGGCCACGGGGGCGGTGTGGTTGATTGGTGCGGGTGTCCCAGAGATGTTCCCTAAAGCACTCTGCTAGGAGGCGCCCAGTCTCCCCAATGTAGAGGAGACAGCATCGGGAGCAACGGATACAATAAATGATATTAGTGGATGTGCAAGTAAAACTTTGATGGATGTGGAAGGCTCCTTTAGGACCTTGGATAGAGGTGACGGAGGAGGTGTGGGCGCAGGTTTTACAGTTCCTGCGGTGGCAGGGGAAAGTGCCAGAATGGGAGGGTGGGTTGTAGGGGGGTGTGGACCTGACCAGGTAGTCACGGAGGGAACGGTCTTTGTGGAAGGTGGAAAGGGGTGGGGAGGGAAATATATCCCTGGGAGTGGGGTCTGTTTGGAGGTGGCGGAAATGTCAGCAGATGATTTGGTTTATGCGAAGGTTGGTAGGGTGGGAGGTGAGCACCAGGGGCATCTGTCCTTGTTTCGGTTGGAGGGGTGGGGTCTGAGGGCGGAGGTGCGGGATGTGGACGAGATGCGTTGGAGGGCATCTTTAACCACATGGGAAGGGAAATTGCGGTCTCTAAAGAAGGAGGCCATCTGGTGTGTTCTGTGGTGGAACTGGTCCTCCTGGGAGCAGACCGGGCAGAGGCGGAAGAATTGGGAATTGGGATGTCATTTTTGAAAGAGGTAGGTGGGAAGAGGTGTAATCCAGGTAGCTGTGGAGTCGGTGGGATTTGTAAAAAATGTCAGTGTCAAGTCGGTCGTCACTAATGGAGATGGAGAGGTCCAGGAAGGGGAGGGAGGTGTCAGAGATGGTCCAGGTAAATTTAAGGTCAGGGTGGAATGTGTTGGTGAAGTTGATGAATTGCTCAACCTCCTCGCGGGAGCACGAGGTGGCGCCAATGCAGTCATCAATGTAGCGGAGGAAGAGGTGGGGAGTGGTGCCGGTGTAATTACGGAAGAATTATGGACCAGACCGGACTCCCTCAAACTATGTTAAGAAGGTAGCCTAGACTCTAACTTTTCCTTAATTTAAAGGTAAATGTCAAGTGTTGTGTTGCAAATGCGATTTGATTGGCCAAACTACTCGACATTAAGCAAAATACAATTTATTCAAACACTGTAGTTAAAATACAATAAAAGAAAGAACTTGGAATAACAATTCTATTGGAAAGCTTAACAGAATAATTGATTAGTTTATTGTTAAACATAAGCTGTTGTAACACAGTAACATCCTGTAAACATTGCAAGAGGCAAATTCAGCACTCAGATTTGTCTCACATGCAATCCAGCAGCCCAGGAAAAGAACCCCCTCAGCTTTTGTCTGTAATCGAGAGATAGAAAAAAAATAGCTTTCACTTCTTCAAGACCCCCAATAGCAACTGCCGAAAGTTAACTAAAAATCATGGAGCTGTGAGAGCTTGAGCAAACCCAATCAGGCTGCTTCTAGTGGTCCAACTTTAAAAATAACCCAAGTCCTCACAAGTTGTTTATCTTCTCTTAGACTATTCAGCACCTGACCCCCAATCTCTCTCTAGAAGAAACCAGGACAAAACACACCTCTTAAAGCCATAGCATTGTCACAGTATCCAATGTATACTGATGTCTTATCAGATAAATTACATCCGCATGTTAGTAGCTCATTAAAAACCAAAAGTCTGTTGATGAGGTTTAATTGTCAATATATGCTTTTGACTTTCTCGGTAAGTTCAGCAGCAAGGTGAGGGGTTCAAGCTGTGGGCTTGGTGCTGAATCCTGGTTGGTTTGGCCTCCAGGTATAGAGTGCACCACTGCATTTTAAATCTTGGACTTGTGAGGGTACACATATTCTTACACAGCTCATGGAAAACTACTATATATTATTCAGAGTCTGTTATTTTAACATGGGTAATTATTTTCACGCTTTGTTTTTAGGTCAATTTCTCAGAATCCAGTAACATTATCACATTGGAGTTCCTCAAGTGGTGAGTCTGTTGTTAATTAATTCTGAAATGTTTATGTAACGGGAAAGTTTAGTGATTTTTGTTTTGCTGCTCTGGCAGCAGTTCAAAAAGATGGTTCACCACTATCATCTCAAGGGTAACAAGGGAATTGTCAATAAATGCTGTCTCACCCAGTAACATTCACATTCCCATGAGTGAATAATTATGAGGTTGTACATTGTTTTAAGTCCTGTAGATCACCCACTGTAAGTCAGACTCATTTTGCTTTGCAAAAATATTCTTAATTCATAAAGACTTCTTTATCTACATACGCAGTTACAAAAGCAGTTCAGCTCTGTACCTTCTTTGTATATTGAGAACAAACATTCATTGGGGTTTGACTTTCTCTATAAACCTCAAGGCATTTCTTAATTGTGCCAACTTTTATTTGCATGTAATTGAGGCATCAAGAGGGTCCGATAATTTAACAGACCCCCCCACTGTACTTTGTCAGAAATACTTTAGATGGTGGTCTTTCCCCACTGTACCTTGGCAGCAGCTGTCCCAAGCTTTAGTGCATTCCTCAGCATATAGTCCTGGACCTTGGAATATACCAGTCTGCAATATTCGATAGAAGTCAATTCTTTGCAATGGAAGACCAACAAGTTTCAGGCAGACCAAAGGGTTGATGGTTTTCCAGGTACAGTCAATGTTTGTCTTTGTGTTCGCCTTTGGGAGCAGACCATTGATCAAAGAGTGCTGCATCACAGGGCTGCTCAAGACAAACCCAGACTTCAACCACTGCACCTCTCTCCAGATTTCCTTTGCGAATATATATTCCAGATGTGTGATAGTCTCAACCCCCTACAGCTATTTTGGGGGTAGTGTGCTCTGGTGCACAGAGACCAGGCATGCGTGAAGGATCTGACAGGTAGTCCTTCTCACCACCAGCTGAGCGACGTCTTGGTGCTCGATGGAAAGTTCTGGCAATGAGGCATTCGACCAAATGACTTTGCCAATCTGCTCAGGGAGCCAATCAACAGGATCCACCCTCTCCTTTTCCCACAGGGTCTTGAGGCCGCTACATGCTGAGCAATTTCTGATGGATTTATGGTATAATGTGCTTTATTTCACTAATTTTCCCACGAGGGACAGATGATACTGAACAGTCCAAGTACTGGAGCATTTCATGGCAATCGGCCAGACCTATCATTCATAACATCTGGGACAGAAAAAAACCTCAGTACGTCGTGACACTTGGTGTTTACGCACAGCTTGATGCAGTCATACATGAAGGTGGCCATTAGATTGAGCAAATGGGTACAACATACAGAAGTCTAAAGTGCAGAGATTTGGGAGTTCTAGTCCAGGATTCCCTCAAGGTAAACTTGTAGGTTGAGTCAGTAGTTAGGAAGGCAAATGCAATGATGGCATTTATTTTAGGAGGACTTGAAAATAAAAGCAGGAATGTACTTCTGAGGCTCTGTAAGGCTCTGGTCAGACCACGTTTGGGATATTGTGTGCAGTTTTGGACTCCTTATCTCAGGAAGGATGTACTGGCCTTGGAGCGTGTTCAGAAGAAGTTCATGAGAACGGTCCCAGGAATGAAAAGCTTAACACAAGAGAGTCTATGCTCGATGGAGTTTCGAAGGTTTAGGCGGGATCTAGTTGAAACTTACAGAATACTGAATGGTATGGACAGAATCAATGTTGCGAAGATGTTTCCATTGGTAGGAGAGACTAGGACCTGAGGACACAGCCTTAGAGTAAAGGGAGGACCTTTGAGAACAGAGATAAGGAGAAAACTCTCCAGCCAGGGAATGGTGAATCTATGGAATTCATTACCACAGAAGGCTGTGGAGGCTAGGTCATGAGTATATTTAAGGTTGAGATTGATAGGTTCTTGAGTATCAAGGGGGTTAAGGGTTACGGGGAGAATGGGGTTGAGAAACTTAACAGCCATAATTGAATGTCAGAGCAGACACGATGTGCACAATGACCTAATTTCTGCTTGTATGTCTTATGGTCTAACATGTTTTCGAGGGTGTGTTATCATTTGTGGCACTTGAGTACACTGGAGGGAGTGCTGCACTGTCACAGATGCTGACCTTTGAATGACACTTTAAACGAACGTCCTGTCTGTTCTCTCAAATAATATACAAACTGCTATATCACCTTTTAAGGAGGAGTGAGGGAGTTGTCCTTGCTGCCCTGAACAGTACTTGTCCCTCAGTCAGCATCCATTGTCGCAGTGAAGTTTTGGGAGCTGGTTATGCGCGCGTTCACGGCTGTGTTTGTTACACTTGAACAATGACTGCAGTCCACTGTCTGTAGAGAGATGTGTGACATGTAGTAATTGTGAAAGAGGCTATCACAATTTTGGACTCAACAGATTGTTCAATGATAGGAATTAAATACAAGAATGATTGGCTTTACATAGCCTTGTTAATAATAGTATCAAAGCAATGAAAAACCCTTTCCATTTTGTAATGACACAAGGATGGGGAGTGTCGTGGGGAAAGGAGCTTCAATGGGCAGTGAAGAAGAACTTTATTTCACACCAAGTTGTAACGGCCTGGAACTTACAATCTGTGAGGAAGCAGGTGGTGACTGACTTCAAATGAAAGTCAGATGGGCACTTGACGCAACTACATTTAGACAGCAACCAGAATAGAGCAAGAGAATAGGATAGACTGTATTTCTCTACAGAGAGCAGCATCAGCCAAATAGTATCTCTATGATACCATGACTCTTTAAATACAAAAGCTTCCTAGGGACTAGAAATTATAAAACCTTTGATAGAGCAAGTATCGCAGCCCCACAGTGAAATTGTCTAATATCTTGTGTACAGGATTCTTACCACAGGATCCTGAATAGCTTTACTGAGTGGGAACACACTGTGATGACAAACCAGGGAGTTTGGGTTTAGATTTTTAAAAAATTATATTGAGAGCTATAAATCTCGATCAACAACTGATGAAAGCACAATTAATGCAATAGTCAACTTACCCAAAACTTTAAATCCAACCACTTAAGAAAACTTTCAAAATGAAGTGAAATTGTTCCAGAGCATAAAATGAATCTTAGAATATTAAAGTAAAGTCGATACAGTCCCAGAAGACCACAGGGCTGATATAGAACATAGAGCAATACAGCGCAGGACAGGCCCTTCGGCCCTTGATGTTGCGCTGACCTGTGAACTATTCTCAGCTCGTCTCCCTACACTATCCCATCATCATCCATATGCTTATCTAAGGATTGTTTAAATCTCCCTAATGTGGCTGAGAGAGAGAGAGATGACCACTGATAGTTTAGCCTGTGAGTACAAGATGAATGCATCACATTGTTACTACGTTGATTTATAAGGGGAGGAGGGAAATCCCTTAGTCCTGTAGAGACTTCCTCACTAGTCTCAGGATAGTAATCATCCTGGACAGCAGAGTACAAACATTCCCCATGGCAATAGTCTAACACTGATCACCTGAAGGCGATCTTTCTATAATTCACTTCCCAACTAAAGCAGGGTCTGATTCTGCTCCATACCCAGTCCTGAGAGCTTGCTCTTTTTACTAACACACACTCCCATGGAAATTCTCTCAGAATATTAAAGACAGAAGTTTCTTTAAAATTTAGTCCAGTTCTCAAACCTGATGGTCAGAAATGACACCAAACTTTAGTGACACAGATCTCGTTTTCAACATATAAACCCACCAATGGTTCCAGAGACCCAGTGATCACATAGGTCCATTGATCAATCAGTTTCCATTCCTGGAAGACTCTTTTTCCTCCAGATGAGTTGGACAGCTCTCATCTCCCAATTGTCTGTCCTTCAGCCCTCCATTCACCAGTATGTTCCTGTAGATTTCAGTCTGGTTTAACCAATCCATCTCTACACTTTGTTGCCAAAATTACCTTGTTGCATTTTCTTCCAGATTTCTCAAAGGGTGAAATCTGGTGCACAACTGGTTTATTCATCCATCACCACGTTCTAACTGAACCACATCAATTACTATTGGTCCTCCTTTCCTCTGTCAAAACTTGTTCATTACTCTAGGACCATTCTGAAATGATAACTAACAACTTTGTCACCCCAAAATCAAATGAGTCCTTGTGAAAGTTTGGCTACAGCTGGACAGTGTTCTGGTAGGACTCTACCTGAAATATTCTCATCCTACAAAAATATGTAGATGCTGGGGAACCACTGAATATTTGAAACCTGATATTGACAGATATTGTCAGGCAAGTGGATTAAGTTTATCAGACCAATACAAGTACATAGAGTTAAGAAAAGGATCAGTCATGGTGTATCTGAATGGTGTAACAGGCTCAAGGGATTACTCCAGTTCCTACATTCCTTTTGATTGCCCTCTCCACTCTCAATTCCCCCAACAACTGTTCAGTGTCATCCCTTTCAACCTCCAGCTGAAGTTTCAAACACCTACCTTCTCCATCACAAACATCACCTATCTTCCCCTCTGTAACATAGCCCATTTCCAAAACCATCACCGCCAACCCCTGTTCTCCAGCTGTTGTTAAAATCTTCATCCAGGCTGTTGTCACTTCTAGATTAGACTAGGCCATTCCAATGCTCTCCTGTCCAACTTCCCTCTATAAACTTGAGCTCAGCTAAAATTCCGCATTCTTTATTCTAACTTGCACATCCATCACCCCTGCACCAACTAACCCAATCTGGCTCCTAATTCCCCAGAGCCTTCAATTTAGAATTCTCATGCTCAAGTACATATTTCTCCATGATCTCACTCCCTCCCTCCCTATCTCCATCACCTCCAGCCCCCTCGCCTGCCAAAGACCTGTGCTCCTTCAATTCTAGATTTTCACAAAAATTATCCAATTTCCTTCATTTCCCCAGTACAGCCGTCTTCTTCAGTATCCGAATGCTATACTCATGAATTCCTTCCTTAAACCTGTTTGCAAAATTCTCTCTCTCTCCTTCCTGAAATCCCGCCTCTTTGAGGAAATCTTCAGTCATCCCCTTCTGGAAATTAATTGTACTTCAATTCAAAGGTGACATTGTTTTACGGTTCTACTATCTTTACTCCTGGCAACGTTAACTTATTCAGTTGACCTTATTGCTACACTGAAGCCTCAACAAGGAGAAACTTTAAATCATTACTGCAACCTAATTAACATTATTCGCTTTTGAGTTAGTCCTCATGTGAAATGACCTCTACCCTAGGAGACTACTGCTAAATGTACCTCCATGTGAAATTAATTTACAAAGGCACATTGTCGAAGAAATGCCTCCTGAGGTAACTATTATTAGTGCATTGAACACCAAGGGTGACAAGGTGGCTCAGTGGTCAGCATTGCTGCCTCACTGCACCAGGAACCCAGATTCGATTACACCCTCAGACTGTGCAGACTCCACACAGACAATCTCCCCAGATCTGTGTGGGTTTCCTCTGGGTGCTCCGGTTTCCTCCCACAGCCCAATGATGTGCAAGTTAGGTGGACTGGCCGTACTAACTGTTCATAGTGTTCAGGGATGTGTAGGTTAGCCACGGGAAATGTAGGGTTATGGGGGTGGGTCCAGGTGGGGTGATCTTTGGAGGGTTGGTGTGGACTTGTTGAGCCAAATGGCCTGTTACCATACTATATGCATTCGATTATTCTATTCTAACATAAGAATTTAAGAATATTTTTATTTGTTTTCTGTTGGGTCTTTGTGAATGTACAATTTTTAATGAGTACTCGACAATGTTTTATGATAGGATTCGATCCTGGATTACATTAGCGTAATTATTACAATATTATTTTGTTTAGGATGACTAAAACAGTCAATTCATCTAAAAATAGCTTGTAGAATTGAACACATTTACCACATTATACATAATGTTGTAATATACATTTACCAACAAAGGAATTTAATGTAACAACCTCTGGATAGAAATCTTACACAATTTTGAAATCAACCTAGAAATAGATTCAGATATATAAACAAATATCTTACAAGAAGTATACTAAAAATTCAAATATAAATTTATAGTTTTTTTTGGGTCTCATCTCAGTCTTTAAGAGATCTTATTCAGACCTCAATTCTACATTGTGTCAAAGATAGTCGATTTAATTTACAAACCGCTAATTTCTATAATTTCATTGTCACTTGGAAAACCACATTACTTATGAAAACAATTTGCTTTGTTCAATGTATTGTGTGTGAAGGGATTCATTAAAGGACTAAAATGCATTTTTAAAGTATCTATGCCTCACAGTAAACAGTTTTCTGTGTTTTGGATGTTCTTGGTCATCTGTTACCAACTTATGCTGCCTGCAAGTTGTTTATGAGCTTGCTTTTGGCACAGTTTCAATTTTGAATTTATTTAATGTATTCTAAATTTTAATTTTCTGTAAAACACTTCAATTGATGCATTAACTTTGTGATTGTCTTCATACTACTATATTTTGTAAAATAAAAATCAGTTGATATTTTTATGTCAGATTTTCAAGGTCCTATGGAATCCTGGGAGGAAGAATTTGGTCAATTTCGGATAACAGTCCAATACAAAGAGCCTTTGTTTTCAAATAATGGTCATCCATTTTTTTAAGTGCTACTCCCTGTCATCCCTTCCCTAACCCTGAACTTGCATTTTTCTCTAGTTTCTCACCTACCTCCCTCATGCCCTTTCTGAGCTCTTTCTTGGGTGTGTTGAATGTTTGCACACTGGTATTTTCTCCAATCCTTGACTCTAGCAATAATCTGGTGGGTTTATTGAAGTGTGATTTGTTATTCTGTTACTTCACCTTCATCACTCACTCCTGTTACAACTTCTGGCATTTTTTTTTATCTGTTAGAAGTGTGGCATTACATCAGTCACTGGACTGGCCAACTTTCCATACTTTCTGAAAGTGTGTTTCACCGGTCTAAGATTATTTTGTGCGCATCTGCATTAGATCTGGGTGATTTGTTGATGAGCCTTTTGCATGAACTTGAGAAGTAGGACTAGAACTTATAGCTCAATAGATCAGACTGACCTTGAGCATCAATTTCACTTTCTGGCCCGCTCCCCATAACATTCAATTCCCTGAGAGTTTAAAACTTTTGGCGACTCCCAGCAATAAATGCATTCATAATGCAGCATCCACAACTGTCTGGGGCAAATAAATTCAAAAATTTGCAACAACTTGAATGAAGTAATTTTTCCACATCTCAGTCCTAAATGATTAGTTCTTTGTATTGACATTACTGTGTCCTAAATTCCTTAACAAGCAGAAATAATCTGTCAGCATCCACCATCCCTGACCCCTTCACAATCTTATGTTTCATTGCGATCGTCTCTCAATTTGCTGAACTTATGAATATTTGCCCCATTTCACTGAAATGACATGGTGAGACTAGAGAGGGATATAGATAGGTTAAGCAAGTGAGCAAAAACTCAGTATATGGAATATAATGTGGGAAATGTGAACTTGAGCACTTTAACAGGAAGAACAGAGGAAGTAAATATTATTTAAATGGAGAAAGACTGAAGAAAGCACAGGGATTTGGGAATACTTGTGAATAAATCATAAAAGAGAAACAAGATCAGTAGGTAGAGGAAGACAAATGGAATACTGTCTGTAATTTAAAAGGGAATGGAATATAAAGATAGGAACAATTTTGGAAAAACTCTTCCGGGAGTCAGTCAAACTACAGCTGGAATACTGTGAACAGTTTTCAATCCTTTTTCTAGTGAAATATCAAATGGCATTGGAGGCATTTCACAGAAGGTTCACTAGGCTCTTACCAGGTATGTCAGCATGGTCTTGTGAGGAGAGGTTGAGTAGATTGAGCCTGTACTTGTTGGAATATAAAAGAATAAGAAGTTACCTTACTGAAGCATGTAAGATTCTTAGAGGACTTGACATGTAGATGTGGAATGGTTGTTTCCATTTTTGGGAGAGTCAAAGACTAGAAAACATAATCTCAGTAAAGGGTTTGCATATTTAAGACAGAAACGAGGAGGAATTTCTTCTCTTGGAGAATAATGACTCTGCGGACTTGTTTACTGCAGAGGGCTATTGAGGCTAGGTTATTAAGTATGTTCAAGGCAGAGATAGACTCTTAACCAATAAGGGAATTGAGGGTTATTGGGAAAAGGCAGGTAGGTTCAGTTGAAGATTATCAAGTCAGTCATCATCTTATCGAATAGCAGAGCAGACTTAATGGGCTGAATGGCCTGCTCCTACTCCTATGTGTTACGGCTGCATACTCTAAAAAGGCACTAGTCAGACTACAACTGAATACTATGAGTAGTATTGGTCCGCTTGTCTAAACAAAGATTCACTGGCATAAGACACAGTCCAGAGAAGGTTCACTGGTTGATCCCAAGTGTGGAGAGACTGCCTTATGAGGAGCGGTTGAGTATGTTGAGCCTAAACACACTGGAGTTTAGAAAAGTATTAGAGGTGACCTTATTGACACCTACAAGGTCGTTAGGGGACTTGACAGTACAGATGCAGAAAGGTTCTTTCCCCTTGTGGGAGAGTCTATGACCTGAGGATATAATCTCAAAATGATGTATCACACATTTAAATAGACATGAATGGAATTTCTTTTCTCAGATGATCATGAATTGGGAGTTCTTTAACACAGAGGGGTGCCAAGGCTGGTCATTAAGTACTTTCAAGGCCAAGATAAACAGATATGTAATCAGTAAGGGAATTGAGAGTTATAGTCAGAAGGCAGGAAAGTGAAGTTCAGGATTATCAGATCAGCCATGATCTCATTGAATAGCAGAGCAGACGCGATGAGGTGAATAGCCTACTTCTGCACATATGTCCTGTTGTATTGTATGCATGATGTCCCGGGAGGTCTAACAACTGTGTGAAGGATTTATTACAAAATTGACACCAATATGAGAGTACTGAGGTACCACGAGAGATGTTGATTCTGTGAAAATATTGAAAACCTGAACGGTTTCTCCAATAGGATCTGTCTGTGCTTTTGGAGGTGATGGAGATTTTTAAAAGCATTGTCACAAACATTGCATCAGAAGCATTTTTTTCCTGTGTGAATTTTTGTGTCTCCCAGGAAAGTCAAAACTGACACAACCTTTCTCATAAATTTCACTCTTAAATGGTTAGTGCCCTCTGTGAGTCCTTTGATGAACTAGATGACAACAATTTGATGATAATGAGTATTGTTATTCACGTGCCACCCTTGAATGGTTTCTCTCCATTTTGACATGTTGATGAATGTAGAATTGCGCGAACAATGATTTGTCACAAACCTCAGATGTGTATAATTCGTTCCTTATGTGAATATATTGCTGTTTCTGCAGGGTGAATGAACTTGAGAATGATTTCTGACAAACATGAATGGTTTATCCCATGTGAATGCCTTGATGATTGTGAAGGTCCGAGGGCACTCTGAATAGCTTCTTGCACATGACATGCGTAAATAATTTGCCCTTGGTGTGATACATCAGTGTGCACAGAGGTTCAGTCTTCTCAAGAATAATGTGCCACACGCCTCACATCTGAAGAGTTACTCCTTTGTGAATCCTCTGATGGAGCAGCTTTGACGACCTTGAGAATGATTTGTCACACACCTTACACGTGAAGGATTTCTCCCATGTGAACACGTTGGTGTTGGAGAACGGTCGATGATCTTGTGAAAGATTTGTCACACACCTCACATATGAACGGTTTCTCCCCTGTGTGAATGCATTGATGTCTGCGGGGATGTGATGAATCAGAGAACAATTTGTTAAATATCTCACATGTGAATGGTTTCTCCCCTGTGTGAATGCGCCGGTGGAGCAGGAAGGTCGATGACTTTGAAAATGATTTATCACACACCTCACATGTGAATGGTTTCTCCCCTGTGTGAATGCGCTGGTGAACATGGAGAGCCGATGATGCCGAGAATGATTTGTTACACACTTCACACGTAAATGGTTTCTCCCCTGTGTGAATGTGTTGGTGTGTGTGGAGGGTTGAGGACTGTGAGAAAGACTTGGTACACACTTTGCATGTGAATGGTTTCTTCCCCATGTGGGTCCTCTGATGGAGCAAGAGCCTCGATGAAACTGAGAATGTAAATGGTCACACACTTCGCATGTAAATGGTTTCTCCCCTGTGTGAATGCATTGGTGTACACCAAGGCTTGATAAAGCAGAGAATGATTTGATACACACCTTGCATGTGAATGGTTTCTCCCCTGTGTGAGTGTGTTGATGTGCAAGGAGTGCTGATGACCCTGAGAATGATTTCTTACACACTCTACATTTAAATGGCCTCATTCCAGTCTGAATATGTTGATGATTCATGAATATTGTTAATGTGAGACAGCTTAGTCAAATGCCTCACACTTGAATTGTTTATCTTCCATGAAGCTCCCCTCGTGTTGGCAAGTGTACTACAACCTGAGGGTTAGGAGATTGTATTAGCTTGTGCAGTCCTCTTCATACATCACACACTTGAACAGCCTGTCATATGCAGGAATGAGTTACTGGTTCATGACACTCAATCAATGCTTGAAGCTCTCGCCACACTTGGAGCTACTTGCATTTCTTCCCAGCCTCACCCTGACTGATCATTAAACAGCTGTATCTTCAAAAGGTTGGTTCTGATGAAAGGCTGATCAGTTTCAGATCTGATGTTATGTCAAAGATCCCCTGACCCGACTAGTTTCCAGACAGTGGTATCACTGCCCAACCTTCTCTGTGTTGAGTAATGCTGTGAAGGAACTGGATGTCTCCCCATAGTCATGCAATTGTTCCTTGATTCAGGAGCTATCTGCAGTGAGGTATCTGCAGTGTCTATCCTCTGTGTATTCTTTGGTGTAGTACAGTACAATCTTTCTGTAAAACAGGAAAGGAAACATGATTTCCTTCAACTCCCTCTCCTCATTTGTTGAAAGGGCTGACTCTTTAGCTAGAGACTGGCATTTACTGTGGAACAATCTGCTATTCCCCTGTGTGGGGGATCAGCTGCAGGTTCTTTCTTTTTCCTGACTTACTGTTTCTAGCAGGGACACTGGATAGTGGCCAGGAGCAGACCATGTGACTACTTTCTTTCCTCCACCCATAACCCATCTTCCCAGATACCATGAGGGCATCAAAAAAGGCAATCATGTGGAGTAAAAAATGGATGCTAACTTCATTATTAGCTTGTGTCATCCTGATGAAGATCAGTTTATCCTGATAGTGTGTTTAATGTAAAATAAAACTCAGGAGAAACGTTAATTCAGTAAAGATTTTGAATTTTCTCCCCTTTGTTTTCCCAAATTATTTGCAGAAAACACTCATGCTTCAGTGTAGGTGATGAAGGACCCTGTTTTATCCTGGTACACTAGATAGCCTGCATTTGCTCAGGCTGCACGTCCCAAATTCAGCTATCAGCCAAGCAGTGGGCAAAATGATCAAATCCAGGCTCAGGCTTTTGGAAAATGCCAAGACCTTCAACTAAAATCTTGAAAGGAGACAAAAAAGACTGCAGTTGCTGTAATCCAAGGTAGACACGCAGGAGGCTGGAAGAACACAGCAATACCAGGCCGCATCAGGAGGTGGAGAAGTCAACGTTTCAGGTGTAACCCTTCTTCAGGTCGTGAAGAAGAGTTACACTCAAAACATTGACTACTCCACCTCCTGATGCTGCCTGGCTTGCTGTGTTCTTCCTGCCTCCTGCGTGTCTACCTCAAAATCTTGAAAGGAGCATTAAAATATACTTCACTAATTGTGTCTCCTGGTGCAGCAGCCAAATTATTGTGGTGCCAGATTAGCAATCCAGAAATTGTGAGCTCACATCCTACCAAGGAAAGTTACATACATAAATGGGTAGTTGCAAGTTGTCGATTAGTTGATGTTCTCTTCCTATCTCAAATTCAATTTAATTGTTGAGGTATGGACCCGGAGGACAGTCTGTGGATATTAATTGGCCTCTAGTGCTCTGTGCAAATGGCTATTCAGCACATGGAGAACCAGACAGTGAATGTTGTGAGACAATGGAGACTCACAGCCGAGACACAGCCTGCCCTCTCCCTGACTGGGCTCAGGAACAGGATTCTTGGCTGATACTCCCGCTTCACACACCAGGGATACTAAGATTATCAGATATGGCTCCTACTCTTCCAGGGCTTGTGCTAATGAATCAGCTACTGAGCTACTGAGTGACTGGTTATCTTTTTAGCCAGGGTGGAGTTGATAGGTGGTTTGTGCCTGGTGCTGTGCTGAGGGAATTCTGGGTTTGTACAGTGGTTTCTGTAGGTATGATGTCTTCTTTCACTGATGTTTTGAGATCTGGTTGGTGGTGATTGGACTGATGTGGGAGAGATTGGGGCCAGATGCTGCTTGTATGGATGAGGAGCTGCTGCTGCAGAGCATGATAACATGACGGCAGCAAACATGGTACTGTTATTCAAGAATGGAGGAAACTACAGGTCAGCCTATCTAAACTCAGTGATGGGCAAATTATTGGGAGCACTTTTGAGGGATAGAATTAATCTGCACTTGGTGAGGCAGGGATTAATCAAGAACAGGCAACATAGTTTTGTTGAGGAGAGGTCATGTCTGAACAATTAAACTGAAATTTTTCAAAGGTGACCAGGTGTGTAGATGAGGGCGATGCGCTTGACACAGTCTACTTGGACTTCAGCATGGCTTTTGATAAGGTCACAAATGAGATACTGATAGGGAAGGTAAGAGTCCATGGGTCCAAGGAGCTTTGGCAAATTGGATCCAGAATTGACTGAGTGGCAGAAAACTGAGAGTGAGGGTGGAGGGTATTTTTGAGAGTGGAAGCTTGTATCCAATGGGATTCTGCCAGGATCAAGGTTGGGACGCTTGCTGTTTGTCATTTAGACGGATGATTTTGACTTGAATGTGGGAGATTTAATCAGTTAGTTCGTGGATGATGTGAAAATTGGTGACTTGGTAAATAGTGAGTGGTAAACTTTGTCCAAGAATACTGGAGTATATACATGGGCTGGTCAGATGGGCTGATCAGAGGTAAACGCAGTTCAATCAGAATAAGTGTAACATAATGAATTTGGGCAAGAAAAACATGGCAAAGGGACACATCATAAAGTAGGTGCTGGAGAAGCACTGAGGATCAGAGGAACCTTGGTGTGCATGTCGATCAGTCTCTTAGGGAGCAGGACAGATATATAACTTGTCTTTATAAGCTGAGGCACAGAGTTTAAGAGCAGGGAGGTTATGCTGGAATTGTATAAAATGTTGGTTTATATATGTTGGTATATAGCCAGAATATTGTGTGCAGTTGTGGAATCCACATTATATGAAGGATATGATATCACTGAGAGGGTACAGAGGAAATTTACCAGGATGCCTGGGGTGGAAAGTTTAAATTGTGAAAAGAGATTGAGTAAATGGGATTGTTTTCCTTGGAGCAGCAAAGTCCGAGGTGGGACATGATTAAGGTGTTTAAAATTGAGGTGCATTGATAGAGAGGAAGAAACTTTTCCCCTTGGAGGTGTGACCATTGACCAGTGCACATAGATTTAACATGAAGGGAAGGAGGTTTAGCAGGGATGTGAGGAAAACTATTATCACTCAGAAGGTGATGGGAATCTGGAACTCACTGCCTATAAGGGTGGTGGATGTAGAAACCCTCTTAACATTTAAAAATGAACAAGTATGCTCTCTTGGAAAACGTAGAGGGTGATGGACTCTCAGGGAAATGTAGCATGACAGCCAGATTTCTCGTACCAAGACTGGCTCTAATATCACAAGCAAAATGTCAGGTTCCAAGCAATCAACTGTGACAGGGGACTCTCTAATCAGAGGAAAACAGATATTTCTGCAGCTGATAACGAGACATCAGAATGATGTGCTGCTTTCCTGGTGCTAGGATTAAGGATATCACTAACAGGGTGCAGAATATTCTCAAAGGGGAGAGGAATCAGCAGGAAGTTATTGTACACATTGGGTCTAATGACAAAGGAAGAGAAAAGAATGAAATTCTGAGGAGAGAATACAGGAAAGTAGGCAGGATGTTAAACAGTAGGTCCTCGAGACTGGTAATATTTAGATTACTTTCAGTGCCACAAGCTAGTAAGAGTAGTAGTAGGAGGATAGAGCAGATGAATGCGTGGCTGAGGAGCTGGTGCAGGGAAGAAGGATTCACATTTTTTGATCATCCGGATCTTTTCTGGGATAGAAGGGACCTGCATGAGAAGGATGGGTTGCACCTGAATTGGAACAGGACTAACATACGGATGGGGAGATTTGCAATAGCTGTTCAGGAGGATTTAAACTAGTAAGGTTAGTGTGGTGGGGGGGGAACCCAGGGAAAGAGTGACAAAAGAGATCAGTATGAGACATGTGCAGTTGGAAAAAGGAGCAAGTCAAACAGTAAATACAGGCAGGAACACAGCAGAGAATGAGGTAGGATTGATCAATTAAACTGCTCTTGTTTCAATGCAAGAGAATGAACAGGTAAGGCAGACAAACTCAGGACATAGTTGGAACATGGAACTGGGTTATCATAGCTATTACAGTGACGTGGCTCAGGGATGGATAGGACTGGCAGTTTAATGTTCCAGGGTATAGATGCTATAGGAAGGATAGAAGGGGTAGCAAAAGAGGAGGGGGAAATGGTGTTTATGATTAGACATAATATTACAACTGTACTTTGGGAGGATGTTCTGGGGAGTACGTCCAAGAAAGCTATTTGATGGAACTGTGAATTAAGAGAGGGATGATCACCTTATTGACATTGTACTATAAATCTCCCAATAGTCAGTGGGAAATCGAGAAGCAAATTAGCAGATCTCAGTTATCAATTTTAAGTGTGACCTACAGAGAGTCTGTAGTAGTGAGTAGAGTGGGTTCTTTATTGATTATATGTTTTTGGAGATATGTCTCTTGATTAAACTTAAAATATAAGCCATAACTATTAATTTAACCTGGGCAGTGTTCGTAGAGAAATAAAACTGTGTTATTTACTGGGTCTGTAGATTGTGAAGGAGCAAAAATGGTCTTTAATAGAGGGATATGTACTTCTTGTCAGATGTGGGAGTTTAAAGAGAGTTTAAGGGTTACTGCAGATTATATCTGCCATAAATGCTGTTGGCTGTGAATCTCATCAAATCGAATGTATCGGTTGGAGAGACAGTTAGAAGCAATGAGAAATTTGCAACAGCAACAGTATGTGATGGATGTCAGTTATAGGAAGGGGGAAATGTCTCTGATACAGTCACAGAGATGGGTTAACTCCAGGAAAGGTAAGAGAGGTAGGCAGCTAGTGCAGGAGTCTTTTGTGGATATTCCCATTTCAAACAGGAATGGTATTTTGGAAAATTTAGGGGGTTATCGGTTCTCAGGGGAACATAGCACGAAGAGCCAAGTTTCTGGTATTGAGACTGGCTCTAATGCAATGAGGGGTGCGTTGGGTTCCAAGTGATCAATTGTGTTGGGGGACTCTCTAGTCCGAGGTACAGACAGACGTTTCTGTGGCCAGCACAGAAAAATCAGAATGATGTGTTGATCCCTGGTGCCAGGATCAAGGATGTCTCAGAGAGGGTGCAGAATGTTCTCACACAAGAGAGGGGCCAGCAAGAGGTCATTGTCCACATTGGAATCAACGACATAGGAAGGGAAAAGGTTGAGATTCTGAAGGGAGATTACAGAGAGTTAGGCAGAAATTTAAAAAGGAGGTCCTCAAGGGTAGTAATATCTGGATTACTCCCAGTGCTACGAGCTCGTGAGGGAATAGGAGGATAGAGCAGATGAATGCATGGCTGAGGAGCTGGTGTGTGGGAGAAGGATTCACATTTTTGGATCATTGGAATCTCTTTTGGGGTAGAAGTGACCTGTACAAGAAGGATGGATGGCACCTAAATTGGAAGGGGACTAATATACTGGCAGGGAAATTTGCTAGAACTGCTTGGAAGGATTTAAACTAGTAAGGGTGGGGGGGGGGGGGGGGAACACCCAGGGAGATACTGAGGAAAGAGATCAATCTGAGACGGGTACAGTTGAGAACAGAAGCAAGTCAAACAGTCGTGGCAGGCAGGGACAAGGTAGGACTAATAAATTAAATTGCATTTATTTCAATGCAAGGGGCCTAACAGGGAAGGCAGTCGAACTCCAGGCATGGTTAGGAACATGGGACTGGGATATAATAGCAATTACAGAAACATGGCTCAGGGATGGGCAGGATTGGCAGCTTAATGTTCCAGGATACAAATGCTACAGGAAGGATGGAAATGTAGGCAAGAAAGGAGGGGGAATGGCATTTTTGATAAGGGATAGCATTACAGCTGTGCCCAGGGAGGATATTCCCGGAAATACATCCAGGGAAGTTATTTGGGTGGAAGTGAGAAATAAGAAAGGGATGATCACCTTATTGGGAATGTATTATAGACCCCCTAATAGTCAGAGGGAGATTGAGAAACAAACTTGTAAGGAGATCTCAGCTATCTCTAAGAATAAAAGGGTGGTTATGGTAGGGGATTTTAACTTTCCAAACTATGGGACTGCCATAGTGTTAAGGATTTTGATGGAGAGGAATTTGTTCAGTGTGTACAAGACAATTTTCTGATTCAGAAAGTACTAGAGAATATGCAAAACTTGACCTACTCTTGCTGAAAATGTGTTGCTGGAAAAGCGCAGCAGGTCAGGCAGCATCCAAGGAACAGGAGAATAGATGTTTCGGGCATCAGCCCTTCTTCAGCTCTTCTCCTTGACCTACTCTTGGGAAATAAGGCAGGGCAGGTGACTAAGGTGTCAGTGGGGGAACACTTTGGGGCTAGCGACCATAATTTTGATGATATTAGGCAAGAACTTTCAAAAGTTGATAGGGTTGGATATTCGCAAGTAAAGGGATGGTTGGAAAGTAGGAAACTTCAAACATGAGATAACAAGAGTCCAGAGACAGTATGTTCCTGTTAGGGTGAAGGGCAAGGTTGGCAGTTGTAGAGAATACTGGATGATGAGAGGAATTGAGGTTTGGTCAAGAAAAAAAAAACGTATGTCAGGTATAGACAGTAGGGATCGAGTGAATCTCTAGAAGAGTATATAGGCAGCAGCAGTATACTTAAGAGGGAAATCAGGAGGGAAAAAAGGGACATGAGATAGCTTTTATTAATAGGGTTAAGGAGAATCCAAAGGGATTCTACAAATACATTAAGGACAAAAAGAGTAACCAGGGAGAGAATAGGGGCCCTTAAAGATCAGCAAGGCCACCTGTGTGTAGAACTACAAGAGATGGGGGAACTACAAAACCAGTATTTTGTATCAGTGTTTACTATGGAGGATAAGGAAGCTATAGAACTTGGGGAAATAAATTGTAACATCTTGAAAAATGTCCATATTACAGAGGAGTAGATGCTGGATGTCTTAAAATGCATAAAGGTGGATAAATCACCGGGACCTGCTCAGGTGTACCCTAGACCTTTGTGGGAAGCTAAGGAAGTGATTGCTGGGACCCTTGCTGAGATATTTGTACCATCAATAGCTGCAGGTAAGGGACTGGAAAACTGGAGGATGGCTAATATGGTGCTACTATTTAAGAAAGGTGGTAAGAAAAAGCCAGGGAACTATAGACCAGTGAGCCTGACATCAGTGGTGGGCAAGTTGTTGGAGGGAATCCTGAGGGACAGGATTTACATGTATTTGAATAGGCAAGAACTAATTATGGATAGTCACCACTGCTTTGTGCATGGGAAATCATCTCTCACTGACTTGATTGAGTTTTTTGAAGGAATAACAAAGAGAATTGATGAAGGCAGCGGGGTGAATGTGATCTATGAGGACTTGAGTAAGGCATTCGACAAGTTTCCTCATGGTAGACTGGTTAGCAAGGTTAGATCAGATGGAATACAGGGAAAACTAGCCATTTGGATACAGAACTGGCTCGAAGGTAGAAGACAGAGGGTGATGGTGGAGGGTTGCTTTTCAGACTGGAGGCCTGTGACCAGTGGTGTGTCACAAGGATCAGTGACTCATAAAATGATTTGGATCTAAACATAGGAGTTGTGATTAGTAAGTTTGCAGATGATGCCAAAATTGGTGGTGTAGTGGACAGCTAAGAAGGTTACCTCAAAGTACAATGGAACCTTTATCAGATGAGCCAGTGGGCCGATGAGTGGCAGAGAGAATTTAATTTAGATAAATGTCAGACAATGCAGTTTGGAACGGCACATCTGGGCAGGACTTATACACTTAATGGTAAATGGAAGTGTTTCTGAACAAAGAGACTTTGCAGTGCAGGGTCATAGTTCCTTGAAAGTGGAGTCGCAGGTAGATAGGACAGTGAAGAAGGCATTTGGTATGCTTGCACTCAGTGGTCAGTGCTTTGAGTTTGAAGGTCATGTTCAGGCTGTACAGGACATTGGTTGAACCACTATTGGAAGACTGAGTTCAATTCTGGTCTTTCTTTCTTTTAAATGAAGGATGTTATCAAACTTGAGAGGGTGCAGAAAAGATTTACAAGGATGTTGCTCGAACTAGAAAATTTGAGTTTCAGGGAGAGGTTGAAAAGTTGGGGCTGTTTTCTCTGAAGCTTTGGAGGCTGAGGGGTTACCTTTTAGATGTTAATAAAATCATGAGGGGAATGGATAGGGTGAATAGCCAAGGTCTTTTCTATAGGTATGGGAGACCGAAACTAGAGAGCAAATATTTAAGGTGAGAGGGGAAAGATACAAAAGGGATCTGAAGGGCAACGTTTTCATGCAGAGAGTCACCAGAGGAAGTGGTGGAGGCTGGTACAATTACAATATTTGAAGGCATTTGGATGGATATATAAATAGGAAGAGTTTAGAAAGATATGGGCCAAATGCTGTCAAATGGAACTAGATTAATTCAGGATATCTGGTTGGCATGGACGAGTTGGATCAAAAGTTCTGTTTCCTTGCTGTACAGCTCTATGACTCTAAGTATTCAGGTGTGCACTTATAATTCCAAGGCGCACAAGGCTACAGGCCAAATTTAATCCTCTGGAAAACAGGATTAGAAAGTTAGGTGGTTGTTTTTCATTGCCACCGACTCAATGGGCGAAAGAGCCTTTTTCTGTGCTTTCGACCTCAATGGGGAAAGTACTTAAACCAAGAATTAAACAAGGAATTAGAAGAGCTAAAAGGGGTCATGAAAAGTCATTAGCAAACAGGATTAAGGAAAATACCACAGATTTTTATACATATATAAAAACTAAAAGGGTAGCCAGGGCAGGGTTAGTCCACTCAAATACAGAGGAGGGAATCTATGTGTGGAGTCAGAAGAGGTAGGTGAGGTCCTAAACAAATACTTTGTCAGTATTCACCAAAGAGAATAAATTGGTAGAGGATGTTTTCAGGGAAGGAGGTGTTGAACTTCTAAGCCAAATAGCTTTTAAAAATAAGGAGGCATTGTGCATCTTAAAACATATTCAGGTAGATAAGTCTCCGAGTCCTAATGGGATCTATCCCAGAATATTGAGAGAGGCAAGAGAACAAATTGCTGAAACATTGACAGACATCTTTGTATCCTCTTTAGTCAAAGAGGAGGTCCCAGAGGACTGGAGAATAGCCAATGTTGTCCCATTATTTAAGAAGTGTAGCAGGGATAATCCAGGAAATTACAGGCCTGCGAGCCTCACCTTAGTGGTAGGGAAATTATTGGAACAGATTCTCAGGGACAAGATTTATGCATTTAGAAGCATATGTACTTATTAGCAAGAGACAGAATAGGTTTTGTGTGGGAGAGGTCATGCAACACTAACTTGATTTGAGTTTTTTGAAGAGGTGACAAAGATGATTGATGATGGAAAAGCAGTTGATGTTGTCTATATGGACTTCAGTAAAGCCTTTGACAAGGTCCTTCATGGCATACAAAAAGTGATGTCACATGGTATTAGGGTGAGCTGGCAAGGCGGATACAGAACTGGCTTAGTCATAGGAGACAGATGGTAGCAGTGGAAGGACACTTTTTGGAATGGACAATTGTGACTAGTGGTGTTCTACAAGGATCAATGCTGGGACTTCTGTTGTTTGTGGTCGACGTAAATGATTTGGAGGAAAACATGGTTGGTCTAATTAGTAAGTTTGCAGATAGTACAAAAATTGATGGAATTGCGGATAGTGAGGAAGATACAGAAGGTTATAGATCATTTGGAAGCATGGGCAGAAAAATGGCAGGTGGAATTTGATCTGGGCAAATGTGAGGTGATGCTTTTTGGAGGGTCAGGTACAGTGAAAATTATACAATGAATGGCAGAACCCTTAGGAGCATTGATAATGCAGAGGAAACTGGGTGTGCAAATCACTGAAGGTGGAAGCACAGGCTTATGGCATGCTTACCTTCATTGGAAGGGGCATTGAGTACAAGGATATGCAAGTTTTGCTGCAGCTTCACAGAACTTTAGTTCGGCCACATTTGGAATATTGTGTACAGTTCTGGTCACCACACTTTCCGAAGGATGTGGATGCTTTGGAGAGGGTACAGAAAAGGTTTACTAGGATGTTGTCTGGTATGGGGGATTTTAGCTGTGAAGAAAGGTTGGATCGACTGGGTTTGTTTTCACTGGAATGCAGGAGGCTGAGGGAGCAATCTTAAAAAAGTTTATAACATTGTGAATGGCATGGATAGAGTGGAAAGTACACGGCTTTTTCCCAGGGTAGAGGTGTTAGTTATGAGAGGACACATGTTTAAGGTGCGGGGGAAGGGGGGTGGCAGTTTAAAAGAGATATGTGAGGCAAGTTTTTCACACAGAGTCATGAGTGCCTGGAACATGCTGCCAGAGGAGGTGGTGGAAGGAGCATTCAAGAAACACCTGGACAAATACATGAATATGAAGGGAATACAGGGGTACAGATCCTGTAAGTGAAGACACTTTTAGTATACATGCAATACAATCCCGATAATATGGAAACAAGCCATTTGGCCCAACAAGTCCATACTGACCCTCCAAAGAGTAACCCACCCAAACCCATTCTCCTACTCTATTACTCTGCATTTACCCCTGATTAATGCACCTAACCTACACACCCCTGAACACTACGGGGCAGTTTAGCATGGCCAATCCACCTAACCAGCACATCTTTGGACTGTGGAGGAAACTGGAGCACCCGGAGGAAACCCACGCAGACACTGGGAGAATGTGCAAACTTCACACAGACAGTCAGCCGAAGCTGGAATCGAACCCGGATCCCTGGTGATGTAAGGCAGCAGTGCTAACCACTGAGCCACTGTATGGAATGGCAAAATGTGTTGGCTGAGGCTTGGAGGACAAAGGGCTTATTCCTGTGCTCTATTATTCTTTGTTCCTTTGACTAATCGCAGCAATTCCATTTGCTCTTGCTTGTGTTTATACTTCACCCTGGTCTCCTCTCACCCCTCTTCTTGTCATCATATTATCAGATTGTTCAGTTCCTTTCTCTGTCATGCTGATTTAGTTTCCTCTTAAATACATTTCTGCTCTTCATCGCACTCCACGTTGAGAAGATGAATGAATACATCTTGGAATTTGTGGAATAGAATTAGAACAAAAACATGGAACACTTTCAGCTTCTCCTAAAGACCCAAATAATGTCCTTTAGGAAGGGAATGTGTTACAATCTCCTGATCTCCATGTGCATCCAGTCCCACTTGCAAGAGTTGATTTCCTTCTCTGAGGAGGTTACAGAGATAGGGTGAGATGTGTGAGATAGGAATCATTCAAGTCCCTGTACAGAGAACTGGCCATTCACAGTCCACAGGATAATAACTAGCTGCCAACAAACACACACACACACACACACACACACACACACACACACACATGTAAAAACAATGACTGCAGATGCTGGAAACCAGATTCTGGATTAGTGGTGCTGGAAGAGCATAACAGTTCAGGCAGCATCCGAGGAGCAGTAAAATCGACATTTTGGGCAAAAGCCCTTCATCAGGAATACCGGCAGAGAGCCTGAAGGGTGGAGAGATAAGTGAGAGGAGGGTGGGGGTGGGGAGAAAGTAGCATAGAGTACAATAGGTGAGTGGGGGAGGGGATGAAGGTGATAGGTCGGGGGGGAGGGTGGAGTGGATAGGTGGAAAAGAAGATAGGCATGTAGGACAAGTCAGGACAAGTCATGGGGACAGTGCTGAGCTGGAAGTTTGGAACTGGGGTGAGGTGGGGAAGGGGAAATGAGAAAACTGTTGAAGTCCACATTGATGCCCTGGGGTTGAAGTGTTCCGAGGCGGAAGATGAGGCGTTCTTCCTCCAGGCGTCTGGTGGTGAGGGAGCGGCGGTGAAGGAGGCCCAGGACCTCCATGTCCTCGGCAGAGTGGGAGGGAGAGTTGAAATGTTGGGCCACAGGGCAGTGTGGTTGATTGGTGCGGATATCCCGGAGAGGTTCCCTAAAGCGCTCTGCTACGAGGCATCCAGTCTCCCCAATGTAGAGGAGACCGCATCGGGAGCAATGGATACAATAAATGATATTGGAAGTGAACCAGCTCTGGAAGAGGAAGAGGAGACAATGGGCAGAGTGGGTGGGCTCTCTGATTGACATCTGTTACAGTCAATCCACATATTTCTGGAGAAACATGACTTAAAACAAAAACATGATTTACTGGGAAAACTCAATAGATCTAGCAGTATCTATGGAGAGAAAGCAGAATTAATGTTTGGGTCCAGTGATTCTTCTTCAAAGCTAATTGTAGCTAATATGCTGAAGATGGGATAGTGGGGAAGGAAGATCAACCAAAAAATGGGGATGAAGTCCAGAGAAAGAGAACTGCAATTGGATACATAAAGGAATGGGTCAAGGTCAGCCTCGGAGAATCAATGACTGCTCTTTGGGACCATTAGTAGCTAACAATGGGATGGTTAAGGTGGCAGCCAATGTGATGACAAGGCTTGGTGTTGGGGTTGAGGTTAAGTCATGGGAGAAGGTGTCCAGGCCCTAAACCTATTGAACTCTATATTGAGTCCTAAAGCCTGTGTGAGAAACAGAACTCACTCACAAATCAATCAGCCTGAGACAAAGCCTTGGAAACAAGAACAATTTATTACAGTCTTGCAAGAACTGGATGCCTCTGCAATCAAGCAGAAATGAGCGCGAAAACAGAGCATGTAAGCAATCTTATTAATTTACAAGTTGCGGAATCACGCCTCCCTTTTCCCATCCTATCATAAGCCAATTATCTCACTTGTTTTTTTTCTCTCTAGTTATTTTCTTATCTGGCCATCCTGCCTCCTTGTATGACTGCATTCTTTGTTCCTTATTTGTTACAGCTTGTTCTTTTATCCAGTTTCTCTTATTATACTATAAGCTTTATTGTGAAATGCTCCTGCTGCTTCTTTTTGTGGTCAACTACAACACTTTAAAGTTATTTCCTAGCTTAAAACTATATTTTTTTTAAAGACCCTCTATATTCATTAAAGTCTTAGCCTTAAGTATGCTACATGCTACAAGAATTCTGCGACCGTTTGTATAATGTTCCCCTTCCCCTCCCCCCCCCACACTACACCCCCTCAGCCATCTGCAAAAACATTTCTAATCTCCCACAATTCCCCCTTTTTCTTTTTTTCTCTCACCGTTGTTTTTTCACTTATTAAGTCTCCTTTAAGTCATTTTCTTATGTTCTGCCCTCTTATGGCTTTTTGCAATGAGGTTCACAATCTTACATTTTACATTTGTGTTGTTCGTCCCTCGAACTCTAAAAGCATTCTTTGACTTTCTCTTTGTTGCATATCACCTGCTGATTGTAAAAGCATTTGATGATTTATTTGGGTTCCTTCCCCAAGGGATGTCATCAGTCGGCTCATTCCCCATTTTAGGACCATCAGACCATAAGACATAGGAGTGGAAGTAAGGCCATTCGGCCCATCGAGTCCACTCCGCCATTCAATCATGGCTGATGCGCATTTCAGCTCCACTTGCCAGCGTTCTCCCCGTAGCCCTTAATTCCTCTAGACAACAAGAACCTATCAATCTCGGCCTTGAAGACATTTAGCGTCCCGGCTTCCACTGCACTCCGTGGCAATGAATTCCACAGGCCCACCACTCTCTGGCTGAAGAAATGTCTCCGCATTTCCGTTCTGAAATGACCCCCTCTAATTCTAAGGCTGTGTCCACGGGTCCTAGTCTCCTCGCCTAACAGAAACAATTTTCTAGCATCCACCTTTTCAAAGCCATGTATTATTTTGTACGTCTCTATTAGATCTCCCCTTAATCTTCTAAACTCCAACGAATACAATCCCAGTATCCTCAGCCGTTCCTCATATGCTAGACCTGTCATTCCAGGGATCATCCGTGTGAATCTCCGCTGGACACGTTCCAGTGCCAGTATGTCCTTCCTGAGGTGTGGGGACCAAAACTGGACACAGTACTCCAAATGGGGCCTAACCAGAGCTTTATAAAGTCTTAGTAGTACATCTCTGCTTTTATATTCCAACCCTCTTGAGATAAGAGACAACATTGCATTCGCTTTCTTAATCACAGACTCAACCTGCATGTTTACCTTTAGAGAATCCTCGACTAGCACTCCCAGATCCCTTTGTGCTTTGGCTTTATTAAGTTTCTCACCATTTAGAAAGTAGTCCATTCCTATATTCTTTTTGCCAAAGTGCAAGACCTCGCACTTGCTCACGTTAAATTCCATCAGCCATTTCCTGGACCACTCTCCCAACCTGTCTAGATCCTTCTGTAGCCTCCCCACTTCCTCAGTACTACCTGCCTGTCTACCTAACTTTGTATCATCGGCAAACTTCGCTAGAATGCCCCCGGTTCCCTCATCCAAATCATTAATATATAATGCGAACAGCTGTGGCCCCAGCACCGAACCCTGCGGGACACCGCTCGTCACCGGCTGCCATTCTGAAAAAGAACCTTTTATCCCAACTCTCTGCCTTCTGTTAGATAGCCAATCCTTAATCCAACCCAGCAGCTCACCTCGAACACCATGGGCCCTCACCTTGCTCAGCAGTCTCCCGTGTGGCACCTTATCAAAGGCCTTTTGAAAGTCCAGATAGACCACATCCACTGGGTTCCCCTGGTCTAACCTACTTGTTACCTCTTCAAAAAATTCCAACAGGTTTGTCAGGCATGACCTCCCTTTACTAAATCCATGTTGACTTGTTCTAATCAGACTCTGCTCTTCCAAGAATTTAGAAACCTCATCCTTAATGATGGATTCTAGAATTTTACCAACAACCGAGGTTAAGCTGATTGGCCTATAATTTTCCATCTTTTGCCTTGATCCTTTCTTGAACAAGGGGGTTACTACAGCCATCTTCCAATCATCCGGGACCTTTCCTGACTCCAGTGACTCTTGAAAGATCTCAACCAATGCCTCTGCTATTTCCTCAGCAACCTCTCTCAGAACTCTAGGGTGTATCCCATCGGGGCCAGGAGATTTATCAATTTTAAGACTTTTTAACTTTTCTAGCACTATCTCTTTCGTAATGGCAACCATACTCAACTCAGCCCCGTGACACCCTTTAATTTTTGGGATATTACTCATGTCTTCCACTGTGAAAACTGACACAAAGTACTTGTTAAGTTCTCCTGCTATTTCCTTATCTCCCATCACTAGGCTCCCTGCATCAGTTTGAAGTGGCCCAATGTCTACTTTTGCCTGTCGTTTGTTTCTTATGTACTGAAAGAAACTTTTACTATTATTTCTAATATTACTGGCTAGCCTACCTTCATATTTGATCCTCTCATTTCTTATTACACTCTTTGTTATCCTCTGTTTGCTTTTGTATCCTTCCCAATCTTCTGATTTCCCACTGTTCTTAGCCACTTTATAGGATCTCTCTTTTTCTTTAATACATTTCCTGACTTCCTTTGTCAGCCAAGGTTGTCTAATCCCTCCCCGGTTAATCTTTCTTTTCTTGGGAATGAACCTCTGTACAGTGTCCTCAATTATACCTACAAACTCCTGCCATTTTTGCTCTAGTGTCTTCCCGGTTAGCCTCTGCTTCCAGTCTATTTTAGTCAGTTCCTCTCTCATGCCCTCATAATTACCTTTATTCAACTGTAACACCATTACATCAGATTTCGCCTTCTCCCTTTCAAACTCCAGACTGAACTCTACCATATTATGGTCGCTACTTCCTAAGGGTTCCCTTACTTTAAGATCTTTTATAGAGTCTGGTTCATTGCAAAGCACTAGGTCCAGAATAGCCTGCTCTCTTGTGGGCTCCATGACAAGCTGTTCCAAAAAGCCATCCTGTAAGCATTCCATGAATTCCCTTTCTTTAGATCCACTAGCAACATTATTTACCCAGTCCACCTGCATATTGAAGTCACCCATGATCAATGTAACCTTGCCTTTCTGACATGCCTTCTCTATTTCCCGGTACATGTTGCGTCCCTGGTCCTGACCACTGTTAGGAGGTCTGTACACAACTCCAATTATGGTTTTTTTGCCTTTGTGGTTCCTCAATTCCACCCACACAGACTCCACATCATCTGACGCTATGTCATTCAATACCATAGATTTAATTTTGTTCTTAACTAACAAGGCAACCCCACCCCCTCTGCCCACCTCTCTGTCTTTTCGATAAGTCGAAAAACCATGGAGGTTTAACTGCCAGTCCTGACCCCCCTGTAACCAAGTCTCTGTGATGCCTACTACATCATAATCATTCACTATTATCTGTGCCATTAATTCATCGGCTTTGTTATGAATGCTACGAGCATTCAGGTAAAGTGCCTTAATGCTAACTTCCTTATTAGAGATGTTGTAAGTTATATGTCCTAAGTTATCCTTGCTTTTTTCTGCATTCTCAGTCTGCCTCAATTTTAAATCCGCCTGGAAACATGCTATCCTGCTGCTTATCTTTCCATTTACCTCCATACTCTCTGTCGCTTTCACTTTCCCTTCCCCCCAACTCAGAAGTTTAAAGTCCTACTGACCACCCTATTTATCCTCTTCGCCAGAACATTGGTACCTGATCGGTTCAGGTGGAGACCGTCCCAACGGTACAGATCCCCCCTGTTCCAAAACTGATGCCAGTGCCCCATGAAGTGGAATCCCTCTTTCCCACACCAATCCCTTAGCCACGTGTTTACTTGCCTAATTTTCTTGTCCCTATGCCAATTGGCACGTGGCTCGGGCAGTAATCCGGAGATTATGACCCTTGAGGACCTGTGCTTCAATTTCCTGCCTAGTGCTTCGTAATGCCCAAACAGGTCCTCCACCCTAGTCTTGCCTATGTTGTTGGTACCAACGTGGACCACAACAACTGGATCCTCCCCCTCCCGCTCCAATATCCTTTCAAGCCGGTCAGAGATGTCTCGCACCCTGGCACCGGGCAGGCAACACACCATGCGAGACTCCCGATCCGGCTTGCAAAGGATACTATCTGTCCCCCTAATTATAGAATCCCCTATAACCACTACCTGTCTATTAGCTCCCCCCTCTTGAATGGCCTTCTGCACCATGGTGCCTTGGTCAGTTGGCTCATCCTGTCCAGAGCCCTTTTCCTCATCCGAACAGGGAGCAAGAATCTCGTACCTGTTGGACAAGGTCAAGGGCTGAGGCTCCTCCACTCCTGAACTCTGGGTCCCCCTACCTGCCTCACTTACAGTCACACTCTTTTGTGCCTGATCACTAGCTGAGTGGGAATTAATTAATCTCCCAGGACATTGAACACTACCATCAGACCCACTAATATCAATAATCCATAGATAGCTAGATTGACTAACCACCTTCTCCAACCAGTCAATCCCCAATTCCCCCATTCCCATCCTTTTTCGTTCCAGTACCGATTACCGGCCTCCCTTATCTTGACAATTTTGTCTCGCACATGTTTGGAGATATCAGTAATGTTAGAGGAGACCTCAGGTATGTACGTAAAACATTCCTTTCCAATTAGTGCACAGGTACCACCCTTCTCTGCTAGAATATAATTCAGAGCCATCCTGTTCTGAAGGGTCATTAGCCCAGTGGCAATCATTTCGGTCGTTATGGCTGCTACTTGGGATTGGGTTTCGGTGAACACATCAGCAGTATTGTTGGCCAACTCTTCCAGGGAAGCCGCCAACTTTTGTATTTCTACTCCTGCTCAAGCAGTCCCATACATAGGTATCAAAGTCCAGAGGAGGCGATCTCCTTCGGTTATTTTCTGGGTTACTTGCCTTCCTCCCTGTTTATTCCGAGGTATTTTTGGGGCTCTCTTTAACAGCCTCAAGTGAGGAATTATATAGGTGAGGTAGCAGCAGCCACTCCAGTCTTTCTTGCTTTGAGGCAGTGTTTGATCAACATCATAACATGCATGCATTCCTATACATTCAGTCATACAAATGTATTTCTCCCCGGGAATAACTGGATAGGCCTTCAGGCCGCATACCCAATATGTTCCGTTTAATATTTGGGGAATGGTTGTGGCAGTGGCTTGGCTGGTGTAGACACAAGATGATCTTACTAATTGGAAGGGTGCGGAATCATTCTGATTACAGAAACAAGTGGTATTTACTGCTCCTTTCGGTGGGAAAACTCCAAGCCCATCGATAGCACCCAGAGTTTTCGGGGCTTGTCGAGGGAACCATCCTGCAAATTTATAATTACCCCTTTCAAAACTCCAAGTTGTATCATTTGAGCCCGAGTCAAATTGTTGTACGTCGTACACTTCTTCTTTGGTAAGTGGTATTACCGTGAGAGGAATTCTGGATTCCCCGTGGTGTGGGATCTCTGCACACACCCAACAGTCAGTATGCCCCTTTAGTTTAGCATAATTCTGACATAAAGTGGTAAAATGATTTTTCCCACCCCCCGCCTTGGCAGCTAGTGCCAATATTATCGTGACAATATAAAGCTGACCACTCATTTCAGCTCACAACCCTATCTGTCTATTCCCTAACCTTTAATTACCAGGGAGGAGTGAGTCCATGCAACACTTACAATTGTTTTGGGATACAGTTTTTTAACCAATACTTAATAGTCTCTTATCTCAGTCCATTCTTTTTGCTCAGCTTGATTTTCAGAGGGTTGTCTGTAGGATGTGCTGGCCACTCTGCCGGAGGTGAAGAAGCGTCCACCGGGCCCTTAACACGAGTGTGATGACTCCACCCTTTTTCAGCATTTCGGATGGCTGTTTCAGTAGTCAGGAGGGTTAGGAATGGTCCCTCCCAGCTTGGGTGCAGTTTGGTATCTTTCCAGGTCTTTATCAGGACCCAATCACCCGGTCGTATCCGATGTACTGCAAACTCAAGTGGAGGTGTCTGGGTCAACAGACCCTTCTTCCTAAGGACAGACAAAGAAGAGCCGAGCACCACAATATAGTTCTTTAAAAACTTATCATTGAACTCTACAGTTGGTAATTCCCCTCTTCCACTCAAGAAAGGTAATCCAAACATCATCTCATAAGGAGAGAGGCCTATATCACGTCTAGGCGCAGTCCTAATGCGTAGCAACGCGATAGGTAAACATTTTGTCCGTGGTAATCGAGTCTCTAGGACTAGCTTAGACAATTGCTTCTTTAAGGTTTGATTCATTCGTTCCACCTGTCCAGAGGAAGGCGGGTGCCAAGGAGTGTGGAATTCCCAAGAGATTTCTAATCCCACCATTACTTCTTGTAGGATTTTAGAGGTAAAATGGCTACCTTGGTCTGAATCTATACTTTCCACCACTCCATATCGAGGAATTATATGTTCTAAAAGAGTTTTCACTACCCGCTTTGAGGTAGCTGAGGACATTGGAAATGCCTCCACCCACCCAGTTAGGTGATCCATTAGGACTAGTAAGTACTTTTGTTTCCCTACTGGGGGTAATTCTGTGTATTCTTTGAAAAGGTCTTACCCCAGGGTAAGAAGCTTCTGAGCCCCTTGGTTTCTGCATCTTTTAGTTCAGAGTCCATTCCCCTTTCTGTGTCTGGACTCGGTTCTACTTTGGGAGCTGTAGGCTCCGGGGAGTAGTATATGGGGACGGCAAACATGTTAAGGGATCCCATTGTGGCTTCCCTTTTTCATTCTTTTTTTATCCCTGATTCCTCCGTATCCATGGGACATAATTTTACTCCCACGCTCCCTATCCAACAAGCCGCATAATCGGACTCTTTTTGACTGTACGGTTCTTTTCGATTGACATATATATTAAGATCTTGACACAGCCTATCCTCATCGGACTCTTATTTGGGCCAAAAAAAAATACCAGGTGCCTCAATACTTTCTCTAGTCCAAACAAAACAATAATAGTTTATCATTTTAGCCTTATCTTTCTCCCGCATCCAGTAGTTGTGTTCCCAATTACCCAACATTCTCCCCAAAGAACTGTCGGGCGGGATATATCCCCTTTAATGTTATTTACAGATCGATCGTTACACAGGCAACTCCCCGTGCCTCCCCTTGTTGCTAATTTAATTAATCTTAACGAGGTCCAGTGTCACCTTCTTCCACACCCCCTTCAGGGTCCTGACGAGACACCTTAACTCGTCCGATTAATCTGACCAATTATATGCTTTTTTTTGTCTTCAACTGTTTTCCATAAATCACTTTTATGTAAGGATAAAAGAGATTAGTTAGAAACTGATAGTAAAGCAGTCATGACTTGTAAAAAGAACAGGAGTTAACATTTTATTTCATAATCTGTAAAATCCTTAACCTTAAAAGAAATCATGTTAAAATTTCCATAGTAGAAATCAGATTCAAAACAGTCCCAGATCTCAAGCTCCAGGGAACAAAGCACAAAAACATTCAATCACCAACAAACAAATGTGCATTTAAACTGAATCACAAAGGGTTAAATTTGCTGTACAGCTCTTTGTCTCTCTCTCTCTCTCTCTCTCTCTCTCTCTCTCACACACACACACACAGACACCATGTCTCACAGACACTTTGAGCTTCCCGCAACAACTCCTGTAGCTTTTGAGTATTTTTCTGGACGTCTGGCCATAAGTTAGTTACAAAGTGCACCCTCAGTAGCCCTTCAGCTATTAGCCCTTCTGACACGGGCTGTTTTCCATTGACATATGCTTAATTTTATATATCACCAATTCCCTGTACTTTCGTACGCCCGACCACCAAGGCAATACTTAAAGGTCTCTTTTCTTCCCTTGGTCTGTGCACAGAGTTAGCTGGTCATTTCAGTGCGCCCAGTCCTGCGGCAATTCCTGAAGCAAATACTGCTGCCACCGGTCGCCCAGATATATCCTTTAAGACCTTTCCCTACCCGGGTCTTGAACACAAGAGTTGCCCGACCGAACCCGCCGCGTCTGCCCGCCTTGTTTCCAGGGTCTCCCAGTCTGGATCGTACTCGCCCAAACCGCGAACGACAAATAAGGGAGTCGGAGATCACCGAAATCGGCAAGGTGCACCTCCCCCGTCATCCCAAGAGTGTCGAGTGGTCGGAGTTTTGGATCCTGGAACGAGGCCCAAAAATTGTGGGAAACAGAACTCACTCACAAATCAATCAGCCTGAGACAAAGCCTTGGAAACAAGAACAATTTATTACAGTCTTGCAAGAACTAGACGCCTCTGCAATCAAGCAGAAATGCACGCGAAAACAGAACATGTAAGCAATCTTATTCATTTACAAGTTGCGGAATCACGCCTCTCTTTTCCCATCCTATCAAAAGCCGATTACCTCACTTTTTTTTTCTCTCTAGTTATTTTCTTATCTGGCCATCCTGCCTCCTTGTATGTCTGCATTCTTTGTTCCTTGTTTGTTACAGCTTGTTCTTCTGTCCAGTTTCTCTTATCATACTATAAGCTTTATTGTGAAATGCTCCTGCTGCTGCTTCTTTTTGTGGTCAACTACAACACTTTAAAGTTATTTCCTAACTTAAAACTATTTTCTTTAAAAGACCCTCTATATTCATTAAAGTCTTAGCCTTAAGTATGCTACATGCGACAAGAATTCCGCGACCGTTTGTATAATGTTCCCCTTCCCCTCCCCCCACCACTACACCCCCTCACCCATCTGCAAAAATAACATTTCTAATCTCCCACACCTGCAAGGTCCCCAAATGGAAAAAGAGATGCTGTTCTTCCAGCTTGCGCTGAACTTTGCTGGAGCATTGCAGCAAGTCAGAGGCAGAGATGTTGGCCAGAGAGTACAGACCTGTTTGTGGATTTTGAGAATAAGGCAGGAGCAGGCTGTGCGAGGCTGGGGAATTATGAACTTCAAAGCAATAGGGAGTGATCACAAAATGAAATGAAATGAAATGTGGACACAATAGCCTGGTGTTCAGTGATGGGGTCATGGTCCAGGAGGAGTTAGGCAGAGATGTCCAACAGCTGACACTCAGCCTCTACGTTGTAGAGGTCAGTACACCAGACAGCAACAGCACCACCCTTGTCAGCAGGCTTAATTACAAAATCAAGGTTGGATCTGAGAGCAGTCAGAGGGAGATAGGTTCACATGGGCAAGTTGGAGGGGAGGGGAGAGGGTAGGCAGAGAAATTAAAGCAACCATGTCAAATTTACAGTTCTCAATGAACAGTTTGATCACAGGTAAAGGGCCAGAGGGAGGGGTCCAGGAGAAGGGAGAGTGTTGGAGGCAGGTGGAGGGGTCTGTGGGATGGGGAGAGGACTCTCCTGACTTTTTTTGAAGCTTGGGAAGCTGACCAGTGAAATGGAGGTGACTTTGAACAGTAGATCAGTTGGAAATTTAAACACTTTATTGTCCCATCTGAGTAAAATCTCACTTATTGCAGCTGCTGTCTCAGTTCCCCAGGTAAATGTTTGACAGAGATTTCTAGTGGGGTATGGCATTCTTCATCCTCACAGGCTTTCAAACTGACAACATGAGTGTGGGATGTGTATCCTGAATGTGTTTGACAGCAGATCAAGAAGAATAAGACACAGCATCCAAAGCAGTGATGATGTGCAGTGGTAGAATCAGTACATGCACAGGAGGGAGGGGACACTGGAAGAACTGGGTGGGGAGAAGCCACAAATAAGAGATGGAAATAGGAGTTTCACTGTATTATGACTACAATGAGTGGAATGCACTGATAAATCCCATTACTCCACAGTCTCACCAGCAGTATCAGTGTTTATATTCAATCACCAAATTGTTTTTCTTTGTTATCCACAACAAAGACTTTCACAAGATTATTTCAACAAACTCAAAATTATCTTTTTGTTATAATACCTAAATTCAGATGGAAAAGTTATTAGATTAGATTACTTCAGAGTGTGGAAGCAGGCCCTTCACCCCAACAAGTCCACACCGACCCGCCGAAGCGCAACCCACTCAGACCCATGCCCCTACAGTTACCCCTTCACCTAACACTACGGGCAATTTAGTTAACATATAAAAGTTAGTTAACATATAAAATGATAATCCAGAAGTATCCTCAATTCCTTCTAATCTCAAACACACATTGAGTCCTGCAGAGATAATATTTTATATGAAAAACAAATAGAAAGATCATCATCTTCAGCAACGTCCTGTAGAACAAAGGACAAAGGTTAATGACTCCTCACAGGCCACTGAGCTTCTTACTGAAAAAGTCAAATTGCTGATAGCCGTATGTTGGTGGAGGGTCTATTAAACCTCTATTAAAGCTCTCCATATCCGTGAAAGTTGTCACAGCTCACCTTCTCGGTGGTAGTAACAGTATTGTGTTGAATTTCTGAAGTTTCTGAATTACAACCAGGGGAAACAGACAAAGGTGCTCCAGCCTTCCGATCCTTTCTGTTACTTCTCTTTTGCTGGCTCCCCAGGTGTTGGAAGCAGAGGTCAAACTCTCACACATTTGCTGTCAAGCATCAGCACAGAAGCAAATATTCCAGCAAGTGTCCAAACAATCCAACTCTTCAAGTCTTTTTATCCATGTATTCCATAAATGTATCCTTGCGTTCACAACAACAGAACATCTCCAAGACCTGTAAACTCAGGAAGTGAGTCAGTATCCAGTAAGTGGATATCTAACAGCCCTACCCTATCCACTGTCAGTCACCTATGCATAAAAAAAATTCTGAGGTTCAACTTTCACCAGGTTGGTTCCTCTCACATGATATCCTGGACTACTGACCTCTGCCGGGATGTCCCAGTCCACTTAACCTTTCTTGGCTGCTATCATGGGCTGTCCCAGAATGAGCATGTTTGAGTGTTTGTTCAGCTTGCAATACATTTGAATGATTTTCACCATTCTCTCTCTGGGAGGAACACAGTGATTCACCCACGTGTAAGCCTGTTCTTGACTGTTCTTAACTTAAGTGTAAAACTGTTCTTCAACATCCCACTAACTTATGTGACAAATGGAAGCAATTTTATTTAAGGGTGACACTGGTCTGTGATTGGTTTCATGACAAATGGAGTGTAAACATTAACTGGATAATTTCCTCATTCATTTCACAACATGTTTGAGTTTCAATAAGTTGTGGGTGGGTTTGGACAGGGAGCTTTGAGTCCTGTAAATGAAGTTAACCAATGTTCATTGAATAATTCAACTGGAGTTGGAGTGGAACCCATAACCTTGTTCTCTGAGTCAGAGGGTTATGGGTTCAAGTCCCACTCCAGGATTTGAGCACAGATAATCAGGCTGAAATTCCAGTGCAGTGCTGAGGTGTGGAAGAGATTCCAGGGGTAGGGAAGGATGAGGGAATTTAAAAACCTGTAAAACTACTGAATTTTCCTGGGATGTGTGGGTCATTCCTCGAGCTTTATTACTGTCACACTGTTAGAACTGTGTCTCAGCAATACAACTTATTTGAGTGAATGAAAGCAGAATGGCTCATCCTTGAAGGCAATCCCAGCTGACACTAGGGACTTTACCACTTGAGGAAGGGTCACTGGACCCAAAGCGTTAACTCTGATTTCTCTTCACAGATGCTGCCAGACCTGCTGAGCTTTTCAAGCGACTTCTGTTTTTGTTTCTGATTTACAGCATCCGCAGTTCTCTTGTTTTTTACTTTACCCCCTTTCACAGGTTCAGGAACCCAGACACAAAGACAATGCTGATACCTGCACTCCAGCTAGTTACCACTCTAATTCAAATCAAACCTTCAGGCTGTCAGTACACAGAGGGAAAAATATTCTCTCTACAGCATTGGGACTTAAGCCTTTAGAAAATTAATTAATGTAATATGACCATAAGTTATTGTCAGTGATAGTTTACACAGTACTCTCATCTCTGAGTCAGAAAATTGTGGATTAAAGTTTCACTCTAGAGACTTGAGCACTGAGGCTGACACCCCCATGCAGTAGTGAGGGAGTGCAGCATTGTTAGAGGTACCATTCTTTCAGATGAGGTAACCAAGATCTGCTTATTCTCTCAGAAGATCCGATGACTAAATCATGGAAGAGTAGGGAAGTTATCTGTGATGTCTTGGTCAATATAGATCCCGCAATTCATGTGAGAAAACTGATTATCTAATCTTTTGTTTTTTGGAAACTTGCTGTGCCATCATGTTTACTGGATGCCATTGATGGTAAATTCCAATTGTAAGTACACTTATAAAAACATTTTATTAGCTCTGTTGTAGTTTTTATGAACTAAGTTTGTGAAAGTTGATATATAGATGCAAATTTTGTGTCCTGTGAACTGAAAGTTAAACCCATATATGGAGAAGATATCTCAGCCCACAGTGACATGAATCAGTTTTTGTGTGCTAGACTCTTACTGTGTTTCAGTGAAAACGAACACACCATGTTCACAAACCAGGTAGATTAGTGCAGATAAAAAAGTGAATTTATTGTCAGTTATGAATCTGTATAGAAGATTGACAAAATAAAAAGTATTTGAAAATTATTCCAAGATCTTTCTCAGAAGAGAAGAGTCTAAGATGAACTTATCACACTGTTATTACAGAGGTATGATGGGCTAAAGTAACTCAGGTCTGTAGAGACTCACCCCCCACTCCCTCCCCATACTCAGGATAGTTGTCCTCCCAGACAGAACAGTACAAACATTTCCTATGGTATTAGTCAAATACCTGTCACCTGAAGAGGATCTGTCTTAAATTCACATTCCCAAACAAAGCAGTATCTGATTCTACCATATACCCACTCCTGAGAGCTGACTCACTTTAGTAACAGACAAACATTCACATCAGGGGTAACTCTCTCAGAACATCACAGATAGAGGTTTCTTTAAAACCTGTACTTTAGTCTGGCTCCCAGTTATGATGGCCAGAAATGACACCAAACTTCAGTGACATAGAATGGAGCTTGATTCCATCATCCAAACCCACCAATGGTTACAGAGATCCAGTGATGATATGGGTCATGAACCAGTCAGTTTCTATTTCTGGAAGATCATCTTCTCCCAGATGTGTTGGACAGTGCTTTCTCATTCCCAACTCCCTGCACTTTGGCCCTCCATTCATCACATTCTGTAGTTGTCAATCTGGTCCAATTTCTCCATTGTATCCATCTTCCACAATATTGTTCCCAAAATTATCTTACTCACTTCCTCTAGATCAATCTCCCTGCCACTCAAAATAAGGGGTGAAGATTTGATTATATTTGGTATACAACTGGTTTAGTCATCCATCATGGATTTAACTGGATCGTATCAAGCATTAGTGGCCCTGCTTTCCTTTGCCAAAACTGCGCTTATTACTCCAAGACCATCTTTAAGTGAAAAGAAAACCGTAACTTATCCTCCTCAAAACCAACTATGTCCTTGTGGAAGTCATGTTTCAGCTGTCTGCTTAGACCCTATCTACAGAACTGTATTCAGTTCTGGCCACGACACCTCAGGAATTGGAGGAAATGCAGTGCAGATTTGCTAAAATGTTTCTTTTTAATTAATTGGTAGGATGTGAGTGTTGCTGTCTAGACCAACTATTTTTCCCATTCCTAATTGCCATGGTATATAGGCTAAGGGTTTCAAAGGTGCTATTGGAAGAGCTCTGGTGAGGTATTGTACTGCACCTTTTAGATGGTATAACATGCTGCCACAATGTAACATTGAGGAAGCAAGTAAATGGTGCAGTGCCAATCAGGTGGGCTGCTTTGTCATAGAGTCATAGAGATGTAAAGCATGGGAACAGACCCTTCGGTCCAACCCATCCATGCCAAACAAATATTCCAACCCAATCTAGTCCCACCTGCCAGCACCCGTCCATATCCCTCCAAACCCTTCCTATTCCTGACTAAACCAGTTGTAGCCTGCACCACTTCCTCTGGCAGCTCATTCCATACACGTACCACCCTCTGTGTGAAAAAGTTGCCCCTTAGGTCTCTTTTATATCTTTCCCCTCTCACCCTAAACCTATGCCCTCTAGTTCTGGACTCCCCGACCCCAGGTAAAAGACTTTGTCTATTTATCCTATCTATGCCCCTCATGATTTTGTAAACCTCTATAAGGTCACCCCTCAGCCTCCGACGCTCTAGGGAAAACAGCCCCAGCCTGTTCAGCCTCTCCCTGTAGCTCAAATCCTCCAACCCTAGCAACATCCTTGTAAATCTTTTCTGAACCCTTTCAAGTTTCACAACATCTTTCCGATAGGAAGGAGACCAGAACTGCACACAATATTCCAACAGTGGCCTAACTAATGTCCTGTGCAACATGATCTCCCAACTCCTGTACTCAATACTCTGACCAATAAAAGAAAACATAACAAACGCCTTCTTCACTATCTTGTCTACGTGTGACTCCACTTTCAAGGAGCTATGAACCTGCACTCCAAGGTCTCTTTGTTCAGCAACACTCCCTAAGTCCTTACCATAAAGTGATTAAGTGCTGCTAAGATTTGCTTTCCCAAAATGCAGCACCTCGCATTTTTCTGAATTAAACTCCATCTGCCACTTCTCAGCCCATTGGCCCATCTGTTCAAGATCCTGAGGTAACCTTCTTCGCTCTCCACTACACCTCCAATTTTGGTGTCATTTGCAAACTTCCTAACTGTATCTCTTATGCTTGCACTTTGAAAGACGTTCAACTTCTTGAATTTTGTTCGATATGTACTTGTCTGACCTGTTGGTTGTGGAATCACTTAGCTCTGACTATCACTTGCCGTTAAGCTGTTTGTCAAACAAATAACCTTTATCTTGTAGCTTCCCCAGGCTGTCACCTCATTTGTGGGTGTGCTCCTGGAGTGCTCTCCTGCACTCTTCATTGAGCTAGAATTGATCCCTGGGTTTGATCATGGTAGAGTGAGGATAAGGCAGAACATGAAGTTTTATAATGTGGTTGAATATAATTCTGCTGCTCATGATCCCACACCATAGATGACCAATTTTGAGTTACTGAATTTTATTAAAGTCTGTCCCATCCAGTGGGATGGAGAATATTCCATCACATTTATGACTTAAGCCTGGGAGATAATGGACTGGCTTTGGAGACACAGGTGAACAAGTTCCTGTAAGGTGATGGCTGAGTGGTATTTATCACTCAGCTATCAATTCAGCAATCAGGATAATGTTCTGGGGACCCAGGTTCAAATCATGCCATGGCAAGTGGTGGAATTTGTATTCAATTAAAATCTGGAATTAAACTGTTGTCAATCTTCAAGAAAAAACCCATCTGAGTCACCGATGTCCTTTAGTAAAGGAAGCTGCTGTCCAACATGTGACTCCAGACCCATAGTAATGTAGTTGACTCTTATCTGCCCTCTGCGTAATCAGGGACCAGCTGACCTATCAAATGATGCAAACAACCTGTTAAGAAAAACTTGCTGTGGAATTCCTAGCTGCTGATCTGGTCTTGTCGCCACAGTATTTATATGGCTGGTCCAATTCAGACTTTTGTCAATAGTAATCACCTGGATGTTGATGGTGGAGTATTCAGTGATTGTAATGCCAGCGAATGTCATGGGCAAAATTGTTAGCTTCTCAGTTTTTAGACATGGTCCTTGCCTAGCGTGAATGTTATTTACCATTTGTCAGTTCAAACTTGGATATTGTTGATGTCTTGCTTTAATGGTTATGGACAGCTTCAGTCTCTGAGGAATCACGAATGATGCTGAAAATTGTGCAATTTTCAGTCATCGTCCCCACTTTTGACCTTATGAAGATTAATCAAGCAGCTGAAGGTGGTTGGAGTGGGAAATTCCTGAAGCTGAGGTGACTGATCACCAACCACAACCATCTTCTTTTGTATTAGCTAGTCCAACTAGCAAAGAATTTCCCTTGATTCCCAGACTTCAGTTTTGTTAGGATTCCTTGGTGCCATGGCTCAGCCAAACCCTGCCATGATTCAAAGGCAGTCAATCTTACCGCATCTCTGTAATTCAGCTCTTTTGTCCATATTTCGATCAAAACTGTAAAGAGGTCAGGAGCTGAGTGGACCTGGCAGAACCCAAATTGAATGTTAACCCACTTTGTGAGCTTCATTTTTCAGTACTGTTCAGGACACCTCCTGTCACTTAATATTGAGAGTAGACTGATAGGTTGGTAATGAACTTGGTTGGATTTGTCCTGCTTTTTATACAGGACATACTGGAAAATCTTCAACATTGTCGGGTAGATGCCAGAGTTGTAGCTGTACTGGAACAGTTTGGCAAGGACTGCGGCAAGTTTTGGACAAGAAGTCTTCTGGACTGTTGCTAGAATCTTGTCAGATAACATAGCCTTTGCAGTATATGGTCTGTTCAACCATTCTTTGATACCGCATGGATTGAATTAAATTGGATGGAAGTTGGATCCATGATGCTGGAGGCATCAGGAGGAGACCAGGATGGATGATTCCCTCTGGCTAAAGATGGACACAAATGCTTTAGCCATGTCTTTGCACTAATGTGCTGAGCTCTCCATTGCTAAGGACAGGAATGTTTATGGAACAGCATCTTCCAGTGAGTTGTTTACATTTAGATTTTATTGTCATGTATGCTCAAGCACAGAACAGGAGTACTATGGTAAGTGTATAATGTCATCACACACAGCGTCATCTGAGGGTCAAAGGTGCCTAGGTACAAAAAACTTAGCAACAGAAGCAGAGTTAAAAAAGTTCAACATTACTTTCATAGAATAAGTAGAAAAATAAAGAAATAACCTTATAATTAACATTAAACTCATTAATTTAAACTAGAAAAATAGAGGAATTAAGTTAAAAGTTCAGCGGTCTTTGAAGGGTCCTCTGCTTATCTTGCACTCCGGCAGACCTCAGCTGCCTGGTCTTGACACAACTGCTGCAGATTCTGGGGAATCTCCCTCACCACCCACCCTTCCCATGTTGGGCTGCAATGTCATTGCTGCTATCACCTCCCCAATCTCCCCTGTTGCTTCTGAAACATGCCAGGGCAGCACCCACTCGCACACAGGATACCACCACACCAAGCGGAGAGATTGCCATGAGCTGCCGAGAGACTCGGCTGAGAGTCACCAGTTGCTGAGAACTTAGATCTCAGTTGTAAATACAGCTTTGTCTATCACATGCTGCACCTGCTGTTTGCCAGACAAATAACCATTGTGTTGTAGCTTCACCAGGTTGCCATCTAATTTTTAGGTATGCTATTCCTGGAGTGCCCTCCTGCACTCTTCACTGAACCAGGGATGATTCCCCAACCCACCAAGTACTGCAGCACTGTTCTTTAGGTTTTGGCTGGATAAGTCAGTAATGGTGCTATTGAGCCACTCTAGTGACGAACACTGAAGTCTCCCACCCAGAGAACATTCTATGCTTTTCCAACTCACAGTGCTTCCTCCAAGTAGTGGTCAATATTGAGGACTGATTCATCAGCCAATGGATATAGAGGGAGTAGGGGGGCATGTGGTAACTAGCAGGACATTTCCTGGCTCATGTTTTGCCTGATGCCATGAAGCATTGTCAGACCAGGTCAATGCTGAAACTCTCAATTCTACTCCTTTCTGACTGTATACCACTGTGCTACCACAGGTCGGCATAACCTGTGCAACCAGCAAGACACATATATCCATGAAATGAAAGGTGTTTTCTGTGTCCTTGTCTGGGGTTAAATTGTTAAATTATGAGGACAAGTTGCACATAATTTTCTACATTCAAGGGAATGCAAAATAAAAGTTAAGTGGTAATCTAATTGATCTATTTAAGATGACTAAACAAGTTGATTGAGAGGTTAAGCAAAACTATTCAGCACCCCTTTATAACACATCAATACCGAAGCAGAAAGCAAATACCACGTGCAGAAAGACCAGAACAATATCTAGGCTTGGGCTGATTAGGGGCTAACATTCATGCCAAACAAGTGCTGGGCAAGGATCATCTCCAGAAAGAGGGAATCTAACCATCACCATCTCCCACTATCAGTATCCTGGGCATTACCAGAGATTGATACGGAGGTCAACTAGCCATATTAAAGAATTAGCTCCATGTGATGTCAAAGGTCAGAATCCTGCAGAATTGTAGACTAATTAGTAAAGTTAGGTTACATGGGATTCAAGGAGACCTTGCTAATTGGATACAAAATTGGCTTAATGGCAGGAGACAGAGTGTGGCGATGGAGTGTTGCTTTTTGGACTGGAGGCCGGTTACCAGTGGTTTTCCACAGGGAATTGGTAGTGGGTCCACTTTTGTTTGTCATTTATATAAATGATTTAGATGAGAATATGGAAAGCGTGGTTAGTAAGATTGCAAATGACGACAAGATTGGTGATGTAATGGACAGGGAAGAACGTTCGCTAAGGCTACAAAGAGATCTTGGTCAATTGGGTTATGGACTGAAGAATGGCAGATGAATTTAATTTGGATAAATGCTAGATATTTTGGTAAGACAAAGGCAAGACTTATACAATTAAAAGTAGGGCTTTGGGTAGTATTGTAGAATAGAGAGACCTAGGGGTTCAGGTACATAATTCTTTGAATTTTCATCACCTGTAGATAGAGTGGTTATGAAGGCATTTAGCATGCTTGCCTTCATTGCTCAGACCTTTTGAGACATTACGTTGAGGTTGTACAGGACGTTGATGAGGCCTCTTCTGGAGTACTGCATACAGTTTTGGTCACCCTGTTATAGGAAGGATATTATTAAACTGGAAAGGGTTCAGAAGCAATTTACCAGGATTTTGAAGGGAATGGAGGTTTGAATTATAAGGAGAGGCTAACATAGACTGGACTGCCATAGCATGAAGAGCTTCGATGGGGTGGAATTTGTTAAAGTCCCTTAAGGAAAGCTTCTTCAGCAGTATATGGATGGTCCTACTCGGAAAGGGGCAAAGCTCGACCTACTCTTGGGAAATGGGGCAGGACAGGTGACTGAAGTGACAGTGGGGGAGCACTGGGACCAGTGACCATACTTCTATTAATTTTAAAGAGTTATGGAGAGGAACAAAACCGGTCCACAGATTCAAGTTCTAAACTGGGGCAAGGTGAATTTTGGTGGAATTAGACAGGAGCTTGCAGGAGTTGTTTGGAGTAGTTTGTTTGCAGGTAAAGGTACCTCCTGTAAGTGGGAAGCCTTTAAAAAGTGAGATAGCTAGAGTTCAAGGTCTATACGTTCCTGTGAGGGTGAAAGGCAAGGTTAACAGCAATAGAAAACCCTGAATGACAAGAGATATTGAGGCTTTGAGCAGAAAAAAAGAAGATATGGCTCAGCTACAGGCAGTTGGGATCAAGAGAATCCCTGGAAATATTTAGGGAAAACAGGAGTTTACTGAAGAAGGAAATCAAGCGGATGAAAAGGAGGCACGCGATAGCCTTGGCTGAGAAAATTAGGGTGAAACCAAAGGGGTTCTTTAAGTATATTAAAGGAAAAAGAATAACGAGAGAGAGAATAGGACCCCTTAAGGACAAAGTGGACGTTTATTTGTAGTACCTCAGGAGATGGGCGAGGTCAATGAATATGGGAACTTGGAGAAGTTAATGATGCTACGTGGGGGACAGTCCACATCATAGGGGAGGTTTTGGATGTATTAGTATGTATGAAGGTGGATAAATCTCCTGGTCCTGACCAGTACATCCAAGAACTCCACAAGTGGCTAGAGAAGTGGGGACCCTTGCTGATATTTTTGCATCATTGCGAGGTCCCAGAAGACTAGAGGGTAGTGAATGTTGTTCCCTTATTCAATAAGGGCTGCAAAGAAAACCTAGGAACTATTTACCATTAAACCGTTAAGTTACTTGAGAAGATTCTGAGAGATGATATACATGGATTTGTCAAGACAGGGGTTTGATTAGGAATAGTCATCATGGCTTTGTGCAATGTGAGAGATCATGCTTCACAAATTTGTTAGAGTTCTTTGATGAAGTGACTAGGAAGGTCGAAGAGGGCAGGGCAACCTTTGATAAGGTTCCACATGGTAGGCTTCTCTGGAAGGTTAAATCGCATGGAATCCGGGGGAGCTGTCAAATTTGCTACACAACTGCCTTGATGGTAGGAAGCAGAGGGTAATAGTGGAAGGATGCTGTTGGACTGGAGGTCTGTGACTAATGGTATGCCTCAGTGGTCGATGTTGGACCCATTGCTGTTTGTTATCCAAATTAATGATTTGAATGAGAATGTCCAAGGTATGATTACTAAGTTTGCAGATGACACTGGAATAGGTGGCATCATGGACAGTGAGGAAGGTTATCAGAAATTTCAGCAGGATTTGCATTAGCTGGGGAAGTCAGCCAAGCGATGGCAAATGGAGTTTAATATAGATAAGTGCAAGGTCTTGCATTTTGGAAAGTCAAATCAAGATAGGAGTGTCATGGTGAATGGTAGGGCCTTTAGGAGTGTAGTGGAACAGAGGGACCTCGGAATTCAGATGCACGGTTCTTTGAAAGTGGAGTCACAGGTAGACAGGGAGGAGAAAGTGAGGACTGCAGATGCTGGAGATCAGAGTTGAGGGTGTAGTGCTGGAAAAGTACAGCCGGTCAGGCAGCATCCGAGGAGCAGGAGAATCGACAATTTGGGCAAAAGCCCTTCTTCAGGAATGAGGCTTGTGGGTTGGGGCTGAGAGACAAATGGGAGGTGGTGGGGTTGGGGGGAGGTAGCTGGGAAAGTGATCGGTGGATGAAGGTGAGGGAGAATGTGATAAGTCAGAGGGGGCAGTGATGGACAGGTCCAGAGGGCAGTGCCTATAGGTTTGGGACTGGGATAATGTGGCGGGAGGGGAAATGAGGAAGCTGTTGAAATCCAGATATATCCCGTGTGGTTGCAGGGCCCCAAGGTGGAATATCAGACGGCCCTCCTCCAGATGTCGGTGGTAATGGTTTGGAAGTGGAGGAGGCCCACGACCTGCATGTCCTTGACGGCGTGGGAGGGGGAGTTGAAGTGTTCAGCCATAGGGCGATGGGGTTGGTGTGTGTGGGTGTCCCAGAGATGTTCTCTGAAACGATCTGCAAGAAAGCGTCCTGTCTCCCCAATGTACAGGAGACCACAACAGGTGGAATGGATGAGTAGATGACATTTGTAGAGTTGCAGGTGAATTTCTGACAGATGTGGAAGGATCCCATGGGGCCTTAGACAGAGGTGAGGGGAGTGGTGTGGGCGCAGGTTTTGCACTTCCTGTGGTGGTAGGGAAAGGTGCCAGGAGTGGGGTGTGGGCTGGTGGGGGTGTGTGGACCTGACGAGAGAGTCACAGAGGGAATGGTCTTTTTGGAACGCTGATAGGGGTGGGGAGGGAAATATATCTCTGGTGGTGGGGTCCATTTGGAGATGGCGGAGGATGATGCATTGTAAACAGAAATTGGTGAGGTGGAAGGTGGGTTCTGTCCTTGTTGCTTTGGGAGGGTGGGGTTCAAGGGCAGTGGTGCGTGAAGTGGAGGAGATGCACTGGAGGGCATCATCAACCACGTGGGAAGGGAAGTTGTGATCGTGGAAGACTGAGGCTATCAGGGACTTGAGGTGGAATTGGTCATTCTGGGAATAGATGTGGCAGAGGCAGAGGAATTGCGAATAAGGGATGACATTTCTGCAGGAGGTAGTCGGTAGGCATGTAGTATAGGTCTGTGGGTTAGTCGGTCAGCAGAGACGGTGATGGAGAGGTCGCTGAGATGGTCCAGGTAAATTTGAGGTCGGGGTGGAAGTTGTTGGTAAAGTTGATGAACTGTTCAACCTCGTCGTGGGAGCACAAAGCGGCGCTGATACAGACATCGATGCAGCGGAGGAACAGGTGGGGGGTGGTGCCGGTGTAACTGCAGGTAGACAGGGAAGTAAAGAAGGCTTTTAGCACATTGGCCCTCAGCAGTGTGGGCACTGAGTGTAGAATTTGGGAAGTTATATTGCAGTTGTCTAGGAAGTTACTGAGGCCACAATTGGAATATTGTGTTCAGTTTTGGTCACTTGCTACAGGAAGAATGTTATTAAACTGCAAAGAGCGCAGAAGAAATTTACAAGGATGTTGCCAGGACTAAACTGTCTGAGTTATAGAAAGAGGTTGGACAAGCTAGGATATTTTTCTTTAGAGCATAGGAGATTGCAGGGGATCTTATAGAAGTTGTCTAAGATCATGAGAGGCATGGATAGGTTAATGCACCTAGTCTTTTTCCCAAGTTTGGAGATTCAAGGACTATACAGAATCCGTTTAAGATTGGCGGGGGGGAAAGAATATTAGGGAACCTGACAGGCAACTGTTTTACACAAGAGTGTGGTATGCATATGGAATGAGCTACCAGTGAAATGGTTGAGGTGGGTACATTAACAACATAAAAAGGCATTTGAAGAAATACATGGATAGATTAATTAGAATCCCTGCAGTATGGAAACAGTCCCTTCGGCCCAACAAGTCCACACTGACCCTCCAAAGAGTAACCCACCCAGACCCATTCCCCTACCCTATATTCACTCCTGACACTATGGGCAATTTAGCATGGCCAATTCACCTAACCTGCACATCTTTGGACTGTGGGATAAAACTGGAGCACCCGGAGGAAACCCACGCAGACACAGGGAGAATGTGCAAAAGTCACACAGACAGTTGCCCAAGGCTGGAATTGAACCTGGGACTCTGGGACCATGCCGTCCCGTGCCAATAGGAAAGGCTTAGAAGTATATGGGCCAAGTGCAGGCAAATGGGGTTAGCGTGGATGGACATATTGGTCGGCATGGACCAGTTTGGGCCAAAGAGCCTGTCTCTGTGCTGTACGACTCTATGACCTTCCAAACCAGCGACCTTCATGTTAGGAATGCCATCTCCTGCAAATATCCCTCAAAATCACCCACCATCCTAACTTGAAAATATATTACTGTTCCTTCACTGTCACTAGGTCAAAATTCTGGAACTCCCATCCTAACAGTATTGTGAATGTCCCTACACTCCCAAGGACTGCAGTAGTTTATGAATGCAGCTCGCCACCATCTTGTTGAGGGCAATTAGGAATGCGCAATAAACACTGGCCGAGCCAATGACACCCACAGCTGATGAATAAATTTAATAAAATTTTCTCTGGTGGGAAAGTCCAGAATAAGGGATAGAGCATTAAAATTAGAGTGAGGTGGTTCAGGACAATTTCAGTAAATATTGCTTCATAAAAAGGGGACTACAAGTTCTGAAACTCACTCCTCGCAAAATTCTTTTGAGAGTGGGAGTCTACTGAACATTTCAAAATTGAGATTGACAGGTTCATTATTAGGCACACCCTATTCTTTGCCTCCTTAAACCTTTTTGCATTTCAGTATCTCATTTCATGACCCTCCTTAAGTACCACCTAATATTTGTTTATCCCCACCTAATATTACCATCCCTATTTCAGTGTTAATTTTTGTCTGGTTACATCTCAATGAAGCACTTAGGGACATTCTAACATATTAAGATGCTCTATAAATGCCAGCTGTTGGCCTCACTCTGACCATGAGGCCAACAGATTGTGGACATTGATCCGCTGAAAGGATGTTGAGTATATACAGCAGCTTTTATACATTTTGATATCTTTTTACGATGAATTTTGGTGATTCGGTCAAAGGTTAAATTAACCTTCTTGAAATAATTGGCCTGATGGTGGGAAAGGTTTGAGACAAATAGTGCTCTGGAACAACAGGTCCTCTGAGAGTGCTGGAGGGGAAACAACACAGATAGCTCTCAGTGTAACAGAAGCAGGTGATCTTGTTCCATGTCCATGCAGAGACATCACTGTCTGGTGAGAGAGAAGAAATAGGTGAAACAATGCTGACACATGTCAAACTGTGAGAATTTGTGAGATCTGAAAGACCTGATAATTGTGTGAAGGTTTTATCACAGACTTCCCTCCAAAAGGGTTTCGCCCTTGTGTCAGTGGATTGATGTACCAGGAGACACACTGACTATGTGAAAGCCTTGTCATAACACATTGAAAGGGTGTTCTGCACCAGAAGGTTCAAAGACTTCAGAACTTTACCTTAAATCTTACATTTGAAACAGCTCTTCCATGGGTGGGTTTTCTGATGGACTGGGAAATTCAACCAATTTGTGAAGGATTTGTCACATGAGAACAGGTTCTGTCTGATGTAAATCTGTCTGTGTTACAATCAGGCCCAATAACTCTGAAAAGCTCTCATAAAACATTTTTAACAGCTTTTCTCATATGAATGCATTGGTAATTTATGAGTACACACCTCAACAGAATCTTCCCTGTGTCACCACCTGGCTAATCAGGAATGACATTGTCCTTGTGAAGCTTTTGCCACACACCCCAGGAAAAAGCCTTTACTCAGTGTGGATGTGTCCATGTTTGATGAGTGTCACTGTCTGTGTGAATGCTCAGTCACACACCTCATTTGGCTTCCCCGACTGTGTGAATGCGATGGTGATCCAACATGCCCCACAACTGTTCAAAATCCTTATTACACACCTCACATGTGAATATTTTCTTCTCGCCCATGTGAACGCGGCGGTGACTCACCAGGCCTGGCATTTGTGCAAATCCCTTATGACACACCTCACATTTGAATGGTTTCTCCCCAGTGTGAAGGCGTTGGTGTTCACGTAGGGTTGATGACCGTGAGAATGATTTCTTGCACACTTCACACTTGAATGGTTTCACCCCAGTGTGCATGCGTTGATGTGTTCGGAAGTGAGAGGAGCGTGAGAATGATTTGTTGCACACCTGACACCTGAAGGGTTTCTCCCCGGTATGGATACTCTGATGTTCCAGAAGCCTTGTAGATGTCGGAAAAGCCTTATCACAAACCTCACATTTGAAGGGTTTCTTCCCCGTGTGGATGGTCTGGTGGACCCGGAGACTTGATAACTGTGTGAAGGCTTTATCACACACTTCACATCTAAATGGCTTCTCCCCTGTGTGGATACGTTGGTGAACATGGAGAGTTACAGACTGTGAGAAAGATTTCTCACAGACATCACAGGTAAATGGTTTCTCCCCTGTGTGAGTGCGTTGGTGTACAAGGAAGTGAGATGAGCATGAGAATGACTTGTCGCACACCCCACATCTGAATGGCTTCTCTTCCATGCAGCTGTCCTTGTATAAACAGTGTTTCACAGACACACCATATTTGTCTAGAGATGGTATGAAACTGTAAAGCCTTCCTCACATAATGAGACTATCATTCATGAGACTTGATGAATGACTGAAGCTCTCACCACACTTGAAACCCACTCACACATCTTCCCAGCTACACCTTGACTGATCAAATACTGCCGATTCTTCAGAAAGAATGGTTCTGCTGGAAGGCTGCACACCACTGGTCAGTTTCAGATCTGATGATATGTCAAAGTTCCCCTAACCCGACCGATTTCCAGATGATGGTTTCACTGCCCAACCTTCTCCGTGTTGAGCAATGCTGTGAAGGGACTGGATGTCTTCCGTTGTTGTTCCTTGGGTGATGGTCAAGATTTATCTGTGTTGTGTATCCTCTCTGTATTCTCTGATATTGTATGGTGCAATCCTTCTGTAAAACAGGGAAAGCAAATATGATTTCATCCAACCTTGCAGAAGGACTGACTCCTCAGTTAGAGAGAGTTCCACAGTGAGTGCGTCTGCTGAGGAGAAAAATCAGAGGCAAGTCCTTTCTTTCTCATTCACTTGACTGTCAAATGCCAAAACTAAAACACTGGAGCAGTCAATGTGGCTATTTGCTTTCCAATGACCAGCCCTTCCTATCTTCCCAGGTACTGAGGACAATGGAAAATATATATATATATATATATAGAGAGAGAGAGAGAGACACACACACACAAAGAGAGCAACAGCATATAAAATATAACTGCGACAAGGGTGTTTTGTTCAGTTAAAAGTTAAACATGAGATACATTTTTCTTCAGTTTTGTACAGTCATGTAGTAGTTGCCACAAGGTTGCACTTATGTAATAGAAAGTCCTGGAGAAACTCAGCAGATCCAGCAGTAACTGTGTACAGAGAAACAGAGTAGCCACTTTTAGTCCAGTGACTTTTCTTCTGCAGGGTTACCAAGGACGGGAGCTGAACATCCAAGAGGTATCAATTATTTAGGAAGTTCAGATAAAAAGGGAAAGGAGGTAGAGTGACATTTGCTGAGAAAACCATGATGTATGGCTGGATATTAAAAACACCAAGGGGCAGAAGATGTTGGTGGTTATCTATTGGTCCCCATACAGTATGTAACAGAAATGTAAATGTAATAGAAGACCTTAAATATGCAATCTGTTGTCACAGCTGACTTTAATTTACATATAGATTGGACAAACCAAACTACTGATGGTATTATAGAGTAGGATTTAATGGAGTTTGTACAAGATCATGTTTTTAGACTAATATGCTGAGGAACCAGAGAACAAACTGTTTGAGACTGGGTACTGTGCAATGAGAAAGGATTAATTAACGATCTTGTTGTGCAGGGTCCCTTGGGGAAGAACGGTATAATATGATAGAATTCTTCATTCAGATTGCGGGTGAAGTAGTTGAATTTGAAAGTAGATCATGGATCTAAACAAAAGGTAACTATGAGGGTGTCAGGTGATAAATGGCAAGGATAGATTGGGGAACTTTATCAAATGGGATATGTGGAAATGCAATGGTTCATATTTAAAGAAAATATACATAAGTTATAACAATTATTCATTCCTGTCTGGAGCAAAACTAAAACCAGAAAAGTGGCTCATCTATGGCTTACAAAAAGAATTATGGATAGTATTAGATTCAAACAGTAGATATATAAAGTTGCCAGGAAAAGCAGCAAGCCTGAAAATTGGCAGCATTTTCAAATCTAGCAAAACAGGGCATAAAATTTGATCAAGATGGGTACAATAGAATAGGTGGAAACAAAAACTCAGTAAAAATAATTGTAGATCCCTTCTGGTCAAAAGCCACTGAAATTATAACAGAGAACAAAGAAATGACAGAAGCAACGAACACATTTTTGAGTTTTTTCTTCACAAAATAGCACAATAACCTCCCAGAAATGTCAGGCAACCAAAGGTCAAGTGAGAGGAAGGAGCTGAAGGAAATTAGTATTAGTAAGAAATTGGTGCTGAGGAAATTAATGGGATTAAAGGCTGATAAATCACCAGGACCTGATAATCCCAGAGTACTAAAGTCCCAGACTACTAAAGGAAGTAACCCTGGAAATATCGGATGCATTGGTTTTCATCTTCCAAAATTCCAAAGATTCTGGAGCAGTTGCTACAGATTGAAGGATGGCAAATGTAACCCAATATTTTAAAAAGGAAGGAGAAAAAGGAACTGAAAATGACTGACCAATTAGACTAACAGCAGTAATGGGGAAAATGCTAGAGTACATTCTAAAAGATGTAAAGCATTATACAAAGTCTGTATGAGCTTAAGAAAGGCAAATCATGTATAACAAATCTACTGGAGTTTTAGACTATTACAGTGGAATAAATAAAGGAAGAACCAGTGGATGTAATTTTTCAGAAGGCACTTCATACGAGGTTAGTGGGTAAAGTTAAATCATACGGGATAGGGAGAAATGTATTGGCATGGACTGAGAACTGATTGGCACACAGGAAACATAGAGATGGGAAAAAATGGGTCTTTTGCTGATTGGCAGGTAGTGATGAATAGGGTACTGCAAGGATCAGTAACTGGGCGCCAGCTATTAGAGTCATAGAGATCCACATACAGAAAAAGGCCTTTCAGTCTATCACATCCTTGCCAGTCAAAAACAACCCCCTAACTATTTCAATCCCATTTGCCAGCACTTTGCCTAAAGATATGTATGCCTTAGCATCATAAGTGTACATCTGAATACTTACTGATGAAGGCCTTATGCCTGAAACGTCAATCCCCCTGCTCCTTGGATGCTGCCTGACCGGCTGTGCTTTTCCAGCACCACACTCTTTGACTCTGATCTCCAGCATCTGCAGTCCTCACTTTCCTCTGAATACTTATACAGTCATGCAGCATGGAAGCAGACCCTTCAATCCACTCATCCGTACTGACAAGATATTGCAATGTGACCGTGGGCCATTTACATAGAACATAGAAAAGAACAGCACAGAACAGGTCCTTAGGCTCATGATGTTGTGCCGAGACTTAATCCTAATGTAAAATATAGTAAGTTAACCTACGCACCCCTCAACTCACTGCTATCCATGTGCACGTCCAGCAGTTGCTTAAATGTCCTCAATGACTTCGCTTCCACCACCTCAACTGGCAATGCATTCCATGCATTCACAACTCTCTGCGTAAAGAACCTACCTCTGATGTCTCCTTTATACCTTCCTCCTAATATCTTCAAACTATGACTGCTCATACCAGGCAATCTAGTCTCTATCTAATCCTCTCATTATTTTGTACACCTCGATCAGGTCTCCTCTCTTCCTCCTTCTCTCCAGAGAGAAAAGTCCGAGCTTATTCAACCTTTCTTCATACGGCAAGCCCTCCAGTCCAGGCAGCGCCCTGGTAAACCTTCTTTGCACCTTCTCCAAAGCCTCTGTATCTTTTCTATAGTAGGGCGACCAGAACTGGACACAATATTCCAAGTGTGGTCTCACCAGGGACTTGTAGAGCTGCAGCAAAACCTTGCAGCTCTCAAACTCGATACCCCTATTATTGAAAGCCAAAACACCATATGCTTTCTTAACAACCCTATCCACTTGGGTGGCAACTTTGAGGGATCTATGTACTTGCACACCCAGATCCTTCTGTTCCTCCACTCTGCCAAGAACCCTGTCTTTAATCCTATATTCAGCATTCGAGTTCGACTTTCCAAAATGCATCACTTCGCATTTATCCAGATTGAACTCCATCTGCTATTTCTCAGCCAGCTCTGCATCCTGTCTATGTAGCGTTGCAGCCTGCAGTAGCCCTCTATACTATCGAGGACACCTCCAACCTTTTGTGTCATCTGCAAATTTACTAACCCACCCCTCAACCTCCTCATCCAAGTCATTAGTAAAAACTACAAACAGCAGAGGCCCAAGAACAGAGCCCTGCGAGACCCCACTCAACACTGTCCTCCAGGCAGAGTATTTTCCATCTACAACCACTCTCTGCCTTCTGTCAGGCAGCCAATTCTGAATCCGGATAGCCAAATCTCCCTGTATCCCATACTTCCTGACTTTATAAATGAGCCTACCATGGGGAACCCTATCAAATGCCTTGCTGAAATCCACATCTACTGCTCTACCGTCGTCGACCTGTCTTGACACCTCCTCAAAGAACTCAATAAGATTTGTGAGGCATGACCTGCCCCTCACAAAGCCATGCTGACTGCCTTTAATTACACTATACTTTGCCAAATAGTCATAAATCCTATCCCTCAGAATTCTTTCCACAACTTTGCTGACCACAGATGTAAGACTGACTGGTCTGTAATTGCCAGGGATTTCTGTATTACCCTTCTTGAAAAGTGGAACAACATTCACCTCCTTCCAATCCTCTGGTACGACTCCTGTGGAGAGTGAGGAGGCAAATATTCTCGCCAATGGCTTAGCAACCTCCTTTCTCACCTCCTGGAGCAGCCTAGGATAAATCTTGTCTGGCCCTGGGGACTTATTAATCTTAATGTTTTCCAAAATTTCTAGCACATCAACTTCATCAATCTTGATCTGGTCAAGACTGTATCCCAGCTCCTCTAAGTTTTCATTTACCACAAGTTCACTTTCCTTGGTGAAAACCGAAGCAAAAAACTCATTTAGGGCTTCCAGCATTTATCCCATATCCCTCTGAACCCTTCCTATTTATTTACCCATCCAGGTATCTTATAAATGTTGTCACTGTACCAGCCTCCACCACTTCCTCTGGCAGCTCATTCCATACACACAACACCCTCTGCATGAAAAGGTTACTCCTCAGGTTCCTTTTACATCTTTCTCCTCTCATCTTAAACCAATATCCTTCAGTTTGGACTCCCCCATCCTAGGAAAAAGACCGTGGCTATTCACCCTATCCATGTCTCGCATCTTATTATAAACCTCAATAAGGTCACCCTTCAGCCTCTGACACTCGAAGGCAAAACACCAGCCTATTCAGCCTCTCACTATTGCTCAAACTCTTCAGTCCTGGCAACATTCTTCATAAATCTTTTCTACACTCTGTCAAATTTAACAACATTCTTCCTTTAGAAGGACGACGGGAGTTGTATGCAGAATTCTAAAAGTGGCCTCAAGGTCCTATACAGCCGCAACATGAGGTCCCAACTCCTAAGCTCAATGTTCTGACCAACGAAGGCAAGTATGTCAAATGCCTTCTTCACTTCCCTGTCTACCTGCAACTCCACTTTCAAGGAACAATGCACCTGCACCCCTAGGTCCCTTTATTCGGCAACACTCTCCAGGGCCCTACCATTAACTGTATAAGTCCTGCCCTGGTTTGCCTCACCAAAATGCAACATTTCACATTTACCTAAATTAAACTCCAGCTGCCACTCCTCAGCCCATTGGCCTCCATGATCAAGGTTCTGTTGTACTTTGAGGTAATCTTCTTCACTATCATTACACCACCAATTATGGTGTCATCTGCAAAATTACTAACCATATTCCTATATTCACATCCAAATGAATTATATAAATGAGGAAAAGTACTAAACACAGCACCAATCCTTGTGACACATTGCTGGTCACAGGCCTCCAGTCCAAAAAGCAACAGTCTACTACCACCTTCTGTCTCCTGTCTTCAAGCCAATTTTGTCTCCAATTGGCTAGCTCCACCTGGATCCCATGTGATCTAACCTTACTAACTAGTCTACCATGCAGAACCTTGTCAAACCTTTAGCTTTTCTGAAGTCCATATAGACAAGGTCTATCACTCTGCCTTCATCAATCTTCTTTGTCACCCTTTGACACAATTGCCTGCACACAAAGCCATGTTGAGTATCCTTAATCAGTCTTTGCCTTTCAAAATACTTGTAAATCCTGTCCTTAAGAATCCCCTCCAACAACTTACCCACCACTTATGTAAGGCTCACTATAGTTCCCTGGCTTTTCCTTACAAACCTTCTTTAATAATGGCACCACATTAACCAACCTCCAATCTTTCAGCAACTCACCCACGGCTGTCGATGATACAGATATCTGAGTTAGCGGCCCAACAATCTCTTCCCTTGCTTCCCATAAAGTTCTGGGAAACACCTGATTAGGTCCTAGGGATTTAACTACCTTTGTGTTGTAAGACCTCCAGCAACACCTCTTCTGCAATATGAACTGTTTTCAAGACATCACTGTTTATTTCCCCAAATTCCCTAGCTTCCATGTTCTTCTCTGCATTAAATACTGACACACAATATTTGTTTGGTATCTCACCCATTCCTATGGTGCAAATCATATACAGCCATATTGATGCTTAAGGGGCCCCATTCTCTCTCGAGTTACTCTTCTGCCCTTAATGTACTTAGAATCACTTTGGATTCTCTTTAACTGTATTTTACTGTATGTTCCAAGGGTTTCTGCCTCTTACAGACAGTGAGTTCAATTCCCCCTATCCTCTGAATTAAAAATGTTTTCAATCACATCTCCTCTAAACCACTGCCCTTCACCTTAAATCTATGCCCCCGGTCATTGCTCCCTCCAAGGGTAAATGTTTCTTCCTCTCTAAAGTGTCTCTACCCCTCATAATTTTATACATCTGGATCATGTTTCCTTTACTCTAAGGAAAACAACCCCAATCTGTCCAATCTTCACAATATACATGTATAAATGATTTGGGTAAGGGACCTAAATGCAAAATTTCCAGGTTTGTTGATAATGCAAAACTGCATTGGATTGAGTTGTGAAGAGGATGCAAGGATGTTGCAAGGTGACTTAGACAAATTAAGGGAGTGAGCAAACACACAGATGTACAAATGTGGCTACATAGAGTCATAGACATGTACTGCATTGAAACAGACCCTTCGGTCCAACCCGTCCATGCTGACCAGATATCCCAACCCAATCTAGTCCCACCTGCCAGCACCCAGCCCATATCCCTCCAAACCCTTCCTATTTATATACCCATCCAAATGCCTCTTATATGTTGCAATTGTACCAGCCTCCACCACATCCTCTGGCAGCTCATTCCAGACACGCACCACCCTCTGCGTGAAAAAGTTGCCCCTTAGGTCTCTTTTATATCTTTCCCCTCTCACCCTAAACCTATGCCCTCTAGTTCTGGACTCCCCAACCCCAAGGAAAAGACTTTGTCTATTTGACCTATCCATGCCCCTCATAATTTTGTAAACCTCTATAAAGTCACCCTTCAGCCTCTGACTGTCCAGGGAAAATAGCCCCAGCCTGTTCAGCCTCTTCCTATAGTTCAAATCATCCAACCCTGGCAACATTCTTGTAAATCTTTTCTGAAGCCTTTCATGTTTCAGAACATCTTTCCGATAGGAAGGAGACCAGAATTGCATGCAATATTCCAACAGTGGCTTAACCAATGTCCTGTACAGCCACAACATGACCTCCCAACTCCTGTACTCAATATTCTGACCAATAAAGGAAAGCATACCAAATGCCTTCTTCACTATCCTATCTACCTGCGACTCCACTTTCAAGGAGCTATGAACCTGCACTCCAAGGTCTCTTTGTTCAGCAACACTCCCTAGGACCTTACCATTAAATGTATAAGTTCTGCTAAGATTTGCTTTCCCAAGATGCAGTACTCACATTTATCTCAATTAAACTCCATCTGCCACTTCTCAGCCCATTGGCCCATCTGGTCCAGATCCTGTTGTGATCTGAGGAAACCCTCTTCGCTGTCCAGTACACCCTAAATTTTGGAATCATCTGCAAACTTACTAACTGTACCTGTTATGCTCACATCCAAATGATTTATGGAAATGACAAGAAGTAGAGGACCCAGCACTGATCCTTGTGGCACTCCACTGTCACAGGCCTCCAGTCTGAAAAACAACCCTCCACCACCACCCTCTGTCTTCTACCTTTGAGCCAGTTCTGTATCCAAATGGCTAGTTCTCCCTGTATTCCATGAGATCTAACCTTGCTAATCAGTCTCCCATGGGGAACCTTGTCGAACGCCTTACTGAAGTCCATATAGATCACATCTACTGCTCTGCCTTCATCAATCTTCTTTGTTACTTCATCAAAAAACTCAATCAAGTTTGTGAGACATGATTTCCCACGCACAAAGCCATGTTGACTATCCCAAATCAGTCCTTGCCTTTCCAAATAAATGTACATCCTGTCCCTCAGGATTCCCTCCAACAACTTGCCTATCACCGAGGTCAGGCTCACTGGTCTATAGTTCCCTGGCTTGTCCTTACCACCCGTATTACACAGTGGCACCACGTTTGCCAACCTCCAGCCTTCTGGCACTTCACCTGTGACTATCGATGATACAAATATCTCAGCAAGAGGCCCAGCAATCACTTGTCTAGCTTCCCACAGAGTTCTCGGGTCCACCTTTAACCGTTTCAAGACATCCAGCACTTCCTCCTCTGTAATCTGGACATTTTGCAAGATGTCACCATCTATTTCCCTACAGTCTACATCTTCCATATCCTTTTCCACAGTGAATACTTATGCAAAATATTCATTTAGTATCTCCCCCATTTTCTGCAGCTCCACACAAAGGCCGCCTTGCTGATCTTTGAGGGGCCCTATTCTCTCTCTAGTTACCCTTTTGTCCTTAATATATTTGTAAAAACCCTTAATTCTCCTTAATTCTATTTGCCAAAGCTATCTCCCCCTTTTGCCCTCCTGATTTCCCTCTTAAGTATACTCCTACTTTCTTTATACTCTACTAAGGATTCACTCGATCTATCCTGTCTGTACCTGACAAATGCTTCCTTCTTTTTCTTAACCAAACCCTCAATTTCTTTAGTCATCCAGCATTCCCTATATTACCAGCCTTCCCTTCACCCTGACAGGAATATACTTTCTCTGGATTCTTGTAATCTCATTTCTGAAGGCTTCCCATTTTCCAGCCGTCCCTTTACCTGTGAACATCTGCCTCCAATCAGCTTTTGAAAGTTCTTGCCTAATCCCGTCAAAATTGGCCTTTCTCCAATTTAGAACTTTAACTTTTAGATCTGGTCTATCCTTTTCCATCACTATTTTGAAACAAATAGAATTATGGTCGCTGGCCCCAAAGTGCTCCCCCACTGACACCTCAGTCACCTGCCCTGCCTTCTTTCCCAAGAGTAGGTCAAGTTTTGAACCTTCTCTAGTTGGTACATCCACACACTGAATCAGAAAATTGTCTTGTACACACTTAAGAAATTCCTCTCCATCTAAACCTTTAACACTATGGCAGTCCCAGTCGATGTTTGGAAAGTCAAAATCCCCTACCATAACCACCATATTATTCTTACAGATAGCTGAGATTTCCTTACAATTTTGTTTCTCAATTTCCCTCTAACTATTGGGGGGTCTATAATACAATCCCAATAAGGTGATCATCCCTTTCTTATTTCTCAGTTCCACCCAAATAACTTCCCTTGATGTATTTCCAGGAATATCCTCCCTTAGCACAGCTGTAATGCTATCCCTTATCAAAAATGCCACTCCCCCTCCTCTTTTGCCTTCCTTTCTATCCTTCCTGTAGCATTTATATCCTGGAATATTCAGCTGCCAGTCCTGCCCATCCCTGAGCCATGTTTCCATAACCATGCCCTGAGTTCATCTGCCTTCCCTGTTAGGCCTCTTGCATTGAAATAAATGCAGTTTAATTTATTAGTTCTACCTTGTCCCTGCCTGCTTTGACTGTTTGTCTCATGTCTGTTCTCAGCTGTACCCGTCTTAGATCGATCTCTTTCCTCACTATCTCCCTGGGTCCCACCCCCCCACCTTACTAGTTTAAATCCTTCCAAGCAGTTCTAGCAAATTTCCCTGCCAGTATATTAGTCCCCTTCCAATTTAGGTGCAATCCATCCTTCTTGTACAGGTCACTTCTACCCCAAAAAAGATTCCAATGATCCAAAAATGTGAATCCTTCTCCCATACACCAGCTCCTCAGCCATGCATTCATCTGCTCTATTCTCCTATTTCTGCCCTTTCTAGCTTGTAGCACTGGGAGTAATCCAGATATTACTACCCTTTGAGGACCTCCTTTTTAAATGCTACCTAACTCTCTGTAATCTCCCTTCAGAGTTTCAACCTTATCCCTTCCTATGTTGTTGGTTCCAATGTGGATAATGACCTCCTGCTGGCCCCTCTCCCCCATGAGAACATTCTGCACCCTCTCTGAGACATCCTTGATCCTGGCACCAGGGAAACAACACACCATTCTGATTTTCCTCTGCTGTCCACAGAAACGTCTGTCTGTACCTCTGACTACAGAATCCCCTAACACAATTGATCTCTTATTGCTGTTGCAAATTCCTCATCGCTTCTATTTGTCTCTCCAACCGATCCACTTGATCTGACAAGATTCGCATCCAACAGCATTTATGGCAGATATAATCCACAGTAACCCTTAAACTCTCTTTAAGCTCCCACATCTGACAAGAAGTACATATCACTGCAAAGGCCATTTTTGCTCCTTCACAATTTACAGACCCAGAAAATAACACCATCTTATTCCTCTACAAACACTGCCACAGATTAAATTAATAGCTATGGCTTATATTTTAAGTTTAATCAAGAGACTTATCTCCAAAAACATATAATCAAGAAAGAATCCACTATACTCACTACTGCAGCCTTTCTCTTGGACAGACTTAAAACAACAATTAACTTATCTGATTCTGTGCTGTGCACTTCGCCCAACAGTTCCTCCAAGATTAATTGTGAATTTCAATGTTTGTTAATTTTCCCAGATGCACTCCGATGTCCAGCGATACACGAATTCAAACAGCAAAGGCAGTAACTGTGCAGGTTTTCTCTCTCTCTCTCCCTCTCCTGCACTGTCTTCACCATGTGCTTCCTTTTTCTGCTCTTCTCCCTTTTAAAGTGCTGTTTTGACTTTTTTTTTCCAAAGTTCCAAAACAATGCAACAGCATATAAAACAGTAATTGCTGCTCCTGGAGATCGAGGAAATCACCTCCAACACCTAAAATACCTCAAAAAAGGGGCAGCTCTTACAGCCAGAAATTTTTCCTGTCCTCCACCTTGGCTATATGTGGAGGCCAAGTCTCTAAAGACATGAGAAAGACACATTTACTTTGGGTTTTAAAGGCATAAAGGGGTATGGGAGAATTCAGCAGTATGGCAAACATAGAGCATCAGCAATGACCATATTGAATGATGAGAAGACTCAGAGAGTTAAATGGTATAGTTCTGGTCCTTAATTTGGTTTCTTTGGAATTTTTAAAAATGCAATATTGCTATTACTTGGTTTATTAGATAAAAATCTTAAAATCTGAAGTCATTCTATGAGAATTTTTTTTACGTTGGTCTCCTGGGATTCAAATCTCAATCTGTTGTAGCAGTAACAACAGCTGAATCAACACCAGTAAAGACAGATTATCTGCTCATGACCACATTGCTGTTTGTCGGAGCCTGCTGTGCACACAATGGTTTCCACATTTGACATTGCAAAATGACTAGTTCAAATGTACTTTAATTTGGCTGTAAAGTGCTTTGCGAAATCTGATAGTCGTGAAAGATTCCATAAAAGAAAGTTATTTATCCAATTTTTTTGAGGTTTCAGAGATAGGGGTTGAGAGACTCTGGAGAGATTCGAAGAGGCAGGAAACATCCACATCACAGCGCACAGAAAGAACTGACCCTTCACAGTCCACAGGATAATAACCAGCTCCCAACACACACAGACAGAACGATAGGAAATCAGTAAGAACCCTAGACTCTCTGCACCTCTCAGTCAAACAGTTCAGCGCAAGGCACCGAGTAAACAGCTCTCTCAGCTGGATCTTCTCACACAGCATAAGGGACATTTCCATCCCTGATTATCCACAGGAGAGTCAGACTGCCTGAAGATTGGTGTGGATATTATGGGATACAATTTGTATAAAAGCTGCTCCTTCACTCACCATCTCCTCACTTGGTTTTCAGTCCCTATAGGAAGTGAACCAGCTCTGGAAGAGGAAGAGGAGACAATGTGCAGAGTGGGTGGACTCTCTGATTGACGTCTCTCACAGTCAATCCAAATATTTCTGGAGTAACATGAATTTCCCGACCACTCTGTCCACTCCCACCTTTTCCTCTTCCAGAGCTCGCTCACTTCCTGTAGAGCCTGAAAATCAAGTGAGGAGATGGTGAGTGAAGGGGCAGTTTTTATATAAATTGTGTCCCATAATATCCACACCAATCTTCAGGCAGTCTGACTATCCTGTGGGTAATCAGGGGTGGAAATGTCCCTTATGCTGTGTGAGAAGATTCAGCTGAGAGAGCTGTTTTACTCGGCGCTTTGTGCTGAACTATTTGACTGGAGCTGTGTGTTTATTGGAAGCCTTTCCCTTCTGATTTCCAGGTTGAGTTTTGTTGCTAGCTCATTTCTGAGGTGCCGGACTTGGACTGGGGTGGACAAAGTTAAAAATCACCTAACGCCAGGTCCGACAGGTTTTAAGCAACGCTTCGAAAGCTAGTGATTTCAAATAAACCTGTTGGACTACAACCTGGTGTTGTGTGATCTTTAACTGAATATAAGAAGGTGAGATGTTGTAACATAGAAAGTGAGTATCCAATGTGTGTGCAGTAAGCTCCCACAAATAGCAATATGTGAATGAACAGATAACCTTTTTCTTAGTTGTATTGTTTCAGATATTCTTAAATACCCTGTGACTAATATAAAGGAATTGAAAAACAAGATTTCATATTTTGTATCTGAAGCAAAAGCCTATTAAAAGCTAAACTGTTTATAAAAACTGAGGTGGGGGAGTTCAGAACTAGAGGGCATAGGTTTCGAGTGAGAGGGGACTGAAGAGTCAACTTTTTCACACAGAGGGCGGTGTGTGTATGGAATGAGCTGTCAGAGGAAGTAGTGGAGGCAGGTACTGTGACAACATTTATAAGACATCTGGATGGGTATATAAATAGAAAGGGTTCAGAGGGATATAGGATAAATGCTGGCAAATGGGACTAGAATAGTTTAGGATATCTGGTCGGCATGGTCGGGTCGGACTGAAGGATCTGTTTCTGTGCTGTACTCTCTATAACTAAATAATGCCAATAAGGCAATAGAAAAACAAAACTATGGAAAAGATACCCCCTATCTAATTATTAATATGAACGAACTCCTCATGCCACTGTTATACTTCATGTCCCTTTCTCTACAGAATACTACCTTTTTTCCAGGAACCTGTCCAATATAACCTGCTTGAACTGGTTGTTTTCTCCCCATTACACTGAATCATGACTTTGAATGATTGTCAAAGTCTGACTCTCTGAAGTTCTAGAGAAGTACTGAATCTTCTGCCAGCACTGAACTCTGCTTCAAAATCCTGGAACTAGCTGTACCATGGGTTTACCTACAGCAAAAGGACTGCCAAAGGCAGGTCACTATCACCTTCTCAAGGTCAGTTAGGGATGAGTAATAAATGGTGGTCCAGACAGTAAAGTCCACATGAATTTATTTTTTGAAAACAGAGGCTCTCCCCAACATTTTCTTCTCCAGCAGTCCAGCCCAAATCTTCCTGCATCATTACATTAGTTCCAGTCTGGTTCTGTGACAATGTCCTTGGGGGAGTTTTTGCTACTGCTGTTGGGGAGCTTTTAACCTAATGTGGCAGGGGGCTGGGAACCAGAAGAGAAGACTACTAGACAGTGAGGTGGAAACTGGAGACTGTAAGGATCATGAAGATAGCAATACCAAGGAGAAGAGTAGGCAGAGAGCAGATAAATGCAAAAGAACTGGCGGCCTGAAATGCATATACTTTAATGCAAGGCATATAGTGGGTAAGGCAGATGAACTTAGGGCTTGGATTGGTGCCTGGGAATATGATGTTATTGCGATCACAGAGACTTGGTTGAAGCAAGGGCAAGATTGGCAACTAAATGTTCCAGGATATAGATGTTTCAGACAGGACAGGGAGGGAAGTAAAAGGGGGGGGAAGAGTTGCATTGCTGTTCAGGGATGATATCACGGCTGTGCTAAAGGAGGACACTATGGAGGGCTTTAGCAGTGAGGCGTTATGGGTGAAGCTGAGAAATAAGAAGGGTGCAGTTACATTGGTCGGACTGTATTACAGGCCTCCCAACAGTGAGCGAGAGGTAGAAGAACAAATAGGTCAACAGATTATGGAAAGATGTCCAGGCAACAGGGTGGTGGTGATGGGAGATTTTAATTTTCCCAATATTGATTGGGACACACTTCATGTCAGAGGTCTGGATGGGGCAGAGTTTGTAAGAAGCATCCAGGAAAGTTTTCTAGAGCAGTATATCAATAGAAGGGGTCATATTGGACCTGGTGTTGGGGTTTGAGCCAGGCCAGGTGGTAGAAGTTGCAGTGGGGGATTTCTTTGGGAATAATGACCACAATTCTGTAAGTTTTAGAATGCTCGTAGACAAAGATGAGAGTGATCCTAAGGGACAAGTACTAAATTGGGCCAAGGCCAATTATGTCAAAATTAGGTAGGAGCTGGGAAATGTGGATTGGACACAGCTATTTGAAGGAAAGTCCACATTTGATATGTGGGAAGCTTTCAAAGATAGGTTGAAGATAGTGCAGGATAGGCATGCCCCTTAGAAAACTAGGGATAGGAAAGGCAAGATTCATGAACTGTGGATGACAGGAGAAATCATGCGACTAGCCAAGAGGAAAAGGGAAGCGTACATAAGGTCCAGGCAGCTAAGAACAGAACGGGCCTTGGAGGAATATCGGGAGAGTAGGACCAATCTTAGACAAGGAATCAAGCGGGCTAAAAGGGGTCAAGAAATAACTTTAGCGAGCAGAATTATGGGAGAATCCCAAGGCCTTTTATTCTTGTAGAAGAAGCAAGAGGGTAACCAGAGAGATGGTTAGCCTGCTAAAGGATAAGGAAGGAAAGTTGTGTGTCGAACCTGAGAAAATGAGTGAGATTTTCAATGATTACTTTGCATCAGTGTTCACTGAGGAACAGGAGGTGATGAATGCTGAGATTACAGATAGAAGTTTGTTTACTCTGGATCACATTGAAATATGGAGGGAAGATGTGTTGATTAGGCTACAGGGTATTAAGGCGGACAAAATCCCAGGATTGGATGGGATCTCTCCCAGGTTGCTGAGGGAGGCAAGAGAGGAAATAGCTGGGGCCCTGACAGATATCTTTGTAGCATCCTTAAACACAAGTGAGGTGCCGGAGGACTGGAGGGTTGCTCATGTTGTTCCCCCTGTACAAGAAGAGTAGTAGGGACATCCCAGGTAACTACAGACCAGTGAGCCTGACATCAGTGGTGGGAAAGTTGCTGGAGAAGGTACTGAGGGATAAAATCTATTTATATTTGGAAAAGAATGGGCTTATCAGTGATAGGCAACATGGTTTTGTGCAGGGTAGATCGTGCCTTACCAACTTTGAGGAAGTGACCAAGTTGATAGTTGAAGGAAGGGCTGTAGATGTCATATACATGGACTTTAGTAAGACATTTGATAAGTTCCCCCTTGGTAAACTAGTGGAGAAAGTGAAGTCACATGGTGTGCAGGGTGTTCTAGCTTGGTGGATAAAGAACTGGAGACAGTGAGTAGTAGTTGAAGGGAGTTTCTTGAAATGGAGAAAGGTGACCAGTGGTGTTTCACAGGAATCAGTGCTGGGGCTACTGTTGTTTGTAATATACATGTATGATTTGGAAGAGGGCATCGTTGGTCTGATCAGTAAGTTTGCAGATGACATGAAGATTGGTGGAGTAGCAGAAAGCATAGGGGACTGTCAAAGAATACAGGAGAGTACAGATAGACTGGAGAGTTGATCAGAGAAGTGGCAGGTGGAGTTCAATCCAGGCAAATGTGAGGTGATGCATTTTGAGAAGTCTAATTCTAGAGCGAACTATACTGTAAACAGAAGAACCTTGGGAAAAGTTGATCAGCAGAGAGATCTGGGAGTTCAGATCCATTGTACCCTGAAGGTTGCTGCACAGGTGGATAGAGTGATCAAGAAGGCATATGGTATGCTTGCCTTCATCGGAAGGGGTATTGAGTATGAGCTGGCATGTTAAAATTGTACAAGACTTTGGTTCGGCCACATTTAGAATACTTTGTACAGTTCTGGTCGCCACATTACCAAAAGGATTGGGCGCTTTGGAGAGGGTGCAGAGAACGTTTACAAGGATGTTGCCTGGAATGGAAGGTGCTAGCTATGAAGAGAGATTGAGTAGGTTGGAATTGTTTTCATTAGAAAAAAGAAGATTGAGAGGGAACCTGATTGAGGTCTACAAAATCATGAAGCCTATAGACAGGGTAGATAGAGGTAAGCTTTTTTCCCAGGGTGAGGGATTCAATAATGAGAGGTCACGCGTTCAAGGTGAGAAATTAAAAGTTTAAGGGTATGTACGTGGCAAGTACTTTACACAGAGGATGGTAGGTGCCTGGAACACGTTGCCAGCAGAGATAGTAGAAGCAGGCACAGTGGATTCATTTAAGGTGCGTCTGGACAGATGCATGAGTAGGTGGGGAGCAGAGGGATACAGATGCTTAGGAATTGGGCAATAGGTTTAGACAGTGGATTTGGATCAGCTCAGGTTTGGAGGGCCGAAGGGCCTGTTCCTGGGCTGTAAATTTTCTTTGTTCTTTGTTCTTTGTAATGTCTCTCTTCAACCAAAGTCTGTGTTCCTTCCCACATTATACCTGGCAGCACACAGAAAGGACACCCTCCTTCTTTCCATCCTGTTCAGTGAGTTACGACCTGTTGCCATGGTAACCAACTTACATGGCCTGTTGTTAAGTAGTTACATAACCTCCTCACAACCTTCATTTCAAAACAGTTTTGGTCTAACTTAAATTGCAAAGGTAGTTTATAACATCATAATCTTGCAAACTTTGCATTCATGACAATATCCTGAGTTGAGACTTCTTGACTGTGGAGAGAGAGGATGGGAGTGGTCTAGAGGGGAGTGGTTGAGAGGGGAGTTCTCCTAGCTCCTCAGGATGGGATGGGTTTGATCATCCTTGCCTGAAGGCACTTTAATATTGTGTCTTGCTGTCATGTGCTGGGCTGCAGCATGGCTGTGAATGGAGGTGTTCGTGGAGCTGTCTTCACTTGTTACTTCATTGGTTGTCCACAATTCTCAGAAGGTGCGATAGGTCTTGGTGTTTAACTTGAATGTCCCCCTCTGTTGTATATTCACAAGGTTCAAACCTGGACTCTAAAGTATCACCAATACTCCTCCTGACCTGTCTGTCTACTGGTTTGTTGGTAATCATGGAATGAGAGCTGTGCTGGGCTGTGAGGTAGCATTGGAAAGCAATCCTGCTGCTGCTGATGGCTCACAGCACCTCATGGACACCCAGTTTAGGGATCTGACCTTAGTCTACTTCCCTTTTGATAATGAACACGGTGAAAGACTTATTTTTTAGTTGGGAGCGAAGTGGTCATATTCCTTGAATTTGTCTGACCTGAAGCCATGATTTGAGTAGAGTAAGCTTTTATTTGTCATTTCTACCATATACAATTGATACGGTAAAAAAAGACAGTGTTCCTCCAGGACCAAGGTGCTACATGGACTGCGTAAACTACACAATCATATAAAGGCCGGCATAAAGTGCATAAGAAGTGAAAAACATGCAAATTACACTGTAATATTCATCTTCACCATTTGGGGTTGTTGAGGTGAAAATTATGATGATCCTCACAGATGATTTTACGGGACCAGTCAGACCACAGGATCTCAGTCACTGAATTGTTAGTGCAGCACCATATGGAGTCACATTTATTACGAGATCTTTTAATATCTTTTTTAAAAATATTAAATGAAGGCCTCATCCATTTCCTAAGGCCTGGGCTTGGATTGGGATGTGTAGTCTGGGTGAATGCAGTGTGTCTAATATCCCAGCATCAACCAGAACTCTTCAAACAGTTACACTGAAACAATATTTTCCTCAGTTTCTGGCTTTTTCTGCCATGCGTGGTTTTTTCCAATAATTTTAGAAAAGAAGGGGAGAAATTTCAAAGTTTTCTTCAAATTAACTTTCCACTGGATTCTCAGTGTAAAACTGGTCTTCACAGGCTGACATGCGCTCAGAACAATTGGTAACCTATTTTACAATCTTGGAGACTCTCTTTTCCATTGTTCTCATGGTGCCTGGGAAGATGGAGAGTTGGGCAAGAGAAAGAAAGTAGCTACATTGTCTGCTTCTGCTCACTATACAGTGTCGCTGCTGGAAACAGGGTGTGTGACAGTCAAGTGAGGATAAAGTAAGGGCTTGTGTCTGAACCCCCCACACAGGGGACTAGCAGTCAGGCACTGACTGGAACAGTCTCTAACTGAGGAGTCAGCCCGTTCAGCAAAGGATGAGATGGAGTTGAAGGAAATCATGTTTCTTTCCTTTTCCTGTTTTACAGAAGGATTACATCATACTACAGCAGAGAATACAGAGAGGATAAACACTGCAGATAGATTTTGACCATCACCAAAGGAACAACTGCACAATTGTGGACTCCAACTGTGGTGAGAGCTTCAATCTTTCATATAGCCTCGTGAACCACTGACTCATTCCTACAGGGGCGAAGCTCCTAAAGTCACCAAACACGCAAGGTGCATCTGTATAACAGCAACATGGAAGGGAAACCATTGAACAGTGAGTTGTGTGACCAAGACTTCACACAGTCATTAACACCCATTGGACATCAACACATTCCCACTGGGGAGAAGCCTTTCAAGTGCAAGATGTGCCACAAATCATTCTCTCAGTCACGGACCCTCCTCAAACACCGGTGCATTCACAAGGGGGAGGAATCATTTATGTGTGAGGTGTGCCATAAGTCATTCTCAAGGTCAATGAATCTCTACAGACACCAACGCATTCACACAGGGGAGAAACCATTCACATGTAATGTGTGCGAAAAATCCTTCTCTGACTCATCAAACTTCCGTGTGCACCAACGTATCCACACAGGGGAGAAGCCATTCACATGTGAGGTGTGTGACAAATCATTTTCACAGTTATCAAGCCTTCAGGTCCATCAGGTAATCCATACAGGGGAGAAACCCTTCAAATGTGAGATTTGTGATAAAGCTTACACCACATCGACCAGGCTTTTGATGCACCAGAGTATTCACACAGGGGAGAAACCCTTCAGATGTGAGGTTTGTGAGGTGTCTTTCATCGAATCCTCTGAACTGCTGATACACCAGAGGATTCATACAGGGGAGAAACCCTTCAAGTGCGAGGTGTGCAAGAAATCATTCTCGCAATCATCAAGTCTCCACACACACCAACGCATTCACACAGGAGAGAGACCATTCACATGTGATCTGTGCAACAAATCCTTCCCCTACTCTTCAAGCCTCCGAGTACATATCCGCAGTCATACAGGTGAAAGACCTTTCAGGTGTGAGGTGTGCGACAAATCATTCTCTCACTTAATGAGTCTCCGTGTACACCAATGTAGTCATTTAAGAGAGAAGCCCTTCACAGGGGAAGTTTGTGAGAAAGCATTCACACAGTTACAAAGCATCCTGCAGCATCAGACAATCCACACAGGGGAATAACCCTTCAAGTGTAGGGTTTACAATTGAGCTCTTTTGGTTCTTGGACTCTTCTGAGGTACCAGAGAGAAACTCTTCTGGGGCAATATTTGTGGCTGGGCTTCACTGACTCATCTGATTTCCTGAACCAAAGATGGATTCACACTGATGCCCAAGCATTCAGGAGTGCAGTGTGTGACAAGCCTTTCACAGAGTTCCTGGTCCATCAGCACATTCAGACAAGGAAGAAACCCTAACAGCGTGAATTCTGTAATAAAGCCATCACAATGTTGTCAGACCTCCTGGAAATCTTGTGAATGAAGGGGATTTTGTCCATTTAATCTTGCTCTCTAAGTGACCCTGATGACTTCAGAAAGCTTCACATGTCATGATGATCAGGGTATTGTTGACCTCTCAGGTTTCCTCCTCCCACCATGTGTCCTTTATCTATTGGATTTGTCTTTGAATGTCAGCCTTGAGTTGTTGAATTGCAGCATCCTTGAGTTGTGTCTTTGGGTTGTTCTGCCCAGCAATGAAGGCTGATTGTTTTTGTTCCAGGAGGTCACATAGTTGAGTGTCATGTTCATCGAGCCACCCCTGGTAACAATGATGCTCATACCCAATCTGTACAAAGTAGTTTAGTACAGTTGGCTTTATATTGATCTTACTGCTTGTAAATTGAGTTAAAGGTGTAAGGATTTTACAGATTGGTCGTGATTTACTCTTGGAATTCCTCTTGTTGGTTGGGCTGTTTTCATGCTGAGAAATTGTTCTTCGTCTTGGACTTTGGGTCTTCTTATATCTCTGGGTGGATCTTCTTCATTGATCGAACAAGTTGATGATCTGTCCAACAGCATCAGGCTCCCATGTGGATCAAGTGATGCAGACATCACTTAGAACTTTTTCTTAGCTTTAGACTACTTCCCATACCTCAGCAGCCAGATCTGTCCCCTCCATGTCAAAACTAAACTGACCATATGATCTACAGTTTGCAAATGACTGCGCTGTCATTGTTTACTCTGCAACAGATTTTTGTCCTCTCTCAATCTCTTCAATTCTTTATATCTTTGAATAATGTGAAAAAAAAATTACACATTAACATGTGGTCAGCCAAGTATTCTTCTCCCATTTATATTAAAGCAGAGACTCTGGAAATGTTGAGCACTTCCTCAATAGACAATTCTCTGAAGAGGCTGCCATTGACAATGAGATCCAACATGAGAGCAGCTGTCTCAATTCAGCCTTGTACCAATGACAGCTGCAAGGGTTTCGCTGCAATTGATCATTCCCCAGTCACTATTAAAGATCAGTCCTACTGACTACATCTGAAAAAGTGAACTGAGAGCAGTAGGCGGCCATTTGGCCCCTCAAGCCAGCTCGACTTTTCAGTAAGAACATGGCTGGTCTGATTTTGGCCTCAAATCCATATGACTGCCTACCCCAATTATCTTTGACTTCTTTGTTAGTTAAGAATTTATCAATCTCTGATTTCAAAAGATCCAGTGATCCTGCCTCTACTGCTCCCTGGGAAAGAGTTAGTTGACCTTCAACACCATTAAAGAAAGGGTATCTCCTGATCTCTGATTTAAAAGAGAGACCCCATGTTTGAAAACCATGCCCTCTAGTTCAACTAACTCGCACAAGGAAAAGCATCTTAGAAAAAGAAGGAAGCATATGTCAGGTACAGACAAGATATATTGAATGCACATTGGAGTATAAAGGCAGGAGGAGCATACTTAAGAGACAAATTAGGAGGGCAAAAAGGGGACGTGAGATGGCTTTGACAAATAGGGCTAAGGAGAATCCAAATGGTTTTTACAAATACATTAAGGACAAAAACGTAGCTAGGGTGAGAATAGGGCCCCTCAAAGATCAGCCTGCGGCCTTTGGGGGAGATACTAAATGAGTATTTTGCATTAGTATTTACTGTGGAAAAGGACAGGGAAAATATAGAATGTAGGGATAGAATATAGAATGTGGTGATATCTTGAAAAAAGCCCATATTACAGAGAAGGAAGTGCTGGATGTCTTGAAACACATAAGTGGATAAATCCCCAGGACCTGATCAGGTGTACCCCAGAACTCTGTGCAAAGCGAGGGAAGTGATTGCTGGGCCCGTTGCTGAGATATTTGATCAACGATCGTCACAAGTGAGGTGCCGGAAATCTGGAAGTTGGATAACGTGATGTCACTGTTTAAGGGTGGTAAGGACAAGCCAGGGAACTATAGACCGGTGAGCCTGTGGTAGTGGTGGGCAAGTTGTTGGTGGGAATCCAGAGGGACAGAATGTACATGTATTTGGAAAGACAAGGACTGATTAGGGATAGTCAATATGGCTTTGTGCGTGGGAAATCAAGTCTCACAAACTTGATCAAGTTTTTTGAAGAAGTAACAAAGAGGATTGATGAGGACAGAGCAGTGGACATGATCTATATGGACTTCAGTAAGGCATTCGACAAGGTTCCCCATGAGAGACTGGTTAGCAAGGTTAGATCTCATGGAATACAAGGAGAACTCGCCATTTGGATACAGAACTGGCTGAAAGGTAGAAGACAGAGGGTAGTGGTGGAGGGTTGTTTTTCAGACTGGAGGCCTGTGACCAGTGGAGTGCCACAAGAATCGATGCTGGGTCCTCTACTTTTCATCATTTATACAAATTATTTGGATGTGAGCATAACAGGTATAGTTAGTAAGTTTAGGAGAAAGTGAGGACTGCAGATGCTGGAGATCAGAGCTGAAAATGTGTTGCTGGAAAAGCGCAGCAGGTCAGGCAGCATCCAAGGAGCAGAAGAATCGACGTTCCGGGCATGAGCCCTTCTTCAGGAAGGCCTGAAGAAGGGCTTATGCCTGAAACGTCGATTCTCCTGTAGTTAGTAAGTTTGCAGATGATACCAAAATTGGACGTGTAGTGGACAGCAAAGAGAGTTACCTCAGATTATAACAGGATCTTGATCAGATGGGCCAGTGAGCTGAGAAGTGGCAGATGGAGTTTCATTTAGATAAATGTGAGGTGCTGCATTTTGGGAAAGCAAATCTTATTAGGACTTATACACTTAATGGTAAGGTCCTAGGAAGTGTTGCTGAACAAAGAGACCTTGGAGTGCAGGTTCATAGCTCCTTGAAAGTGGAGTCGCAAGTGGATAGGATAGTGAAGAGGACGTTTGGTATGCTTTTCTTTATTGGTCAGAGTATTGAGTACAGGAGTTGGGAGATCATGTTGCAGCTGTACAGAACATTGGTTAGACCACTTTTGGAATATTGCGTGGAATTCTGGTCTCCTTCCTATCGGAAAGATATGAAACTTGAAAGGGTTCAGAAAAGATTTACAAGGATGTTGCTAGGGTTGGAGGATTTGAGCTATAGGGAGAGGTTGAATAGGCTGTGGCTGTTTTTCCTGGAGTGTCGGAAGCTGAGGGGTGACCTTATAGAGGTTTATAAAATCATGAGGGGCATGGATAGGATAAATAGACAAAGTCTCTTCTCTAGGGTGGGGGGGAGGGGGGGAATCCAGAGCTAGAGGGCATAGATTTAGGGTGAGAGGGGAAAAATGTAAAAAAAACCTAAGGGGCAACTCTTTCACGCAGAGGGTGGTACATTTATGGAATGAGCTGCCAGAGGAAGTGGTAGAGGCTAGTACAATTGTAACATTTGAAAGGTATTTGGATGGGTATATGAATAGGAAGGGTTTGGAGGGATATGGGCTGGGTGCTGGCAGGTGGGACTAGATTGGGTTGGGATATCTGGTCGGCATGGACAAGTTGGATCAAAGGGTCTGTTTCTTGCTGTACATCTCTATGACCACCTTGTCCAGTCCCCTCAGGGTCTCCTATATTTTATTGAGACCACCTCTCCCTTCTCTAAACTTCCAATGGATATGTGCCCAGTCTGTACAACATTTCTTCATCGGATATCAGCCAGAAGAATCAGTCAAGTAAATCTTCTTTGAACTGTTTCTTGTAAGTTCATAAGACGTGGGGCAGAATTAGGCCATTCAGCCCATCAGGTCTGCTCCACCATTTGATCATGGCTGATATGCACCTCACCCCTATTTTCATGCCTTCTTCCCATAACTCTTCAACCCTTTACCAATTTAAAATGTGTTTAACTCCTCCTTATATTTACTCCCTATCCCAGCATCCACTGCACTTTGGGTCGTGAATTCCAGATTCACAACCCTTTGGGAGAAGTGGTTTCTCCTCAACTCTATCTTAAATTTGCTACACCTTATCCTAAGTCCTCTCATCTTAGAATGCCCCACAACAGGAAGTATCCAGTTCATGTTTATTTTATCCACACCTTTTATAATCTTGAATACCTCAATTCGATTCCCCCCCCATTCTTCTAATTTCCACAGAGTGTAAGCCTAAACTGTTCAATCTTCATAAGACAAACCCCTCATCTCTGGGATCAATTTTGTGAGCCTCCTCTGAACTGCCTTCAATGCCACTACGTCTTTCCTCGAATAAGGGGACCAAAACTGTGCACAATACTGTGGGTGTGGTCTCACAAATGCCTTGTATACTTGCAACAATACTTCCTTACTTTTATATTCTATTCCTTCAGCTATAAAAGCCAACATTCCATTCATTTTCTTTATTCTCTGCTATACCTGCATGTTAGTTTTCTGTGACTCATGAACGAGGACACCCAGATCCCTCTGCACCGGAGAACCCCAAAGTCTCTCCCCATTTACATAATAGGTCACCTTCCCATTTTTACGACCAAAATGCACGACCTCACACTTATCCATGTTAAACTCCATTTGCCACATTTTGGCCCACTATATCCATTTGTAAGATTCTTATTTCCTCATTGCAATTTACTGTCTCAACTATTTTTGTATCATCCGCATATTTGACTATGGAGCCTTCTATCATTGCATCAAAGTCATTGATGTAGATTATAGATAGCTGGAGTCTTGAAAGAACCGAACCTTGTGGCATCTACCAGTTACTTCTTGCCAACCAGAACAAAACTCATTTATCCTGACTTTCTGTCTTCTATCCATCAGTCAGACATCTATCCAAACTAATAAATTACCCTTAATCCCAAAAGATCCAACCTTGTAAATTAACCTTTTGTACAGCATCTTATCAAACACCTTGAAGTCCAGATATATTACTGTATATTACTGGATCGCCATTATCCATTTTGATTATTACATCTTCGAAGAACTCTAGCAAATTAGTCAAACATGATTTGCCCTTCATAAACCCTTGCTGACTCTGATAGATAGTGTTTTGACTTTCCAAATGTCCTAATATTGCTTCCTTGATAATTGATTCTAACACTTTCCCAACAACAGATGTTAAACTAAATGTTCTGTAATTTTCACATATTGCCTCCCTCCCTTTTTGAATAAGGGTGTTACATTAGCATTTTTTTCAATCCACTGGAACCTTTTCTGTATCCACTATCTCCACCCCCACTTTCTTTAATACCCTAGGATCTTGGCATTCAGGCCTGGGGGACTTGTCTGTCCCCAATCCTAATAGTTTGCTGAGTACCTTTTCCCTATCGATATTGATTGTTCTAACTTCTACACTTTCTATTGCCTCTGACTTGTCCATTCTAATCGGTATGGTACTATTGTCCTCTACTGCAAAACTGAGGCAAAGTATTGATTTAGCGTATCTGCTATTTCAGTGCTCCCCAACATTAACTCTCTGGTTTCCTCTTCCAAGGGACCAAAATTTACCTTAGCAATTCTCTTCCCTTTTAGATACCAATTGAAGCTTTTGCTATCCTTTTTGATATTTTGTGCTAGTTTTATTTTGTATTTTGTCTCAGATCTTTTTATTAATTGTTTAGTGTCCCTTTGTTTATGTTTGAAAGTTTCCCAATCTTCCAGCCTGCCACTGGTTTTTGTATTATGGTATACCTTAGTTTTTACTTTATATTGTCTTTGACCTCTTTGTTCAGCCATGGATTTTTTAAAACTCTCCTTACCATCTTTCTTCCTCACTGGGATATATTTTAGTTGTGAGGTCTGACTTAATAGCAATTTTCCCAATCTTTCAGGATAAGAACTTGAGGGTAAATGGAAGGAAGATTCCCTGTCTTGTTGTGTGGAGAGTCTAAAACTAGGTGCTATCAATATAAGATGGCCAATAATAAAGCCAGTGAGGAATTCAGGAGAAACTTCACCAAGAGAATGATGAGAATGTGGAACTTACTCCCACAGGGAACTATTGAGGAAATAGGTTGGGTGCATTTTTGGGAAAGTTGGTAAGTCCACAAGGGAGAAAGGAATAGAGGATCTGTTGAGAACATAACATAAAAAGTGACAATAAAAGCTCATGTCACTAGCAGAAGCACCAGGTGAAAACAACTGGGCCAAATGGTCTGTTTCTGTGCTTTAAAGACGAATAAAATCAAAAAACTCTGGAAATTCTCAGCAGGTCAGGCAGCATTTGTGGAGAGAAACACAGTTAACACTAAATGACTCTTCATCACAAATTAGGCTGGACATTGGATGGTACCTCCTAATGTCACACAACTTTTACCTCTGCTGTGTAAGAAAGGCAAGGTTACAGTGACCATGGCGAATTGCAATACGCAGGTGGACTGGGAAAATCAGGTTGGCAGTGGATTGCAAGAAAGGGAATTTGTGGAATGTCTACAAGATGACTTTTTGGAGAACCTTGTGGTGGAGCTCACTAGGCAGTTCTGGATTTGGTATTGTGCAATGAAGCAGACTTGATAAGGGAGCTTAAGGTGAAGGAACCCTTACGAGGCAGTGAACATAACATGATAAAGCTTACTGTACAATTTGAGAGGGAGCAGGTGAAATAAAATGTAACGATATCACAGTTGAATAAAAGCAACTACAGAGGCATGAGGGAGGAGCTGACCAGAACTGACCCTGAGAGGAGCCTAGCCGGAAAGACTGTGGAACAGCAATGGTTTCATTAAGGGGAGGTCATGCCTGAAAAATCTGATAGAATTCTTTGAGGAGGTAACAAGCAGGTTAGACCATAGAGAATCAATGGATATTATCTACTTGGATTTCCAGAAGGCCTTTAACAAGGTGCTACACAGGAGGCTACGGATCCATGTGTTAGAGGCAAGGTACTAGTTTGTTTTGAAGATTGGCTGTCTGGCAGAAGGCGGAGTGTGGGGATGAAAGGGTCCTTCTCAGGATTGCAGCCAGTGACTAGTGATGTTCCACAAGGGTCAGTGTTGGGACCACAACAGTTCATTTTACACATTAATGATCTTGATGAATTGAGGGCATTCTGACTAAGTTTGGAAATGATCCAAAGATAGATGAAAGAGCAGGTAATATTGGGGAGGCTGCTGATTAGCAAGGTTAGATCTCATGGATTACAGGGAGAACTAGTCATTTGGATACAGAACTGGCTCAAAGGTAGAAGACAGAGGGTGGTGGTGGAGGGTTGTTTTTCAGACTGGAGGCCTGTGACCAGTGGAGTGCCACAAGGATCAGTGCTGGGTCCTCTACTTTTTGTTATTGACATAAATGATTTGGATGTGAGCATAACAGGTACAGTTAGTAAGTTTGCAGATGACACCAAAATTGGAGGTGAAGTGGACAGCGAAGAGGGTTACCTCAGATTACAACAGGATCTTGACCAGATGGACCAATGGGCTGAGAAGTGGCAGATGGAGTTTAATTCAGCTAAATGCGAGGAACTGCATTTTGGGAAAGCAAATCTTAGCAGGACCTATACACTTAATGGTAAGGTCCGAGGGAGTGTTGCTGAACAAAGAGACCTTGGAGTGCAGGTTCAAAGCTCCTTGAAAGTGGAGTTGCAGGTAGATAGGATAGTGAAGAAAGCATTTGGTATGCTTTCCTTTACTGGTCAGAGTATTGAGTACAGGGGTTGGGAGGTCATGTTGCGCCTGTACAGGACATTGGTTAGGCCACAGTTGGAATATTGCATGCAATTCTGATTTCCTTCCTATCGGAAGGATGTTGTGAAACTTGAAAGGGTTCAGAAAAGATTGACAAGGATGTTGCCAGGGTTGGAGGATTTGAGCTATAGGGAGAGGCTGAACAGGCTGGGGCAGTTTTCCTTGGATCGTCGGAGGCTGAGGGGTGACTTTATAGAGGTTTACAAAATTATGAGGGGCAAGAATAGGATAAATAGACAAAGTCTTTTCCCTGGGGTTGAGGAGTCCAGAACTAGAGGGCATAGGTTTAGGGTGAGAGGGGAAACATATAAAAGAGACCTAAGGGGCAATGTTTTCACGCTGAGGGTGGTACATGTATGGAATGAGCTGCCAGAGGATGTGGTGGAGGCTGGTACAATTACAACATTTAAGAGGCATTCGGATGGGTATATGAATAGATTAGAATGGTGCTGGAAAAGCACAGCAGTTCGGGCACCATCCAAGGAGCTGTAAAATCGACGTTTTGGGCAAAAGCCCTTCATTAGGAATACAGGCAGAGAGCCTGAAGGGTGGAGAGATAAATGAGAGGAGGATGGGGGTGGGGAGAAAGTAGCATAGAGTACAATAGGTGAGTGGGGGAGGGGATGAAGATGATAGGTCAGGGGAAGGATGGAGTGGATAGGTGGAAAAGAATAGGCAGGTAGGACAAGTCATGGGGACAGTGCTGAGCTGGAAGTTTGGAACTGGGGTGAGGTGGGGGAAGGGGAAATGAGGAAACTGTTGAAGTCCACATTGATGCCCTGGGGTTGAAGTGTTCCGAGGTGGAAGATGAGGCGTTCTTCCTCTGGTGGTGAGGGAACGGCGTTGAAGGAGGCCCAGGACCTCCATGTCCTCGGCAGTGTGGGAGGGGGAGTTGAAATGTTGGGCCACAGGGCGGTGTGGTTGATTGGTGCGGGGGTCCCAGAGATGTTCCTAAAGCGCTCTGCTAGGAGGCGTCCAGTCTCCCCAATGCAAAGGAGACAGCATCGGGAGCAACGGATACAATAAATGATATTGGTGGATGTGCAAGTAAAACTTTGATGGATGTGGAAGGCTCCTTTAGGGCCTTGGATAGAGGTGAGGGAGGAGGTGTGGGTGAAGATTTTGCAATTCCTGCAGTGGCAGGGGAACGTGCCAGGACAGGAGGGTGGGTTGTAGGGGGGCATGGACCTGACCAGGTAGTCACGGAGGGAATGGTCTCCAGTGTCTGCAGTCATTGTTTTTACCTGGGTATATGAATAGGAAGGGTTTAGAGGGATATTGGCTGGGTGCTGGCAGGTGAGACTAGATTGGGTTGGGATATCTGGTCGGCATGGACAGGTTGGACCGAAGAGTCTGTTTCCATGCTGTACATCTCAATGACTCTAATTTAGGTGAGTGGGCAAAAAAGTGGCAGATGGAATACAACAAGAGAAAGTTTGAGGTCATGCACTTTGGTAGGAAGAATGGAGGCATAGATTATTTTTTAAATGAGGAGAAAATTCAGAAATTTGAAGTGCAAAGGGACTTGAGATTCTGAGCCCAGCACACTCTTAAGGTAAACTTCCAAGTTGAATTGGTAGTTAGGAAGGCAAGCATAATATTGGCACTTATATCAAAAGGATTAGAATGTAAAAGCAGGGATGTACTCCTGAGGCTTTTTAAGGCTCTGGTCAGACCATATTTGGAGTATTGTGAGCAATTTTGGGCCCCATATCTTAGGAAGAATGTGCTGACCCTGAAAGTGGGTCCAGAGGAGGTGCACAAGAATCATCATGAGAATGAAAAGCTTAACATATGAAGAACGTTTCAGGATTCTGGGTCTTTACTCAAAGGAATTTAGAAGGATGAGGGGGGGATCTAATTGAAATATACAGACTACTGAATGGCCTGGACAGAATGGACGCTGGGAAGATGTTTCCATTAGCAGGAGAGACTAGGCCCCAAGGGCACAGCTTCAGAATAAAGGGAAGATGCTTTAGAACAGGGTGGGGAGAAACTTCTTCAGCTAGAGAGTGGTGAATCCGTGTAATTCATTGCCACAGAAGGCTGTGGAGACCAAGTTCTTGAGTATATTTAAGACAGAGATAGATAGGTTCTTGATTGTAAAGGGGATCAAAGGTTATGGGGAGAATGGGGTTGAGAAATATATCCTGATGAAAGGCTTATGCCCGAAACGTCGATTCTCCTTGGATGCTACCTTCCCTGCTGTGCTTTTCCAGCACTACACTCTCAACTCTGAGCTCCAGCATCTGCAGTCCTCACTTTCTCCTCCTTGAGAAATATATCAGTCATGATTGAATGGTGGAGCAGATTCAATGGGCTGAATGGCCTGATTTCTGCTGCCTGCAGAAATCTTATAGTTGCCTGCACTGTAAGAAGTCTTATAGTTGCCTGCACAGCTCTCCGACATTTACCTGCATAAAACTCCCCTTCACCATTACCAACCACTCTGTTCACAGCATTAGTGCCCCTTTGGGCCTAAGGTCAGAGCCTTTCTTATTTTTGTGTCATCACAGATAGTCATCCTGGAGTTAATCTCTGAGTTATCTCTAGAAGCTGCAGAGTCTCTGAGGATTCTTACTGATTTCCAACACCCTCTGAAACATAGTCTTTTGACACACAACTCCGACAGTATTTCATAGGTTGACCTCTGCCTGTATGCGCTGTTGTCTGAAAACTGATCTTCTTGTTCAGCAGGCAGATAAAGTCATAGAACAAAGAAACAAGCCCTTCAATCGAACCGAACCATGCTGATCATAATTCCAACTAAACTAATCCCACCTGCCTGCTCATGACTCATATCCCTCCAAATCTTTCCTATTCATGTACTTAACCAAATGTCTTTTAAACATTAAACAAGTGCCCACATCCAGCACTTCCTCAGGAAGTTCATTCCACATGCAAACCACCCTCTGTATTCAACAAAATTTCCTCCCTTTTTTAAATCTTTCTTCTCACCTTAAAAATGTGTCCTAGAGTCTTGAAATCCCCCATCCTAAGGAAAAGACACCTACCATTAGTCCTATCTATCGTGAGGAATGAACTTTCTGAGGAAGTGCTAGATGTGGGCACAATTACAATGTTTAAAAGACATTTGGTTAAGTACATGAATAGGAAAGATTTGGGATTAGTTTAGTTGGGATTATGACTGGCATGGCTGGTTGGATCGAAGGGTCTGTTTCTCTGCTGTATGGCTTTATCTGCCTGCTGAACAAGGAGGTCAATATCCAGGCAAGAGAGCGTACAGGCTGAGGTCGACCTACTAAATACTGTTGGCGTTGTGTGGCAAGAGACTATGCTCAGTAAGGAAGTAATTGGACCCATCTGTGAAATGTTGGATGGTGACCTGAAGACAATCTCAAAATGCCACACTGCCTTATCAGAGCTGATGAAACTCACAACAGCACTGAATTTCTTTACCTCTGGGTCACCTCAGCCTGGCAACATTAACCTGTGTAACATTCCCCACAGCACTGTGAGGGTTTGCGTTCACCAGGTCACAGGCCATTTTCCATAGAACTTCTGATGTAATTCACTTTGATATGTCCTCTGTGAGGATGAAATAGAGGTCCCTCGTGTTCTCCAAGATCGCTGACTTCCCAGATCGCTGACATGTTCCATTGAAGGCACCAAAAGAAAAGCCTGTTTTGTTCATCAACAGGAAGGGTTTCCATTCACTGAACATGATGATTGTATGTGGTGCCCATATGAAGATCCTAAATGTAAATGTGGATAACTGGAGAAGTGCACATGATTCCTTTATCCTGGTGACCTCAAGGTTGTACCTGACCATGAGTGTGTCTCCAGGAATTTTAGGCTAGTTACTGGGGCATGAGGGATACCTGCTGAGGACAAGGCTGATGACACCATATCTGAGGACTAACAACAAAGGGTATGAATGATACAATCGTGCACATATAGCAACATGTCAGGTAGTGGACAGAACAATCTGGCTCCTCAAGTCACATTTCCATTGCCTGGACAGGTCAGGAAGCACTTTATGGTTCTCATGGGTGAGAATTTCTCAGATTGTAGTGTGTATTGCACAACTTTGCCATCCAGGATGTTCGTGACCTTCACCCAGAGAATGCTTTTGAGCCAGAAATGGAAGAGCTGGAGGAGCGCATTGTGGATGCAGATGCAGACAGGCTGCTCAGAGGACATGAGAAGTCTCTAGCAGTAGCCGCCATCAGAGCAAGTCGAGATTGCCTGGTCGCTACTGCTTTCAGACACTGAATTAGATAGTCATTGTCTATCCTTCCCTCCCTCTCAAAATAAAATAAGGCTAGACTTGTAAATATTCTTACCACTGGAAAGACCTTTGACATAGTTACTGCAGAAGGTAAACTCAGCTGTTCAAATTAAAGGCAATCAAACAATTGTATTCTCAAATATTTTATATCTTGTACTTCTTTTTATTAGCCTCATCTGAATAAAATATTTCAGTCATCTTTCGGAATATTTCTATGTTATGATTTCAGCTGAAACCAACAAGTCAGATTTCAGATTGAAGCCTGGTTAGAGCAGAAGTTTCATTTTCTGTTGGTTACCATGGTTCTTCACTGAACACACAGGAAAGGGTCAGTTAGCTCAGTTGTTTGGAATGACAGGTTTGCGATGCAGAATGATGCCAACATCACAGTAAATTCATACTGGCTAAGGTTACTATGAAATCCCACCTTCTTAACCTCACTTCTTGCCTGAGGTGTGGTGACCCTCAGGTTAAACCACCATCTGTTTCTTTGAGAGAGTAACCATATTGTCCTCTGGGACTATGGCAACTTTACCTTTCTAAAAAAAAGACAAAAACAACAAACCAGCCACTCAACAATTTACAAAGATCTTAACATAAACAATAAAACAAAGTTTTAACCTGTTTCCCAACACGATCCTTTACAGATACTCAATTTCTAATATGTATCACTTCTATCTCAACAATATTTTGCTTCACTGACTCTTTGTGATTTGATTCTTGAACTGCTGAAACAGTTTACAACTTCTTTCTAAGTCTGCTGTTTATTTCAATTCTTAGTGCTTAAACCTCCCTTTTAGTTCTGATAACTTAATAACTTCTATCCACTGTCACAACCTGAAGATTCTACAGAACATAACTAACTCTTAAGGTGACTGGTTCCTCCTGAGCTGAAACTTTGAACCTTCTGTACTTATGTCAAAAGCTAAACAAGTACCTTTCCTGCTCCTTGGATGCTGCCTGACCTGCTGTGCTTTTCCAGCACCACTCTAATCTAGACTCTGGTTTCTAGCATCTGCAGTCCTTGTTTTTACCAAGTACCTTTTCTCTACCTACCCTAAACTCAGTAGTATATTAGTTAACACCACAGGGGTCTGGCCATGCATTTAACTGACATGATATGCTTTCTTGGAAACTATGCCTTTAGTTCATTATTCTAGATAACTGTTTTTAAGAGGCCAGAAAGTTATCTTTAGAAAAGTGAAACTAATTCAGATTGCAATGCTTGACAGTTATAGAATCGATGAGAGATCTTTAGGTCAGACTTCATTTCAAAGTATAGTCAATTTGACATAACTATTCAGCTTTTGTAGCTTAAGACAAAGTTAAAGATCCTGATTTCTGGAACTTTCTCAGGTTCCCAGAAGGCACTTTACTCAGAGAGAGATCCATGCAGCTTGTACAGCTTTCAGATTCCTTTTTCAGAAAAGACCATTCTCTTTGCTGCCAGCTTGAAACCATAGAGATCCACAGGCCAAAAAAAGTCCTTTGGCCCATTGAGGCCATGCCAGTGAAAACCAACCACCAAACTACTTTAATGTCATTTTCCAGCTCTTGACCCAAAGCCCTGATTGCCTTAACATCATAAGTGCACATATAATTACCTCTTAATTGTTATGAGCATTTCTGCCTCTACCACCCAATTCTCACCACCCTCTCATCCTTTCTAAACCTTCTGTCTGTTACCTTAAATCTATGCTGCCTGTTTATTGATCTCTCCGTCAAGGGGAAACATCTCTTCCTGTTTATCCTATTTATTCCCCTCATAATTTTATGCATTTCAGTCATGTTCCCAGTTTCCTCTGCTCTCAGGAAAACAACACAACTCTGTCCAATCTCTCTTTATAACTGAAACTCTCCAGCCCCGGGACCATCCTGGTAAATCTCCTCTGCAACTCTCCAGTGCTATTGCATCCATCTGAAAATATGGATTCCAGAACTGCTCATAATATTGTGGCCTAAACAACATCTTATACAGTTCCAGTATAATCTCTCTGCCCTTAAACTCAATGACTCAACTAATAAAGGCAAGGGTACCATATTCCTTTTAACCACTTTATCGACCTGTCCTGATACATTAAAGGACAGGTGGACATGTACACCAAGATCCCTCTGATTCTTGGTGCTTCCGAGGGTCCTACCATTCATCATCGTTCCCATGCCTTGTTTTTCCTACTTAAGTACATCACCTCACGTTAATCTGTACTGAATTCCATTTGCCATTGATAAGGCTGTTTATATCCTTTTAAAGTCTGTTACCCTCCTAACTATTTACCACCCTATCAATTTTTGTGTCTTCTGAAAACTTATAGGTCAACATTACTGATGCTACTGTTCTACATTCAAGTCTATTTAAAGTCTATATAAACCACAATCAGAGGTCTTCACCACTGACCCGTTGGGACCCCACTGGTCACAAACAGAAAAACATCTCTCAACCATATCCTCTCCTTTCTGCCATTCAGCCAATTGTAGATCTAATTTGCCAAATTTCCTTGGATTCTACAGCTCTACAAGTCCCTGGTGAGACCACACTTGGAATATTGTGTCCAGTTCTGGTCACCCTACTATAGGAAAGGTACAGAGGCTTTGGAGGGGGTGCAAAGAAGGTTTACCAGGACGCTGCCTGGAGGGCTTGCCTTATGAAGAAAGGTTGAATAAGCTCGGATTTTTCTCTCTGGAGAGAAGGAGGAAGAGAGGAGACTTGATCGAGGTGTACAAAATAATGAGAGGAATAGATAGAGTCAATAGCCGGAGACTTTTTCCCAGGGCAGGATTGACTGGTACAAGGGGTCATAGTTTTAAGATATTAGGAGAAAGGTATAGAGGAGACGTCAGAGGTAGGTTCTTAAACACATAGAGTTATGAATGCATGGAATGTGTTGCCAGCGATGGTAGCAGAGCCATTAAGGACATTTAAGTGACTGCTGGACATGCACATGGATAGCAGTGAGTTGAGGGGTGTGTAGGTTAGGTTATTATATTTTACATTAGGATGGAACACCGGCACAATATCGTGGGTCAAAGAGCCTGTTCTGTGCTGTACTTTTCTTTGTTCTATGGGTTCTTAGTCTCCCTATCAGTCTCCCATGCAGGAATTTTTCAAAAGCTGCGCTGAAATAATAGCTGACATCAAAAGCATTGCCCTCACCTACACACCTGGTTGGCTTTTCAAAAAATTCAATCAAGTTTTACAGATATGACCTCCCTTAACAAAATCATGCCATCTGTTCATGTCAATCCCTGCCTCACCAAATGCAGATTAATTCTGTCCCTTAAAATTGCTTCCAATAGTTTTCTCACCACCAAGGTTAGGCTGAGTCCCCTATGGCTTCTTGGTGGTTTGTTGCTTCACTCAGCGCTGGGTAATACAAGATGGAAGATGGGAAAAAATTATGACTGTAAGAGTTGCACCTATTTTGAAGTATTTTAGGTTTTAGAGCTGATTTCCTCAAATTCCAGGAGCAGTAATTACTGTTGCATTGTTTTGGAACTTTCGGAATAAAAAGATCAAAACAACAGCACTTTAAAAAGGAGGAAGCAAGACAAAGGCAGAGACCACATGGTCAATGAAAGAGAGAGAGAAAGAAATCTGCACTGCTGTCTGACACACGAGTGAATCTGCACAGATACTACCTTTGCTGTTTGAGTTCAAGTATTTCTGGACATTGGAGTGCGTCTAAGAAAAATTAACCAACAATGAAAATCACAGCTGACCTTGCAGGAGACTGTGTGGGAGAGCTCATAGCATGGGAGCGATAAGTGCATGGTTTTTGAGTGTTACCCTGCCTTTTTTTTGTAAATCTACAATTGTGAGTAGAGTGGGTTCGTTTTGGTTATGTTTTATTGAGATATGCCTCTTGAAAAGACTTGGGGTCGGGGAATCCAGAACTAGAGGGCATAGGTTTAGGGTGAGAGGGGAAAGATATAAAAGAGACCTAAGGGGCAACTTTTTCATGCAGAAGGCGGTACATGTGTGGAATGAGCTGCCAGAGGATGTGGTGGAGGCTGGTACAATTGCAACATTTAAGAGGCATTTGGATGGGCATATGAATAGGAAGGGTTTGAAGGGATATGGGCCGGTTGCTGGCAGGTGGGACTAGATTGGGTTGGGATATCTGGTCGGCATGGACGGGTTGGACTGAAGGGTCTGTTTCCATGCTGTACATCTCTATGACTCTACTCCCAGTGCCATGAGCTAGTGAGGGTAGGAATAGGAGGATAGAGCAGATGAACGTGTAGCTGAGGAGCTGGTGCAGGGGAGAAGAGTACACATTTTTGGATCATTGGAATCTCTTCTGGGGTAGAACTGACCTATATAAGAAGGACAGATTACACCAGAATTGCAAGGGGAGATTTGCTGGAGCTGCTTGGAAGGATTTAAACTAGTAAGGTGGGGCTGTGGGACCAAGGGAGATAGTGAGGAAAGAGATCAGTCTAAGACTGGTACAGTTGGGAAAAGGAGCAAGTCAAACAGTCAAAGGCAGGCAGGAACACAGCAGGGAATGAGATAGGACTGCTAAATTAAACTGCATTTATTTCAATGCAAGAGGGAAGATAGATTAACTCAGGGCATGGGACTGAGATATCATTGCAGTTACAGAGACATGGCTCAGGGATGGTCCGGACTAGTGGCTTAATGTTCCAGGATATAAATACTATAAAAAGGATAGAAAAGGGGGTAAGAGAGGAGGGGGAGTGGCATTTTTGACAAGGTATAACATTACAGCTACACTTAGAACACAGTACATTAGAGCGCAGTACAGGCCCTTCAGCCCTGATGTTATGCCAATCTGTGAAACCAATCTGAAGCCCATCTAACCTACATTATTCTATTATCATCCATATATTTATCCAATGGCAATTTAAATGCCCTTGAAGTTGGCAAGTTGCAGGCAGAGCATTCCATGCCTTACTACTCTCTGAGTAAAGAACCTACCTCTGACATCGGTCCTATATCTATTACCCCTCAATTTAAAGTGATGTCCTCTCATGCTAGCCATCACCATCTGAGGAAAAGGGATCTCACTGTCCACCTTCTCTAATCCTCTTGAATGTCTCTATTAAATCACCTCTTAACCTTCTTCTGATGAAAACAGCCTCAAGTCCCTCAGCCTTTCCTCATAAGACCTTCCCACCATACCAGGCAACATCCTGCTAAATCTCCACTGCACCCTTTCCAATGCTTCCACGTCATTCCTATAATGTGGTGACCAGAACTGTGTGCAATACTCCAAGTGCGGCCGCACCAGTTTTGTGCAGCTGCAACATGACCTCATGGCTCTGAAATCCAATACCTCAATCAATAAAAGCCAGCACACCATACGCCTTCTTAAAACTCTGTCAACCTGAGTGACAACTTTCAGGGATCTATGCACATGAACCCCGAGAGCTCTCTGCTCATCCACACTACCACGAATCTTAGCATTATCCCAGTACTTTAGATTCCTGTTACTCCTTCCAAAGTGAATCACCTCACGCTTTTCTGCATCAAACTCCATTTGCCACCTCTCAGCCCAACTTTGCAGCTTATCTATGTTCCTCTGTAACCTGCAACATCGTTCTTCACTGTCCACAGCTCCACTGACTTTAGTGTCATCTGCGAATTTACTAACCAATTATTCTATGCCCTCATCCAGGTTATTCATAAAAATGACATACAGCAATGACCCCAATACAGATCCTTGCGGTACACCACTAGTAACTGAACTGCAGGATGAACATTTCCCATTAACCACCACCTCTAGCCAGTTTCAGATCCAAAGCATAAGATCACCCTCAATCACATGCCTCCGTATTTTCTGTAATAGCCTCCCGTGGGGAACCCTATCAAATGCTTTACTGAAATCCATATACACCACATCAACCACTTTACCCTCATGAGGGAAGATATTTCTGGGAATATGTTCAGGGAGGTTATTTGGGTGGAACTGAGTAATAGGAAAGGGATGATCACCTTATTGGGATTGTACTCTTCACACCCCAGTAGTCATAAGGAAATTGAGAAACAAATTTGTAAGATCTCCGTTCTCTGTAAGAATAATAGGATGGTAATGATGGGGGATCATCTAAACATAGACTGGGACTGCCATAGTGTTAAGGCCTTGGATGGAGAGGAGTTTGTTAAGTGTGTACAAGAAAAGTTTCTGATTCAGTATGTGGCTGTACCTACCAGAGAAGATGCAAAATTTGACCTACTCTTGGGAAATAAGGCAGGGCAAGTGACTGAGATGTAAATGGGGGAACACTTTGGGGTGAGCACCCATAAGAAGAACAGGGGGCCCACTCAGTTAGTGGGCTCTGCTGAAGCCTCATCTACATATATATGGATGGTAAACATACAGACCTGTATATACAAATGATTAATTCTGATCTCCGTATGTGAAGAAATAGAATGTAAACGTATGTATAGCACCACCAATTGTACAGATCATCAAAATATTTTATGAATAAAGTATATTTTTGAAATAAAAGAAACAGAAAAGGTTGAATGGGAGTAATGCTGTTGATATGGTATACATTGATTTCCAGAAGGCATTTATACAGTGACAAACAACAGATTTGTGAGGAAAGATAGGTCATGGTAGCACTGCAGAAACAAGATTGGCTGAGTGATAGGAAACTGAGAGTTATGGTCAATGAATGCTTTTCAAGCTGGAGGAAGGTTTACAGCGGAGTTCCCCAGGGCTCGGTATTAGGAGCCTTCATTTTCCTTGCTTGTTAAAGACACGAACAAGAAGGCATAGATTTAAAGTGATGGGCAAATGAAGCATGGGTGATGTGAGGAAAAGACTTTTGACTTCAACTTTAGTTTGGGTATGGAATGTACTGCTTGGAAATGTGATGGAGACAGATTCAATTGAGGCATTCAAGAGGACACTGGATCATTAGTTGGATAGAAATGTTGTGCAGGGAAATGGGGAAAAGGCAGGGATTGATGCTGGTAGTAGAACCAGTGCAAGCACAATGATCTGAGTGACCTCCTGAACCGTAACAATTCTATGTCGCAGCCTCCCTTCACTGGATGTACTGCGTCTGGAGAGCTCCCTATTTGCCCAAGTTCTACTCTTAAACCCAACATCTGATGGCAACAAGATCAGTGATACAAGAGTCTTGATCCTGATCTGGCTGCGAGTTACCTGGGTTTTGTGTGTCAGCTGATATTGTTCAAAGTTCACTCTCAAGGTCTTCTCTCGCTCTCCTTTGAAACCTGTTATAACTTGCCTCAAAAATCAACCGTTAACCCCTATGTTCTTGTCTCGAGTTGTTGTTCCCTCTACAAAATTCTTGAACGTGTGTTGACCCCAACATCTTAGAAAGAGATATGGGGTCAGAAATCAGACGTGGAAACAGGTGAAGGCTAAATGGTTGACATCTGGAGAGCAGTGAGTGTTTACTCCCCAAGTCACGGAGTCGTCTCTTGAGAAGCTGTTGCTTTCCATAATCAGGTTATTTTCCGCGTGTGGAATCACTAGCTGAGCATGTGCCGATTCTATCATTGCACGTCATCACTGCCTTGGAAACTGATCTGCTATCAAACACCGAGGATACACATCCCACATTGATGTTGTCAGTTCCAAAGCGCCTCCGGATGAAGAATGCCATTCCACACGAGAAATCTGTCAAACATTTACAAGGGGAACTGAGACAGCAGCTGCAATAAGTGAGGTTTTATTCAGCTAGGACAATGACAAGTTTAAATCCCCACCTGATCTGCTTTTCAAAGTCACCGGTCAGTTTCCCAAGTTTCAGGAAACTCATGTTGCTCCAGAAATATTTGGATTGACTGTGAGAGAGTCAATCAGAGAGTCCACCCACTCTGCCCATTGTCTCCTCTTCCTCTTCCAGAGCTGGTTCACTTCCTATAGGGACTGAAAACCAAGTGAGGAGATGGTGAGTGAAGGAGCAGCTTTTATACAAATTGTATCCCGTAATATCCACACCAGTCTTCAGGTAGTCTGACTATGCATGAGCATTTGGGGTGGAAGTGTCTGTTAAGCTTTGTGAGAAGATCCAATATAATTCTGGTCTCCCTTCTATCGTTGTTAAACTTGAGAGGGTACAGAAATGATTTACAAGGATGTTGCCAGAACCGGAGAGATTGAATAGGCTGAGGCTATATTCCCTGTAACGTTGGAGTTTGAGGGGTGACCTTGTAGAGGTTTATAAAATCATGAGGGATATGCGTGGGGTGAATAGCCAAGGCCTTTTTCTTGGGGTGGGGGAGTCCAAAACTAGAGGGCATAGATTCAACGTGAAATGGGAAAGATTTTAAAAGGATCTGAGGTATAACCTTTTCACACAGAGGGTGGTGAGTTTATGGAGTGACCTTCCATAGGAAGTGGTGGAGGCTGGTACAATTAGAACATTGAAAAGGGTATTTGAATAGGAAATGTTTAGAAGGATATGGCCAAATGCTGCAAATGGGACTAGATCAGATTGGAATGTCTGGTCAGCACAGATGAGTTGGAGTGAAGGATCTGTTTCCATGCTGTACAACTATGAATCTGTGACTCTATAACTGAGACATTTGTTTACTTGGTGATTTGTGCTGAACTGTTTGAGTGAACCTGAATTTGGATATTGAGTGTGTTTATTGGAAGCATTTCCTTTCTGAATTCCAGACTGAGTTTTGTTGATGATTCATTCCTGAATGTGAGAAGGTGAGGTGTAATTATCTTGAAGGTGCAGAGTGTCTGAGGATTTTTACTGAATTCCTATTGTTGAGTTCTGTGTGTTGGGAGCTGGTTATTATCCTGTAGACTGAGAATGGTCAGTTCTGTCTGTTGGGAACTGAATGTTTTTTGTCTTTTCAAATCTCTTCAAGACCTCCCACCACCCTATAGTTATTCATGAAAATAACAAGGTTTTGCATTTACATAATCCATCAGGCACACCCAAAGCGATGTTACAGTTTAGGAAACGAGGCAGCCAATATGTGCACTGCAAAATCTCAGAAACAGCTTTGTGGTAACAGCCACATTTTCTGTTCTTCAATAATATTTATTGATGATCCCATTGGAGACAAAAACCTTCTAGAAGGAATTTGAATTATTTTGCCCATTTCAAGACATTTCTTCAAATAAACCATCCAAAAACAACTTGATAAAACAATAACCATTTGGCATGTAATGCACTGAACTACCAAAATAATATTGTCCATATAAAAACATGACTGAACACCTCACTGTTTTTCTGTACATTCTGCTATCTACATAATCTCAATTTTGTTTTACAGAAACCAGTGCAATGGCTCTCTTAGTGTTTAAGAGGCTCTTAAGGGTTTGCTTCTCCTGTTTCACTAAGTGGATGTCAGAAGCTATCACTGCGTTTTGTGAGAAATTCCAAACAGACTTTTCCCAAAACAGATTCCTTCCCTGGCTTTGCCAGGATAAGTCTGGAATCTTTCGATTGTCACAGAATGTGTCTCTTTAACCACAGATTGCGTTCCCTCCCACTTTCTGCCTGGCAGCCTACAGAAAGGACACTATCCTCTCTGCTGACCACACTGGCTACAGTCCTTTGTCTTTCTCTCTCTCTCTCTCTCTCTCTCTCTCTCTCTCTCTCTCTCTCTCTCCCCCTCTGTAATCTCAGAAATACAATCTCTGTCATGTCAGGCCCCAGATGCTCTGGCCTTTGTTTTCAGGTGTGATAATTTTGCATCTTGCTCAGCAATTCTCAGTGTGTCTCATGATAACCAAACGATCTGGCCTGTTACTGGGCACCCTTTCCGCCTTCCGCATATATTTCCCTCCCCACCCCTTTCCGCCTTCCACAATATATTTCCCTCCCCAGCCCTTTCTGCCTTCTGCAATATATTTCCCTCCCCACCCCTTTCCGCCTTCTGCAAAGACCATTCCCTCCATGACTACCTGGTCAGGTCCACGCCCCCTACAACCCACCCTCCTGTCCTGGCACCTTCCCCTGCCACCGCAGGAATTGCAAAACCTGCGCCCACACCTCCTCCCTCACCTCCATCCAAGGCCCTAAAGGAGCCTTCCACATTCATCAAGGTTTTACCTGCACATCCACCAATATCATTTATTGTATCCGTTGCTCCTGATGCGGTCTCCTCTAGATTGGGGAGACTGGACGCCTCCTAGCAGAGTGCTTTAGGGAACATCTCTGGTATACCCGCACCAATCAACCACACCGCCCTGTGGTCCAACATTTCAACTCCCCCTCCCTCTCTGCTGAGGACATGGAGATCCTGGGCCTCCTTTACCACCGCTCCCTCACCACCCGATGCCTGGAGGAAGAACGCCTCACCTTCCGCCTCGGAACACTTCAACCCCAGGGCATCAATGTGGACTTCAACAGTTTCTCATTTCCCCTCCCCCCACCTCACCCCAGTTCCAAACTTCCAGTTCAGCACTGTCCCCATGACTTGTCCTACCTGCCGATCTTCTTTTCAACCTATCCACTCCACCCTCCTCTCTGACCTATCACCTTCATCCCACCCCCATCCACCCATTGTATTCTTTGCTACCTTCCCCCACCCTCCTCCCTGACCTACCACGTTCATCCCCACCCCCACTCACCTCTTGTACTCTATGCTACTTTCTCCCCACCCCCACCCTCCTCTCATTTATCTCTCCACCCTTCAGACACTCTGCCTTTATTCCTGATGAAGGGCTTTTGCACAAAACGTTGATTTTACTGCTCCTCGGATGCTGCCTGAACTGCTGTGCTTTTCCAGCACCACTAATCCAGAATCTGGTTTCCAGCATCTGCAGTCATTGTTTTTACCACTTTGCAATATCCTTCCAAACCCAACCCTCCAGGGTTTAAACTTTTATTGCAAATCTGTTTAAGATCTAACAATCTTTACATTTAGAAAAACACTTGTTGTGAGCCTACTCCTCAGTGGGGGAGGATTGGAGTGGTCTGGAGGGGAGTTCTCCCAGCTCCTTAGGAAAGGGCGGGTTTGGTCGGCCACTCGATACTCTTTCCTGAAGATACTATCATGAGCTGGGACGCTGCATGGCTGTGAATGAAGGTGTTCATGGAGCTGTCTTTTTCTGTTAATGGACTGATTGTCCCCAATTCTCAACAAGGTTTTGATGAACTACAGAGCTTTTATTTGATATTTTGGTTGTGGAGCTGTTTAGCTCTGTCTATTGCCATACTGTAGGGAATCTAATCTAATTACCTGTTATTCTTGGTGTTTAATGTGGATACACCCCTCTGTTGGCTTTGACTTATGTTCAAACCCTAACTTTAAACTATACTTAGTGTTGCTCTTGACATGTTAATTTACTGGTTTGATGATAATTATAGAATGAGGACTGTGCTGGGCTGTGAGATTGTGGTGGAGTACAATCCTGCTGCTGCCGATGGCTCACTGCACTCAGTAGACATCCAGTTTTGGGATCTGACCTTAGTCCATAGATGTGAAGCTGGAAGAGCACAGCAAGTCAGACAGCATCCAAGGAGCAGGAAAGTCAACGTTTTGGGCCGAAACCAAAACCATAACCAGGACCGGAGAGGGGGAGAGAGCCCAGAAGTATATAGAGGGAGGGGGTGGGGTAGGTGGGATGGTGGTAGGTGGATGCAGGTAGAGGGTTAGTTTGATTGGCTAGTGGGAAGTGTGGAATGGATAGGTGAGTAGGAAGATAGACAGGTTAGGATAGGTGAGGGAGACAAGGAGGAAGGGTGGGCCAGGACAAGAGATAAGACTGAGGAAGGAAGGACTTTGTAGTTGGTGAAGCCTATGTTGAGGCCATTGGGCTGTAAACTTCCCAGGTGAAATATGTGTTGTTCCTCCAGTTTCTGTTTGGCCTCACTCTGACAGTGGAGGACACCAATGATGGACATGTCACTGGGGGAGTGGGAGGGGGAATTAAAATGGATGGCAACTGGAAGGTCAGATCAGTTGATGCATGCAGAGTGCAGGTGCTTCATGAACTAGTCCCTGAGTCTATGTTTAGTCTCCCCGATATAGAGGACCAGGTTATAGTCCAACAGGTTTATTTGGAAGCACTAGCTTTCGAAGCGCTGCTCCTTCATCAGGTGGTTGTGGAGAATAAGATTGTAAGACGCAGAATTTATAGCAAAAGTTTACAGTGTGATGTAACCTGGATTGTTCTTTTTATACTATATAATTTCAGTTACATCACACTGTAAACTTTTGCTATAAATTCTGTGTCTTACAATCTTGTTGTCCACAACCACCTGATGAAGGAGCAGTGCTCTGAAAGCTAGTGCTTCCAAATAAATCTGTTGGAGTATGACCTGGTGTTGTGTGATTTTTAACTTTGTACACCCCAGTGCAACACCAGCATCTCCAAATTACGATATAGAGGAGACCACATTAGAAGCAACGCATGAAATAGGAGGTTGGGTGATGTTCTGGTGAATGTCAGTCAGATCTGGAAAAATTGTTTAGGGCCTTGGATGGAGAGGATAGGTGTGGGGGCAGTTGTTGACCCTCTTGCAGTTGCAGGGAAAAGTACTGGGTGTGGTGGAGAAATTGGTGGGAGTGTAGAGTTGATGAGGGAGTCGCAGAGTGAGTGGTCCCTGTGGAAAGCAGACAAGGGTGGGGAGGGAAATATGTTTTTGGTGATGAGGTCTGATTGTCGGTGACAGAAATGCTGGAGGATAATGTGTTGAATTTGGAGGTTGGTGGGGTGGTCTGTGAGGATTAAGGGAACTCTATCCTTGTTGTTGGGGGAAAGGGGTTTGAGGGCAAAAGTGCAGAGATGAAAGAAATGCAGTTGAGGGCATCCTCAGTTACTGAGGAGGGAAAACTACTATCTCTAAAGTAGGAATATATCTGGGAGTTTCTGGAGTGAAATGCCTCATCCTGGGAGTAAATGCAATTGAGGCAGAGGTATTGAGCGTATGGGATAGAAGTGTTGCAGGAGGGTGGGTGAGAAGAGGTGCAGTCAAGGTAGTTGGAGGAGTCAATGGGTTTGAAATGGATTTCAGCGGTGAGTCAGTTTCCAGAGATGGAGATGGAGATGGAGACGTCCAAGAAGGGGAGAGAGATGTTAGAAATGGTCTTGGTGACCATTTGAGGGCAGGGTGGAAGGCGTTGGCAAAGTTGATGAACTGCTTGAGCTCCTTACAGGAGCATGAGGCAGCACCAGTGCAATCATCGATATAGCAGAAGAAGAGATGAGGGATGGTGCTGGTGTAGTTGCGGAACTGTTCCATGAATCCTACAAAGAGGCAGGCATAGCTCGGGTCCATAAGGGTGCCCATGGCTACCCCTTTGGTTTGAAAAATTGTTGAATGTGCGCATCTGCTGTCCTTACTGTTTCATGTCCTTAGTCTACTTCCCTCGTTGTGATAAACATGGTGAAGGTTTCATTCATCAGTTGGGAGGGAAATGGTAGATTTCCTTGAACTTATTTGACCTGAAGCCATGAGATTCCATGGAATCAATATTAGAATCAAATCACAGAACCCAGACCTATTCACCTACATATAACCCCTGACTAATGCACCCTACCTACACATCCCTGAGCATGGGAATTTAGCATGGCCAATTCACCTAATTGCATATCTTTGGATTGTGGGAGGAAACCAGAACACCCAGAGGAAACCCACACAGACACTAGAAGAATGTGCAAACTCCACACAGACAGTTGCCCGAGGCTGGAATCAAACCTGGGTCCCTGGCACTGTGAGGCAGCAGTGAGCCAACTGCCACTTGTATGGGACATTCCCAGGAATGGTGACAGAGGAGTCTGGGATGTTCCCAGGTTATGCTTCAGTGAATATCACTGCTACTTAACCAGTTCTGTAGGGCAGCTCTCCTCAATTGAGAACTTGTCTTCAGACCTTGGTAAGAGAAACTTTACAGATTATACTGGGTTGAGATCATCTTCATCTTATTCTGATACAATGTCAGGATTGTCCAGATCTCTGATTTTCCTCATTATTAAACTTTGTAGTGATTATTTGCTCAGTCACTTCAGAGAGCAGTTCAGGGTCAGCCATGTTGAATGGGACTAGTGTCACATGTAGTTGCAACAGGTTCCCTACCCTGAAACACAATGTTTGGGTTTTTAGAACAAGCTGAAAGTTTTCATGTTTTTATTTTGATTCTATTCCACAAATTTCAGTATTAATTAAACTCACATTCATAACATGTAGTGTTTGAGATGAATAAAAGAGATGCCTTTAAGGGGAAACTAGATAAACATATGAGGTAGAAAGAAACAGAAGAATCTGCTGATAGGATGAAAGGAAGAGGGTGAGAGCAGGATTGTGTGAAGCTGAATTCTTTATTTGTAATTTTCTGTGATTGGATTTGATCTCTCAACCTCTGCATTGTTAATCTAGCTCCATAGTAATTCAATTGCCAAACCTAGAGACACAATTATTGAAATGTATTTCGATGATTTTACTTGAAGAACTCATACCTTTTCCAAAGCCTAGGCTTGGATTTAATATTGAATTTGGGATGTGCCGTCTGAACGGGTGCGGCATATCTAATTTCCCAGGATAAACCAGAACCCTTTAATCAACCACACTGAAGCAATATTTTCTTTAACTTCCACTGTTCCCTGACGAGTGTGTTCAACAAAATTACTTCAAGAAAACAGCTGGAGCAATTTCAGAATCTGCATTGAATTAATATTTCATATAAAAACCGTAGAGAGAAATCTTACCATTTTCAGCTGGTGTTTAGTTTACTTGCGTCTCGTCAACCATGACTCGGAATGCTTTTTCTCATGTGAACTTCTCTTCATGTTAGTAGTTACGCAACTGTGGCCTTGGGTATGTTTACACATAGAAATGTAGAAAATAAGAGTAGGAGTTGGCCCTTTGAGCCTGCTCCACCATTCAATATGACTATGACTGATCATCCAACTCAGTACCGTGTTCCTACTTTCTCTCTGTACCCTTTGATTCCTTTAGCCCTAAGAATTATATCGAACTCTTTCCTGAAAACAGTCAGTGTTTTGCCCTGAACCATTTTTTGTGGAAGGGAATTCCACAGGATCATCATTCTTTGGATGAATAAATTTCTCCTAATTTCAGTCCTAAATGACTTATCCCATCTCTTTAAACTTTGACCCCTGATTCTGGACTTCCTGGTCATTGAGAACATCCTTCTTGTATTTATCCTATCTTGTCCTGTTAGAATTTTAAAGGTTTCTATGAGATTCCCCCCTCACTCTTCAAAACTCCCATGATTGTAGTCCTAACAGATCCAGTCTGTCTCTCTCCATACATCAATCCTGCCATCTGTTGATTATCACTAAAACTCATCTACATCACTAATGCCTTTTAGGGAAGAAAATCTCCTTACCTGGTGGTTTTACATGTAACTCCAGGCCCACCGCAATAGGGTTGACTCCTACACAACTTTGAAAAGGCCAAGCAAGCCATTCAGTTGTATAAAATGCTCCAAGTCACAGAAGAATGAAACTAGGTGGACGACCCATCATCAATCTAGACAGTGGAAATGAGAATGGCAAATCAAACCATGCCAACCCTGTCGAATTCTCCTTGTTAACATTTGGACCATTGGCTCACTGACTTAATATGGGCAGCACAGTGGCACAGTGGTTAGCATTGCTGCTTCACAGCGCCAGAGACTTGGGTTCAATTCTGTGTGGAGTTTGCACATTCTCCCCGTATCTGCGTGGGTTTCCTCCAGGTGCTCCGGTTTCCTCCCACAGTCCAAAAATGTGCAGGTTAGGTGAATTGGCCATGCTAAATTGTCCATAGTGTTAGGTGAAGGGGTAAATGTAGGGGAATGGGTCTGAGTGGGTTGCTGTTTGGAGGGTCCGGGTGGACTTGTTGGGCTGAAGGGCCTGTTTCCGCGCTGTAAGTAATCGAGTCTAAAAAAGAACCTACTCTTAATTACCTTCTTCTCTCCATGGAAAACAATCCCAACTTCTCCAAACTATATTGAAAATTGAAGATGCTCATCCTGGAACTATTCCCATAAACCTCTTCTGAAGGCTCTAGTCTGTTCACATCCTTCCTGAAGTATGGCATCTAGAACTGTACACAATACTCTAGCTAAGGTCTATCTAGTGTCTTATGGCTTTCTGCATTTCCTTGCACTTGTACTCTATGCCCCTATTAATAAAATCGAGAATAACAGATGCTTTATCTACCATTTTCTCCCCACTCCTGCTACTTTTAATAACTTATGTGCATGTATATCCAGTGGTTTTGATCCTGTACACCCTTTAGAGTAATATCCATTACTTTATACTGTCTCTTCATGTTCTTTCCACCAAAATATATCACCTCTCAACTCTCTGCATTGAACTTCATCTGCCACCTCCACTGGCTGAGCTATTTTGCCATAACTTAAATCTACTATTTACTGCAAACTGAAGATTAGTGATTAATGATCTTACAATTCTTTCTGATTTTATATTAAACTGAACCCAGTTCCTGTGCACACTACAAAGATGCTGTAGAAATTTTATGAATAAGAAAAAATAAATAAGAATAAGCATTTGCATCCATCTTAAGCCAAGTGGATGATCTAATTTGGCCTACTCTAAAGGTTCCCCAACATCACAGGCACCAGTCTTCAGCCAATTCAATTCACTCTGTGATATCAAGAAATGACGAAAGCATTGGATACTGCAAAGGCTGTGGACCCTGACAGCATTCTGAAAATAGTATGAAGACTTGTGCTCCAGAACTTGCCCTAGCCAAGCTATTCCAGTACAGTTACAACACCAACATCGAGCAGACAATGTGGAAAATTGCCCAGGTTTTGTCCTGTACAGGAAAAGCAGAACAGAGGCCATTCAGCCTATCATGTCTGCACCAGATACATAAACTAGCCATCCATTGTAATCCTACTTTTCAGCACCTGACCCATGGCCTAGCAGGTTCGAGCACTTTGGTATAGATCCTGATTCACTTTAAGTGAGTTGAAGGTTTCTGCCTCACCCACCAGTATGCACAATGAATTTCAGGTACACCCTCCCGCCTTTGCGGAAAGATCTTTCTTCATTCCCTCTAATCCTTCTATAAACCACCTTCAATCCATGTTCCCTGGTAACTGACCTGTGTGCTGGTGGATACTGGCCTTCCCTGTCCAATCTATCCTCACCTCTCATTATTCTGTAGCTCTCAATTAAGTCACCCTTCACTCTTTGTTCCAAGGATTGGTTAGCTAATCTTTCTTAGCTGCAATTTAAGTTCTGGAAATATTCTTGTAAAAAATCCTTTGTACTGTCCTTAGAATAATTATCCCCTTCCTGTAATGTGGTGGCCAGAATTGTACACAATACCCCAGCTTGGCCTAACCAATGTCTTATATAATTCTAGCATTACATTCTGGCTCTTGTATCCATACGCCTTCTTTACCACTTTATCTACCTGTCCTGTATTTTCAGAGATCTATTGACATGTATTCCAAAATCTCTCACTTCCTGTATCCTTCTCCACACCGTCCTAATTATTACATGTTTCCTTTCTTTCTTGCCTGGAAAATGCATAACGTCACACTTCTCTGGATTGATTTCCATTTGCCACTTAACCAAACTATTAGTATATCCTGCAGTTGACAGGCATTCTCTATTGCTTTTTGCACTCAGATATTACATTTTTGTCCCTTTACCTCACTGTTTGGGGCTCTATGGTTCACAACTTAGTGTGAATGCCCCTTCATTTCTGAGCACAACTCATTTGGCCTAATTTGTTGTACATCACCCTTCCTCACAGCTGTGATTAATTCTTTATTGAACATTGCAACACCTCGCTTTTATTCCCTTTTTTACCTGCATGAAAGCACTACATCCAGAATGTTAAACTGCTATCCTCACCCCTGTTTAATACAGCTTTCTGTTATAGCAATTACATCATGCAGCTGTGTACCTATCTGTGCCTTCATCTTATCCACTTCATTCACTAATACTCCCTATTTTACAAATATACTGTTTAATGCTGCCAAACTTCTGTGCTTACATTTTTTAAGCTGTTTTCTGTTTTTCAAAGTCACTTGTGTAGTTTCTGCCTCATGTTCCCTGCTCTGAATTTGCCTTCATATTTCCATCCCCCCTCCCAACAGGAATAGCAAGGATATTTTTCCCATTCCTGTTCAAGTGGAGTCCATCCAGCTTGTATAGATTATGCATTCCCCTCTGCCGGTCACGATGTCCCAGACATGTGATGCCCTCCCTCTGGTTTTCCAGCCACATGCTTAATCACTCAGTTCTCCAATTTCAGTACTGACTTGCAAGTGAGACAGGGAGTAATCCTGAGACCGCTGGCTTAGGGTCTTGTCTTTCAAGCTCCTGCCTAGCTTTTTGTAATTTGCTTTTGAAACTTCATCCCTATGCATACTCAAATCATTGGTGCCAATGTGAAGCATGATTTCTGGCTGATTACCCTCCTACAGAAGAATATCCTATAGCAACTGAATTACACTGTTTTACCTTGGTACTAGGAAGGCAAGAATACAGTCTTGAGTTATGTCGATGGCTGCAAAAATGCATGTCTGATCCTCTGTCTGTGAAATCCGCTGTCACTATTGTCTTTCTATTTTTTATTCTTTTCTACCCCCAAACAACTGAGCCCTCAAAGCACCACTGACTTGGCTCTAGTTGCACTTTCCCGAAGAAGCATCACCCTCACCAGTCTCCAAAAACAAATAGCAATTCACAAGGGCAATATAATGGGAACTCCTGCATTGGCTGCTTACTTGTATCAGATTGCTGGACCTCACTGCCTGTATGCTTCTAACGTGGGCCAAGATCACTTGTAAAAATGCTAATCATTTTGCCCTTTGCCTAGTGGATGTACAACAGTAATTGGAGGCAGTAATCAAGTTCCAAAACCTGGAGCTGAACCTTGTGAGTTGGTGACAGTTCTTGCAAATGTGTTCATTTGCAACACAAGGTGTGTCCCTGACTTCACAGGTACTGTAGGATGTGCACTCTCAGCCAAATCAACCAGCCATCCAAAAAATTTAAAGCCATTTATTACAATCACAGCAGTAGAAAGGTTGAGCAGTGCTTGCCAATCAGCTTATACTCCACACCACAGTAAGAGCCAACTATGAGAGACAGCTCCCAGTGCAGAATCCTATCTCACAGTTTTCAGTTTCTCAGGCTGCATCCCACTCAAGGTGATGGTGACTACCTCGCACAAGCTCCTTGTTTGCTAGCTCCAAACCCCACATAAGTATTGAGAAATGACAATTTTCATCATGAGAGAATATAACTATTTTGCTTTGACATTCAATTGCCATAGCTAAATTCCCAGTAGTGTTTGCTGATACTTTGAACTGCAGGCAACTGCACATGCGTGTTTATTGGGAAACACACAGTTCCAAACATTGACGTTATCATGTTCTTTATATGTCATGTCATGTGTAAATGCATTGCTGCACATGTGCTGGAAAGCACAATTTTGATCTGGGCTTCAGTGGTAGGGATAGGGGACACGGAACAGGGAGAACCCTCAGGCTGAGAAGGGAAGAATCCGGGGATGGAACAATGGACCTGGGAGGGGATTACCTCCACCCCCTTCTCCTATTTTTGATTGCTTTCCTCTACTCCATCACGCTTTCTTACTCTGACCATGCCCCCTGAAATCTTCTCACACACTATTTAATGTGTCAACACAGCTAAATTCCCCAGTACCTATGTCATGGGGTTTAACACTGACTAGAAATTGAACTGGACCAGCCACATAAATACTGTAGCTACAAGGGCAGGTCAGAGGCCAGGAATTCTGTGCCAAGTAACTCACGTCCTATCTCCCGAATGCCTGTTAGAAGGCAGTGATACAGTATTCTTTATTTTCCTGGATGAATGAAACTCCAACCATGTTCAAGAAACTCAACACCGTCTAGAATAAAGCAACCTGCTTTATTCCACCACCTTGAACATTCATTTTGTCCACTACTGATGCAGAGTGGCAGCAATGCGCTCCATCTGCAAGATGTACTGCAGGAACTCACTTGGTCTCCTTCAGCAGATCCTTCCAAACCTGTGAAGGGTGAGGGCAATAGATACTTTTGAACAAGTTCCCCTCCAAAGTCACACACTATCCTGATTTGGAATTATATTGCGAAACCTATAATGTTGCTGGGTCACAGTAACAGTATTGTGTGTGTAACTACACCACATGGAGTGCAGCGGGTCAAGGAGACAGGTCATCACAAACATTTCAAGGGCAATTAGCCATGGGCAATGAATGCTGGCCAAGCCAGTGATGCCTACGTCCTGTGAAAGTAGAAACAATAATAAACGCTCAGGCGCAGTCCCTTCAGCAAAGGAGGAGGAGGAGTTGGAAGAAATCATGTTTTCTTTTCCTGTTTTACAGAAGGATGGCATCGCATAACACCAGATGATCAGACAGGATAGATACCATAGATGGATCCTGAACATCCCCTAAGGAACAGCTACACAATTGTGGGAAGACATCCAGTCCCTCTGCCGCATTGCTCAACACAGAGAAGGTTGGGCAGTGAAATCATCTGGAAAGTGGTCAGGTCTGGGGAGTTTTGACATATCATCAGATCTGAAACTGGTCAGTGTTGTGGAGCCTTCTATCAGAACCAACCTTTCTGAAGGTTTAGTCAGGGTGAGGCTGGGAAAAAGTGTGAGCGGCTCTAAGTGTGGTGGGAGCTTCAATCATTCATCGAGCCTGTTTTGGACTAGGCCAGACCCCTCAAAATATTTTAAGGAGGTAACCTAGACTCTAGCCTTTTCTTATTTTAAAGGCAGATGTGAAGTAGATCCATGTGTGAAGTAGCTGGTCAAACCACTCGACTTTAAGCAAAACAGAATTTATTTAAACACTACAGTTGAAACATGAAAATTCAGAATAACTTAACTATTGGAAAACCTAACTGACTCAATACAGCAACTTAACTAAGGAGCTGTTCTAATTACCATAACATTGTATAAACATACCCATTGGCAAATGGTAAGTTCAAACACAGGTTTTGTACAGGCAGGAGACATGTCAGAGAGAGAAGCCAGTCAAGAATTATCTGCTGAAGCATGGAACCCTTATGCACTGTAGCAGCCACCAGCACCTTCTCGATGACAACTAAACCAAACTAGAAAAAAATCTGAAATGGGAGAACCGGATACTCGCCTGCCATTGTTAAAGTAGACATTTTCAGACATTTCGGCACCTTTGCTTTTATGACCTCTCTTGAAAAAAACTCATGGACAAAATAACCTTATTAAAGTGACAGCATCATCAGAAGCTTCTTGAACCAGTGACTCATTCCTGTAAGTGAGAGGCTGTTCCATTGTGAATTGTGTGAGGAGTGCTCTATAGGCTCACAAAGTTCTAGCACACAAGGTGCTCTGTTGTCTGACTGCTAATTCAAGGACAGCTTCATGGAAAGAAAACCTTTCAAGTGTGAGGTGTGTGGTGGAGCCTTCACACAGTCATCGATGCTTGTGAATCATCAATGTATTCATACTGGGCAGAAACCATTCAAATGCAAGGTGTGTAACAAATCATTCTCGCGGTCATCAGCCTTTCTCGTGCACCAATACATTCACACGGGGGAGAAACCATTCACATGCAAGGTGTGTGTCAAATCATTTTCAAATTCATCCACTCTCCGTTTACACCAACGCATTCACACTGGAGAGAAACCGTTCACATGTAGGTTGTGTGTCAAATCATTCTTTGACTCATCCCACCTTCGCAGACACCAACGAATTCACACAGGTGAGAAACCATTCAAGTGTGAGGTGTGTGAGAGATCATTCTCGTGGTCAGCTGCTCTTCGTAAACACCAACGCATTCACACTGGAGAGAAACCATTCACATGTGAGGTGTGTGACAAGTCATTCTCAGCTTCATCGGACCTCCTAGTCCATCAGAGGATTCACACAGGGGAGAAACCTTTCAAGTGTGAGGTATGTGGAAAAGCTTTCTCGGAGTCATCGAACCTCCATGTCCACCAACGCATTCACACAGGAGAGAAACCATTTAAATGTGAGGTGTGTGACAAATCATTCTCTAGGTCATCGACCCTCCAAGCACATCGAAGTATTCACACGGGGGAGAGGCCGTTCACTTGCAAGGTGTGTGATAAATCTTTCTCTAGGTCATCAACCCTCCGTGGACACCGACAGATTCACACAGGTGAGAAGCGATTTACCTGTGAAGTATGTGACAAGTCATTCTTTCATTCATCCCACCTCCTCAGACACCAACGCACTCATACTGGGGAGAAACCATTCACGTGCAAGGTGTGTAACAAGTCATTCTCGAGGTCATCGACCCTTCTGCTCCATCAAAGGATTCACACAGGGGAGAAAGCGTTTATGTGCAAGATGTGTGACAAATCGTTTTCGAATTCTTCAACCCTCAGCACACACCGATGTACTCACACAGGAGAAACCAGTCAAGAGGAAGATTTGTAACACATTCTTCTCAGCAACATGGATTCCCTGCTCACACATGCATTCGCTTGGACAAACTGTTCATGTGTGATGTGTTGGAGAATTTTTTTTGTCACCATTGAACCTCTGCTCACAGCAATGCATCCTGCAGAACTGCTCCAATATAACGAGTGTGAAACGTAGTATTCCAATCATTGAACCTCCTGCTCTGGAGAGAAGCCACACAGGGAGTTAATCCTTTACATGTGTGGCTTGTGATAAAGCTTTTGTGGCAATTCTAATTCTCCTGAGATATGAGAGGAATCACACAGGGGAGGTTACCTTCAGATACACTGTTTATGTTTATCACCCATTCCCTAATCTCCTGAAGTATTCTTCCTATTCATCCAAGAGAAATCATTCAGGTGTGAGGTGCATGACAAATCATTTGTACGGTGAGTGTACTTCCTGGTCCCTCAACACACTCATGTTGATGTGAATTATCTTGTAGTCAGACTTGACCATCACATTTTCTCTCCCAAACAGGTACCGATTGAAATCCTCATCATCAAAGACAATATTTACGTTCTCCTTCTCAAAGTTCATACTTTGTTGTTCCACTTGTGTAAACCCTCTGGATACAAACACAACGGGTCGTTCTCACTGCATGGGGTTACTCCAAGTCCTGTTTCACTGACATCACACTGCAGGGTCACATTATTGTTGACATCATAATCCCTCAGCACTGGTGATGTCATCACTAGTTGTTTGGTGGGAGTGAAACCTGCTTTCAGATACTGGTGTCAGAAGGACACCCAGATCCGTGTGTACATTTTGCAATCTATTCCCATTGAAATAATACTCTATGATTTCATTTTTCTTACTAAAGTAGACAACTTCAGACTATCCAAAGTTATGTTGCAACCCAAAGCATTAATCCACTCACTCAATTTTTCTAAATTGCCCTGAAGCTTCTTTATATCCTTCTCACATTTCCAATTCCAACTTGTTTTAGGTTGTCAGCAAATGAAGAAATATTACATTTGATTTTCTCATCCGTATCATTGACTATATATTGTGGATAGTTAGGGTCAAGCATTGATCACTTCCTTCTAATCGAAAAATGATCCATTTAATCAAGCTATTTTCTGACTGCTAATCAATCCTCAATTCATGCCAGTACTTTACTAACAATCTCATCTACGTTGAATTTTGCACACTATCTTCTTATGTGGAGACTTGAGAGCTTTTGAATATCCCAATACATCACATTCACCAGTTCTCACTCATCTGTTCTTATGGATGTTTTCTCAAAAAAACTTAACTTGTTTTTATAGTGTTAAATATGATTCTTTTTCATAAATCCATATTGACTTTGTGGAATAGAGTTGGGTCTAAGTGTCCTGTTATCACATCCTTATGAAAGACTCCACTAATACTGCTAATATTAGGTCAACAGTCTGTAATTCCAAGTTTTCTCCCTCCCTCTTTTGTTTTTTGAAACAATGAGGTTACATTTGCTACCCTCTAATCTGCTAAGACTGATCCAGAATCTACAGAACTTTAGAAAATGACATTCAATGTATGCACTATTTCCATGGCCATCTCCTTTAGTTCCCTGACATGTAAATTATCAGGCAGTGGGGATTTATCACTTTTCAGTTCATTAATTTTTCCTCCACTTTCTTCTTTTTTACTAATACTAATTTCTTCAGTTCCATCTTCCTAGTAAACCCTTGCTCCCTCACATTTCTTCTGTAAAGACAAAATTAGAGCAATTGTTCAGTTGATCTGCGATTTCCTTGTTATCCATTATCAATTCTCGTATTTCCACTTATAAATGGCCTGTGTTTATCTGTGGTCATCTTTTTATTTTTTATATGCTTATTTTCCCCTGCTTAATCAACCTCTTGGTCCTCCTTTGCTGAATTCTAAACCGCTCCCAGTCCTTGCTATGTTTTCCAGCAAATTTATATGGCTCCTTTTTGGATCTAATACCATCCTAAATTTCATTTGTTAGCCATGGTGGGACCATTTATCCTGTTGTGTTGTTTCACCCACAAAGAATGTATAACTGTTGCAATTGATGCATTTATCCTTAAATGTTAACCTAACTGTGAGGAGGACACACAGAGGCTGCAAAGCGATATAGACAGTTTAAGTGTGTGGACAACAAGATGAAAGATGCTTGTTCACCATCGACCAGGTACAAGTCAGCACTATGATGGAATACTCCCCCCTTGCTTGGATGTGTGCAGCTTGATACCATCCAGGTCAAAGCAGCCCACTTGATCCAAAAATGTCCATTCCTTTCATCACTGATGCTCAGCTGTGGCAGTGTGTACTGTTCACAGGATGAACTGCAGAAATTCACTAAGGCTTCGTGGAAAACACCTACCAAACCCGCAACCAACTTCATCTAAAAGGACAAGGGCGACAGACATATGGGAAACCACTACTAGCAAATTCTGCCTCCAAATCACTCACCATCTGGACTTAGAAATATATCAGCATTCTTTCACTGTCATTCAGTCAAAAACCTGGAACCTCCTCCCTAGTACCATTGTGGGTCCACCAACAGCACATGGATTGTAACAGTTCAAGAAGTCAGCTCACTATCATCTTCTCAAAAACAGCTAGGGATGAGGAATAAATGCTGGGCCACCTAGTGGGACCCATATTCCATGAATCAATTAAAACAATTAGTTTGAGGAATTGTGAAATTATTCATTTAGATCACAACATTAGAGAAATGGATATTTTTCAAAAGTGATTTTCAAAGAGAATTGGGTTTGCTCTAACAAAGAAACCAATGTGCAAGTATAATAAGCAATTAGGAGAGTAAGTAACCAGTTGGTCTTCATGACAAGGGGAGTTGGAAAACAGGAATAAAGAAATCCTTCTCCAGTCGTACAAGGTTTTGTTGAAACCACATCTGAAGGAAGTGTGCAGTTTTGATCATTTAAGGAAAGATACATTTGCACTGGAGATAGTGCATCGAAGGTTTATTAGGTTAGGCCCTGGATAAGGGAGTTGTCCTGTGATCACAGGGACTAATTAGTTAGGACTGAGATGAGGAGAAATTACTTCACAAAAAAGGTTGTGAACCTTTGTAATATTCTACCTCAGAAGTAATGGATGCTGTATTGTGAATACACTTAAGGCTCATATAGACAGATTTTTAGTCTTCGGGCATCAAACGATTTGGGGAATGAATGGGAAAGTAAGCTGAAACCCAAGATTAGTCAAGATTCTATAGAGTAGTGGAGCAGGTTTGACTGTTTATGTGGTCTATTCCTGCTATTTGCCAATGGAATCATCATAAAATTATCCAGATCCAGTGCAGATGTGTATAAGGCAATCTTAGAAATGAGAAACACAAGTAGTGGAGTCATTGGAGTTACTAATGTCATACCATAGTAAACTACACTTTCAATGTCTGAAGAGTGACCAAGGCCAGATCTAGTAACAGCAATGAATGCCAAGATCAAACTGAAATGACAGAAAGCCACATTTCATTTTGATAATACTGTTAATAAATCCAGAGCTGAGAATGGGCAAGCCTGTCACAGTACAAACATTCAACAAAAGTCAGCTCATTTGCCAAGCTGGGAGTCATACAGAGAAATTGTCACCTTAATTGTACACAGTCAGAGTGCATGACCAGATCTATTCTTGCAATCAGAGATATTGCTCCTTCACAGCAGGCAGCTGATGAGGCAGATCTAATTTTACCAATTGAACAATGACTTATCAGTCCTGGAAGTCAACCCTGGAGAACTTTGAATAAAACCTCACTTATTGCAGCTGCTGTCTCAATTCCCCTAGTTAACGTTTGACAGAGATTTCGGTATGGCAACAGTACTCTTTATCCTCGGAAGGTTTCAAACTGACAGCATCAGTGTTGGATGTGTATCCTCAGATGTGTTCAACAGCAGATCAGAAGAGGAAGTCACACAGCATCCAAGAAAGTGATGATGTGAAGTGGTGAAATCAGCACATGTACAGAAGACAAGCGCACAGGAGAGCATGGCTCAGGAGGTGGGTTTCATGGTCAAACTGAGCTTAGAAAAGGCATTGGAGGGGTTATGTGAGAAATTTGAGAGTTCAAGGCTCATGCAGGAGGAGTATTATGGAAGTTTGCCCAGGCTGGCTATTGGCAAAGGTAGCTGCTGGGATTGTTTCAGGCTTATTTCCCTGAGTAGAGCAGTCAATATGCAAGGAGCAGAGAGTTACAGAATTGGTGGAAGGATTAGAGGGAAGTCGTGGAGTAATTCTTCCACCCAGAGTGTGGTGAACATCTGGAAATTACTGTCTGAAATGATGATAGAGATAGAAAACCTCAACACATTTAAAAACCATTGCAATAAGAACTTGAATGAGTAAAATCACCACATTTAAGTTGGCCTTTCAGCTAGAACACATTCAAATTAAAAGGAGCCAACACAAAAGTAGAAAAGATGCTTAGGAAGAAAACATATTGCTCGTAATGAACAATTTTCAGAAAGCATTGAAAATCATCCTACCAGGACCTTGAAAACCTGACCGGGACACAATGAGTGACTTTTTCAATCAACAGTAAAGGAGGATGATGAGTGAGTGTCTATCCAATTTGATTATTTGACTTGATTACTAAATTCCTGTGACCACTCCATGAAATTGTAAATAATAGTAAGGTAACGAGCTGCATGGAGCCACCACTCGAAATGTGCTCTACATTCCTTGGAAATGCTCATCACAGAGAACTTTCTGATGAATGTGAAACCCACCTGATCTAATAAACAGGATATTCCTCATTGAAGCCAACTCTTTATGTTAATGGACTGGTCATGAACCAGGATGTAAGATTGTTACAATGTGTGCGATGACACAGAGGTGTTTGTGGTGACCAATGTCAAAGGTGTTATGTTTTTGATAGTTTTATGAAATGTGCTTAGCATGAAGAATGATCATAGGAGCAGATGGTAGCAGTAGCAAAGAGCAGTAAGAGCAGAACCAGACAACAATGAAAGCAGATGGCAGTAACAACACTGCGCCACATAGAACTGCTGAGAAAATCAGTTTGATAAGAGGATTGGATGAACTCAAACAGGACAACGAAGCTAAAGGAACAGAAGGAACTGAAACAGCAATTTCTCGGAAGTAGCAATTCAACAGTTAACAGCAAGACTGAGGCTCAGACGTTCCAGTTGCAAAGTTTGTAAGTGTGATCGTGATTTAACTCAGAAGGGGAGCAGGTATCTGATGTTTATAACTTTATGAATAGAGACAGAAACATACAGCATGGAAACAGACCCTTTGGCCTAACCAGTCCATGCCAAACATAATCCCAAGATAAACTAGTCCCATCTGCCTGATCCTGGTTCATATCCCTCCAAACCCTTCCTATTCAGTTCTTATCCAAATGTTTTTTTAAAGTTGTAATTGTACGCACATCCACGACTTTCTCAGGAAGTTAATTGCATGTCTGAACCACCCTCTGTGAAACTTTGCTCCTTATGTCTTTTTAAAATGTTTCTCCTCTCACCTTAAAAATGTGCTCAATGTTACAATAAACTTTTAAGAAAGAGTCAGAGAGTCATAGAGATGTACAGCATGGAAACAGACCCTTCGGTCCAACCCGTCCATGCCGACCAGATATCCCAACCCAATCTAGTCCCACCTGCCAGCACCCGGTCCATATCCCTCCAAACCCTTCCTAATCATATACACCATCCAAATGCCTTTTAAATGTTGCAATTGTATCAGCCTCCACTACTTCCTCTGGCAGCTCATTCCATACACGTACCACCCTCTGCATGAAAAAGTTGCCCCTTAGGTCTCTTTTATATCTTTCCCCTCTCACCTTAAACCTATGCCCTCTAGTTCTGGACCCCCTAGCCCCAGGGAAAAGACTTTGTCTATTTATCCTATCCATGCCCCTCATAATTTTGTAAACCTCTATAAGGTCACCCCTCAGCCTTCAACACTCCAGGGAAAACAGCCCCAGCCTGTTCAGCCTCTCCCTATAGCTCAAATCCTCCAACCTTGGCAACATCCTTGTAAGTCTTTCGTGAACATTGACCATTTTCTCTACCTGACTGGTTCAGGTTGCATCTTAGAGTTTGTAATATAAGAGTGAGGTGTGGAACAAATCAGAAATCTACCAACAGAGTGGAATAACTTCTCCACATTTACCTTGTCCATTGAACACTCTCAGAAAAGGTACAGCACAGGTTGGATACAGAATCAAATTCAGTCTCAACTGTACCCAGAGTGTCTGGTTCACCTGGATCAGAATCAAGACTACTTCAATTGTTCAGACTCTCCTGTATCACTGACATGAAGGTAATTGTGCTCTAGGAGCAGGATATGGGGTGAAGGTCCTGGAACAGGAGGCTATTTTGTAGGAATGCCTTTTCAACTGGTACAAAGGGCAGACGAGCATCGAAACTGCATCTGTCAGTGTCACAGCATTGCAAAGCAACCAGCAGAGTAATCTAATATCCAGTTCTCGGGCATTCAGTGAAGAGAGGGAAACCCCTTGGGCGTTCAGTAAAGAGGTGGCAGGTACGCAGTGCTTTTGGGGCTTCCTCATCCTTGTCCAAATTAAACCTAGAGCTGCTGTCTCTCCCTTGTCCACTATGAGGAGCTGTCCAACTGCATTGCTGAATGAAAACAGAAATTGGTGAAGAAACTCAGCAGGTCTGGCAGAATTTGTAGGAAGAAATGAAAGTTAATATTTTGAGTCTTGTGGCTGTTCATCAGAACTGCTGAACTTTGGACCAACATTCATGACCTTCGCCCCTACTCCCTGCCAGTGCCCCCACTCCTGTCAGACCTCCACCCTCACAAGCTCAGCTTCAGTCGGGCCAGTTTGCATGCATGGCGGATGTCATGTTATTAAACCCAGACTGAGATGTTGTTGACCACACATGCAGATTCATTCTGGGTTAGAGATGTCTGTTGCCAGTAACTGACAGTACCAGGCTTATGTGTACAAGTGCAAGAGACCATTTTGATGACCAACTTTGAATTTGGGCCCAATACTCTGGAGGGAAAAAACATCACTGCCTCCAACCACTTGGTTTTTGTCACAGTCAGTCTAAACATCCCACATCAGGTCCCTATCCACTTTCATTGTAGTGCTGGACCCAGTTTGTTTCTGGCATTGGAAACGGTAACTGTTTGAGTGTCACCTGATGAAGGAACAGTGCTCGGAAAGCTATTACTTCTAAATAAACCTGTTCGACTATAACCTGGTGTTGTGTGATTTTTAACTATCTGAGTGGATAAAGAGTGCAGCTGGAAAAAGTACAGCAGGTCAAGCAGCATTAGAGTAGAAGGGGAGTCCATGTTTCAGGTCAGAACCTCTCATCAGGACTGGGGAAGGGGAACAGGCTATGAAATAAATAGAGAGAGGGAGTGGGATGGCAATAGGTGGATGCAGGTAGGAGGTGGCTGCGATTGGTCACTGGGAAGGGTGGAGTATATAGGATAGGTAAGGAAGATGGACAGGTAAGGCCAAGTTGAGGGGACACAGCTGGATAGGGAGGGCTGGGATTGGGATAAGCTAGGGGTAATGGGGAAATTTGGAAGCTGGTGAATTCTATGTTAAGGCCGTATGGTTGTAAGCTCCTGAGGCGGAAGATGAGATGTCCTTCCTCCAGTTTGCGTGTGGCCTTATGTTGATGGTGGAGGAGGCCCAGCATGGACATGTCATAGTGTGAAGGGGAGTTGAAATGGATGACAGCCTGAAGGTGGGGTGATTGGAGCATATGGACCATAAATGTTCCCTGAACCAGTTCCCAAGTTTGCGCTTGGTATGCCCGATGTAGCGGAGAACACATCAGGAGCAACGAATGCAATAAATCAGGTTGGAGGAAATGCATGTGACTCTCTGCCTTACTTAGAATGATTCTCTGGGGCCTTGGATAGAGGTTGGGGGGAGGTGTGGGGACATGTTTTGTACTCCCGTGGCCACAGGGGAAGGTTCCACCCCATTCACAATCATTCGGGTCTCAACCAAAGGAAAATGATTTCCTAATGAATGGCTGCAAAGCAATCAATTTGAGTCTGAAGCAGCCTCAGAGTCTGAAGGTTGGCCAGGATTATAAAGCGCATTGAAGGGGTTAGCCTTAAAAGCAGAGTTACTGTCTTGAGCTTCCAGATATGTGTGCAGAATTCAGTTTAAGTTTGGCAGTCTAGATAAAGTGGATGCTAATAATTACATTTAATTTAAAGCAAGCTATAATTTCAGAAAGAATGACAATGAATGTAATTCCTCATTTGATATTTTTTCACATTGGATTGACTCGGGTACACAGTGCTGCTTACAGCATTGGCTGACAATGAGATACTATGGTTTGTGATGTGTAATAGTCTCATTAACACTATTGCAGTTATGATCAACTCTAACTTGAATATGTTATTGTCTCAGTGCAGTGTTGTTACAGTGTGTTAAACAGATCATTGATACGGCCATTTGTAATCACCGTCCAGATCAGCTCTGGAGCAATCTCTGGGAAAGGATCTCTGTTATTGGAGATGAGAAAGGACCTTAACTATTGTACATGACAGTTGTGAAAAAATTGTAGGGTTTAGGCTCGAGATCTTTTCATCATTAGATTAATCTCAACTTTATATTTTCAAAGTGGAATCTGATGAGGTGGGAATGGTCGTGCTAAGTAGTCAGAGTTGCTCATGGTATTAGTTTACCAGAGTTGAGAGCGGTGGTTTTCCTAGATATGAAATTAAACTTTTAAACTATGTGGACTCAACATGGGGTTAAAATAGGGCCACCACGGGGTTGAGAATGGGACTGTGAAGAGTTTTTGGAAAGTTGTGGGCTACAGGAGGCCCAGAGATATGACGGTGCTCAGTTGTGCACAGATGAGAAAATGAGCATGAGAATTTTAAATGAAAGTGTTGCTGGGCCTGGAGATAACATAACTTCACTAAACACAGTGCTGATGGTTGAGCAGAACTTGGTGCGAGTAAATGTAATGTGACACGGAAGAAAACTTGCAGAGAAAAGTTGGAGAAATTTTAACTTTATAATCAATAGTGAAGCAGCAGCACACTAATATTTAAAAATATTAATTTCATTTTAGAAATATAGTGCTGAAAATGTGTATGTGGAGTTGGGGATTGGGGTAGTACTGTGGGGTGAGGAAAGAGCAGTCAACATAGTTGACTGTTGACGTGTGGTTCAAATGAACCCCAACAGTGAATATTTTATCTCAGTACTAACTGAGCATTAGTCACAGAGGCTGTAATCAGGCCCCTTTTCTTTGTCTTGGTCAACATGGGATATTTCACTGAGCACTCATTTAAGGAGTCAAATTATTATACTTAGGAAAAGAATGTAGAAGTATATTTGGAAAAATGGGCAACATATTTTCTTAAGCTCCAATACTGCAGGATAGCACTACATCCCCTGATTAAGCAAGGAGAGTGGCATAGCAAGGGGTGAGAGGCTGGCAAAACGGTCTGTACAGTGTGGAGTGACGGACCACTCCCCAAGTCACAGAGCCTATTATCAGAGTCACAGTCACTTCCCGGGTACATGTTAAACTCCAAGAATAGGGTCACTCATAGTTCACCTCCCTCTTGGACATGTGCCAATCCCATCACTGGAAGTTATCACTGCCTTGGACGCTGTGAGACTTCCACTTCTGATCTTCTGTTAAACACATCCAAAGATACACATGCTGCACTGATGTCAGTTTGAAAAGCTCAGAGGATGAAGAATGCTATTTTCGCACTAGAAATCTCTATCATTTACCGGGGGACTGAGACAGCAGCTGCAATAAGTGAGGTTTTGTTCAGATGGGACAATGACAAGTTTAAATCCCCACTGGTCTGTTGCTCAAAGTCACCTCTATTTCACCGGTCAGTTTCCAAGCTTCAGGAAACTCATGTTGCTCCAGAAATATTTGGACTGACTGTGAGAGATGTCAATCAGAGAGCTCACCCAGTCTGCCATTGTCTCCTCTTCCTCTTCCAAAGTTAAAAATAACACAACACCAGGTTATAGTCCGACAGTTTATTTGGAAACATGAACTTTCACAATGCTGCTACTTCATCAGGTGGTTGTGGAGTATAAGATCGTAGGACACAGAATTTATAGCAAAAGTTACAGTGTGGTGTAACTGAAATTATCTCGGAGAAAGTGAGGATTGCAGATGCTGGAGATCAGAGTTGAAAATGTGTTGCTGGAAAAGTGCAGCAGGTCAGGCAGCATCCAAGGAGCAGGAGAATCGACGTTTCGGGCATGAGCCCTTCTTCAGGAATGAAGAAAGTGTGCCAAGTGGGCTAAGATAAAAGGTAAGGAGGAGGGACTTGGGGGAGGGGCGTTGGAACTGCAATAGGTGGAAGGAGGTCAAGGTGAGGGTGATAGGTCGGAGTGGGGGTGGAGGCAGAGAGGTCAGGAAGAAGATTGCAGATTAGGAAGGTGGTGCTGAGTTCAAGGGTTGGGACTGAGACAAGGTGGGGGGAGGGGAAATGAGAAAACTGGAGAAGTCTGAGTTCATCCCTTGTGGTTGGAGGGTTCCTAGGCAGAAGATGAGGCCCTCTTCCACCAGCCGTCGTGTTGCTATGGTCTGGCGATGGAGGAGTTCAAGGACCTGCATGTCTTTGGTGGAGTGGGAGGGGGAGTTGAAGTGTTGAGCCACAGGGTGATTGGGTTGGTTGGTCCGGGTGTCCCAGAGGTGTTCTCTGAAACGTTCCGCAAGTAGGCGGCTTGTCTCCCCAATATAGAGGAGGCCACATCGGGTGTAACGGATGCAGTAAATGATGTGTGTGGAGGTGCAGGTGAATTTGTGGCAGATATGGAAGGATCCCTTTGGGCCTTGGAGGGAAGTAAGGGGGGGTGGTGTGGGCGCAAGTTTTGCATTTCTTGCGGTTGCAGGGGAAGGTGCCGGGAGTGGACGTTGGGTTGGTGGGGGGTGTGGACCTGACGAGGGAGTCACGGAGGGAGTGGTCTTTTCGGAATGCTGATAGGGGAGGGGAGGGAAATATATCCCTGGTGGTGGGGTCCGTTTGGCGGTGGCGGAAATGACGACGGATGATACGATGTATATGGAAGTTGGTGGGGTGGTAGGTGAGGACCAGTGAGGTTCTGTCCTGGTGTTGATTGGAGGGGCGTGGCTCCAGGGCAGAGGAGCGGGAAGTGGAGGAGATGCAATGGAGAGCATCGCCAATCACCTCTGGGGGAAATTGCGGTCTTTGAAGAAGAAGGCCATCTGGGTTGTACGGTATTGGAACTGGTCCTCCTGGGAGCAGATGTGGCGGAGACGAAGGAATTGGGAATATGGGATGGCATTTTTACAGGGGGCAGGGTGGGAGGAGGTGTAGTCTAGGTAGCTAATACCTCGACACGGTCCTGTCCCCCTTAGTCCAAGAACCCCCCACCTACGTTCAGGACACCACCCACGCCCTCCACCTCCTCCATGATTTCCACTTCCCCGGTCCCCAACGCCTTATCTTCACCATGGACATCCAGTCCCTGTACACCTCCATCCCCCATCACGAAGGACTCAAAGCCCTCTGCTTCTTCCTTTCCCGCCGTACCAACCAGTACCCTTCCACTGACACCCTCCTTCGACTGACTGAACTGGTCCTCACTCTGAACAACTTGTCTTTCCAATCCTCCCACTTCCTCCAAACCAAAGGAGTAGCCATGGGCACCCGCATGGGCCCCAACTATACCTGCCTCTTCGTAGGATATGTGGAACAGTCCATCTTCCGCAGCTACACTGGCGCCACCCCCCACCTTTTCCTCCGCTACATCGATGACTGTATCGGCGCTGCCTTGTGCTCCCACGAGGAGATTGAACAGTTCATCCACAGATAGTAGAGAGTAGTCCATGGTGAATTTGATGGTGGGATGAAACTCGTTGATATCACTGTGTAGTTGTTTCAGTGACTCCTCACCATTGGTCCAGAGGAAGAAAATGTCATCAATTTATTTGGTGTATAGTGTTAGTTGGAGGTCCTGCATAGAGAAGAAGTCTTGTTCAAACCTATGCATGAAAATGTTAGCACATTGGGGTGCAAATTTGGTCCTCATGGCTGTTCCGTGTGTCTGGATGAAGAACTGGTTGTCAAAGGTGAAAATGTTGTTGAGGATAAAGCAGACTGTGCTCGGAGAGTGGCAGTTGTTGGTGTTGAGTACTAAGGCTGTTTCCGCGATGCCGTCATTTTGGGGTTGCTGGTGTAGAGTGCTGAAACGTCCCTTGTGACAAGGAGTGTTCCAGATTTGACTGGTCCGTGGGTGCTGAGTTTCTCTAAGAAATCTGTAGTGTCACAACAGAAGTTGGGGGTCCCCTGTACATTGGGTTTCAAGATGCCTTCAACATAGCCAGAGAGGTTCTCACACGGATAACCTCACAATGCTAATTTCTCCAGCTTCCACCCGAAACATATGAAAACAGCCATCCCCTATGGACAAGCCCTATGCATACACAGGATCTGTTCAGATGAGGAGGAACATGATGGGCACTTAGAAATACTCAAGGATGCCCTCAATAGAACGTGGTACGATGCTGAACTCATTGACTGCCAGTTCTGATGTGCCACAGCAAGAAACCGTAATGACCTCCTCAGGAGACAGACACAAGCTGCAACCAACAGGGTACCCTTCATTGTCTAGTACACCCCACAAGCCGTAAAATTATGCCATGCTCTTTGCAGCCTGCAACACTTTATCGATGAGGATTAGCACCTCGCCAAGACCTTCCCCACACCTCCACTTCTCACCTTTAGACAACCACAAACCTCATTGTTCACAGCAAACTGCCCGGCTTTCAGGACAACACCATACAACCTTGTCACGGTAGACACTGCAAGACGTATCAACACAGATACCACCATTAAATGTGGCGACACCATCTACCATATATGTAGCAGGTACTCATGTGACTCAGCCAACGTTTTCTATCTCATACGCTGCAGGCAAGGATGTCCTGAGGCATGACACATTGGTGAGACCAAGCAGAGGCTATGGCAACAGATGAATGGACACCACACAACAATCAATAGACAGGAGTGTTCCATCCAAGTCGGAGAACACTCCTGTGGTCCGGGACATTCGACCTTGGACCTTCGGGTGACCATCTTCCAAGGAAGACTTCGGGACAGGCAACAACGCAAACTGGATTCTGGATTAGTGGTGCTGGAAGAGCACAGCAGTTCAGGCAGCATCCGAGGAGCAGTAATATCGATGTTTCGGGCAAAAGCCCTCCATCAGGAATAAAGGCAGAGAGCCTGAAGTGTTCCTCGGATGCTGCCTGAACTGCTGCGCTCTTCCAGCACCACTATTCCAGAATCTGGTTTCCAGCATCTGCAGTCATTGTTTTTACCTAACAACGCAAAGTGGCTGAGCAGAGGCTGATAGCCACTTTCGGTACCCATGGTGATGGCCTCAACTGGGATGTTTGGTCATGTCACATTGCAGGTGATCCCACTACACTACAAAAACACACACAGACCCACACACACTCCTATAGACCCATACACTCACACAGACCCTCTCTCATACAAAAGCTCTCTCTCTCATCCACTCACACATGCACTCAAACACGCACCCTCTCATAGACTTATACCCCTTTACAGTCATACACATACACACACTGTCTCACAGGCAGACATACCACACCTGCACACACATACCCACATGCACATGGACACATATAAGTTTATGGGGTGAATTTGTAATTACAGAATTACATTTTATTTCGCTGAAAAACTGCATGAATTCATGTAAGAATCTGAAAATCTATTTTTTAGATTCGAATCTGTCTGAACATTGGGGCACAGATATCCTCACACAAAGCACCTCACACCTTCAGTGCATTATCTGGGCCAACATGGCACCTATTGTTAAAGTTCACTTGAGAATGTAACTTTAAGAAAGTTCTGGGATTTACATATGAAAGAACTAAAACCAACATGCCCATTCTAAACAATGAGAGACTTAACAAACCCAGGTCTTTTTCAATATATAATTTCAGTTACATCACACTCTGAACTTTTGCAATAAATTTTGTGTCCTCCGATCTTATACTCCACAACCACCTGATGAAGGAGCAGAATGCCGAAAGCTAGTGCTTCCAAATAAACGTGTTAGACTATAACCTGGTATTGTGTGATTTTTTAACTTTGTACACCCCAGTCCAACACTGGCACTGTCAAATCATGACTTCCTCTTCCAGAGCTGGTTCACTTCCTATAGGGACTGAAAACCAAGTGAGGAGGTGGTGAGTGAATGAGCAGCTTTTATACAAGTTGTATCCCATAATATCCACACCACTCTTCAGGTAATCTGACTATTCTGTGTGCATTCAGGGCTGGAAATGTGTGAGAAGATCCAGCTGAGAGAGCTGTTTAGTCGGTGATTTGTGCTGAATTGTTTGACTGCAGCTGTGTGTTGGATTTTGAATGTGTTTATTGGAAGCATTTCCCTCTGATTTTCAGGCTGAATTTTGTTGATGGCCCATTATCTGGAGGATGCAAAGTGTCTGGGGATTCTAACTGGTTTCCTATTGTTCTCTCTGTGTGTTGGAATTGGTTATTCTCCAGTGCGATGTGAAATCACCATTTCGGTGCAGAGGAAGAGATAGAATGGTCAGAGTGGGTGAGCTTTCTGATTGGCATCTGTCACAACCAATTCAAATATTTGAGATGAATGGCAGTCATGTCTTACTGGACCACAAGAGCCAGAGAGATCCTGATAGAGTGAGATAAGAATGGGTGAGAGGAGACTCACGTGGAACATAAACACCAAACTGGACCAGTTGGGATGAGTGGTCTATTTCTGTCTGTAATTCTATGTTTGTAACTTTCTGTGGTTGGATTTGAATTCTCAATCACTGGACACCACAGCAATGTTTGTTAATGCCTTCTGTATAGATATTGCCTGCAGGGCTTGTCCATTCTCTTGGACTTGGGTTTGATAAGTTTGCCCAGTGCTGTGACTGATAGCCAAATTTAAGATGTGCAGTCTGAGTAAGTACAGTGTATCTCATCCTTCAGTCAGCTACATTTGAAGCAGGGTAAGGTGAGTACTGCAGATGCTGGAGATCAGAGTCAAGATTGGAGTGGTGCTGGAAAAGTACAGCAGGTCAGGCAGGATGGAGGGCTTTTGCCTGAAATGTTGATTTTCCTACATTTGAAGCAGTATTTTCCTCAGCTTCTAAAACTTTCTGCTCGATGGGTTTTCCACAAATAATTTTGTATAATAAGGGGAGAAATTTCAAATTTTGCATTATATTTTTAATATTTCTCTTCAGTTGTTTTAATATTAAATGCATATTTAACGATAAAACTGTCCTTCGTCAGCTTGACTAGAACACGGTGAATCGAGAGCCTGTTTTACACTCCACCCAACTATCTTTTCCATTGCCCTCATGGTGTTAGGAAGATGGGGATCTCGATGGAGGAAAGAAATTAGCTACATTGTCTGCTCTTGGTCAGTATACAGTGTCCCTGCTGAAAACAGAGGATGTGACAGTCAAGTGCAGAGGAATTGCAGACTGGTACTCACTGTGGAACAGTCCTGTGGCAAAGAAGAATAGGGAATTGGAGGAAATCATGTTTCTCTTTCCTGTTTTACAGAACGATTGTATCATACTACACCAGAGAATACAAAGAAGATAGACATCACAGATAGATCCTGACCATCACCCAAGGAACAACTGCACAACTGTGAGCAAAGATCCAATCCTTCACAGCATTCCTCAATGTAGAGAACGTTGGGTAGTGAAACCATCATCTGGAAACCAACTGAGCTTTGACATATCATCAGATGTGAAACTGGTCAGTGGTGTGGAACCTTCTACCATAACCAATCTTTGGAAAGGTTTGCCTGTGGGTCTGCGTTAGGTTGAGAAGAAGTGTGAGTGGCTCCATGTACCATTGACTAATTCCTACAGGTGAGAGACTGTTCGAGTGTGAGGAGAACTCCAAAGGATTGTAATGTCTCTGATTCTACAAGGTGCAACTGTTGTAGAGAATGGAAGGGAAACCATTCACATGTGAAGTGTGCAACAAATCATTCTCACGATCATGGAATCTCCACGTACACCAACGGATTCACACAGGGGAGAAACCATTCATGTGTGAGATCTGTGACAAATTATTCTCGCAGTCATCGGCTCTTCACACACACCAACGCATTCATAAAGGGGAGAAACCATTCAACTGCGAGGTGTGTGGTAAAACATTCACACATTTTTCAAACCTTTGTAGCCACCAACGTATCCACACTGGGGAGAAGCCATTCACATGCAAGGTGTGTGACAGATCATTCTCAAAGTCATCTCACCTCCATGTTCACCAACGCATTCACACAGGGGAAAAACCATTCACTTGTGAGGTGTGTGACAAATCATTTTCACAGTCATCAATCCTTCATGCACATCAACACATTCACACAGGGGAGAAACTATTCACATGCAAAGTGTGTGACAAGGCCTTTACACAGTCATCAAACCTCCTGGTCCATCAGACAGTCCACACTGGGGAGAAACCCTTCAAGTGTGAGGTTTGTGACAAAGCTTTTGCCACATCTACAAGGCTCCTGACACACCAGAGGTTTCACACAGGGGAGAAACCCTTTAAGTGTGAGCTTTGTGAGAAGGCTTTCACCCAATCTTCTGACCTCCTGATGCATCAAAGGATTCACACGGGGGAGAAGCCCTTCAAGTGTGAGGTGTGTGGCCGAACCTTCAGACGGCCATCGACACTCAGGCAACACAAACACGTTCACACTGGAGAGAAGCCTTCCATGCATGAACTGTGTGACAAATCATTCACACAATCACTTTATTTTAGCCTGCACCAAGACAATCATGCACAATCAAAACTATTCGCATGCAATGTTAGAAAGAAATCATTTTTGCAGTCATCATACCTCTGAACACACAGGAAAACCATTCATGTGTGCAGTGTGTAATAAGGGTTTTGTGCTGTTGTCAGACTGGTTCACACTCTTATTCAAACAAGAATAGCCTTTGAAGTGTGGGATATGAATGAGCCTGAAACACAACAATCCTGCTAATGTGCACTGATGCCTCCACACTGCAGAAGAGCTGTACAGGAGCGAGCTGTGCAGTGAAGACTTTGCAAACCCTCAGGCCCAATGAAACGCTGCAGGATCATCTTGGAGAGAAGCTGGTCCTGTATGAGCTATGGATGAGATACATGATGAAACCTTTGCCAACCTTTCGAAACTCCTGGTCCATCAGAGAATTCTGACAGGAAGGAATCCCTTCAAATGTATGATTTACAAGTGTGTGATAATGTTTTCCTGAAGTCTTCAAATATGTGAGTGGAGCCTTACAGAAGTAAAAACATTTCAGTGTGAGGTATATGATAAAGTCTGTGTAAGTCTCCTGGTCCTCACACAACCCTAATGTAGTGGGAGTTCTATGATAAAGGTTTCACAATGTTGTTGAACTTCATGGAATATCAGAGAACCCACTAGAGGTAAATCCTTCCAGTATGATGTGTGTCAGGATTGTTTCACCACCTACTCATCTCTCATCAGACACTCCCAACATGGAGCTGGATTTGAGTTACTTGCTTCTGTTGCACATAGAGCTGTCTGTGTTGTTTACTGTGCAGTGGTCACATAGGGAAGCTGATGTTCCAAAGCACTGTCTGTCTCAGCAAGGTCTGTCTCAAACCTCTCCCACCATCAGTCCAAACGTTTCAAAAGGTTCATTTAGTCTTTAATGAGATCTCCAAACATCATGAAAAGACATCAGTATATAGAAGCTCCTATATAAACTCATTATCCTTTCAGTGCAGTGTCAGATACAAGTCACACTGACTCTGACCAAGAAGACAATCAAATACTCAGTGATAGAACGGCTTCAGTTTCTGATCGACCAGCACAAACTCCTGGGGGAGGAGCAATTCCTGATGTAGTAATGGAGGTACTTCAATTAGCCTCAATATCTGTGGTCTGTGGAAGGGGAATCCCGTTCCTCATCAGTGATCACAGCTGGGAAGTTGGTTTGGGGGGGGTGGGGTGGGGGAGGTGTCTTGACTCTGTTGTCCCACAACATTCAACTGGCTCTCCACATGTTGAATCGTCATTTGAACAGAGCACTAGAGATGAGACAGTGTCCACAGTTGTCCTCCAGGTCAATATCTTGAGGTTTGGATAAAATGTGAAATGGGCCAAATCCAAGCAACCTGATAACTGGAGGAAGAACACCTCATCTTCTGCCTTGAGACCTTCAACCATATGGCATCAATGAAACTAATGACAGTGTTTGATTCTGACCCTGAAACAAAACTATCAAAAACTTTGTAATTAACGGTCAGATGCTGCCAATTATAATGGATTCTTATTACCCCTTGCAAGTGGAGCAGACACAGAGAGAGAAAAAAATCTTTGCTGTTACAAAACCCTGACTTGAGAGTTCAAAAGAACACTAGAGAGAGAGAGACCATTTTAGTGCTGAGGCTGTTGAAGCCAGTAGAAAATAAACTCTTAGTGCTTATCTGCTATGGATTGAGTTTAATTGTATTTTGGGACTTTGATGATATTGAATAATCATTACCAGTTATTAAATACAATCTCTGTAAAAGGTAATATTGATGAAGCCTTAACTTACTTACTGTTCTTACAGACCACTCTACAGACTTTACAGACTGCCCCACTGTCAATTCTAACTAATCAGATCTTACGTCTTATTTGAATTTGAATCACAAACTTGAAGAGAAGGCATGTTTAATTCGAGACTTAACGAGGGAATTCATGAGCATGATCCCGGATGGCTGAAGGCACAGCCATCAATGGATAAGTTAAAGAAATGTGGCGTGGATGTGCAAAAGACATGAATTGGAAGAGTACAGATGTCTTGGAGGGAGATGGGGCAAGAGGTGACAGAGATAAAGAGGATGTGTGGCCATGGAGCAATTTGTAGTTGGGTCTGAGAACTTTTAAGTCTGAGGGTGATGTTACAAAGAGGGAAGAAGGTGATTTTTGTGATGGAGAGGGTATGGGATCAGAAGCTTAGCTGATGCTAGGAGATGACGCCACTGACCAATTGTTGTTGAAGATGACAGTGGATAGAGCACTCAAGAGGAATTTAAAGAATGTGGGAATTGAAAGAATCTTTTGGACTCAATACACTATTCAATTTGATCATGGCTGATCAGTATCTTAATTCTGTCTATTGCCTTGGCTCCGCAGCTCTTAATCCCCTTGCCTAACAATAAATTTATTAATCTCAGTTTTGACATTATCAATTGATCTCCATGTTTATTAGATTTTTGAGGGGAGACAGTTTCAAATTTCCAGTCCCCATTTTTGTGAAAAAGTGTTTGACTGTTTGAAGACACAGTTTTCCAGTGATTAACTCCTTAAATTCTTCTGTGGGGCAATCATTTAATCATTTGTCCTTGTGGCATAAGGCAGCCAGTTATCAATGAGTTGTTAAAACAACTTTGTTCATGTAGTTTTGACTTCTTCTCCCAGACACAGCTTAATCACTTTCAATCCCTGTATAACAGTCTGTCCTTGTCCCTTAACAGTTTATTCCAGACAGAGTTATCACTGCTTCTTTCAACCTGTAAACAATTATTAAAGTTCTGAAGTTCATACTATCACATCATGGAAAATGTTTTGTACTCTCCTGTCTGGGAGAACTATTATCATGTGTAAGGTGAGCAAGTGGTGTTGAGACTCAACAGAATTGAGTTCCCTCAGCCCATACCTTGATTTAACAACAGTGTGACATATTCACCTGACATTCATTTCATGTTCTGGGAAAGATCTTGAATCATTTTCAAATATTTTATTGTTTGGTTGATTCAGTGTTTGATATAAGCTAAATATTGTTCTGTTTATCTGTTTTATCAATCTTCTGTATAGATTTACCAATTACAATAAATTCACATATCTTAACTCAAACATCCTGATTTATCAGCATTCCTATTCACTGAACCACTCAGGATCTTACAGCAAGAGTCCTTTAATATTTTGCTCAATGACACTGTGTGTTGGGACAATAGGTCCTCTAACAATGGGTCTATAATATCCAGTTTTGAGGAAGCATAAGTTTTGGTAAGAAAGAAAGACTTGCATTTGTATATCAATGCCCACGAACACCAGCCAGCACAATGCATCAGAAAGTATTTAACCTTTTAAGCGGTTAGAAATGTAGTTACAGTCATAATGTAGTAAAAGTGGAAGTCAGTTTGTACACAGCAAGATCTAACAAAGCAATATTAGCATGGTCAGATAATCTGCTTTGTTACACAGATTGTGTGATCCACACTGGCCAGGAAGTCAAGGATAATTCTGCTTTTCATGAGATTTTTTACATTATTGCAAGAGGGTATTTGGGCCTTGGTTTAACTGAAAGATAGTACCTCTGATTTTGTAGTACTTCCTCAATAATGCATTGGAATATCAGCTTCGGAATTTAACTCTGGTGAGTTATTTGAACTCACAACCTCCTCACTCAGAAACAAGAGTGTTAACAGAGTCATGAGTGACAAATTAGTATATTTCAGTTGCACTAAACTTAGTTTCTATGGCATTAAATCCCAAGGCTGTGTACAGATTTCTCTTCTCTCTGTAAACAGGCAGCCTAAAGGATTGATTTGACTTAAAGTGGTAACTAGTTAGAGCTGAAGGTGTCAGTGTTGTCTTTGCATCTGGAATCCAAAAGCTGTGAAAGGTGGTATAGTCCCTGGTGACAGCTGGAATGGACATCTCAGAGGATTCTCTTCATTCTTCTCTTCTAGTGCTGATTGACCATTCTGCTTTCATTCACTCAGGAAAATTCTCTTGCTTAGATACAGTTCTAACAGTGTGTAAGGAATTAAACTTGAGGAATAACCCACTCTTACCAGGAAAACTCAAGTGAGGATTCTGAGCTTGTTTTCAAATCCCTTCATGGCTTTGACCCTCCCTATCTCTGTACAGGCAGTACCAGAATGGGAACAGGTTCCCTTCTTGAGTCCATTCACAAGCCAATTTGTGAGCAAGTTGAATACAATACAGGACAATGTAAAGCAGCCATTTGTAGTACAGGAAAATGTTTGCATATCAGACCTTTAAAATTAAGCCCCTGTGTGGGATCACATTTATAAATGCAAGTGTTTGGAAGTTGAATGTAAATCGTGGACTCCCTATAATCTCTTCCACCCCTCAGTACTGTACTGGAGTGTCAGCCAGGAGTCTTTGTACTCAGGTCCTGAAGTGGCACTTGAAACCACAATCCTCTGACTCAGAGAACAAGGTTATGGATTCAGGTCCAACTCCAAATGGTATACTGCTTGGACGTGTCAGAGTCGGGTGAATAGTTCCTCAGACTCTGGGCATTCTGTATAAACCAGCCCTTTTCCAAACCATTCATAGAACAGCAACAACGTGCAAGGCCAATCTTCTCTCTCTCCCATGATCCCATCTCTCCTGTGCATGTGCTCATGCCATCAATGCAGGTCAACATTGTTTTAGATGCAATGGGTCTTTCTCTTTTGATCACACACATCCAAGGATACATATACCACACTGATGTTGTTACTTTGAAAACCTCTGAGGATGAAAATGCTATTTCCATATTAGAAATCTATCAAATAGATGGCACATGGATGATTTTGGGACAGTGTAGGGGGACGAGTTGAGAATAGTTCACAGGTCGGCGCAATACCGAAGGGCCTGTTCTGCGCTGTATTATTCTATGTTCTAAATATTTACCAAGGGAACTGAGACGGCAGCTGCAATGTGAGGTTTTATTCAGATGGGACAATGACAAGTTTAAATCCCCACCTGATTTGCTGCTCAAAGTCATCTCCATTTCCTCGGTCAGTTTCCCAAGTTTCGGGAAATTCATGTTGCTCCAGAAATGATTAGATTCACTGTGAGAGACGTCAATCAGAGAGCCCACCCACTCTGCCCATTGTCTCCTCTTCCTCTTCCAGAGCTGGTTCACTTCCTATAGGGACTGAAAACCAAGTGAGGAGACGGTGAGTGAAGGAGCAGCTTTTATACAAATTGTATCCCATAATATCCACACCAATCTTCAGCAGTCTGACTATCCTCTGGGCAATCAGGGGTGGAAATGTCCCTTATGCTGTGTGAGAAGATCCAGCTGAGAGAGCTGTTTACTCGGTGCTTTGTGCTGAATTGTTTGCCTGGAGCTGTGTGTTAGATATTGAGTGTGTTTATTGGATTCCCTCTGATTTCCAGGCTGAGTTTTGTTGATGGCTCATTCCTGAATATGAGAAGGTGAGGTGTAAATACCTGGGAGATGCAGCGTGTCTGAGGATTATTACGGATTTCTTATTGTTGAGTTCTGTGTGTGTATGTATGTTGGGAGCTGGTTATTATTCTGTGCACTGTAATTTATACAGTTCCTTTAAGAAAATGTTGCCCTATTGCTGGGATAGTACTGAGGAGAGCTACTTTCTTGGAGAGTATGCTGAGGAGGCTGTACACAGGAATAGGATTCAGACATCTTGTGTCTCGAGTATTCCCACCTCAGAGTGAGATCAATATTCCTGCCATTTCCCTTTACAAACCTTTACTGAATAAAAATATATCCATCTCACACTTCATGTCTCACATTGTTTGTGGAAGTGAATTTTAATCTTATGTTCAAGTATTTCCTCATTTCACTCTTGAAAAATCTGCCTCTCATGTTTAGATGATGCCAATGATTCATCAGCAGATTTGAAATTGTGCTTTCTGTCTCATCAATCAAATCATTCATTAATATGGGGAATAGTTTTTTGAAGACATCAAGTGACATCAATACTGTGGAAGCACTGCACTGCACTGCACTGCAACATAAGGTTCCAGAGTTGAAATTATCAGAGAATCTTATTTCTTAAAACCCACGCAAATGTCAAAGACTGCATATCCAGTGTGTGAATGAGCAGAGTTTTTATAGATTAAATCCTATAATGTTCAGTACTGAACATGAAATATACTGTAATATTCTGGTGATGTAACATTGCTGGATGGTGTGTTAATGGGATTAAGTCCAATGGGGCAACTGTGATCAGGGGAACAGCTGTGTTCTTGATACTGTTCAGACTGATCAGTGTTGCTGCCAACATTCCTATCTATGTGAGTGGGGAGTGACTGCGCAGAGGATAAAAATGGTCTGGGGACAGAGGGGTGTCAGCAGGAGGTGGTTTTGATCATCTACTTGATATTTTTTCCTGAAGACACTTTAACATTGTGTCTCACTATAGTATGCTGGCCCCCTTAATGACTGTGAATGGAGGTATGAATGTTTACTGTTGTTTGATTGGTGGTCCACAATTCTTAACAGGATCTGACACGACTACATGGCTTTTTTTTAAGCTTTTGGCTGTGGAGCTGTTTAACTCTGTTTATTACTGGTTACTCTTGGTGTTTAATCTGCATGTAGCCCCTCATATTCCCAGCGTTGCTCCTGACCTATTTGTCTTCTAGTTTGATGATAATCATGGAATGAGGTCTGTGCCGGGCTGTGAGATTTTGGTGGAATAGAATCATGCTGCTGCTGATCGTTCACTGTACCTTATGGACACTCAGTTTTGAGATCTGCCCACAGTCTACTCCCTCGTAATGATGAAAATGTTGAAGTATTCATTCATCAGTTAGGTAGGGAGTGGTAAGTTTACTTGAACTTAGTTAAAGAGAGGGAGTTGGAGGAAATCATGTTTCCTTTTCCTGTTTTACAGAGGGATTACTTTGTTTAACACCAGAGAATACAGAGAGGATAGACACTGCCAATAGATCCTGACCATCACCCAAGGAACAACTGCGCAACTGTGGGAAGACACCAAATTACTTCACAGCATTGCTCAACACAAAGAAGTTTGGGCAGTGAAACCATCAGCTGGAAATCGATTGGGTCAGGGGAACTCTGATCTGTCATCAGATCTGAAATTCAGTAGTGGTGTGGAGCCTTCCCTCTGAAGGTTCGGTTGTAGGTGGTCGAACAGGGTGAGGCTGGGAAGGAGTATGAGTGGGTCAAAATGTGGTTAGAGCTTCAGTCAGTCATCGAGCCTCATGAACTGACTCACTCGTATAGGTGAGAGCTGCTCAAGTGTGATGAGGGCTCCACAGCCTTGTAAAATCTTCTAATGCACAAGGTGCATCTGCTCTACAGCCACATGGAAGAGAAGCTCTTTGAATGTGAGATGTGTGACCAAGATTTTTCACAGTCCTCAAATTTCCAAACACACCAAAGCATGCATACAGAGGAGAAGACATTCACTTGCGAACTGTGTAACAAATCCTTCTCACAGTCATCGAACCTCCGTGTACACCAACGTATCCACACAGGAGAGAAGCCATTCACATGCAAAGTATGCAATAAGTCATTTGCACATTCATCGACACTCCGTAAACATCAACGTATTCACACAGGGGAGAAACCATTCACATGTGAGGTGTGTGACAAAACGTTTTCGCGACCATCAACTCTTCATGAACACCAACGCATTCACACAGGAGAGAAACCATTCACATGCAAGGTGTGTGACAAATCATTCTCATACTTAATGAACCTCCGGGTTCACCAACGCATTCACACAGGAGAGAAACCATTCACCTGTGAGGTGTGTGACAAAGCTTTCACACAGTTATCACACCTCCAGGCCCATCAGACAATCCACACAGGAGAAAAACCCTTCAAATGTGAAGTTTGTGATAAAGCTTTCCCAACATCTACCAGGCTTCTGATGCACCAGAGGATTCACACAGGAGAGAAACCGTATAGGTGTGAAGTGTGTGAGATGTCTTTCACGCTATGCTCCGAGCTCCTGATGCACCAAAGGATTCACACTGGGGAGAAACCCTTCAAATGTGAGGTTTGTGGGAAATCTTTCTCACAGTCATCGAATCTTCATGCACATCAACGTATTCACACTGGGGAGAAACCATTCACATGTGAGGTGTGCAACAAATCCTTCTCACACTTAATGAATCTTCGTGTACATCAACGCATTCACACAGGGGAGAAACCATTCACGTGCAATGTGTGTGCTAAATCCTTCAGACAATTGTCAAGCCTCCTTAGACATCAGACAGTCCACACAGGGGAGAAACCCTTCAGATGTGAGATTTGTGCCAAAGGTTTTGCGGCCTCTACAACCCTTCTAAGACACCAGAGGATTCACACAGGGGAAAAACCCTTCAAGTGTGAGGTTTGTGATAAAGCTTTCACTCAATCCTCTGGTCTCCTGACACACCAGAAGATTCACACTGGAGAGAATCCCTTCAAGTGTGAGGTGTGTAATGAGGATTTTGAACAGTGTATCACTTGTGCATTCACACAGGGGAGTAGCCAGTAACATGCAAAGTGTGTGGTTAAAGCCTTCATAACATCTTCACCCTCCTGGAATTGGAGTGAAACTCTTCATGAGCGATGTTTATGACAAGGCCTTCATGAACTTCAATCTCCTGAAGCACCAATGGGATCAAGGCATTGAGAAACCATTCAGGTGCACTGTTTGTGACAGGCTTTTACACGGTTAGTGTATCTGCTGGTCCATTCACACAGGGTGAAGAAACTCTTATAAAGCCTTTATACAGCTGTCAGACCTTCTGGATCATTAGTGAACCCACATGGCAGACAAACCAGAGATGGGGGAGTCACGTGTCAGGATTGTTTCACCTCTTCCTCCTCCCTCAGCAGACACCGATGATTCCATGTGATCCTGGAGCCAGGTCTCCTGCTTCTGCTGCACTGAGAGCTGTCTGTGTTGTTTCCCCTCCAGGGGAGCTGTGATTCCAAAGCACTGCCTGTTTCAGCAGGGTCTGTCTCAAACCTCTCCTACATTGACAGCAATACTCAAGCCCCACAAAAGAATTTATTTTAAAAATCTTTGTCGGTCAGCATAGCTCCTGGTGTCCATAGGGAGTTTAAGAAGTAACCACTTTGCTGTTGGTCTGGAGTCACATGTAGGCCAGACCAAGTAAGCATGACAAGATTTCCTTCCTTCAAGGACATTAGTGAATCAGATGGGTTTTTCCTGTCAATCATTTTATAGTTATCATTTGACTCCTAATTGAAGATTTTTACTGAATTCAAAATCCACCATTTGCCATTGGTAGAATTCAAACCTGGGTCCCAAAACATCAGCTGAGTCTCTCTGTTAATAACCTAGAGATAATGTAACTAGGCCATTACCTCCGATCAACATCACCATTCCTCTGCTGTATCCACTGGAGATTTCAGAGGGAGATGAGTTTGAGGTGACAGAAATACAGAGGAGCTGAGGTCACGCAGCAATTTGTATTGGAAGTATGGGAATTTTAAATTGAAGACACTGTGGGACTGAGAACCAGTGAAGGCCAGTGAGCACAGGGTGATAGGTATGAGAGTTAGGATAGAGAGTGCAGAGCTTTAGCTGAGATGAGGTTTACGGAGTATGGAAGATGGGAAGCTGGATGGGAGAGCATTTAAATGATCTAATCTAAAAACAATAGCATGGATGAGAATTTCAACAGCAGATGGACTAATATGGGGTGGGTGTTGGAAATTGGGAATGTTAGGCAAAAGTAAGGACTGCAGATGCTGGAAACCAGAATTTAGATCAGAGTGCTGCTGGAAAGGCACAGCAGGTCAGGCAACATCCGAGGAGCAGGAAAATCGACGTTTTGGGCAAAAGCCCTTCATCAGGAATTAGAAATGTTACAGAGGGAGAAGCAGGTGATATTTGCGATGGAGAGGATATGTGATCGGAAGCTCAGCTGGTGGTTGAAGAAGATGATACTGACCAGTTTTTGTTGGAAATGTAAGTGAAGAGAGCATTCGAGAGTAACTTAAGGAATGTGGGAACTGGAATAATACCTTGAGCCTGTGACACCATTCAGTTAGATCATGGCTGATCTGCATCTTAACTTTACCTACTTGTTGCAATAAATCTGTCAATCTCAGTTTTGAAATTTTCAGTTGAGCCCCAGCTTTAAAAGGTTTTTTTTGTGGGGCAAGAGTTCCAGATTTCCAGTCCGCTTTTTGCTGAACACTCACTCCCTAATTTTAATGCTCTGTCCCTTGTTCTGGACTCTCCCACGAGAGGAATCGTTTCTCATGAACTACTTAACTAATTTGCTTATTAATCTTAAACATGTCAGTTAGCTCACCATTTAATTTTCTACATTCAAGGGAATGTAAACTCAGTCTGTGCAGATAATTTATGCACAGCCTTTTATCCCAGGCATTCTGGTGAATCCATGCTGCACTCCCCCAAAGCTATCCTTCCTCAGGTGCGGTGCCCAGAAATGAATGAAGTTCTCCAGGTAGAGTCTCAACAGAGCTCTGCACCGCTTGCATGTAACATCCACAAGGACACAGCTGGTTTTGGGAAGAGAGGTTGTGGTTTATCTTTTCTCTTCAGGATGGTCCTAGAGTAATGACCATTTTTGACGGAGGAAAGCAGGACCACTAGTGCTTGATGTGGATCAAACAATTCTGGTGAAATCAGTTGTGAGCAAGATCTTCTTGCCTTCAACATTAGCAGCAGGAAGATGGACCAAAAGGATGAGAGTAAAGGTAATTTGAAGCATAGAATGCTGATATAGTTGAATGACAAACCAGATTGATAGCAACAGAAACATTGTGGTGCACAGAAGGCCAAAGAGCAGGGAGTTGGGAATTAGAAAACACTGTCAAATTTGCCTGGGGGGAAGAAAGGATCTTCAAGGAATGGAACTGATTGGCTCATGTACTCATGTGATCACTGGATCTCTGTAACCATTGGTGGGTTTGTAAGTTGGAAACAAGTTCCATCCTGTGTTACCAAAATTCAGTGTCATTTTTGACCATCAGAATTGAGATCCAGACTAAAGGGATTTTAAAGAAACTTCTGTCTGCATTATTTTGAGAGTTTCCCCTGATGTGAGTGTGTGTGTTAGTAAAATGAGCCAGCTCTCACAAGTGGGTAGGAGGTAGAATCAGACACTGCTTTAGTTGGTGATCTGACTTTTAGACAGACCCTCTTCAGGTGACAGGTGTTTGGTTAATACCATGGTGATTAGAATGATTGAATTTTACAGTACTGGAGGAGGCAATTCAACCTATCATGTCTATACCTGCTCCTGGATGAGCTGCCCAGCTAGTCCCGTTCTCTAGCCAGTACTTCTCTGAATTCATCACTTTCAAATATATATCCAGCTCTCTTTTGAAACCTTGCATGGAATCCACGTCCATTGCTGTCACAGGCAGTGCATTACAAATCTCTGAGTAAAGACATTTCTCTTCATCTCACTCCTAGCTCTCAATTTTTGACAATCTTAGACCCTAGTTACTGGCCTATTAGCTAATAGAAGCAGAATATCCTTCTTTACCCTGTCAAAATTGTTCATAGTTTTGAATACCTCAATAAAATCACCTCTTAATCTTCACTCCTCCAAGGACAATGAACCCAATTCCTCTAATTTTACCTTGTATCTAAAATACCTCATTCCTGGTATTCTGGTAAACCTCCTTTGTAATCTCTCCAGGACTTTAACAAACTTCCTTAAGTAAGGTGCCCAGAATTGAACACAATACTTCAAATATGGTCTGACCGATGATTTTTAAAGGGTAGCATCAATTACTTGCTTTTATACTCTCTGTCTCTATTTATATACCCATGGATCCTATAAAGCTTCTAACCACTGCTTTAACTTTCCTGGCCACCATCAGGAGAATCTAGTACTTGAACCCTAAAGTTCTTCTGCTCTTGTATTCCCCTCAAAGTTGTGCCATTGAAACTGTAATGTCTCTCCATGTATCTTCTACCAAAATTATTATCTCACATTTCTCTGTATTGAAATTCATTTGCCATGCGTCTGCCCATTTGGCCAACATGTAAAATTCACTATTCTCCTTAGCATTTTCTCTCATTTGCAGATGTAGAGATTTTGCTCTCAATACCCATTTCAAAATTGCGTATGTAAATCAGAAAAAGCAATCCTTGGGGAACACCACTTTCAACTTGTCTCCAGACTGAGAATTGCCAGTACCAACGCTTTGTTCCTTATATTTTAGCCAACTTCTGATCCATGCTGCCAAGAACCCATCAATCCCATGCTTTTAAATTTGCTCACCAACCTACCACATGGTACTGCATCAAATGCTTTCTGAGAGTCCAAATAACAACATCGTAACACTACCATCATAACACCAGAACGAAGGACCCGATACCCAACATGAGCAAAACTAATGTAGTGTACAAAATCCCATGCAAGGACTGCACAAAACGCTACATAGGACAAACAGGAAGACAGTTAACGATCCGTATACACGAACACCAACTAGCCACGAAACGACACGACCAGCTATCCTTAGTAGCCACACACATAGATGACAAGCAACATGAATTCGACTGGGACAACACTACCATTATAGGGCAAGCCAAACAGAGAACAGCCAGGGAATTCCTAGAGGCATGGCACTCATCCACAGACTCTATCAACAAACACATCAACCTGGACCCAATATACCGTCCACTACAGCGGACAGCTGGAACTGACAACCAGAAGCGGCAGAGACAGGCCACTATAAATGCCGGAGGAAACAGCACAGAAGCGCTTCACAGGAGGCTCCCAAGCACTGAGGATGTCACCTAGACAGGGGACGAAATGTTTGCAAGACAAATTCCCAGCTCGGCGAACAGAACCACAACAACGAGCACCCGAGCTACAAATCTTCTCCCAAACTTTGAATCCTCTTCTTTATCTATCACTGTACTGCTCAGTTGTCAATACCCACATTTTCAAATGGGCTGTTGTCATCATTTTCTAATTTGGTAAACACAAAAGAAAAGTACTCATTTAGTACCTCTGCAATACCTTTGCTTCAATGACCAGCTTATCCTACTTGTTCCTTTTGAGCCTTTCCTAATCTTTTACTATTAATATGTTCAAACAACATTTGATTCAGCACAGCATGCCATCTTTTCCTCCTTCTTGTTTGCCTTCCATATTTCCAGCTTAATCTCTCTCCTATATTTGAGATACTCATCCTGATATTTATTGCTATTATTATTCTGGAGTGCATCATGTGCCTCCTTTTCTTCCTTTTTTTCATCACTACCCTTAGTCATCTAGGCTACTCTAGCTTTAGATACCCCATATTTATTTCTGTATTTTCCTGTCTAGGAAAACTACTGTCCTGAGTATGGTGACGGAGTAGGATGAGTATCTACAGACCTAAGTTGCCACAGTTCATCATAGCTCAATGTAATAACAGTGTGATATGTTCACCTTACACACTTGCAAGATTCATTTCATGTCCTGGGAAACATCGAATCATTTGCAAATGTTTTGTTATTGTAGGCTGAATATTGTGTTGTTTTTCAGCTGTTCTTTCCACTTTCAGTATAGATCTGTAATCCATAATAAATTTTGGCTTAACCCAAACTCTTTATAATTTATCACCATGTTGTGTTCCTATTCACTAACATTCAGGATCCTTGAGTAAGAGTCCTGTACAATGTACATTGGTCAGTATTATTGTCAGCTGGGCTACTCTCCACATCAATGGATTTATAATTTACAGTTCACAGGAAGCAGAATATTTCCTGAAAAAAATGACTTGCATTTAAATATCAATGTTCACAAATTCAGGTAAATGATAGTAATTTAAATCCAATTAAATACTTTTGAAATATAGCCACTGTTGTGATTTGGCAGTCAATTTGCAGACAGCAAGCTCCCATAAACAGAAATGTGATAATGATCAAATGATCTGTTTCAAGTTGATTGCAAGATCTAAATTAATCAGGACAATAGGATACCACCCCCTGCTCTTCTCTAACCTGTGTCACACGATCTTTACATTCACCTGAGAGGCCAAACAGACCAGCTGAGCCAATGGGCCGAGCAGTGGCAGATGGAGTTTATTTTAGATAAATGTGAGGTACTGCATTTGGAAAGGCAAATCAGGACAGGACTTATACACTTAATGGTAAGGTCTTAGGGAGTGTTGCTGAACAAAGAGACTTTGGAGTGCAGTCTTGTACTTACTTGAAAGTACAGTTGCAGGTAGACAGGTAGCGAAGAAGACATTTGGTGTGCTTGCCCTTATTGGTCAGTGCATTTAGTATAGGAGTTGGAAGGTCATGTTGCAGCTGTAATGTACGTTGGTTAGGCCATTTTTGGAATACTGCATTTAATTCTGGTCTCCCTGCTATAGGAAGGATGTTAGAACACAGAACAATAAACCACAGAACAGGCCCTTTTGCCCTTGATGTTACACCGAGCTATGAAAGAATCTAAGCTCACTCCTCTACACTATCCCATCATCATTCATGTGCTTATCCAAGGATTGTTTAAATTTCCCTCATGTGGCTGAGTTAACTACATTGGCAGGCAGGGCATTCCACCTCCTTACCACTCTCTGAGTAAAGAATCTGCCTCTGACATCTGTCTTAAATCTATCACCCCTCAATGTTTAGCTATGCCCCCTTTACAAGCTGACATCATCATCCTAGGAAAAAGACTTTCACTGTCTACCCTATCTAATCCTCTAATCATCTTGTATGTCTCTATCAAATCTCCTCTTATATTCTTCTTTCGAATTAGAACAGACCCAAGTCTCTCAGCCTTTCCTCATAAGACCTTCCCTCCAGACCAGGCAACATCCTGTTAAATCTCCTCTGCACCTTTTCCAGTGCTTCCACAACCTTCTTGTAATGGGGCAACCAGAAATGTACACAATATTCCAAGTGCGGCCTCACTAGACTTTTGTATAGTTGCAGCAAGTTGTGAAACTTGAAAGGGTTCAGAAACAATTTGCAAAGATGTTGCCAGGATTGGAATGTTTCAGCTATAGGGACAGGCTGAATAGGCTGGGGCTATTTTCCTTGGAGCATCGGAGACTGAGGGTTGATCTTATAGAAGTCTGTAAAATCATGAGGGACATAGATAGGGTGAATAGCCAAGGTCTTTTCAATAGACAATAGACAATAGATGCAGGAGTAGGCCATTCAGCCCTTCGAGCCTGCACCGCCATTCAATATGATCATGGCTGATCATTCCCAATCAGTATCCTGTTCCAGCCTTATCTCCATAACCCTTGACTCCACTATCTTTAAGAGCTCTATCCAATTCTTTCTTAAATGAATCCAGAGACTGGGCCTACACTCTGGGGCAGAGCATTCCACACAGCCACCACTCTCCTCATCTCTGTCCTAAATGGTCTACCCCGTATTTTTAAGTTGTGTCCTCTGGTTTGGCACTCCCCCATCAGCGGAAATATGTTTCCTCCTGCCAGAGTGTCCAATCCTTTCATAATCCTATACGTTTCAATCAGATCCCCTCTCAGTCTTCTAAACTCAAGGGTATACAAGCCCAGTCGCTTCAGTCTTTCCGTGTAAGGCAATCCTGCCATTCCAGGAATTGACCTCGTGAACCTACGCTGCACTCCCTCAATAGCCAGAATGTCTTTCCTCAAATTTGGAGACCAGAACTGTACACAGTACTCCAGGTGTGGTCTCACCAGGGCCCTGTACAGCTGCAGAAGCACCTCTTTGCTTCTATACTCAATCCTTCTTGTTATGAAGGCCAGCATACTATTAGCCTTCTTCACGACCTGCTGTACCTGCATGCTTGCCTTCATTGACTGGTGGACAAGAACACCCAGATCTCTCTGAACAGCCTCTTTACCTAATTTGATACCATTGAGGTAGTAATCTGCCTTCCTGTTCTTGCCACCAAAGTGGATAACCATACATTTATCCACATTAAACTGCATCTGCCATGCATCTGCCCACTCACCCAACTTGTCCAGGTCACCCTGTAATCTCCTAACATCCTCATCACATTTCACCCTACCACCCAGCTTTGTATCATCAGCAAATTCGCTAATGTTATTGCTGATACCATCTTCTATATCATTTACATATATTGTAAAAAGCTGCGGTCCCAGCACGGATCCCTGCGGTACCCCACTGGTCACTGCCTGCCATTCCGAAATGGAGCCGTTAATCACTACCCTTTGTTTCCTATTAGCCAACCAATTCTCTATCCAATCTAGTACTTTGCCCCCAATACCGTGCACCCTAATTTTACTCACTAACCTCTTGTGTGGGACTTTATCAAAAGCTTTCTGAAAGTCCAGGTACACTACATCCACTGGATCTCCCTCGTCCATCTTCCGAGTTACATCCTCAAAAAATTCAAGAAGATTAGTCAAGCATGATTTCCCCTTCATAAATCCATGCTGACTCTGTCCTATCCTGTTACTATTATCCAGATGTGCCGTAATTTCATCCTTTATAATAGACTCCAGCATCTTTCCCACCACTGAGGTCAGACTAACTGGTCTATAATTTCCTGCTTTCTCCCGCCCACCCTTCTTAAAAAGTGGCACAACATTAGCCGCCCTCCAATCCTCAGGAACCGACCCCGATTCTATTGAACTCTGGAAAATAATCACCAGCGCATCCACGATTTCCCGAGCCACCTCCTTCAGTACCCTGGGATGCAGGCCATCAGGTCCCGGAGACTTATCAACCTTCAGACCTAACAGTCTCTCCAACACCAAATCCTGGCAAATATAAATTCCCTTAAGTTCAGGTCCTTCAGCCACTGTTACCTCAGGGAGATTGCTTGTGTCTTCCCCAGTGAACACAGATCTGAAGTACCCATTTAATTCCTCTGCCATTTCTTTGTTCCCAGTAATATATTCCCCTGTTTCTGTCTTCAAGGGCCCAGAGTAGTGGAGTCCAAACCTAGACAACATAGGTTTGAGGTGACGGGAAAGATTTAAAAGGGACGTAAGGGATACGTTTTCACACAGAGAGTATGAGATGAGCTGCCAGAGGAGCTGGTGGACGCTGGTGTAATTACAACATTTAAAAGACCTCTGAATGTGTACATGAATAGGAAGGATTTACAGGGATATTTGCCAAATGCTGGCAAATGGGACTAGATTAATTTAGGATGTCTGGTTGGCATGGACGAGTTGGACCAAAGTATCTGTTTCTATGCTGTACATTTCTATACCTCTGATTCTATAACTCTTCGGCGAGATGGTACCTTGGACTGGTACACTGTTCAGGCCTTTGGATTGAGATCTGAATTCACAACCTCTGACTCAGAAACGAGAGTGCTCACTGAGACATGGTTGACAATAACTTAATATTTTATCGGAAAATAAGAACTAAGAGCAAGGGTTAGCCATTTGGTCCATCAAGCGTTTTCTACCATTCATACAAATCATAACATGATCATCTACCTCAAAGCCATCTTCCTGCTCCATCTTCAAATCCCTTGAAGTCTATCAGTTTCTGTCTTGAACATATTCAGTGATTTCATTGTAGTTGATTCATCTTCTAAGTCCCAAGGCTTAGTACAGAATGTTTTTCCCCTTCAAAACTGGAACCCTGAATGTTCAATTTGCTCTAACATAGCAAATGATTTGAGCTGTCAGTGTCTGACTTTGGACAGAATCTTATCATATTTTGGCTGAGTTAATTTCTTGGAACGTTTCTTTCTCTGAGCCTTAGTAAGGCTTTTTCACCATAATTGTACCAAATGCACCTCATTAACTATGTACTCTGCACCTCTCCGATGCTAGCCAAATTCTCCCACTCGCCACAGGTGGAAGAAATCATCGATGTACACATATCCTGGAATAGACTGGCATCCCTGGTGCCAATGCCATCTTGATACATCAGCCTTAATACTGAACACACACTGGCATTCTGGAGTTACCCTTCTATGGCAACATTATGGACAGCAGCCAAAACCTACACTGTTTATGGCATGGCTGACACTTCCTGATATGCAGCAACTGGGTTGATAAAATGGAGTTGTGTATCACCACCAGGCCATCTAGCTTAGCCAGCCTTAGGAATATCCGCTCTTCCTGCTCTCTCCAGTCATTGCTACTCTTTCCCCAGTGTAGACCAGCATTTGATCATTGTTCAGTGGGGGAACCACCACAGAGAGACCTTCAAAAAATGTCAAAGATTATCTTTTAATTATAATCACCAAAAGCAAACAGAAACCAAATGAACAGAAGATGCATTTTGCCTCCATAATATAACAAACCGCTTGCATGTTAACCAAAATTGCTCCTGTTCTCCCTGCTCCTCAGCATCTATCACATCGCCTTGGTACCTGCTGAGATTGTGCAGAGCACACGACGCTACAATGATGTGACATATTCTATGTGCATTTCTCCTCTCCCCCAAAGCACACATGCACCCTTACACTCCAAGAGTGGTCCATATAGCAGAATCTCATCTTTAGCAGCACTGTTGTCTGCTCCATTACAGCCCTGGTCGAAGTATGGGCAGCACTGTATTGGTTGGGGTTGTATAATGGTGTCATGACCCATGATTGCAATGGGTAGCCTTTGCCTGCCAGTACCATCCTTGTCAGGTACCTGTACCCTCAAATGAAGCAAGTACATGAGAGGGCTCCAAGATGCAAGAGTTGTGGCAGCTGCCAGGGTACACACCTCCAAGAGATGGAACCAATTATCACAGGTCCCCTGCACATTAATGGAATACAAGTCCTTCCTACTGCTGAGATCTGATGCATTGTGATATCACAACTTAGTTGTGTACTGTTGCCGGCACTCTGCATCAAAAGGCACCCAGTTGTGTGGCTGAACTGACACTCAGTAGCAGCAGTGTATACCATCTACAAGATGCACTATAGAAATTCACTAAGATCCTTAGACAGCACCTTCCAAACTCACAACCACTTCCAGCTAGAAGGACAACAGCAGCAGATACATGGGAATACCACCACCGTCTGAGTCACACACTATTATGACCTGTAAATATATTGCCATTGGTCACTGGGTCAAAGTCCTGGAATTCCCTTCTAAAGGCATTGTGGGTCAACCCACAGAAGGTGACTGCAACAGCTCAAGAAGGCAATTCACCGCCACCTTCTTAAGAGCAACTAGGGATAGGCAAGAAATGCTGGCCAGCTAGCGATGCCCACATTCCATGAGTGAATAAAAACAAAAATATTTCTACTGCCTGAACTGAGTTGGTCCAGCAATTTTCCTTTTGTTTCATTCAGATCTGCAGTTCTTTGTTTTGTATTATTTTATTTCCAATCAATGTGATTGATCTGGAGTAGTGTAACCACAGGAACAATGTTGTCTCCATGTTTCCTGGTTAAAAATCACACAACACCAGGTTATAGTCCAACAGGTTTAATTGGTAGCACACTAGCTTTCGGAGTGACGCTCCTTCATCAGGTGATAGTGGAGGGCTCAATCCTAACACAGAATTTATAGCAAAAATTTACAGTGTGATGTAACTGAAATTATACATTGAAAAATTGATTGTCTGTTAAGCCTTTCATCTGTTAGAATACAGTGATAGTTTCACTCCTTTCATGTGTAAATCACACAAAACCTTTTTTTTTAAAATGTTGCATTCTCGAGTTAGCTGTTAACAATGGTGATAGCTAGACAATATATTGAAGGTGTTGGCTCCCTGTGTTCTCTATTTATGCCATGATGTTTAGATTGATTCTAATCTAAAAAGTGAGATAATGGAGTTTTACATAAATTCATATAGTTTTTGAGCTCAGTGTTCTACATGAATGCGTGCAGTTTTTGAGTAAAGTACAATGTAACCCTGCAAGCACAAATTCACCCCACAAAATATATGTGTGCATGTGGGTTTTTGTCTCTGTGTGTGTGTCTGTCTGGGTTGGGGGTTGTGAGTGTAAGAAAGTGTATGTGTGTGTATAGTGAGTGCAGAGTGTCTTAAGTCTGTGAGGGGGTACATGTGTGAGTGTGGGATTGTGTGGGTGTCTGTAAGAGTGTGTGTGGGTGTCTGTGTGCGCGTCTGTATGTATGTGTGTCCATGTGTATGTGTGTATAGGAGTGCTTGTGAGAGTGTGTGTGTGTGTGTGTGTGTAGGAGTATCTGTGTGTGTGGTGGTCACCTGTAATGTGACATGAACCCAAGGTCCCGGTTGAGGCCCTTCCTATGGGTACCGAACTGTCAGCATCTGCTTGGCCATTTTTCTCTGCTGCCTGTCCCGAAGTCCACCTTGGAGGATGGTCACCCAAAGGTCCGAGGCTGAATGTCTTGGACCACTGAAGTGTTCCCCAACTGGGAGGGAACCCTCCTGTCTGTTGATTGTTGTGTGGTGTCCATTTATCCGTTATCGTAGGCTTTGCTTGGTTTCCCCAATGTATCATGCCTCCAATCCATGTTTCCTGATATTGTTCTCATGCTTCTCTATGGAACTTTCCTCCCTCCGGTGCATATGCTGATCCCACCACTTAACGTCACCACTGTCTTGGATATTGTTGGTCTTCCTCTTCTGATCCGCTGTCAAACACATCCGAGGATGCACAACTCATACTGATGTTGTCTGTTTGAAATCCTCTGAAGATGAAAAATGCTATCTGTCAAACATTTACCAGCCAGATCTGAGACAGCAGCTGCAAAAAGTGAAGTTTTATTCAGATGGGAAAATGACTAGTTTAAATCCCTACCTCACCTCCACTTTCTCCAGAAATATTTGTGATTTGAGATGCCAGTGTTGGATTGGGGTGTACAAAGTTAAAAATCACACAACACCAGGTTATAGTCCAACAGGTTTAATTGGAAGCACACTAGCTTTCAGAGCGCTGCTCCTTCATCAGGTGATAGTGGAGGACACAATTCTAAGATACAGAATTTATAGCAAAAATTTACAGTGTGATGTAACTGAAATTATACATTGAAAAATACCTTGATTGTCTGTTGAGTCTTTCATCTGTTCGAATACCATGATAGTTTCACTTCTTTCATGTGTAAATCACAAAACCTTTTTTTTTGAAAGTTACATTCTCAGGTTAGCTGTAACAATGAGTGTTAGCTAGACAATATGTTGAGGTGTTAGCCCCCTGTGTTCTCTGTCTAAGCCATGATGTTTAGATTGATTCTAATCTAAAAAGTGAGATAACAGAGCTTTACATGAATTCATGCAGTTTTTGAGCAAAATACAATGTAACTCTGCAAGTACAAATTCACTTCACCAAATATATGTGTGCATGTGGGTCTTTGTCTGTTTGTATGTGTGTGTGTGTGTCTGGGTTGGGGCTTGGGAGTGCAACAGAGAATGTATATGTGTGTGTAGTGAGTGTAGAGCGCACACATATATTTTGTGGGGTGAATTTGTACTTGCAGAGTTACATTGTGCTTTGCTCAAAAACTGCATGAATTCATGTAAAACTCAGCTCAAAAGCTGCATGAATTCATGTAAAACTCTGTTATCTCACTTTTTAGATTAGAATTAATCTAAACACCATGGCTTAGACAGCGAACACAGGGGCTAACACCTTCAACATATTGTCTAGCTAACACTCATTGTTACAGCTAACCTAAGAATGCAACTTTAAAAAAAAAGGTTTTGTGATTTACACATGAAAGAAATGAAACTATCATGGTATTCGAACAGATGAAAGACTCAACAGACAATCAAGGTATTTTTCAATGTTTAATTTCAGTTACATCACACTGTAAATGTTTGCTATAGATTGTGTCCTCCACTATCACCTGATGAAGGAGTGGCGCTCTGAAAGCTAGCGTGCTTCCAATTAAACCTGGTGTTGTGTGATCTTTAACAGAAATATTTGGATTGGCTGCGAGAGACGTCAGTCAGGGAGCCCACCCACTCTGCCCATTGTCTCCTCTTCCTTTTCCAGAGCTGGTTCACTTCCTATAGGGACAGAAAACCAAATGTGGAGTTGGTGAGTGAAGGAGTAGCTTTTATACAAATTGTATCCCATAATATCAACACCAATCTTCAGGCAGTCTGACTATCTTGTGGGAAATCAGGGGTGGAAATGTCCTTTATGCTGGGAGAGCTGTTTACTCGGTGCTTTGTGCTGAGCTGTTTGACAGGAGCTGTGTGTTGGATATTGGGTACGTTTATTGGAAGCACTTTCATTCTGATTTCCAGCCTGAGTTTTTTTGATGGCTTATTCCTGAATATGAGAAAATGAGATGTAATTATCTGGGAGGTGCAGAGTGTCTGGGGATTCTTACTGATTTTCTAGTGTTGAATTCCGTATGTGTGTCGGAAGCTAATTATTATCTAGTCGACCATCATTTTATAGTTCCTCTGAGGGAATTTTGCCTTGGTGAGATGTATGGGGAGAAAGCATGGGTAGGTGCAGTGCGGAGGGAGTGGGAGATTGTATGTTATAATAGGAGTCAGATATTTAATGTCCCATATTCAACAAGAACAGGGTGGTTCTGTGATCAAGCTCTATATTTCTGTCCTTTCTCCCATCCCTTCAAACAGGGGCATAATCTCAGCATTAGGGGTAGACACTTTAGAAATGAGGAGGAATATTTTCAGCGAGAAGGTGTTGAATCTGTAGAACTCATTCTCTCTGAAGGCTGTGGAGACCAAGTTATTGAGTGTACTTAAGACAGAGATGGATAGGTTCTTGATTTGTATGGGGATCAATGGTGATGGGGCGGGGGGGGGAAGGAGAATGAGGTTGAGAACCATATCAGCCATAATTGATTGGCAGAACAGACTGCATGGGCCAAATGGGCTAATTCTGTTCCTCTATCTTATGCTCATAGACCTTGGATGAGCAAAATTCAATCAGTCTCACACATTCCACATTACACTTATTATTAGATTAGATTTACAACAGTATGGAAACAGGCCCTTTGGCCCAACAAGTCCACATCAACCCTCCAATGAGTAACCCACCCAGACCCATTCCCCTACCCTATCTTTACCCCTGACTAATGCACCTAACGCTATGGGCAATTTAGCATGGCCAATTCACGTGATCTGCACAATTTTGGATTGTGGAAGGAAACCAGAGCACCCAGAGGAAACCCCCCACGCAGACATGGGGTGAATGTGCAAAATTCACACAGACAGTCGCCCGAAACGGGAATCAAACCTGGGTCCCTGGTGCTGTGAGGCAGCAGTGCTAACCACAAAATGACTTTGCTGTCCACCCATTATGATTTGTGGAAGTGAGTTCAAATCTTCTTCCACACTTAGTGTGTCAAAGCAATTCCTCATTTCATCCCTGAAAGGTCTGGCTCTGATTTTTAAATGATGACCTATCCAACCAATAAAAATAGTTGATCTATATTCACCCTGTCATATCTCAAAAATGTTGATTTTATTACTCCTTAACTTTCGAAACATTGGGAATTTATCCCCAGTTTGTTTCATTTCAAATCAACACTGCACACCCTCCAAGTTTAACATCTACTTCCTGTAGTGAGGTGTGCAAAATTGCTACCTGTATTCCAGGTGTGGTCAAACTAGGGCTTTGTGTCACTGAAACATGACTTCTACCTGAGGATGTACTTCACTGTCAGAGGGGAGCAGTTTGTAAGGATGCACTCTCAGAAGGCCACATAGGGCCATGGTGGAATCACATCTGAAATACCGAGTATGGTTTTGGTCTCTGTGGTTCAGAAAGGATGCAATTGCATTAGAACCATTTTGGATAAGATTATTTTGAGAATGAATGTTAACTTATAAGGAAACATGAAGTTGCTTGTGCCAGTACCTCTTGGAGCTTTGAAGAGAGAAAGGAAATCTTGTTGAAATATATCGAAACCAGAGAAAAACTTATAGGGTGAATATTGGGAAGATGTTTCCAATTACCAAGGAAAATAGAACCAGTCACACAGTTTAAAAGTGAGGTCTCCTTTCAAGATAGAGTTGAAAAGAATTTTATTTTCTCACTGCTATTATTCAATGGATTCCCCTGCTCAGAAAGCGGCAGAGGCTGTGTCATTGACTGTATTCAAGATTGAGTTAGATAGATTTTTGACAAACAATGACACCAAGAGTTATAGAGAAAGTACAGCTGACACCACAGTTATATCAACACCACAATGGACCAGTCAGGCCAAATAATCTGTTTCTGTTATGTGAGAACCAATAGGAATATCACAGGTTGAGGGGAAAGGTGAGGATGCAAATAAGAGAAGCAAAGAAGGTTAAGGGGTGATCTGATCAAAGTCTTCAAGATATTAATAGGAAAAGACAGGTTAGATAAAAATGAAGTATTTCTACTTGTTGGGGATTCTAGAACTAGGGGACATAGTCTGAGAATTATAACCAAACAGTTAGAAGAGATTTTAGGAAACAATTCTACATACAAAGGGTGGTAAAGGTTTGAAATTCTGTTCTACAAAAAGTTGTGAATTTTAAATCTGAGATAGATGCAATTTTGGTTAAGCAAAGGTATTAAGATATATGAGCCAAAATACAGGTATATGGATTTAAGCCACAAACCAGCCAGCATTGAATGGTGGAACAGGCTGAAGGGGCTGGGTGGGGCCCATGCCTGTTCCTATTTCCACTGTGGAACTATGAGAAAAAAAACTAGCAGCTAATGTAAAGAGAAATCACAAAGTCCTCCATAGGTACATAAATGATCAGAAGAGTGGTTAAAGGAAGAGTCAGGCTGATCAGAGACCAAAAGGGGATCTACAGACAGAGGCAAGGGCACAGGTATTAAATTAATATTTTGCATCTACTTTTACAAAAGGGTAGGATGCTGCCCAGGCCATGGTGACAGATGAAGAAACTATGTCACTGGAGATGTTCAAATTTAATAAGGAAGAGGTTTTGGATAGATTTTTGACACTCAGAATTGACAAGATACCAGATGAGATGTATTGAAGGTTTTGAAAGAAGTTAGGATAAAAATTGCGGGTGCTGGAATCTTTCAGTCTTCCCTGGACTTGGGGAAGTTCCCTGAAGACTGCAGGATTGCAAACAATTCAGTCATGTTCAGGAGAAAGCTCTATGGATAATCCCAGCAATTACAAACAAACTAGTTTACCTTCAGTGGTGGGAAAATTTCTTGAAACAATTATTTGAAATAGAATCAGAAGTCACATGGAAAAAGATCAGTTGATTAGGAAGAGTCAGCATGGATTTCTAAAGTAGACATTGTGTTGAACTAACTTGGAGTTTTTGATCGCTAACAAAAAGGCTTGATGAAGGTAATGCTGTTCCAGAAGATGTTTGTTACAGTGACCCACAGCAGATTTGTGAGGGAAGTTATAGGTCATGGTATAAAAGGGATAGTAGCAAAGTGGATATAAAATTGGCTGAGTGATAGAAAACAGACATTATGGTCATAGAGTCATAGAGGTGTACAGCATGGAAACAGACCCTTCGGTCCAACCCGTCCATGCCGACCAGATATCCCAACCCAATCTAGTCCCACCTGCCAGCACCTGGCCCATATCCCTCCAAACCCTTCCTATTCATATACCCATCCAAATGCCTTTTAAATATTGCAATTGTATCAGCCTCCACCACTTCCTCTGGCAGCTCATTCCATACACGTACCACCCTCTGTGTTAAAAAGCTGTCCCTTAGGTCTCTTTTATATCTTTCCCCTCTCACCCTAAACCTATGCCCTCTAGTTCTGGACTGCCCGACCCCAGGGAAAAGATTTTGTCTATTTATCCTATCCATGCCCCTCATAATTTTGTAAACCTCTATAAGGTCACCCCTCAAACTCCGACACTACAGGGAAAACAGCCCCAGCCTGTTCAGCCTCTCCCTATAGCTCATATCCTCCAAACTTGGCAACATCCTTGTAAATCTTTTCTGAACCCTTTCAAGTTTCACAACATCTTTCCGATAGGAAGGAGACCAGGATTGCACGCAATATTCCAACAGTGGCCTAACCAATATCCTGTACAGCCTCAACATGACCTCCCAATTCCTCTACGCAATACTCTGACCAATAAAAGAAAGCATACCAAACATCATCTTCACTATCCTATCTACCTGCGACTCTACTTGCAAAGAGCTATGAACCTGCACTCCAAGGTCTCTTTGTTTAGCAATACTCCCGAGGACTTTACCATTAATAAATACCATAAATAATCATTCAACAATCAAAATGATCAAACAATATTTCCAGAGACACTTTTTCTTCAAACTGCATGGTCAATGGATATTTTTCAAACTGCAGGAAACTTTATGGTAGAGACCCTCAAGAGGTTGATATTGGGGCCCTTGTTTCTCCTCATATATGATGTGCAGGGGACAATTTCACAGTTTGCAGATAAACTAAACTTGAAACTGTGTGGATGATAGTGTGGAACTCCAAAAGGATATTGATAAGTTGATGAAGTGGGTAGCAGATGAGTTTCAGTGCATTAAGTGTGAGATAATGCATTTTGGTCAGAAAACACTGAAAGACAATATTAAATAGGGGGTAACAATTCGAAAGGAGCTGTAGAAGTGGAGGGATTTGGGTGTATAGGTGCACGGATCATTAAAAGTGGCAAGACAGATGGAGAAAGCAGTAAATAAAGCATAGTGTTCTCAGTTTATTAATAGAGGCATATGGCATAAAAGCAGGGAGGTGATGTTGCCTTGTACAAGAAACTTGCAAAATGTTCACTGGAGTTTTGTGTACAGTTATAGATGCCACATTATAGGAAGGTGTGTGTGTGTGTATGTATATATATATAATATATATACACACATCTATGTATATATATATATATATATATTAAATACGTTGGAGGAAGTGCAGAAGAAAGTTACAAGAATGCTTCCAGAAATAAGAAACCTCAGTTATGAGGATTCTTTCTAGAAGTTGGGACTGCTCCCCTTGGAGAGAAGAAGGCTGAGAGAAGATTTGTGAGAAATTTTCAAAACCGTGAGCATGTCGTACAGAGTAGATAAGGAGAAATAGTTCTAGCTCATCAAAAAAACAAGAACGAGAGCATAAATTTAATGCAATGTGCAGATATGTAAGGATGATATAAGAAAACATTTTTTCATACAGCGAATAGTTAAGGTGTGTAATATGCTGCCTAAAAATGTAGTGGAACCAGGTTCAACTAAGCCATTCATCAGACGTTATTTTTGGATGGTAATGGTCTGCCGTATTGGGAAAATATAGGAGATTGTGGTAGCATTGGTTTTGTTCCCTCATGCCAGTAGGCCGAATGGCCTTCTGCGCAGTAATATTTCTGTGATTCTGTGTAACCTTCTGTGGTTGGATTTAAACTCAAAGGGCCAGATATTCGCAACAATCGTGGAAACTTCTTGCAGCTTCCAAAATGATGGGAAGTAATTGGATATTGGATTCCTGCCCCCAGTTCTATGCTTTTTAATGGTGGGTAAGGTTCTCTGTAACTAATGATGTGAAGTGTTTAAATCCCCATCCGTTTAAATTTCAAGAAAACACAGACTTTCCTGTCAGAGAGAGATGAAAAATAAATCGTGTTCCATCAGTTCCAGCACTTCTTTGTTGACATTTCCCTCAGGGTTACCATTGTGTCGTTGTGAGTGCTTGGATGCTGTCCAAAGTTAAAATGATTTCAAAGGGGGAATTTGAAGTTCATAATTTGATTGACAGTCAATCAGGATAGTGATTAATTACCTGCCTGAAGTAGAGTTATGAATATATGGTCGTAAATGCATTAATTACATAAGAAGTAAATTATATTGAAGGATACATTACATTTTCAGAACTTTTGTCTGAACTTTCACCCCTGACTCTCAAGCACAGAGTTGGGAAAATTCACAACTTGGGGGAAAGAGCTCTAGACACACGAATTTTCAATCCACAGGAGTGGGTATTAGTTTGAATCAGAGCTACAAACCTGGAAAAAGCTCATGGAGGTAGGCTGTGGGAAAGGTTCACCTCAATGCATTTTGTCTGGCCTGGTGTACCTTTACAGTTCCCTCTAGAATCGTTTGACAACTGGACATTTCCATTGATAGTTTGAACAGAAAAAAGCAAAAGAAAAGCCTTCAGTCCTCACTGCCCGTACTACAAATTCCGCTGCCCATTCAATGGATGCCACATCAAACACCCACAGTTCATGCCTGAATCTCACTGTTCCAATGAGTTGATTTGATTTTACACACATACATGTTGACTTCTAACAGTTCCAAAGAACACTGTATCTCTCCAAAACATACCTTGGACTAATCCAAAAGCCTACCTCACCTCTCTAAAGAAGAGTTTAACCTTTACACCCTCTCTTGTTAAGTCCCAGAAGAGAACGCTGTATCTGACTGAAGGCAGCTGCTGTTTCACATATGCATTGACTTCGTCCGTGTGAAGGACAACCCATTTACAGTTAGGGCGGCACGTGGTTAGCACTGCTGCCTCACAGCAAGAGAGACCGGGGTTCAATTCTAGCCTCAGGCAACTGTGTGGAGTTTGCACATTCTCCCTGTGTTTGCATGGATTTCCTCCCACAGTCCAAAGGTGTGCAGATTACATGGATTAGCCATGCTAAATTGCCCATACTGTCTAGGGATGTGTAGGTTAGGTGGATTAGCCATGGGAAATGCAGGGTTATAGGGTAGGGGGATGAGTTTGGGTGGGATGTTCCTCATACAGTCCCTGTGGACTTGTTGGGCCAAATGGCCTGTTTCCACACTGTAGGGATTCTCAGGATTCCTGTTCTCACCTCCCCTTGGTGAACATGGTCAGCGCCAGATTTGTGACAGACTTCCCACATTTTGGGTTCTAACAAGAAATCGCTAATCAGGGAGTCTTTCAGTTATGGTGAAGATGCATGTCTTGATTTTCTTTCTGCTTAGCGTGGCTCCTGAGGTCTGCCTATGGTGAATATTTAGTTAATTCATATGAAAGCTAATTGCTCAGGATCGTGGAAGGGTTGGGATAAAGAGGGCCATGAGAGGGTGGGAATATGATTTTGGCAGTTAATTATCAAGACGTAGAGGTGCTGGAGTCAGAATTCTCTTTAATTTCTTTTTCATCTGCACAGATCTCTCAGGTCTGGAACTGGACGTTGATGCTGTGATCCACAGCTGATATGGAATGTTGGGGTGGCTGCACACATGCAGTTTAGAGGGAAGATTGGCAGTGTGGAAGGGCTGAAGGCCACAAATGTTTAAAAAAAAATAAGATGGCACAAAGGTGGGCCTTTTAACCAGCTTGCTTCGGCACTTGAATATCCCTGTGGTCTACTTCAATTTGTATCCAGTGGCTGCAGACCTGACAATATCTCACTCTCTCCTCACTAATTGCAAATAGGACTTAACTGGACATTTTGCACCGAGATGGCTCTAAAAAGTCAGGAAATTTCCCATGAGCTATCCATTTTTGTAGCCAAACTCTGTTCCACAATTCTGACAAAGAGTCAATGGAAATAAAATGTTAACTATTTCTGTCTCTCTGCAGATGCTTCCAAACCTGCTGAGTTTCTCCAGAAATTTCCGTCTTTTCCACAATTGTTAATCCAGCTCCATAACAATTCAGCTGTCATACCTGGTAACACATTTATTAAAATGTCTTTTTATGCCTTGTTAAAGATTTTACCTGAAGACCTCGCCCTTTAGTGTATCAAATTATCTGATTTCTCAAGATAAACCAGAACCCTTCAGTCAGCTACACTGAAGCAATATTTCCTCAGTTATAGAAATTCCTGCTAAGTCTTATTTCTTTAAATAAATTGAAATCAGTGGATGAAATTTCTTCATCAGATTTATCTTTTTGTTACACTAAACACATTCTCTAAGGATAATACCGGTGTTCACCAACATGACTTAATCTCATAGTGAACTGATAACCCATTTTACACTGCACTTGACTCTTTTCTATTGCCCTCAAGGTGTCTGGAAAGTTGGGGTATGGGTAGAGGAAAGAAAGTAGCCACCTTGTCTGCTCTGGTCACTATTTTGTGTCCCTGCTAGAAACAGAAGGTGTGTAACTGTCAGGTGAGGAAGAAGAAAGGATTTGGATATGATTCCCACACTGGGGAATTACAGACTGGCACTCTCTATAGAATAGTTTCTATCTGAGGAGTCAGCCCCTTCAGCAAAGGAGGAATGGATTTAAAGGAAATCATGCTTCCTTTTCCTGTTTTACAGAAGGATTGCATTGTACTACACCAGAGAATCAGAGAGGGAAAACACCACAGTTAGATGCTGACCATCACCCAAGAAACAACTGCACAACTGTGGGGAGATATCCAGTCCCTCTGTAACATTGCTCAACACAGAGAAAGTTGGGCAGTGAAACCATCATCTGGATGTTGGATTGGGTCAGGGGCATTTGACATATCACCAGATCTGAAACTGGTCAGTGGTATGGAGCCTTCCATTAGAACCAAACTTTCTGAAGGTTTGGCGATGGGTGATCGGTCAGGATGAGGCTGGGAAGAAGTGTATGAACTTCATGAACTACTGACTCATTCCTATTGATGAGAGACTATTCAAATGTGAGGTTGTGAGGAGAACTGCACAGGCTCATAGAATCACCTAACACACAAGGTTTATTGTCCAACCTGTTAACACAAGAACAGCTTCATGGAAGAGAAACCATTCAAATGTGAGTTCTGTGACCGAGCTTTCACAAAGTCTTCAGCACTTGTTCAACACCAACGTATTCACACAGGGGAGAAACCATTCACGTGTGATGTCTGTGACAGATCCTTTTCACAATCATCAAATCTCCGTGTGCACAAGTGCATTCAGAAAAATGAGAATTTATTCACATGTAAGGTGTGCAACAAATCATTCTTGCAGTCATGGACTCTCCGTGTGCACCTGCGAATCCACACGGGAGAGAAACCTTTCACATGTGCTGTGTGCAACAAATCATTCTCACAGCCATCGACCCTCCGTGACCACCAACGCATTCACACGGGAGAAAAACCATTCACATGCGAAGTCTGTGACAAAGCATTCAGGCAGTCATCGAACCTTCGCGAACACCAACGTATTCACACTGGGGAGAAACCATTCAAGTGTGAGATGTGCAATAAATCCTTCTCATGGTTAACAAATCTCCGTGCACACCAACGTATTCACACAGGGGAAGAAGCAGTCAAGTGTGAGGTATGTGGCAAAGTCTTCACACAGTTAAGGAGTCTCCTGCTACATCAGACAACCCACACAGGGGAGAAACCCTTCAAGTGTGAGGCTTGTAATAAAGGTTTTGCAACATCCTCAACTCTCCTGATACACCAGAGGATTCACACAGGGGAGAAACCCTTCAAATGTGAATTTTGTGAGATGGCTTTCAACCAAACCTCTGATCTCTTGAGACACCAGTTGATTCACACAGGGGAGAAACCCTATAAATGTGATGTGTGCAATCGAACTTTCACACAGTCATCGACACTTGGTAGACACAGACGCATTCACACTGGGGAGAAACCGTTCAAGTGTGAGATATGTGACAAATTATTCTCAGATTCATCGCATCTCCACAGACACCGACGGACTCACACTGGAGAGAAACCTTTCACGTGTCAAGTGTGTAACAAATCATTCTTGAGATCATCAAACCTCCGTGCCCACCAATGCATTCACCCTGGGGAAATGCCATTCAAGTGTAAGGTGTGTGACAAGGGCTTTGCAGAATCATCAGCCCTGCTGAAACACTGGCACATCCACACAGGGGAGAAACCATTCACGTGTGAGGTGTGTGACAAATCATTCTCACAGCTAGGAAACCTCTGTGTGCACAAGTATATTCACAAAGTTGAGAATCTCTCATCATGCTAAATGTGCACAAAATCATTCTCTGACTTATCATCCTTCTATGCACACCAACACACCCAGAGAGGAAAACCTTTTCTCTGCAAGGTGTGTAACAGTCCTTCTTAAGTTTGTCAGACCTTATATTCCATCGGGGATCCACACAGAGGAGGAAGTCTTCAATTGTGAACTTAGCGTGAACTTAGAAGCTGAACCATTTTGCACACAGTTGTTCTTCCTGGTGTTGTAGATACTTATATATGCATCTATTTGTTTTTAGTTTCCAGGTTTAAATGGTAGAATATTATTGCAAGGTCAAAGGATGAACAAAGGGACGTATTGCTGCAATTGTACAGGGCATCAATGAGATCATTCATGGAGTATACAGTTTTACTATACTATACCATGTACAGTTTTGGTCTCCATAATTAAGAAGGGATATAAATACAATAGAAACAATTCTGTGAAGATTCAGTCAGCTAAGATTGGACAAATCAAGCCTGTGTCCATTGATTTTGGAGGAATGAAAAGTTACTTAATTGAAAAGAATAAGATCCTCTGGGGACTTCACCGGGAGACCCTTGTAATGTTCTGGGGACCCAGGTTCAATTTCCAACAAGGTAGATGGTGTAATTTGAATTCAGTAAAACAAAATTGTAATTAACAGTCTAAAGATGACCATGAATCCATTGTCGATTGTTGGGAAAACCCATCTGGTTCACTAATGTCCTTCAGGGAAGGAAACTGCGATCCTTATCAGGCCTTGACTACATGTAACTCCAAAACAACAGCAATGTGGTTGACTCTTAACTGTCTTCAGGGATTGGTAATTATGCTGGCCTAACAGCAGTGAGTGAATAAAAACGATCCCTCTGCACTGAAGCACTCTGACGTTTCTCCCTGCAAACAAACTGGATAACCTCACACTTATCCATGTTATACTACATCTGCCATGTTTTGGCCCATTCACCTAATCTATCCATTTTAATTTGTAAATTTCTTATTTCTTTACTGCAATTTACATTGCCACCTATTTTAATGTCATCTGCAAATCTGGCTATAACACCTTCAATCCCTGCATCCAAGTCATTAATATAGATTGTAAATCATTGGGCACAATGATCAAACCCTTTGGCGCCCCAGTAGTTACAGCTTGTCAACCAGAAAAAGGCTCATTTATCCTGACCTTCTGCTTTCTGTTGTTTAGCCAGTCTTATGTCCAAGTTTATAATTACCCTTAATCTTATGTGATCTTATTTTGTGTGCTAACCATTTATGCAGGACCTTATCAAATTCATTCTGTAAGTCCAGATATACTATATTTACAGGATCTCACTTGTTACATATTTGAAGAACACTAGCAATTTAGTCAAACATGATTTACCCTTCATAAAATCATGTTGATTCTGATGGACTTTATTTTAACTTTCCAAATATCTTCTTTAAAAATAGATTTTTAAAATTGACAGATCTTAAACTGACTGGTCTGTAGTTTCCTACTTTCTGCCTCCCTCCCTGTTTTAATAAGGGTGTTACTCTAACATTTTTGAAGTCCCCTGGAACTGTTCTCACATCAGGGGTATTTTGAATTATTATAACCAATGGATCTGCTATCACTGCTGGCACTTGCTTATGGGATATCAGGCCCTGGGAAGTTATCTGCCTTCAATCCCAATAATTTGCTCAGTACTTATTCCCTGGTATGATTATTCTAAGTTCCTCAATTTCTATAACCTCTGCATTACCTGTTTTTATTGGGATGATACTAGTCCTCCGCCATGAAAACAGAAGCAAAGTATCTCTGCTATTTGTGTTCCCCATTATTAACTTCCCAGTGGCATCCTCCAAGGGACCAACATTCACTACAGCTATTTTCATTCCATTTATATACTATCAGAAGCTTTTGCTAACTGTTTTTATATTTTTCTAGTTTTCTTCCATAATTTATCTTCTGCTCTTTTAATGAAATTTTTAGTAACCGTTTGTTGATCTTTATAAGTTTCCCAACCTTTCAGCCTGCCACTTGCCTTTGCAATATGGTATGTCTTGGTTTTTGTCTTTATATTATCTTTAGCTTCCTTGCTCAGCCATGATTTTTTTCCCCTCTCTTACAACCCTTCTTCCTTTCTGGAATATATCTTCATTGGAAACAATTCAGTTTCTCCTTAAACAGCCAACTGCTCATCAAATGTCTTAACTTTTAGTCTTCCTGCCCTGTCCACTAGAGTCAGATCTGTCCTCATGAGTTTGTAATTACCTTTGTTGAATTCTAGACCTATTTCTCACCCTCAAACTGAATTAGAAATTCTAGCATGCTATGATCACTCTTCCGAAAGGGTCCTTTTCTTTGAAATCATTAAGTAATCCCACCATGTTACATAGTATCAAATCCAGAATAACCTGCTCCCTGGTTGGTTCCACAACATACTGCTCCAAGAAACAATCTCTGATATGTTCAGTGAACTCTCCCTGAAGGCTACCCTTGTCACTTTGATTAATCTAGTCTGTAGGCATATTAAAATCAACCATGCTAAATTGCAATTGTAAATGAAAACCCATCATGTGTGATATATTTTAATTTTCTTCTGGCAGGTAAGTGTTGCAAATACCTAGTCCATGATTCATGCATTGCAGAATATAAAGTTTAGTTTCAGGATTATAATTTTTAGCTTGAAGATTTAGAATGGTCAGAAGGGATACAGCTATAAACCAAGAGGTCTTTGCTGAAGAACTGGATATATAACTTTGAAAATAAGTTTTCAGAAGTCTACTATTTTGAACTAATATTTATGGATTTTATCAAATGACCTTTTGAAATAGTTCAGTTTGAATTTATGCTTGGTGGACAAGTAATGTTGCAGGCAGTCTGAGAACACGAAAGGAACTGCTTGTGAGATACTGTTTTTGATGAAGTACATGACCTTAAAGATGTCAGAAAAATGACTAGGTTAAAGCAGTTGCATCTGTCTTAAGTGTACAATATAAGGCCTGTTTGTCAGTTTTAAAGAAATAAGCAAAAGGTTTGAACTCAATGCTTCGAAATTACAGCAAAGTTTGTTTTAATCAGCACTTACCAACTGGCACTCTCAATGAACCGGCAAAAATTATATTCATGAAATACTGGAAGTTTGTTGTATTATTGCGATATCCACAATGTCCATTGAGGCTGGTAAGCTTTATTTAAGTGAAAGTTGCATTATTATTTAAATGATTTATGCTGTAAATAATGTATAACAGTGCTGGATCTATAGGTGCTGGTTAATAAAATGTTTGATGTAAAATAATACCTTATCTTTAATCAAGAACCATGTATTTTAATTAGGATTTAGCTCACTAATTGCTTTGATATATTAACTATATCTGTAGGACAGGACAGCTACATTTTAAAGACAATCTTTTCTGACACCTTGCTTTGAATTAATGCAAAGAACTGTTTTCACATTTTTATCCATGTAATAGTTTAGCATGTTAATGTCAACTGTCCACAACAGTTTGTATTATTGTTGAGGATGTGACATTCTTTGTACAACTGCAGTATGTACCTAAGGAAGATGTATCATTTATTCACAATGTATTGTGAGCTACAGGGGGCCTTGAAGTAGGATATAGACATCTATCTCATCCTACTACACAAAGGACAGGGGCTACAAATGTGGAAAGACACCAGTTGTCCCTCACTTTCAGACAATGTAAAGGGTTGATTTCCTAATGAGGGATGAAGAACCTTTTGGATAAAATTTGGAAATTCTTGAGTTTTTCTTGGCATTGTTTGAACTTTGCTTTTGTATTACAATTCTCCTAAGACACAGTTCCAAGGTAGAAGAAAGACTTTGACTTGTTTGATGAACCCTAAGCCCTCAAAATTTCCACCTTGTCTTCACAGCTTTTTGTTGGCTATATTAACATCTTACTTCAGCAGTTCTACTACATTCACAAATACTAGTTGTTCTTTCCTTGTTCTGTCAGGCACAACTGAGGTAAAACAAAGTAAAATCACCAAAATGTTATCCTCTCATTAAGGAAAGAGAGAAAGATGATTGGTGGTCATTTAACCTGAGGGTTACCATGCGTCAGATGAGGAGAGAGGTTGAGAATGAGAGTCCTTCATGATAACATTAGCCAGTGCAGGAATTGAACTCACACTGTTAGCATCATTGATCAACCATCCAGCCAACTGAGCTAACCAAACCCTTACAACTGAGGATCTCATTATTACAAATTAAGAACTCAGAACATAAATATTTGAATTAAAAGGGTTTTAAAATCAGAATATTCAAATTCTTTCGTGGCATCCAAACTATATTCTCTGAAAGTAGCCCACTATTCAGCTACCATTCTTCTTGCCAACCTTTCAACCCAGATCCATTCTCACTACATTGAAGTTGGCTTTCACAGAGTTTACTATTACTCAAGACTGTTCTTTGTCCTTTTCCATCGTGAACCTATATTTTATGATTGAATGATCATTGCCTCCTAAATGTTCTTCCAATGAAATCTGACCTACTTGGCTCACATTATTCCTAAGAACCATGTCAAGCACTGCTTCCTTTTCATTGGATTTGAAATGTAGTGCAGTAAGAATCTAGGAACTCTTGCCCCATGCCCTCTGCACTAGCACAATCCCAATCTACTTTCAGGTAATTACAATTCCCCCATCATAACTACTCTATATTTCTTTCCCCAACTGTGATTTTCTTGTAAATTACTCTGCATCATTTCCATTGTGTCTCAGCTATAGATTACAACCAATATGTGATTAAACCCTTCTTTTGTTCTTTAGTGCTATCCAAGTAGATTCTGTCCTTGATCAGTCCAGAATTGTGAAACTTGAAAGGGTTTAGAAATGATTTGCAAGGATGTTGCCAGGGTTGGGGGGGTTTAAGAGATAGGAAGAGGCTGAGTAGGCTGAGGCTGTTTTGTCTGGAGTATTGGAGGCTGAGGGGTGACTTTATAGAGGTTTATAAAATCATGAGGGGCATGGGTAAGGTAAATAAACAAGGTCTTTTGCCTGAAGTAGAGGGCATAGGTTTAGTATAAGATGGGAAAAATTTAGAAGGGACCTAAGGAGCACGTTTTTCATGCAGAGGGTGGTGCATGAATGGAATGAGCTGTCAGAGGAAATAGTGCCGGCTACTACAACATTTAAAAGATCTACCAGGATGGGTATATGAATAGGAAAGTTTTAGAGGGATACTGGCCAAATGCTGGCAAATGGGACCAGATTAATTTAAGACATCTGGACGGCATGGACATGTTGGACCAAAGGATCTGTTGTACATCTCTATGATAATGTCTCTCTCTGACACATCATAGGGGTCTACAGCATAGAAGAAAGTTCTGCAGCCCATAAAGTCAAAAACAACCACCTACCTTTTCTTATCCCATTTTCCAGGACTTGACCCATGGCTTTGTATATCTTGGCATATAATACTTATTAAGTGTTATGAGCATTTCTGCCTCTACCACCTTTACAGCCAGTTAATTCCAGATTCCACTACACTCTGGGTGAAAAATAAATTCATCATATCCACTCTGAGCCTTATGCTCCTTAAATCAATGCCTTCTGGTGATTGTTCCCTCACTAGGGGAAAAGTTTTCTGCCTATCCCATCATTGTTGCCATAATTTAATTCACCATAATCACATGCCCAGCTCAGACTCCTCTACTCCAAGGCAAACAACCCCAGTCTATCCTGTCTCTCTTCATAACTGAAACTCTCCAGCCCAGGCAACATTCCCGTAAATATTCTCTGCACTGTTGTCACATCCTTCACTTAATATAGATTCCAAAACTGCAAGCCAATACTCTTGGATTGTTAGGCTGTGGCCTAACCAATGTTTTATACAGTTTCAGCAGCACCTCCCTGTCCTTAAAGTCTGTGCCTCAACTAATAAAGGCAAGTATACCATATGCCTTCAGAACCATTTTATCCACCTATCTTGATACCTTAAAGGACAAATGTAAATGTACACCAAGGTCCCTCTGATCCTCAGTGCTTCTAAGGGTCCTACATTCTTCATGTATTCACTTGCCTTGTTTGTCTTGCCAAACACTTATCGTGATTGAATGTTTTTCTTATCAACACTTCTACTCGTCCACCTTTTCTTCCTTTCCTATCTTTTCTGAACACCTTGTACCAAGGACTATTTCATACCCAATATCATCCTTCTTTGGGCTGGGTGTCTGTTACAGCCACAAAATCATATTTTATTGTCATTGTTCTCTAGGGGAACATGTTCTTCCTGTCTGCTCTGTCCAGATGCCTCATAATTTTTAAAACCTTGATCACATTTCTCAACCGACTCTTCGCCAAGGAGAACAATCCCAACTTCTCCAATCTCTCTGTGGAACTATTGTTCCTAAAATCATTCGCCTGAATGTTACTGCATCCTGTCAGGAGGGCAAGGGGCAAGAGAAAGGAAGAGGAGGAGGGATCAGGCCTAGGGAGAACAATAATGGGTACCCCTCCTGACTCCAGGCCCTTTAAAAATCTCTCTACAATCTGACAGATTCTGTTCAGCATCTTCGAACATAGAACAGTACAGCATAGTATAGGCCCTTTGGCCCTCAATGTTGTGCTGACCTTTAATCCTACTCTAAGATCAAACTAACGTCCATAATATCCTTCATTTTACTATTATCAATGTGCCTATCCAAGAGTCGCTTAAATATGCCTAATGTATCTGACTCTCCTATTACTGCTGGCAATGCATTTCACACACCCACCACTCTATGTGTAATGTGCTTTGGTTCCTACAGAATACAGAAATGTTTCCAAAGGTAGAACATTCAAACCATCAAATCTGCTCTGCCAATTAATGAGATCATTGCTGATTGCATAATTCTCAACTCCACTTTCCTGCCTTTTCCCCATAACTCTCTCTGACTCTTACCTGCTCTTCCCAGCACCCCCTCTCTGCCCCTAGCATATTCTCATAACCCCCAGCAGCCCTATATCCAAAAAGAAAGGAGACTGTCTTGAGGTGGTGCTTGGGAATGAGGTACGGTCAATAAGTCAAATGTCAGTGAGGGAACATCAAGGGGACAGTGATCATTGTATCATAAGGTTTAAGATGACAATAGTAAAGGGTTTAAAAAACATTTGGGTAAGTGCTTGAATAAGAAATGTTTTCAGGGATATAGGCCAAGCGTAGGCAGATGGGACTAGTTTAGTTTGAGATTATGGTATGCATTGACTGGTTCGACCAAAGGATCTGCTTCTGTGCCTGTGACTTGAGAAATGGACAGCTGAGAGTAAGAATAACTAACTGGGGGAGAGGTGAGTCGAATTGGACAAGAGTGCAGCTGGGCCAGATAGATGGGAGCCAAAGGTTATGGGAATAACAATCAGCATAACAATGAGCTACCTTCAGACAAAATATGATTTGGAGACAAGCAATGTGCATTCCCTCAAAAGGTAAAAGTAGGGAAAACAAATCTAGAGCTCCCTGGTTAAAAGAAAAGATAGAAATTAAGATTAACAAGAAGAAGTGTGCATATGGCAGTGTCGGTTGAAAAATTAAATCAAAACCCAAGCTGAATGCAAAATGTTCAGAATTGAGTTGAGAAAGCAAATATGAGATGCAGAGGACGATGAAAAATGATTGACAATTAAGATAAGGGAAATCCCTATCTCTCCTATAGGCACACCAATTTGGGGAAGGCAACAGTCTAGTGGTATTATGACTGGACTATTACTCCTAAGACTCAGATAGTGTCTGGAGGGCCAAGTTTGAATCCTGTCAGGTCAGATGGTGGAACGTGGATTCAGTAAGAATCTGGAATTAAGAGTCTAATAATGATGACTCTGAATCCATTGCAGTTTTCAGAAAAACCTATCTGGTTTACAAAATTTCTGGCTGTAAGAGCTGCTCCTTTTTTTTTGAGGTATTTTAGGTGCTGGAGGTGATTTCCTCAAATTCCAGGAGCAGCAATTACTATTTTATATGCTGTTGCATTGTTTAGGAACTTTGGGAAAAAAAAAAGTCAAAACAACAGCAGTTTTAAAAAGGAGAAGAACAGACACAGGAAGCACATGTTGAGGACAGTGCAAGAGAGAGAGAGAGAACCTGCACAGTTACTGCCTTTGCTGTTTTTGAATTCATGTGTCGCTGGACATCGGAGTGCATCTGGGAAAATTAACAATCAGTGAATTTCACAATTAATCTTGGAGGAACTGGTTTGGGTGAAGTTCACAACACAGAATTAGATAAGTTAATTGTTGTTTTAAGTTTGTCCAAGAGAAGGGCTGTATTAGTGAGTACAGTGGGTTCTTTCTTGATTATATGTTTTTGGAGATAAGTCTCTTGATTAAACTTAAAATGTAAGCCACAGCTATTAACTTAACCTGGTGCAGTGTTTTGTAGAGGAATAAGACGTTATTTTCTGGGTCTATAGATTGTGAAGGAGCAAAAATGGCATTTTCAGTGATATGTACTTTTTGTCAGATGTGGGAGTTGAAAGAGAGTTTAAGGGTTACTGCGGATTATATTTGCCATAAATGCTGTTAGATGCGAATCTTATCAGATCGAGTGGATTGGTTGGAGAGACAGATAGAAGTGATGAGGAATTTGCAACAGCAACAGTATGTGATTGGTGGCAGTTATAGGAAGGGGGGAAAGTCTCAGATACAGTCACATAGATGGGTTAACTCCAGTAAGGGTAAGAGAGGTAGGCACCTAAGGCAGGAGTCTTTTGTGGATATACCCATTTCAAACAGGTATGCTGTTTTGGAAAATGTAGGAGGTAATGGATTCTCAGGGGAACGTGGCACGAACAGCCAAGTTTCTGGTATTGAAACTGGCTCTAATGCAATGACGGGTACGTCGGCTTCCAAGAGATCAATTGTGTTAGGGGATTTTGTAGTCCGAGGTACAGACAGACGTTTCTGTGGCCAGCAGAGAAAAAGCAGAATGTTGTGTTGTTTCCATGGTGCCAGGATCAAAGATGTCTCACAGGGGAGAGGGGCCAGCAGGAGGTCATTGTCCACATTGGAACCAACAACACAGGAAGGGAAAAGGTTGAGATTCTGAAGGGAGATTACAGAGAGTTAGGCAGAAATTTAAAAAGGGGGTCCTCAAGGGTAGTAATATTTGGATTACTCCCAGTGCTAGGAGCTAGTGAGGGCAGGAATAGGAGGATAGAGCAGATGAATGCATGGCTGAGGAGCTGGTGTGTGGGAGAAGGATTCACATTTTTGGATCATTGGAATCTCTTTTGGGGTAGAAGTGACCTGTATAAGAAGGACGGATTGCACCTAAATTGGAAGGGGACTAATATACTGACAGGGAAATTTGTTAGAACTGCTTGGGAGGATTTAAACTAGTAAGGGGGGGGCAGTGTGAGGGGTAGGGGTTGGGGGTGGGGGGTGTGACCCAGACAGATAGTTAGGAAAGAAATCAACCTGAAACTGGTACAGTTCAGAACAGAAGTGAGTCAAACAGTCAGGGCAGGCGGCGACAAGGTAGGACTAATAAATTTATTTCAATGCAAGGGGCCTAACAGGGAAGATGAACTCAGGGCATGGTTAGGAACATGGGACTGGGATATCATAGCAATTACAGAAACATGGCTCAGGGATGGGCAGGACTGGCAGCTTAATGTTCCAGGATACAATGCTACAGGAAGGATAGAAAGGGAGGCAAGAGAGGAGGGGAAGTGGCATTTTTGATAAGGGATAGCATTACAGCTATGCGCAGGGAGGATATTCCCAGAAATACATCCAGGGAAGTTATCTGGGTGGAACTGAGAAATAAGAAAGAGATGATCACCTTATTGGGATTGTATTATAGACCCCCTAATAGTCAGAGGGAAATTGAGAAACAAACTTGTAAGGAGATCTCAGTTATCTGTAAGAATAATAGGGTAGTTATGGAAGGGGATTTTAACTTTCCAAACATCGACTGGGACTGCCATAGTGTTAAGGATTTTGATGGATAGGAATTTAAGTGTGTGCAAGACAGTTTTCTGATTCAGGAAGTGCATGTACCCACTAGAGAAGGTTCAAAACTTGACCTACTCTTGGGAAATAAGGCAGGGCAGGTGACTGAGGTGTCAGTGGGGGAGCACTTTGGGGCCAGCGACCATATTTCTGTTCATTTTAAGATAGTGATGGAAAAGGATAGACCAGATCTAAAAGTTGAAATTCTAAATTGGAGAAAGGCCAATTTTGACGGTATTAGGCAAAAACTTTCAAAAGCTGATTGGAGGCAGATGTTCACAGGTAAAAGGACGGCTGGAAAATGGGAAGCCTTCAGAAATGAGATAACAAGAATCCAGAGAAAGCATATTCCTGTCAGGGTGAAAGGGAAGGCTGATAGGTATAGGGAATGCTGGATGACTAAAGAAATTGAGCGTTTGGTTAAGAAAAAGAAGGAAGCATATGTCAGGTACAGACAGGATAGATCGAGTGAATCCTTAGAAGAGTATAAAGAAAGTAGGAGTATACTTAAAAGGGAAATCAGGAGGGCAAAACAGGGACATGAGGTAGCTTTGGCAAATAGAATTAAAAATTCAAAGGGTTTTTACAAATATATTAAGGACAAAGGGATAACTAGAGAGAGAATAGGGCCCCTCAAAGATCAGCAAGGCGGCCTTTGTGTGGAGCCACAGAAAATGGTGGAGATAATAAATGAATATTTTGCATCAGCATTTACTGTGGAAAAGGATATGGAAGATATACATTGTCAGGAAATAGATGGTGACATCTTGCAAAATGTCCAAATTACAGAGGAGGAAGTGCTGGATGTCTTGAAAAGGGTAAAGGTGGATAAATCCCCAGGACCTGATCAGGTGTACCCAAGAACTCTGTGGGAAGCTAGAGAAGTGATTGCTGGGCCTCTTGCTAAGATATTTGTATCACTGATAGTCACAGGTGAGTGCTGGAAGGCTGGAGGTTGGCAAACGTGGTGCCACTGTTTAAGAGGGCAGTAAAGATGAGCCTGACTTCGGTGGTGGGCAAGTTGTTGGAGGGAAACCTGAGGGACAGGATGTACATGTATTTGGAAAGGCAAGGACTGATTAGGGATAGTCAACATGGCTTTGTGTGTGGGAAATCATGTCTCACAAACATGATTGAGTTTTTTGAAGAAGTAACAAAGAACATTGATGAGGGCAGAGCAGTAGATGTGATCTATATGGACTTCAGTAAGGCGTTCGACAAGGTTTCCCATGGGAGACTGATTAGCAAGGTTAGGTCTCATGGAATACAGGGAGAACTAGCCATTTGGATACAGAACTGGCTCAAAGATTGAAGATGGAGGGTGGTGGTGGAGGGTTGTTTTTCAGACTGGAGGCCTGTGACCAGTGGAGTGCCACAAGGATCGGTGCTGGGTCCTCTACTTCTTGTCATTTCCATAAATCATTTGGACGTGAGCATAACAGGTACAGTTAATAAGTTTGCAGATGATTCCAAAATTGGAGGTGTAGTGGACAGCGAAGAGGGTTACCTCAGATTACAACAGGATCTGGACCAGATGGATCAATGGACTGAGAAGTGGCAGATGGAGTTTAATTGAGATAAATGTGAGTACTGCATCTTGGGAAAGCAAATCTTAGCAGGACTTATACATTTAATGGTAAGGTCCTAGGGAGTGTTGCTGAACAAAGAGACCTTGGAGTGCAGGTTCATAGCTCCTTGAAAGTGGAGTCGCAGGTAGATAGGATAGTGAAGAAGGCATTTGGTATGCTTTCCTTTATTGGTCAGAATATTGAGTACAGGAGTTGGGAAGTCATGTTGTGGCTGTACAGGACATTGGTTAAGCCACTGTTGGAATATTGCATGCAATTCTGGTCTCCTTCCTATCGGAAAGATGTTCTGAAACATGAAAGGCTTCAGAAAAGATTTACAAGAATGTTGCCAGGGTTGGATGATTTGAACTTTCGGGAGAGGCTGAACAGGCTGGGGCTATTTTCCCTGGACAGTCAGAGGCTGAGGGGTGACCTTATAGAGGTTTACAAAATTATGAGGGGCATGGATAGGATAAATAGACAAAGTCTTTTCCCTGGGGTCGGGGAGTCCAGAACTAGAGGGCATAGGTTTAGGGTGAGAGGGGAAAGATATAAAAGAGACCTAAGGGGCAACTTTTTCACGCAGTGGGTGGTACATGTATGGAATGAGCTGCCTGAGGAAGTGGTGGAGGCTGGTACAATTGCAACATTTAAGAGGCATTTGGATGGGTATATGAATAGGAAGGGTTTGAAGGGATATGGGCCGGGTGCTGGAAGGTGGGACTAGATTGGGTTGGGATATCTGGTTGGCATGGACAGGTTGGACCAAAGGGTCTGTTTCCATGCTATACATCTCTATGACTCTGACTCTATGTCCTTTAGGGAATGAAACTGCTATCCTTACCTGGTCTGCCTACAGGTGACCTCAGACCCACAGTAAAGTGTTTGATTCTTAGCTGTCTTCTGAGCAGTTAGGGATGGGTAATAAATGCCCACATTCTGAAAATGAATTTAAAAAAGTAAAAGGATTAGGGCCAAATAGGGACCAAAAAGGAGATTTATACATCGAGGCAGGTGGTTTTGGCTAAAACAATACATGAATATTTTACACCTGTCTTTCCCAAAGAAACAGGTTACCCAGGTTATGGTCAAGACAAGGAAACTCAGTCACTAAAAGTGTTCAAAATTGATCAGGAGGTTGCTTGATAAGCTGTTGGTAACTTAGAATTGACAAAACACTGGGACTGAATGAAAGATGGAATTAGAATTGAAATTGATGGGGCATTTACCACAATCTTTCAGTCCTGCCTGGACTTGGCATGTTGGTGTCAGAGGACTGGAGAATTACAAACATTACATCCTTGTTCAAATAAAAATTATGAGGATAAGCTCTATTACAGAGCAGTCAATATAACTTTAGTGGTGGGGAAACTTACCAAAACAATAATTTGGGATAACATCAATCACATAGGCAAATACAATTTCATGAAGGAGAACCAGCATAGATTTCATAAGGGAAAATCATGTTCAGTTTACATGCTGAAGTTCTTTAAAGATGTAACAGTGAGGGTAATGCTGTTAATGTGGTAAACATGGACTTCCAAAGGGCATCTAATGCAGTGTCACACAACAGACTTGTGAGGAATGTTGGAGCTCATGCGATAAAAGAGACAGTACATGGAGGCAAAATTGGCTAAGGAATAGGATATACGTGCGGAACGGTTAATGGATATTTTTCAGACTAGACAATGCTTGTAGTAGAGTTCACTAAAGTACAGAATTGGACCCTTGTTTTCCCTGATTTATATTTATGATCTGGATCTTAGAGTGCACTGGACAATTTTGGTAGCCCACAATCCCATCAACACACTAAAACAGCAGCTAATGAATTTAAAAGACCTTATACAGACAACAAGGAAAATAAACATCATTTACAAAATACTTCGCAAGAACTGTAACAAACATTACATTGAACAAACAGGCAGAAAACTAGCCACCAGGAAACATGAGCATTAACTAGCCACAAAAAGACATGACCCACTATCACTAGTATCTTTTCATACAGATGAGAAAGGACACCACTTTGACTGAGGTAAAAACAATAACTGCAGATGCTGAAAACCAAATACTGGATTAGTGGTGCTGGAAGAGCACAGCAGTTCAGGCAGCATCCAAGGAGCAGCGAAATCGACGTTTCGGGCCAAAGCCCTTCATCAGGAATAAAGGCAGTGAGCCTGAAGCATGGAAAGATAAGCTAGAGGAGGGTGGGGGTGGGGAGAGAGTAGCATAGAGTACAATGGGTGAGTGGGGGAGGAGATGAAGGTGATAGGTCAAGGAAGAGAGGGTGGAGTGGATAGGTGGAAAAGGAGATAGGCAGGTCGGACAAGTCCGGACAAGTCAAGGAGACAGTGCTGAGCTGGAAGTTTGAAACTAGGATGAGGTGGGGGAAGGGGAAATGAGGAAGACAACGCATCCGTCCTAGGACAAGCCAAAAAGAGGTACACACGAGAATTCCTAGAAGCATGGCATTCTAACCTGAACTCTATCAACAAATGTATCGATTTGGACTATAGCTACCACCTCCTGAGAAAAAGAACAGGAAATTACATCAACAATATAGGAAATGGCATCACCAACCCAAGGAAATCTAAACACATAAATAGAAGGCAGAACATAACACCAGCGCTTCACCAGAGGCTCACTGATTATGTTACTTGGTATGGTGATAAAACATCTGAAAATAAACCTTCCAGCTCAGCGAGCAAACCTACATCCAGCAGAGCCTGAGTTTGGTAGGGCAATGGGAATCACATGGCTATAATGTTTCCTGAGCTGGAGATGTTGAGGTTTTATTGGTGTTTGCTGTGAAAGATGTCTCTCTGCATTACCCCACAAACAACAAACTGGCACATCACCAGTTCATGGTACTCCTAATCTGCTGTGGACAGTGCCCTGCTCATTACCCCTTGTAGGCACGCTCCCTCCTCATTCACCAATGTGGGCATTGCCCCTTTCTTATTCCCCTATGTGACCACTCTCCATCTTCACTGTATAATGTGGGTACTGTCCCTCCTTATTCTCTAATATGGGCACATCCTTTCTTCACTGTATAATGTGGACATTGTCCTTCCTCAGTCTCCAATGTGGGCACGCCCCCTTTTCATTGTATATTGTGGTCATTTTCTCTCCTCTTCCTAATTGTCAGCACTGCCCCCTCTTCACTGCATGATTTGGATATTTCCCATCTTCATTATACAATAGGAGCACTGACCCCTCCTCACTGTAAAATGTGGGTGTTGCCCCTCCCCCTTGCCTTGCAGACATGGTGTCAATCAAATAATTGCCCAAACTGTCCATTCTAACCTTACCAGTTGCAGATCCAGAGCCTTCATAACTTGGACATGAGGAAGGAAGCTTGCAGAAGATCTGTTTTACCCTTTCATTAATGGAGTGGTTTCTGAGAAGGCCAATGTTTATTGCCCATCCTTAATTGATTTGGGAGCGGTTGTGGTGAGCTGCCTTCTTGAACCACTGCAGTCCATGTAGTTTAGGTATACCCACAATGACATAAGGAAGGAGTTCCAAGATTCAGTGACGTTATTGAACATCAAAGTCAATTCTGTACTGTTAGCAATGGTCGCTGTTCAGTACTAACGCCAATTCAGGGACCAGCCAACCTCTGAGCTATGGCCTCAGCAGCCACTCGCCGCCCGGGCCAGGGCATTCGGAACACAGTCAGGGTGACTGTGAAGAAGGTGGAGGAGCACACACCGGTGGATCGGACGGTGTTTGTGAAGAAATTTCTGCTGGAGTGTTGCGGGCTTGCAGCTGTGGACGTGTACTGCCTGCAGGATTTCCCTGGGGCAGGCTACTTCAATGTGACCTTCAGAAGCGTGAAGCAGTGTGAACAGCTCCTGAAGGCCTTCAAGGAGAAGGAAGGGGAGCCGCTGTTTTCCATCTTGTCAGCGACCCCATTGTGTGTGCTTCCTGCACAGAGGAATCGGTTTGTTACAATCCATATGTACAACCCCTATGTTCCAGCGGCTGATGTCCTGACCTTCCTGGGAAGGTACGTCCAAGTTGAGGGAGAAGCCACTGATGTGATCGACCCCTTTGGGATCTGGACCAGTAAGCGGCAGGTCAGGGTAACTCTGAGGGCCGATGATAGTGGGAACATCCTCGACCCACTCTCGAGCTTCGCAATCGGAGGGAGCAAAGGCTACCTGACATATGCAGGGCAGCCGAAAGTGTGCCGAACCTGCGGGAAGTCGGGACACGTGGCGGCAGATTGCAAAGTGACCATCTGCAGGAACTGCAAACAGGAGGGTCACTTGACTAAGGACTGTCAGGAAGAAAAAAGCTGCAATCTGTGCGGAGAGGCGGGCCATATGTATAAGACCTGCCCAAGACGAGGAGCCACCATCTACGCACAGATGGCCGGAGGTGGCAACACGAGCCGCGGACCGACTAAGTCCGGCAAGGTACCGCAAATCAGCACAGGAACGGTGTCTGGAGGCACCCAGAAGGAAGGGCAGGCTGTAGCGGAGCAGGCGGCAGACAGCGGGCAGATGCAGCAGCCGACCCAAGCTCCTGGAAGACAGATGGAGGAAATGGAAGAGGAGGGATCAAAGGAGGCAGAGCAGTGGATTATTGTCAAAAACAGGAAGAGGAAACCTCTCGAGGGCCCCAAAGCCACCAAGCGAAGGGGGAAGAGACGCCTACAAGATGAGGATACAGGCAGCTCCTCCGATGGTGAGGACGGGCGCAAGAAGGGTTGCCACCGGAGGAAGAGGCAGAGCGCCGTGGGGAGAAAGGAGGGCAGCACCGCCCAAGAAGGAAAAGTCAATCCCTCTGAGGGGATGGGTGAAGGCCTCCCCCTACCCGGTGAGAACCAAGGGGTACCCACCGGCCCACAGCTCCAGGGAACTGGGAGCAGCGGCCCTGTGACAACCCTGCTGTCAGATGGAGAACGGGGCGATGCGGACCCTGGATCCGACACGATGACACCAGAGCGGGGAAATGACTCCAGTGAGGAGCTGGACAACTACCTCAGCCCTGGGAATGTCCAGCAGTTTGCCGTCACCACGGGGATGCACGCAGCTACCCCACAGGAGCAAGACCAGAAGAAAATGGACACTGGTAACCCCGTAAACTGGTAAAATGGGGTTTAAAATTGCCAGCATAAATGTGCGTAGCATTAAATCGGCTATGCGATGTGGCTCAACGCTGGCCTTCCTGGCCAACGTCAAAGCCGATGTCCTGTTTCTGCAGGAGTGTGGGATACCGCACCTCAGCAGTTACAGGAGATGGTCGAGCTTGTGGGCCCATGGGCCATCAGTGTGGTCGGGGGGCAATGATAGCCTCGCCTCCGGCCTGGGTATCCTGTTGCGGGGAGGCAACTTCACCATCTCCGAGGTTAAGGAGGTGGTGGGCGAGCGCCTCCTCGTCGCGGACGTTAAATACAGAAACGCTCCCGTGAGACTAATCAATGTGTACGCCCCTGCGGGTAAGAGTGAACGGTTGGCCGTCCTGCGACAGCTTCCACTGCTGCTGGCTACGTCCAGGCCGGTCATTCTGGCCGGAGACTTCAACTGCACCATTGATGCAGATGGACGATCCGGCGGGGGGGACAGTAAACCGGACGCTACGTCCAGAGCCCTGATGGAAACGGTCAAAGACGCCAAGCTGCACGACGTCTTCAGCACCCCTGCAGATGGAGCGCAGCGTAGATACACCTGGTCACGGGCAGACGGGTCTATCCGTTCAAGGATAGATTACCTGTTTGTGTCCCGAACGCTCTCGGTCAGATCCACCGACGTCAAGCCAGTGTTCTTCTCTGACCACTGCCTCCTGCTGGCCGACTGTCACCTACAGGACGAACAGCGGGCGGGCAAGGGAACGTGGAAACTGAACACTAAGCTGTTGACCCCGGGAAACATCGAAGAGCTCAAGAGGGATTACGCAGGTTGGAGAACCGTGAAACCCCTCTTTGAGTCTCCAGCAGACTGGTGGGAAACGGTGAAAGGGAACATCAGGAGGTTCTTTATCCTCAAAGGTGTCCAGGAGGCAAGAGAGAGGCGTGGAAAACTGTTCCAGCTCCAGGAAAGTATGCAGAACCTGCTCCTGCTGCAGACGATGGGGGTCGATGTCACGGAGGACCTCAAGGAGGTGAAGGGCCAGCAAGCCTCGCTCTTTGCCTCGGAGGCCTCCAGGATAATCTTCCTGTCCAGGGTCCGCTCGGTGGAGCAGGACGAGATGTGCTCACGTTTCTTCTTCCAGAAGGTGCACAAAGAGAGCTCCGTGCTCAGCAGCCTGAAGAAAGAAGATGGCTCGGTAACGTCATCTCAGTCTGACGTCATGAGGATCAGCAAATCCTTCTACGCCAGCCTGTATGATTCGAAGCCAACTGACAGCGCAGCCTCCCAGTCGTTCCTGTCCTCTATCACGGAGGTCCAAGATGACGGAACACGAGAGAGGCTGGACCAGCCGCTATCTCTGGATGAGCTGACCAAGGCCCTCGAGTCCTTCAAAAAGAATAAAACTCCCGGAAGCGACGGCTTACTGGTCGAGATTTATTCCGCTCTTTGGGACTTGATCGGCCAGGACCTGCTGGAGGTGTATGTCAGTATGCTTCGGGCAGGTACCATGAGTGAATCCATGAGGAAAGGCATCATCACCCTCATCTACAAGCGGAAGGGGGAGCGGGAGGAAATTAGAAATTGGAGACCGATCTCACTGTTAAATACAGACTACAAAATCTTGTCAAAGGTCATCGCCAACCGGGTCAGGTCTGCTCTGGGATCGGTGATCCACCCGGACCAAACCTGTGCTGTACCAGGCAGGAAGATCTCTGAGAGTCTTGCACTCCTCAGGGATACGATCGCCTATGTGCAGGACAGGGGGGTGGACACCTGCCTCATCAGCCTGGACCAGGAGAAAGCCTTTGACGGATATCGCATACATATATGAGGGATGTCCTCTCCAAAATGGGCTTTGGGGAGGGAATCTGCAATTGGATCAGACTGCTCTACACCAACATTGTCAGTGCAGTCTCAATCAATGGGTGGGAATCAGATAGCTTCCCTGTAAGATCTGGAGTCAGGTAGGGATGCCCCCTCTCACCCGCCTTGTTTGTGTGTTGCATAGAGCTATTTGCCAAATCCATCAGGAAGGATGCGAGCCTGAGAGGGGTGACTATTCCTGGCAGCGGGGGCCTGCAGGTTAAAGCCTCCCTGTACATGGATGACGTCGCTGTCTTCTGCTCGGATCCGCTGTCCGTGCACAGACTCATGTGCATCTGTGACCAGTTCGAGCGGGCCTCGGGGGCCAAGGTAAACCGAGGCAAGAGCGAGGCCATGCTCTTCAGGAACTGGGCCAACCAATCCTCTATCCCCTTCACCGTCAGGACTGACCACCTGAAGGTGCTAGGTATTTGGTTCAGGGGGGCTGGGACGTGCGCCAAGACCTGGGAGGAACGGATCAGGAAGATGAGACAGAAACTAGGCAGATGGGGGCAACGGTCGCTCTCCATCGCGGGAAAAAACCTGGTCATCAGGTGTGAGGTACTCTCAGTATTGCTATATGTGGCACAGGTCTGGCATATCCCCAGGACCTGTGCCGCCGCAGTCACCCGGGCCATCTTCCACTTCATGTGGAGATCAAAGATGGACCGGGTCCGTAGAGACACAATGTACAAAGACCGGCGCAATGGCGGAAAAAGCATGCCCAATGCCACCCTCACCCTGATGGCCACCTTTGTGTGTGGCTGCATCGAGCTGTGCGTGGATCCCCGGTACGCAAACACCAAGTGTCACTACGTACTGAGGTTCTACCTGTCCCTGGTGTTGCGAAGGATGGAACTGGCCTCGCTGACACGGAACGCTCTGAGTAGTTGGACCGTTCCGTATCACCTGTCCTTCGTGGAGAAGTTTATGAAGAAAAACACCTTTGACCACAAGTCCATCAGGAAGGGGTCAGCACATAGTGTCCTTGAGACCCTTCGGGAAAAGGAGAGGGCGGATCCTGTCGAGCGGTTCCCTGAGCAGACTGTCAAAGACATTGGGCAGAATGCCTCATCGCCAGAACTTTCCAATAAACACCAAGACATGGCTTGGCTGGTGGTGAGAAGGGCTCTGCCTGTGAGATCCTTTATACACGCCTGGACTCTCTGCCGCACCGCACGCTGCCCTTGAAGCGGCTGCGGGGGGGGACGAGACTGTCACACACCTCCTTCTGGAATGTGCCTATGCAGAGGAAGTCTGGAGAGGACTGCAGTGGTGCTTGTCGAGGTTCGTCCCGAGCAGCGCCGTGACACGGGACTCCGTGCTCTACAGCCTGTTCCCCGGGACTCACACCGAGACGAACATCAACTGTGTCTGGAGGATCATCAACTTGGTAAAGGACACTCTCTGGGCGGTCTGAAACCTGTTGATCTTCCAGCTGAAGGAGTTGACCCCGACTGAGTGTTGCAGACTGGCACATTCCAAGGTCCAGGACTACGTGTTGAGGGACGCGCTGAAGCTTGGGGCAGCTGCCACCAAGGCGCGGTGGGGAAAGACCACCGTGTAACATCTGCCTGCCTAAAGAAGAACAGGGGGCCCATGCGGACGTTTTTTGGGCTCTGCTGATGCCTCAGCCAAATATATGTGCATAAGATTGAGAAATGCACAGACCTGTATATAGCAATGATAAGTTCTGATCTGTGTTTGTAAATGTTGACACATGTATGGCATGACCAAATGTACAGACCATCAAATCAGTTTATGAATAAAGTATATTTTTGAAATAAAAAAAAACTTTCGTGGCTCAAATTTTAATTGCCATTTAACAGTGCAAACTTGTATGTTGTCCAGGTTGCTGCATTCAGATATGGCTTGCTTTAAGACCTGAGGAGTCATTAATGGTGTTGAACATTGTGCAATCATCAGTGAACATAATAAGTCTGACCATATAATTGAGGGAGGGTCATTGATAAAGCAGCTGAAAATGGTTGGACCTATGACACTACTCTGAGGAACTACACTACACTGTAGAGGTGTCCTGGAGCTGAGATGCCTGATGTCCAACAACTACAACCATCTTCCTATGTGCCAGGTATGACACTAGCCAGTGGAGAACTTCCTCCCCGATTCCCATTGACTCGTTTTGTAAGGGCTCCTCAATACCACGCTCAGTCAAGTGTAGACTTGATGTCAAAGGCTATCACTCTCATCTGACAAAAAAGTTCATCTCTTTTCTCTGTATTGGACAAAAATAATAAGGTCAGGAGCTGAGTGGCTCTGTCAGAGCCTAAACTGAGATTCAGTGAGCAGGTTATGGCTGTGTAACTGGCACATGATAACATTATTCACAATCCTTTCCAACATCAAGATTGGTCTGATGGGGGCATTTATTGACTGGATTGGATTTGTCCTGCTTTTTGTAAACCAATGAGTAATTTTCCATATCACCAGGTAGATGTCTGTGTTGTAGCTGTGCTGAGATGTCTTGGCAAGGGACAGGTTGACAGTTTAGTGAAGAGCTTAAAAATGTGTTGCTGGAAAAGCGCAGTAGGTCAGGCAGCATCAAAGGAACAGGAGAATCGACATTTCGGGCATAAGCCCTTCTGAAGATGCCTGATGCTGACTGACCTGCTGCGCTTTTCCAGCAACACATTTTTAAGCTCTGATCTCCAGCATCTGCAGTCCTCACTTTCTCCTAGTTTAGTGAAGAGGGATGGGAGGAAAGTATACCCGATGGAGTCTTCAAGATATTAAAAGTCAGGGTAGAGAAAGATAACTTATTTTCACTGGTTGGGGATTCTAGACATAGGCAGTGTACTCTGAGAATTAGAGCCAGACTGTCCAAGAGAGAGGGAGGTAGATGTTTGGAACTCTCTTCCACAAACAGTAGTGGATGCTGGATCAGTTGTTAATTTTAAATCTAACTTTTATAAATGTTTGTTATGCAAAGGTATTAAGGGATATGGACCAAAGGGATATGTGGAGTTTGGCCACAGATCAGCCATGATCTCAAAGAATGTGAAACAGGCTTGAGGGGCTGGATGGTCTATTTTTGTTCCTGCATTCCTATGAAAACTGGCATTGAACTTAAAAGGCAACTGTTCCCTTGTTGTATAATATGATGCACTGGTCTTCTCTCCAGGTTAGGGCATGAGTTTTAAGGTTAGAAGGGAAAGATTTTAAAGGGACCTGAGAGGCAATGCTTTCACACAGAGGGTGATGCGTGTATGGAATGAGTTGCCAGAGGACATGTTAGGGGCTAGTACAATTACCACATTTGAAAAACATTTGACAGGTATACGGATAGGAAAGATTGAGAGAAATATGGGCCAAATGCTGGAAAATGGGACAACTTAAGTTTTGGCAACCTGGTTGGAATGGATGAGTTGGGCTGACAAGCCTGTTTTCTTGCTGTATATCTCAATTCCTCTATGAGGTGGCAGATGGAACTCATTGTGGAGAAGTATGAGATGATCTATCTTGGTCGAAAGAACAGAGAAACCATATAAATTGCAGGGTCTTACTCTAAAGGGTATGTAAGAGCAGAGAGACCTGAGTGTGTATGTGCATACATCATCAGGACAGAGTGGTTAATACATCTTTCATAGAATCCTTACAGTGTGGAAGCAGGCCTTCGGCCCATCGAATCCACATTGACCCTTTAAAGAGCACTCCACCATAACCCTGCATGCCCAATCCTCCTAACCTGCACATTGTTATGAAGTTGAAGGTGTGTACTGTACCTTTAAGAGAGAGTAAATGCTTTTCTGAACTGAGAGCATACAATCACCTGTGATATGACAAGATGGCAGTCTCAGAGTGTACGGGAAAATTGAAAATATGCAATGTTTGGCTGTGAAATGGATTTGGTGGTTTTGACAATTCAAGTTTAACCAATCAGTTTAAATTATGCCTCAGGATACTAAAACCCAATTGAGTTTGAATCTATTGTTTTGCCAATATTGAACCAATGTGGCGATCCCATGTTGGTGATATAAAACTGCAAGCATTTTGAAAATTGGAGACAAAGCAAATGCCATTGAGAGAGACCCAAGAAATTAGAAAACACTCTATCAAATGTACCTTTTCATTTGAAACAGGTTCACAGTAAAAAGAAAGAAGACAACCCAGGGAGATCTTTAGCTGGAAGAAAGATACTGAAGACAACAGCTGTTAGGTAATTTTGAAATAAAGTTGATGTAATTTTAGTAAGTGTGTTATTGGCACAGCATTTTGTTATATAGTTGGAGGCAGGTAATAGGCAGTTAAGAGAAAGGGGGGCTTAGAGTTGTGAATAGTTGTTTAATATTCACTTATGGAGTTAAAGAATAAATTGATGTTATTTTCTTTAAATAGTGGAATTTGGGAGTTCTCTGTCACTCATATTTTAACAGATTACAAGGCGAGGTGAGCCTTTTTAGGTGTTTGGTTTAATTAACAGAAAGGTTCACCGCTGTGTCATAACAACATCTTTGGACTGTCGGAAGAAACCAAAGACCCTGGGGAAACCCACGGGGAGAATGTGCAATCTCCAAACAGACAGTTGCCCAAAGGTGAAATCAAACTTAGGTCCCTGGCACTGTGAGACAGCAGTGCTAACCAGTGTGCCACCCCTTTTCTGTATCCTGTTTTAGTATCCTATGTGTTATTAACAGGGACATTAAGCACAAGAGCAGAGATGTGCTGCTGAACCTGAAAAGATACCAGTTAAGTCTTAGCTGGGTTACTGCATATAGTTAAGGGTGCCAGGATGTGAACTCATTGAAGAGAATGCACAAGAGGTTTATGACAATGGTTCCAGGGATGAGACACTTCAGTTATGAGGATATATTGGAGAAATATGGATTATTCTACCTGGAGAGAAGAAAGCTGAGAGAAGACTCGATTAACTTTTCAAAATAATGAGAGGATATAGTTAATTGGAAAAAACTGCTTCCAGTCGTAAAATGATCAAAAAAGAGAGGGCACAGATTTAAAGTGATTTGCAAAAGAATCATTGCATGATTTTCATACAATGATTAGCTTTGGTCGAGTATGCACTGACTTGTGGTGAAGGCAGGCTCATTTGAGACAAAAAAAAGAAGGAAATACTGACAGAGTATGGCAGAAGAATGGCCTCCTTCCACACTAACAGCTCTGTGACACTTTGAGGAGGTGGTGTGTTTATTGATGGCTGTGTGTCTCTGTCATTGCTGTGGGTCTGGACTTAAGTAACCATCTGACACAATTAAAAAGACATTTGTGAACCATAAACATTTTCAGAACAATCCAGAATGCTTACATGAACACTATTAGACTAGTTCTTTTTTCTAGATTTTATTAAATTCAAATGTCATCATCTGCCATAGTGGGATTTGAAATCATGTCTCCAGAACATTTCCTTGGAGTTCTGGATTACAAGCCCAGTGACATTACCACCAGTTTCCCCAAGGGAGGAATGGACCAGAATATCCAGGAGAGATGAAAGAACCAGGACCTCCTCGGGAGATGAACTTGACATCATGATTACTTAGGCTCGGAAACTGGAGGTGAGAACAGATTCTTTATGGGTAACCCATGGACAGGTCAGATATCAACACTGTGGCCATCTTCTCATGCAGTTAACCCTATTTCATTCCCAAAGACATCAGATTTCTTCTCAAGACATAAAGGCACACTACAATCACTTGGTCAATTTTGTCTCTCCCTCCCCGCTATGACACTCTCTATCCTGACAATTTTTCCTGTTATCTCCCTTTTGCAACTCTCCTTCCTGTCATGTGCTGATCCCTTCATTGCACATCATCACTGCCATGGATATTGTGAGTCTTCTTCTTCTGATCTGCTATCAAACACACTCAAGGATGCACATCCCATACTAATGTTGTCAATTTGAAAGCCTCTGAGGATGAAGAATGCTATTACCACATTTGAAATCTCTGGCAAATATTTACCATGGGAGCAGCTGCAATAAGTGAGGTTTTATTCAGATGGGACAATGGCAAGTTTAAATCTCCCCCTGACCTACTGCTCAAAGTCACCTCCATCTCACCAGTCAGTTTCCGAAGCTTCAGAAAACTTGTGTTGCTTTAGAAATATTTGGATTGACTGTGAGAAACATCAATCAGGGAGCCCACCCACTCTGGCCATTCTCTCTTCTTCCTCTTCCAGAGCTGTGTTGTGGAGGAGCCGGCGTTGGACTAGAATGGATAAAGTTAAAAATCACACAACACCAGATTATAGTCCAACAGGTTTATTTGAAAGTACAAGCTTTCAGTGTGCTGCTCCTTAGTCAAGTAAGGAGATGGTGAGTGAAGGAGCAGCTTTTATACAAAATTATATCCCATAATTTTGTCATCTCCATAAGGTATTAGAAAGGATTCTGAGGGATAGGATTTATGACCATCTGGAAGAGCGTGGCTTAATTAATATAGTCAGCATGGCTTTGTGAGGGGCAGGTCATGCCTCACAAATCTTATTGAGTTCTTCGAGGATGTTACTAGACAAGTTGATGAGGGTCGAGTGGTGGATGTGGTGTATGTGGACTTCAGCAAGGCATTTGATAAGGTTCCCCATGGTAGGCTCGTTCAGAAGGTCAGGAGGAATGGGATACAGGGACATTTAGCTGTCTGGATACAAAATTGGCTGGTCGATAGAAGACAGCAAGTGATATTGGAAGGAAAGTATTCTGCCTTGAAGTCAGTGGTGAGTGGTGTTCCACAGGGCTCTGTTCTTGGGCTTCTACTCTTTGTAATTTTTATTAATGACTTGGATGAGGAGATTGAAGGATGGGTTAGCAAGTTTGTAGATGACACAAAGGTTGGAGGTGTCATTGACAGTATGGAGGACTGTTGTAGGCTGCAGCATGACATTGACAGGATGCAGAGATGGGCTGAGAGGTGGCAGATGGAGTTCAACCTGGATAAATGCAAAGTGATGCATTTTGGAAGGTCGAACTTGAAAGTTGAGTACAGGATTAAAGACAGAATTCTTGGCAGTGTGGTGGAACAGCGGGATCTTGGTGTGCAGGTATATAGATCCCTTAAAATTGCCACCCAAGTGGACAGGGTTGTTAAGAAAGCATATCATGTTTTGGCTTTCATTAACAGGAGGAATTGAGTTTAAGAGCCATAAGATCTTGTCGCAGCTCTATAAAACTTTGGTTAGACCGCACTTTGAATACTGTATCCAGTTCTGGTCGCCTATTATAGGAAAGATGTGGATGCTTTGGAGAGGGTTCAGAGGAGGTTTACCAGGATGCTGCCTGAAATGGAGGGCTTATCTTACGAAGAGAGGTTGACTGAGCTCGGACTCTTTTCATTTGAAAAAAGAAGGAAGAGAGGGGACCTAATTGAGGTGTATAAGATAATGACAAGCATAGATAGAGCTGATAGCCGGAGACTTTTTCCCAGGGCAGAAATTGTTAACAAGGGGGGTCATAGTTTTAAGCTGTTTGGCGGAAAGTATAGAGGGGATGTCAGAGGCGGGTTCTTTACGCAGAGAGTTGTGAGAGCATGGAATGCGTTGCCAGCAGCAGTTGTGGAAGCGAGGTCATTGGGGATATTTAAGAGACTGATGGACATGCATATGGTCACAGAAATTTGAAGGTTCGTACATTAGGTTTACCTTACATGAGGATCAATGGTCGGCACAACATTGTGGGCTGAAGGGCCTGTTCTGTGCTGTACTGTTCTATGTTCTAATATCCGCACCAATCTTCAGGCAGTCTGACTATCCTGTGGGCAATTGGGGTGGAAACGTCCCTTATGCTGTGTGAGATGATCCATTTGAGAGAGTTGTTTACTTGGTGCTTTGTGCTGAACTGTTTGACTGGAGCTGTGTGTTGGATATTGAGTGTGTTTATTGGAAACATTTCCCTTCTGATTTCCAGGCTGGGTTTTGTTGATGGTACATTTCTGATTATGAGAAGGTGAGGTATAATTATCTGGGAGGTGCAGCATGTCTGATGATTTTCATTGATTTCCTATTGCTGAGGTGTGTGTGTGTGTGTGTGTGTGTGTGTGTGTGTGTGTGTGTGTGAGAGAGAGAGAGAGAGAAGCTGGATTTTTCCTGTCTTTTCAAACCCCTCCAAGATCTCCAGTACCCTATGAGGAGAAAGTGAGGACTGCAGATGCTGGAGATCAGGGCTGAAAATGTGTTGCTGGAAAAGCGCAGCAGGTCGGGCAGCATCCAAGGAGCAGGAGAATCTATGTTTCGGGCATGAGCCCTTCTTCAGGAATCCTGAAGAAGGGCTCATGCCCGAAACGTCAATTCTCCTGCTCCTTGGATGCTGCCTGACCTGCTGCACTTTTCCAGCAACACATTTTCAGCTCCAGTACCCTATCTTTGTAACCTCCTCACAGAAGAAATCATTTTTATTGTTATGGAACCTTTCAGAAGATCCAAACGCAGTCAATTTGAAGTGTGGTCACTGCAGTAGTGTTGAAAATGTGCAACCAGTGTGAATACAACAAAATTTGACAAACAGCAATTTGAAAATGACCAGACAGGTGGAGGTGATGGAGAGAATAATATTGGTCAAGAGATTGGAATTAACTCTGTTTTCTTTTGAAATAATGAAAATACAAAGAGCTTAGGGAAACAAAAGATATCCCTAAAATGTGGTAGCTCTGACAATGCAGCATTCCCTCATGGTAAGTCTCGGTGCCCATATTCTCCAATGGAACGTGAAGCCACAACTTCTGATTCAAAGCTGAGGATATGGCCTTGATAATCACTTCAATCTGAGATCCTGTTAAGTCACCTTTGCTCCTCTAATTTTAGTCTCTATAGCATCCGTTTTATTTGTTCCACTTTTGGTATCTGTGCCTTCAGCTTTCTGAGCCCTAATCTCTGGAATTCTCTCACTAAATCTCTCCACCACTCTCTTTCTTTAAGATACTTCTTCATATCTACCTCTTTGTTCAAATATTTTCTCATCTTGCTTAATATCTCACGTGGCTCGGTGTCAAATTGTGTCTCACACTGAGCCCGTTTGTGGAGAGAGAGGCTGAGGTGATCTGGGGAATGTTCAGCCATGAATGTTGGAGTGGGTACAGAAGAAATTTACTGGAATTATTCCAGATTAGAGAGGATTACATGGAGAGACTAGTTTGATGATAATCATGGAATGACGGCACTGCTGGACTGTGAGAATGTAATGGAATACAATCGCGCTGTTGCTAATGGCTCACTGCACCTCATGGACACCCAGTTTTGGGAACGGTCCTAAATCTACTTCCCCCATTGGTGGTGAACATGATGAATGACTCCTTCATTTGTTGGGAGAGAAGTGGTAGTTTTCTTTGAATTTGCTTGATCTGAAGTCAGAACTCCTTGGAGTCAATATTGAGGTCTTACCCACCTGCCAATGCGATTGGACATTCACAGGGATGGTGACAGAGGAGTTTGGGATGTTTCCAGATTAATATGATTCAGATTGACTAATCTGTGGAGAAGCTCTCCTCATCACAGACCTTGGTAAGAGAGACTACACAGATTTCACTGGGTTGAGATCACTTTCATTTTATTCTGACACAATGTCAGGATACTCCAGATCTCTCTGATTTTCTTTATTGTTGGACTTTGCAGTGACTGTATATCATTGTTTGCTCAGCCACTTCAGAGGGTAGTTCAGAATCAATCATGATGTGAGCGCAGTGAATTGATGGTCCATTTTGCACTCTGCCTCATGGACTTGGGAAGATGGGGATCCAAGCAGAGGAAACAATGTAGCCACATTGGATAGTAACCAGGAGCAGACAATGTCCTGACTTAAAACAGAGGGTGTGTGAAAGTCAAGTAAGGAAAACAAAAGACTCCCTACACAGGGGAATAGCAGACTGGCACTCACTGCGGAACAGTCTCTAACTGAAGAGTCAGTCCCTTCAGCAAAAGAGGAGAGGGAGTTGGAGAAAATCATATTTCCTTTTCCTGTTTTAGAGAAGGATTACAGCATTCTACATTGGAAAATACAAAGAGGACTCCACAGGCTCAAAATGTTGTCCTAACATGCAAGATCTATCTGTTGAACTGCTGAGTGAAAGTGAAACTATTCAAGTGAATTGTGCAAGCAACACTTCACACAGTCATTAAACATCATGAAACGCCTACATACGTTCACTGGGGAGAAGCCTTTCAAGTGTAATGTTTACAACAAATCATTGTCAGATGCATGGCATTTCCTTGCATTCATATGTGAAAATTGAGAAATCATTCTCAGAGTTAACAAACCTCTGTTTACACGAATGTATTCATATGGGGGAAGATGTTGTTCATATGTGGTGTGACAAAGCCTTTACACGATTATCGAACCTCCTGGTCCATTAGAGAATCCCCATTGGGGAGAAACACTTCAAATGTGAGATTTGCAATAAGGTTTTGTTACATCTATGAGGCTGCTGATACACCAAAAATGTTCACACAGAGGAAAAGCCCTTCTGCTGTGACAAGGTTTTCACCCACTCTTTTGATCTGAAGAGACACAAGAGAATTCACACTGGGGAAGAAGCCCTTCAAGTGTGAAGTGTGTGACCAAACCTTTACACATGCATCGATACTTATGAAGCATTGACGCACCCACACTGAGGAGAAGCAGTTCAAGTGTGAGGTGTGTGAGAAATCATTCTCACAGTCATCTATCCTCCGTGATCACCAGCGCATCCACACAGGTGAGAAACCATTCACATGAGAGGTGTGACAAAGCATTCCCATGGTTATCCCACCTCTGTGCACACCAAATGATTCAGACAAGGGAGAAATCATTTAGGTGCGAAGTTTCTGATAAAGCTTTTGTGATGCCCTTGACCTCCTGAGAGCAGAGAATTCATACAGGGGAGAAACCATTCAAGTGTGAGGTTTGTAATAAAGCTTTCCTTGTGTCCTCAAACCTCCTGTTACACCACAGGATTCACATGGGGGAGAAACCATTCCAATGTCAGGTGTTTTACAGAGTTGTCAATACTTGTAAAACACCAATGCACCCACACTGGGGGAGAAGCCTTTTAAATGTAATGTGCGTGACAAATCATTCTCTCAATCATCACCCCTCCACACACACTGGTGCATCCACAGAGGAGAGAAACAATTCATGCATGAGTTGTGACAAATCATTCTCCTGGTCAAATACAAATCTTGAACACAAACAACTTCACACAAGGGAGAAACTATTTACATATGAACTGTATGAAAGATCATTCTTGGCATTGTCAAACCTTTGCACGCATCAGCACTTCAACACCAGAAAGAAACATGAAGTGTCAAGTGTGCAATAAGAGCTTTGGACGATAATCCAACCTGATGGAGCACCAAGGCATTCATGCTGGTGAGAAACCAGTCATGCACAAACTTTCAGAATCAGTAAGCCTCGAGGAAGAGTCGAAGAGTGTGTTGCTGGAAAAACACAGCCAGTCTGGCAGTATCCGAGGAGCAGGAGAGTCGCCGTTTCAACCATAAGCCCTTCATCAGGAGTGATAATGATGAGGAAGGGCTTATGCTCGAAACAATTGACTATCCTGCTCCTCAGATGATGCCTGACTGGCTGTGCTTTTCCAATATGTTGGAAAAGATCTGCTACCCTGCCAACCCATAATAGACCCACACAGAACATAGGAAAGCAAACTTGGCCAAACTATACCAAAAGCACCCAGAATGCCTCAGCAGGGACCAAGCAGGCTGACAAGTGAAACCAGACAGCACTCGCAGACAAGGGAATACACTTCCCAACACCCACTAATAATGGCAGATCAACACAGCTGTCCCAAAGCCCCAAGGGCAGTCTCATAAACCGGCAATATCAAAGCCACATAAAGAACAGGTCAGACAGAGAGGCACCACCATGAGCATTGCTCCCACAACAAGACAATGGAAGCACCTTACTGTTTCAGAAGAGACATTAGCACCTACCTGCAAAGAGAACTGGAAGCTCTGGACCCATTGATACTGTCAGGATGTTGCCATTGTATCGAGAATCAGGACATTAATCCGATAACTGTTTTCCAATTAGCATCATTGTAACTAGATTATCCCATTTCCAGATACATTGTATCTTTCCACATTTCTAGTTAACCTTATTGTACAAGATTATTATAAAACCTGGTTTCTTCCTCAGCTCAAGGAAGAGAACCTTTGATCTACCTGTACAGACTGTCAGTTCTGTGTCAGCCTAGTCAATTTCTCTTCCAGCAATATCGCTTGTAATAAACAGCTTGTCAATTTCATCCGATCTGGTTTGTGTGGTCTCTGCTTTATTGGGCTAATTTCTCCGACACAGCACCACACTCTTCGACTCTGATCTCCAGCACCTGCAGTCCTCACTTTCGCCAAGCCTCAAGGAAGACCAAAGAGTGCGCAAGAAGTCACCATATTTAAGAAATTGTGCTACAACTTGTATGTGGTCATGGAACTACCAAATAAACCAATGCCTTCACAGTAGAGAAAAGTGTGATATGTGCAGTAAATCATGCACTGTTACATTTCTTGCCTTCACACAGGAGTAACCATTCATGTGCAGTGTATTGTTCTCCAGAGCAAACGTCTTCATCAGAGGGTCCTCAAAGAATCAAGCTTAAGGTTTGTGGTGAAGCTTTGATGACTTCCTTAACACCTTGAGCCATCAGATAGTTCACACGTGACAAATTCTTCAGGTGCAATGTTTGTGAGAATCCTTTCACCCACTCTTGCCATTTCCCAAAGTATCCTGAGATCCACAATGGTAAGAAATCATTCATGTATGAGGTGTGAGACAAGATTCTCAGAGTCAATGAATTTCCTGGTCCATCAACATGCTGACAGAGGGGGAAGAATCCTATCAATGCAAGTTTCATAATGAAGTCTTCAAATGGTTGTCAGACCTCCTGGCTCATCAATGAACTCACACTGGATACAAAACCTTCTCAGTTGACATGTACCAGAATTGTTTCACCTCCTCCTCTTCTCTCACTGTGTGGATTCACATGACTTGGAACCAGGTCACCTGCTTCTGTTGTACGGAGAGCTGTCGATGTTGTTTCCCCCCCACTGCTCACACAGGGGAGCAGTCATTCAAAAGCACTGTCTGTCTCAGCAAGGTCCATCTCAAACCTCTCCTGCTATCAGTCCCATTTTTGGCAAAGAAGGTTAATTTTACTTTTGATCTGATCACCAAAAGAAGACATCAAATGTATAGAAGCTCCTATATAAACTTAGAATCAAAGATTGACCAGTGTGCAATCAACATCTTGTCATCATTGCTAAAATCAAAACAACTGTGAGAAATAATTTTCCACACTTGTGGTCAGTCTATTGTACTACAGAATTCTTGTCTTCTTTTTGGACAGAGAGAGAGACAGAGAGACAGACCGACAGAGAGACAGGAGTGGTGGCGGTTTAACCTGAGGGTCACCACAGAAGAAGAGTCCTTTGTGGTAATTTCAGTCATTGAGGAAATTGAACCCACAATGTTGGCAACACCCTACATCACAGACCAGCTAGCCAGCAAACTGACTGCCCTCAAACCATCTGGTTTTGTCTGTCTTGCATATGAATTAATCCTTTTATGTTTGGGATTTAAAAGGGTACGTTTTCAAGTCATCGAGTCAGATATGCAGAAAGGAAACAGACCCTTCAGTCCAACTTGCCCATGCCGACCAGATACCACAAATTAATCTTGTCCCATTTGCCAACATCTGGCCCATATCCCTCTAAACCCTTTCTATTCATATACCCTCTTCATATTCAGATGCCTTTTAAATGTTGGAATTGTACCAACCTCCACCACTTCATCTAGCAGCTCATTCCATACACGCACCACCCTTTGCGTGAAAAGTTTGCCCCTTAAGTCACTTTTAAGTCTTTCCCCTCTCACCCTAAACCTATGCCGTCTAGATCTGGACACTCACACCCCAGGGAAAACACCTTGTCTATTTATCCTATACCCCTATCGATACCACTCATGATTTTATAAACCTCTATAAAGTCACCCCTCAGCCTCCGATGCTCCAGGGAAAACAATCCCAGCCACTCAGCCTTTCCCTATAGTTCAAACTCTCTAACCCTGACAAAAGACTTTTAAATCTTTTCTGAACCCTTTCAAGCTCCACAGCATCCTTCCTATAGGAGGGAGACAAGAATTGCACATAATATTCCAAAAGTAGCCTAACCAATGTCCTGTACAACCGCAACAGGACTCCCAACTCCTATACTCAATGCTCTAGCTAATAAAGGAAAGCATACTAATTGCCTTCTTCACTATGCTATCTACCTGCAATTCCACTTCCAAGGAACTATGAACCTGCATTCCAAGGTCTCTGTTCAGCAACTCTCCCCAGGACCTTACCATTAAGTGTGTAACTCCTGCCCTAATTTGCCTTTCCAAAATGTAGCACCTCACAATTATCTGAATTAAACTCCATCTGTCACTCTTTGGCCCATCTGATCAAGATTCCATTGTACTGAGATAATCTTCTTTGCTGTCCATGACACATCTGCAAACTTACTAACTATACCTCCTATGTTCATTTCCAAATCATTTATATAAATGACGAAAGGCAATGAACCCAGCGCCAGTCATTGTTGAATATCAATGGTCACAGGCCTCCAGTCTGAAAGGCAACCCTCCATTACCATCCTCTGTCTTCTACTTGGAGCCAGTCTGTATCCAAAATGGTTAGGTCACCCTGTAATTGATCTGATTGAACCTTGCTAACCAGTCCACCATGAGGAACCTTGTCAAACAACTTACTGAAGTGCATATAGATCACATCCACTGCTCTGCTCTCATCAATTCTCTTTGTTACTTCTTCAAAAAGCTCAATCAAGTTAGTGAGACATGATTTCCCACATACAAAGCCATGATGACTATTCCAAATCAGTTCTTGCCTTTCCAAATACATGTAAATCCGGTTCCTCAAGATTACTTTCAACAACTTGCCCAACACCATTGTCTGACTTACCAGTATACTGTTCCTGGCTTTTCCTTACCACCTTTCTTAAATAGTGGCACCACATTAGCCAACCTCCAGTCTTCCAGCACCTCACTGTGGCTATCAATGACACAAATATTAGCGAGTTTGGAGAAGATTTGTAATCTTTGTAAACAAATTTGTAAACAAGTATCTCAGCAAGGGGCCCAGCAATCACTTCCCTAGCTTCCCACAGAGTTCTAGGGTAAACATGATCAGGTCCTGGGGATTTACCCACCTTTACCCATTTCAAGATATCAAGCACCTCCTCCTCTGAAATATGGACATCTTTTAAGATGTCACTATCTATTTCCCCCATGCTGTATTTTCTATGTCCTTCTCCACAGTAAACACTGATGCAAAATACTCATTTTCTATCTCCCCCATCTTCTGAGGTGGCCTTGCTGATCTTTGAGGAGTGCTATTGGTCTAGATGTCCTTTTGTCCTTAATGTATTTATAAAATCCTGTTGGATTCTCCTTAACTCTATTTGCCAAAGCTATCTCATGTCCCCTTTTTGTCCTTCTGATTTCCTCTTAAGTATACTCCCACTGCCTTTATACTCTAAGGATTCACTCGATCTCTGCTCAGTATACCTGACATATGCTTCCTTCTTTTTCTTAAACAAAACCTCAAGTTCTTTAGTCATCCAGCATTCCCTATACCTACCAGCCTTGCTTTTCACCCTAACAGGAACATACTATCTCTGGACTCTCGTTATTCATTTATGATGGCTTCCCATTTTCCAGCTGTCCCTTTACCTACAAACATCTGCCCCCCCCCCCAATTACTTTTGAAAGTTCTTGCCTAATACCATCAAAATTGGCCTTCCTCCAAATTTCAAACTTTAACTTTTTCAAACTCTATCCTTTTCCATCAGTATTTTTAAAATAATAGAATGATGGTTGCTGGCCCCAAAGTTCTTCCCCACTGACACCTGTCACTTGCCCTGCTTTATTTCCCAACAGTAGGTCAAGTTTTGCACTTTCTCTAGTCGGTAATCCCCGTACTAAATCAGAAAATTTTCTTGTACACTTGATAAATTCCTCTCTATCTAAACCGTTAACACTATTGCAGTCCCTGTCTGTTTGAAAAGTTAAAATCTCCTTCCATTACCAGCCTGTTATTCTTACAGGTAACTGAGAACTCCTTACAAATTTGTTTTTCAATTTCCTGCTGACTATTGGGGGTACATGGATAATAATAGTCATCTTTTCTGGTTTGTTAGAATATAAGCTTGTTTACAGTCAATATTTCTTTACCTGCTAACGTTGAAACCTGGTGTGAATCGCTTGTGTCCTGAGAAGCAGTCAGGCGTGAGGTGTTTTAATGAATTAAGCTGAGTCCCTTTGGGCGTTTTAAGGGAGGGCTTTCTAGGCTTGGGCCTGCAATTCACCTAGAGAAGATACTATTGTAATGTCAGAAACTTGGCAGTCAATATATGCGCAATAAGAATCCGCAAACTGGCAGGTGATCATGACCAGATTATCTGTTCTTTATGAACTGCATCGAGGAATTCCCCTCTGCATTCACGCGGGAGAACTAATCAGACGCAGCTTCCAGTTTGCGAACTTTCCAAGGAACTAATCAGGAGAGGGATGTGGAATGGAGGGAATACAGTAAATTAAAAATCACACAACACCAGGTTATAGTCCAACAGGTTTAATTGGAAGCACATTAGCTTTCGGAGCTTCGCTCCTTCATCAGGTGATAGACTATAACCTGGTGTTGTGAGATTTTGAACTTTGTACACCCCAGTCCAACACCGGCATCTCCAAATCAGAAATACAGTAATCCTGGTTTTTGCCAGCAGGGGTCGTCATTTACACGTGCGCACCTCAAATTCAAGCGCTGCCCATGTACCAGCCGCTCGTGCCTCAGATTTGAACCGCCGAAGACAGGCTCCCAACATCTGCAATGCAGTTAGAACTACAGCTCCCGTCAGACACCGCGGGCAGGTTCTTTCCGCTTATTCCATACAGCTACCTCACAGAGCGCAGGTCCCAAATGCAGCAGGGTAATGTAGTTCAGAGCAGGATTGTGAGGTGTTTTAATGAATTAAGCTGAGTCCCTGTGGGGGTTTTAAGGGAGATCTTTCTAGGCTTGGGCCTGCAATTCAGACATGTTTGAGGAGATAGTTTATGCTTTTTTAGGCAGTCAGTTATGGCATCCCCTACATCAGGAGCGCTTTTTATAAAGTCAGAGAACTTCAGCACAGAAAAAGGCTATTCGGCCCATCAAGTCTGCGCTGGTCAGAAACAACCCCGTAATTACTCTAACCCCGTTTTCCAGCACTTGTCCCAGAGCCTTGTTTGTTTTGGAATTGCAAGTGCGCATCTAAATACTTAATTGTTACGAGAGTTTATGTCTCCTACACCCTTACAGGCAGTGAGTTCCAGATTCCCATCACTCTCTGGGTGATAAAACCTTCCCTCACATCCCCTCTCGGCCTCCTCCCCCTTACCCTTAAATTTATATACTTGGTTACTGCTGCCTCCACCAAGGGGAAAAAGGTTCTCCGCGTCTATACCCCTCATAATTTTGAACATCTCAATCACGTCCCCACTCAGCCTCCTCCACCCCGGGGAAAACAACTTCGTCTATCCCACTGTCCAATCTCTTTGCAGCTGAAACTCTCCAGCCCAAGGAACATCCTGGTAAGTCTCCTCAGTCATCACCCTCCAGTGCCATCCACATCCGTCCGAGAATGTGGATTCCCGAATTGCACACAATACTCTCACTGTGGTCTAACCCACATGCTGTACAGTTCCAGCATCAGCTCCCTGCTCCTAAAACTGTACGTCTTGGTTTAGAATGGCAAGTGGTCCTTCCTGAACCACTTTATTTTACCTGTTCCTGATACCTTAATAATTCTGGTCTCCTTCCCATCGATAAGATGTTGTGAAACTTGAAAGGATTTAGAAAAGATTTACAAGGATGTTGCCAGGGTTGGAGGATTTGAGCTAAAGGGAGAGGCTGAACAGGTTGGGGCTGTTTTCCCTGGAGCGTCGGAGGTTGAGGGGTGACCTTATAGAGGTCATGAGGAGCATGGATAGGGTAAATAGGCAAAGTCTTTCCCGTGGGGTTGGGGAGTCCAGAACTAGAGGGCATAGGTTTAGGGTGAGAGGGGAAAGATATAAAAGAGACTTAAGGGGCAACTCTTTCACGCAGAGGGTGGTACGTGTATGGAATGAGCTGCCAGAGGAAGTGGTGGAGGCTGGTACAATTACAACATTTAAAAGGCATCTGGATGGGTATATGAATAGGAAGGGTTTGGAGGGATATGGGCCGGGTGCTGGCAGGTGGGACTAGATTGGGTTGGGATATCTGGTCAGCATTCTTGCGCTCCAAGGTCCCTCTAAGTCAGTGTTTTATGAGGGTGTTGTTTGCAGAGGGACTTCTGAGGTGAAGGGTTCACTTATACTGATGGTGCTGGGAGAGCAAGTCCCTTACACTAACGCAGCTGTAACTGGGGGGCTCCATGAAACTGACGCCGGATACCTTCGCCATCAAAGTTACAACATGGACTACCTTAGTCGGACAGGCAGACGTTGTTGGAAAAAGGGGGACATCCACATTGAAGCTTCTGCCGGGGTGTTAGTTGTTAATATTTTGTGGAACTTGATGCAACACAACCTTCTGCCTTAGAGCTGAATGTACAGATTCCGCGCCAAGACTCACCAAAACAAACCAGGGTGTGTTCGGGAGAGGGGATAAAAATTAACACACAAGGCGAAAGTGGCGTTGTTGTCGGTCGGAAAACGAGAACAACTGAGGTACCGCCCGCGCTCGAGCTCCTGACGACGGGCTCCAACCGCCCGCGCTCGAGCTCCTGACGACGGGCTCCAACCGCCCGCGCTCGAGCTCCTGACGACGGGCTCCAACCGCCCGCGCTCGAGCTCCTGACGACGGGCTCCAACCGCCCGCGCTCGAGCTCCTGACGACGGGCTACAACCGCCCGCGCTCGAGCTCCTGACGACGGGCTCCAACCGCCCGCGCTCGAGCTCCTGACGACGGGCTCCAACCGCCCGCGCTCGAGCTCCTGACGACGGGCTCCAACCGCCCGCGCTCGAGCTCCTGACGACGGGCTACAACCGCCCGCGCTCGAGCTCCGGATACCGGGAGGCTCTGGACTGCAGCTCCCATCAGGCACCGTAGGTCGGAATATCACACCCATTCCCCCAGACCCCAACTTCCAAATCCCTCCAAGATCTTCCACCAACCTATCTGGGTAACCTTCTCAGAAAATAAAACTCTGCCATTTATGTGGAGTTATCAGATGTTCCAAAGCTCATTGCATCAATGATGTACTTTAGAGGTATGATCAATGTTGTGACATACACGGGTGTTTTGTGCTGAACTGTTTGAAGCTGTTTGTTTGATATTTAATGTTTATTTGAAGCATTTTCCTTCTGATTTTACAGGCTGATTTATTGACGCCAAGGGAGGAGAGAGCTGGGGATGCAGGGTTCACCAGAGTCAGGGATGCACTGAATGGCAGAGGAATGAGCTGGATAACGCTGGCACAGTTGGCCACGAGGGCATCCGTCCGCCTCTAGTTTGCGACCCGAGCCGTCCAGAGCCTGACGGACAAGATACTCGGCTCTGGCACCTTGTGTACACTTGAAGCAGTTCAAGTTTGCAATTGGCTCCCAGGCGAACTAACCCGTCTGTCCGGAACTTGACATCAACCCATGCCGTGGACCCTCTCCGGTGGCGCAGTGCCCCACAATTGGAGCCATCTCAGGGTCATCCTCCTAGTGTCCTCTTGCATAGCGCGGAGGTACTATCTGTATGGGTTGATGCTGCACTTTCTTCATTCCTACACTTTCGCCTGCCGCCCAGACGCACCTTGGCATAACGTTTCGACCCCAGTGGTGGAGATCCCCAGTGGAAGGCCCTCTACAAATGGGATCTGGGGCTGGAGTGCTACACGCGTCTGTCCCGTGAAACCGGCTACTGAGCAAATTTCTGTGGATGTGCATGTCCTGTGGCCTGGAGGAGATGGTATTTCACATTTGAGTGAGTTCATTAGCAGCCCCTTTTTGGCTTTTTGAAGGGGCTGTTGCTAAAACTTTAGTTACACTTCAACCCCACACTCCTGATCTATGGGCACCCAGTACAGGAAGGGTGGATAAAGTCTATGCACCTTCTTGTAGCTTTGTTCCTGGACCTGGCCAAAATGGCCATTAATAGATCCAGATATCAGGCTGAAGAGGGGCTCGTTATTTCTAACTATATGCCCCTCTTTCACGGTTATGTCCACACTCGGGTGTCCCTGGAGCAAGAGTACAGGGTGCTAACTGGTATGGTGGAGGCCTTTCACAACCGATAGGTGCCGCAGGGGCTGCAGTGCATTATCAGCCTGGATAACGACGTTCTGGTTTAGTTTTGTTTCCTTAGTGTAAGTTTCCATTTGATTTTGAGTTTGCATTTGCTTTTGGTTTGGTGCCCCAGGAAGAGACCTGTTTTATCCTCCCTTTGTATCAGCTTTGGACTCCTTGTTTTATCTTTGTACTGTCCCTGTCCTAGACGTGCTTGATTGAGTTTGTGTAAGGGGAACTATATTTTCATTTGCAATGGGTACAGGAACCTTTCCTCTGATCTTTCGATTATTGTTCCTGTCCCAGGAGCATTCGTTGAGGAATGAGCTGAGGGGGCATTTGATTTTCAGTCGCCTTTGCGTTTGATTGAGTCAAGGAATGTTTATTCCACATTTCAGCCCCTTATTGTACCTACCCCAGAATCAAGGAAAGCCATTTGTTTATTTGTGTGTTTTCCAGTGAGTCTCAGGAACTTTATTTCAGTTGAGAGTTGGGGAAACTTTTACTTTTGTTTTAAGAGAGTAGAGTGAGCTTTACTCTATACTTAACCTGGCATTGCTCCTGTCACAGAAGTGTCTGATGGGGGCAGTTTCAGGGGTGGGGGTGGGGTGCGGGGGTGCTGATGGTCGGGAGCTTGACTTTTCTGTTTGCATCTTTTGTGACCAGTGGTGTGTCACAAGGATTGGTGCTGGGTCCACTGTTGTTCATCATTTATAAAAACAGTGTGGATAAGAGTGTAGGAGATATGGTTAGTAAGTTTGTGGATGACACCAAACTTGGTGGTATAATGGACAGTGAAGACAGTTATCTAAAAGTAAAATGGGATTTTGATCTAATGGGCCAGTGGGCTGAGGAATGGCAGATCAAGTTTAATGCAAAGAAATATGAAGTGTTGCATTTTGGTCAGACAAATGAGGGCAAGATTTACACAATTAGTGGTAGGGTCCTAGGGAATGTTGTTGAACAGAAACAACCAGGGATGCAGGCACATAGTCCTTGAAAGTGCTGTTGCAGGTAGACAGAGTGCTTAAGAAGGCATTTGGCATGCTTGTCTTTTTTGGATAAAGCATTGAGTACAAGAGTTGAGATGTCATGTTTTGGCTGTACAAGGCCATATTTGGAGAATTGTGAACAATTCTGGTTGCCTTGCTATATAAATGATGTTATTAAACTGGAAAGGGTGCAGCGAAGATTTACAAGGATGTTACAGAGACTGGAGGGCTTCAGTTATAAGGAGCGAATGGATAGGCTGGGACATTGTTCCCTGGAGGCAGAGGGGTGAACTTATTGAGGTTTAAAATATCATGAGGGGCACAGATAAGGTGAATAGCCAAAGTCTTTTCCCCAAGGTAGGGGAGTCCAAAACTAGAGGGGATGGTTTAAGGGGAAAGTGGAAAAATTTAAAAGGGACCTGAAGAGCAACTTTTCCCTCACAGAGGATGATGTGTTTATGGAATGAGCTGACAGAGGAATTGGTAGTGGTGGGTACAGTTACAATATTTAAAACACATTTGGACAGGTACACAGTTAGGAAGTATTTAGAGGAATATGGGCTAAATGCAGACAGATGTGACTAGTTCAGTCTAGGTAACGTAGTCGGCATGAATGAATTGAGCTGAATGGCCTGTTTTGTGCTGTACAGTCCTATGACTCCCCACCTGACCTCTCTAATCCTGTTCACTGTGGCCAAGGATCATGTCAGAAGCATGTTATGATTCACTTGCTGTTCACAAAAATTCAACTGACTTTGTGGAAAGAATGCAATACAGGCTATTTAGCAGAGATAAGAAATGAGTTTCATTCCTTGTAATTGCTGGACAGAGTGATTTAGGGGATTCTGTGCAGAAGGTTGCCTAACAACACAGCCTCTGAACTGAAGGTGGTTTTCACTTGGTGTTTTAGTTGAAGGAACAAACCATCAAGAAGCAACAGGACACTACAGGCCAGTCAGTGTAACCTCGGTGGTGGGGAAGCTTTTGGAAGCAATTCTGGAGGACAGAATTAATCTGCATTTGGTGAGGCAAGAATTAATCAAGAGCATGGTTATGTTAAGGAGAGGTCATGTCAGACCAACTTGATTAAAGTTTTGAAGAGCTGACCAGGTATCTAGACAACGGCAATGCTTTTGATGTCGGCTACTTGAATTTCAGCAATGCTTTTTAAAGGTTCCTGCATGGGAGATCGATAGAGAGAAGACAAACGCAAGGAAATTTGGCAAATTAGATCCACATTAGATCCATTAGGCTGAGTGGAAGGAAGCAGAGAGGTGTTCTTTTGACTGGATGTCTGTATAGAGTGGTGTCCCACAGTGGTCAGTCAGTATTGGGGCCCTTGTTATTTGTGATTTATATCAATGATTTAGACTTGAATGTAGATCATTAAGTAACTTCAGTAATGTTGATCAGAGTTTTCAGGTGATACAAAAATTGATGAGGTGGTAAATAGTGAGAACAGTCTTAGACTACAAAAGGATATAGATGGGCTGATCAGTAACAATGTAATTCAATCCAGACAAAATGTGAAGTGATACACTTGGGCAGGACAAACAAAGCAAGGGAATACATGATTGACCTTGGGAAGCACCGAGGATCAGAGGGACCCTGGTATGCATGGTCATCAGCCCCTTACGGTATCAGGATAAGTGGATAACGTGGTTAAAAAGACATATAATACACCTACCTTTATGAGTTGAGACAGAGAGTTTAAGAGCAGGGAGATTATGCTGTAACTATACAAAACATTGGTTCGGCCATAGCTCGTGCAGTTTTGGGAGTCCATGTTATAGGAGGGTTGTGATAGCATTAGAGAGGATGCAGAGGAAACCTACAAGAACGTTGTCTGGGTTGGAGAGTTCAGTTATGAAGGGAGATTGGACAGCCTGGGTTTGTGTTACAGAATGCACAGGAGATTGAGAAGGGACATGCTGGAGATGTATAAAATTAAGACGGCATACATCCCTTGGTGGAGAGATCAATAGATTTAAGGTAAAGGGCAGGAGGGTTTGAGGGGGTGTGAGAGAAAAATGGTTTCACTCAAAGGGTGGTAGCAGTCTGGAATTCACTTACTGTAAGAGAAACAAGGCTATGGGCTAAGTACTGGATAATGGAATTAAAACAGTTAGGTGACTGTTTTGGTCTGTCACAGATTCAATGGGCCAAAGGACCTTTTTTTGTGTTGTAGATATTTATGACTCCAAATTGGCAGCAAAAAGATCCCTCTCTGGAGGAACCAGTCACCCCAACAGTTGTTTAGGTTCTGTGGAATTTTCGGGTTGTGAGAGTGGATAGAAATTGTTAAGTTATCAGAATGAAAAGAGAGGTTTAAGCCATAAGAATTGAAACCAAAATGCCAGCAGATTTATAAAGAAATTGTATACTATTCCAGCAGTTCAAGAATCAGACAATAAAAAGAGTTGCATAAGCAAAAAAAGTTGATAAAGAAGTGATATTTATCAGGAATTGGGTATCTATAAAGGATAGTGTTGGGAAACAAGTTAAAACAGGTTAAAACATTGTACTGCTTATGCTAAGATCTTTATAAATTGTCAGTAAGCTGATTTGTTGCTTTTTTTCCTTTGTATGATAAACATTTTTTTTTCGTTAAAGGTAAAGTTGCCATAGTCCCAGAGGATGATAGGGCTACTCCCTCATCAGAGAGAGGATTTGGTGGTTTAACCTGAGGGTTACTGTGCCTCAGGCAAGGGGTGAGGTTAAGAAGGTGGGATTTCATGGTAACCCCAGCCAGGACAATTGACCAAGCTGTTGGCATCACAAACCTATCATCCAGCCAACTGAGCTGACTGACCCCCTCCTGTGTGTTCAGAAAAGAACCATGCTAACCAAAAGAAAAATGAAACTTCTGATCTAACATGCCAGGCTTCATTCTGGAGTCCGATTTGTTGGTTTTACCATCAGCTGACATCATAACACAGTCATCTTTCAAAATTTTCTTAAATATTTTATTCAGAAGAGGCTCATGAAAAGTGGTTCAAGATGTTAAATATTTGAAAACATGATTTGTTTAAATAATCTTTTGTTTGAACAGCTGAGTTTTACCCTTTTCAGCAGTAACTATTTCAAAGGTCTTTCCAATGGTAAGGCTGGACTTGTAAGTACCATTCTTGTTTTATTTTGAGAGGGACTGTTCAATTCACAGTGTCTGAAAGCAGTAGCAACCAGGCAATCTTGAGTTGCTCTGATGGCAGCTCCTGCTGGAGACTTCTCACGTCCTCTGAGCAGCCCATCTGCATCTGAATCCACATTGCGCTCCTCCAACTCTTCCATTTCTGGCTCAAAAGCATTCTCTGGGTGATGGCAAAGTTGTGCAACACACACAACACTCACCAGTGAGAATCATAAAGTGCTTTCTGACCTGTCCAGGCAATGGAAACCTGACTTGAGGAACCAGATTGTTCTGTCCACCACCTGACGTGTTGCTACATGTGTACGATTGTATCATTCATACCCTTTGTTGCTAGTCCTCAGGTACAGTTTCATCAGCCTCGTCCTCAACAGATATCCCTCATGCCCCAGTAACTAGCTTGTAATTCCCAGTGACACAATCATGGTCGGGTACAATCTTGAGGTCACTCGGATAAAGGAATCATGTGCACTTCTCCAGTTATCCACATTTACGTTTAGGATCTTCATTTGGGTACCACATACAATCATCATGTTCAGAGAATGGAAGCTCTTCCTGTTGATGAACAAAACAGGTTTCTCTTTTGGTGCCTTCAGTGGAATGTGTGTTCCATCGACAGGCCCAATCACTTCTGGGAAGCCAGTGATCTTAGAGAACATAAGGGCCCTTTGTTTCATCCTCATAGAGGACATATCAAAGTGAATGAAATCAGAAGTTCTATTGAAAATGGCCTCAGTGACCTGGTGAACCCAGGCCCTCGTACTGCTGTTGGGAACGTAACACAAGTCACCAATATCAGGCTGAGGTGACCCAGAGGCAAAGAAATTCAGTGCTGTTGTGACTTTCATCAGCTCTGATAAGGCAGTGTGGCATTTTGAGGCTGTCTTCAGGTCACCATCCAACATTTCAAAGAGATGTCCAATCATTTCCTTGCTTGCTCCGTGCCCTCAGCAGAAGGCTCATGGTTACAACACACAAAGCACGATTTCTGAGGGGCCAGGAGGTAAACATATCTTCTGTTCAGGATTTGATTCCACAATGGATTCTGGAAAACCTGTTGAAGTGATAGCTCACATCAGCTTACAGGCAATTCGTGCATGTGGTTTATAACACATTGCGTGTTTTAAAAATATTCTTAAATCAAAATGACATAATTCATTGCTCTTAATGTAATTAGCAAATTAAAGAGCTCCTTGTTACATGTATCACTTTTAGTTTTGAGAAATATTTCACTCATGAGATTCAAAAGGTAAATATTCCTACTGCATCAGGATGCCCTTTTTAAAAGCAATAAACACCTGAATTATATGAAAACTTCTGTACACTAAATGATATCTCCATCTTTTTCACACATTTTCCAGAGTTACACAAGTGAAATACGTTTTAAACATCAAACAGCAGTTTTACAAGTTCTCCAATTCAGCTGCTGCTTTTTCTTGCTAGTGTTAAATTATTGATGAAAAAGACAAAGGGAATCTTTTGAATTAGCCTGGTATCATCCAGGATTTCAGTGAAAGTCTGCACTGCTGTTAAGATTTACATGACTATCAACTAAGAAATAAAATATTAACTGGCAGTTTAAAAATCAGACTAGACATCTTCTGCACAGGTTCACGCATTAGAATTTCCATAGGGTCCCTATGCAGAGCTTTAGTCCAAACTGCTGAAAAGACGATCTTCATGTTTAAACATATGGGCCTGTCTCTCCAAGTTTATGGACGACACAAAATTAGTGGCATGTAAGCAACATATATAGAAACATCAAATTACAAAAGGCACATTGACATATAGGTATAGAGATCAGGCCAACGTCAAAAAACAGAGACAGAAATTAGTCAAGAAGTCCAATGGAATGCTGTCCTTTATAAACAGAAAAATAATACAAAGAGATAGAATAAACAAAGAACTGTAGATGCTGGAGATCTGAAACAATCAAATACAAGGGGTTAGGAATCATGCTTTGGTGATACAAAGCCCTAGTTTGATTACACCTGGAATACCAGGAGCAGTCTTGGGAACCTCACCACAGTCAGGAGATATTGACCTTGGAGGGGGTGCAGTGTAAATTTACCAGAATGATCCCTGGACTGGAATGGTTACATTATGAGGAGAGATTAAACAAACTAGGATTATATTTCCCAAAGTTTAGAATGTTAAGGGGCAATCTGATCAATGTTTTGAGATATTAAGGTGAAAAGATCAGATGAACGGAGATAATCTTGTTTTTACTAATTAGGGAGTCTGTGATGATGGCATCATCTAAAAATTAAAGTCAAACCTTTCAGGACTGAAATGAGAAAACACTTTGACAGACAAAGGATGGGGGAAGATTGGAACTCACCTCCACAAACTACAATCGGTGCTAAATCTACTGCTAATATTGGCCCAGGTTTTCCAACCAGCGATGAAAATCCAATTTACGAAGAGCTTTCTGTGGTGAATCAGGAAGGTTAAATCAATGAATACACAGAACCAGCAGCACGTGGATCAGAGGGGTTCCCACACCCTCTTTTATAGCAGGAAATATGCTGTATACAGTTGTTTAAATATGCTGCAGCCACTTTTGACTTAGCAGCTGCTGAGAGGCCTATCATCCTCACCTTAACCTCCTTCCACCTATCGCATTTCCAATGCCCCTCCCCCAAGTCCCTCCTCCCTACCTTTTATCTTAGACTGCTTGGCACACTTTCCTCATTCCTGAAGAAGGGCTCATGCCCGAAACGTCGATTCTCCTGCTCCTTGGATGCTGCCTGACCTGCTGCGCTTTTCCAGCAACACATCAGCTCTGATCTACAGCATCTGCAGTCCTCACTTTCTCCTAGTGTGCTAAAAGCCTTCTTCACTGCCCTTTCTACATTTTACTCCACTTTCAGAGAACCAGGCACCTGAACTCCAAGATCCCTCTTCCACTACACTCTTTTAAAGCCCTACCATTCACCATGAAACTCCTACCTTGATTTGACTTTCCAAAATGCAAGACCTCACACTTTATCTAGATTAAACTCCATTTGCCATTTCTTGGCCCACTTGCCCAGCTGATCAAGGTCCTGCTGCAATTTCTGATAACCTTCCTCACTGTCCACATTACTGCCTATTTTAGTGTCACCAGCAAAGTTACTAATCATGTCTTGGACATTCTTATCCAGATCATCGGTATAGACAACAAACAGTAACGGGTCCAGCACTGACCCCTGAGGCACACCACTAGTCACAGGCCTCCAGTCTGACACGCATCTTTCCACTGTTACCCTCTGCCTCCTACCATCAAGCCAATTGTGTATCCAATTTGCCAGCTCCCCTTGGATTCCAAGCAGTCTAACCTTCAATATGGAACCTTATCAAAGGCCTTACTGAAGTCCATATAGACTACGTCTACCATCCTGCCCCCATCAACCTTCCTGGTCACTTCATCAAAGAACTCTAACAGGTTTGTGAGGCATGATAACTACAAAGCCATGTTACTACTCCTAATCAAATGGCTTTCCAAATGCATGTATATATTATCCCTCAGAAGCTTCTCAAATAACTTACTTACCACAGATTTTAAGCTTACTGGTAGTTTGTTCCCAGGTTTTTCTTTGCAGTCCTTCTTGAATAAGGGCACAACACTGGCTATCCTCCAGTCTTCCAGATCTCACCCGTGGATAACAATGATGCAAAAATATCAGCCAGGGCCACCACAATTTCTTCTCTAGCCTCTTGCAGGGTTTTTGGATATATCTGGTCAGGATCAGGAGATTTATCCAGCTTCATACATTCTATTATGTCCAACACCTCCCTATTGCGATATGGACTGTCCCAAGATATCACCACTAACCTCCCCAAGTTTCCAAGTCTTTATGTTTTTCTCCATGTTAAAATGAAGAGAAATATTCATTTAGGACCTCGTTCATTTCCTGCAGTTCCACATACACATGTCCACTTTGATCCTTGAGGGTTGCTATTCTCTTTCTAGTAATTATTTTCCCTTTAATATACTTAAAGAATCTCTTTGGATTCACCCTAATCTTCTCAGCCAAGGCTATCTCATGCCCCCTTTTTGTCCTCCTGATTTCCTTCTTCAGTAAACTCCTGTATTCCCTATATACCTTCAGAGATTCCCTTGATCACAGCTGCCTGTACTTGGCCATGTCTCCTCCTTCTTTCTGCTCAAAACTCAAAATCTCTGGTCAACCAGGGTTCTCTATTCCTGCCAATCTTGCCCTTCACCCTCAGAGGAACATATGGACCTTGAATTCTAGCTATCTCACTTTTAAAGGCCTCCCACTTGCCGGAGGTCCATTTTCCCGCAAACAAACTACTCCAATCAACCCCTGCAAGCTCCTCCTGCCTAATTCCATCAAAATTTGCCTTGCCCCAGTTTAGAACCTGAACCTATGGACCAGTTTTGTCCCTCTCCATTATTATTTTAAAATTAATACAACTGTGGTCACTGGACCCAAAGTGATCTCCCACTGTCACTTCAGTCAGCTGTCCTGCCCTATTTCCCAAGAGTATTTTGAGTTTTGCCCCTTCCCAAGTAGGACCAAATTGGGAGGTATTATTGCTAGTGAGGAAGGATATCAAAAATTACAGAGGGATCTTGATCAAATGGCAAACTGGACTGAGGATTGGCATATGCAATTCAATCTCGAGTTCCATATTGTATATCTCTATGATTCAATGACCCTAAGTGTGAGGTGTTGCACTTTGGAAAGTCAAACCAAGGTGGAACTTATACAGTAAATGGTAAGGTACTGAGGAGTGTTGTAGAACAGAGGGACCTAGGAGTACAAGTACACAGTTCGTTGAAAGAGGTGTCACAGTTGATGAAGAAGACATTTAGCCTGATGGCCTTCATCAGTCAAGGCACTGAGTATGGGAGTTGGGACATTATGTTACAATTTGTAAGTCATTGGTGAGGCCGCTCTTGGAGTACTGTGTACAGGTTTGCTTACCCTGTTATAGAAAAGACATAGTTAAACTGGAAAGAGTGCAAAGAAGATTTACAAGGATGTTGTCAGGACTAGTAGGCCTGAGTTATAGGGATATGTTGGCCAGGATAGGTATTTACCCCTTGGAACATAGGAGAATGAGGGGTGACCTTATTGAGGTGTATAAAATCTTGAGGGGAATAGATGGGATAAATACAGATAGTCTTTTTCCCAGGGATGGGGAATTCAAAACTGGAGGGCATAGGTTTAAGATGAGAGGGGGAAATTTAAGAGGGACCTGAGGGATAACTTTATCATGCAGAGTGTGGTGTTTATATGGAATAGGCTGCCAGAGAAAGTGGTTAAGGCAGGTAAAATAGCAACATTTCAAACCATTTGGATAAGTACATGGATGGGAAGGGTTTAGAGGGATATGGACTAAATACGAGCAGTTGGAACTAGCTGAGTGGGCATCATGGTCAGCATGGACCAGTTTGGGCTGAAGAGCTTGTTTCCATGCTGTATTACTCTATGACTGTATGATCCTGTATATACAGCTTGAGGAAATTTTCCTGAGCAGTCTTAACAAATTTCACTCCATCTAAGACTTTAATGCTCTGGCAGTCCCAGTCTATGTTAGGAAAATTAAAATCCGTTACTATTACAACCCTGTTGCTCCTGCAAGCCTCCCCAATCTCCCTGCATATTTTTTCCTCTAATTCCTGTTGACTATTTGGGGGCCTATAATACAGCCCTAATAACGTCACCATTCCCTTCTTATTTCATAGCTCCACCCACAAATTATCACTGAGTGATCCTTCAGTTATTTCATCTCTGACTATTGCTGTGACACCCACCTTAATCAAAAATGCAACTCTCCCTCTCCTCTTTCCACTGCCTCTGTCCCACCTAAAGCACCTGCACCCAGGCACATTAAGCTGCCACTCCTAACCCTCCCTTAGCCATGTTTCTGTAATGGCTATAATGAGCAAAAAATTGGACGAGTTGACTAAGTGGGAAAATGCATGGCAGCTAAGTATAATATCGATAAAAATGAGGTTTTCTACATTGACAGAAAAAAATGGGAAGGCAGATTACCATCTGAATGGCAACAGATTAGAAAGGAGGAAGTGCAGTGAGGCCCAGGTTTTTTCCTACACACAGTTGCCGAAAGTAAGCATGCAGGTGTAGCAGGCTGTGAAGAAGGCAAATGGTGTGTTGGCCTTTAATGTACAGAAACAGAAATGTCTTGTTGCAATTGTACTGGGCCTTGGCAAGTCCACATCTCGAGTATTGTGAGCTGTTCTGGTCTCCTTACTTAAGGAAGGATGCTCTGGCTGGAGAGGGAATGCAAAGATCATTTACCAGACTGATTCGTGGGAAGCAGGACTAACATATGAAGAGAGACTGGATCAGGTAGAATTATATTCATTGGCGGTTGCAAGAATATGGAGAGATCTTGTAGAAACCTTTAAAATTCAAACAGTAAATGCAAGAAGGATGATCCCAATGACCAGGGAGTCCAGAACCAGGGGTCACAGTTTAAGGATATGGGGTCAGCTGTTTAGGCCCAAAATAAGGAAAAATATCTTCATGTACAAAATGGTGAGCATATAGAATTCTCTTCCACAGAACGGGCTTGAGGCAAAAACTTGATTGTTTTCAAGAAGAAGTTAGATATAGTTATGGAGTCATAGAGATGTACAGCACAGAAACAAACCCTTTGGTCCAACTCGTCCAATGCCAACCAGATACCCTAAGTTAATCTAATCCCTTTTGCCAGCAATTAGCCCATATACATCTAAACCTTTCCCATGCACCCTTCCAGATGCCTTTTAAATGTTGAAATTGTACCAGCTTCCACCGCCTCCTCTGGCAGTTTGTTCCATACATGCACCACCCTTTGCATGAAAATGTTGCCCCTTGGTCCCTTTTAAATCTTTTCCCGCTCACTTTAAATCTATACCCTCTAGTTTTGGTCTGCCCTACTCTGGAAAAAGACTTTGGCTATTCACCCTTTCCATATCCGTCATAATTTTATAAATCTCTGTAAGGTCTCCCCCCTAGCCTCCAATACTCCAGGCAAAATAGCCCTATCCTGTTCAGCCTCTCCCTATAGCCCAAACTCTCCAACCGTGGCAACATCCTTGTAAATCTTTTCTGAACCCTTTCAAGTTTCACAACATCCTTCCTATATGAGGGAGACCAGAATTTAATGCAGTATTCTAAACGTGGCCTCATATTGTCCTGTATAGCTGCAACATGACATCCCAACTCCTAAACTAAATGCACTGACCAATTTGTTACTATCCCATGTGCCTCAAGGAACTATGCTTCTGCACCCCTAGATCTCTTTGTTTGGCAACATTCCCCAGGACCCTACCATTAACTGTATAAGTCCTATCTTGATTTGCCTTACTTAGAATGCAACACCTCACTTTTATCTAAATTAAACTCCATCTGCCACTCTTCTGTCCATTGGTCCATCAGATCACGGTCCCGTTGTACTCTGAGATAACTACACCACCAATTTTGGTGTCATGTGCAAACTTACTAACCATATTTGTATTTATCCAAATCGTTTATATAAATGACAAAAAGCAGTGGATCCAGCACTAGTCCAAATATAAACCTAAGAAATAGCTTCTTCATGTTTAAAACAGGATTGTAGCTGGTCCCTTATCCTGAGACTGTGTTCCTATAATTCTAGATTTCCTGATCAATGGAAGCAAACTCTCAGTGTCCATGATTCAAGCCTTTTCACAACCTTGTATGTTTCAATGAAATTGTCTCTAATTCTAAACCTCAATAAATATTATTATAATTTACTGAGCCACTCATCACAGTACATCCCTCTCATCCCAAAGAGACTAAGTTAAACCTTCACTGCCACCCAGGTAAATAGTGCTGTGAAGAAGGCATATGGCGTACTGGCTTTTATTGGTAGAGGAATTGAGTTCCGGTGTCCTGAGGTCATGTTGCAGTTATATAAGACTCTGGTGCAGCCGCATCTGGAGTATTGTGTGCAGTTTTGGTCGCCATACTATAGGAAGGATGTTGAGGCACTGGAATGGGTGCAGAGGAGGTTTACCAGGATGTTGCCTGGTATGGTAGGAAGATCGTATGAGGAAAGGCTGAGGCACTTGGGGCTGTTTTCATTAGAGAAAAGAAGGTTTAGGGGTGACATGATAGAGGTGTACAAGATGATTAGGGGTTTAGTAGGGTTGACCATGAGAATCTTTTTCCACGTATGGAGTCAACTATTACGAGGGGGCATAGCTTTAAATTAAGGGGTGGTAGGTATAGGACAGATGTTAGGGGTAGATTCTTTACTCAGCGAGTCATGAGTTCATGGAATGCCCTGCCAGTAGCAGTGGTGGACTCTCCCTCTTTATGGGCATTTAAACGGGCATTGGATAGGCATATGGAGGATAGTGGGCTAGTGTAGGTTAGGTGGGCTTGGATCGGCGCAACATCGAGGGCCAAAGGGCCTGTACTGCGCTGTATTTTTCTATGTTTTATGTTCTATAGTGCCTCCTGTACAATATTTCCTTTCTTAAGCGTGGAGACCAACAATGCACAGAGTGCTCCAGATGTAATCTCAGAAAAGCCCTCTACAATGGCAGTAGCACCTCTCTTTGGCTGTTCTTCAATCCCTCGCTGTTCATCTTCCGAATTGCTTACTATACCCGCTTGCTAACCTTCTGCACACATTTTTCTTTGAACATCCACATTTTGATCTTTCTTACTTTTTGAAAATTATTCTCTTTCTCTACTCTAATGATCAAAGTGAACAGCTCACACTTCCCCACATTATACGTCATCAACAATCATATTGCCCACTCACTTAATCTGTCCATGTATCTTAGTAGCCTTTCTATGTCCTCTAAACAGCTTACCTTTCCATCTAGCTTTGTATCATTAGCAACTTAAAGAATGAAGAGGTCTGCTCCAAGCGTCATCTGTGGGCTGTTTGGGATGTCACAAATCATGAGCAGCTCTTTATCTTGTTTAGTTTAATGTTCATTACAAGCACTGCACTGGCTGATGTGATCCTTCATTTCATTACTCATGTTGGCCAGTAAAACACTGCTCTTACCTTCCTCAGACTGGACTCGATTCCTTAATAGTTTGTGTGGGATGTGCTTCAGTATTTCTTTTGGAATAATGAACCTGCTTCCTTTGCATAAGATACCACTTTGAGTGATTACTTGCTTGTCCAATACTCTCTCATATTAACAGAGTGCCCTTGATGAATTCAGTCCATTCCTTCATCATAATGTCCTTTTACATTTGAAAAGTTGTACCTTGTTGTGAAATTTGTTTGATCTCAGCAAGATGTCTGTCTGTGACATTCAATGTCTCTGCTGGCTTGATGATTTCCAGAGCATGTCATGCTGTTGTTTCTTGTTGAATCTGGAATATTTCAGATACTGTATCAGCACAAACTTCTTTCAGAGTGCAGCTCTTGACAGCAAGTCAGTGACATCCATCTGTTTCCATTGCTTGTACTTCCAAGTGACAACTCAGCAAATTAAGTGATGTCCTTTGCAAATAATTTGGAATAAATAGAAATGTTTTTCGCAAGATGTCATTGGCTTGTGGTCAAAATTGACACCTAGTTTCTCTCTAAACAGGTACTGGTTGAAATACTAAAGACAATATTCCATCCATCTTTCTCAATCTGTACACAGTGTTATTCAATTTATCTGGATACAAACACTCACTGCATGCAGGTCACTCCAAGTCCTGTTTCACTGATATCACACTGCAGTGTGACTCCATTATTGACAATATAATTCCTCAGCACTGGTGATGTCATCATTAGTTGTTTGATGGGAGTGAAAGCTGCTTCTTGTTCTGTGTCCCAGTCTCACTAAATGTCCTGCGCAGTGAGACAGTATTGAGAACCAACTCTGATGGCAGTTGATAAGAACTTGCCGAGGTCGACCTGTGTTTGCTGAACTTCCAGGAGGACCATCAATTGTGTGAAGACTTTAGAAGATTAGCATAGTGGGTGAGTCTTTTCACAAATATCGCACCTGAAGAGTTTTCCCAGTGTGAACCTGTGAGGTTTCAGGAGGATCAAAGGTATTGTGAAGGCTTTTTTAAAACATCTCCCATTTAAAGGGCTATTCCTGTGTGTGAATTCTCCAATGGAGCAGGAGATGCGATGACCTCGAGAATGATTTCTCACACACCTCACACTTGAAAGGCTTTTCTCCTGTGTGGAGCCTCTGATGAACCAGAAGGTTGGAAGACCTTGAGAATAATTTGTCACACACCTCACACTTGAATGGTTTCTCCCCAGTATGAACACGATGGTGTATGCGGAGAAGTGACGATGTTGAGAATGATTTATCACATAACTTGCACAGGAATGGTTTCTCACCTGTGTGAATACGCTGATGCACACGGAGATTCGATGAATACAAGAATGATGTCTCACACACGTCACACAAGAACGGTTTCTCTCCTGTGTGGATACGTTGGTGTCTGCGGAGACTCGATGAATCTGAGAATGATTTGTCACAGACCTCGCATGTGAATGGCTTCTCCCCAGTGTGAGTACGTTGGTGTCCATGGAGGTGCGATGATGATGAGAAAGATTTGTCACACACCTCACAAGCGAATGGTCTCTCCCCTGTGTGAACCCGTTGGTGTCTGCGGAGACTCGATGAGTCTGAGAATGACTTGTCACACACTTCACATGAGAATGGCTTCTCCCCAGTATGAGTGCGTTGGTGTACACGAAGATTTGATAAGATTGAGAATGATTTTTCACACACATCACATGTGAATGGTTTCTGCCCCGTATGAATTCTCTGGTGCCTCAGGAGATGGGAGGAATGAGTGAAAGCCTTCTCACAAACCTCACACCTGAAGGGTTTATCCCCAGTGTGAATCATCTGATGTGTCAAGAGCCTTGTGGAGGTCATGAAAGATTTATCACAAACCTCACACTTGAATGGTTTCTCTTCCATGTAGCTGTTTGTGTTAATAGTTTGTCTAATAAAATACACCTTATCTGCTAAACTTCTGGAGCCCGCCTCACACACCTCACACTTGAGCAGCCTCTCACCAATAGGAATGAGGCTCATAAGGCTCGATGAATGATTGAAGTTCTCACCACATTTGGAGCTCACTCACACTTCTTCCAGCCTCATCCTGACCGATCACCCAAACCTTCAGAAAGGTTGGTTACGATGGAAGGTTCCACACCACTGACCAGTTTCAGATCTGATAAAATATCAGAGCTTCCAAGACCCTACGAATTTCCAGATGATGATTTCACTGGCCAACCTTCTCTGTGTTGAGCATGCTTTGAAGGGACTGGATGTCTTCCCACGGTTTGAGGTTGTTCCTTGGGTGATGGTCAGGATCTATCTGCAGTGTCTGGTGTAGTACAGTGCAATCCTTCTGTAAACAGGAAAAAGAAATTTGATTTGTGTCTATAACATGGAGTCCCATGGATTCAGGTCAAACAAGTTCAATGAAAACTACCCTCCCAAATGATGAGCAGTTCCTCATGTTCATTATCACAAGGGCTATGGACAGATTCCAAAACTGGGTGTTCATGAGGTGCAGTGAGCCATCAGCAGCAGCAGGATTGTATTCCACCATAATCTCACAGCCTGACACAGCCCTCATTCCATGATTACCGTCAAACCAGTGAAGAGCAACACTGGGGATACTTTAGAGTCCAGGTTTGAACCTAGTGAATGTACTACAGAGTATATACATAACCTAGGTTAAACACCAAGAGTAACAGGTAATAAACTGAATATCCTAGAAATGGGGGTTTCCTCTCTGAGCTGCCAAGCAGAATGTGGGAGGGAATACACCCTGTGGTTGAATACACATCTCTGGTTGAAGAGATAGACCCTGTGACAATTTAAAGACGACAGAATATTCATCTTGGTGTAGCCAGGGAAGGAATCACTGGAGGGAGCCTTCGTGTTAACAGTTAGTTCAGATGTCTCTGGAAACTCAGACAAATGGATTTGACAAATACGATTTAAAGAAACAAAAATGGGTGTATTTTTTGAAAGCTATAAGTGACCTGATGCACTCTGTGAAGACTGTGATTCTACAGTTAGCAATACCTAAAGTATCACTTTAGTATGTTAAAACTTAATGCATGGGTTCCTGTTTAGGGGTTCTGAAGGAAAGTCACTGAACTTGAAACATTGGCTCTGTTTCTCTCTTCAGAGATCCTGCTGGGACTTACAAAGTTACTCCAGCAATTTCTGTCATTGTTTAGTTAATGTTGCTTTTCCTTGATTTATTAACTAAAAGTCTGAAATCGTCATGCAATACATTTAAATTAGTGACTGGGAATAGGAATCTCTTGAAAAGTTATAAGTCTCTGCATGGCTGTTAACAATCCCTCAATCAACTCCAATAAAAACACATCATATTGCTGCTTGTGCAAGAACCATTGGCACACACTGGCTGCCACATTTCCTACATTATAACACTGTTTTGAGGCATGGTGTCATGAAGCCTCTATATAAATTCAAAGCTTCCCTTTTTTTATTTTTTTTGAGGTGATTATAGAGATAAGGTGACAGGAGGCTTTGGGGGGAGTTGAAAATACAGGAAACATCTAATCCCAATAGTGAGAACTGACCATTCACTGTCCACAGGACAATACTCAGCTCCCAATACACACAGAATTCAACAACAAGAAATCAGTAAGAATCCTTAGACACGCCGCATCTACGAGGTATTTACACATCACCTTCTCATATTCAGGAATGAACTATTCACAAACAGCTTGGAAGTCAGAGGGAAATGCTTCCAATAAACACACTCAATATCCAACATACAGCTCCAGTCAAACAGTTTCCACAAAGCACCGAGTAAACACTTTTCTCAGCTGGATCTTCTCACACAGCATAAGGGACATTTCCACCCCTGATTACCCACAGGATAGTCAGACTACATAAAGATTGGTGTGGATATTATGGGATACAATTTGTATCAAAGCTGCTCCTTCACTCACCATCTCCTCACTTGGTTTTCAGTCCCTGTAGGAAGTGAACCAGCTCTGGAAGAGGAAGAGGAGACAATGTGCAGAGTGGGTGGGCTCTCTGATTGACGTCTCTCACAGTCAATCCAAATATCTCTGGACCAACATGGGTTTCCCGAAACTTGGGAAACTGACTGGGGAAATGGGGATGACTTTGAGGAGCAGATCAGTTGGAGATTTAAAATTGTCATTGTCCTATTGAATAAAACCTTACTTATTGCTGCTGTTGTCTCAGTTCCCCTGGTAAATGTTTGACAGAAATTTCTAGTGTGGGAATGGCATTGTTCATTCTCGAATACTTTCAAACTGACAATATCAATGTGGGATGGGCATCCTTGGATGTATTTGACAGTAGGTCAGAAGAGGAAGACCCACAGCATCCAAGACCGTGATGACAAGCAGTGGTGGGATCACCACATGCCCAGGAAGGAGGGAGGGGTATATGCAAAAGGTTATGAGAGGGAGTCTGCATTGGAAGTGACACAGCGTCACAGGAAGCGTCACTTGGGCTTTGGGGGTGATTTCATGAATGCTTTTCTTCTCAGACAGTAATATTGTAAATTGAGGATTTACTCTGTAGCTGAGGAGTGATTGACTCAAAAATTGACGCCAGCGTGACCATCTCTGAGGATACAAAAGTAAGGAACACTCTAACTTTGAGATCCAAAGTGGCAGTGATGCTGTGAATGCAGTGGGTGGTAATGGAAAAGGGGGAGGATTGTGTGGATAAAAGTCAGAGACCTGTGCAGGGGACACCACAGGTAAAGGTTGTGTGACAGTTGGAGGAACCTCCCTTGCATTACACCTAGACTTTTGATGAAGGGTCAGCTCAAGCTGAAATGTTAACTCTGTTTCTCTCCACAGATGCTGCCCGAATTGCTGAGAATTTCTGGTATTTTAAAATAAATTCTCAAATCAACCTGTTCAGAGACGTTATCGCACACCTCTGCAACCAGTCGGCCCAGGCTTTCTGGTTTCAGGGGTAGGGATATGACCACTTTGCCCCATGAGGAGCTTTAAAGTTGAACACAAATTCCACCAACTACAACGGTGAGATTCAAGCCCAGTTCTGCAGGCATTCCTAAGTTACTAGCCTAGCAATGTTACCACTAGACCATTGTCTCCCCACCTTATTCTAGTTTCAAAAACACAGAAACAGACCATTTGACCCAACTGCTTCCTCCCTGTGTTTATGCTGCACATGAGCTTTCACTCTCCCTATTTTATCTAACCCCGTCAGCAAATTATTGCATTCCTTTCTCCATCATGGACTTAGCAAGCTTCCTAATTGAAACTATTTTGTCAACCATTCCCTGTGGGAGCAAGTTCCACATTCTTATCATTCTATTGGTGGAGAATTTCTCCTGAATTCTTCATTGGATTTATTCGTGACCATCTTATATTGATAGCCCTGAGTTTTAGGCTGTCCATACATAAAGACGGGGAATTTCCCTTCCATTTACTCTAAAGTTCATAATGTGAAAGATTGGGAAAATTACTATTATGTCAGCCCTCAGCCTTCTCCTGGGGAATAATGTGCTGGTCTGTTAAGTCACTTTAAAAGTTACAATGTCTCAATTCTTAATCTCATCCTTATCAATGGTTTTCACATCTTATTAAGTTCCTTGATGTCCTTTTTCGAGTATGGAATCATACCCCAGTGCTCTGAGTATGTTCTGAATAAGATCCCAGACAAGTTTAAAGGAAAGTCTCTGCTTTTCAATATTCTTCCTTGGTATTTGGACACAGTGTTTTTAAAACAAAAGTGGTTTTGTTTCCCTGTTGACATATTTGTGAATTTAACAAGGCTTAATTTACTGTCTTGTATTATACAGACACTTGGTGATGAAAAGTCTTAATTTGTCTGTGTTAGGAGGTTGTTGAGAAAATCTTGTTTGGCATCTCTTTAGAACATAGAACACAGAATAATAAAGCACAGTACAGGCCCTTTTGGCCCACAGTGTTGCGCTGAGCATTTATCTTAATCTAAGGTCAACCTAGCCTACACACCCCTCAATTTACTGCCGTCCATTTGCTTGTCCAGCAGTCACTTAAATGTCCCTAATGTCTCTAATTCTACTACCACCATTGGCAGTGCATTCCGCGCACCCACCACCCTCTGGATAAAGAACCTAGTTCTGACACCTCCTCTATACCTTCCTCCAATCACTTTAAAATTATGACCCCTCGTGACAGTCATTTCTGCCCTGGGGAAAAGTCTCTGGCTATCTACTTTATTTATGCCTCTCATTACCTTGTACACCTCTATCAAGTCACCTCACTTCCTTCTTCTCTCCAGTGTGAAAAGCCTGTGCTCACTCAACTTCTCTTCATAAGAGAAGCCTTCCAATCTAGGCAGCAACCTGGTAAATCTCCTCTGCACCCTCTCTAAAGCATCTACATCTTTCGTATAATGAGGCGACCAGAACTGGACACAATATTCCAAGTATGGTCTAACCAGGGTTTTATAGAACTGCAGCAAAACCTCACGGCTCTTAAACTCAATCCCCCTGTTAATGAAAGCCAAATCACCATACGCCTTCTTAACAAGCCTATCAGTTGGGTGGCAACTTTGACGGATCTATATACAAGGACCCCAAGATCCCACTGTTCCCCCACAGTGCCAAGAGTCTTACCTTTAATCCTGTATTCAGCATTCAAATTTGACATTCTAAAATGAATCATTTCACATTTATCCAGATTGAACTCCATCTGCCACTTCTCAGCCCAGCTCTACATCCTGTCAATGTAATGTTGTAGCCTGCAATAGCTCTCGACACTATCTACAACAATACCAACCTCTGTGTCATCGGCAAACTTACTAACCCACCCTCCCACTTCTTCATCCAAGTTATTTATAAAAACTCCAAAGAGCAAAGGTCCAAGAACGGAGCCCTGCAGGATACCACTGGTCACCGACCTCCAAGCGAAATACTTTCCATCCACTACCACTCACTGTCTTCTTTTGGCCAGACAATTCTGCATCCAGACAGCCAAATTTCCCTGTATCCCCTACCTCCTAACTTTCTGAATGAGCCTACCATGGGGAACCTTATCAAAAGCCTTACTGAAATCCATATGCATCACATCCACTGCTCGACCTTTGTCACTTGTCTCGGCACATCCTCAAAGAACTCAATAAGGCTTGTGAGGCATGACCTGCCCCTCAAAAAGCCATGCTGACTATCTTTAATCAATCCTTTCCAGTATCTTGCTTCCCACAGATGTAACACTGACTGGCCTGTAATTCCCAGGGATTTCCCTATTCCATTTTTTTTTTTAGATTAGATTACTTACAGTGTGGAAACAGGCCCTTCGGCCCAACAAGTCCACACCGCCCCGCCGAAGCGCAACCCACCCATACCCCTACATTTACCCTTTACCTAACACTACGGGCAATTTAGCATGGCCAATTCACCTGACCTGCACATCTTTGGACTGTGGGAGGAAACCGGAGCACCCGGAGGAAACCCACGCAGACACGGGGAGAACGTGCAAACTCCACACAGTTAGTCGCCTGAGGCGGGAATTGAACCCGGATCTCTGGCGCTGTGAGGCAGCAGTGCTAACCACTGTGCCACCGTGCCGCCCACAACAGAGGAAAAACATTTGCCTCCCTCTAATCAGCCAGAATTACTCCCGGGAGAATGAGGATTCCTAGCTTTCTGTAATAACCTTGAATATATCGGTCTGGCCCTGGGGATTTATCTATCTTGATGCTTCCCAGAATTTCCAGCACATCGACTTCCTTATTTCACTATCAACAATGTCCCTCTCTCTAGTGAATACTGAAACAAAAAACTAATTTAGGTCCTACCATACCTCTTCTGACTCCAGGCACAAGTTCCCTCCACTATCCCTGATTGGCCCTACCCTCTCTCTGATCATTCTTTATTCCATACGTGCATGTAGAACGCCTTTGGGTTTTCCCTAATCCTTCCCGCCAAGTCTTTTTTGTGCCTCCTCCTAGCTCTCCTCAGTCCATTTTTGAGTTCATTCGTCGCTACCTTCTAATCCTCTAAATTTGTGCCAGATCCTTGCTTCCTCAACCTTAAGTAAGCTTCCTTCTTCCTTTTGATGAGAAGGTCCTCTGCTCTTGTCATCCAAGGCTCCTTCACCTTACCATTTCTTGCCTGTTTCAATGGGACAAAGTCGTCCAACACTCGCAACATGTGCTTCTTACACAGCCTCCACATTTCTGTTGTGCCTTTCCTGTAGAACAATTGTTCCCAATTTATACTCTACAGCTCCTGTCGAATAGCAGTATAATTTCTCCTCACCCAATAAAATACCTTCCAATAAAGTCTGCCCCTATTCCTCTCAATGGCTATGTTAAAGGTGAGGCAGTTGTGGTCACTGTCACCAAAATGTTCTCCACTGAGAGATGTGACATCTCGCCTGGCTTTTGCCTAGCACCAAATCCAATATGGCCTCCCGTTAGTCAGCCTATCTACATGTTGAGTCAGGAATCCCTCCTGGACACACCAAACAAAATCGACTCCATTCAGACTATCTGCACTAAGGAGGTTCCAATCAATATTGGGGAAGTTGAAGTAACCCATAACCCATAACAACAACTCTGATACATCTGCACATTTCCATGATTTGCTGTCCAATTTGTTCTTCCATCTCTCTGTTACTATTGCGGGGCAGCGAGGGGTGGGGGGGTGGAGCGGGGGGTGCGGATGTGGTGGGGGGGGGTGGGGGAGGAGGGGGCGGGGGGTGCAGATGTGGTGGGGGGCGTGCTCCAATAGAAAACATCCAATACAGTGACTGTTCCTTTCCTGTTACTGACTTCCACCCAGGGTAGTTATGGTAGGGGATTTTAACTTTCCAAACATCGACTGGGACTGCCATAGTGTTAAAGGTTTAGATGGAGAGGAATTTCTTAAGTGCGTACAAGACAATTTTCTGATTCTGTATGTGGATATACCTACTAGAGAAGGTGCAAAACTTGACCTACTCTTGGGAAATAAGGCAGGGCAGGTGACTGAGGTGTAAGTGGGGGAGCACTTTGGGGCCAGCGACCATAATTCTATTTGTTTTAAAATAGTGATGGAAAAGGATAGACCAGATCTAAAAGTTGAAGTTCTAAATTGGAGAAAGGCCAATTTGGATGGTATTAGGTAAGAACTTTCGAAAGCTGATTGGAGGCAGATGTTTACAGGTAAAGGGACGGCTGGAAAATGGGAAGCCTTCAGAAATGAGATAACAAGAATCCAGAGAAAGTACATTCCTGTCAGGATGAAAGGGAAGGCTGGTAGATATAGGGAATGCTGGATGACTAAAGAAAATGAGGGTTTGTTAAGAAAAAGAAGGAAGCATGCGTCAGGTATAGAGAGGATAGATCGAGTGAATCCTTAGAAGAGTATAAAGGAAGTAGGAGTATACCTAAGAGGGAAATCAGGAGGGCAAAACAGGGACATGAGATAGCTTTGGCAAGTAGAATAAAGGAGAATCCAAAGGGTTTTTACAAATATATTTAGGACAAAAGGGTAACTAGGGAGAGGAAAGGGCCCCTCAAAGATCAGCAAGGCGGCTTTTGTGTGGAGCCACAGAAAATGGGGGAGATACTAAATGAATATTTTGCATCAGTATTTACTGTAAAAAAAGGATATGGAAGATATACATTGTAGGGAAATAGATGGTGACATCTTGCAAAATGTCCAGATTACAGAGGAGGAAGTACTGGATGTCTTGAAACGGTTAAAGGTGGATAAATCCCCAGGACCTGATCAGGTGTACCCGAGAACTCTGTGGGAAGCTAGAGAAGTGATTGCTGGGCCTCTTGCTGAGATATTTGTATCATCGATAGTCACAGGTGAAGTGCCAGAAGGCTGGAGGTTGGCAAACGTGGTGCCACTGTGTAATACGGGTGGTAAGGACAAGCCAGGGAACTATGGACCGGTGAGCCTGACCTCAGTGGTGGGCAAGTTGTTGGAGGGAATCCTGAGGGACAGGATGTACATGTATTGGAAAGGCAAGGACTGATTTGGGATAGTCAACATGGCTTTGTGCTTGGGAAAACATGTCTCACAAACTTGATTGCGTTTTTTGAAGATGTAACAAAGAAGATTGATGGGGGCAGAGCAGTAGATGTGATCTATATGGACTTCAGTAAGGCGTTCGACAAGGTTCCCCATAGAAGACTGATTAGCAAGGTCAGATCTCATAGAATTCAGGGAGAACTAGCCATTTGGATACAGAACCGGATCAAAGGTGGTGGAGGGTGATGGTGGATGGTTGTTTTTCAGACTGGAGACCTGTGACCAGTGGAGTGCCACAAGGATCGGTGCTGGGTCCTCTGCTTTTTGTCATTTACATAAATGATTTGGATGCGAGCATAAGAGGTACAGTTAGTAAATTTGCAGATGATTCCAAAATTGGAGGTGTAGTGGACAGCGAAGAGGGTTACTTCAGATTACAACAGGATCTGGACCAGATGGGCCAATGGGCTGAGAAGTGGCAGATGGAGTTTAATTGAGATAAATGTGAGGTGCTGCATTTTGGGAAAGTAAATCTTAGCAGGACTTATACACTTAATGGTAAGGTCCGAGGGAGTGTTGCTGAACAAAGAGACTTGAAGTGCAGGTTCATAGCTCCTTGAAAGTGGAGTTGCAGGTAGATAGGAAAGTCAAGAAGGCGTTTGGTATGCTTTCCTTTATTGGTCAGAGTATCGAGTACAAGAGTTGGGAGGTCATGTTGCAGCTGTACAGGACATTGGTTAGGCCACTTGAAATATTGCATGCAATTCTGGTCTCCTTCCTATCGGAAAGATGTTGTGAATCTTGAAAGGGTTCAGAAAAGATTTACAAGGATGTTGCCAGGGTCAGAGGATTTGAGCTATAGGGAGAGGCTGAATAGGCTAGGGCTGTTTTCCCTGGAGTGTTGGAGGCTGAGGGGTGACCCTATAGCGGTTTACAAAATTATGAAAGTCATGGATAGGGTAAATAGACAAAGTCTTTTCCCTGGGATGGGGGAGTCCTGAACTAGAGGGCATAGGTTTAGGGTGAGAGGAGAAAGATATAAAAGAGACCTAAGGGGCAACGTTTTCATGCAGAGGGTGGTATCTATATGGAATGAGCTGCCAGAGGATGTGGTGGAGGCTGGTACAATTGCAACATTTAAGAGGCATTTGGATGGGTATATGAATAGGAAGGGTTTGGAGGGATATGGGCCAGGTGCTGGCAGATGGAACTAGATAGGGTTGGGGTATCTGGTCGGCATGGACAGGCTGGACTGAAGGGTCTGTTTCCATGCTGTACATCTCTATGACTCATACTGACCCAGTAGACAAATCCTCCTCAACAACCTTGTTGTTAGTTGCGAAGAAGACCATAAGATCAGAAGACAGGAGCAAAAATTAGGCCATTTGGCCTATCAATTCTGCTCTGCCATTCAATCATGATTGATAAGACTTTTCAACCCTGTTTTCCTGGTTTCTCCTTGATCCCCTCAGCAATCAAGAACTTATCTATCTCTGTTTTAAATATGCTCAAGACCCGGCGTTCACAGCCTTCCGCAGGTTTCCACAGATTCACCACTCTCTGACTAAAGAAATTCCTCCCTATCTTCATTCTAAAGGTTCTTCCATTTACTCTTAGGCTGTGTCCTCAGGTCCTCGTCTCTCCTGCCAATGGAAACATTTTCCCAATATCCACTCAGACCAGGCCATTCATATTCTGTAAATTTCAATTAGATCCCCGTTCATCCTTCTAAACTGCATCAAGTATCGTCCCAGAGTCCTCAAACATTCCTTATATGTTAAGCCTTCAATTCCTGGGATCATTCTCATGAACCTCCTCTCGACCTGCTTCAGGGCCAATACATCCTTCCTGAGGTATGAGGCCCAAAATTTCTCACCATACTCTAAATGTGGTCTGACCAGAGTCTGATAAAGCCTCAGAAGTACTTCCCTGCTTTTGTATTCCAATCCTCTCCAGAAGAATGACAACATCGTATTTGCCTTCCTAACTACCAAATCAACCTGCAACTTTACCTTAAGAGAAACCTGGACTCAGACTCTGAAGTCCCTTTGCACATCAGATTTCTGAATTTTCTTCCCATTTAAAAAAAAGTTCATGCCTCTATTCTTCCTACCAAAGTGCGCGATACATAGTATTTCATCTGTTAACTTCTTTGCCCACTGTCCTCAACTGTCTATATCTTTCTGCAGTCTCCCTGCCTCCTCATTACTTCCTGTCCCTCCACCTATCTTTGGAGCATCTGTAAACTGAGCCAGAGTGCCCTGCATCCAAATCATTAACATATAAAGTGAAAAGTTGTGGTCCCAACACTCACCCTTGTGGAACATCACTCATTACTGACTTCCATCCTAAGAAGTATCCTTTTATCCCCACCCACTGCTTTCTGCTAGACAGCTAATCTTCTATCCATGCCAGTACCATGCCTCTAACACCATATATTCTTATCTTACTCAGCAGCCTGTGCGGCACCTTATCAAAGGCCTTCTGGAAGTCCAGATAGATAACATCCATTGGCTCTCCTTGGTCGAATCTGCTCTTTACCTCCTCAAAGAATTCTAACAGATTTGTCAGGTATGACCTCCCCTTAATAAAACTATGCTGAGTTTGCCCTATTTACCATTCACTTCCAAATATTCAGAAATTTCATCCTTCACAAAGGACTCCAAAATCTTACCAACGACTCAGGTCAGACTAGTCAGTTCATAATTTCCCATCTTTTGCCTTACTCCCTTAAACAGAGGGAGGGGTCGGGTTATGTTAGTAATTTTCCAGTCCTCTGGGACCCTCCCTGTCTCCAGTGATACTTGAAATATCATTACTCAAGCCTCCACTATCTCTTCAGCTATCTCCTTCAGAACTCTGGGTGTAGTCCATCTAGTCCAGGTGATTTATCCATGTTTAGATCTTTTGACTTTTCTAGCACCTTCTCCTTGGTGATCGCCATGGTACTCATCTCTGCCCCCCAACTCTCTTGAAATTTTGGGATATTATTCATGTCTTGTGAAGACTGACGCAAATTATTTATTCAGCTCCTCAGCTATTTCTTTGTTCCCCATTACTGCTTCTCCAACATCATTTTCCAGTGGCCCAATGTCCACTTTTGCCTCTCTTTTTCCCTTTCTGTATCTAAAGTATCTCTTGCAGTCTTTCCTAATGTTATTGGCTAGCTTACCCTCATATTTAATCTTCTCCCTCCTTACTTCTTTCTTCATTGTCCTCTGTTGGTCTCTTTACGCTTCCCAGTCCTCTGGCTTCCCAATTCCCTTTGCCACATTATAGCTTTCTCTTTGTTTTTATGCTGTCTCTTGACATCCCTGGTCTTCTCTAATTTTGGGCACATACAGAGAGAAGTGAACTGAGTTGTATTTTTACTGGGCTGAACGTTTTGATCTACAGAGTGATTTACAGAGTTCTACAACTGAATATTTGAGCATTTCCTTCACTTCCAACTGGTGAGAGATGATCTTATTGAAACATATAGGATCGTGAGGGGACTGAAAAGGCTGGCGCTGAAAGGACATTTTCCCTTGTGGAAGACAGATGAACTAGGGTACACAATTTAAAAATAGAGTGTTTCTTTGAAATCAGATATCAAAAGATACTCTTTCTTTCAGAGGGCTGGAGGTCTGAGGAACTCTCTTCCCCAGAGAATGGTGGAGGCAGGATCACTGGATATTTTTTAAAGTAGTGATTGATAATTTTTTCACTGTCAAGAAAGTCAAAAATACTCAGGGTAGGCAGACATTTGGAGCTGAGGCCGAAATCAGATCAGCCATGTTCTCACTGAAAAGTAGAGATGGCTTGAGAGGCCAAATAGCCTTCTTCTGCTCGCAATTCAGATGTAGTCAGTATGACTGATCCACAGTAATCACTGGGCCTGATCTATGGTAATCATTGGGTTGATCCTCTGAAGTCAAACCCTTGGTGCTATCTGTTGGTATAAGCATAACTAACACAGCTGATCATTGTTGGATATCCTTGCCAATGGCAATCTTTTGAAAGAGGTGTCTATTTAAGTTTGGAAAGTATTCAACATATTCCAGAGTCTCTCCTTCAACACAGAGGGGAAGTAAAATATTTAGCTGACCAGGTGTGGGCTGATGACTGAGTTTTCTTTTCGCATTATCCAAGGACAGGATGAATATCTTATATGGAGAATTAAAGAGATTGAGAATGGTTTGCAGATCTGTTGCAGATTGGACAATACAGTGGAGGATGTTGCCCAGGTCATGGTGATGGAGGAAGAAATTCTATCACTAGAAGGAATTAATAAGGAAGGAGTCTTAGATAGATTGCTGGCATTTAAAGTTAACAAGGCACCAGGTGCAGATGAGACATATTGAAAGAGTTGAAAGGAAGTGAGGGTAGAAATTGCAGGGGCTCTGCCCATCATATTAAAGTCTTCCCTGAACTTGGGGGAGATGGCAGAAGAACGGAGAAATCTAAACATTATGGCCTTGTTCAAGAAAGGTTGTAAGGATAATCTGGGCATTTACAAACTAGTCAGTTTAACTTTGACGATCGTGGGGAATCTTTTGGAATCAATTATTTGGGATAGAATCAGTAGTCACATGGAACACAGTGGGTTGATTAGGAAAAGTCAGCATGGATTTCTAAAAGGAAAAATGTGTTTAACTAACTTACTGGAGGTTTTGAAGGGATAAGGGAAAAAGTTGATGAGGATAATGCTTATGACATGATACAAATAGATTTCCAGAAGGCATTTGTGTCTCAAAACAGATTTGGTGGAGAGGGAGAGCCTCCACATTCCAGAACAGCAGAAAAGGCTATTTAAGAGCTGGGCACGTTTTGCCCCTGCACTCCTTGCAGCTTTCATATGGTCTGCATGCTTATTCAAGACCATCGCACCTTCCCAAATGTGATACGTCACTGGACCTGACCTCACATTGACCATGTTTCTTACCCATGCAGGTGCATTTCTGTTGTTATTGCACCAAACTTCGTCCACTGAAGTAAACCATTGCTCTTCCTTAGCAGAGTTCTGTGTCTGGCATAGGTGTTCCTGATGCCAACTCAAAGATTTCTGTTGCCGGCGAATTTCTTCGGGAACGTGCTTTTCTCTCGTCATCATAGAGGCCAGTATCTCTTCACTAAGTCACTCTTTATTTACTCGTGGAGAGTCCTTGACACTGATTCTGTTCCCTCAGAGCCAGCTCTCAGATTAAATAGGATGTCTGACAGGGCTTCCAAATATTCCCAAATTAACAACTCCAATCAGAGAACTCGCAGTCTGTGAGGTCCACCTGGCTAACCTCATTACAATCACTACAGTAACCTTTTTGCATAATTGGTGGATCATATGAACACTGTAATCTATCATATTTTGATATTGTAAACTACATTGTAGCTATTGTTCTGTGAGTCAGAGGAGAGACATTACTCTATTCCTTGGCTCCCCTGCATACTAAATTGGCAGAAGGTGAATTTTGGCAGTATTAGGCAAAAACTTTCAAAAGTTGGTTGGGGGTGGATGTTCACAGGTATAAAGGAACAGGTGGAAAATGCGAAGCCTTCAAAAATGAGATAATGAGAGTCCAGAGACAATTGTGTTCCTGTTAGAGTGAAAGGCAAGGCTAGTAAGTGTAGGGAATGCTGGATGTTGAGAGAAATTGAGGTTTTGGTCAAAAAAAAGAAAGAAGCATATGTCATGTATACTGAACAAAGATCAAATGAATCCTTAGAATAATATGAAATTAGTATCCTTAAGAGGGAAATTGGGAGGGCAAACCAAGGACGTGAGATAGCTTTGGCAAATAGGGTTGAGGAGAACCTAAAGGGATTTTATAAATACATTAAGGACAATAGGGTAACTAGAGAGTGAATAGGGCCCCTCAAAGATCAGCAAGGCAGTCTATGTGTGGAACCGCAGAACTTGGGGCAACACTAAATGATTATTTTGTATCAGTGTTTACTGTGGGGAGGTAGAAGATATGGAATGTATGGAAATAGATGGTGACATTTTGAAATGTCCATATTACAGAGTTGGAAGTGTTGGATGTCCTAAAAAGCATAAAAGTGCATAAATCCTGAGGACCTGATCAGGTGTACGTACCCTAGAACTCTTTGGGAAGCTGGGCCCCTTGCTGAAATATTTGACTGGAGGATGGCTAATGTGGTGCCACTACTTAAGAAAGGTGGTAAGGAAAAGCCAAGGAACTGTAAACTGATGAGCCTAACATCAGTGGTGGATAAGTTGTTGGAGGGAATCCTGAGGGATAGGATTTACATGTATTTGGAAAGGCAAAGACTGATTAGGGATAATCAACATGGCTTTGTGCATGAGAAATCATGTCTCACTAACTTGATTGAGTTTTTTGAAGAAGTAACAGAGAGGAATGATGAGGGCAGAGTGGTGGACATGATCTACTGAGACTGCAGCCTGTCAGGTGACAAAAGGTAAAGAAAGATGACCACGGCACAACATGAGGGTCTGCAGCAATCTAGAAGACAATTGTGGCAGAGTCTGATTGGTCAAAGGAGTATAATGTAGGCTTAGTGTGATGGATTATGCTAATATAACAGGTATAGGGCATGACTTTTAGAACAGCATAAACATTAGAGTATGCTCGCTGTTCAGAGCCTTTCAGGGTTGTCTGCTCTGATGGCCACAGCTTTTGTTTTCAAATAAAGGCTTATCATCTTGAGGAATTCTTTTTTAGATTAGATTCCCTACAGTGTAGAAACAGTAGGGAATCTTCGGCCCAACAAGTCCACATCGACCCTCTGAAGAGCAAATTTTACCCATGACTAATCCACCTAATACTATGGCCAGTTCACTTGATCTGCACATCTTTGTGACTATAGAAGGAAACCAATGCAGACACGGGCAGAACATGCAAGCTCCACAAAGAAAGTTGCCTGAGCCGGGAATAGAACCAGGGTCCCTGGTGCTGTGAGGCAGCAGTGCTAACCACTGAGCCACCGTGCTGCCCTCATTCCTAAAAGGTGCTATCAACCACAATAGAATTGGCGCTGAGAGCAGGGTCAGAAAGAGACCTACACAAAGGAAGTGGCAGCCCAAGGGTGTTTCCTGGTCTATTGAGGACCCTCCTGAGCCTGACAGAATAAGGGCTGGCCACCCACAAAAAGAGATAAGTGTTTTGCTGATAATTCAGATTAAATTCTGTTGAGCAAGGGGGTTCCTTGGGGATGCAGAAGTGCAGAAAAGCTGCTGAAAGGTCTCTCTGATCCAAAGAGTCTGGTAATCAACTGAAATTTGAGGAGACTCCGAGGATTGGTCCAGATAATTGTGCAGTGGCGTGAGTGAGAATAGAAAGTAGAGCTTGTCTGATATAAAATTCCACGTGGTGTTAGTAAGTCTCTGTGGTTACCACCTCGCCGGTCGCAAGGGCCTGCTCAGGTAGGACTCTCTGTGTGTGAGAGAGACAGAGAGAAACTCTGTCTCAGTGCTGAGTTCCTAGCTGCTTGCAGAAAAGTTTGTGTGTGTGTGTGAGAGAGAGAGAGAGACAGACACACACACACAGACACACACACACACACACACACACACACACACACTCCAAGTTTAACCCTTTGTGATCTGGTTTGAAGGAACTATCAGTGATTGGTGAGTTTTGCGGATACAACCCTAGAACAATAGGGGTCTGCATAGGTAGAACAAATGAGGATAGATTGTCTTTTTTAATTAGTTGAAACCAAGGAAGTTTAGATCGATAAGGGACAATTACAAGCTGTAGAATTAGGGAATACTTATAATAATTGATGAGGCGCTACTGGTCTTGTAAGGCAAAGGGGAGTGAACTGAGAACAAAGGCAATAGATTAGCTGGGCTGAAATATATGTCAGAATGAACAAAGAAACGACAGTTTAAATATTGGGTAAAAAACTCGCTGTATCAAAACATGACATTGCAAGGATCTTAGAGAAATGGGAAAAAAGAACTTATTAACTAAGTGGCCAAAATCAGGTACCTTTGATATAAATATATGTGAAGAAATGGAAGGATTAATTAAAAATCACAAACCAAAAGATGATTCTAATAAGAGAAATAGGAAAAGGGAATAGGAGATAGAAATTTAAAAAATTTTCAGACAAGTGGGAGAGAAACTGATAAGAGCATACCAGGCGAACTACCAAAGAACAACGTATGCAGTCTGTGAAAGCTGAAGGTCAGGAAGACAAGTCTCTTTTGTTTCCTAACTTGCAGGAACTAGATAAACCGCCACCTTACTTGAACACAGAAACACAAAGCAATGTCCTTTGATTAAGGGAACGGTGAAAATAGGAGGAGATTGAATGGACTGAGGACAAGGACAATAAAGCTAAACTGAATCAGAGAAGGGAGGAAGTGAAGGAGTTAATCAAGGAAAGGCAGCATGAGAGAAAATTGTTATGGGATGTAATAGACAAAACTAAAATACTAAGGGGGGAATTGGAGGAGGAACTCAGGTTACTGTGGACAATTAGGGAACAGAAACAGTACAAGAAGTCTCTAAACAATAAACAGACTATTGATTGGGATTAGAGAGAATGTGACCCTTTGAAGGGGTAAAAGGTCTTAGAACAGCGTATCAGAGGAGGGTCCAAAGAGAGCCAGCACACGACAGGTGGGATGAGTTGGAGATAGAATCAAGGTCAGGATCTGAAGGCAACTACCTGGATGAGGATGATAGCAGGGAGAAAGAGACCCCACAGGCAAAAAGAATGATGTCTTTGCTCATAGACGAGGGGCAGACAGTCACAATATATTCCCTGGGGAACCCATGATCTGGAGGGGCTGAGAAATGCATTGTCCAGTATACATGAGGGTGCAGGGAAGTGGATTAGAGCCTTTGAAGATGAAACCACAGGGCAATTGTTGGCTTTGGGAGATTTGAAGGTGTTGTTATAATAAGTAACGGGGGCTCCCGAAGTTAGGTTGCAGACTACAAAGTAATATGTGTTGGGATTTTACGCAAGTGTAAGCTCTGAGTTGTGTGCTTGAGTCAGCCTTGCGTGACTGCAGCCTGTCAGGTGAAGAAAGATAACCACGGCACAACGTGAGGGTCTACAGCAATCCAGAAGACAATTGTGGCAGAGTCTGATTGGTCAATGGGATATAATTTAGGCTTAGTGCGATTGGTTTTGCTAATGTAACAGGGATAGGGCATGATTTTTAGAGTATGTTTGCTGTTCAGGGGCTTTCAGTGTTGTTTGCTCTGATGGCCACAGCTTTTGTTGCAAATGAAGGCTTATCAGCTTGAGGAATTCTCTGCATCTCCTGATCAATCCTAAAAGGTGCTATCAACCACAACATGACCGGTGGTGTGTCACAAGGATCGGTGCTGGGTCCAGTGCTTTTTGTCATTTATGTAAATGATTTGGATGTGAACATAGGAGGTATAGTTAGTAAGTTTGCAAATGACACCAAAATTGGAGATGTGGTAGACAGCAAAGAAAGTTACCTCAGAGTACAATGGGATCTTGATCAGATGGGCCAATGGACTGAGGAGTGACAGATGGAGTTTAATTTAGATAAATGGGAGGTGCTGAATTTTGGAAAAGCAAATCAGAGCGGGACTTATACACTTAATGGTAAGGTCCTGGGGAGTGTTGCTGAACAAAGAGACCTTGGAGAGCAGGTTCATAGTTCCTTGAAAGTGGAGTCACAGGTAGATTGGATAGTGAAGAAGGCATTTGATACGCTTTCCTTCATTGGTCAGAGAATTGGGTCTAGTAGTTGGTCATGTTGCAGCTGTACAGGACATTGGTCGGGCTACATTTTGAATATTTTGTGCAGTTCTGGTCTCCCTCCTATAGGAAGGATGTTGTGAAACTTGGAAGGGTTCAGAAAAGATTTACAAGGATGTTGCAAGGGTTGGAGGTTTGAGCTATAGGGAGAGCTAAACAGGATGGGGCTATTTTGCCTGGAGTACTGGAGGCTGAGGGGTGACCTAACAGAGATTTTTAAAATAATGAGGGGCATGGATAGGGTAAATATACAAGGTCTTTTCCTGGGGTGTGGGAGTCCAGAACTAGAGGGACTTAAAAGGGACCTAAGGGTCAGCTTTTTCATGCAGAGAGTGGTGCATGTTTGGAATGAGCTGCCAGAGGATGTGGTGGAGGCTGGTACGATTTCAACATTTAAAAGGCATCTGGATGGGTTTCTGAATAGGAAAGGTTTAGAGGGATATGGGCCAAGTGCTGGCAAATGAGACTAAATTAATTCAAGAAATCTGGTCAGCATGGAAGAGTTGGACTGAAGGGTCTGTTTCTGTGCTGTAGTAAGTCTCTATGACTCTATATGCTTCAATAAAGTTGCCTGGTGAGAGATCCCTTGAGTATCTGGACTAGATTCTTCTTTTCACCACATAACACCTGTATCATCATCAGGATATTTGTGTCTGGAAGACAGAAAACAGATAAAGAACTACAGAGAATCCATAGAATCCCTACAGTGTGGGAACATGCCCAATAGCCCAACAAGTCCGCACCGATCTTCTGAAGAGTAACCCACCCAGCCCCATTCCCTAGTATTCTATATTTACCCCTGAACAATGTACCTAACCTCCACATTCCTGAACATGATGGGCAATTTAGTCCAGCCAATTTACCTAACCTGCATATCTTTGGATTGTGGGAGGAAATCAGAGCACCCAGATCAAGCCCAGGCAGACACGGAGAGAATGTGCAAACTCCACACAGACAGTCACCCAAGGCTGGGCTTGAACCCGGGTTCCTGGCACTGTGAGGCAGTAGTGCTAACCACTGAGCCACCATGCTGAGTGATGACTGATGGGTCAAAGGTAGGGGAAAGTGAGCATGAAGACAGAATGGTAGGAGATGTTTAGAGTCAGGATGGGGACCAGAGGTGTCCGTATTGCAGTGTATCTTAAGTGAAACATAAGAAACTGAGGAGATCTGAGGAAGGACAGCTGTATCTGAATGAAGCTCAATGTGCATTCCCCCCTCTCAATTTATTGACATTCAGAAAATAATCTGTTTTTGCTACCAAAGTGGATAACCTTAAATTATACTGCATCTATCATGCATTGCCCACTCACTCAATTTGTCAAAATCACTTCAACATCTTCACAGTTCACCCTCTCACCCAGCTTTTTGATCTGCAAATTTGAAGATATAACATTTTATTCCTTGCCTCTATAATTAGACATAGGAGCAGAATTTAGGCCATTTAGCCCATCAAGTCTGCTCCACCATTCAAACACTACTGTCTGGCTGAATATATATTGTGCATTGCTGGGATCCAGTACTGATGCCCGTGGAATCCCACCTCCCCATCTAACACCACCTCCCCCCCCCCACTCCACCCCACCCCCCAAACAAAACGGTACTAGCATCTCAGAAAAAAAAGCTGTTAATCTCAGCTCCCTGTTTCCTGTCTGCCAACCGTTCTCTATCCATTTCAATTCCATGTGCTTTAATTTTACATGCTAACCTCTTATGAGGGACATGGTTGAAAGCCATCTAAAAGTCCAAAGGCCCAGGCTAACATGCTCATCCAGCCGGTCAAGAAGCCAGATGGGTCCTATTGGTTTACCACAGATTCTGCACTCAGTCTTTATTATTTGCTGATTTGCTAGCCACATAGCCATCTACTCATGATATTAGTCCCAGACTCCATCTTTTCTTTTTCTCATTGATTTATCCGGTCTGATTGCACGGTACGTTGGAGTGTTACAATGGAGTGCTATCCACATTAGTAATTATCCACCAGAAGACCATACCCCAATACTCAACAGAGTGGGTGTACAGCCTTGAATGAGATGACCCTGCAGAGTACCCTATAGTTCCTAGCCCCACCAGGATATTTGATAACTAAAGTTTAGAACACTGGATAGTTACTGTCATGGACAACAATGGATTTTGGGCCAACTATGATTGGTTTGCTGAATACCATAATTACAGTTTCTCATAAAGCATGGTGTAATGTACTTCCACTATTGCCCAGATAGACTTCACTGGGCTGCTCCAGCAAATATGATAGGAGGAGAGACCCTCCTGATTCAGTGCATTGATGACCTGCTACTGACATCTGCAGGGATTAAAAAGTGCATGTCAGGGCCTTATTATCCCTGTTGGAAGGTGTAGACTTAGCGGGTTTAAGATTAGCTTCAAAAATGCCCAGCTGGGGAGACCTCAGGTCTCCAGCCTAGGAACAGGATCTCATAGGGACTGACAGATATGTCTGAGACCTGGAAATTTGATTTGATTTATTACTGTCTCGTGTACTGAGATACAGTGAAAACTATTGTTTTGCATGCTATCCAGTCAAATTATACCTTATATAAGTACATCGGATAATAAAACAGAATGTAGAATATCGCATTACATTACAAAGAAGAAATATCAACTCTAATATGTAAGAAGTCCATTCATAAATCTGTTAACAGCATGGAAGATGCTATTCTTGAATTTGTTGGTGTGTATTTTCAAACTTTTATATCTTCTGCCTAATGGGAGTGGGTGAAAGTGAGTAATTGGGTGGGAGGAATCTTTGATTATATTGGTTGCTTTCCCAAGGCAGCGAGAAGTATGAATAGAATCAATGGAGGGAAAGCGAGTTGAAGTGATGGACTGGGCTGTGTTCACAACTCTGTAATTTCTTGCAGTCTTGGCAGAGTAGTTGCCATACCAAGGCTGTGACACATCCAGAAAGGATGCTTTCTATGGTGCATCTAAAAAATTAATAAAAGTGATTGTGGACATGCCTAATTTCCTGAGCCTTCTCATAAAATTCCTACAGTGTGAAAACTGTAGGGATTTAGCCCAACAAGTCCACACTGACCCTGACCCATTCTTTTACATTTACGCCTAACTAATTCACTCAACCTATACATCCCTGAACACTATGGGCAATTTAGCACAGCCAATTCAACTAAACTGCGTGTCTTTGGACTGTGGGAGGACCAGAGCACCTGGAGGAAATCCACAGACACAGGGAGAATGTGCAAACTCCACACAGGTATATGCCTGAGGCTGGAGTCAAATCCAGGTCCCTGGCGTTGTGAGGCAGCAGTGCTAACCACTGACCCACCGTACCGCCCATACTTCGAGGAAGTAGAGGTATTGATGTTTTCTTTTGATCATAGTATTGACATGGATGGACCAGGATAGATTGTTGGTGATATTTATTCCTAGGACCTTGAAGCTCTCAACCATCTCCACCTCAGCACCATAGATATGAACAAGGGCATGTCTTCCACTAGCTTCCTCAACTCACTGACCAGTTCCTTCGTTTTGCTAACATTGAGGGAGAGATTGTTGCCATTACACAAAATGAGCCATTTGAAAAAATGTCGCGACCCACTAATATATAGAACTACTGAGGCTGTTTAACCATTATAGAAACTTTGTTGAGAGCTACACAGAAATGATAGCTCCCTGCAGTACCTTGTAAAGGCAGCAGGATGGGGTTGTCCTAGAGACAAGGTGATACTTTGGGGTGAGAAAAGAAAAGGCATATACCAAATTAAAGAAAGTCCTCTTGAAAGCACCTGCAGTGGGACTTCCACATCTTGACAAGGTCCTTGTATCTCAATGAAGGAAGGCACCATGGCACCATACTGACTCAGAAGTATAGACAATAGATGTGGCTGTTGGTGTCCATCTCAAAAACACAGTCACTGGCAGTAGGAGGTTTGCCGTGCTATGGAGCAGCCATTGATTGTGCCTTGTGGCTCATGAAGTCTGTGATCTACTCAAAATGAACAGTGGAGGGTTGTTATACAAAACGCACTGTCCTGTAGGGACTAAATGAGAGATGGCTGCAATTGGTACCTGACAACTGTCAGGCAGCTTGGGAAACCAGATTACTCCCTCAGGGTGGGTCTGTATGAGTGGTGCAAGCTATAGGATATTACTTAGCGCATGGAATGACACTAGGACAAGGAAATGCCCATGAGTGCCTCACGTATATAGGCAAGAGGGCAAACTAAGGATTTGATAGAAGAACCCCTGAAGGGAGTGGATATGGAGCAGTATATTGTTGGCTCATGGAAGCATTAGGATGGAAGTATTGGAATAGGGGATACTGTGGTGACTGGAGAATGTATGGTGTGTAAGATGGAACAATTGTTTGGGGACTACCTGACCCAAGTGGCGGAGTTCATCGCCCTGACACATTCCCTGGAGTGAGCGAAAGGTAAACAGGTCAATGTATATCCAGGTAGTCACTACTCCTTTGGAATACAACTTCATGGTAGCATGGAGCAGGAAGGGGTCATGTCACCTCCAATGGAACTCAATACAGGCCTGAGGAAATACTTAGGCAACTGGTAAATGCTGCAAAAGGACTCATGGCTGGAGATGCGATTAAGATTTAGGCCCATAGGAGACTGACAACAAGAAGAATGTTGGCCAAAAGGCATTTGAGAAGAAACTAGAAGAAGAAGAAATAAAGATATTTGGTCCCAGGATAGAGGAACTGACAGTGCAAGAAGTACAGTACTTAGCAGATAGAGTAGACCATGAGGAGTGGGAACTGGAAGAAGTGATGGAGAGATGTCACTCTGATGAAGGGCTTATGCCTGAAGAAAAACATCTTTTCCAGCACCACATTCTTGACTCTGAACTCCAGCATCTGCAGTTCCCACTTTCTCCTTGTCTCTGTTCTTTGGCTGTTCTGCATATGTTTCGATAAAGGTAATCAGTACAAGATACCTCATGCATTTGGACTGGATGATTCCTCTTACTGAACAACATGGGAAAACCCAGGCAGTTTGACAGGAGGTGAGGCTATTGAGTGTCATGGAGCAATAGTATGTTTATCTTTGTTGTCACATGCTTAAAGAATAAATTTTGTATACAATAAAGCAGTTATTTTGAGTTTATTTAAACAACCCGCTGGAAACCTCTTTTGTTCTGGATAACAATGATAAAGTGAAGCAATTTAGCCCATTTGATGATTCAATCAAAACACGTGTACTCGGGGTCCAGCTCCTGAAGTATTGGAGGCTGATTTCTCGTTCTAATTCTACAAATGGCTCAAGAATTGATGTGGAGGATATCCATTTCTGAGGCATTGGTCACCTTTGTGTGCTGCTGCATCAAGTTATGCACAGATCCTGGATACACAAACACCAAATGCCACTAGGTACTAAGTTTCTACCTGTCGCCAGTAGAGATAGGGATGGGACTAGCCTCATTGCTGCAGAATGCTACAAGTGGTTGAACCAAATGATATTATCTGTCCTTTGTGGAGAAATTTACAAAGAAAAATACCTTTAACCACAAGTCCATCAGGAAGTGGTCAGCACATAGTGTCCTCAAGACCCTGAGGTTGGATCCTGTTGTGCGGTTTCCTGAGCAGACTGTCAAATTCATTTGACAGAATGCCTCATCACCAGAACTTTCCAACAAGGACCAAACATCGCTAGGCCGGTGGTGAGAAGGGCACTACCGGTGAGATCCTTTACATATGCCCTGGTTAGTCTGCACCATCGTATACTGCCCTTGATGTGGCTGTACAGTGATAGACACTGTCACATAGGGATGGGGGTGAGGTGGTACAGGGCCTGATACTCTTCAGAGGGTTGGTGTGGACTTGGTGGGCCAAATGGCCTGTTTCCACACTGTAGGGATTGTATGATCTATGATCTCCTGCTAGAATGTGCCTTTGCAGAAGAAGGCTGGAGAAAAATTCAGTGGTTTTTGTCGAGATTCTTTTTTTTATTTCAAAAATATACTTTATTCATAAAATGATTTGATGGTCTGTACATTTGGTCATGCCATACATATGACCACATTTACAAACACAGATTCGAATTTATCCTTGTCATATACAGGTCTGTGCATTTTTCAATCTTATACATATATTTGGCTGAGGCATTAGCAGAGCCCAAAAAACGTCCACATGGGCCCCCTGTTCTTCTTTAGGCAGGCTGATCTTACACGGTGGTCTTTTCCCACCGCGCCTTGGCGGCAGCTGCCCCAAGCTTCAGCGCGCCCCTCAACACGTAGTCTTGGACCTTGGAATGTGCCAGTCTGCAACACTCGGTCGGGGTCAACTCCTTCAGCTGGAAGATCAACAGGTTTCGGACTGCCCAGAGAGCGTCCTTCACCGAGTTGATGATCCTCCAGGCGCAGTTAATGTTCGTCTCGGTGTGAGTCCCGGGGAACAGGCCGTAGAGCACGGAGTCCCGCGTCACGGCGCTGCTCAGGACGAATCTTGACAAGCACCACTGCAGTCCTCTCCAGACTTCCTCTGCATAGGCACATTCTAGAAGGAGGTGTGTGACAGTCTCATCCCCCCCGCAGCCGCTTCGAGGGCAGCGTGCGGTGTGGCAGAGAGTCCGGGCGTGCATGAAGGATCTCACAGGCAGACCCCTTCTCACCACCAGCCAAGCCATGTCTTGGTGCTTGTTGGAAAGTTCTGGCGATGAGGCATTCTGCCAAATGGCTTTGACAGTCTGCTCAGGGAACCGCTCGACAGGATCCGCACTCTCCTTTTCCCGAAGGGTCTCAAGGACGCTACGTGCTGACCACTTCCTGATGGACTTGTGGTCAAAGGTGTTTTTCTTCATAAATTTCTCCACGAAGGACAGGTGATACGAACGGTCCAACTACTCGGAGCGTTCCGCGGCAGCGAGGCCAGGCCCATCCTTCGCAACACCGGGGACAAGTAGAACCTCAGTACGTAGTGACACTTGATGTTTGCGTACCGGGGATCCACGCACAGCTTGATGCAGCCACACACAAAGGTGGCCATCAGAGTGAGGGTGGCACTGGGCGTGTTTTTTCCCCCATTGCACCGGTCTTTGTACATTGAGTCTCTTCGGACCCGGTCCATCTTTGATCTCCAAATGTATTGGAAGATGGCCCGGGTGACTGCGGCGGCACAGGTCCTGGGGATAGGCCAGACCTGTGCCACATATAGCAATACTGAGAGTACCTCACACCTGATGACCAGGTTTTTTCCCGCGATGGAGAGCGACCGTTGCCACCATCTGCCTAGTTTCTGTCTCATCTTCCTGATCCGCTCCGCCCAGGTCTCTTTGTCCTGTGAGTGTGTGTGCATGTTTGTTTGGGTTTAGAAGGGGATATAGTACTAGCTTGGAATTAAATGTTAACCAATTTTGTCATGTGATTCTAAGAATATGTTTTTTGTTATAATGAATAGATTATGTTGAGTTTGTTGAAGAAGTCAAATGAAAGTCTTTTTATTGGTGAAAATCTCTTTACTGGAGAGCAGTTCCATAGAAAAACAATTGGCCATTCTGGTAACTGAATTCAAACACATAATACTGATATTGCAACTGTGCAGTAATGTGACTTGATTATCATAATCAGAACATAATTAAGTTTTAGTCTTCACTTATGTGGCTCTCACCCTCTCTCCTGCATCCCTCTCTCCTGCGCATGTGCTGATCCCATCCACTGCCTTGGAGGCTGTGATCAGATCTGCTGTCACACACATCTGAGGACGCACATCCGATAGTGATGTTGTCAGTTTGAAAGTCTCTGAAGATGAAGAATGCTATTTCTATACTGGAAATTTCTGTTGAACATTTACTGGGGGAACTGCGACAGCAGCTTCAATAAGGAGAAATTGAGCACTGCAGATGCTGAAGATCAGAACTGAAAACTGTGGTGCTGGTCAGGCAGCATCCTAGGAGTAGGAGAGTTGACTTTTTGAGCATAGGGTAAAAACAAGGACTGCAGATGGTGGAAACCAGACTCTAGATTAGAGTGGTGCTGGAAAAGCGCAGCAGGTCAGGCAGCATCCGAGGACCCAGGAAAATCGATGTTTCAGGCAAAAACCCTTCATCAGGAATAGAGGCAGGGTGCCTGAAGAGTGCAAAGGTAAATGAGAGGGGGATGGGGTGGGGAGAGAGTAGCATTGAGAACAATAGATGAATGGGGGTGGGGATGGAGATGATAGGTCAGAGAGGAGGGTGGAATGGTCAGGTGGAAAGGAAGATAGGTAGGTAGGACAGGTCATGAAGGCGGTGCTGAGCTGGAAGGTTGGAGATGGGGTGAAGTGGGGGAAGGGGAAATGAGGAAACTGGTGAAATCCATATTGATGCCATGGGGTTGAAAGTGTTCCAAGACGGAAGATGAGGCGTTCTTCCTCCAGGCGTCGGGTGGTGAGGGAGCGGTGGTGGAGGATGCCCAGGACCTGCATGTCCTCGGCAGAGTGGGCGGGGGAGTTGAAATGTTGGGCCACAGGGAGGTGGGGTTGATTGATGCAGGTGTCCCGGAGATGTTCCCTAAATCGCTCTGCTAGGAGGCGTCCAGTCTCCTCAATGTAGAGGAGATAGCACCGGGAGCAACGGATACAATAAATGATAATGGTGGGTGTGCAGGTAAAACTTTGATGGATGTGGAAGGCTCCTTTGGAGCCTTGGATGGAGGTGAGGGAGGAGGTGTGGGCGCAGGTTTTGCAGTGGCAGGGGAGGGTGCCAAGAAGGGAGGGTGGATTGTTGGGGGAGCATGGACCTGACCAGGTAGTCACGGAGGGAATGATCTTTGTGGAAAGGGGAAATGGGTGGGGAGGGAAATATATCCCTGGTAGTGGGGTCCGTTTGGAGGTGGCGGAAATATCGTTGGATGATGTGGTTTATGCAAAGGTTGGAGGGTGGAAGGTGAGCACCGGGGTGGGGGGGGGGGGTTCTGTCCTTGTTACGGTTGGAGGGGTGGGGTTTGAGGGCAGAGGGACGGGATGTGGATGAGATACATTGGAGGGCATCTCCACACCTACACCAGGTCCTAGCTCCCAGCCCTGCCGAATTTTCACCATTCCCCCTGACCCCAGCCCTCCCCCCCTCCTCACTGAGGAGTGAGGCACAGCCGCAATGTATTGTGTTGAACTATGATGGTATCTGATTCCATGAAGAGTTGTCCATTATGATCTCTGGCTCTCACTGTCATTTCCCTATATCGGGTCAGGAATAGGGAAACCATGCACAGGAAGAGGTGCGCAATATACTGAGAGCAGAGACCAGTGAGTTCCCGCCTCAGCTGATTTGCTGCTGAAACCATCATCCATACCTCTGGATGTTAAAGTAGCAGCACTGATGGAGTGGTGCCCTGTCACTCCTGGCACTGAGGCAGCAATGCAATGTATCAGAAGTGCAGAAGTTTAAAAGATTGTCCATTTCAATCTGGTTTTCTTCACAGTGAGGAATAAGTGCTGACCCAATCAGTGATGCTCACTTTATCTGGAACAGGAGTCACATGGAAACCAGACGAGGCAGTTGTGGCAAATTCCCTTCTCTAAAGGATAATATTTAAGTTTTTAGAAATAAGTTACATTGTCTGCTTCTGGTCACAGGGTGTGATAAATGAAGGCGAAAAAAGGACTGGTGTCTCATCTCCCACAAAGGGGCATAACTGACTTGCGCTCACTGTGGAACTGAAAGGAAGGTGGTGAGGTAGTCACGAGTGACCCAAAGGCCTAGGGTAATCTTCTGGAGACATTGGTTCAAAGCCCATGACAATACTGATGGAATTTAAATTCAATTAATAAATCTGGAAATATAAACTAGTCTCATTAATGCTGACTATGAAACCACTGTTGATTACCATAATAATCCATATAGCTTGCTTACATCCTTCAGAGAATGACATCTGCTTCTTTACCTAGTTTGGCCTACATATGATTCCAGAGCCAAATATAAATGCCAAAGAAATGGTCAATAATTTACAAAAGTTTATCAAATTTCTGTGAAGTTATAAAGGAATAAATCGGACAGATCATCTAGCATCAACCATATCACAAAAAATAAAAATGGCAAACCCAGCCCAGTCAGACCTGAAGTCCTCCTGTCCAACAGATGGAGACTTGTTCCCAGATTAGGAGAGCAGACCCATAAGTAGTAGCCTGACATTGCCTGTAAGTTATGTTTCTGTAAGTATAACATGTCCCAGACACCACCATCAACTTCTCTGGGTTCTCCCACAAGAGATGGTGGTGAAAAAGGGGCGTACAGTTGAAAGGGGGCTTCTGTCAGTATCCTCAACATTGTCTCTGGTTCTTACGGCATCAGATCAAATATGGGCAAAGAAATCTCTTCCTGATTGCCACCTACCATCACCCTTAGCTGATAAGTCAGTCCTGCATGTTGAACATGGATTGGAGAAAGTACTGAGGGTGGCAGGGGCACAGTGTATACTTTGAGTGAGGAACTTCATTGACCTTCACCAGGAATGTCACTGTGGCATCACTGCTGAGCTGGTCAGGTCCTAAAGGACATAGTTGCTAGCCTGTGTCTGCAACAGGTTGTGAGGGAAACAACAAAGGAGAAAAGTGTCCTTATCCTCATCCTCAGCAATCCAACTGCACAGGTACATCTATTCATAGCAGTATGGGCAAAAAATGACTACCATGCTAAATGCTTTAGATTGCAAACAAATCTATTAACGTAAAACTGACATCCAAGAGGTATTGTGGGCCATCACTCATTGAATTGTGTTCAACCACAATCTGTAACTTCATGTCCCACCATATTTCCCACTTTGCCATTACCATCAATCCAGAGAATCAGTTCTGATTCAGTGAAGAATGCAAGAGGGCATGGTAGAAGCAGCATCGGGCATCCTTAAAAATGAGGTGTCAACCTAGTATACCAACAACACATACTTACACCCAAACAGCACCAACAGCAAGTGATTATATAAAGCTCAATGATCTTCAGCCCAAAAGATTAGATTGAAGATCTGTAGTCAATTGAAAACGTTAAATAACACTGAAGGAGGAGGCTTCACAAATATCTTCATCCTCAATAACAGAGAAGCCCTGCACATCTGTTCAAAAAGCAAAACTGAAGCCTTTACATCTATCTTCAATCTGAAGTACCAAGTGGATGATCCATCTGAGCCTTCTCCAGAGGCCCCTCTCATCACAGATGCCAATTTGACTCATTCCATATGATAGCAAGAAATAGCTGAAGACACTGGATACTGCAAAGGAAATGGACCCTGACAGCATTCTCACAATAGCATTGAAGATTTGTGCTCCAGAACTTGCCACTCCCTGAGCCAAGCTGTTCTGTACTAGCTTGGTGCCTACCTGACGATGTGTAAAGGTGTCCAGGTATGCCTTGTGCACAAAAAACAGGACAAATCTGAGCCAGATAAATACTCCCTCTCTGCTTTACTAATAGTCATGGGAAGGGTCTTTGAAATTATTATCTGCAGCCTGCTCACAGATGCCCAGGGTCACTCAGCTCCTAACCTCATTCCAGCCTTGGTTCAAACATGGACAAAAGAGCTGAATTCCAGAGGTGAGGTGAGGGTAATAACCCTTGGTATCAATTTCACATTTGACCGACTGTAGCATCAAGGACCCCAGCAAAACTGGAATCGATGGACATCAGGGGAAAACTCTCCGCTAGCTGCATACATACAACAAAGGAAGATGGTTGCATTTGTTGGAGATCAGTCATCTCAGCTCCCAGATATCTCTGGAGGAGTTCCTCAGGGTAGTGTCCTAGCCCCAACTATTTTCAGCTGCTTCATCAAGACTTTCCCTCCATCATAACCTCAGATGTGATGATGATTGCACAAATCTTTTTAAAACTTTATTCAAGGGAGATGGTGGTCACTGGCTTCCCCGGTATTTATTCTTCAATCGCTGCAGAAGCTGGTGGTAAACTGCAGAAACCATAGAAGAGGAACAGCTACTGATTGTTCAAGGCAAGGCAAGAAGCTGTGGAAAACTAGAAGTCTATGTGTTGAGACACCTGCAGAGCTATTTGAGAGGAAGTTCCAGGATTTAGGCCCAGCAACAGTGCAGAAAACATGATTTAGTTTTATCAGCTGCATAGTAGCTCAGTGGTTAACACTGCTGCCTCACAGCACCAGGGACCCAGGTTCGATTCCAGCCACAAGGAATTGTCTGTGTGGAGTCTATGCATTCTCCCTGTGTCTGCATGAGTTTCCTTTAGGTGCTCCAGTTTCCTCTGCAGTCCAAAGATGTACAGGTTAGGTGGATTGGCCATGCTAAGTTGCCCATAGTATCCAGGAATGTGTGGGCTGTGTGGATTAGACGTGGGAAAATGCAGGGTTGCAGGGATAGGGTAGGGCTCTGGATGGGATGGTTCCCCATGGTAGGCTTATGCGGAAAGTCAGGAGGCATGGGATAGAGGGAAATTTGGCCAATTGGATAGAAAACTGGCTAACCGGTCGAAGTCAGAGAGTGGTGGTAGATGGTAAATATTCAGCATGGAGTCCAGTTACAAGTGGAGTTCCGCAGGGATCAGTTCTGGGTCCTCTGCTGTTTGTAATTTTTATTAATGACTTAGAGGAGGGAGTCGAAGGGTGGGTCAGTAAATTTGCAGATGATACAAAGATAGGTGGAGTTGTGGACAGTGAGGAGGGCTGTTGTCGGCTGCAGAGGGACTTAGATATGATGCAGAGCTGGGCTGAGGAGTGGCAGATGGAGTTCAACCCTGCCAAGTGTGAGGTTGTCCATTTTGGAAGAACAAATAAGAATGCGGAATACAGGGTTAATGGTAGGGTTCTTGGTCAGGTGGAGGAACAGAGGGATCTTGGGGTCTATGTACATAGATCTTTGAAGGTTGCCACTCAGGTGGATAGAGTTTGTAAGAAGGCCTATGGAGTATTATCGTTCATTAGCAGAGGGATTGAATTCAAGAGTCGTGAGGTGATGTTGCAGCTGTACAGGACTTTGGTTAGGCCACATTTGGAGTACTGTGTGCAGTTCTGGTCGCCTCACTTTAGGAAAGATGTGGAAGCTTTGGAGAGGGTGCAGAGAAGATTTACCAGGATGTTGCCTGGAATGGAGAGTAGGTCGTACGAGGATAGGTTGAGAGTTCTCGGCCTTTTCTCGTTGGAACGGCGAAGGATGAGGGGTGACTTGATAGAGGTTTATAAGATGATCAGAGGAATAGATAGAGTAGACAGTCAGAAACTTTTTCCCCGGGTACAACAGAGTGTTACAAGGGGACATAAATTTAAGGTGAAGGGTGGAAGGTATAGGGGAGATGTCAGGGGTGGGTTCTTTACCCAGAGAGTGGTGGGGGCATGGAATGCGCTGCCCGAGGGAGTGGTAGAGTCAGAATCATTGGCGACCTTTAAGTGGCATTTGGATAGGTACATGGATGGGTGCTTAATCTAGGATAGAAGTGCGGCACAACATCGTGGGCCGAAGGGCCTGTTCTGTGCTGTATTGTTCTATGTTCTATGTTCTATGTTTTAGAGGGGCAGTGTAGACTCAATGAGCCGAATGCCCTGCTTCCACACTGTAGAGATTCTGTGAAGTCAGGATGGTGTGTACAGTCTACACTGGAGGAACACAGCAAGGCATCTTTGACAGCACCTTTCAGACCCATGACCGACTACAACTGAAAGGCTAAGGGCAGCAAAAGCATTAGACCACCAGCACCAAGCAACACACCATTCTGATTAGAACTCTTATCATTTATTACAAAGCCAAAATATTCTTTAACAAAGCACGGATTCTTTAACAATCAGAGATGGGCCAGATATGCTTTCCTACCTGGTGATGCCCACAGCCTATAAAAGAATAAACAATAAAAAAACTGAGAAATCAGCCACTTGAACAGGGTAGAAGTGAGAACTGGAGGAAATTGTATTTTTTTTTCCTGTTTTACAGAAGGATAGCACTGTACTATACCAGAGGATACAGAGAGGTTAGACACTGCAGATAGATCCTGACCATTACCCAAAACACAGCTCCACGGTTGTGAAAAGTCATCCAGTCCTTTCACAGCATTGCTCAACACAGAGAAGGTTAGGCAGTGAAACCAAATTGGTTGAGTCAGGGGCACATTGGGCGATTGGTCAGGATCAGGCTGGGAAGAAGTGTAAATGAGCTCCAAGTGTGGTTATGGCTTCAAGCATTCATCGAACTTCATGAACCACTAACTCATTCCTACAGATATGACTGTTCAAGTGTGAGGAGGACTTAGCAAGCTGATATGAATTCCTAACACAGGAATAATGGTTGTACATGGAAGAGAAACAATCAAAATGTGAGGCATGTCACTCAGCTTTCACACATTCATCAACATTTGTGAATCATCAATGTATTCAAACTGGGGACAGACCATTTAAATGTAGGGTGTGTGACAAAACATTTTCATAGTCATCAACACTCCTTGTACATCAACACACTCACACAGGAGAGAAGCCATTCACATGCAAGGTGTGTATCAAATCATTTTCTGATTGCTCAACACTCTGTGTTTATCAATGCACTCATATAGGAGAGAAACCATTCAGTTGCAAGGCATGTGACAAATTTTATTGACCCTTCACAGACAGTAATGCATTCACACAGGGGAGAAACCATTCAAGTGCGAGAAGTGTGATATTTCATTCCCAGAGACATGCACCCTCGATGTACACCAACACATTCACACAGGGGGGAAACCATTTATGTCTGAGCTGTGTCTCAAATCATTCTCACAGTTGTTGACCCTCCTGCTCCATCAGAGGATCTACACATGGGAGTAACCCTCATGTGTAAGGTGTGTGACAAAAATGTTTTTAAGATCATCAAACTCTCAGTAGCAGGGGTGTGTACTATATACAAGGTGCACTGCAGAAATTCACCAAAGATCATCAGACAGCACCTTCCAAACCCAAGACCTCTTCCATCCAGAAGGACAAGGGCAGCAGACATATAGGAACACCACCAGCTTCAAGTCACCCCTCAAGCCACCATTGTGAATTGGAAATATATCACCATTCCTTCACTGTCGCTGGGTCAAAATCCTGGAATTCCCTCCCTAAGGGCATTGTGGGTCAAGACACAGCAGGTGTACTGCAGCAGTTCAAGAAGGCAGCTCACCACCACCTTCTCAAGAGAAACTAGGGATGGGCAATAAATGCTGGCCAGCCAGCGATGCCCACATCCCACTAAAAAATAATTTTTAAAAAAATATCTGTACATATTCATGTATTTACACCAGGGACAAGCCATTCACATACATTGTATGTGACAAGTCATTCAGAGAATCCTCGAACCTTCATAATCAGCAAGACATTCATATTCTCAAGTTCAGATTCATTTGCCCTGTACAAACAGTAATGTCTTCACACTAGGGATAAACATACACGTCTGAGATGTTTAGGCAAAAGTGAGGACTGCTGATGCTGGAAATCAGAGTCTACATTAGAGTGGTGCTGGGAAAGCCAAGCCGGTCAGGCAGCATCCAAGGAGTAGGAAAATCGATGTTTCGGGCTTCAGTCTTGATGAAGGGCTTTTGCCCGAAACATCGATTTTCCTGCTCCTCAGATGTTGCCTGACCAGCTGTGCTTTTCCAGCGCCATTCTAATGTACGCCTGAGATGTATGACAAATCATTATTGTTATTCTCACCCTCTGTACTCATCATCATGTCAAATAGAGAGAAATTATTCAAGGCTGATACATCAATAATCACTGTCATCAAATGCTCTGCTCCATCAGAGGACCCCAAACAGGGGAGTAACCATTTAAGTGTGATATTTCAGAGAAAGATTTTGTGTCATTGTTGACTCTCCAGGGACATAAAAGAATTCACACAGGGAATAAACTCTTCAGGTGCAATGTTTCAGCCATTCCCATGATCTCCAAAAACACCAACAGATCAACACTGGAGAGAATCCATTGGGGTGTGAAAAGACCTCCTAACAGTTAGAAAATCTCTTCATCTATCAATGCATTCACTTGGCAGAAAGCCTGTCTGTGTGAGTTCTGCAATAGAACTTTCACACAGAGGTTAGACATCCTAGAATATCAGCAACACATGAGGACTACTCAGCTATGTTCGTGCCCAATCTGTCCTCAGTGTGCAAACCTGTACACAGTCTCACTGTGCAGGATGTTGAGTGGGACTGGGACACAGAACAAGAAGCAACATTCATTCCCATCAAACATCTAGTGATGACATCACCAGTGCTGAGGGACTATGATGTCAATGATGAATAAATAATAAGCTGACACAGATGTGTGCAAGGTCATCTTAGAATGGACAAAAACACCTTCTAAATGCATGGAGATTTGACCAAACCAGTGACGAATATCACACTACAAGAACTACCCTTCCAATTGAAAAAAACTAATGAGGCCAGAAGTAATAACAGTAACAAGACTGAAGTGAAATGACAGAAAGCCAAATGTCGCTTCGATAAAGCTTCCAAATTATTGCCAGAGCTTGGAATCGGAGAAGTGATCAGAATACAATCATTCAACATGGGCAAAAAAAGTTAAGGTGGGCTCAGAGATAGGATATGGGGAGATAGGAAAGATATTTGAGAGGTCTATTTTCATGGGAGACGGAGTAGTGTTTACAAACCCAGAAGACAAATACTGTATTAGGAAGAATCGTCAGGTGTCATGGACAATTTTGAGAAGTTCACCCAGACTTTCTCCCAGGATTTCATAGGACCTTGAAGACCTGACATAGACATATAGACGTTTTCACTACAGTAGCATGAAGAGAATCACAAAATTAAGCAGTAATTAGTGTTGAACTTACAAAAAAGAATACATTAAAAACATCTAAATCTTAATCTTTGTCAAAATAACTTGTAAGAGTGACAGCCCTTGACATCAAAGCCGCATTTGCCTGAAAGTGGCATCAAGAAGCCGTAGCAAACTTGGAATCAATGGGTATTTGGGCAAATTCTCCATTGGTTAGAGTCATACCTAGCAGATAAGAAAATGGTTGTGGTTTTTGGCAGTTAGTCATCTCAGCTACAGAACATCTCTGCAGGAGTTCCTCAGGCTAGTGTCCTGGGCTCAACCATCTTCAGCTGCTTCATCAATTACCTTCCCTTCAGCATAAGGTTAGAAGTGGAAATATTTGCTGATGATCGCACAATGTTCAATACCATTTGCAACTCTTCAGATCCTGAATCAGTTCAAATACAACAAGATCTGGACGATATGCAGGCTTGGGTTGACAAGTGGCAAATAACATTTGCATCACACAAATGCCATCTCCAAGAAGAAACAACCTGATATTCTGTGGTGTTACCATCACTGAATCCCCCACTATCAACATCCTCGAGGTATTGACCAAAAATTGAACAAGATGAGCCATTTGAATACAGTGGCTACAAGAGCAGGTCAGAGGCTAGAAATCCTGCAGCAAGTAACTCACCTCCTGACTTGCCAAAGTCTGCCTAACACCTACAAGGCACAAGTCAGGAGTGTGATGGAATACTCCCTATTTGCTTGGATAGGAGCAGCTCCAACAAAACTTAAGAAGCTTGACATCACCAAGGACAGAACTTACCTGGCAGCATATCCACAAGCATTCACTACCTCCACCCCCAACATTCAGTAGCAACAGTGTGTACTATCTAACATACACTGCAGAAATTCACCAAAGATCCTTAGGCAGCACCTTCTAAACACGCCACCACTTCCATTGAGAAGGACAGCAGATAAATGGGAACACAACCACCTTCAAGTACCCCTCCAAGCCACTCACCATCCTGACTTGGAAATATATCAGCATTCCTTCATTGATGCTGGATCAAAATCCTGGAATTTCCTCCCTAACAGCATTGTGGGTCAACCTATAGTACATGGACTGCAACAGTTTAAGAAGGCAGCTCGCTACCAGTTTCTCAAGGGAAACTGGGGACAGGCAATAGATGCTTGCAGGTCAGAGATGCCCACACCCCATGAGTGAATGAAAATAAAATCTTGAGGTGACATATGTGACATCTTCCAGGAAGTTTTTTCGTAAGGCATATGTTTTAAAAATGTATATTAGTCCTCCAATGCATCCATCACACAATCCCATAATGAATAAAATAAGTTATTTTCAGAAGTACTATGTTATTCAAAATCACAGTAAGGTGGAGGACAGGAAAAAATTGTGACTGTAAGAGCTGCTCCTTTTTTGAGGTATTTTCAATGTTGGAGCTGATTTCCTCCAATTCTAGCAGCAGCAATTACTGCTTTATAAGCAGTTGCAGTGTTTTGAACCTTTGGGAAAAAAACACCAAAACAACAGCACTTTGAAAAAGGAAGAAGAGAGACAAAGCAGGGACCACGTGGATGGTGAAACAAATGGAGAAGTAAACCAGCACAGCTGTCTGACCCAGCAGTGAATCTTCAATGCTGACTGCCTCTGCTGTTTCAACTAAAATCATGAAGAGCATGGATTGGGTGAATAGCCAAGGACTTTTCCCTGGAGTGGGTGAGTCCAAAGCTAGAGGGCATAGGTTTAAGATGAGAGGAGAAAGATTTAAAAGGAACCTAACAGGCAACGTTTTCCCACAAAGGGTGGTGCGTGTGTTAAATGAGCTGCCAGAGGAAATGATGGAGCCGGGTACAATTATTACATGTAAAAGGCATCTGGATGGGTATATGAATAGGAAGAGTTTGGAGCAATATCGGCCAAATGCTAACAAATGGGACTAGATTAATTTAGGATATCTGATTGGCATGGATGAGTTAGATTGAACAGTCTGTTTCCATGCTGTACAGTTCTTTGACTCAATGACTCTATAATTATTTGAATTATCTACTTGTTACTTGAAAGAAATCGGTTAACTTTGGCACAATGTAACATCGAGGTCTGAAGAAGATCTCTGAAAGGCTGACACAAGACATTAAAAATCTGTGCATTTATATTTGGATTTAAAGTACATCTTCTGCAAAATATTTGTATATCTTCATTCCATTTTGAGGTGGATTTGAAAACTATATTTTTAATGTTCTTTTTATTCACTAGTGGGACATGGGCGTGGCTGGTTGCATTAATTGCCCATTACTAGTTGCTCTTGAGATGATGATGGTGAGATGCCTTCTTGAACTACTGCAATATATTTCCAAGTCAGGTTGGTGAATGGCTTGGAGGGGAACTTGCAGGTGGTGGTGTTCCCTTGTATTTGCTACCCTTTTCCTTATAGATTGAAATGGTCATAGGTTTGGAAGGTGATGTCTAAGGATCTTTGCTGAATTTCTGCAGTACATCTCATAGACAATAAACACTGCTGCTTCTGGGTATTAGTGGTGGAGTAACTGACTGTAGATGTGGTGCCAGGATGCTTTGTCTTGGATTGTGCAAAGCTTCTTGAGTGTTGTTGGAGCTGCACTCATTCAGGCAAGTAAGGAGTATTCCATCACACTCCTGACTTGTGCCTTGTAAATGGTGAATAGACTTTGGGGAGTCAGGAAGTGAGTTACTTGCTGCAGGATTTCTAGCCTCAAATCTGGTCTTGTAGCCACTGTATTCATATAGCTGGTCTAGTTCAGTTTCTGGTTAATGGTAACCCTGAGGATGTTGACAGTGGGGTATTCAGTGATGGTAACAGCATGGAATGTCAAAGAGTGATGGTTAAATTGTCTCTTATTGAAGATGGTCATTGCCTGGCATTTATGGCATGTGAATGTTGCTTGCCACTTCTCAGCCAAGTCCAAATATACCATAAAATAGCTTCAGAATATCCAAATATTTTACAAAAATATGTATTTGAAATCTCAAGATAAATTTTAAGTTTTTTTTGTCTTGTCTCAGCCTTTAGAAGCGGTTATGTTCAATTTTTTCATCAATAAGTATATATTACCGGCATTATTTTTGGTGGGTCATACTGTCATGGTTATTTTCAGATGATTTAACTTTTAGTCATCCTAAACTACATAATATTATACTCATTACATAATGCAATCTAGAATTGATTCTTATAATAAAATATTAATAAGTACTCATTGAAAAATTGTAGACTCACATTTAACGCCTCAAAGACCCATTCCAGAAAACAAACATAAATATTCTGGAATTCATAAGTTAGGATTCTGTTCAGTGATAGTAATTAACTTGAGTGAGTTGTTTCCTAAAATCATAGAATCCCTACAGCAGAAGGAGACCACTCGACCCACCAAGTCCATACTGATCTTCAGAACAGCACCCACCTAGACACAGCCCACCAAGGTTATCCACCTAACCTGCACATCCCTAGACACTACAGGACAATTTAACATGGCCAGTCCACCCCAGCTGCAATTCTTTGGACTGTGAGAGGAAACCGGAGCACCCGGAGGAGACCCAGGCAGACAAGGGGAGAATGTGAAAACTCCACAGTCACCCAAGGCTGGAATTGAACCTGAGTCCCTAGCGCTGTGAGGCAGCGGTGCTAACATCTATGATGTACCTTTGTAGATTAATTTCATCCAGAGATAAATTTGGCAGTCTCCTCGAGTGGAGATCGTTTTGCATGTGGCCTAAGTCTATAGCAAGTAATAGTAATTGAAACCCAGGAATAATTTAAAGTCTCTCCCATTTGAGATTTCAGGGTAGCAATAAGTTCAACTGGATAAGTTAAACTTGCTGGGTGTAAAGACAGTAGAACCATAAAACAATATCATCTTTGAATTGAGGTACAGTTAATGAGCAGGAGGGGATGACTAAAGGTTTCCTCAAAGTGGGGGGATTTCAGGAAGATGTGAATTGAGAAGAGAGAGATAACGATGCAGAGACTTAAGGAGGGAATTCATGAGTATGAACCCTGAATGCTGAAGACACAATGGGGAAGTGAGGAAAGTGGCATGGATGAACTAAACTTTAGAGTTGGAGGAGCGTAGAGATCTCAGAAAGAGCTGGGGCTGAAGGTGACAGAGATTGGGAGTGAGGCCATGCAGCAATTTGTACTGGAGCATGAGAATTTTACATTAAAGGTACCGGGAACTGACGATGTGACTGTTAAGCCTCAGAAATTAGAGCTGAGGGGAACTGAATCGCTGTAGGTGGGAACTGTGAGCAAGGCCGGGAAGTCAGATATCAAGTCGAGGGACACACACAGTGCGACACACCTCACTAGCCAAGTCACAGAATCATTCTTCAGCACCCAGTCAATAACTTCCTGTTATTTCTTCTCTGCCCGTTTCCCTTTTAACTTCCAACGTGTTCCTCCCGCCTGTTCATGTGCTGATCCCACCACTGCACATCATCCATGCCTTGGATGCTGTGGGTCTGCCTCTTCTGATCTGCTGTCAAACACATCCTAGGATATACATCCCACATTGATGTTTTCTGTTTGAAATACTCTGAAGATGAAGAATACTATTCCCACACAAGAAATCTGTCAAACATCTACCAGGGATACTGAGACAGCAGCTGCAACAAGTGAGGTTTTACTCAGATGGGACAATGATAAGTTTAAATCTCAACCTGACCTGCTGCTCAAAGTCACCTCCATTTCCCCGGTCAGGTTCCCAAATTTCAGGAAATTCATGTTGCTCCAAAAATATTTGTGATGTGGAGGTGCGGGTGTCGGACTGGGGTGGACAAAGTTAAAAATCACACAACACCAGGTTATAGTCCAACAGGTTATTTGGAAGCACTCGCTTTCGGAGCATACCTGATGAAGGAGCGGCGCTCTGAAAGCTAGTACTTCGAAATCAACCTGTTGAACTATAACCTGGTGTTGTGTGATTTTTAACACAAATATTTGGATTGACTGTGAGAGACGTCAATCAGAGAGCCCCACCCACTCTGCCCATTGTTTCCTCTTCCTCTTCCAGAGCTGGTTCACTTCCTATAGGGACTGAAAACCAAGTGAGGAGATGGTGAGTGAAGGAGCAGCTTTGATACAAATTGTATCCCATAATATCCACTTTTAATAACCAATCTTTAGGCAGTCTGACTATCCTGTGGGCAGTCAGGGGTGGAAATGTCCCTAATGCTGTGTGAGAAGATCCAGCTGAGAGAGCTGTTTACTCAGTGCTTTGTGCTGAACTGTTTGATTGGAGCTGTGTGTTGGATATTGAATGCGTTTATTTGAAGCATTTCCCTCTGATTTCCAGGCTGAGTTTTGTTGATGGTTCATTACAATGTGTGAAGGTGAGGTTTCATTATCTGGGAGATGCAGGGATCTGGGGATTCTTACTAATTTCCTGTTTTTGAGATGTGTGTGTGTCGGGAGCTGGTTATTATCCAGTAGACTCTGAATGATCAGTTCTCTATGCGTGTTCGGATCTGTGTGGAGACATAGAGCCATACAGCACAGAAACAGAACTTTCGGTCCAAACAGTCCATGTCAACTATAATCCCAAACTAAACCAGTCCCACCTTCCTGCGCTTGACCCAAACAATTCTTATTCATGTACTTATCTAAATACCTTTTCAACGTTGTTACTGTGCTTGCATCCACCACTTCCTCAGGAAATTAATTCCACACATGAACCACTCTGTGTAAAAAAAAATGCCGCCACGTCTTTTTTAAATCTTTCTCCGCTCACTTTAAAAATACGTCTCCTCGTCTTGAAATTGACCCGAGAGAAAGGACACCTGACATTAAACCTATCTATACCCCTTATGATTTTATAAACATCTATAAGGTCACCCCTCAACCTCCTATATGCTCCAGTGAATGAAGTCCCAGCCTATCCAGCCTCTTCTTGTTTCTCAAACCCTCCATTCCTCCACATCCTGGTAAATCTTTTCTGACCCCTCTCCAGTTTAATAATATACTTCCTATAATAGGGCAACCAGAACTGGACACAGTTGTCCAGAAGAGGCCTCACCAACATCCTGTACAACTTCAACATGCCTTTCCAGCTCTTATACTCAATGGTATGAGCAATAAATCCACCCTGTCTATATGTGATGTAAACTTCAAAGAATTACATATCTGAACCTCTCGGTCTGACTGTTCTACAACACTACCCAAGGCCCAACACTACTTTGAATTGTATAAGTCCTGCCCTTGCTTGTTTTACCAAAATGCAATACCTTGACCTAATTAATCAAGAACTCTATGTAATCTTAGATAACCTTTCTTCACTGTCCACTATACCACTAATTTTGGTGTCATCTGCAAAATTACTGACCATGCCTCCTATATTCCCATCCAAATCAGATATATAAATGACAAACAAAAAAAGGGAACCAACACTGATCCCTGTGGAACACTGCTGGGAACAGGCCTCCAGTCCAAGAAACAACCCCCCACCATCACTCTCTGTCTCCTGCCATTAGGCTAATTTTGTATCCAGTTGGCAAGCTCTCCCTGAGTCCCATGTGATTTAACTTTATAATTAGTGTGGAACCTTGTCAAAAACTTTATTAATATTCAAGAAAACAATATCTACCACTCTGCCCTCATTAATCTTCTTGGTTGCTTCCTCAAAAAACTCAATCAAGTTTGTGAGACACAATTTCCCTCACACAAAATTATGGAAACTATCTCTAATCATTCCTTGCCTTTCCAAATGCATGTAAATCTTATCTTTCAGAATCACCTCCAACAAATGACCCACCACTTAAGTCACAGGTCTGCAGTTCCCATGCTTCTCTGTACATCCCTCTTAAACAAAGGCACAACATTAGCCACTGTTGAGTCATCTGGCACCTCACCCATAGTTATAGATGATACAAATATTGCTGCAAGGGGCCATACAATTTCCTCCTTAACTTCCCAGAACATCCTGGAATACACTAGATCATGCTCCAGAGATTTATCTACCTTTATATTTTCTAATACCTCCAGCATTTCCTCTTCTGTGACATGAGCTGTTTTCAAAACATCAGTATTTATTTCCAAGCTGTCTAATGTTCATTTCTTTCTCCACAATAAAAACTGAAACAAATTATTCATTGTATATCTCTCACTTCTGAGGTTGAACGCAAAGATCTCACTAGTTGCTCTCTTCTTCTTTAATGTACATGTACAATCTCTTTGGATTATCCATAACCTAAAGTGCCAAGGCTATCTCATATCCACTCTTTGCCTTCCTGATCTCCTTCTTTATAAGCCCCTACATTCTTTATACTGTTCAAGAGGTTCATTTGAACCCAGTTGGCCAAATCTAACATATGATTCTTTTTTTATTCTTGGCTAGAACCTCAATGTCTTTATTCATCCATTGTTCTCTAATCCCACCAATTTTACCTCTCACTCCAACAGGAACATAATGAACTCTCATTATCACACTTATGAGAGCCTCCCACATATCAGACTTCACTTCACCTGCGAACAGTCTACTCCAACTAACTTTTGAAAGTTTTTGTCTCATACCATTAAAATTTACCTTGCTCCAGTTAAAAACTTTAACTGTTATGGAAGGCTTATCCTTTTCCATAACTATTTTAAAACAAATAGAATTATGAATATTAAACTAAAAGTGTTCCCCTAATATTACTTCAGCCACTTGCCCTGCTTTATTACGCAAGAGAAGGTAAAGTTTTGTTCCTTCTCTCGCATGTAATCCCAGTCAATGTTTGGAAAATTAAAATCACCTTCTATTTCAATCTTATTATTCCCACATATATCTGCGACCTCTTCACATATTTGTTCCTCAATTTCCCTCTGACTATTAGTGGGTCTACGGTACAGTCCCATCAAGGTGATCGTTCCTTTCTTATTTCTAATTTCAACCCATGGGTGATTTTTCAGAAATATCTTCTCTAGTTACAGCAATAATGTTTTCCTTAATCAAAAGCGCTACTTCTCCCTGCTCTTTTGCCTCCCTTTCCATCCTTCATATAGCATCTGAAACCTGGAACATTGAGCTGCCAGTCCTGTCCAGCCCTCAGCCAAGTTTCTGTAATAGCTCTGACGTCCTAATCCAATGTTCCCAAACATGCCCTGAGTTTATCAACCTTACCTGTAAAACTTTTTGCATTGAAATAAATGTAGTTTAATTCTTCAGAATTACTTCATTTTCTGACTTGCTTTTGTCTGTCTTTTCTGCTTAACTTGTTCTTTTCAGATTCAGAACGATCCTCATCTGTCTCTGCTACTTAGGATCCCACCACACATCCTCTTTAATAGTTTACAGTCTCCCATAATAAAACTGGCAGATCTCCCCACCAGAATCCTTTCCAGAATAGGCGAAATCCATCCTTTTTGAACAGGCCTTTTCTTCCCCAGAAGAGATCCCAATAATCCAAGAAAAATCATGAGAGGCATAGATAGGGTGAACAGCCAGGGTCTTTATACCATGGTAGAGCAGTCCCAAACTAGACGGCATAGGTTTAGGGTGAGAGGGGAAAGATTTAAAAGGGACCTAAGGGGCAGTGTTTTCATGCTGAGTGTGGTGTGTATGGAATGAACTGCCTGAGGAGCTGGTGGAGGCTGATAATATTACAACACTTAAAAGGCACCTGGTTGGGTGAATGAATAGAGGGATATGGGCAACATGCTAGCAAATGCGACTAGTTTAATTTAGGATATCATGTTGGCATGGACAAGTTGAGCCGAAGGATCTGTTTCTGTGCTGTACACCTCTACAACTCTAACCTGAATCCCTGAACAATATAACATCTCTTCAGCCATTGTTTTATCTGCTTTAACCTTTTATTCCTTCCCTCATTCAAGCTTGACACCGGGACTAACCCAGAGATGACTACTTTTGAGGTTAGGTTTTTTAATCTTCTACCTAACCAGTTATTTTCATTCTGTAAAGCCTTCATCTTGCATGTTGCTTTTCTCCAAGTGCTTGTTGCACTATTCTTTAAGACATCCTGCCACCCTGTCTCTGTTACCTTCTCAGAAAATAAATTTTTAAAAAAATTATGGAGAGCCTTTTAAATCCAACAAAAATTCCAAACTGATTTACAGAAAATGAAGTACTTTTGAACTGCTCATAGTTGTAATGTAGGAAATGTGGCAACCAAGATCCCAGTAACAGCAATGTGATAATGACTGGATAGTCTCATACTTCTTGGTGTTGATTGAGGAATGAACATTGAGCTAGGAGTCCAGGGATAACTGCCATGTTCCTTTTCAAAACAATAGTGTGTGGGATCTTTTACCATCACTTTTACACTGAGCGAAGGAACCTCATTTGAGATTTCACCTGAAAGATGGCTCCCCTGACATTTCAGCTCTGCTAAACTCCTTTTGTGTTGAGCTATTTTATGATGGTGTCTGATTCTGTGAAGAGTTCTCTGTCACCATACCTGGCTCTAACTGTCGTTTCCTAAAGTGGGTCAAGAGCACGGTCATCAACATAGTGGTTCGAGCCAGATGTTGGCCTTTCCCAAAAGCCTGTGCTTGGATTTGATAGTTTTGTCTTATGCTATGTCTGATATCTGAATTTGAGATGTACAGACTGAGCAAGTGCAGTGTATCTAATCTCCCAGGATAGATCAGAACTTTTCAGTCAGCTATATTGAATCAATATTTTGCTCAGCTTCTCACATGACCTAGTGAAGTTTGAGAAGATTTGTAAGCTCGCACTACTTACCTAGTATGTTTTATTCAAATAACTTTGGAAAGCAGCAGATAAGATTTCACAATCCCCATTGAATAAATTTCTCCTGAGCTTTTTTTTAATATGGAATACATAATCTAAGGGTAAAACTGGTCCATGCCAGAATTACTTGAGCTCATAGTGAATTGAGAACCTGTTTTACACTCCACCTGACTGTCTTGCCATTACCCTCACCGTGCTTGGGAAGATGGGGGTCTGGGCTGAAGAAGGAAAGTAGCCTCATTATTAGCTCTTGGTCACTATGTCGTGTCCCTGTTAGAAACAGCAGGTGTATGACTGTCAACTGAGGAAAAAGAAAGGACTTGCATCTGATCCCACATCACATGGGAACAGCAAACTGGCACTCACTATTGCATTCACTCAGGTTTTAACTGGAGAGTCAGCTTCTTCAACAAAGGAAAAGAGGGAGTTAAATTATATCATGTTCTTTTCCTATTGCTTTGATCCCAGCTGGAGCTTATATTTATCTGTTGAGAACCCAGAATGAAAATCTGGCTCAATGGATTATAAGTTTCATTTTTGTAGTTGGCTACTGTGGTGGCCTAAGCATGTACCAATTACGCTGAAAATGTTCAAGTTGTAGAGTCATACTGCACGGAAACAGACCCTTCAGTCCAAGTTGCCCCACTGACTAGACATCCCAATTTGACCGAGTCCCATTTGCCAGTATTTGACCTATATCCCTCTAAACCTTTCCTATCCATGTACCCATCCAGATGCCTTTTAAATATTGTAATTGTACCAGCCTCCACCATTTCCTCTGGAAGCTCATTCCATGCACATACCACCCTCTGCATGAAAACGTTGCCCCATAGGTCTCTTTTATATCTTTCCCTTCTCACCCTAAACCTATGCCCTCTAGTTCTGGACTCCCCCACCCTAGGAAAAATACTTTGTCCTTTAACAAAAGGACATAAATTGTTTTACACAAAAGAGGAATAAACAAATAAAGCAACATGTAGAGACATTTATGAAAGTTCCAAACATAAACAGTGAAATAAAATGGCAACCTATTCCCAGCAATATTCTTTACAGATATTCAAGCCCTTAGAAACATCATTTCTTACTTACCTCTTTAATTTCTTCCTCAAATGATTCTTCCCAGTTTTTTCAGATCAGTTGGTATGACCTTTTTTCAATTCTGATGGCCTAAATATCTTTCTTTTGTAGCTCTGACAATGTGAAAAGATATATATAAGCACTCAGTACTTGGAGGCTTCATAAACTAAAAGCCTACTGCTAAGGTGACTGAGCTGAAAAGTTAAATGTTCTGCTCTAAAGTCAAATCTAAACCTCTGATCTTTTTCTTCTCTGTCCATCATAAGCTTATCAGTGTGAACCTTTAATCAAATAAAACCACACAGGTCCTTTTGGCATTTGCCTTTTTGAAAATTGTATCTTGAATTCACTGTCTCTAATGATTTTCTCGCCTGAATCTTCTAACAGAATTGAAACCAACACACATGACTCTAAATATCCTAATCCCAAATGATAGTAATATATGTTATATACTTTTTATCAGGTGCTTTACAGAAGGATTGCATGGTATTAACAGAAAGGATAGACGCCGCAGATAGATCCTCAGCATATCCCAAGAACAACTGCAGAACTGTGGGAAGACATCCAGTCCCCTCATAGCATTGCTCAGAGAAAGTTGAGCAGTGAAACCATCATCTGGAGATCAGTCAGGTCAGGGGAGCTTTGACATATCATCAGATCTGAAACTGGTCAGTGGTGTGGAGCCTTCCATCAGAACCAACCTTTCTGAAGGTTCGGCTGTGGGTGGTCGTTCAGGGTGAGACCGGGAAGAAGTGTGAGTGGCTTTAAGTGTTCAATCATTCATCGAGCCTCATGAACCACTGACTCATTCCTACTGTTTAAGTGCAAGGAAAGTTCCTCAGGCTCAGATATCCAAACTCACAAAGTACATCTATTGCACAATTGTTAATACAAGGGCAGCTACATGGAACATGAACCCTTCAAGTGTGAAATGTGTGACAAATCTTTTGAGGCCTCTTCAACTCTTCTGAGACATCGACGAAATCACACAGGGCAGAAACCCTTCAGATGTGGCATTTGCGAGATGACTTTCACCCAATCCTCTGATCTCCTGACACACCAGAGAATTCACACAGGGGAGAAACCATTTATTTGTGAAGTGTGTGACCAATCATTCTCCCGCTCATCAACCCTCCGTGCACATCAACGTGTCCACACAGGAGAGAGGCCATTCACATGTGAGGTGTGTGATAAATCCTTCTCGCACTCATCAACTCTGCGCACACATCAGCACATTCACACAGGGCTGAAACCATTCACTTGCGAGGTGTGTGAGCAATCTTTCTCACGTTCATCAACCCTTCGAACACATCTACGTATTCACACTGGGGAGAAACCATTCACATGCGAGGTGTGTGATAAATCATTTTCACACTTATCAACTCTTCGGATCCACCAGCGTGTTCATACAGGGGAGAAACCATTCATGTGTGTGGTGTGTGACAAATCATTCTCACACTTATCAACCCTCTGTACACACCAACGGATTCACACAGGGGAGAAGCCATTCACCTGCAAGGTATGTGACAAATCATTCTCAGACTTAGCAGGCCTCCACGTTCATCAGCGGATTCACACTGGAGAGAAATCATTCACGTGTGAAGTGTGTGACAAATCATTCTCACAATCATCAAGCCTCCGCAGACATCAACGCATTCACACAAGGGAGAAGCTATTCACATCCAATGTGTGTGACAAGTCATTCTCAAGGTCATGGAATCTCCTGCTCCAATGAAGGATCCACAAAAGGGATTAAACCTTCATCCAATTTCTCAAAGCACCAGACTATTTGCATAGGAGAGAAACTATTCATGTTTGAAATATTTGATGAAACTTTCATTCAGTCAATGTATCTCCTGGTCCATCACCATACCCACAAAAAGAAGAAACTCTTATTCTATGAGAATCCTTAATAAAGCTTTTATGCAATTGCTGGAGCTCCTGGATCATCAGCACACCAACATAGGAGCTACTGACGGATGTGAAGGCAGTTCAGTGATTTTATTGGGTTTATGAACTAGCTCACTAAGTCTGAGCCCAATCTGCCCTCATAAGTGTTTACCTGTACCCAGTCTCACTGTGCAGGATGTTCAGTGGGACTGGGACACAGAACAAGAAGCAGCTTTCACTCCCACCAAACAATTAGTGATGACATCACCAGTGCTGAGGGATTATGATGTAACAATAGAGTCACCCTGCAGTGTGATGTCAGCAAAACAAGACTTGGAGTAACCCCCAGGCAGTGAGAACAACCCGTTGTGTTTGTATCCAGAGGGTTTACATAAACTGAACAACATTACACAGATTAAAAAAAGAGAGACTGGATATTATCTTTGCTTGTGAGCTGCTCAACCAGCACCCATTAAGGAGAGAGAAAATGATGGTAGAGTCTGACCACAAGGCAATTCAGAGCATCTTTCTCAAATCACCTGCAACTGCTTTAAAGCAGTTACAAAATATGCCAATTCATTTAGAGGCATGTCACTAGGAAGTGAAGTACAAGCAAGGGAAGCAAATGTACATCAGTGACATGCTGAGAGCTACACTCTCTCTGAAGTTGATGCTGATGCAGTGTGTGAAATATTTCAGATTTAACCAGAAGCAACAGCCCAACATGCTGTGGAAACCAGCAATCCAGCAGAGACATTGAATCTGACAGATAATATCACACAAAAATAATGCACATCTTCAAAGGCTACAGAGATGAAGTGATTGACCAAGATGGCAGGATATTATTGCCATTACAACAACATGGCTAAGGGATGGATGGGATTGGTAGCTTAATGTGTCAGGGTACATGTGCTTTATGTGGGACAAAGGTGGTGGAAAGAGGGGAAAGGGAGGTTCCATTTTTGATTAACATGAGTGTCACAGCAGTAATCAGAGATGAAATTGCAGAAGAATCATTCAGTGAGACTTTGTGTGTGGAGCTATGAAATAAGAAGCGGATGGTGACGCTATTGGGGTTATACTATAGCCCTCAAAAAGTCAACAGGAATTCGAGGAACAAATATGCAGGGATATTAGGGAGACTTGCAGGAGCAAAAGGTTTGTCATAGTCGGGGATTTTAATTTTCTTAACATAGATTGGGACTGCCATAGCATTAAGGGCTTCAATGGAGTGGAATTTGTTAAGTGCTTTTAGGAAATTTTCCTCAAGCAGAATATGGAGGGTCCTACTCGGGAAGGGTTGAAGAATGTGAATCTCCGATACCTGCAGTCCTCACTTTCTTCTATGTAGGAAGAGGCAAAACTTGATCTACTCTTGGGAAATAGAGCAGGACAGAGGTGACTGAGGTGACAGTAGGGGAGCACTTTGGAACCAGTAATCATAGTTCTACTAATTTTAAGATAGTTATGGAGATGGAAAAAAACTGGTCCACAGGTTTAAATTCTAAATTGGGGCAAGGCAAATTTTGATGGAATTAGACAGGAGCTTGCAGGACTTTGATTGGAGTAGTTTGTTTGCAGCAAAGGGACCTCCGGCAAGTGGGATGCCTTGAAAAGTGAGACAGCTAGAATTCAAGGTCTGTATGTTCCTGTGAGGATGAAAGGCAAGGTTAACTGGGATAGAGAACCCTGGATGGCAAGAAATATTGAGGCTTTGCCAGAAAAAAGAAGGCATAGCTCAGATACACTTAGCTCAGGTGCAGCATGGTGGCTCAGTGATTAGCATAAAAATTTTAGTGTCATCTGCAAACTTACTAATCATACCTTGGACATGGATGAGAATGTCCAAGGTATGATTAGTAAGTTTGCTGATGACACTAAAATAGGCAGTATCTTGGACAGTGAGGAAGGTTATCAGAAATTGCAGCAGGACCTTAATCACCTGGGGAAGTGGACCGAGAAATGGCAAATGAAGTTTAATATAGATAAGTCTGAGATCTTTGGAAAGTCAAATCAAGGTTGGAGTTTCATGGTAAATGGTAGGGCCTGAAGGAATGTAGTCGAACAGACGGATCTTGGGGTTCGGGTGCATGGTTCCCTGAAAGTGGAGTGAAAGATAGACAGGGCAATGAAGAAGGCTTTTGGTGCACTAGCCTTCATCAGTCAGAGCTCTGAGTATCAAAGCTGAGAAGTTACGTTGCAGTTGTACAGGATGTTGGTGAGGCCGTACTTAGAGTATTGTATTCAGTTTTGGTCACCTTGCTCTAGGAAGGATGTTATTAAACTGGAAAGAGCGCAGAAACAATTTACAATGATGTTGCCAGGACTCAAGAGTCTGAGTTTTAGACAGAGGCTGGGCAAGCTAGGACTTTTTTCTCTAGAGCACAGGAGACTGAGGGGGGAGTCATAGAGAAGTGTATAAGATCATAAGAGGCATGGATACACTCAGTCTTTTTTCCCAGAGTTGGGGAATCGAGGACGAGAGGGCATCAGCTTAAGGTTAGAGGAAAAGAATAAAAGGGAACCTGAGGGGCAATGATTTTACAGACGGTGGTATGCATATGAAATGAGCTGCCAATGGAAGTGGTTGAGATGGGTACATTAACAATATTTAAAAGGCATTTGGACAAATGCATGGATAGGAAAAGTGGTTAGCACTGCTGCCTCACAGCGCCAGAGACCCGGGTTCAATTCCCACCTCAGGCAACTGACTGCGTGGACTTTGCACATTCTCCCCGTGTTTGCATGAGTTTCCTCCGGGTGCTCCAGTTTCCTCCCACAGTCCAAAAATGTGCAGGTTAGGTGAATTGGCCATGCTAAATTGCCCGTAGTGTTAGGTGCAAGGGTAAATGTAGGGGAATGGGTCTGGGTGGGTGCGCTTTGGCGAGTCGGTGTGGACTTGATGGGCCGAAGGGCCTGTTTCCACACTGTAAGTAATCTAATCTAATCTAATCTAATCTAAGTAATCTAATCTAATCTAATTATATGGGTTTAGTGCAGGGAAATGGTGTTAGTATAGATGGATATTTTGGTTGGCATGGACTAGTCTGGGCCAAAGGGCTTGTCTCCATGCTGTAGGACTCTATAACTCTATGACCATTAGCCCTAAAGAGATGATAAAAGAGATGCTGAAACATATCCCAAACAAAGAATCAAGGACTCGAGTCCAGTCTGAGAAAGGTCACAGAAGTGCTGTACTGGCTAAACATGAGTAAAGAAATGAAGGACCACATCAGCCAGTGCAGTACTTGTAATGAACATCAAACTCAAGAAGATAAAGAGCTGCTCATGACTCATGACATTTCAAACAGCTCATAGATGAAGCTTCGAGTGGACCTCTTCACTCTCACTGGAACTGATTATCTCATCACAGTCGACTACAGTGAAGAATTCAGACACTTCCGGAATGACTGAAAAATTCAGAACCACACATCTTTTCCACACTACCCCAGTCAAATGGAAAGGCTGAGGCAGTGGTAACAATTGCTAAAATAATGATCAAAAAGTTTAAAAGCCCAGTTAGCAGACCTAATGAAGGCATGGAAAGTTGAACAAGCCAGCTACCAATATCATGTTGTGGCCAGACTGTTCTTCCAACAGTACAAACTTATTGAAGCCACAACTTGTAACAGCTGAGAGTGATGTGGTCAAAGTAAAATGACAGAAATTGAAATGTCACTTTGATCAAGTTTCCAAATCACTTCCAGAAGAAATGGTCAGAATGTAAACATTCAACGTACTACACAGAAGTCAGCTCATTTTGGCAACCAGAGACCTGTGTGGAGAAGTTTCACCTTTGGGTGTACATGATGAAAATGAATGGCCAGATCTGTTGTCTCAACTGCAGATATTTATGTGTCCATCTGAATAACTGCTCCTTCACTGTAGTCAGCTGATGAGGTAGGTTTGATTTCACCAACCGAACAAAGAACTGAATGCCCATCAGTACAGAGGTCAACCCTTTTCCAACACATGTACAACAACAATATCTTCCCATGGCAACAACGTTCCCCAGAGAGACAGAAGGATTCAGGTTCAAAATACATGCATACAAATAGTTTAAAAAGTGCTGATCAGAAAAACTGACTGGTGACTGCAGTTTTTAACCAAGCTCATTTGCTCGCCTAACATGATCAATTCCCTTCACAAGAATGTGAAGCTGCTGATGAGAATTACACACAAATAAAAAATGGAATTGTGTGGATTCCTGCTTTAATACAAACACAAATGCTATTGTGAGATCTGATAGGTAAAACCTCAATCAGATAAAAGAAATACTAGGCCCCAAGTCTTAATGTCTTATTTGAAATGGTACCTTGAATAATCAGATTGACCAACATGACTGCTCCCTAATGCTAGTTCTCAAGAATAAACTTAAGATTGTTTTTAGGAACTAAATGGGCATCATCATTACAGTCCAACACCGGCATCTCCAAATCATCAGTACAATAGGTTGTCCTCTTCGCTTAACCTAGGACAGTATTTTGGTGCTCTATTATTTATTGAATGACTATTACCATGCAACCTCTTAAATACAGAATGCCAAAAATTTGTTATGAATAGTTCAACAAAACATGAATAATTTGGATATTTGTTGAATTCAGTCAGATTTACTTCAAATTCATTGTGAACCCATTATCCCACTCTCTTGGGGACCAAGGTTTAGTTTAACTTAGCTTGAAGTTTGACAGATATCCTTACCTCCTTGTGTTTTTTTTGTAACAAGTAATGTCTAAATGAGCTGTTTTTCCTTTTTATTTAGCTTTACAATTTATGATGTACATAACCACCAAGTTGCATGCTTTGTTCAAATTAAATTGTGTGATTACTTAAAATCTAAATTGTCTCATCTCGTTATCTGCGTGAAGGCGCTCAATGAATCGAGAGAAGTTTGATAGAGATTTCTAGTGTGGGAATAGCATTCTTCATCCTCAAAGGCTTTCAAACTGACATCAGTGTGGGATGTGTATCCTCGGATGTGTGTGACAGCACATCAGAAGAGGAAGACCCACAGCATCCAAGGCAGTGATGAGCTACAGTAGTGGGATCAGTACATGCCCAGCAGAAAGATGCACAGAACTGCACAAAACAGTTGGAGGCACAAATAAGAAAGGGGTCTTATTTTCTTTTCTGTTTATTCTGTCTTTCCTACTTTGCTCTCTCTTCCACTTCATTGTTTTTTCCACCTCTCCTCCATCAGCAATCCTCTTCCTCTTCGCTATACTCTCTCCCTTTGGTATCTCTCCTCATCTGGCATTATGCAGTGTGTGCATTATTTTAAACTCTATCACAAAGGAAAGCAAAGCATAAAGTCTGTGCAGTAATGTTATTTTGACTGTTTTGATCATCTTACAACTATTTCACCTGCTTATGTGTCACAAATTAAAGTTATCTATGATCAACTAAATTACTGAAATAATTGCTGGCCACATCATGTAGACAGGAGTCATAGTGACATAGTATAGAAGGATGCCTCAATGGTTTTATTACCTGGTCCCAATTTCCAATCTTTTCCCAATACTCATGCATTTAATTTCTATCCAAATAATCATCCAATGCACTGCTGAATGCATCAGTTGAACTTGCTCCACCACATTTTAGAAGTTTAGAAGACTGAGAGGGGATCTGATTGAAACGTATAGGCTTATGAAAGGACTGGACACTCTGGCAGGAGGGAACATATTTCCGTTGATGGGGGAGTGCCGAACCAGAGGACACAACTTAAAAATACTGGGTAGACCATTTAGGACAGAGATGAGGAGAAACTACTTCACACAGAGAGTGGTGGCTGTGTGGAATGCTCTGCCCCAGAGGGCAGTGGAGGCCCAGTCTCTGGATTCTTTTAAGAAAGAATTGGATAGAGCTCTTAAAGATAGTGGAGTCAAGGGGTATGGAGATAAGGCTGGAACAGGATACTAATTAGGAATGATCAGCCAAGATCATATTGTATGGCGGTGCAGGCTCGAAGGGCAGAATGGCCTACTCCTGCATCTATTGTCTATTGTCTATTGTCTATTTCCAGGCATTGCATTCCATACCTGAACAGTTCACTGCATGAGAAGGTTTATCCTAACTTTAGCTCCTTTTGCACATCATTTTAAATCCACACACCTTTTTTCTTTTTCCTTCACGAGTGAAAACAGCTTCTCCCTGTTGACCTTGTCCAGTTTGCTTTCGATTTTGAAAGCCTTTATCAAATCTCCTGTGAGCCTTCTTCTTTCGAAGGAAAACAATCCCAACTTCTTCAATCTATTCTCATAGCTGAAGTTTCTCATTCCTGGAATCAGCATCAGCAACTTGAGACAGTCAGTATGATTGTCAGGGAGGTATGGTCTGGCTAACCACTGAAATCATGAAAAGGTTGCTATCAGTCATTTGACCACCTGATGACAACTCTTATCACACAGGAAGACCCATTGCCAGTTTTGTGAGTTTACTTGTAGCAGCTCTGTGTACATATAGATGTGAACATTTATTCAATAAAGAAGCTTGATTACTCCACACGTTTGTTCTGCAGCAGAGGAGGTGTCTACTGCTTCTTCAGTCATTTTACAACATGGCTGTGTTCCATAAATGGTGGTTAGATGTTAGTGGAGGGGGTGGGCAGGGGGAGCCCCAAAGTCTGAGGAAATCTTTGTATGGCCCTGACGACAACTTTAATTCATGTTAATGGAATCATTGATCTGCAGTTGGAGTTGAACCAATAAGCTTGCTCTCTGAGTCAGATGGTTGCGAGTTCAATCTCACTCCAGGAGTGGAGCACAGATAATCTGTCTGACATTCCATTGCAATACTGAGGTGTGGAAGAGATTACAGAGGTAGGGAGGGGTGAGGCCCATGCAGGGATTTGAAAACAAGCTCAAACACCTCACTAAAACAAACATGAGCTTTCCCAGGAAGAGTGGGTAATGCCTCAAGTTTTATTCCTGACCCGCTATTAGAACTGTGTCTAAACAATAGAATTTTCCTGAGTGAATGAAAGCAGAATGGTCCATCAGCAGCACTGATTGAAGACAATCCCTTAAGATGTCCATTCCAGCTGACACCAGGAACTTCCACAGATTCAGGAACCCAGACACAAAGACAACTCTGACACCTACATTGAGAGGGTTTTACAACCAAATAAAATCAACAAATTCAACTTTAGAAGAGCTGGAGGGATTTTTTAAGCTAAAGGAAAGCAGCCATAGCTTTGGGATTTTTGCAGTCCTTTGATGAAGATACGTATAGACTTATGCCAGTCAACAGGAAAGGACAATATAAAACTAGATTGCCTTAGAGTAAAGAGTCAGTATTAATCCCAGAATGAAGAATTGGGATAAAAGTCTTAAGAGGTTATTTGAAGCTGACTATGTTTAAGCTCAGGTTCTTAAATAGCTCCAGGAAGAAGCTTTATACAGTTCCAGTTGTTAAATTAAAGTCACAAGTGGCTTAAACCTATCAAGGTGTTCAAGACAAGGACTGTGATGTTAGAACTGTACAAGTGGAATTGTTGTGTACTGGACTAGGTGTTTATTTTGGGATTAATGGAATTATACCTTTCCTGTACATTTTTTAAAATCTTTGAATTTGTATTCTAAGTGGATAGTTTGGTTCATTTTGTTTTCTATTTTGTTAATAAGCTTTTTTATCATTAAAGAAAACTGTAGCATTGTGTGCTTATCTTTCAGCAACAGATCACTGAAACCAAAACTAATCAAAATTTTATCTATCAATCTCAGTTTCAGTCTTGGACAGTAATAACATTAATTGGGATCACAACAATTAAAGTAATCACTTTAAACTGTCCACGGAATTCTACAGTTTGCTAATGAACTTTTTAAGTTGATTGGACAACGAGGGAATGACAATTTTGTGTGCATTGTATGTGGTAAGTTCATATTTATTACAGGTTGAAATAGCCTACATGGTACAGATGAAACCCCATCAACTAGTGGCATATTTGCACTTTCTCCTGATGGAGGGGTGCTCCTGTGAATACTTAATTCATGGTTCATATATTTAGGAGTACAATTTTTAGTTTTAGGATTATAACTTTTTGACTGTCAATTATATAGTTCAGATTTGAAGGGAAAGAGCTGTATCTATAGGACAAAACACATATATTTTAAAATGCCTGATTCGGCACAGTTCTACTGTTGTATGGTGGTGCAAATATCTGAAGATGTATTTTGACAACACTTCCAAGGCAGAAGAAGAAAGACCCTGCTTGTGCTGTCGGCTTTCTTTTCAATGAACCGGATTTTAATTTTATTTTTAGACGTTAGGGATCTTAGGCCTTTGAGAGATAAGAAACTTTCACTATCTTCACTGCTTTGTGTTTAGCATGTTTAACATTTACTTCTGGAATTTGACTTCATTCACAAACACTAGTTATTCATACCTTATTATGACAGGTACAAATAAGAACACATTATTGTAAATTAAGAATGTGGAATTTGCATATTTGAATCCAAAGAATTTAAGATCTCAAGATGCTCAAACCTTTGCACTATGCCCAAGCTATGCCTTCTTTTAAAGGTAGCCCATGTTGTTGCTAATCTTTGATTCCAGCCTATTCAACATAGATCCATTCTTATTGCACATTGGGAGTAACTTAATTCATCTTACTGTAGAATGTTCTTTATCCCTTTCCATAGCCATCATGAAACTTGAGATACAAATGTTATCTTATAGATATATAATCTATTGGTCCACCTCATTCCCAAGAATGCTGCCTCTTCCCCAATTAGACTGAAAAAAGTTGTAGAAAATATTGCAGAAGAAAGTATTTCGAGGACTTCTTTCACATCTCTGCACTTTACACTACTATCATCCCAGTCTAGATCCCCATTCTAACTACTCAATAATTTTACTGCAAAGTTGTTCCTCCACAGCCTTGTTCCTCCACTAGTTCGTGGTCTATAGATTACACCAAGCAAAGTTATTGCAACTTTTTTTTCTATATATTAGCTCTAGTCAAATAGAATGTGTCCTCTTGATATATCCTCTGTCTCTCCAGTCCAGCAAAATTCTCGTTACTTCGTACTATCAGTAAGGTGGAAATAATTAAAATATTTGAAGTATTTAAAATGCAGTCCTGTCACAGAGCCAGGTCTCCATTATGGATAAAATATTGCAGTTTGTCATTATCATCATTTTATTCATTGTGATGTGGCAGTGGTTGCCCATCCACATCTACCCTTATGAAGGTTGTGGTGAGTTGCCTTCCTGAATCGTTGTCATCTTTTTGGAAAAGGGACACCTACTCTGCAGCGCTCCTAGACATTGACCCAAAGACAGTGAAGGAACAGTGATATATTTCCAAGTCGGGATAGTAGGTAGCTTGGAAGTGAACTTGCAGATTCTGGTCATAAAGCCATAGAGATGTACAGCATGGAAACAGGTCCTCCAATCCAACTCGTCCATGCTGCCCAGATATCCTAAATTAATCTAGTCCTATTTGCCAACATTTAGCCCATATCCCTCTGAATCCTTCCTATTCATATACCCATCCAGATACTTCTTAAATGTAGCATTTGTACCAGCCCCCACCACTTTGTCTGGCAGCTCATTCCATACACACACACACCATCCTCTGCATGAAGGTCCTTTTTCAATCTGTCCCCTCTCACCTTAAACCCATACTGGGGAAACAAACCTTAGCTATTCACCCTATCTATGCCCCTCATGATTTTATAGGCCTCTAGAAAGCCACCCTTCAGCCTCTGATGCTTCATGGAAAATAGCCACAATCTATTCAGCCTCTGCCTATAGCTTAAATCCTCCAACCCTGGCAACACCCTTGTATATCTTTCTGAATCCTTTCAAATTTAACAACATCTTTCCAAAGCAGGAAGACCAGAATTGAATGCAGTATTCCAAACATGGCCTAACCAATATCCTGTACAGCTGCAACATGACCTCCCAACTCCTATACTCAAGTCAACTGTCAATCTGCAACAACTCATTTTGTTCATCTAAAATAACTCAGGAAGCACAGCTGGAAAGGAACATTGTTTATGGTTGCACACCACTACTTGTTGCATACATAAGCTAGACCTAGCTAGAACATATAGTTCTGCAGACCCACCCCTGAGTCTGCAGGTGATGGGTTTCAACTGAACAGGCCATTGCCTGTCAATGCCCAGAATGAGGAACCTGGACAGGTCACTGGTTGCTTGCTGTTTTGAGTCAAAAAGTGCACTTTTATTTTTGTACTGTTGAAGCCACATGGTGGAGAATTCATGGTTTCTTTTTGAACACCTACATCACTCCAGGTTTGTCACTTAACAGATCTCTGCTTGCAAATCATAGCTCATCCAAGCAGCTCTCAGCTGTTGGATCTCAGTTTTCCTAGGGATTTGGCAGATTAGAATGAATCTTCATGCAATTAGGGAAGAGATATCTAGTCTCTTTTGCTTTCTCTCCCCCGCTGCTGCCCCCCCCACCCCATGTTATCTTTTGATGCTATTGCTAAAGACACTTCACTTATATGACAGCACGGGAACATAACAAGGAGCAGGAATTAACAAATTCAACTTCTTGAGCCTGCTACACCACTTAATATGGCCATGGCTGATCTCATCTTGGCCTCAACTCCACTTTCCTGCTCACTTTCTGTAACTCTTCCGCCCACTGATTTAAAAATTAGTCTATTTCTTCAAATTTATTCAATGTCCTGGCATTTACCGCACTCAAGGGTAATGAATTCCATCATTTCACAAAAAGATCATTGATGGAAGTAATTCCTTCTCACCACTCTTTCAAATCTGATATCTCTGATCCTCAATTTTATTTCATTCTCTCACTGGATGTCAGCATTGCTGGCTGGCCAGCATTTATCGCCCATCAGCATTATTACTCATCTCCAGTTGCCCTTGAAAAGGTGTTGGGTAAGCTGCCATCTTGAACTGCTGCAGTTCATGTGCTGGAGATAACCACACAATGCCCTGAGAGTGGTATTCAAGGATTTTGACCCAGTAACAGTGAAGGAATGACAATAAATTTCCAAGTCAAGATGATCAGTGCTTGGAAGAGAACTTGAAGGTGGTTGGAGTTCTCATGCATTGGCTGTTCTTTTCCTTCTGGATAGAAGTGATCATGGGTTTGGAAGTTCCTGTCTAAGGATATTGGGCAAATTTCTGCAGTGCATCTTCTGTAGATAGCTCACCCTGCTGCTACTCAGTACTGGGGGTGGTCGGACTGGCTGCTTATGGCTGTAGTGCCAATCAAGTGTGCAACTTTCTCCTGAGTGGTGTCTAGCTTCTTGAGTGTTGTCGGAGCTGTACACAACCAGACAAGTGGGGAGTATTCCATCACTTCTTGACTTGTAGAGAGTGGACAGGCTTTGGGGAGTTACTTGCCTATTCTAGCTTCTGACCTGCTCTTGTAGCCATTATCTTTATATGGTGAGTCCAGGTCAGTTCCAGTCAATGGTAATCGGAAGGATGTTGATCATGAGGAATGAGTGATGGTAACGCCATTGAATGTGAAAGAGTGGTGGTTAGACTGGCTGTTACGAGAGATGGTAATTAGCTGGCATTTGTGCGGAACGAATGTTACTTATCACTTGTCAGCCCATGTCACATAGTGAGAAACACAGTCTTAGAGGAAGATGGACCATGTAGGTACAGGCCGGTGGATGTTTCTATGGGCCGAAGAGTATGGTCCTCTTGCGTACTGCTCTTTGCTTATTTAACAAGAAGCAGCCTGGATATCAACGCTGCCACCTACTGGACACACACAAGTAAAATCTGTTCTTAGGCTGCAAGCCAGGGGAGAGCACGAAAGCAGTCCCCCACTACCACAAATGTTGCAGTTGAGTATCCCGCATTTGAGGACATCGCAGGCATCAGCACACCCGAAGTGCAATGGGATAGCATCGTCCTGGGAGAACTTTTTTTTAATTCAAAAAATATACTTTATTGATAAAAATATTTTGATGATCTGTACAATTGGTCATGCCATATATACGTACACATTCCATTTCTTTGCGTACAGAGATCAAGTAATCATTCATATATACAGGTCTGTACGTTTACTGTGCTATATTTAGCTGAGGTGTCAGCAGAGCCCAAATTACTGCGTGGGCCCCCTGTTCTTCTTCGGCAGGCACATGTTACACGGTGGTCTTGCCCCACCGCGCCTTGGCGGCAGCTGTCCCAAGCTTCAGTGCGTCCCTCAACACGTAGTCCTGGACCTTGGAATGTGCCAGTCCACAGCAATCAGTCAGGGTCAACTCCTTCAGCTGGAAGATCAACAGGTTTCGGACCGCCCAGAGAGAGTCCTTCACCGAGTTGATGATCCTCCAGGCACAGTTGATGTTCGTCTCGGTGTGCGTCCCGGGGAACAGACGGTAGAGCTGCTCGGGAGGAACCTCGACAAACACCATTGCATTCCTCTCCAGCCTTTCTCTGCATAGGCAGGAGATGTGTGACAGTCTTGTCCCCCCCGCAGCTGCTTCGAGGGCAGCGTGCGGTGTGACAGAGAGTCTGGGCGTGCATAAAGGATCTCACAGACAGAGCCCATCTCACACCAGCCAAGACATGTCTTGGTGCTTGTTGGAAAGTTCTGGCGATGAGGCATTCTGCCAAATGACTTTGACAGTCTGCTCAGGGAACCACTCGATCGGATCCGCCCTCTCCTTTTCCCAAAGGGTCTCAAGGACATTACGTGCTGACCACTTCCTGATGGACTTGTGGTCAAAGGTGTTTTTCTTCACATTTTTTTTCCCAAAAATATACTATATTCATAAAATAATTTGATGGTCTGTACAGTTGGTCATGCCATACATATGTAAACATTTGCATATCAGAGATCAGAAAAATTTATCATTTGTATATACAGGTCTGTCCGTTTATCAATCATATATTGAACTTTGGCGTCAACACAGCCCAAAAGACTGCATGGGCCCCCTGTTCTTCTTAGGCAGGCAGATGTTACACGGTGGTCTTTACCCACCGCGTCTTGGCGGCAGCTGCCCCAAGCTTCAGCGCGTCCCTCAACACGTAGTCCTGGACCTTGGAATGTGCCAGTCTGCAACACTCAGTCGGGGTCAGCTCCTTCAGCTGGAAGATCAACAGGTTTCGGACGGCCCAGAAAGCGTCCTTAACTGAGTTAATGATCCTCCAGGCACAGTTGATGTTCGTCTTGGTGTGCGTCCTGGAGAACCGATCGTAGAGCACGGAGTCCCGCATCACGGCGCTGCTCGGGACGAACCTCGACAAACACCACTGCATTCCTCTCCAGATTTCCTCTGCATAGGCACATTCCAGAAGGAGGTGTGTGACAGTCTCATCCCCCCTGCAGCCACTTCGAGGGCAGCGTGTGGTGCGGCAGAGAGTCCGGGCGTGCATAAAGGATCTCACAGGCAGAGCCCTTCTCACCACCAGCCAAGCCATGTCTTGGTGCTTGTTGGAAAGTTCTGGCTATGAGGTATTCTGCCAAATGGCTTTGACAGACTGCTCAGGGAACTGCTCGATAGGATCTGCCGAAGGGTCTCAAGGACACTACGTGCTGACCACTTCCTGATGGACTTGTGGTCAAAGGTGTTTTTCTTCATATACTTCTCCACGACGGACAGGTGATACAGAACATTCCAACTACTCTGAGCGTTCCACGGCAACGAGGCCAGGCCCATCCTTTGCAACACCGGGGACAGGTCGAACCTCAGTACGTAGTGACACTTGGTGTTTGCGTACCAGGGATCCACGCACAGCTTGATGCAGCCAGATACAAAGGTGGCAGGGTGAGGGTGAGGGTGGCATTGGGTGTATTTTTTCCCCTGTTGCCCAGATCTTTGTACAGCGACTCCCTTCGGACCCGGTCCATCTTTGACCTCCATATAAACTGGAAGATGGCCCGGGTGACTGCAGCGGCACAGGTTCTGGGAATAGGCCAGACCTGTGCCACGTATAATAGCAATGACAGTGCCTCACACCTGATGACCAGGTTTTTTCCTGCGATGGTGAGCAACCGTAGCTTCCATCTGCCCAGTTTCTGCCTCACTTTGCTGATATGCTCCTCCCAAGACTTGGCGCACGCCCCAGTGCCCCCTCCCGAACCAAATATCCAGCACCTTCAGGTGGTCAGTCCTTACGGTGAAGGGGATTGAGGATTGGTCAGCCCAGTTCCCAAAGAGCATGGCCTCGCTCTTGCCTTGGTTTACCTTGGCCCCCGAGGCCCGTTTGAACTGGTCACATATGCACATGAGTCTGCGCACGGACAGCGGATCCGAGCAGAAAACGGCGACGTCATCCATATACAGGGAGGCCTTAACCTGCAGGCCCCCGCTGCCAGGAATAGTCACCCCTCTCAGGCTCGCATCCTTCCTGATGGACTCGGCAAATGGCTCTATGCAGCACACAAACAAGGCAGGAGAGAGAGGGCAGCCCTGCCTGACTCCAGACCTGACTGGGAAGCTATCTGATTCCCACCCATTGATTGACAATGTTGGTGTAGACCAGTCTGATCCAATTGCAGATTCCTTCCCCAAAGCCCATTTTGGAGAGAACATCTCTCATATACCTGTGTGATATCCTGTCAAAGGCTTTCTCCTGGTCCAGGCTGATCAGGCAGGTGTCCAACCCTCTGTCCTGCACGTAGGCGATCGCATCCCTGAGGAGCGTGAGTCTCTCAGTGATCTTCCTGCCCGGCACAGCACAGGTTTGGTCCGGGTGGATCACCGACCACAGAGCAGACCTGACCTGGTTGGCGATGACCTTTGACAGAATTTTGTAATCCGCATTCAACAGTGAGATTGGTCTCCAATTTTTGAGTTCCTCCCTCTCCCCCTTCCGCTTGTAGATGAGGGTGATGATGCCTTTCCTCATGGATTCACTCATGGTACCTGCCCGAAACATACTGACTTGCACCTCCAGCAGGTCCTGGCCAATCAAGTCCCACAGAGCGGAATAGAGCTCAACCGGTAAGCCGTCGCTTCCGGGAGTTTTATTCTTTTCAAAGGACTCGAAGGCCTTGGTCAGCTCATCCAGAGATAGCGGTTGGTCCAGCCTCTTGCATGTTCTGTCATCTAAGACCTCCGTGATAGAGGACAGGAACGACTGGGAGGCCGCGCTGTCGGTTGGCTTCGTGTCATACAGACTGGCATAGAAGGATTTGCTGATCCTCATGACGTCAGCCTGAGATGACGTTATCGAGCCATCTTCTTCCTTCAGGCTGCTGAGCACGGAGCTCTCTTTGTGCACATTCTGGAAGAAGAAACGTGAGCACGTCTCGTCCTGCTCCACCGAGCGGACCCTGGACCGGAAGATTATCTTGGAGGCGTCCGAGGCAAAGAGCGAGGCTTGTTGGCCCTTCACCTTCTTGAGGTCCTCCGTGACATCCACTCCCATCGTCTGCAGCAGGAGCAGGTTCTGCATACTTTCCTGGAGCTGGGACAGTTTTCCACACCGCTCTCTCGCCTCCTGAACACCTTTGAGGATGAAGAACCTCTTGATGTTCCCTTTTACTGTTTCCCACCAGTCCGCTGGGGTCTCAAAGAGGGGCTTCACGGTTCTCCAACCTGCGTATTCCCTCTTGAGCTCCTCAATGTTTCCCGGGGTCAACAGCTTTGTGTTCAGCTTCCACGTTCCCTTCCCAGCCCGCTGCTCGTCCTGTAGGTGACAGTCGGCCAGCAGGAGGCAGTGGTCAGAGAAGAACACCGGCTTGACATCAGTGGATCTGACCGAGAGCGTTTGGGACACAAACAGATAATCTATCCTTGAGCGGATAGACCCGTCTGCCCGTGACCAGGTGTATCTACACTGCGCTCTGTCTGCAGGGGTGCTGAAGACGTCTGCTTGGCATCTTTTACCGTGTCCATCAGGGCTCTGGACGTGGCGTCCAGTTTACTGTCCCCCCCCGCCGGATCGTCCATCTGCATCAATGATACAGTTGAAGTCTCCGGCCAGAATGACTGTCCTGGACATAGCCAGCAACAGTGGAAGCTGCTGCAGGACGGCCAACCGTTCACTCTTACCCACTGGGGCGTACACATTAATAAGCCTCAGGGGAGCATTCCTGTACATGACATCAGTGACGAGGAGGCGCCCTACATCACCTCCTTAACTTCGGAGATGGTGAAGTTGCCTCCTCGCAACAGGATACCCAGTCCGGAGGCGCGGCTATCGTTGCTCCCTGACCAAACTGACGGTCCATGGGCCCATAAGCACGACCATTTCCTGTTCCTGCTGAGGTGCGGTATCATTGAAGTTGCTTTCATTAATTTAGAAACTTTATGACATCCCCATGCCTCGAATCGGAACATGGATAGAATCCTCCCTCGGTCCTCACCTTACACCCCACCAACCTTTGGATACCGCGCATAATGCTCCGCCATTTCTGGCACCGACAAACAAACCTCACCACCAGAGACATATTTCCCTCCCCACCCCTATCTGCTTTTCAGAGAGACCATTCCCTCCATGCCTCTCTTGTTAGGTCCATGCCTTCCACCAACCCACCCTCCATTCCCATCACCTTCCCCAACCACCGCAAGAAGTGCAAAACCTGCGCCCCACACCTCCCCCCTCACATCTATTCAAGGCCCCAAAGGATCCATCCACATCTGACAGAGATTTTCCTGCACCTCCACACATATCATTACTGTGTCCGTTGCTCTCGATGTGGTCTTCTCTGAATTGGGGAGACAGGACGCTAACGTGCAGAACATTTCAGAGAATATCCCTGGGACACACGCACTAAACAACCCCACTGCTTGTGGCCCAACACTTTAACTCCCCATCTCACACCGCCAAGGACATGCAAGTCCTGGGCCTCCTCCACTGCCAAACTCAAGCCACCCGACACCTGGAGGAAGAACGCCTCATCTTCAACCTCTGGACCCTTCAACCACACAGGATCAACGTGGATTTTACCAGTTTCTTAATTTCACTTCCCCCCCCCCCCCACCTTATCCCAGAACTAACTTTCCAATTTGGCACCAGCCTCTTGAACTGTCCTACCTGTCCATCTTCCTTCCTTCCCCCCCCCCCCAATCTACTCCATCCTCCTCTCAAACCTGTCACCTTCACCCCCACCTTCATCTACCTATCGCATTCCTAGCTACCTTTCCCCCAGCCCCACCCGTCTCCCATTTATCTCTCATCCCCTTAGACCACCCCCTCATTCCTGATGAAGAGCTTATGCTTAAAATGTCGACTCTTCTGCTTCCCTTCGATGCTGCATGCCCGGCTGTGCTTTTCCACACACTTCGACTCAGGATTTTGAAAACCTGATAGAGATGTCGTCAATGGGATAATTTTGGAATAATATTCTTTTCCAAATCAAGTTCTCCATGGGATGTCATAAAGTTTCTAAGTTAATGAAAGCAATTGTTTTGCTGATAGCTACAACTTAACCACAAAACCCTAAATGGCAGCAAGTTTTTTATAAATCAGTACAGAAGTTGGAGAAAGACATGGCAATAAACAAAACACAACTGCACTGGAAGGGAAATAAGGATGATTTGATCCTGTCATAAAGCAGGAAGTGTGAAGGAAGAATGCTGGAAGTTAAAATCTAAAACAGAGATGTTGGTGACTGTGCCTAGTCGCTCTCCAGAAATTGCTGTGTACCAGTTGGAGGATCTGCTGACCATTCAGTAAAAGGCTGGATATCTTCAGTGGATATAACTCAAATCACAAATGATTGAGATTTTATATTTGAGATTAAAGGAACACCACTTCTCTCTGATAAAGGCCACAAATAGCCCTTGGGAATAGAGGGTCAGTTCAAAGCTTGGCATTAGCAAAACATGTGAATTTTTATCCAGAGAATGGTCTAAAGAATAAAGTATTAATACAAGGCATTCATGGAAACTGTTTACCTGTTTTATTCAGTTGGTCTGTTATTCTTGGAGTGCTGTTTGCATTGTTTTATTAATTGGGTCAATCTTATTGTAGTAAATGAACTTTCCATCTCCTGAGATGGGAGACACATGAATTGAAATTGACAATGTACACAAAGAACCTGGGATTAATTGTAGTTCTGTTGCTGGAAGAACTGTTTCTGCTAAAGGTGAGTTCGGAGAGACCAAAGTTCATATACAGACAGGTGAGGGACAGTAACACCTCAGACTGTCTACAAGGAGTTAAAAGTCAATTGCAAACAAACTGACTCTATCCACTTTGAATATGACTGCAGCCTCGACATCATGGAAACCAGATCAGACACAGCAACAGAAATCCACATTCATGAGCAAAGGAAGACAACAGTTTGAAGCAGAAGGATGTGTTTGTGGCGAATGCTGTTATTTTGGAGCAGAGAGGGCAAATTCAAGTTTCAGAAAACAAACAGGGGCTTCAGAAGGAAAATTCTCATGCAGTGTTTAAACCTGGAAAGACAGTAGTTGTTTGTTTGATTGAAACCTTTCTCAATGATCCGATCCTCAAAGGTTCTATATCCATGAAAGGTGAACGAAAATCAAAAGGCAAAAATCCACAAACACGATGATCCAAAAATGGAGTTAGCAATTCAACAGCCTAATGAAAAGTTAAATTCCACTTTTTGAAAGGAGTAAAGGAATAACAAGTCCAGAAAGTATGACGGAGAATTTCCTCTGAATCCACCGGTTACAGCTTTGGTTTCCGGAAACCAGAGGAACTATCGGAGAAGGACAGAATTATTCTAGACCCATTTTCCCAGATCAAAATAGACCGTCCTTTAACCAAGGAAATGGAAACAAAGTGGATTTTAATCATTAGTAAGGAACAACGAGCTTCAAAACCATTTCTCTGCCATTTGAAAGGAAGAACTTTAATAGTTGAGGTCATAGCATCACGGAATAGTTGCAATGCAGATGACACTAAACTTGGAAGAATTGTAAACTGTATCAAATACCTTCTGGAAATCATGTCCTGAAGTGTTACCCTCATCAGAACTTTTTGTTACCTCTTCCAAACACCAACAAATTAGTTAAACTAGATTTCCGTGAGAAGTCAATACTGACAGTTCCTAATCAACCCACCTTATTGCATATAATTACTGAGACTGTCCTGAATAATTGTTTCCAAATGTTTCCCCACTATTGAAGTTAAACTAACTGGCCTGGAAATGCCGAGACTAGGCTTACAACCTTTCTTGATCAACAATGTAATATTTCCAATGCTCCAGTCTCCTGGCTCCTTGCCAGGAGTACAGAGTACGGGGAAGACTTAAATATATGCCAGTGCCATCTGAGATTCAATGACTGTGGTGATGTGATCAGCAAACTTGTAAATGGCATTAATCTGGTATTTGGCGATGGATATACAGTGAGTACAGTAGGGGACTGAGTACGCACCCCTGGGGGGGGCTCCAGTGTTGAGTGTTAGTGAAGATGAAATATTGTCCCCAGTCTTCACTGATTGTGGCCTGTGGGTCAGGAAAGTGAGGATCCAGTTGTAGAGAGTGGGGCTCAGTCTGAGATCACTCAGTTTAGTAATCAGCCTCAAGTGAATAATAGTGTTGAAGGCTGAACTGTAGTCAATGAGTAGGATTCTTAGGTAGCTGTTCTTGGTGTCAAGATGATCCAGGGAGGAATGAAGGGCAAGTGATATGGCATCTGACGTGGATCTGTCGGTCCGATAGGCAAATTAGAGTGGGTCAAAGAGTAGTGGGGAGGCTGGAGTTGATGAATGCAATGACCAGCTTTTCAAAGCACTTCCTGACCACCAAAGTGAGGGCCACAGGGCAGTAGTCATTGAGACATGCTGCACGAGCCTTCTTAGGCACAGGGATGATGTTGGCCCTCTTGAAACAGGCAGCGACAGTAGCCTGCTTCAGGGAGAGCTGGAAGATGTCCGAGAAGACATCTGCCGGTTGATCTGCGCATGCCCTGAGTGCACGGCCTGGTACTCCATCTGGACCCATCGCTCTCCTTGGATTCACACGAAGGAAACTGATCTGACCTCTGATGCAGTGACTGTTGGGATAGGTTCATTAGGACTTGTCGGAATAGGTGTTACCTCTCCACCGAAATTCTGCTCGAAGCGAGCATAGAAGGTGTTGAGACGATCTGGGAGGGATATGTCATCGTCTGCTATCTTGTCCCTTTTAAAGAAATGACAGGCTCTTTTGGGATTCTGAAAACAACATTGGCCAATTGAATGGCCTGTTGGGAAAACTGGATCACTGAAGGTGGATCAGGCCAGACCAACAGGTATACACACCTGTTACCCTGATTGATGATATGGAATAGGTTTTAGTAGGACAGTGGGAACTGCGGTATGAAGGCAGGAAGCTTGCAGCATTCACTTGGATCAAGTCAGACAGATATACAGGCCATTCAACTTGATTGATTGAATAGGTGTTGGCAGGACAATGCTGCAAGGTTTCGGGTGGAACAGTAGATCTGAATTTCAGTCGAACTGCAATTGAGACAGTTCGGCTCCAGGGTCCGCTCAGTCAATAGGGAAATTACAATATCCGACACTGTCTTTTGTAACAGTCTTCCCGAGGTAGAATGTCAATTAACATCAAGTAACTAATTTATGCTAATTCCATTCTTACATCAAACCGTTGCTGCCCAACAGCACTCAGAGGTGACCCAGATAAGTCGTTCAAAGCCCAGTCCTGATGAAGGGTTAGTCCCGAAACATTGACTTCTCCATCTCCTGAAGTTGCCTGGCTTGCTGTGTTCTTCCAGCCTCCTGTCAAATAAAGCAACTCCGATCAGACGGGTTCCCTCACACACTCCAGAAAGAACATTAGCACCAAGAATCAGAAACCTTGGGAGCAGGAGGAACAGCCTGATCTTCAGTTTGGGGTAGTATAAACCTCTTTATCACTCTCTGAAAATGCAATCTTGCACAAATAAGAGATGCCTTTTGTTTGTTGGTTGATTAGAGTAAAACTCCAATGTTTATTAGTCTCTTTGTTAAGCTTCTGTACCCTGCATTTGTGATAAAATATATGTATATATGATTGTCTCTCTTTCTCTCACTCCCCACTCTCTCGTCACCTTTTTCCTCTCCTCTTCCCCCCTTGCTACCCTTTTCCCTGTTTTCCATTTTGCCTCTGCTTCACCCATCCCCCATATATTTTGTCATATAGCACTGGCTTCAGCCTTGGCCATTCACAGCTCCTAATCTCCCAATAATCTCTCTATGCACTGTCATTATCACCTCTTTATTGCTACCTTTGCTTCATTAAGGATCAGAAAAGATTCAGATTATTTTGTTGAAAGAGAGGTGCAAAGCATTTACATCTGGGGTCATGGCAGCTATTTTACTTTTGTAATTTTGTATTATGAACATTTGTAAAGAGTGACTTTGTGACACTGAAAGGATGCTGAGTTTATACAGGAGCTACTCTACATCTTGGTGTCTTCTTTTAATGATGTTTGGAGAGCAAAGGTTAAATTATTCTTCTTGAAGCAATTTGACTCATGGTGGGAGAGGTTTGAGACAGACCCTGCTAAGACGGACAGTGCTGTAGAATGACAGCTCTCCTGTGTGAGCACTGTCATTTTATAACATCACCCCCAGCCCAGTGTTTATAACCACACCCCAGTCATTTTATAACAAGCCCCTCAGCCCAGTGTTCATATAACTCCCCTGGTCATTTTATAACAACAGACACAAACAGGTAATCTATCCTTGAGCGGATAGACCCGTCTGCCCATGATCAGGTGTATCTACGCTGCGCTCCGTCTGCAGGGGTGCTGAAGACGTCGCGCAGCTTGGCATCTTTTACCGTGTCCATCAGGGCTCTGGACGTGGCATCCAGTTTACTGTCCCCCCCCCCCCCCCCCCGCCAGATCGTCCATCTGCATCAATGATACAGTTGAAGTCTCCGGCCAGAATGACCGGCCTGGACATAGCCAGCAACAGTGGAAGCTGCTGCAAGACGGCCAATCGTTCGCTCTTACCCATTGGGGCGTACACATTAATCAGTCTCAGGGGAGCATTCCCGTACATGACGTCGGTGACGAGGAGGCGCCCTACACCACCTCCTTAACCTCGGAGATGGTGAAGTTGCCTCCTCGCAACAGGATATCCAGGCCGGAGGCGCGGCTACCGTTGCCCCCCGACCACACTGACGGCCCATGGGCCCACAAGCTCGACCATCTCCTGTAGCTGCTGAGGTGCGGTATCCCACCTCCTGCAGAAACAGGACGTCGGCTTTAACGTTGGCCAGGAAGGCCATCGTAGAAACACATCGCGTAGCCGATTTGATGCTACGCACATTGATGCTGGCAATTTTTAACCCCACTTAAACCCCAGTTTACGAGGTTAACATTGTCCATTTGCTGCTGGTCTTGCCCCTCTGGGGTAGCTGTGTGCATCCCGGTGGTGACGGCAAACTGCTGGACCCTCCCAGGGGTGAGGTAGCTGTCTGGCTCCACGCTGGAGCTATTTCCCCACTCTGGTGTCTTCGGGTCGGGCCCAGGGTCCGCACAGTCCAGTTGTCCACCTGACAACAGGGCTGTCACAGGACCGCTGCTCCCAGTTACCTCTCCTTTTACCTGGAGCAGGTGGTGAAGAATCAGTGGACAGAGCTGAATATAATCTGTCGAATAAATTGTTGAAAGAGGCATTTTGAGCAATAGTGGAATAGGCAGGCGGTAAATAGAGGGAAATGGAGCAAATGCGGGGGGACATTTGGTTATTTGAAGGGCTTGATCCTCTTATGAAAAAGCTTTGAACATAGCGGTTTATTGCAAGATGAAGTAAGAGGTGCAGCATATCTGTCGATTTGGGTGAAACTGAATTGGACATAGAAAACCGTATGACGCATAACTTGAAAGATCTGTTTTTTAACTTGTAAATCAGGGGAGAGCGCGAACGCAGTCCCCCACTACCACAAATTTTGCAGTCGAGTATCCCGCATTTGGGGACATCGCAGGCGTCAGCACACCCGAAGTGCAATGGGATAGCCTCGTCCTGGGAGAACCACCTTGGTGATCATGGTATCTCCCCTGCCAGGTAAGTATGCTTAATACTCTCACTCGCTCAAACCCAACAACCGCCCATACCTCTTACACTCATACTAACTGCATTTTCGAAAATCGAAAACTCACCTGCCTACGGTTCCCTGTCTGCAGAACAGCGGAATTTCTCACTTGGATCACTGAACATCCGGAAAGGCTCATGTTTCACTGAATACGACACTCACTGGGCGACGTGACAAGTTGCGCTAATTTGCATTTCATCCTTAAACGGAAATGCTCCGCCCCGCCCCCTTCACACTGTGTCCTCTTCCCCCCTCTGTGTTCCACCATGTAAATCAATCACTTCAGGAGACCTCACGGTTAAGATTAAAGGTGCCAGGAACAAGGAAATATTTCTCAACGCTGTTTGGATGTGACATTAAACTGAGAGCACCACCTTTGCTGGATGCACATTCCACGTTTTCAACACCCTCTGTTGTTTCGAAAAACAGTCGTCGGTGATTCAAATGTAAATATTATTTTCATATGTCTTTGATCTTACTTGCTTACTTATACTAATAATGAAACGTGTTTTACCATGACACGTGGTTATTATGGTTGAAGTACAAGATTAGATTCCCTACAGTGTGGAAACAGACCCTTCAGCCCAACAAGTCCACACAGACCCTTGGAAGAGGAATCCACCCAGAACCATGGATGAAAGCAAATTACTGCGGATGCTGGAATCTGAAACCAAAAGAGAAAATGCTGGAAAATCTCAGCATGTCTGGCAGCATCTGTAAGGAGAGAAAAGAGCTTTTTTTAATTTCAAAATATACTTTATTCATGTAAATAAATCTTTGGTACTTGTACAATTTTCCATGTCGTTCATAGTTATATACATTGCATGTCTTAACATTACAAAGAACAAATTGAATCAATCGAATTCACAGTTATCCCATTAACAGTTGCCTTTATTAACTATCCAGTCTCTTGGTATTTGGCTGTGGCTTCAGTGGAACCCACCTACTGAGTGGGTGCCGTGTTATACGAAAGCAAATGAAACTTCTTTAACCCCCAGTTTATGGGGTTACCATTGTCCATTTGACTGTCCTGTCTCTGGGGTGGCTGTCTACATCCCCATGGTGAGCACGAACTGCTGGACCTTCGCAGGGCTGAGGTAGCTATCCAGCTCCTCACTGGGGTCATTTACCCGCTCTGGTGTCATTGAGCCAAGGCAAGGGTCCTCACTGTCCAGTTCTGTGTCTGACAATGGGACTGTCAGAGGATCACAGCTCTCGGTTGCCTGTAGTTGTGAGGCAGTGGGTACCCCCTGGTTCTCACTGGGTGGAGGGTGGACTTCGGGGGGTCCGTTGTTTCCTGGTTGGGAAAAGAGCTGACGTTTAGAGTCTAACTGACCCTTTGTCAAAGCTTAAAAAAAAGGGAGAAATAGGGAGGTACTTATACTAGGCTAGGAGAGAGAAGGTGAGTCATGGCTCCAGAAGCAAAGGTAGCAATAAAGAGGTGATAATGACAGTGCATAGAGAGATTATTGGGAGATTAGGAGCTGTGAATGGCCAAGGCTGAAGCCAGTGCTATATGACAAAATATATGGGGGATGGGTGAAGCAGAGGCAAAATGGAAAACAGGGAAAAGGGTAGCAAGGGGGGAAGAGGAGAGGAAAAAGGTGACGAGAGAGTGGGGAGTGAGAGAAAGAGAGACAATCATATATACATATATTTTATCACAAATGCAGGGTACAGAAGCTTAACAAAGAGACTAATAAACATTGGAGTTTTACTCTAATCAACCAACAAACAAAAGGCATCTCTTATTTGTGCAAGATTGCATTTTCAGAGAGTGATAAAGAGGTTTATACTACCCCAAACTGAAGATCGGGCTGTTCCTCCTGCTCCCAAGGTTTCTGATTCTTGGTGCTAATGTTCTTTCTGGAGTGTGTGAGGGAACCCGTCTGATCGGAGTTGCTTTATTTGACAGGAGGCTGGAAGAACACAGCAAGCCAGGCAACTTCAGGAGATGGAGAAGTCAATGTTTCGGGACTAACCCTTCATCAGGACTGGGCTTTGAACGACTTATCTGGGTCACCTCTGAGTGCTGTTGGGCAGCAACGGTTTGATGTAAGAATGGAATTAGCATAAATTAGTTACTTGATGTTAATTGACATTCTACCTCGGGAAGACTGTTACAAAAGACAGTGTCGGATATTGTAATTTCCCTATTGACTGAGCGGACCCTGGAGCCGAACTGTCTCAATTGCAGTTCGACTGAAATTCAGATCTACTGTTCCACCCGAAACCTTGCAGCATTGTCCTGCCAACACCTATTCAATCAATCAAGTTGAATGGCCTGTATATCTGTCTGACTTGATCCAAGTGAATGCTGCAAGCTTCCTGCCTTCATACCGCAGTTCCCACTGTCCTACTAAAACCTATTCCATATCATCAATCAGGGTAACAGGTGTGTATACCTGTTGGTCTGGCCTGATCCACCTTCAGTGATCCAGTTTTCCCAACAGGCCATTCAATTGGCCAATGTTGTTTTCAGAATCCCAAAAGAGCCTGTCATTTCTTTAAAAGGGACAAGATAGCAGACGATGACATATCCCTCCCAGATCGTCTCAACACCTTCTATGCTCGCTTCGAGCAGAATTTCGGTGGAGAGGTAACACCTATTCCGACAAGTCCTAATGAACCTATCCCAACAGTCACTGCATCAGAGGTCAGATCAGTTTCCTTCGTGTGAATCCAAGGAGAGCGATGGGTCCAGATGGAGTACCAGGCCGTGCACTCAGGGCATGCGCAGATCAACCGGCAGATGTCTTCTCGGACATCTTCCAGCTCTCCCTGAAGCAGGCTACTGTCGCTGCCTGTTTCAAGAGGGCCAACATCATCCCTGTGCCTAAGAAGGCTCGTGCAGCATGTCTCAATGACTACTGCCCTGTGGCCCTCACTTTGGTGGTCAGGAAGTGCTTTGAAAAGCTGGTCATTGCATTCATCAACTCCAGCCTCCCCACTACTCTTTGACCCACTCTAATTTGCCTATCGGACCGACAGATCCACGTCAGATGCCATATCACTTGCCCTTCATTCCTCCCTGGATCATCTTGACACCAAGAACAGCTACCTAAGAATCCTACTCATTGACTACAGTTCAGCCTTCAACACTATTATTCACTTGAGGCTGATTACTAAACTGAGTGATCTCAGACTGAGCCCCACTCTCTACAACTGGATCCTCACTTTCCTGACCCACAGGCCACAATCAGTGAAGACTGGGGACAATATTTCATCTTCACTAACACTCAACACTGGAGCCCCCCCCAGGGGTGCGTACTCAGTCCCCTACTGTACTCACTGTATATCCATCGCCAAATACCAGATTAATGCCATTTACAAGTTTGCTGATCACATCACCACAGTCATTGAATCTCAGATGGCACTGGCATATATTTAAGTCTTCCCCGTACTCTGTACTCCTGGCAAGGAGCCAGGAGACTGGAGCATTGGAAATATTACATTGTTGATCAAGAAAGGTTGTAAGCCTAGTCTCGGCATTTCCAGGCCAGTTAGTTTAACTTCAATAGTGGGGAAACATTTGGAAACAATTATTCAGGACAGTCTCAGTAATTATATGCAATAAGGTGGGTTGATTAGGAACTGTCAGTATTGACTTCTCACGGAAATCTAGTTTAACTAATTTGTTGGTGTTTGGAAGAGGTAACAAAAAGTTCTGATGAGGGTAACACTTCAGGACATGATTTCCAGAAGGTATTTGATACAGTTTACAATTCTTCCAAGTTTAGTGTCATCTGCATTGCAACTATTCCGTGATGCTATGACCTCAACTATTAAAGTTCTTCCTTTCAAATGGCAGAGAAATGGTTTTGAAGCTCGTTGTTCCTTACTAATGATTAAAATCCACTTTGTTTCCATTTCCTTGGTTAAAGGACGGTCTATTTTGATCTGGGAAAATGGGTCTAGAATAATTCTGTCCTTCTCCGATAGTTCCTCTGGTTTCCGGAAACCAAAGCTGTAACCGGTGGATTCAGAGGAAATTCTCCGTCATACTTTCTGGACTTGTTATTCCTTTACTCCTTTCAAAAAGTGGAATTTAACTTTTCATTAGGCTGTTGAATTGCTAACTCCATTTTTGGATCATCGTGTTTGTGGATTTTTGCCTTTTGATTTTCGTTCACCTTTCATGGATATAGAACCTTTGAGGATCGGATCATTGAGAAAGGTTTCAATCAAACAAACAACTACTGTCTTTCCAGGTTTAAACACTGCATGAGAATTTTCCTTCTGAAGCCCCTGTTTGTTTTCTGAAACTTGAATTTGCCCTCTCTGCTCCAAAATAACAGCATTCGCCACAAACACATCCTTCTGCTTCAAACTGTTGTCTTCCTTTGCTCATGAATGTGGATTTCTGTTGCTGTGTCTGATCTGGTTTCCATGATGTCGAGGCTGCAGTCATATTCAAAGTGGATAGAGTCAGTTTGTTTGCAATTGACTTTTAACTCCTTGTAGACAGTCTGAGGTGTTACTGTCCCTCACCTGTCTGTATATGAACTTTGGTCTCTCCGAACTCACCTTTAGCAGAAACAGTTCTTCCAGCAACAGAACTACAATTAATCCCAGGTTCTTTGTGTACATTGTCAATTTCAATTCATGTGTCTCCCATCTCAGGAGATGGAAAGTTCATTTACTACAATAAGATTGACCCAATTAATAAAACAATGCAAACAGCACTCCAAGAATAACAGACCAACTGAATAAAACAGGTAAACAGTTTCCATGAATGCCTTGTATTAATACTTTATTCTTTAGACCATTCTCTGGATAAAAATTCACATGTTTTGCTAATGCCAAGCTTTGAACTGACCCTCTATTCCCAAGGGCTATTTGTGGCCTTTATCAGAGAGAAGTGGTGTTCCTTTAATCTCAAATATAAAATCTCAATCATTTGTGATTTGAGTTATATCCACTGAAGATATCCAGCCTTTTACTGAATGGTCAGCAGATCCTCCAACTGGTACACAGCAATTTCTGGAGAGCGACTAGGCACAGTCACCAACATCTCTGTTTTAGATTTTAACTTCCAGCATTCTTCCTTCACACTTCCTGCTTTATGACAGGATCAAATCATCCTTATTTCCCTTCCAGTGCAGTTGTGTTTTGTTTATTGCCATGTCTTTCTCCAACTTCTGTACTGATTTATAAAAAACTTGCTGCCATTTAGGGTTTTGTGGTTAAGTTGTAGCTATCAGCAAAACAATTGCTTTCATTAACTTAGAAACTTTATGACATCCCATGGAGAACTTGATTTGGAAAAGAATATTATTCCAAAATTATCCCATTGACGACATCTCTATCAGGTTTTCAAAATCCTGAGTCGAAGTGTGTGGAAAAGCACAGCCGGGCATGCAGCATCGAAGGGAAGCAGAAGAGTCGACATTTTAAGCATAAGCTCTTCATCAGGAATGAGGGGGTGGTCTAAGGGGATGAGAGATAAATGGGAGACGGGTGGGGCTGGGGGAAAGGTAGCTAGGAATGCGATAGGTAGATGAAGGTGGGGGTGAAGGTGACAGGTTTGAGAGGAGGATGGAGTAGATTGGGGGGGGGGGGAAGGAAGGAAGATGGACAGGTAGGACAGTTCAAGAGGCTGGTGCCAAATTGGAAAGTTAGTTCTGGGATAAGGTGGGGGGGGGGGGGGGGGGGGGGGGGGGGGGGAAGTGAAATTAAGAAACTGGTAAAATCCACGTTGATCCTGTGTGGTTGAAGGGTCCAGAGGTTGAAGATGAGGCGTTCTTCCTCCAGGTGTCGGGTGGCTTGAGTTTGGCAGTGGAGGAGGCCCAGGACTTGCATGTCCTTGGCGGTGTGAGATGGGGAGTTAAAGTGTTGGGCCACAAGCAGTGGGGTTGTTTAGTGCGTGTGTCCCAGGGATATTCTCTGAAATGTTCTGCACGTTAGCGTCCTGTCTCCCCAATTCAGAGAAGACCACATCGAGAGCAACGGACACAGTAATGATATGTGTGGAGGTGCAGGAAAATCTCTGTCAGATGTGGATGGATCCTTTGGGGCCTTGAATAGATGTGAGGGGGGAGGTGTGGGGCGCAGGTTTTGCACTTCTTGCGGTGGTTGGGGAAGGTGATGGAATGGAGGGTGGGTTGGTGGAAGGCATGGACCTAACAAGAGAGGCATGGAGGGAATGGTCTCTCTGAAAAGCAGATAGGGGTGGGGAGGGAAATATGTCTCTGGTGGTGAGGTTTGTTTGTCGGTGCCAGAAAATGGCGGAGCATTATGCGCGGTATCCAAAGGTTGGTGGGGTGTAAGGTGAAGACCGAGGAGGATTCTATCCATGTTCCGATTGGAGGCATGGGGTTTGAGGGCGGAGGTGCAGGAATTGGAAGAGATGCACCACTGCCAAACACTTTAACTCCTCCTCCCACTCTGCCAAGAACATGCAAGTCATGAACCTCTTCCACTGCCATACTCTAGCCACCTGACGCCTGGAGGAAGAACGCCTCAACTTCCACCTTAGGACCCTCCAACCACACGGGATCAATGTGGATTTCACCAGTTTCCTCATTTCCCCATCCCCATCTTATCCCAGAGCCCAACTTGACACCAGCCTCTTGAACTGTCCTACCTGTCCATCTTCCTTCCTAACTATACGCTCCACCCTCCTCTCCAATCTATCATCTTCACCCCCACTTTCATCTGCCTGTCACATTCCCCCAGCCCCACCCCCTCCCATTTATCTCTCAGCTCCCCCCATGGGTCTCCCCCATATTCCTGATGAAGAGCTTATGTTTGAAACGTTGATTCTCCTGCTCCTAGGATGTTGCCTGACCAGCTGTGCTCTTCCAGCACCACACTCTTCAACTCTGACCTCCAGCATCTGCAGCCCTCACTTTCTCTGTTCAAAATCCTGATTTAACGTCATTGGAGTAAATGATTGATCACAAATCATCTCTTTTTTTCCAGCATATGCCAAAGACATCTAATTTTATTTCTTCCTGACAAATAGAAGATGTTGTTGGTAGGTTTTGGGAAGCACCTAATAATTAAATACAGTAATCTTAACTGCACTACAATCTGTAGACTATTCACCAGAAAGTGCAAAATAACCTTCCAGGGTTTTCCTATTAAAACACTTTGATTCAATTTTTCAGTGCTAAATTTGTGAGGTTTTAACACTTATTCAATCTTTTGGTTTGTGGGTTTTATTGTTTGGAATAGTATCATCAAATTGAGGTAAGTGAAGGGTCACGTGACTGCTGGAGTTTGCCTGACATTAAGCCTGAGTATTTCATCATTAAGGATCAGAAAAGATTCAGATTATTTTGTTGAAAGAGAGGTGCAAAGCATTTACATCTGGGGTCATTTGATCAAGGATAGTCAGCATGGTTTTGTGAAGGGCAGGTCGTGCCTCACAAACCTTATTGAATTCTTTGAGAAGGTGACGAAGGAGGTAGATGAGGGGAAAGCGGTAGATGTAGTATATATGGATTTTAGTAAGGCGTTTGATAAGGTCCCCCATGGTAGGCTACTGCAGAAAATACAGAGATATGGCATTGAGGGTGAGTTGGAGGTTTGGATTAGGAATTGGCTCTCTGGAAGAAGACAGAGGGTAGTAGTTGATGGCAAAGATTCATCTTGGAGTGCCGTCACTAGTGGTGTTCCGCAAGGATCTGTTTTGGGACCATTGCTGTTTGTCATTTTTATAAATGACCTGGAGGAAGGGTTAGAAGGTTGGGTGAGCAAGTTTGCGGATGATACGAAAGTCGGAGGAGTTGTAGACAGTGAGGAAGGATATGGCAGGTTACAGCGGGATATAGAGAAGCTGCAGAGCTGGGCAGAAAGGTGGCAAATGGAGTTCAATGTAGCTAAGTGTGAAGTGATTCACTTTGGTAAGAGTAATAAAAAGATGGATTACTGGGCTAATGGTAGACTACTTGGTAGTGTGGAAGAGCAGAGGGATCTTGGTGTCCATGTACACAGATCTCTGAAAGTTGCCACCCAGGTAAATAGTGCAGTGAAGAAGGCATATGGCGTACTGGCTTTTATTGGTAGAGGAATTGAGTTCCGGAGTCCTGAGGTCATGCTGCAGTTGTATAAGACTCTGGTGCGGCCGCTTCTGGAATATTGTGTGCAGTTTTGGTCGCCATACTATAGGAAGGATGTGGAGGCACTGGAACGGGTGCAGAGGAAGTTTACCAGGATGTTGCCTGGTATGGTAGGAAGATCCTATGAGGAAAGGCTGAGGCACTTGGGGTTGTTTTCTTTGGAGAAAAGAAGGTTTAGGGGTGATTTGATAGAGGTGTACAAGATGATTAGGGGGTTAGATAGGGTTGACAGTGAGAACCTTTTTCCGCGTATGGAGTCAGCTATTACAAGGGGGCATGGCTTTAAATTAAGGGGGGGTAGATATAGGACTGATGTTAGGGGTAGGTTCTTCACTCAGCGAGTCGTAAGATCATGGAATGCCCTGCCAGTAGCAGTAGTGGACTCTCCCTCTTTATGGGTATTTAAGCGGGCATTGGATAGGTATATGGAGGATAGTGGGTTAGTGTAGGTTAGGTGGGCTTTGATCGGCGCAACATCGAGGGCCGAAGGGCCTGTACTGCGCTGTATTGTTCTATGTTCTATGTTCTATGTTCTATGTCATGGCAGCTATTTTACTTTTGTAATTTTGTATTATGAACATTTGTAAAGAGTGACTTTGTGACACTGAAAGGATGCTGAGTTTATACAGGAGCTACTCTACATCTTGGTGTCTTCTTTTAATGATGTTTGGAGAGCAAAGGTTAAATTATCCTTCTTGAAGCAATTTGACTCATGGTGGGAGAGGTTTGAGACAGACCCTGCTAAGACGGACAGTGCTGTAGAATGACAGCTCTCGTGTGAGAGCACTGGAGATAAATAATACAGACAGCTCTCAGCGCAACAGAACAGATGATCTGGTTCTGAGACTGTGTGGAAACGTTGGTGTCTGATGAGATTAGGAGGTGAAACAATTCTTGCATATGTAACATCAATAGGATTTATCTCTTGTGTAGGTTCACTGATTTTCCAGGGGGTCTTTCAACTTTCTGAATGTTTTATTACTGATACAGATGCGGTTTCTATCATCTGAATATGTGGTCAGATCTGGAGATACACTGATTGACTGTCTCCTGTGTACATATGCTGATGCATTCGGCGTTCCAGTGAATGGTCAAACATAAGAGATCGGAGCCCCTCAGACCTGCCCTATCATTCCATAACATCTGCCCGCGATCCAAACTCCTCTTTTGTACCAGCTCCTCATAGCTGTCAACTCCCTGGAATTTCAAAATTCTGTCTACATCCTTTTAAAATTTTTTTTCTGATCTAGCTTCCATAATCCTCTCAGGTAGAAAAATTCACTATCCAATGCTGATCCGGATCAGGAAGACCAGTGGATATGACCAGTGAATGACCCAGAGGTTATGCACTTGGGCAGGAAGAATAAGAGCAGTTGAATGTTATTTAAATGGAGAAAGACTGCAGAAAGTTGTAGGACAGAATGATTTGGGAGTCCTAGTGCATGAATCACAAAATGCTAGCATTCAAATTCAGTGTGTAATAGGGAAGGCAAATGAAATGTCAGACTTGATTTCAGAGAATGGAGTATAAAAATCGAGAGGGTCTTGCTAAAACTATAAGATATTGGGTCAAGTGGATAAAGTGGTGAAGAAAGCAGATGGGATACTTGCCTTTATGAACTGAACCAGGGTTTAAGAGAAGGGAGCAAAAAAACTGTATAAACCATTGGTGAGGCCACAGCGAGAGCATTGTGTGCAGTTCTGGAATTTGTAATGTAGGAGGGATGTGATGGCACTCCTGATGGTGCAGAGGAGATTTATTAGGATGTTGCCTGTGCTGGAGAGTTTCAGTTATGCAGAGAGATTGGACAGACTGGAGGTATTTTATTTGGAGAAGAGAAGTCTGAGTGGTGACATGACTGAGATGTATAAAATTACGAGGGGCATAGACAAGGAGAAATTAGATTAGATTCTCTACAGTGTGGAAGCAGGCCCTTCGGCCCAACAAGTCCACAACGACCCTCGGAAGAGTAACCCACCCAGGTCCATTTCCCTCTGACTAATGCACCTAGCACTATGGGCAAGTTAGCATGGCCAATTCACCTGACCGGTACATCTTTGGACTGTGGGAGGAAACCCACACAGACACGGGGAGAACGTGCAAGCTCCACACAGACAGTCGCCCGAGGCTGGAATCGAACGTGAGACCCTGGTGCTGTGAGGCAGCAGTGCTAACCACTGAGCCACCATACTGCCCATTACTCAAACCGTTTCCTTTGATGGAGGGATCAATGATCGGGGAGGCATAGATCTAAGGTAAGGAGCCGAAGGTTTTGTTGGGATATGAAGAGAAGTTCTTTTTCACCAAGAGTGCGGTGAATCTGGAACTCACTGCCTGTAAAGATGTTAGAGGCACAAAGTCTCATAACATTTAAGAAGTATTTAGATGGGCACTTGCAATGCCAAGGTATACAAGGCTATGGGCCAAGTGCTGGAAAACAGGATTAGAATAGGTAAGTAGTTGTTGTTAACCAGTCGGACAGGATGGACTGAAGGGCCTTGTTCTGTGCTGTACATCTCCAAGACTCAAATATACAAGACATTATTCAGACCACAGTTCTAGTCCCCTTACCTAAAGAACAGGGCAGGGAAGCTTTAAAATGTTGATTCTGGATATGGAGGGATTAGAGTCATAGAGATGTATAGCACGAAAACAGACTCTTTGGTCCAACCCGTCCATGCTGACCAAATATCCTAACCTAATCTAGTGCCATTTGCCAGCACGTGGCCCATATCTCACTAAATCCTTTCTATTCACATACCCATCCAGATGCCTTTTAAATTCCTATTGATGCCTATTCTACCAGCCTCCATCACTTCCTCTGGCAGCTCATTCCATACATGCAACACAATCTGCATGAATAAGTTGCCCCTTAGGTCCCTTTTAATTTTTTCCCCTCTCACTTTAAACCTATGCCTTCTAGTTCTAGATTCTGCCACCCCAAAAGACCTTGTCTATTTATCATATCCATGCTCCTCATGATTTTATGAACCTCAATAAGGTCACCTCTCAGCCTCTGACACTCCAGGGAAAACAGCCCCAGCCTGTTCAGCCTCTCCCTGAAGCTCAAATCCTCCAATTCTGGCAACATCCTTGTAAATATTTTCTGAACCCTTTCAAGTTTCACAGTATCCTTATGATAGGAAGGAGACCAGAATTGCACACAATATTCCAAAAGTGGCCTAACTAATATCCTGTACAGCCGCAACATGACCTCCCAACTCCTAAACTCAATGCACTGTCCAATAAAGGAAAGCATACCAAACGCTTTCTTCACCAACCTGAACTCCAAGGTGTCTTTGTTCAGCAACACTCCCTAGGACCTTACCATTAAGTGTATAAGTCCTGCTCTGATTTGTCTTTCCAAAATGCAGCACCTCACATTTACCTAAATTAAACTCCATCTGCCACTTCTCAGTCAATTTGCCCATCTGGTCCAGATCCTGTTGTAATCTGTGGTAACCTTCTTTGCTGTCCACTACACCCCCAATTTTGGTGTCATCTGCAAACTTACTAACCATACTTCTTATGCTCATATTCAAATCATTTATGTAAATGACAAAAAGTAGTGGACCCAGCACCGATCCTTGTGGCACTCCACTGGTCACAGGCCTCCAGTCTGAAAAACAACCCTCCACCACCACCCTCTGTCTTCTACCTTTGGGCCAGTTCTGTATCCATATGGCTAGTTCTCCCTGTATTCCAGGAGATCTAACCTTGCTCACCAGCCTCCCATGGGGAACCTTGCTGAATGCCTTACTGAATCCCATATCGATCACATCTGCCCTCATGAATCCTCTTTGCTGCTTCTTCAAAAAACTCAATCAAGTTTGTGAGTCATGATTTCCCACACACAAAGCCTTTATTCCTGATGAAGGGCTTTTGCCCGAAATGTCGATTTCGCTGCTCGTTGGATGCTGCCTGAACTGCTGTGCTCTTCCAGCACCACTAATCCAGTATCCCTAATCAGTCCTTGCCTTTCCAAATACATGTACATCCTGTCCCTCAGGATTCCCTCCAACAACTTGCCCACCACCGAGGTCAGGCTCACCGGTCTATAGTTCCCTGGCTTGTCCTTACCACCCTTCTTAAACAGTGGCACCACGTTTGCCAACCTCCAATCTTCCGGCACCTCACCTGTGACTATTGATGATACAAATATCTCAGTACGAGGTCCAGTAATCACTTCTCTAGCTTCCCACAGAGTTCTCAGGTACACCTGATCAGGTCCTGGGGATTTATCCACCTTTATCCATTTCAAGACATCCAGACATCTTCCTCTGTAACATGGACATTTTTCAAGATGTCACTATTTATTTCCCTACATTCTATATCTTCCATGTCCTTTTCCATCGTAAATACTGATGCAAAATACTCGTTTAGTATCTCCCTCATCTCCTGTGGCTCCACACAAAGGCCGCCTTGCTGATCTTTGAGGGGCCCTATTCGCTCCCTTGTTACCCTTTTATCCTCAAGATATTTGTAAAACACTTTTTGAATTCTCCTTAACCCTATTTGCCAATGCTATCTCATACCCTCTTTTTGCCCTCCTGATTTCCCTCTTTTGTATATTCCTACTACCTTTACACTTTTCTAAGGATTCACTCGATCTATCCTGTCCATACCTTGCATTTGCTTCCTTCTTTTTCTTAACCAAACCCTCAATTTCTTTAGTCATCCAGCATTCCCTATACCTACCAGCCTTCCCTTTCACCCTGACAGGAATATACTGTCTCTGCACTCTCGTTATCTCATTTCTGAAGGCTTCCCATTTTCCAGCTGTACCTTTACCTGCGAACATCTGCCCCCCGTCAGCTTTTTCCAATTTTGAACTTCAACTTTTGGATCTGGTCTATCCTTTTCCATCATTATTTTAAAACTAATACAATTATGGTCACTGGCCCCAAAGTGTTCCCCCACTGACACCTCAGTCAACTGCCCTGCCTTATTTCCCAAGATTAGGTCAAGGTTTGCACCTTAGGTACATGCATGTACTGAATCAGAAAATTTTCTTGTGCACAATTAACAAATTCCTCTCCATCTAAACCCTTAACACTATGGCAGTCCCACTCTGTGTTTGGAAAGTTAAAATCCCCAACCATAACCTCCCTATTATTCTTACAGATAACTGAGATCTCCTTACAAGTTTGTTTCTCAATTTCCCTCTGACTATTGGGGGGTCTATAATGCAATCCAAATAAGGTGATCATCCCTTTCTATTTCTCAGTTCCACCAAAATAACTTCCCTGGATGTATTCCCAGGCATATCCTCCATGGGCACAGCTGTAATGCTATCCCTTATCAAAAATGCCTCACCCTCTCCTCTCTTACTATCTTTCCTGTAGCATTTGTATCCTGGAACATTCAGCTGCCAGTCCTGTCCATCCCTCAGCCACATCTCTGAAATTGCTATGATATCCCAGTCCCATGTTCCTAACCATGCCCTGAGTTCATTTACCTTCCCTATTAGGCCTCTTGCATTGAAATAAATGCAGTTTATCACTCCTTTTTTGTTCTCTGCTTTGCTCCTGCCTGCCCTGACTGTTTGACTTGTTCCTGTTCCCAAGTGTACCAGTCTCAGACTGATCTCTTTCCTCACTACTTCATTGCACCCCCCACCTTACTTGTTTAAATCCTATGAGCAGCTCTAGCAAATCTCCCTGCCATTGTGTTAGTCCCCTTCCAATTCAGGTGCAATCCATCCTTCTTGTACAGGTCACCTCGATCCCAGAGGAGATTCCAATGATCCAAAAATGTAAACACTTCTCCCCTGCACCAGCTCCTCAGCCATGCATTCATCTGCTCTATCCTCCTATTCCTACCCTCACTAGCCCGTAGCACCAGGAATAATCCAGATATTACTACTGTTGAGGTCCTCCATTTTAAATTCCTGCCTAACTTTCTATATTCTCCCTTCAGAATCTCATCCTTTTCCTTTCCTATGTCGTTAATTCCAATGTGTACAATGACTTCCTGCTGGTCCCTCTCTTCTTTGAGAACATTCTGCACCTTCTTTGAGACATCCTTGATCCTGGCACCAGGGAGGAAACACACTATTCTGACATTTGCTCCCGGCCACAGAGATGTCTGTCTGTGCCTCTGACTAAGGAGTCCCCTAACGCAATCGATTGCTTGGAACCTGACATACCCCTCATACATTAGAGCCAGTCTCAATACCAGAAACATGGCTCTTTATGCTACCTTGCCCTGAGAGTCCATCACCCCCTACATTTCCAAAACAGCGTACTAGTTTGAAATGGGGATAGCTGCAGGAGCCTCCTGTACTGCCTGCCCACCCCTCCTATCTTTCCTGGAGGTAACCCATCTACCTGACTGTGTGCAGCTTTTTCTCCCTTCCGACAACTGCCATCCACCACACCCCCTAGCTCCTGTAAATTCCTCATTGTCTCTGCCACTCCAACCGATCCATGCGATCTGGTCGGATTCATAATTAAACACACTTACTGCAGACATAATCATCAATAACATGGAAACTCTTCCTAAACACCCACATCTGACAGTAACAGCACATCACTCTACTAAAGACAATCTTTGCTTCCTCACAATCTACAGACCCAGAGAACAGCACCGTCTTATTGTTCTAAAAAAAAACACTCCTCCAGGCTAACTTAGTACTTATGGTTTATATTTTTAAAATTTAATCAAGAGACAGATCTTATCAACAAAGAACCCACTCTACTCACTATTGTAGATTTACAGCAAGGTTACACTCAAAAACTATGCACTTATCTGATCCTGTGAGTTCTCCCCACACAGGTATGTGCAAGGTCAGCTGTGATTTTCGCTGTTTGTTAATTTTTCCTCGACGCACTCCAATATCCAGAGATATTTGAACGCAAACAGCAAAGGCAGTAACTGTGCAGATTCACTGCTGTGTCAGACAGCAGTACAGGTTCCTTTCTCTGACCATGTGGTCGCTGTCTTTGTCTCTCTTCCACCTTTTAAAAGTGCTATTGTATTGATCTTTTTTTCCTTAAAGTTCCAAAACAATGCAACGGCATATTAAACAGTAATTGCTGCTCCTGGAATTCGAGGTCATCGCCTCCAACACCTAAAATACCACAACCACAGTTGTTTCCCGCCCTCCATCTTGGATTACTTATAAGGACAGGTTGAGTAAATTGGGCCTGTACTCTTTGCAGTTGAGTGAAATGAGACTTTATGAAACATAACAGACTATTAGGGAGCTTTTCAGGGTAGAGGCAGAGGATGTTTCCCCTCATGGGCCAATTATGCCAGCAGGCATAATCTCAGGTGAGGGATCAGCCACTTAAGACAGAGATGAGGTTGTTTTTCTCTCAAAGGGTGGTGAATCAGTGAAATTCTATCCAGCGGAGCCTTATTAAGTAGGCCTGTTAAATATATTTAATGCTGAGACAGGTGGATTTTTTAATCAGAAAGGGAATCAAGGGTTATGGGCAAAAGGCAGGAAAGTGGAGTTGACAATTATCAGTCAGTCATGATATTAGTGAATGGCAGGATGGATTTGATGGGCCAAATGGCCGACTTCTGCTCTTGTGTCTTATAGGTACTAAATAATTGAAGCTCTCAGAGTGATCCTTGTAGCACTCCACTAGTTATGTCTTTCCAACCTGAAAAAGCCCCATAAATAGCAACTCTCGATCTTTTGTGTGTTAACCAATCCTCAATCCATGCTGATACATTACTCCCAATCTTGTGCAGTAACCTTTTATGTTATGATTTGGACACACCGGTGTTGGGCTGGGGTGTACAAAGTTTCAAATCTCACACCAGCTTATAGTCCAATAGGTTTATTTGGAAATACTAGCTTTCAGAGCGCTGCCCTTTCATCAGGCAATCATCTGATGAAGTAGCGCTCCGAAAGCTAGTGCTTCCAAATAAACCTGTTGGACTATAAACTGGTGTTGTGTGATTTTTTTTAACATTGTAAACCTTTTATGTGGCACCTTATTGAATTCCTTCAGAAATCCAAATACATATCCACTAGTTCCCCTTTATCAACTTTACTTGTTTTACCTCGAAGAACTCCAGAAAAATTGTTAAACACAATTTCCCTTTCACAAAACTGTTGAATGTTCGATTTCTTAAAAACCTCCTTGTTCCATTGAGTTCCATGGTGCCTCTGGAGGTTAGAAGTTTTCTAGAGAATTTTATTCATAAATTTCACACTTGTAGTGTCATGGTGTGTGAATCCTTTGATGGACCAGGAACATCCGATGAGGTTGGAAATTCTTTGTCACAGATCATATATTTGAGTAGTTTTCCCCTTGTATAAATGGTTTGGTAGTACAAGCCTGAAACTTGTGCAAAACACTCATTACAAGCCTCATTGTTAAACATATTCTCCACTCTATGACAGTGTTTCACAACTGTCACTGACAGTAAGAGGGAAAGTTCCACATCCTACACTTGAACAAAACTTCTCTGTGTGAATTGCCTGGTGTATCAGGAAGGATACCAAACTCTGTCACACACCTCACATGTGAAAGGCTTTTCCCCAGTGTGGAAGTATCACTGTGTCATTAACGTTGATGACTGAGTGAAGGCGCGGTCACACAGCTCACGCGTAAACGGCCTCTCCACTGCGTGAATGTGTCGGTGATTTAACAAGCCTGATAACTGTGCAAAGCCCTTATCACAAACCTGGCACATAAATGGTTTCTCCCCTGTGTGAAGGCGTTGGTGCTCATGGAGAGTGGAGGACCTTGAGAATGATTTGTTACACATTTCGCATGTGAATGGTTTCTCCCCTGTGTGAATGCGGTGATGTACACGCAAGTGAGATGAGCGTGAGAATGATTTGTCACATTTCTCACACTTGAAAGGCTTCTCCCCTGTGTGAGTACGTCGGTGTTGCACAAGTGTCGATGACTGTGTGAACGATTTGTTACACACCTCACACTTGAAAGGTCTCTCCCCAGTGTGAACTCTTTGGTGTGTCAGCAGATCAGAAGATTGGGTGAAAGCCATCTCACAAACATCACAGCGGAAAGGTCTCTCTCCTGTGTGAATGCTCTGGTGTCTCAGGAGCTTTGTCGAGGTAGCGAAAGCTTTCCCACAAACTTCACACTTGAAGTGTTTCTCCCCTGTGTGGATGGTCTGATGGACCAGGAGGTTTGATAACTGAGTGAAGGATTTGTCACAAACTTCACACCTAAACAGATTCTCCCTGGTGTGAATGCGCTTATGTGCGCGGAGGTTTGTTAAATGTGAGAATGATTTGTCACACACCTCACATACAAATGGTTTCTCCCCTGTGTGAATGCGCTGGTGTGCATGGAGGTGCGATGACTGTGAGAATGATTTCTCACAAACCTTGCAAACAAATGGCTTCTCCCCCGTATGAATACGCTGGTGTATGCGAAAGTGAGATGAACACGAGAATGCTTTGTGGCAAACCTCACACTTGAAAGGTTTCTCCTCAGTGTGAATGCCTCGGTGTTGCACAAGAGTCGTGAACTGTGTGAATGTTTGGTCACATAACCCACACTGGAATAGTTTCTCTTCCATGCCGCTGTTCTTCTGTCAATTGTTTGTACATCAGAGGAAAGCTGTGTATCAGCCTAAGGAGCTCTCCTTACACATCTCACACTTGAACAGCCTCTCCCCTGTCGGAATGAGTCAGTGGTTCATGAGACATATTGAATGACTGAAGCTCTCACCACACTTGGAGCCACTCACACTTCTCACCCTGACCGATCACCCACAGCCAAACCTTCAGAAAGGTTAGTTCTAATGGAAGGCTCCACATCACTGACCAGTTTCAGATCTGATGATATGTCAGAGCTCCCCTGACCTGACTGATTTCCAGGCGATGGTTTCACTGTCCAACCTTCTCTGTATTGAACAATGCTACGAAGGGACTGGATGTCTTCCCACAGTTGTGCAGTTGTTCCTTGGCTGATGGTCAGTATCTATTAGCAATGTCTATCCTCTCTGTATTCTCTGGTGTGGTATGCTGTAATCGTTCTGTAAAACAGGAAAAGGAAACATGATTTCCTCCAACTTCCTCTCCTCCTTTGCTGAAGGGGCTCACTCCTCAGTGAGAGACTGTTCTACAGTGAGTGCCAGTCTGTTATTCCCCTGTGTGGGGGAATCAGATACAGTTCTTTCCTTTTCCTCACCCTATGTTTACAGCGGGCACCCTGAATACTGACTAGAAGCAGAAATCGTGACTCCTTTCTTTTCTTTGCCCAGCCCCTATCACCATAGAAAAGACAGTGGGGTGGGGTGTAAAATGGGCTATCAATTCACTATAACTTAATGTAGTATTGGAGAAAACCAGTTTTAGTTTTAGAATATGAATTTAATCAAAAATAAAACACTCAGGAAGATATTAATTCATTGGAGATTCTGAAATTACTCCCCTTATTTTTCAACATTATTTAATACAAACAAACTGAGTAGGAATTGCTTGAAGTTGAGGAAAATATTGCTGAGTGTAGCTGACTTGAGGGTTCTGGTTTTTCCTGTGATGTTAGATACACTGCACTCACTCAGAATGCATATCATAAATACTGTTATTAGCCACACAAAATCAAGCTCGGGCTTTTGAGAAATGCTGAGGCCTTCATGTAAAATGTTTACCTGAAAAGACATTTACCTGAAAAGACATTAAAAGACATTTCAATAAATGTGTCACCAGCTACGGCAGCTTATTTGCAGTGGTGTTGGATTGCTATTGATGAACATTCTGTCACTTCATTGATAATTGAGAGTAGAGGGAAGAGGCCAGTAATTGACTCGGTTGGATATGTCCTACATTTTGTGAATAAGATATACCTGGGCAATTTTCCACATCACCGAGAAAATGCCAGTGTTGTAGCTGTGCTACATTAGCTTGGTCAGGGGTGCAGCAAGTTCTGAAGCAGAAGTCTTCAGGACTATTGCTAGACTGGTGTAGCCTTCTAGCTGTTTCTTGATATCACATGGAATGTATTGATGTTGGCTGAAGACTGAAATCTGTGATGCTAGAGACTTTATGGGGAGACTGAGATGGATCATCCACTCAGCAGTTCTGGCTGAAGATTTTTGCAAATGCTTTAGCCTTAGCTTTTGCACTGATCTGCTTAGTTCAGCCATCATTGAGGATAGAGATATTTGTGAGACTTCCTCATTCGGTGAATTGTTTGCTTGTCCAGATTTATAAGGACGTTGCCAGAGTTGGAGGATGTGAGCTATAGGGAAAGGCTAAATAGGCCGGGGCTGTTTTCCCTGGAGCGTCGAAGGCTGAGAGGTGACTTGATAGAGGTTTATAAAATCATGAGGGGCATGGATAGGATGAATACTCAAGGTCTTTCCCACAGGTAGGGGAGTCCTAAACTAGAGGGCACAGGGTTAAAGTGAGAGGGGAAAGATTTAAAAGGGACTTTTTCATGCAGAGGGTGGTGCGTTTATGGAACAAACTGCCAGAGGAAGCGGTGGAGGCTGATATTGGGGAGACAGGCCGCCTACTTGCGGAACGTTTCAGAGAACACCTCTGGGACACCAGACCAACCAACCCAACCACCCCGTGGCTCAACACTTCAACTCCCCCTCCCACTCCACCAAGGACATGCAGGTCCTTGGACTCCTCCATCGCCAGACCATAGCAACATGACGGCTTGAGGAAGAGCACCTCATCTTCCGCCTAGGAACCCTCCAACCACAAGGGATGAACTCAGATTTCTCCAGTTTCCTCATTTCCCCTCCCCCCACCTTGTCCCAGTCCCAACCCTTGAACTCAGCACCACCTTCCTAACCTGCAATCTTCTTCCTGACCTCTCCACCCCCACCCCCACTCCGGCCTATCGCCCTCACCTTAACCTCCTTCCACCTATCGCATTTCCAACACCCCTCCCCCAAGTCCCTCCTCCCTACCTTTTATCTTAGCCTGCTTGGCACACTCTCCTCATTCCTGAAGAAGGGCTCATGCCCGAAACGTTGATTTTCCTGCTCCTTGGATGTTGCCTGACCTGCTGCGCTTTTCCAGCAACACATTTTCAGCTCTGATCTCCAGCATCTGCAGTCCTCACTTTCTCCTAGGCTGATACAATTACAACATTTAAAAGGCATCTGGATGGGTATATAAATAGATTGGGTTTAGTGGGATATGGGCCAATTGCTGGCAAATGGGACTTGATTAATTTAGGATATGTGGTTGGCAATGATGAGTTGGACTGAAGGTTCTGTTTCCGTGTTGTACATCTCCATGACTACCATTCACAATGAATGTGACAGGATTGCATAGCTTAGATCCAATCCATTGGATGTGGGGTCACTTGGTTTTGTCTGTCAATTGCTGCTTATGTTGTTCTGCATTCAGTGCCCCCCTGCAGTCATAACTGAACCAGCCTTGATCTACTCTTTTGTGTTAGATTATGGAGAAGTGTAGTGGGAGGGATCTTGGAGGGATTGTAAAGAAAGGCAACATCCAAAGCCCAATATAGAAAGACCTGACAATCCACAGGATAATAACCAGCTCCAATACACACACAACAGGAAATCAGTAAGAATCCTCAGACACTCTGCACCTCCCAGATAATTACACCTCACCCTCTTATATTCAGGAATGAACCATCAACAAATCTCAGCCTGGAAATCAGAGGGAAATGCTTCCAATAAACACACTCAATATCCAACACACAGCTCCAGTCAAACAGTTCAGCACAAAGCACCGAGTAAACAGCTCTCTCAGCTGGATCTACTCACACAGCATAAGGGACATTTCCACCCCTGATTACCCACAGGATAGTCAGACTGCCTGAAGATTGGTGTGGATATTATGGGATACAATTTGTATAAAAGCTGCTCCTTCACTCACCATCTCCTCACTTGGTTTTCAGTCCCTATAGGAAGTGAACCAGCTCTGGAAGAGGAAGAGGAGACAATGGGCAGAGTGGGTGGACTCTCTGATTGACGTCTCTCACAGTCAATCCAAATATTTCTGGAGCAACATGAGTTTCCTGAAACTTGGGAAACTGACCGGGGAAATGGAGGTGACTTTGAGCAGCAGATCAGGTGGAGAATTAAACTTGTCATTGTCCCATCTGAATAAAACCTCACTTATTGCAGCTGCTGTCTCAGTTCCCCAGGTAAATGTTTGACAGACATTTCTAGTGTGGGAATAGCAGCTTGCAAAATTTTCAGTCCGACAACAGTAGTGTGGGATGTGCATCCTCAGATGTGTTTGTCAGCAGGTTAGAAGAGGAAGACACACAGCATCTAAGACAGTGATGATGTGCAGCGAAGGGATTAGCACATATTTCAGAGGGTGGGATACAGAAAGTATGATATTGAGTAAACAATTGGGTCATTGAGAATACCAATCTCTGTTGCACTCTCATAGCATGACCGATCAGAACCTACCTGCCTAATCTGAGAACCAAGATTCACAGTTCTTGCTGCATCTCCACGCCAATGAATTAGAACTCTACTCTCATACTGTTTCAAATACTGTTCATTTTCTAGTTTTGATTATTATATCCTTGTCCTGGTGCAACAAGATGAAAAGCTTAGGCTTTGTGTCTCCTTTTAACAATATTTATCAGAGAATGGAATCATTGAATCCCTACAGGCTATTTGGCCCAATGGTTCCACACTGAACAGCATCCCACCCAGACCCATCCCTCTATATTTCTCATGGCTAACCCAGCTAGTCGACACATCCCTGAACTCTATGGGCAATGTAGCATTACCAATCTGCCTAATCTGCACATCTTTGGACCTGGAAACCCACGAAGACATGGAGAGAATGTGCATACTCCACAACATACAGTCATCCGAGAGTGGAATCGAACCTGGGTCCCTGGTGCTGTGATGCAGCATTCCTAACCACTGAGCCATTGTGCTACTGTCATCTTCTGCACTACCAAGCAACTAGTCCAAAACTGATCAGTGTAAGATAGTGTAAGATAAATCTCATGAGGAATTCAGGAGAAACTTCGCCACCAATAGAATGATGAGAATTGTCACAATGTTGGTCTTTTTACAAGGTTATTATGTCCTTGAGCTTATTTTCAGAGAGGGGCTAATTGGCCAGGATCCAACTCGGTTGGGTTTGAAAGGTTTCTTAGGGCCCTTTTTGTTTACCCTTTTTGTTTAACCTCTGGCCTAAGGCTTTCATGTCTTTAAAAAACTATAATCAAATGGTAGCAGCTAGCTAGCTGTGTAGCTCGCCTTCATTTAGATTAGAGTTTTTGCTTCAGTTCAGCAGCAATGTGTGTGAAGAAAGGCTGTTGGGGCAAGTCCAGCTGGGTACTCTCCCTCTATAACTTCAAGCCTGTAAGCCCTAGTTGGTCTCATTTTTACTCCTTGTGCTAAGGGATGTGTTTATTGGGACTGTTGCAAGCATTTTTGGAACAGCATCATTAAGTCGAAATAGTCTGTCAGGTTGTTGAATAGGTAAAAACAATGACTGCAGAAGCTGGAAAGCAGCTTCTGGATTAGTGGTGCTGGAAGAGCACAGCAGTTCAGGCAGCATCTGAGGAGCAGTAAAATCGACGTTTCGGGCAAAAGCCCTTCATCAGGAATAAGGCAGAGAGCCTAAAGCGTGGAGAGATAAGGTTGTTGAATAGGATAAGTTAGTATTCTATCTTTGTTCTTTGTATTTCATTCATAACTTTGTAAATAAATTCTGTTTGTTTAAAACTTTGCAGTCAGATTAGCTAATTCACTCTAGTAATATCCATTTACTTAAAACAAATAGCAAAGTTACGGTCTGGGCTACCTGCTTAAAAATGTTTTGGGGGCTCAAGCCTGGTCCATACAGAATGTTGAACTTGCTTTCACAAGGAATCGTTGATGAAATAGTTTGGATGCATTTGACAGGAAGCTGGTTAAGTCCATGACGGTGAAAGGAATAGAAAGATCTACTGAGGGGTGACAGAATATTGGGAGGGAAAAAGCCCACATGGAGCAGAAGTACCATGAGAAAGCAGTTGGATCTATTTTTGTGCTTTAAAAGGTAGAATGAAAATTAAAGTGCTGGAAATGCTCAGCAGTTTGGGTGAATCTGTGGAAAGAAACAGAGTTAAAAATTCAGCTCAACATGACCCTTCATCAGAAACTAGATTGCATCTGAGCATTTCTTCATTTTGTTAGAAAGCAATTCCTGCTCACACCAGCAGGTGCTCTCACCAGCACACCACGCATGCACTCTCGACCATATCTGTGCAATTGATTCACACCATAACTGCCTTACACAACACCCGCTACTCAGTTCCATGATTAAAGTATTCCTTATTTTGTGTCCTCGCAGATGGTCACCCTGGAGTCGATCTCTGAGACGCCATTATTCCCCAAGCACTAAGTACACCTCCAAGTCACAGAATCACTCCCAAAGCCCAAGGTGTACTCCCTGAGTCACTGCCTCAAGATACAGGCAATCCGTCGTCAATCAGGGTCATTTTACGTATCCAAGAGTTAGGCCTCAAACATTGACTCAAACTGCTCTCTTGATTTCTTTCCAATATCTTGTGTCCCTCCCTCCTTTAAATATGCTGATCCCATCACTGCACATCATCACCGCCTCGAATGCTGTGTGTCTTCCTCTTCTGATCCGCTGTCAAACATATTCGACTATACACATCCCACACTGATATTGTCAGTTTGAAATCCTCCGAAGATGAAGAGACTAGACACAGAAACTGAGACAGCAGCTTCAATAAGTGAGGTTTTATTCAGATGGGACAATGACAAGTTTAAATCCCCACCTGATCTGCTGCTCAAAGTCACCTCCATTTCCCCGGTCAGTTTCCCAAGTTTCAGGAAACTCATGTTGCTCCAGAAATATTTGGATTGACTGTGAGAGACGTCAATCAGAGAGTCCACCCACTCTGCCCATTGTCTCCTCTTCCTCTTCCAGAGCTGGTTCACTTCCTATAGGGACTGAAAACCAAGTGAGGAGATGGTGAGTGAAGGAGCAGCTTTTATACAAATTGTATCCCATAATATCCACACCAATCTTCAGGCAGTCTGACTATCCTGTGGGTAATCAGGGGTGGAAATGTCCCTTATGCTGTGTGAGAAGATCCAGCTGAGAGAGCTGTTTACTCGGTGTTTTGTGCTGAACTGTTTGACTGGAGCTGTGTGTTGGATATTGAGTGTGTTTATTGGAAACATTTCCCTCTGATTTCCAGGCTGAGTTTTGTTACTGGCTCATTCCTGAACGTGAGAAGGTTAAGTGTCATTATCCGGGAGATGCAGCATGTCTGAGGAATCTTATTGATTTCCGATTGTTGAATTGTGTGTGTTGGGTGTTGGTTATTCTCTAGTAGAGTGTGAATGGTCATTTCTCTCTGTGTTGGGATCAGGAATATGCATGTCTTTTCAAAGCCTCCAAGGCCTTTCCCCTACGCTATTTCTGTAACCTACTGAAGAAAACAATTTTAAAAATGTCTAGGAAATGTGGATGTACAAAGTGAGCTGGGTGTCCTTGTACACCAGTCAGTGAAACAGACAGAGGATTTGAGTTAATCAGAAGGGATGTGTAACTCAATGACACAGTGCCTTGGTGAGACCACACTTGGAGTATTGTGTCGTTTTGTTCTCCCTATCTAAAAAAGATAGGGAGAACAGAGAAAGTGCAGTGGAGGTTAACTAGCCTGATACTGTGGTTGGCAGGACTGTTGAATGAGACAGATTGGTTTAACTGAGCCAGTATTCACTAGAGTTTAGAAGGATGAGGGGATCTGATTGAAAGATATAAAATTCTAACTGTGATGGACAGATGAGATGCAGGGAGGATGATTTCCCTAGTTGGGAAGTCTAAAACCAGTGGACACAGTCTTTGGATAAAGTGTGGACCATTTTGGACTGAAATAAGGAAATATTTCTTCACCTAAAGGGTTGTGAACGTGTGGAATTCTCTGCCACAGAAGGCTGTGGAGCTGAGTCACTGAGTTACATTCAGTAATGAGATTGTTTTTTAGGCATGAAAAGCATTAAAAACTGTGGGAAAAAGTGCAAATATGGATCTGAGATATGGCTATTGAATGGTGGAGCAGGCTGTAAGAGCTGAATGCTGGATTAGTGGTGCTGGAAGAGCACAGCAGTTCAGGCAGCATTCAATGAGCAGCGAAATCGATGTTTCGGGCAAAAGCCCTTCATCAGGAATCAATGGCCTACCCCTGCTCCCAGCTTCTATGTTAGTTACATGTATATATGTATGCTTTTACAATCGCCAGATGTCCCAAAGCACCTTACAGTCAATGAAGTCCTTTGAAAGTGAGATCACTGTTGTAATGTAGGAAATTTGGCAGCCAGTGTGTGCACAGTAATCTCCTACAAACAGCAATGTGAATGACCAGACAATGTGTTTGTCAATGGTATTGTTTGAGGAATCGCTGTTGTTCAAGACATCAGGGATAACTCCCCTGTTTTCCAAAATAGTGGCCTGGGATCTTTTACCTCCAACTCAGAGACAGCAGAAGGGGCCATGTTTGTGATTTCCTCTGAAAGATGGTTCCTCTAACATTGTGGCTCTTCCTTACTCCGGTATATTCTCTGATGGTGTCTGATTCTATGAAGGGTCTCAATTACCATCCCTAGCTCTCATTATCACTTCCTGATGTTGATCAAGTACTGGTACACCACATATATGAGGAGGTGCAAGTTTCACTCACAAGAGGGAACAGTGCTACACTGCTTCAGCTCATCTGCTGCTGAAACCCTCATCCATATCTGGGTAGGCTTTAGACTGAATTATTCCAATGTTCTCCTGGTTGCTCTCATGTCTTGCTATTTTAACCTGAGCTTATCTAAAACACTACTGTCCAGGTCCTAAGACCCATTAATCAATCACCCCTGCTCATTGCTCTACATTGGCTCCAGGCCAAGCAACACCTCAGTTTTAAAATTCTTTGCCTTGTTTTCAAATTCCCTCATGGCCTTGCATCCACTATCTCTGTAATCATCAAAGCAATTCTGCTGCCATATTTGAAATATCTTCTTAGATGTTCTTTTCAAGATTTTAAATGAATGTGTCAGCCTTTCCCAAAATCAGGGTTGGATTTAATAGTTTTATCCAATTTTGATGCTGATAGCTGAATTTGGGATGTGCAGCCTAAGTGACTACAGTGTATCTAATTTCCAGGATAACCAGAATCCTTCAATCAGCTATCCTGAAACAAGAGCCATTGGTTTTGAACCAGGGCCCAGGAGAAGGTGGATTGGGCCTCACTAAGATCCTTTCTAATTGATCAATAGATCTGTCGATCTGCATGGTCTTTGTCCCAAGCAGCCAATCTAAGACAACAATAATAATGATTGACACGCAGCCCATCCAATGGTTGCTCTTGTTCTGAACATCACCCACTGCACAATGGAATTAGACCAAATTCCTCAGATCCTTCCTTCTTGCTGATCTCATGGAAGAACCTGTTTGTGTCTGGTTTGCTCATTTCTGAACTCTTCATCATACCTCCAGTACTGTGAGCAGATATGGACACCACACCTTAGGAAGAATGTGTTGGCCTTAGGGGGAGTACAATATTGTTTTACAAGAATGATATGAGAGTTATGAGAGATTATTGCAATTAGGCCTGTTTCTCAGAGATTTAGATGGTTATGGGGAAGGATGTCAAAACGTGTGGTGTTGGAAAAGCACAGCAAATCAATATTTTGGGTATAAGCCCTTCATCAGGAATGTTGGGGGAGGTGGGGAATGGGGCAGAGAGATAAATAGGAGGGTGAATATAGGACTTGGGGGGGGGAAGGTAGCTGGGAAGATGATAGGTAGATGGAGGTTGGAGGTGATGGTGATAGGTCAGAGGGGAGAGTAGAGTGGAAAGGTGGGAAGGAAGATGGACAGTTAGGACAGTTCAAGAGGGCGGTGCCAAGTTGGAGGGCTGGATCTGGGATGGGGTGGGGGGAAGGGGAGATGAGGAAACTGGTGAAATCGACATTGATGCCATGTGGTTGGAGGGTCCCAAGGCGTTCTTCCTAAAGGCATCACGTGGCGAGGATTTGGCAGTGGAGGAGGCAGAGGAGGACTTGCATGTCCTTGGCAGAATAGGAGGGGGAGTTGTAATGGTTGGCCACAGGTCACAGGTGGGGTAGTTTACTGCATGTGTCCCAGAGATGTTCCCTGAAACATTCCGTGAGTTGACGTCCTGTTTCCCCAGTTTAGAGGAGACCACATCAAGAGTAACGGACGCAGGAGATGAGATGTTTGGATTTTGCAGAAAAATCTCTGCCAGATGTGAAAGGATCCTTTGGGGTCTTGGACAGAGGAATGGGAAGAGGTATTGGTGCAGGTTTTACACTTCTTGCAGCGGCAAGGGAAGGTGTTGGTAGTGGAGGATGGTTGGTAGGGGATGTGAACCTAACGAGGGAGCCGTGGAGGGAGTCATCTCTGCAGAATGCTGATAGGGGTGGGTAGGAAAATGTGTTTGTGGTGGTGGGGTCTGTTTGTAGGGGTGGAAATGACGTAGGATAATGTGTTGTATTTGAAGATTAGTGGGGTGGAATGTTGCGGTTGGAGGAGTGGGGTTGAAGGTCAGAAGTGCAGGAAGTGGAGGAGATGTGCTGGAGGGCATTGTTGACCACATGGGAGGGGAAATTGTGATCCTTGAAATAGGAGACCATCTTGGATGTCCTAGAGTGGAATTGGTCCTCCTGGGAGCAGAAATGGTGGAGGTGGAGAAATTGGGAGTAAGGGATAGCGTTTTTATGAGGGTCGAGGGGGGCGAATGGGAGGAGGTATTGTTGAGGTAACTGTGGGAGTTGATGGGTTTGAAGTAGATGTCCTTGGTGAGTCAGTCACCGGAGGTGAAGATGGAGAGGTCCAGGAAAGGGAAGGTAGTGTCCGAGATGGTCCAGGTGAACTTGAAGTCAGGGTGGAGGGTGTTCGTGAAGTTGATGAACTGTTCAACCACTTCCTGGGAGCATGAGGCAGCACTGATACAGTCATCAGTGTAGTGGAGGAAAAGGAGGGGAATGGTGCTGGTGTAACTGTGGAAGATGCACTGTTCCATGTATCTGACGAAGGAGCAGGCATAACTGGGGCCGATGCGGGTACCCATGGCTACCTCTTTGGTCTGAAGGAAGTGGGAGGATTCAAAGGAAAAGTTGTTAAGGGTGAAGACCAGTTCCGCCAATCGATTGAGTTTGTCAGTGTAAGGGTACTGGTTAGGTCACTGGGAGAGGGAAAAACGGAGGGCCTGGAGGCCTTCCTCATGGCGGATGGAGGTGTACAGTGACTGGATGTCCATGGTGAAGATGAGGCATTGGGGGCCAGGAAAATGAAAATCATGGAGGAGGTGGAAGGTGCGGGTGGTGTCCCGAAAGTATGTGGATAGGGCTTATGCCCAAAGCGTCGATTCTCCTGCTCCTTGGATGCTGCCTGACCAGCTGTGCATTTCCAGCGGCACACGTTTTGACTCTGACTCTCCAGCATCTACAGTCCTCACTTTTTCTATGGGGAGGGGTGTGTCTGATTGAAGCCTTCAAGGTGTTAATAAGAAAACACAGGATAGATAAAAATCAATTATTTCCACAGGTTAGGGATTGTAGGGGCTTGGTCCATGAGCATAGTCTTTCGGGAGGGATGCTTTGAAGCACTTCTGCACACAAAGGGTCATGGATGTTTGTAATTCTCTTCCACAAATGGCAGTGGTTGTAGGATCAGTTGTTAATTTTAAATCTGAGATACATAATACTTTTGCTTAACAAAAATTAAGGGATATGGGTCAATGGCAGGTGTACGGAGCTAGGATCAGCCAGGGTCTCCTTGAATGTCAGGACACTCTGAAAAGCGTGAAAGGTCCACGCGTGTTCCTTTGTTCCTGCACCTGGCTAGAGGCTACTGGTAAAAGCTCTGTTTAGATTAACTCTACAAGGCCCTAGGTTTCCTGACTTCTCCTCATCTCACTTTATGGTATCTCGGACCAAGGTTCTTTCCTTCCTCACCTCAATTTAGTCCTTTTAAGGAGGGATCCTGACTCACGTGCAAATGTGAGTGTGTATGAGAAGAAGAGTGTGTGAGTGAGAAACAGCCCTAGGACTGAGACTGACCCAAATACATTCATATTTTAACACACACACACACACACACACACACACACACACAAACACACCTGCTTTGTGTAAGGACATATATGCAGAGTGCAAAAGCTGAGATGTTTTCCAATGTTTGTAAAAAAAAAGTTTGACCCCACTGTGACTATGGTTCCCAATTCTAAGAATCAGAAAGTATGGACAGATGGGAAGGGTGGTGTGGTTCATGGGCTGGTGGAAATATAGAGATAAGGAGTCTAGAAATACCAGCAATCATGATTTTCTCTCTCTATAGTCCTAGTTCTAGCAGTTCTTGACCAGTGCGGTTTCTTAAAATAATATGGGGCAAAATTTCAAAATCTGTATTGAATTAACATTTCATCTGAGTGTTTTTTTCATTAAACATATACTCTAACATGAAATCTGGTCTTCAACTGCACAATACAAGCTCATAGTGAATTGATATCTCACTTTATTCTTTATCTGACTGTCTTTTCCAGTGCCCTTGTGGTGCCTGGGAAGATGGAAAGAAATTACTCACATTATCTGCTTCTGGTCACTATCTAGTGTCCCTGCTGGAAATAGAGGGTGTGTACAGTCAAGTGAGGAAAAAGAAATTACTTGTATTTGATCTTCCTGCACAGGGGAATAGCAGACTGGCTCTCACTGTAGAACGGTCTCTAACTGAGGAGTCAGCTCCTTCATCAAAGGAGGAGAGGGAGTTGGAGAAAATCATGTTTCCTTTTCCTGTTTTACAGAAGGATTGCACTGTACTACACCAGAGAATACAGAGAATAGACACTGCAGACAGATCCTGACCAGCACCGAAGGACCATTACACAATTGTGGGAAGACATCCAGTCCTTCTGCAGCATTGCTCAATATAGAGAAGGTTGGGCAGTGAAACCATCATCTGGAAATCAGTTGAGTCAGAGAAGCTTTGACATCATCAGATCTGAAACTGGTCAGTGGTATGGAGCCTTCTATCAGAACCAACCTTTCTGTAGGTTCGGCTGTGGGTGATCGGTCAGGGTGAGGCTGGGAAGAAGTGTGAGTGGCTCCAAGTATGGTGAGAGCTTCAATCATTCACTTAGTCTCATGAACCACTCCTACAGGGAAGAGACTATTCAAGTGTGAGGGGTCTCCATAGCTTATCAAAGTTCATGTGTTCATGCAAGACCAGTTACATGGAAGTGAAATCATTCACATGCGAAGTGTGCAACAAGGGCCTTGCACGATTAGCAAGCTTAGTGAATCACCGGCGCATTCACACTGGAGAGAAACCATTCACTTGTGATGTCTGTGGCAAATCCTTCAGACAGTTATCAAACCTTCGCATACACCAACGCATTTACACTGGAGAAAAACCATTTGCGTGCAAGGTGTGTGACAAGTCTTTTACTCTATTTTCATCACTCCGAGTGCACCAGCGCATTCATACAGGGGAGAAACCAGTGAAGTGTGAGGTTTGTGACAAAACCTTTACACAGTTATCGGGCCTGTTGGTCCATCAGACAGTTCACACCGGGGAAAAACCCTTCAAATGTGAAGTTTGTGATAAAGCTTTTGTGACATCTTCAAGCCTCCTGACGCACCAGAGGTTTCACACAGGGGAGAAACCCTTCAGGTGTGAGGTTTGTGAGATGGGTTTCACTCAGTCCTCCGATCTCCTGATACACAAGAGGATTCACACCGGAGAGAAACCTTTCAAGTGCGAGTTGTGTGACCGAGCCTTTACACGGTCGACAATGCTTGTGGAACACCAACGTGTTCATACGGGTGAGAAACCATTCACGTGTGAGGTGTGTAATAAATCATTCTCACAATCATCAAACCTCCGTGTACACCAACGCATTCACACTGGGGAGAAACCTTTCACGTGTGAGGTGTGTGACCAGGGTTTTGCACAGTTCTGGCGCTTGGTGAATCATCGACGCATTCACAGTGGGGAGAAACCGTTTACATGTGCAGTATGCTACAAGTCATTCTCGCTATTACAGAACCTCCGTGTGCACCAACGTATTCATACTGGTGAAAAGCCATTCATGTGTGAGGTGTGTGACAAATCATTCTCACAGTCATCATCCCTCCGTGCACACCAACGCACTCACACAGGGGAAAAACCGTTCACGTGCAAAGTGTGTGACAAATCGTTCTCACGCTCATCACACTTTCGTGTACACCAACGCATTCACACCGGGGAAAAGGATTTCAAATGTGAGGTGTGCAACAAAGCCTTCACAAACTCATCGAGCCTTCTGGTCCATCTGAGGATTCACATAGGACAGTAACCTGTATAGTTCACTGTTTACAACAGATATCTCCTGAAGATTTTGACTCCTCCTAAACATCAGTGGATGCAATCGGAAGTAAAACAAAACTTTCATCCAATCTTTTCTTGAAGCACCAGCACTTCTGAAGAAGAGTCACCCGATTCCAATCTGTTTCTGTCTCCACAGATGCTGCCAGACTTGCTGAGTTTCTCCAGCGTTTTGTGTTTTGTTCTAGATATGCAGTAAACAAAACCATTCAGATGTCCAATGTGTGACATGGTTTTTGCACAGTCTGTATATCTCCTACATCATCAATGTATTCACATGGGTGAGGAACTCCGTAGGGGAGAGTCCTGGGATAATACCATAGCTGGAGGACCTCCTGAAACATCAATGAACTCACATGGGAGACAGATCTTTCAGTGTGACATGTGTCAGGATTGTTTCACCGCCTCCTCCTCACTCACCAGGCACCAACATCACCAAATTGACCTGGAGCCAGGTTACCTGCTTCTGTTGCACTTAGAGCTGTCTGTGTTGTTTACCCTCCACAGCTCGCACAGGAGCTAATCCAAAGCACTGTCTGTCTCAGCAGGGTCTGTCTCAAACCTCTCCCAGCATCATTCCCATTGTTTCAAGAAGGTCATTTATAGAAGCTTCTGTATGAACTCTGCATCCTTTCAGTATCGGATCAGATACAAGTCTGTCATGGACTCACACTCTGACCAGGAGGACAATCAGATACTCAGTAGTTTGAAAGGCTTCAGCTTCTGATTGACCAGCACAAGGATCCTGGGGAGTAGCCCTTGATTTAGATATCCAAGAAAATTCATCCCAACTCTGCAATTGCTTTGTGGGGATATGACTGTAACTGTCTTGAGTGGGAGGTCTGAAACAGAACTCTTCAAATTCCAGACTGATGTCAAGCAAGGTTGTGTGATCATGCCCCATTCTATTCACAATCTACCTGACAGTAAATATTCAAAGATCAGTTGCCTTCTGGTGTCAGTGTTAAACACTGTCTCGATGGAAAACTTTATTTACCTCGGTCCCCTTCATGCCAAAACTAAGCTGACCATCATAGATTCACATGATCTCCAGTTTACAGATCACCACAGTGTGGCTGTTCATCAGCATTCCCTCTAATTTTCATATTGGCTGTGCTAGTTTCTGAGATCCATGTGCAGCAATGTCTTCTGGAACCAGAAGATAGTGTAGCGATTGGCATTGTTGATGTTGATTATCATGCGCAGGATGTCAGAGATGGAGCAGCTGAAAGGGAATAGAGTTGTTCACTCTGCAAAAGATTTTTAATATATTCTCTTTGACTCTTCATAATAGAAACTTAGCCTGTCCTGGAATATTGCCAAAACAAAACTTGTGTCAGCCCACATCTGGTCGATCAAATATTTCATTTCCCATCTGTTTTGAAGGACTCTGGAATCTGTTAAATGCTTCTCGGACCTCAATAGACACCTCTCTCACTGACAGAGAGATCTAGCACCCATCAGCTATGTTAGTTCAACTTCCTACAAACAACAACACCAAGGGTTTGACCGCAGAAGATCAATTAAAAGATTCACCACCATCTTCACGGAATGAAGAGGGAGGAGCAGAAAATATTGCCTTGTCATCAATGCTCACGTCCTTCGAAAAAACTTTTTAAAAAAAACCTCTGCAAGTAAATAAAATGCCAACGAGCTGCTGCCAGCGTGCTCCAGCACAGCAGTGAGATTGGGACTGTGTGTCAGTGACACATAAGAGCACAGTGAAAATCCATCAGCAAAGGAGGTGTACAGAAATCTTGGTGGGAGATGGAGTTACATGTGACAGAAACAATTCATTTTGGAGAATGAGAATTTTAAAGTGGAAGGACTGGGAGCCTGTGCAGGTCATTGAGTACAAGGGTAATAGGTATGGGAGTTAGGATAGAGAATGCAGAGTTTAGCTGAGCTGAGGTTTAGGAGGTTGAAGACTAACGTGGGTGGAGAGTGTTGGAAATGAGGGACATTTCAAAGGGGCAAGTGGGTGATCTTTGTGATGCAGAGGTACGGGGCCAGGAACTCAGCAATAGCTTAAAGAGGATGACATTGACCAGTTGTAGGTGGAGATGAGAGGGGAGACAGCAAATGGGAGGAACTTATGGAATCTAGAAACTAAAGTACACCTGTTGAGCCCTTTACACTATTCAATTAGATTATGACTGATGCATTATCTTCACTCTGTCTCTGTAACCCTTAATCCCCTTTCCTAACAATAAACTTATCAATCTCAGATTTGAAGTCTTTAACTGACCTTCAACTTCAACAGAGTTTTGTAGGGAGAGTTCAAGATTTCCAGAATCCTTTTTGTGAAGAAGTGTTTGCTGACATCATCCTGTACAGCCTTGCTCTAATTTTAATGCTTTGCCCCTTGTTTTGGACTCTCCGATGACAGGAATCATTTCTCTCCAACTACTTGATCAACTTGTTTATGAATCTTAAACAATTCAATTAGATTACCTTTAATTTTCTGCATTTAAGGGAATACAAGCTCAGTCTATGAAACCTGTTCTCATGATTTAACCCTTTTTGTCCTGGAACAATCTGGTGAATCTATGCTGCGGTCCCTCCAAGGCCAATATATCCTTCCTGATGTGCAGTGCCCAAAACTGAATACAGTTTTCCAAAAAGGGTCTAAACAGAATTGTGTACAGCTAGAATATTACTTTCACAAGGACACAGTTGATTTTTGGGAGGAGAGATTGTGGATTATGTTTTCCCTTCAGAAGTAATGAGCAGTTTTGATAGAGGATCACTGGTTCTTGGTGTGGATCAGTCAGATGTGATGACTGATGGATAAACCAATTGTGCATCAGATACACTGAAATCTCTCTTCTTAGTCTTGAGGAACAGGGCAAATGACCAGGAAGGAAAAGAGTAAAGATCATTTGGAGCATAGAAGGTGGATCTGAGTGAGTGGTTAAACAACATTGACTCCTACAGAAGCGTTGTGGTGAGTAGAGGGCCAAAGAGCAGAGAGTTGCGAATTGGAAAGCACTGTCCAATTCACATGAGGAAGTGGGTCTTCCAGGAATGGAATGTGGTCCATGGGCCCAATGTGATTACTGATCTCTGTGACCATCGGTGGATTTGTAGGATGGAAACAAGTTCCATCCTGTGTCACTAAAGTAGTGTCATTTCTGACCATTGGAATTGGGAACCAGACTAAAGCACAGGGAATTTAAAGAAGCTTCTGTCTGTTGTATTCTGAAAGAGTTTCTGCTGATGTGTGTGTGATTGTGTTAGTGAAGTGAGCCAGCTTTCAGGAGTGGGTATGGGGTAAAATCAGACCCTGCTTTATTTGATTATGTGAATTATGGACAGATCCTCTTCAGGTGATGACTAATAGCATGGGGAAATATTTATCCTATCCTGTCTGGGAGGATGTCTGTCCTGAGTATGGTGAGGATGAGTCTCAAAAGACCTGAGTTCCTTCAGTCCATTATACCATAATGTAATATCAGAGTGAAATGGTCACCTTACACTCTTCCAAGAGTATTGAGTTGTTGTTTGTCTGTTGTTTGATCAAACTTCAATATAGATTTATCGCTCAGAGTAATACTTTTGTGTCTTCACCCGAACTATCTGAAATATCATCACGGTGTGTTACCATTCATTGAAACACTCAGGATCCAACAGTAAGAGTGCTGTACACAATATATTGGTCAATATCATTGTGGGCTGAGATACTTTCTCCACCAGAATTTCCAGTTTCGAGGATGCAGTGTGTTATCCCAGGAAAGATTTTCATGAAACTGGGATATTCAGAAGTGTTTTACTCAGTTAAATACTCCTTAAGATGTAATTATTATTGTAATGAGGGAGGTTTGGCTGCCTGTTTATGCAGCACAAGCTCTCTCAAACAGAAATATGGTAATTACCAAATCATTTTCCATTGTCATCAGGATTCATTTTGGTCAGGGCATCAGGGATTGGTCCTCCTGCTGTCCTACGATGTGTGTCACAGAATATTTTACATTCATCTGATAGAGCAGATGAAACCTTGGATCAGCTGATCGGAAAGATAGTATCTCCGATAGTGCAGAATTCCCTCAGTACTGCACTGGACTGGCAGCCTCAGTGCTCATGCCTCTGGAGTTAGCTTTGAATCCATAACCTGCTAGATTGGAGTGTCTTCCAGGGCTAAGAAGAAAGTGTTCCATTTCTGTCATGCTAGATTCACTTTCTAAGTAGTTAAGTCAAAAGGGTGAACAGCATGTTTTTCCCTTTGTAAACAGACAGCCTGAAAGTTTGATTTGATTTAAAGTGGTAACTAGTTAGAGCTGCAGTTGTCAGCATTGCCTTTGTGTCTGGATTCCTGAAGGTGTGAAAGGTGGTAAAGTTCCTGGTGTCAGGAGAAATGAAACTGACGGAGAAAAGTGGGTAGACGCCAGGAGTGAGGGACAACCGACTGTTACAGCTCACTGGGTCAGAGTGCTGGAAATCAAAATCTGCTATTCCTGGAGTCATCACAAAAGTTAAAGATTTTTAAAAGTATGCAGAATTCTACAATTTACCTGAAGTTTTAGACTGAAGTTGACAGAAAGCACGGACCAAGTTTGTATTGAACAAGAATTATTATTTGTTATAAATAAATAGAATTCGAACTACATGTAAACAACAGTGAACTGCTGACATATAACTCTAACCCGGTTATAAAACTGCAATCTAAACAGAGTTGAAAAGTGTGGTGCTGGAAAAACACAGCAGGCCAGGCAGCATCCGAGGAGCAGGAGAATCGACGTTTCGGGCATAAGCCCTTCTTCAGGAATGAGGCTGGTGTGCCAAGCGGGCTGAGATAAAAGGAAGGGGGGAGGGAATTTGGGAGAGGGGTGCTGGGAATACGATAGGTGGAAGGAGGTGAGGGTGAGGGTGATAAGCCGGAGAGGAGGTGGGGTGGAGAGGTCGGGAAGAAGATTGCAGGTCAAGAGGGCGGTGCTGAATCCAGGGGTTGGGACTGAGATAAGGTGGGGGGAGGGGAAATGAGGAAGCTGCAGAAATTTACATTCATCCCATGTAGTTGGAGGGTTCCTAGGCGGAAGATGAGGCACTCTTCCTCCAGGCGTCGTGTGGCTAGGGTCTGGCGATGGAGGAGGCCAAGGACCTGCATGTCCTTGGCGGAGTGGGAGGGGGAGTTAAAGTGTTCAGCCACGGGGCAGTTGGGTTGGTTGGTCCGGGTGTCCCAGAGGTGTTCTCTGAAATGTTCCGCAAGTAGGCGGCCTGTCGCCCCAATATAGAGGAGGCCACATCGGGTGCAGCGGATGCAATAGATGATGTGTGTGGAGGTGCAGGTGAATTTGTGGCAAATGTGGAAGTATCCCTTGGGGCCTTGGAGGGAAGTAAGGGGGGAGGTGTGGGCGCAAGTTTTGCATTTCTTGCGGTTGCAGGGGAAGGTGCCGGGAGTGGAGGTTGGGTTGGTGGGGGGTGTGGACCTGACGAGGGAGTCACAGAGGGAGTGGTCTTTTTGGAACACTGATAGAGGAGGGGGAGGGAAATATATCCCTGGTGGTGGGGTCCGTTTGGAGGTGGCGGAAATGACGGTGGATGATACGCTGTACATGGAGGTTGGTGGGGTGGTAGGTGAGGACCAGTGGGGTTCTGTCCTGGTGGCGATTGGAGGGGCAGGGCTCAAGGGTGGAGGAGCAGGAAGTGGAAGAGATGCGGTGGAGGGCATCGTCGACCACATCTGGGGGGATATTGCGGTCCTTGAAGAAGGAGGCCATCTGGGTTGTACGGTTTTGGAACTGGTCCTCCTGGGAGCAGATGCGGCGGAGATGAAGGAATTGGGAATATGGGATGGCGTTTTTACAGGGGGCAGGGTGGGAGGAGGTGTAGTCTAGGTAGCTGTGGGAGTCGGTCGGTTTATAGTAAATGTCGGTGTTGATTCGGTCACCAGAGATAGAAATGGAAAGGTCTAGGAAGGGGAGGGAGGAGTCTGAGACGGTCCAGGTGAATTTGAGGTCGGGGTGGAAGGTGTTGGTAAAGTGGATGAACTGTTCAGCTTCCTCGTGGGAGCACGAGGCAGCACCGATACAGTCATCGATGTAGCAGAGGAAAAGGTGGGGGGTGGTGCCAGTGTAGCTGCAGAAGATGGACTGTTCCACATATCCTACGAAGAGGCAGGCATAGCTGGGACCCATGCGGGTGCCCATGGCTACTCCTTTGGTTTGGAGGAAGTGGGAGGATTGGAAAGAGAAGTTGTTCAGGGTGAGGACCAGTTCAGTCAATCGAAGGAGGGTGTCAGTGGAAGGGTACTGGTTGGTACGGTGGGAAAGGAAGAAGCGGAGGGCTTTGAGTCCTTCGTGATGGGGGATGGAGATGTACAGGGACTGGATGTCCATCGTGAAGATAAGACGTTGGGGACCAGGGAAGCGAAAATCATGGAGGAGGTGGAGGGCGTGGGTGGTGTCCCGAACATAGGTGGGGAGTTCTTGGACTAAGGGGGACAGGACCGTATCGAGGTATGCAGAGATAAGTTCGATGGGGCAGGAGCAGGCTGAGACAATGGGTCGGCTGGGGCAGTCAGGTTTTGTGGATTTTGGGCAGGAGGTAGAAACGGGCAGTGTGGGGTTGTGGGACTATGAGGTTGGAGGCAGTGGATGGGAGATCCCCTGAGGTGATGAGGTTATGGATGGTCTGGGAGATGATGGTTTGGTGGTGGGAGGTGGGGTCAGGGTCAAGGGGGCAGTAGGAGGAGGTGTCCGCGAGCTGGCATTTAGCCTCAGTGGTGTAAAGGTCGGTGCGCCAAACTACTACCGAGCCTCCCTTGTCTGCTGGTGAGGTTGGGTTGGAACGGAGGGAGTGGAGGGCAGCACGTTCCGAGGGTGAGAGGTTGGAGTGGGTGAGAGGGGTGGAGAAGTTGAGGCGGTTAATGTCGCGGCGACAGTTGGCTATGAAGAGATCGAGGGCGGGTAAGAGGCCAGCACGGGGTGCCCAGGTGGATGGGGTGTGTTGGAGGGGGGAGAAAGGGTCGTCAGAGGGTGGGCGAGAATCTTGGTTGAAGAAATAGGCGCGGAGGCGAAGGCGGCGGAAGACTTGTTCGATGTCACGCCACATGTTGAACTCGTTAATCCGAAAGCGTAGAGGAATGAAGGTGAGGCCTCTGCTGAGGACTGATCATTCATCCTCAGAGAGGGGTCGTTCTGGAGGGATGGTGAAAACACGGCAGGGCTGGGAGCTAGGACCTGGTGTGGGGCTGAGCTGGGAGTGGGGGCGGGGACTGAGATCGGCGTGGGGGCGGGGTTAGGCGTGGTGACAGGGTTCGGCGTGGGGGTGGAGTTGGGTGTGGTATCGGAGATCGGCGTGGAGGCGGGGTTAGGCGTGGTGACAGGGTTCGGCGTGAGGGTGGAGTTAAGCGTGGTGATGGAGATCGCCGTGGGGGCGGAGACACATGCAGCGTTGTGGTCGTGCAGGTTAGTGATGGTACTGGGGGTAATGTCTCTGCTGGTTAGATGACTTGCAGAACATGTTGTGTTGTTCTGTCTACATGAATCTGGAAGATTTCACACTATGTACTTGCATCAACTTCTTTCACAGAGTGTGCAGCTCTCCATAGCATTGATGTACACCTGCTTCCCTTGATTGTACTTTACTTCCCAGTGATATTTTTGTACATGAAGTAACATACTCTGAAAACACTATGGAGGGGATCAAAATGGTTTGAGAGATATGCTGTATTTGTATCAGCCTCCATCATTTCCTCTAGCAGCTCATTCAATACACAAACACACCACGCTCTGTGTGAACAAGTTGCCTCTTCAGTCCCTTTTAAATTTTACCCCTCTCACCCTAAACTTATGCCCTCTAGTTTCTGGACTCCCCAACCTAGGGAAAAGACCTTGTCTATTTATCCTATCCATTCCCTTCATGATTTTGTAAATGTCTATAAGGTCACCCCTCACCCACTGACGCTCCAGGGAACCGGCCCCAGCGTATTGAGCCTCTCCCTACAGCTCAAATCCTCCAACCCTGGCAACATCCTTGTAGATCTTTTCTGAACTCTTTCAAGTTTCACAACATTCTTCCAATAGGAAGGAAACCAGAATTTCATGCAATATTCTAAAAGTGACCTAAGTCCTGTACAGCCGCAACATGACCTCCCAACTCCTATATTCAATGCTCTGATCATAAAAGGAAAGCATACCAAATGCCTTCTTCACTATCGCATTGACCTGTGACTCCACTTTTAAGGAGCTATGAACCTGCACTCCAAGGTCTCTTAGTTCAGCAACGCTCCCATTAAAGAACCTTACCATTAAATGAATAAGTCCTGCTCTGATTTGGTTTTCCAAAATGCAGCACCTTGCATTAAACTCCATTTGCCACACCTCAGCCCATTGGTCCATCTGATCAAGATCCCATTGTACTCTGAGGTAACCTTCTTAGCTGTCCATGACACCTCCAATTTTGGTGTCATCTGCAAACTTACTAACTATACCTCCTATGTTCACATCCAAATCATTTATATAAATGACAAAAAGCAGTCGACACAGCACTGATCCTTGTGGCACACCACTGAGCACAAACCTCCGGTCTTAAAAGCAATCCTCTACATTACCCACTGTCTTCTGCCTTGGAGCTAGTTCTCCCTGTATTTCATGAGATCTAACCTTGCTAACCAGTCTCCCATGGGGAACCTTGTCAAATGCCTTACTGAAGTCCATATAGATCATGTCCACCGCTCTGCCCTCATCAATCCTCTTTGTTATTTCTTCAAAAAACTCAATCAAGTTTGTGGGACATGATTTCCCACACACAAAGCCATGTTGACCATCCCTAACCAGCCTTTCCAAACACATGTAAATCCCATCCCTCAGGATTCCATCTAACAATTTGCCCACCACCAATGTCAGGCTCACTGGTCTATAGTTCCCTGGTTTGTCCTTACCACCTTTCTTAAATAGTGGCACCACGTTAGCCAACCTCCAGACTTCTGGCACCTCACCTGTGACATCAATGAGATAAATATCTCAGCATGGGGCCCAGCAATCACTTCCCTAGCTTTCCACAGAGTTCTAGGGTACACCTGATCAGGTCCTGGGGATTTATCTACTTTTATGCATTGCAAGACATCCAGTACCTCCTCCTCTGTGATATGTCACCATCTATTTCCCCACATTCTATATCTTCCATGTTCTTCTCCATAGTAAACACTGATACAAAATACTTGTTTAGTATCTGCCCCATCTTCTCCAGCTCCATGCATAGGCTGCCTTGCTAATCTTTGAGGGACCCTATTCGATCCCTAGTCCCATTTTTCCTTTACATATTTCTAAACTTCCTTTGGATTCTCCTTAACCATACTTGCCAAAGATATCTTATGTTCCCTTTCCCCTCCTGATTTCCCTTTTAAGTGTACTCCTACTGCCTGTATACTCTTCTAAGGATTCATTCAATCTCTGCTGTCTCTACCTGACATATGCTTCCTCTTATTTCTTAACCAAAACCTCAATTTCTCTTGTCATCCAGCATTCCCCACACTGATTAGCCTTGTCTTGCACCCTAACAGGAATATACTTTCTCTGGGCTCTCATTATCTCACTTTTGATGGCTTCCCATTTTCCAGCTGCCCCTTTACCTGAGAATACTGGTCCCCATCAGCTTTTGAAAGTTCTTGCTTAATACCATCAAAATTAGCCTTCCTCCAATTTAGAACTTCAACTTTTAGATCCAGTCTATCCTTTTCCATTACTATTTTAAAACTAATTGAATTATGTTCGCTGGGGCCCAAAGTGCTCTCCCACTAACACCTCAGTCACCTGTCCAGCCTTATTTCCCAAGAGTTAGTTAAAGTTTGTACCTTCTCCAGTGGGTACATCCACATACTGAATCAGAAAATTTTCTTGTACACACTTAACAAATTCCTCTCCATCTAAACCCTTAACACTATGGTAGTCCCAGTCTATGTTTGGAAAGTTAAAAATCCCCTACCATAACCACCTTATTATTCTTACAGATAACTGAGATCTCCTTACATATTTGTTTCTCAATTTTCCGCTGACTGTTAGGGGGTCTGTAATACAATCCTAATAAGGTGATCATTCCTTTCTTATTTCTCAGTTCCATCCAAATAACTTCCCTGGATGTATTTCCAGGAATATCCTAAATATGTAATAATGCCTACCCTTACCAAAAACGCCACTCCCCCTCCTCTCTTGTCTCCCTTTCTATCTTTCCTGTAGCATTTGTATCCTGGAACATTCAGATCCTGGATCATTCAGCTGCCAGATCCTGAGCCACGTCTCTGAAATTGTTATGATATCCCAGTCCCATGTTCCTAACCATGCCTTGAGTTCATCTGCCTTCCCTATTATGCCTCTTGCATTGAAATAAATGCAGTTTATCAGTCATACCTTGTTCTCTGCTTTGATTCTGCCTGCCCTGTTTGACTTGCTCCTTTTCCCAACTGTACCAGTGTCAGATTAATCTCTTTCTTCACTATTTCCCTGGGTTCCCCCCACCTCCCCACCACCTTACACGTTTAAATCCTCCTGAGCCGCTCTAGCCTTAGTATCTGAGGAGTTGTGAATGGTATTGAATCACCCATAAACGACCCCATTTCTGAACTTACAATATTCTGACTCAGATACAATCATGCTAACTCATTCGTGGCTCACTATAAACTGTGCATTTGCTACATTCAATTTAAAGGGGTTAATCTGAAGCCCATGACCAGAATGTTTTCCTGTTGTAAACTGGCACCCTGAATATTTAATTTTTTAAGAGCCCATGTCATTTTGGTGAACAAATAGTCGTTTGAAATGAGGATCAGCTGATTCAAAACCAGTGCCTGAAACTGTGGCTACAGCATGCCATGCATTAAACAACAGTTTGAAATGAGGATGAACTGTTTTAAAACCACTGTTTGAAAATGTGGCTGCAGCATGCCATACATTGTAAACATTGAACAATGAGGTTTGAGCCAAGGGTTTGTACAGATGCTGGTGTAAAGAAGTTGACTTATCTAGGAATTAGTTACCAGTTATCACTGACAGAGACCTTTTATTTGCTTGCCAGCAACGGTGTGATTGGTTCTCAGCCAATGAACAGCTTGGAGCTGGATACAAGTTGCAGAGAGGCAGAAAAGTAACCAGTCCTTCCCCAGCTCAGGAGTAGTCTCTTAGTTCCGTGGAGTCAAACTCAAAGTAAACGTGAAGAAAAGAAGTTTGTCTTTCCTGCAACAATTGTTATAAGCTGTCCTTTTAAACAGATAACTCAAGAGTTTTTCTTAAGAACTGGACACTTTCTGTCTCTTGCAAGTGGAGGACAATTGAAGAAATGGACTGGCCATCTGAACAGTCATAAAGGTCACCTCAACAATAGCACCTGGGAACAAAGACTACTGAACTGTCTTTCCAGTTTCTCCTCTTTGTCCACAATGTATTAAAGTTTGTTCATATGTAAGGAAGAGTTTTTGAGGGATTTAAAGTTTTAGTGAGTTGTTATATGCTAACAGTTTATAACTGTTATGCCTGCAGGTAGAGGCTAATTAGTTGTAATAAGTCATATTTCGTGTTCTGCACTGAAACCTGATTTGTGTTTTCTATCAACCTGGGTCTGAAAGTTATGAAATCCATTACTTTTGTGATAACTCTGGGAATAAGGCTCAATTTCTAGCACACTACCCCAGTGAGCCATGAAAGTGTGATTTAAACTGGTATTTAGTTAGAGCTGCAAATATCAGCATTGTCTTTGAATCTGGGTTCCTGAAGCTGTGAAAGGTGATAACGTCCCTTGTATTAGTTGGAATGGATACCTTAAGGGATTGTCTTCAACCAGTACTGTGGGATGGATAAGATAAATAGCCAAGATCTTTTTTCCCAGAGTAGGGTAGTCCAAAACCGGAGGGCGTAGGTTTAAGTTGAGAGGAGAAAGATTTAAAAGGGACCTGAGGGACAACTTTTTCCACACAGAGGGTGATGCGTGTATGGAGTGAAACGCCAAAGGAAGTGATAGAGGTAAGGGCAATTACAACATTTTAAAGACATTTGGACAGGTACATGAATAGGAAAGGTTTAGAGGGATATAGACCAAACCCAGGCAAACAAGTCTAGTTCAATTTAGGAAACCTGTTGGCATGGACAAGTTGGGCTGAAGAGTTTGTTTCCATGCTGTATTACTCTATTTTTATGGACCATTCTGCTTTCATTCACTCAAGCAGTGATATCTATTGTTAGACGTAGTTTTTTAGATTAGATTACTTACAGTGTGGAAACAGGCCCTTCGGCCCAACAAGTCCACACCGTCCCGCCGAAGCGTAACCCACCCATACCCCTACATCTACATCTACCCCTTACCTAATACTACGGCAATTTAGCATGGCCAATTCACCTGACCTGCACATCTTTGGACTGTGGGAGGAAACCGGAGCACCCGGAGGAAACCCACACAGACACGGGGAGAACGTGCAAACTCCACACAGTCAGTTGCCTGAGGCGGGAATTGAACCCGGGTCTCTGGCGCTGTGAGGCAGCAGTGCTAACCACTGTGCCACCGTGCCGCCCAGTTCTGTGTTAGGAATAAAATTGATGAGTAACCCTCTCTTCCCAGGAAAGCTCAGTGTTAGTTTTAGTGAGATTTTTAAATTTGATTTCAAATCCCTCCATGTTCTCACCTCTCCCCATCATTGGAATCTCTTCCACCCCTCAGTACTGTACTGGAATGTCAGTCAGGATTGTTTGTGCTAAAGTCTTGGAGAAGGACACAATCTTCTGTCTCAGAGAACAAGGTTGTGGGTTGAGCTCCAACTCCAGACGGATTGTTCCAAATTGTTGTCACGTTCTGATGAAGAATCCTTCAGGCTGTGGGCTCCCTGCATAATCACTCCCTTCACCCCTGATCACTGAACCCCAGTCATGTTGTAAAATTAAATGAAATTTACAAGAATGGTTCCAGGCATGAGAAACTTCATTGTGAGGACAGACCAAAGAAGTTGGGGCTATTTTCCTTGAAGAGAAAGCTAATAGGAATGTTGGTAGAAGTTTCAATATCATAAGTTGTCTACAGAGTAGACAGGGAAAAAATGTTGCCTGCTGGGAAAGTAAAATAGAGAACTTGAGATGGGCAGCACAGTGGCTCAGTAGCTAGCACTGCTGCCTCATAGCTCAGTTTCAATTCCACCCTTGGGGTGACTGTGTGGAGTTTGTACTTTCTCCCCATGTTTGCATGGGTTTCCGCTGGGTGCTCCAGTATCCTCCCACAGTCCAAAGTACAAGTTGGGTGGACTGGTCATGCTAAATTGCCGATCGTGTGCAGGCTATGTGAGTTTGCCATGGGGAATGCAGGGTTACAGGGACAGGGGCGGGTCTGGATGTGATGCTGTTTGGAGAGTCGGTGTGGACTTGATGGGCCGAATGGCCCACTTCCACATTGTAGGGAACCTATGATTCTGTGATTTCAGGTAATTTTCAGGAGAAGAAAGTGCTGTGTAAGAAAAAACATTATCACATAGTGAATAGTTTACAGTCTGGAATGCACTTCCTAGTAGTGTCGAATCCTTGCGTGATGAGGAGCCCAATCCTAGAGCTGCATTTCCATATTTGGCAGATGTTTCCAGGATGTGGAATTGGTCCCTGGCCTTGAGTTCACTGGCATTCATTTCCCTAGTTCCTTTGCTGAGGGGTTTTCTCAAAGAAGTGCCTCTCTTACTCCAAATCAGTTTCTTCTGAATGAGGGTCTCCCACACTATGTCGCATTTCTTGACGATGCTTTTAGAGAGTCTTTGAAATGCTTTATTTGTTGCCCTATTGTTCAAATGCCTTCCTTGAGTTAAGAGAAGATGATTTGCTTTAGCAGTTGGAACTCAGGCATCCTAAGCACTCCTGATATTTTGAAAATCTACCTATCTCCTCTTTACTTCCACAGAGAATTCTAGACATTCACTGTAGCTTGAGTGAAGAAATCACTTCACATCTCATTTTTAAGTGGGTGTCCCCTTGTTCTGTACTTATGTCACTAGATTGATATTTCCCTACTGGTGGAAACATCTTCTCAACATCCATCCTCTCAAGCTTCTCAGAATCTTGTATGTTTCAGTCAGATCACCTCTCACTCATCCTTTATTAACAAAGCTGCCCCACCTCCTTTCCACCTATTTTTCTGGAACATCAAATACCCTAGAATATTGATTTCTCCATCTTTGTCACAGGCAGGTTCAACTAAGGCATTCAAGAGGGTATTAAATGACGCCTTCACCTAGTCTTCCTTTGGAAACACAATGGTACAAAATAAGTCTGGGGTGTCAAGTTTCTTTATTGAGTATATATGCACACATATATATGTGTATATGGAGCTGCTACAAGTAAACCCACAAAACTGGCACTTGACTTTCCTGTGTGATCAGGGTTTGTCCTCAGGTGGCCAAACTGCTGAATCAGACATTTTTACCACCTCAGAGGTTGACCAGACCACCTTCCCCGACAATTGCACTGACCCCTTCAAGCTCCTCATGTTTAAGGTGTGAGATGTGTCACTCAGACCAATGTTCACACCCCTTTCAGGATGTCACAATAATGGCACATAGTTTAATCAGATGCCCTCTCATCTGTGGTTGCTGCCAAGCTGTTGTGTTCACTTATGCCCCTGTCCAGCTTTTCATTTCTCCCACATTAAACCAGGTTTTGCAGGTTCATCAGATTTAGACCTTTGGTTAGAAAAAAACCGACTTCAGCATTTATTATCAAAGGCCTTCCTAAAAAGGTAAATAGTCTCAGTTCTCACCTTGTCAGGCCCAATAGGAAATTAACAAGTTCTTGCAGATTTTAAAGCAGAAAAACACATTGTTTTGAGCCTTGTCCACTGAATAGTAATCTCAAAGTCATGACTTCTACAGTTATTGGTGCCTTCCTCCCTTCAACCAGCATTATGTCTATCCCTCACACACAGGACTGTCAATAGCCATTTACAATTGAGTTATGTATGTACAAAATCCACGACAAAATTAATAAAGCAATTATACGCAAATTACTCAGACTAAGAACTACTTGGACAAACATACAAAGAAAAGCGAACTTAACATATATCTTAATTCTTATAATATTATCCAAGAGCTGTTTTACACACTGCATTGATTGTGAAACTTTTATACTTGATCACACAGAATATTTTGAAAGGTTTGATTTTGTAAAACAGGTAGTGCACAGGTACTGGCCAAGCGTTTAGCTTCATTTGTGTTTGTTTTATCATCATAATCGTGCTGAAATTGACCATAACTGGAAATGTAAATGTCAGTTATGATGAATGTCAATGGACCTTACATGATCTTTGACATTGGTTTATTAAACATCATCCACAGAAATGACGACATCCGCCAGATAGGAGTAATGAGATTGGTGAGTTGCTACTGATTGTGCCTGTTTGAGGCAACTCTTCAAAATGTCTCAGGGGTTTTCAGTGTTTAGGCACCAACAGTCAGTCATATTCATAACCTCAGTCTACGTGCTGTGGCCAGTAATTATTCTGGCAAAATAGTTTATAGTTTATTTCAGTTGTGTCCCAGATAAAAATAATTTAATATTGTCACAATTACATTGTCACCTTGCTAATAGTACACATTTTGTACTAATTTTGATTTACTATTGCTTAAAATGGTGCATTCTCTCTCTCTTCCCTCTGACCTTTGTAACACAAGAGGAACACAGATTAGAGAGAAAGGCAAGAGAAGATAGAACTGAGGAGGAAGGACAAGCAGGCAATAGGGCAAGGTGGAATGTAGGAGTGCAGAGTTAGGTAGGAGAGACAGGAGGTGAAGAAAAACAGGAGAGAGTGAATTACTCGCATTCCTCTCATCTCCAAATCACTCTCCTGACTCCCACTCTCGTGCTGATCCCACCACTGCATGTCATCCCCTGCGTTCGACGCTGTGGGTCTTCCCCTTCTGATCTGCTCTCAAACACATTCGACGATATACATTCCACATTGATGTCAGTTTGAAAGCCACTCAGGATGAAGAATATTATTCTCACCTTCGATATCTCTGTCAAACATTTACCAGGGGAACTGAGACAATGGCTGCTATCAGTGAGGTTTTATTCAGATGATCTGCACCTCACCAGTTTCCTAATCCTTAAGAAATAATGTTCCTTATGAATATTTAAAATATCTGAATTTTAAAGAATGTTTCATGTGGTGTGTAAAAATGGTTGCAGCCCTCAAAGATTCAATTAAATTTGTTGACAACAGAGATGACAATAACATAGCAGGCCATGAATGTTTTATCTAAACATTCACCTTTCATTAGATTAGAAACAATACTGTATGCACTATTATTTGAAAGTTATTACATATGCTGGTCCAAATAGAAAATTTTCACACATCAACAACAAAAAAAGCATTTTCCTGTCTCTAACCTGTTCCAATTTTGTTTGTCCCCCACACACTTGCACATGATCTTTCGGGTTTCAGGTCGCCTTTTGGTATGGATGTGAATTGTTATAGGCTGCTAATCTAGGATCTGTTGTTTGTCTGGGGCTCCTTGCCATGGCAAATGTTGTTGCTATGCTGATCGTTCTTGCTGATCTGTGGCATTGGTTGGAGAATGGTTGATATCTGGGGCTGATGGATATCCAGTTCTAAACTGATGAAATCATCCTCATTGACTTATGAAGGAGCAACTTCTCTAATTGCATGTGGATGTCTGGGGTTCACTTTCATTATATGTGATCGAAATAATAACTTCTATACACAAGTCCAGTGAATCTTATTGAATTTCTGAAGATACTTTAATAACTCTCATCAGTATCTCACCCTTTCCATTTGACTGGAGATAGTGTGCAGATGATGTATGGTGTTGAATTTTCCAAATAATTCACCAAGTGTCTGTATCCCTCACTTGTGAATTGAGGTCCTTGTCACCGATCACAATGTCAGGAATATCTAGACAACAGAAGTGCACCTTAAGAGATTCTACACCTCACTGGGAATCGTTAGCTCCCGTCATCTGAATAGTAATTGACTGCGATGAGAGAATCAGTTCCAGTGAAAGTGAACAGTTTACTCCAAGCTTCATCCATGGGCTGGATAGGATGTCACGAGTCATGAGCAGCTCTATATCTTATTTAGGAATGTTCAGTACAAGCACTGCAAGGCTGATGTGGTCCTTCATCTCATTACTCATGTTTGGCCAGTAAGACACTTCTCTTACCTTCCTCAGACTAGACCCGATTCCTTGATGGTTTGTGCTGGACATGCTTCAGCATCTTTTTTTCTCATCTCATTCGTGATAATGACCCTGGTCTTTTGGTACACAGGCCAGGGAGCAGTGAAGTGAATCAGCGCAGGAATCCCACAGAGATAGATGGTGGTGGGAGCTAATCAAGTCACGTCTGGGGTAATTGGTCTGTGGGAATTAGTCAGGTCGGTTTGGAGATCATCAGGGTGGGGGGGGTCATCAGTTCTCTTCGGGGCTGAAGGGAGCGTGGTCAGGCCAGCATGACTGGTGGTTGGAGTTGTGTGGGTTATCAAATCTTTGTTTACCTAAAAGGTAGACAAGCTTCTTTTCCTATCTGGCATTTGCTGGGTAATTAAAATAAAAACAGTGAGTGCTGGAAATAGCAGTTCTGGCAACATCTGTGGACAGAGAAACAGAGTTAACGTTTGAGTCCAATATAACTCTACTTTGGGCGGAACAGTGGCTCAATGATTAGCACTGCTGCCTCACAGTGCCAGGGACCCGGGTTCAATTCCAGCCTCAGGCAACTGTCTGTGCGGAGTTTGCACATTCTCCCAGTATCTGCGTGGGATTCCTCTGGGGGCTGTGGTTTCCTCCCACAATCCAAAGATGGGCAAGTTAGATGAATTGGCCTTGCGAAATTGCCCATAGTGTTCAGGCATATGTAGGTTAGGAGCATTAGTCAGGGTTAAATGTAGAGTAATAGGGTAAAGGAATGGGTTTGGGTGGGATACTCTTCGGAGAGTCAGTGCAAATTGTCGGGTCGAAGGGCCTATTTCCACACTGTAGGGATTCTATGATAACTTTACTTGTGAAACATTAAGTCAATCTGTTAACTCTGTTTCGTTCTCCACAGATGCTGCAAGTTCTCTTGTGTATCTCCAGCATTTTCCATTTCATTTCAGATCTCCAACATCCACAGTGTTTTGCTTTTATTTAACAGGTAGCTGTTTAGGTTCTTCCCAATGAAAACACAATGATGGACCAGGAACTTTACTAACTCTGTGGAAGCCTTGTCACAAACAGCACACCGAAAGAGTTTCGCCCCTGTGTGAATCCTAGTGCATTCCAAATGTTCAAACACATCAGGGAAGGTTCATCACAATCTCAGAACTGAAAGGATACTCTCCTGTATGAATCTTCTGATGGAGCAGAAGACTTGGTGAATCTGAGAATGATTTACCACACATGTTGCACGTGAAAGACTTTTCCCTTGTGTGAATGCGTTGGTGTTTGCGGAGGTGCGATGACCTTGAGAATGATTTGTCACATACTTCACATGTAAATGGTTTCTCCCCAGTGTGAATTCGTTGGTGTACGCAGAAGCTCGATAAATCTGAGAAGGACTTGTCACACACCTCACACGTGAACGGCTTTTCTCCTGTGTGGATTCGTTGATGTACACGAAGAGTTGATGACCGTGAGAATGATTTGTTGCATACCTCACACCTGAATGGTTTCTCCCCAGTGTGAATGCGCTGATGTCTGCGAAGGGTCAATGATTCTGAGAATGATTTTTTGCACACCTCACATGTGAAAGGTTTCTCCCCCGTGTGTACTCTCTGATGGTGCAGGAGACTCGATGAAACTGAGAATGATTTGTCACACACCACACATAAGAATGGTTTCTCACCAGTGTGGACAGGTTGGTGTCTGCGAAGGTGTGAAGAAGTCAAGAATGATTTGTCACACACATCACATGTGAATGGTTTCATCCCTGTGTGAATGAGTTGGTGTCTGCGAAGAGTTGACAAGTCGGAGAATGATTTGTCACATACTTCACAAGTGAATGGCTTTTCCCCTGTGTGAATCCGTTGGTGCACGCGGAGAGTCGAGGTCTGCGAGAATGACTTGTCACACACCTCGCACACAAAAGGTTTCTCTCCCGTATGAATACGTTCGTGTCTGCGAAGAGTTGATGTCTCTGAGAATGATTTATCACATACCTCGCACACAAAAGGTTTCTCTCCTGTGTGGATGCGTTGGTGTACATGGAGGGTCGATGCCTCTGAGAATGATTTATCACACACCTCACACTTGAAAGGTTTCTCCCCTGTGTGGACTCTCTGATGGAGCAGGAGACTTGATGAATCAGAGAATGACTTGTCACACACCACACATGTGAATGGTTTTACCCCGGTGTGAATGGGTTGGTGTCTGCGGAGGTGTGAAGAATTTGAGAATGATTTATCACATACCTCACATTTGAATGGTTTCTCCCCTGTATGTATGCGTTGGTGTCTGCGCAGGGTTGATAAGTCGGAGAATGACTTGTCACATACTTCACAAGTGAATGGTTTCTCCCCCGTGTGAATGCGTTGATGCACACGCAGAGTTGATGTCTGCGAGAATGATTTGTCACACACCTCACATGTGAAGGGTTTCTCCCCTGTGTGAATGCGTTCGTGTCTGCGAAGAGTTGATGACTCTGAAAATGATTTGTCACACACCTCGCACGTGAAGGGTTTCTCCCCGGTGTGAATACGCTGGTGAACCCGGAGGGATGATGACTCTGAGAATGATTTATCACACACCTTGCAGGTAAATGGCTTCTCCCCAGTGTGAATAAGCCAATGTTTCACCAGGCTTGACAGTTGTGTAAAGCTCCTGTTACACACCTCACATACGAATGGTTTCTCCCCAGTGTGAATACGTCGGTGACTCACCAGTGTTGATGACTTTGCAAAACCTCGTTCGCAGACGTCACACTTGAATTGTTTCATTTCCATGAAGCTGCCCTTACTTTAACAGTTGGACAACTGTTTTGTTGTGTATGGATTTTCTATGCCTGTGGAGCCCTCACCTCTCATGTGTAGGGAATGAGTCATGAAGATTCATGAAGATCGATGAATGATTGAAGCTGTCACCACACTTGGAGCCACTCACACTTCTTCCCAGCCTCACCCTGATAGATCACCCACAGCCGAACCTTCAGAAAAGTTGGTTCTGATGGAAGGCTCCACATCACTGATTTGATGATATGTCAGAGCTCCCCTAACCCGATCAATTTCCAAAGCTTCTGTTTTGAGCAATGTTGTGAAGGGACTGATAGCTTCCCACAGTTGTGCAGCTGTTCCACTGGGTCGTGGTCAGGAACTGTCTGCAGTACCTATCCTCTCTGTATTCTCTGGTGTACGGTGCAATCCTTCTGTAAAACAGGAAAAGAACACTTGATTTCCTCCAATTCCATCTCTTTATTTGCTGAAGGGACTGACTCCTCAGTTAGAGATTTTCCACAGTGAATATCAGTCTGCTATTCCCTGTGTGGTAGGGGATAAGATACAAGTCCTTTCTTTTTCCTCACTTGAATGTCACATACCCTCTGTTTCCAGCAGGTACACTGGATAGTGACCAGGAGTAGATAATGTGTTTACTTTCTTTCCTCTGCCCAAACCTTCATCTTCCCAGACCCCATGACAGCCATGGGAAAGACAGTCAGGTGCAGTGTAAAATGGGCCATCAATTCACTATGTGTTCAAGTCATGTAGCTAGTGTTGCACTTAAATTATTTGTTTACGAAAAAAATCAAGCCAAGTGTTAAATACGATGGAGCTTTGAAATTTATTTTTATTCACTCAGGATGCAGGCATCTCTGCCTAGGCTGGCATATCTTACCCATCCCTAAGTGCCCAGAGGGCAGTTAAGAGTCAACCACTTCACTGTGTGTCTGGAGTCACATGTAGTCCAGACCAGGTAAAGATGACAGAAATCCTTCCCTAAAGGACATCAGTGAACCAGATGAGTTTTTTTCTAACAATCGACCCTTAATTCCAGATTCTTCATTGAATTCAAATTCTACTGTCTGCCTGGCAGGATTTGAACCCATTCCCTAGAACATGAGCTGAGTTTCTGCATTAATAGTCCAGCAATACTACCACTAGGCCATTGCCTCCCCCTTATATCTCAGATAGCTTTCTCAAAGTAAAAGGAAAAATTAGGGTGAACTTAAATTAAGATTGCATTCTCTCTTAATTCTGAGACAGGAGTTAACTCCTTTCCCAATTTCTTCTGGTCCCTTGCTGGGGTAGAGAGAAGGGATTTCCCAAATACTTAGTTTTCAGATTCCAAATATTTGAAGTGAATCCAAAGCAAAAAGCTTCAACATGAAATTATAGATAGGGTTTCATGACAAAGCATTTAAAATGGGAGGAGGGGAAATTACGTAACTAAGGATAGAACAGTAGAGGAGATAGGTGATGAACTGCAGGTGTTGGTAGGTCCAGAGCTTTAAAAAAATCAGTTAACTTGAGGCATAACTTCTCAGAATTCAAGAACAGCTTCCTCGTGGAGCTGAGTCCAATCATTTTCCTTCCTGCAGTAAAGTGTTGGGGTCTTTCCAGCTAGCAACTTAGAGTCAGAGATGCAGCGTCCAAGCGTAAGCAGTCAACCCAGCCTGATGCCCTGTTCACCTTTCAGAGGGGAGTCAAAAAGCAAGTGACCTCAAATCCCAGATTTGGATCTTGTGATTCAACCAGCAATGACAAAGTTAACTGTAAATGTGTTAGTGATTATCTTAGCAAAATGAGTCCTGATAGAAATAGAGAAAATATGTACAGAGTGGACCATTTGACCCTTTGAGTCTGTTCTGCCATTCGATACGGTTATACCGATCATGCGATTCTGTGTCCATTTCTTGCTTTCTCTCCATACCTTTTGATCCCTATAGCCCGAAGAACTACATCTAACTCCTTCTTGAAAACATTTAATGTTTTGGCCTCAACTCCTTTCTGAGGCAGAGAATTCCACTCTCACCACTCTCTGGATGAAGATAATTCTCCTCATCTCAGTCCTAAATGGGCTACACTGGTATCCTTAGACTGTGACCCCTGATTCTGGACTGTATGATGATTGGAAACATTCTTGCTGCATTTTCTCTGTTTTGCCTTTAAATATAGGTTTCTATGAGATTCCTCTATCATTCTTCTAAACTTCAGTGAGCATACCAATTTAGTTTGTCTTCATATATCAGTCCCACCATCTCAGAAATCAATGTGGTAAACATTTGTTGCATTCCTCCATAGCCAGAACATCCTTCCTCAGAAAAGGAGACCAAAACTGCACACAATAATCCAGGTGTAGCATCACCAAGATCTTATACAACTGCAAGGAGAAAGTGAGGACTGCAGGTGCTAGAGATCAGAGTCGAGTGTGTAGCCCTGTCGAAGGGCTTATGCCCGAAACATCGATTCTCCTGCTCCTCAGATGCTGCCTGGCCTGCTGTGCTTTCCCAGCAGCACACTCTTCACTCTTATACAACTGCAGCATGACATCCTTGCTCCTATACTCAAATCCTCTTGCTATGAAGGTCAACACACAACTTGCCTGCTTCACCACCTGCTGCAACTGCATGCTTACTTAGAACATAGAACATTACAGTGCAGTACAGGCCCTTCGGCCCTCTATGTTGTGCCCACCTGTGAAACCAATCTGAAACCCATCTAACCTACACTAACCTACACTTTCAGTGACTGGTGTACAAGAATATTCAGGTTTCATTGCATTTCCCTTGTTCCCAGTCTATTGCCATTCTGATAACAAACCACCTTTATCCAAAATTTACTTCATCTGCTATGTATTTGCCCAATCAACTTGTCCAAATCACACTAAAACATCTCTACATCCTCCGTGCAGTCCACCCTCCCACCTAGTTTTATGCTGTCTGCAAATTTGAAGATATAACATTTCATCTCCTCTCATAAATCATTCATACATATATAGAATAGGTGAAGTCCAAGCACTAATCCCAATAGTACCTCACTAGCCACTGGGTGCCACTTAGAAAATTTGTTCCTACTCTTTGTTTCCTGTCTGCTCAGTTCTCTACCCATGTCAGTACACTATCCCCAATACCAGCTACTTAATATTGACATGCTAATCTGTTGTGTGGGACCCTTCTGCAAGTCCAAGTAAACCACACCGACTGGCAACCCCATATCAACTTTACCAGTTACATCCTTGAACATTCCAATAGATTTGTCAAGCATGATTTCCCTTTTGCACAACCATATTGAATCTGTCAAATTTTGTCACCATTTTCTGCTACTTTATAATAGACTCTAGCATTTCCCTATGACCAATATCAGGCTGACCCTATAATGCCCTGTTTTCTCTCTACTTTTTTTTTAACCTTACGGTTTGATTAACTACCCTCCAATGAATAGGAACTGTTCCAGAGTCTCAAAAGATGGCAACCATTGCATCCATTTCTAGACCACTTCCTTAAACACTCTATGATGTAGATTATTGGGCCCTGGGGATGTGTTGGCTTTTAATTTCACCAATTTCCCCAACACCATTTCCATACTAATACTGCTTCCCTTCAGTTCCTCTTTCTCACACGACTGTGTTCACCAACATTTTTAGGATATTATTTGTGTCCTTTGTGAGAATAGAACCAAAATATATGTTGGTCTGTCATCTCTTTGTCCCACATCATAACGTACCTTGTTTCTGATTGTATGGACTGACATTTGTTTTCACTAATCTTTTTCTTGTCAAATGCCTGCAGAAGCTTTTTAAATTAGTCTATACTTTCTCTGCAAGCTTACTCTCATATTTGTATTTCTGTGAATTAATCCTTTTGATTTCCTTTGCTGAAATCAAAACTGCTCCCAATCCTCAGGTCTACTGCTTTTATTAGACATTTTGTATGCCCCTTCCTTCGATCTAATATCATCCCAAATTTCCTTTGCTAGCCATGGACAGGCCATTTTTCCTATTTTGCGCCAGGTAGGAATGAACAATTATTGCAGTTCCTCTTTAAATGTTTGCTACTGCCTCTCGTTTGTCATCTCCTTAAATAACACTCACCAATTTACTATAATCAACCCATGCCTCATGTCATCCTAATTTCCTCTATTTAGATTCAGGGCTCTACTCTCAGAATTAACTATGTCACTTTCCACCTTCATGAAGAACTGTACCATACTAAAGTCACTCTTCCCCAAGGGGCCTCACACAGCTAGACTGCCAATTATCTCACAATATCTAGTCTTGAATGTTTTGATCCAGAAAACCATCTTGTACATACTCCAAGAATGCAACTTCTACAGCATTGTTACTGATTGGATTTGTCCAATTTATAGGCAAATGAAACTCATCCATAATGACAGCTGCACCCTTGTTGTTTGTGGTTCCAATTTCATGTTTAATTCCTTCCCTGACATTACCACTACAGTTCAGGGGTCTATGTACAATCCCCACTATTGTTTTCTGCCTATGGTTTCCATACAAGTTCATTTCACCACAGCTAATATCTTTCCTCACTATTGCATCAATGGTCCCTCTATCCAGCAATGTTGCCCCACTCCTTTTGCTCTTGTCTGTCCTTCCTAAAACCTGAATGCCCAGATATTTAATTCCCATCCTGGTCATCCCACGGTCACATCTCTGTAATCCCAACTATATCATACCCATGTATATCTATTTGCATGACAAATTCATCCACTTCATTGAGAATGCATTGAGCACTAAGATGCAATACCTTAAGTTTGGCCTTCCCAATACTTTTAATCTTCCTCACATTATTTAGCACTGTAGCTTGAATTCTTTGCCCATCACTTCTCTGATTTCCAGTTCTGTCTTTTCCTTTTATCCATCTTTACCTCTCTACTGTCTCTTTGTATAGATTCCTATCCCTATACCATTTTAGTTTAAACCCATCCCAATCGCACTCTCAAATATATCCTTTAGAAATATATTTGAGGAAAACAAACTGGACAGGAAATGCTACAAGCTAAGGAAAACTAGTACTTTGGTGTAGCTGTTTGAAGGGTCCAAGTTTATCCTGGGAAATTAGGTACATTGCACCCCCTTTCTGTGCACATCCTAAATTCAGTTACCAACCACAGCACTGGGGGGAAAAAAAATCAATCTAGCACAGGCTTTTGTGAAAAGATGAGGACTTCAGATAAAAAATTTAAACAAGGCATGAAAATACAATTTCAAGAAATGTGTCTCCAAGAAAAGGTTAACAATCCAGGCATTGAGAATTCAAAACTTGCTGCCTGTATCTGAACTTCCACTGTGCCCCATTCGTTCATCACCTTTGCATTTCCTGGCTTTTCGTTGCCCACAGTCTGAAAACATCTCAGTTTTCAAATTCCTCATCCCTGTTTTCAAATTCCTCCTTGGCCTCACTTCTCCCCAACTTCATAATCTCTTTCGGCCCTACAACCCTCTGAAACCTTCACATTGCTTCAAATTCTTGAGCAGCTCCCATTGTAACTGTTCCAACATTTGTGGCTGTGCCTTCAGCTGCCCTTAAAGTCCACTTAGAACTGATGGTGCCAAGTAGTTAACCTCACATCATTGAAAGCAGCAGATGATATAAACACCAGCGTGGATTGCTGAACTGAGAAAGCCATGAACAGAAATACAGCACACAAAAGAGAGCTCATATCCCTTAGACCAGATTAGTCAGAATGATCAAAAGCTCCACGTCTCTGTTCCCTTTCTGCCACTCCCATCTCTGACCATTGCCTTTGTGAATTCACATGCAGCAATTTCGAGGTTACAACCTTAATTCCCTTTACACTCTCCCTTCACTGGGAAACTGCTTCACAATGAGGGTCAGTTGGATGGTACATCATGAGGGGGAATCACACTGATCTGACTGAAAACCTGTCTGATATTTTACACAACAACAGTAGGCAACAGCTTGCATTTATACAGCATCTTAAACATAGTTCAATGGTCAAAAGGTCCTAAGGGGAGATTCAAGGATTTCAGCACTGAGGCTGACACTACAGTGCAGTAGTGAGGGAGTGTGCCACTTTCAGAGGTTCCATATTTCAGAGGGGATGTTACACAGGGAACCCTTCTGCTCCCCGTCTGCTACCTTTCCCCCAGCACCATTCCCCTCCCATTTATCTTTCAGTCCCCTTGGGGCAGCCCCTCATTCTTGATAACAGCTTATGTTCAAAACATCAATTCGCCTGCTCCTCAGATGCTGCCTTCCCGGCTGTGCTTTACCAGCAGCACGCTCTTTGACTCTGATCTCCAGCATCTGCAGTGCTCACTTACTCCCAATATTAATTCATCAGTCAACACCATTAAAAACATCTCTCCACGCTTCAGGCTCTCTGCCTTTATTCCTGATGAAGGGCTTTTGCCCGAAACGTCGATTTCGCTGCTCCTTGGATGCTGCCTGAACTGCTCTTCCAGCACCACTAATCCAGAATCTGGTTTCCAGCATCTGCAGTCATTGTTTTTACCTCTTTTACACCATTAAAAAACAGATTACCTGGTCATTCTTACTTTGCTGTTTGTGGCAGGTTCATATTGACAATCACATTTTGAGTGTTACCACAGTGACCAGATATCAAAAGTACTTTACTGGACGTAAATTCTTTTGAGACATTATGTGGTCATGAAAGGTCCAAAATAATTAGAGATTTTAAACCTTTTTCAGGTGGTTACAGTTACAGGGGAAGGGAGGTCTTGGAGGTTTCTAAAAAAAAAGGCAACATCCAAATCCCAACAGAGAACTGACCATTCACAGTCCACAGGATAATAACCAACACTCAACACACAATTCAACAACAGGAAATCAATAAGAATCCTCAGATACTCTGTACCTCCCACATAATTATACTTCACCTTCTCATATTCAGGAATGAGCCATCAGCAAAACTCAGCCTGGAAATTAGAAGGAAAATGCTTCCAATAAACACAATCAATATCCAACACAGCTCCAGTCATACAGTCATAGTCGTAGAGCATGGAAACAGACCTTTCAGTCCAACCAGTCCATGCCGAACATGGTCCCACACTGAACTAATCCCACCTGCCTGTTCCTGGCCCTTTCCTGTTCATGTAACCATCCAAAAGTCTTTTAAGTGTTGTAACTGTACCCACATTCACCACTTGCTCAGGAAGTTCATTCCACATGCGAACCTCTCTCTCTGTGTAAAAACATTGCCTCTTATGTCTTATTTAAATCTATCTCCTTTCATCTTAAAAATATACCCCCAGTCTTGAAATTCCTCATCTGAGGAAAAGACAACTACCATCAACTCTATCTATAATATCTCTCATTATTTTATAAATTCTTATTAGGTCACCTCTCAACCTCCTACACCCCAGTGAAAAAAGTCCCACTAGGAGAAAGTGAGGAATGCAGATGCTGGAGATCAGAGTCAAAATGTGTGGTGCTGTAACAGCACAACCAGTCAGGCAGCATCTGAGGAGCAGGACAGTCGCCATTTCGAGCATAAGCTCTTCATCAGGAATGTGGAACATGTCAAGCTTATGCTCAAAAAGACACATTCCTGATGAAGAGCTTATGCTCGAAATGGCGACTATCCTGCTCCTCAGATGCTGCCTGACCGGCTGTGCATTTCCAGTACCACACTTTTTGAAAAACGTCCCAGCCTATCCAGCCTTTCTTTATAACTCAGACCTTCCATACCCGGTAAGATCCTAGTAAATCTCTTCTGAACCCTCTCCAGCTTGATAATATCCTTCCTTTAACTGGGCGACCAGAACTGGACATGGGTATTCCAGAAGAGGCCTCAGCAATGTCCTCAACATAACATTCCAACTCCTATTCTCAAAGGATTGAGCAATGAAGGTAAGCATGCCAAACACCTTTTTAACTATCCTGTCTATATGTGACACAAAGTTTAAACAATTGTCTACCTGCACCCCTAGGTCCCTCTGTTTTACAACGTAAGGCCCTACCAATAATTGTATAAGCCCTACCCTTGTTTGTTATACCATAATGCAGTACATCGCATTTATCCAGATTGAGCTCCATTTGCTATCTGTCACCTCATTGACCCATTTGATCAAGATCCCTTTGTATTCTTAGAAAATCTTCTTCACTGTCTACTATGCTACAAAGTCAAACAGTTCAGCACAAAGCACCGAGTAAACAGCTCTCTCAGCTGGATCTTCTCACACAGTATAAGGGACATTTCCACCCCTGATTACCCACAGGATAGTCAGACTGCCTGAAGCTTGGTGTGGATATTATGGGATACAATTTGTATAAAAGCTGCTCCTTCACTCACCATCTCCTCACTTGGTTTTCAGTCCCTATAGGAAGTGAACCAGCTCTGGAAGAGGAAGAGGAGACAATGGGCAGAGTGGGTGGGCTCTCTGATTGACGTCTCTCACAGTCAATCCAAATATTTCTGGAGCAACATGAGTTTCCTGAAACTTGGGAAACTGACCGGGGAAATGGAGGTGACTTTTAGCAGCAGATCAGGTGGGGATTTAAACTTGTCATTGTCCCATCTGAATAAAACCTCACTTATTGCAGCTGCTGTCTCAGTTCCCCAGGTAAATGTTTGACAGAGACTTTCAAACTGTGAATATCAGTGGGATGTGTATCCTCGGAATGTGTTTGGCAGCAGATCAGAAGAGGAAGACCCACAGTATCCAAGGCAGTGATGATGCGCAGTGGTGGGATGAGCACATGTATTCGGAGCAAGTGTCACAAGAGGGTGAGACACAGAATACAGGACTGGAGGGAAATCTTGACTTTAATTCAGGGATTGACTCTTGAGGGTGTTAACCCCTCATTTGCTCTTGGTGCACAATGGGGATCACCAGGTACATGGAGTGTGGAAACAGTGAATGTGGAGAATATACTGATGGTGGGAGTTGACTTTCTGTTAAACATCACGTTGTGTAGCTCAGGAGCTCCACTCTGTCATTACAGGCTCCGCCACACTTGCTGCAGAGGAAGCCCGTAGGATCAGAATGTTCAGCATTCGCTGACCTGTTTTTTTTTTGGGCCATCCAAACGACTGGCTAAGCTTTCCATTTCTGCTCGCTTCTTCCAAACAGTAAGCCTGCAGAGGTTAGGGCGGTCAGCCACAGTCTTCCCTGACGCATTGTCAGTGTCAATGCCTGTGACCTTACTTCACCAACAGGTATCCCTGTAGCAGGCATATGGACGCCCAGGAAGTCATGATCTAGTGGCCAGTTCATTGTACAGAAGATCTTTGAGTATACAGTTACCGTCAATCAGAGAAACGTGTTCGAATTTGTGCTGGCGCTATAGGCTCAGCATTGAGGGAACACTGTTGGAATTAGAAGCCTCTTAGAGCTGTGAGTTGATGATTTTGTCCTTTCAAGAGACACTGAAAATCTGAGACATTAAATGTACAAACTGTTCAGCCTTTGAAACAGACCATGGCTGACAATAACTTATAAATTTCTGTTAGATTCAGTATCTAAGGGTTACTGCCAAGGCTGTGTTTAGAATACTTACCCCCTGCAAATCGGCAGTTTGAAAGTTTGATTTAAAGTGGTCACTAGTTACAAGTGTCAGTGTCATCTGTGCCTGGGTTCCTGAAGCCGTGAAAAATTTTGAAGTCCCAGGTGTCAGGAGAAGTGAAACTGATGGAGAAAAGTGGGTTAACTCCAGGAGCCAGAAACCTTTAATAGACTGGGTACTGATAGGTGACCTCCACATCAACTAACATCCTAATCTCACTTGCACAAGTACACTCCAGAATGACCATCTACTCCTATCGAAAAGATGTTGTGAAACTTGAAAGAGTTCAGAAAAGATTTACTAGGATGTTGCCAGGGTTGGAGGATTTGAGCTATAGGGAGAGGCTGAACAGGCTGGGGCTGTTTTCCCTGGAGCGTCGGATGCTGAGGGGTGACCTTATAGAGGTTTACAAAATTATGAGGGGCATGGATAGGGTAAATAGGCAAAGTCTTTTCCCTGGGGTGAGGGAGTCCAAAACTGGAGGGCATAGGTTTAGGGTGAGAGGGGAAAGATATAAAAGACACCTAAAAGGCAACTTTTTCGCTCAGAGAGTGGTACGTATATGGAATGAGCTACCAGAGGATGTGGTGGAGGCTGCTACAATTGCAACTTTTAAAAGGTATCTGGATGGGTATATGAATAGAAGGTGCTGGCAGGTGGGACTAGATTGGGTTGGGATGTCTGGTTGGTATGGACGAGTTGGACCGAAGGGTCTGTTTCCATGCTGTACATCTCTACAACTTTACGACTCTATCTGAAAATCCCTTGTATTCCTGCGAAACGGAGCTGCAGTGCACCACCCCACTGTAACAAAAACAAATTTTGCTGGAGAGATTCACCAGGCCTGCTAGCATTTGTGGAAAGAAAATAGTTAATGTTTTGAGTCCAGTGACCCTTCTTGTGAACTGACAGTAGAAAAGATCATATTTCTGCTGATGACATGTGATATGACGATGGGAAGGGGATATATGGAGGGAGTGCATGGATGGATGGAAACTGAGCCCAGAGAGAAAAAACACAGGCAAAGGAATTGTTGATAACAAATTAGGGATGAACAAGGACTAGATAGGTGATAATGGGGTCTATGAGTGGGTAAAAATGTGTTGGCTGTGCTAAAAGAAACACGTCATGACTTAGCCTGGGAGGTAAGGGTGGGTCAAGGATATATGCTGTAAAACGTTTAAACTCAATGTTGCGTCCTCAAGGCTGTACGGTCCCCAAGCGAAGATGAGATGTTGATCTTCCAGCTTGAGTTGAGCTTCACTGGAGTAAATCTGAGACAGAAATATTGTCTTGGGGACACAGTAGCCTGTTGAAGTGGTAGGCAACTAGAAGCTCAGAATTATTTTAGCAGACAGAGCAGAGGTGTTCTGCAAAGCAACAGGGAGACAATGGCTTAGTGGTATTATTGTTGGACTGTTAATCCAGAGGACGGGTTAGGATCCTCCCATTGGCAGATGCTGGAATTTGAATTCAGTGAAAATCGAGAATTAAGGGTCTAGTGATGACAATGAAACCATTATCAATTGTCAGAGCAAAAAAGGAACTTCATCTGGCTCACGAATGTCCTTTCAGAAACTGCCATCCTTACCAGGTCTGGACTACATGCGAATCCAGACCCACAGCAATGTGGTTAACTCAGGACTGCCCTCTCGGATGATCAATAACTGCTGGCCTAGCCAGTGACTATATCATCTAGTGAACAATTTTTAAAAACATATTCATCCAGCCTGCATTTCATCTCCCCAGTATAGAGGAAACACAGCATCGAATTTGATTAAGGTCAGTGATACAGGAGCGTCTGAATGAGTGAGGCTGGATAGTCTTAAGCCTGATCTGGGTGTGAGTGATACTCCAGGAACAGTATAGATGGAGCTTGCCTCTGTATCAAATCTGTGCTGTCCCTTCTCTGTGAGTGTTTGATGAGACAATGTCTTCATAGAGAAGTTATTCTACGCTATAGGTGGGTGAATCTAAACATCTCTCATATATTCCAATCTCCAGGGTTCACCCTGAACCCGTCGAGATCGAAAAACGTGTCAATGTTCAGAACTCCTCTTTTTAATAGTTTATTGTAACATTCATAAGCTTGGAAATATCAGACCCCTTCTGAGTTAAATCACTATCTAACTCAAACTCTGTCCATGGGCGGCACAGCACTGCTGCCTCACAGCGTCAGAGACCAGAGTTCAATTCCTGCCTCAGGCGACTGACTGTGTGGAGTTTGCACATTCTCCCTGTGTCTGTGTGGGTTTCCTCCGGGTGCTCCGGTTTCCTCCCACAGTCTAAAACTGTGCCGGTTCGGTGATTTGGCCACGTTAAATTGCCTGTAGTGTTAGGTGTAGGGGATTGGGTCTGGGTGGGTTTCGGGTTGGTATGGACTTGTTGGGCCGAAGGGCCTGTTTCCACACTGTAAGTAATCTAATTTTCGGAACATCTGAGTTGCACTCTCGCCATTAACCCTTGAATTGTTGCTTCTGAAATGTTGCTGCTGTTCCTTTAGCTTCATTGTCCTGTTTGAGTTTATCCAATCCACTTATTAAACTGATTTTCTGAGCAGCTCTATACTGTGTAGTGCTGTCATTGCTGTCTACTTTTGTTGTTATCTGCTGCTGCTCTCTACTACTGCTACCATCTGCTACAACCACGCCTACTGCTAAAGACACGTTTTGTAAAACTACCAAAAATATGACACCCTGGACAAATCCCTACCTAAATCTGTGTCATCTTAGAGATTGTAACAATTCCATATCCTGGTTTATGACCAGTCCACTAACATAGGAAGCTGGTTTCCATTCATTGCTGTATCTTCTCTATGAGAATTTGGTGGGACAATGTCAAGGTGTTCAGACCCTCACAGCCCTCTGGTTGAAAAGATTACTCAGCTCCCCACTGATCCTTCCATCAATTGTCTTAAATCTCTGCTCTCTGATTATTAACCTTCCTGCTCAGGTAGATAAGATTGAAACAATCCCATTAGTGTGCATGGCACTTTCTTTCCTTCCATTAAGCCCACCTTGGACAAACCTCCATTAACACGTGCCTGGCCTAGCCCTGAACTGTCTTTCTCCAGCTTCTCTCCAGCTCCCCCCATGCCCTCACTCACCAAACTCATATTGTTCCTGAAGAATCATTTCCCCATCTTTCTTTCTCCTGTGCATATACTGATCCCACCACAACATATCATCCCTGCCTTGGATGCTGTGGGTCTTCCTCTTCCCATATGCTGTCACACACATTAGAGGATACACATCTACACTGATATTGTCAATATGAAAACCTCTGGAGGATGAAAAATGCTATTCCCATTACTAGAAATTCCTCTCAAGTGTTGATGAGGGAAACCAAAGACAGCAGCTGCAACAAGAGGTTTTATTCAGATGGGACAATGAAAAGTTTAAATCACACAGAAAGGATAACCTTTGGAAATGATGGCATTCAGCACATTGCTAGTTAGTGACATAAGATTTACCTCATCAACTGTCTGCTGAAACAGCACCTTCTCTGATTGCAGTATTGACCTAGTAAGGCACTTTGTGTATGATCAAACTGGCAAATTCTCTACACAGTTCCCATGTTACCAACTGATCTGATTACTGATAAGTGTGTTGAATGTTTGCACTCTGACTGCCTTCCCAGGATCAGCTCTGGCAATGATTTGACAGTATTACCAAAGTGAAATAATGGCTTCCTATCATTTCTCTTTGATTTTGTCACTCATTCCTGTTCTTACTTTTGGTCTTTTGAGGTGTTGCACCTCATAGCAAAATTTGTTTGAATTAAGCAAGGTGACTGTCTGTCAGATTCAATTTCTCTGTTGGGTTGATGATTTCCAGAGTATATTGCGATGTTGCTTCTTGTTGTATCTGGAAGATTTCACACTGTGTACCAGCTTCAACTTACATCAGAAAGAGTGCAGCCCCTGAGAGCAGGTCATTGATATTCATCTGCTTCCCTTGCTTGCACTTCACTTTCAAGAGATATCTATGAAAGCAAAATCAAATCCTTTGCAAGGTCTGGAGCAGTTAGAAATGGTTTGAGAAAGATGTTTTGAAATAACTTGTGGTCAAACTCTGCCATCACTTTCTCTCTCCCAGTCAAGAACTGGTTGAAAGCTTCAGATTCAAAGACAATATTCAGACTTTCCTTTGCAGTCTCTGTGTACAATGTTGTTTAGTTTGTGTTAATGCTCTGGACATAAACACAACCGGTTGTCCTTGCTGCATGGGGCTTGCTTCAAGTCTGTTGCAGTGCTATGACTGAGTGAAAACTAGCCAAGGACTTGGTTGGGTAGTTCCTTGATGAGTTTTCTGATGATACAGGAGGTCTAACATTTTATATGATGGCTTTATAACAGAACTCCCACTGATAGAATTCTTCCCAATGTAAATACATTGATGGACCAGGAGCTTCACTGACACTGTGAAAGCCTTGTCACAAAAATCACACTTGAAGAGTTTCTCCCTTGTGTGAATCCCAGATGTTCAAATACATCAGGGAAGGTTCATCACAATCTCAGAACTGAAAGGACATTTTCCCGTATGAATCTTCTGATGGAACAGGAGATGCAATGAGTCCAAGAATGATTTGTTACATACTTCACATGTGAATGGTTTCTGCTCTGTATGAATCCTCTGATGTCGGAGGAGTCTGGATGAAACTGAGAATGATTTGCCACACATATCACATGAGAATGGCTTCTCCCCAGTATGGACAGGTTGGTGTCTACGAAGGTGCAAAGAAGTCAAGAATGATTTGTCACACACATCACATGTGAATGGCTTCACCTCTGTGTGAATGAGTTGGTGTCTGTGGAAGCTCGATAAGTCTGAGAATGATTTGTCACACACCTCACACATGAATGGTTTCTCCCCTGTGTGAATGCGCTTGTGTACGTGGAGAGTTGAGGTCTGTGAGAATGATTTGTCACACACCTCACACATGAATGGTTTCTCCCCTGTGTGAGTACGTTTGTGTCTGCGAAGGGTTGATGATTCGGAGAATGATTTGTCACACATCTCACACGTGAATGGTTTTTCTCCTGTGTGAATGCGTTGGTGTACACGGAGAGTTGATGATTCTGTGAACACTTTGTCACATACATCACACTTGAACGGTTTGTCCCCTGTGTGAATCCTTTGATGGAGCAGGAGACTAGATGAATCTGAGAAGGATTTGTCACATGCATTGCACATGAATGGTTTCTTCTCTGTGTGGACAGGTTGGTGTCTGCGGAGATGTGATGAATTTGAGAATGATTTTTCACACACCTCACATGTGAATGGCTTCTCCCCAGTATGAATACGCTGGTGTACCCGCAAGGTTGATGACTCTGAGAATGACTTGTCACACACCTCACATTTGTACGGTTTCTCTCCTGTGTGAATGCGTTCGTGTCTGCGGAGAGTTGATAAATCGGAGAACGATTTGTCGCACACCTCACAGGTAAATGGCTTTTCCCCAGTATGGATGCGTTGGTGTATGCGGAGGGTAGATGTCTGTGAGAATGATGTGTCACAGACCTCACAAACAAAGGGTTTCTCCCCAGTGTGAATGCGTTGGTGCCTGCGGAGGATCCATGACTCTGAGAATGATTTGTCACACACCTCACATGAAAAGGGTTTCTCCCCTGTGTGAACCTGCTGGTGAACACAGAGGTGCGATGACTCTGAGAATGATTTGTCACACACCTCACATGAAAAGGGTTTCTCCCCTGTGTGAACACAGAGGTGCGATGACTCCGAGAATGATTTGTCACATACCGTGCAGGTAAATGGTTTCACCCCAGTGTGAATGTGCTGGTGTTTCACCAGGCCTGGTAACTGTGTGAAGCCCCTGTTACACACCTTACATACAAATGGTTTCGTCCCAGTGTGAATGTGCTGATGACTCACAAGTGTCGATATCTTTGCAAACATTCGTTTGCACAACACACACTTGAATTGTTTCACTTCCAGGAAGTTGCCCTTATTTTAACCATTATTCAGTAGTTTCACTGTATGTGGGAGATTTTTGAAGCCTGTGTTGTCCTCCTTTAACATGTCAACTTGAATAGCCACTCCCCTGTAGGAATGAGTCAATGGTTCATGAGGCTTGATGAATGATTGAAATTCTCATGATACTTAGAGCCACTGACACTTCCCCCCCAGCCTCACCCTGACCAATCACCCACAGCCAAACCTTCAGAAAGGTTGGTTCTGATGGAAGACTCCACACCACTGACCAGTTTCAGATCTGATGATATGTCAAAGTTCCCCTGATCCGACCGATTTCCAAATGACGATTCAACCGCTCAGTCTTCTCTGTGTTGAGCAATGCTGTGAAGGAACTGGATGTCCTCCCACAGTTGTGCAATTATTCCTTGGGTGAAGGTCAGGATCTATCTGCAGTGCCTATCCTCTCTGTATTCTCTGATGTAGTACGGTGCAATCCTTCTGTAAAACAAGAAAAGGGAACATGATTTCCTCTAACTGTCTATTCTCCTTTGCCGAAGGGGCTGACTCATCATTTAGAGAAGGGTCTATAGTGTGTAACAATTCCTCAGTGTGGGGAACTAGATTGCATCAGTTGCAATTCCTTTCTTTTTCCTCATTAATTGTATGTTCAAAACCTGCTGTCTGTATCCTGACTTTCACTGTGTCCTGTTCACTTGTGATGATGCTGCTCCTTGAACAAATTTATGTTGTCCTTAGTTTTTTTTTCAGAGCAGTCATAAAGACACAGGTTCCAAGAGGTCTAGGTTTAGCGCCAATTTGATTATAACTAACAGATACTGCCTCAGGCAAAAGGCTTTTAAGTTTTCAAAAAAACACTTGCACAATGAAAGGGGGAGTGGCCGGTTCTCTCAGCTCAGCTTTTCTCTGGTCTGGTTTTGTTTAGGCTCATAGCAGCTAGTTAGTCCATTTTGAGATTGCTGGTCAAAGAAACAGCTACATGGAAGAAGGTGTTCCATGCTGGATCTCTCTGCCAACTCTCAGTGTTTGATTTCACCTTTTGTGTCAAGGGGTGTTTATGGGGATTGTTGCAGGAATTTGGAACAGATTATTAAATTGGGATAATTTGTAAGGTTTTCGGATAGGTTAAGTTATTCTTTATTCTGTTCTCTTTTGTTTGTGTTTCATTTGGTAATCTTGCAAATAAATTCTGTTATGTTTAAAACCAAGTGGTTGAGCCAGCTGTATCACTCCTGGAATATCCACATACTCTTAACTTTATACCACTTTACTGCTTAAAACAACGAGCAAAGTTAGGGTCCGGGCTACTTTCTTGAAATATTTTGAGGGGGTCTGGTCTTGTACATAACATAATACTCCCCTTTGTGTCCAATGACCTTTCATTGCTCTCCATCTGATAATATCACACTTTTAAATTTCTCATCCTTGTTTTCAAGTCCCTCCATAGCCTCACAGCTCCACCTCTCTATGATTTCTGCCAATTTTACAGCTCTCTGAGATTTCAGCATTTCTCCAAATTCTGGTCTCTTGAGCATCTCCCGTTTAAATCATTCCACCAACCTCTGAAATTGAGAAAGTCTATAGCCTTAAAACTTGTCTTTAAATATTTAGACTAAAATGTAATGCTGAATTATAGAATACGTTTACTGCGTTAGAAAATAGACAGGCAGGAAGGCTGAGAAAAAGGGGGGAACTCAAGGAATGCAGAAGATAGAGACATCTGTGCTCACCAAGTGATAATAGGATGCTGTAAGGCAATTAAGAACATTTGTCTTAACATCAGTGAATCTGTGTGAACAGGACATGACCGTTCTCTTGTGAAATTAATGACAATGTTTGATTCTGATCCTGAAATGAGACTTGGTACTATCAAAAGCCATGTAATTAATGGTCAGATCCTGTCAATTATAATGGATTCTTATTACCCCATGCAAGCGGGGCAGACACAGAGAGAAAAACATCTTTGCTGTTACAAGAAGCTGACTTGAGAGTTCAAAAGGACACTAGATAGAGAGATAGAGAGAGAGAGAGAGAGAGACCATTTTAGTGCTGAGTTCTGCTGAAGCCAGGAGAAAATTAACTCAGTGCTTATCTGCTATGGATTGGGTTTAATTGCATTTTGGGACTTTATGATGATATTGAGTAGCTATTGCCGGTAATTAAATACAAACTCTGTAAAAGGTAATATTGATGAAGCTTTAACTTACTTGCTGTTCTTGCAGACCACTCAACAGACCTTACAAACTGCCCCACTATCAATTCTAATTAATCAGATCTTATGTCTTATTTGAAGTTGAATCACAACCCTGAAAAGAAAGCATGTTTAATTCAAAGTCTACTGAATCAGTTTAAATGCAACCTTACAGTAACATCTCAGCCTCAGGTACAGAATGATTCAGTGCTTAAAAACAGGAATCTGCTCCTAGCTTAGAAATTATTCTAGGCCTAACATTGAAGAGATTCTGGCACAACGTGTCAGGAAGCCATTTTATGGTCAAAAGTTTGCCCTCCTTGCTAAGAAGCCATTTTGTAAAATAATTGTATCAGACATGTGAGCTGTGCGAGGTTACCTTATGAACTCTCCAATTAGCTCAGACTGGTGGTACCTCTTAATGATAGGAGTTTATCTCGCTAGCAGGCGCCCAACTCAGCTGGGTATGTTTTTTCCACCTGATGAAAGGCTTAGGGCCTGTAGGAGTGATTAATCAAGCGTAGACAGATCTGTCAATTAACTTTTCTTCCTTACAAATTTTTGTCTTTCACTGTTATCTGTGTAATTAAGAACATGCAATGTTTTTGTAAACTTTTGTACAAAGGAAGCCACTGTATCAGTACATCAGAGCATTGATGCTATTAGTAAATAAAGGGAATGACTAAAATTCAACTAAACTGTCTGTAAGAGGTTTTATTCCGGACTTCCAAAGCGTACAATCTCCGGGACAAACCTAGAGAGAGGCTTTACAGGTCTGAGTCCATAAGAGATTCCCTGGGCCATCTCAAATCTGTGATTTAACAATTTGGCGCTGCGAGCAGGGTTCCAACAAGGGCTACGTTTGCGTGAAACTGGAAAAGAGGAGCTTCATCTAAGGGTCAGACCCGAGACCAATGGGCTTACAAGGTAAGATTATACCTTGATTGCTCTCGATCTGTACTGTGTGTGTGGCTTCCCCAATTTCACTCCCACAGTATCCTGATGGAACCCTAAATGATCGCTTAAATAGGTACTAAATGTCGAGAATGTTTTGCAGAAATAATTAGTCTTGTTGTTCATTGTCGGGTTGTTATCTTCTAAAATGTTCATGAGAGAGAGAGAGCGTGCGAGACAGAGACTATGTGCTAACTCTCGAGAGCTTGCAGAAAGTTTAACCCTTTAAGATTCAGTTTGTATACACACTTGTTTGTTGGTGAGTGAATGTTTATGTTCTGTGTATGTGTTTTGTGCTTTGCTTTGTGGGGTTGGTGCCCCTGTGCTTTGTTCTGTGGGGTTAGAGTCCCCTGTGCTTTACTCTGTGGGGTTAGAGGCCCCTGTGCTTTGCTCTGTGGGGTTAGAGGCTCCTGTGCTTTGCTCTGTGGGGTTAGAGGCTCCTGTGCTTTGCTCTGTGGGGTTAGAGGCCCCTGTGCTTTGCTCTGTGGGGTTAGAGGCCCCTGTGCTTTGCTCTGTGGGGTTAGAGGCTCCTGTGCTTTGCTCTGTGGGGTTAGAGGCTCCTGTGCTTTGCTCTGTGGGGTTAGAGGCCCCTGTGCTTTACTCTGTGGGGTTAGAGTCCCCTGTGCATTGCTCTGTGGGGTTAGAGGCCCTTGTGCTTTGCTCTGTGGGGTTAGAGGCTCCTGTGCTTTGCTCTGTGGGGTTAGAGGCCCCTGTGCTTTACTCTGTGGGGTTAGAGTCGTCTGTGCTTTGCTCTGTGGGGTTAGAGGCCCCTGTGCTTTACTCTGTGGGGTTAGAGTCCCCTGTGCTTTGCTCTGTGGGGTTAGAGGCCCCTGTGCTTTGCTCTGTGGGGTTAGAGTCGTCTGTGCTTTGCTCTGTGGGGTTGGTGTCACTGTGTTTTGCTTTGTGGGGTTGGTGCCCCTGTGCTTTGCTTTGTGGGGTTAGAGGCCCTAATAGATCAGTAGTTGTGTGAAGATTTAATGTAGGTAGGATAAATAAGGGTACAAGCCTAGATAAGATGAAAGACAAATGTCCTCTAACAGAAATAATAAGTCTGTATCCTAATTATGAGAAACAATTAAGGAAAATATCAGCTGCAGCTGCTCAAGGTTTGCCTCTAGGAAGCACACGTGATTTAACTCTATTCATTAAAATTGAACAAGGGATTTGGGGAAAAAAAAGGGAAGTAAGCAGAAAGAAACCTTATCAGCATGGAAAAGGTAGCTCGGAAAAGTGGGAAAAACCCATGCAATCATCATGGAGACAAAACTGTATTAAAAGGGGAATTAGTCCATTAACTGTGGAAGGAACTGAACTAGATTGGACAGAACTAAAACACAAATGTGAAGCACATGATTTAGAAGTAGAATTGAAATTGGCTAGGGAGAAAATAGAAAAAAAAGGAAAGCAAAGAATCACAGCCTTAGCTGAAACGTCAGGGGCCTCAATGAAAAGGAAAACCGGTGAATAAGAACAGGCTGCAGCCGCACCGGACCGGACGAATGACAGAGACTGTTCCTTATACCCCACCCTCCCTTCTCCCAAAGACCTATTACTAAAGTATCCTGATCCATCTGTGGATGAGGAATGGGATTCTGATTTGGAGAAGGAAATATCTTATGCCTCTCCTGCTGTCAGCTAAACTCAAAACTCACCCGCAATTCGGCCAAAGTGAATACCCTTCATAAAACAAAACATCGCCTGAATCTCCCTCTCCCTATTCTGAGTACCAAATATGCTGAGGCCCATGCCCTTCCCCCAACGAATCATTTTTCTCTGTTAGGAATGTTACAATTACACTGATGAGTGAAGTTAAGGCCACTGATTTTGATCAAATCTAACTGCTGCTTTTAAAACCAGTGCGTACTCTTTAACCCAACGGTGAAAGAAAATGATGCACTGCTGAAAGAACCGAAACCTTGCTAGATTTTCAAAAATAAATTTTGGTTTGACTTTAAAACAACCAGAGGTGCAAAGTTAAATTTAAACTAGCACAATTCAAAATTCCGATTAGAAGGATGAGGCCACTGTATAGGTTGGCAGTTACAACCCTGCCTCCTAGTTAGTATTTATAGACAGCCTGTGGCATTCTACTGGAACCACATTTAATTAATTTGGGACGGCACGGTGGCTCAGTGGTTAGCACTGCTACCTCACAGCACCAGGGTCCCAAGTTCAACTCCAGCCTGAGGCGACTGTCTGTGTGGAGTTTTGCACATTCTCTTCGTGTCTGCGTGGGTTTCTTCCGGGTGCTCCGGTTTCCTCCCACTGTCCAAAGATGTGCAGGTCAGGTGAATTGGCCATGCTAAATTGCCCATAGTGTTAGGTGCATTAGTCAGAGGGAAATGGGTCTGGGTGGGTCACTCGGTGTGGACTGGTTGAGCCAAAGGGCCTGTTTCCACACTGTAGGGAATCTAATCTAATTCAAGATGAAAGTACACATGGCTTCTACACGATTATTTAAAACTGCACCCAGGTTCTCCTAACTATCCATTCTATAGTATTGGCTGCCTCTAATATAACTTTACATCAAAATGTAGAAACTTACTCCACTCAGAATCCGCTTCTCTCCTTAAATACTGCTCTAACATTAACCCCGCTACATTCCTGCAGGAAGAACCTCTTGAACTGCCTGACCCTCCCATGATTGTGTCCTCATAAATTACCTTGTTACTAAACCACATCCTGATCTTACGGATCAGGCTCTTGTTAACCCAGACCTTACACTTTATGTCAATGTTTCTTCTTCTATCTCTCCAAAGGGCAAACACATTTCAGGATATGCAATTGTCACTTTGTTCCTTACAACAGAAGCTTATTCTGTTGACCCACCCTGTTCCGCCCAGCAAGCTGAGCTCCTTGCTCTTATCTGTGTCTGCATACTTGCTGAAGGAAAGTCAGCTAATATCGATACTGATTCCCGCTACGCCTTTGGATGTGCCCATGATTTTGGTCAACTCTGGCAGCAGCGCAGTTTCCTTACCTCATCAGGAACCCTATCCTCAATGTTGCCTATGTTGCTCATCTCCTCAGTGCTATTCAACTTCTCTCAATTGATAATTATCCAATGTTCTGCTCACTCCTCTGGTGCTTCCGATGTCACTAAAGGCAACTGCTAAGAAAGCAGCTTTTGAGCAAAAAGACATGGTTACTTAAATGACGAATGGGAAACCAAAGGGAGACTCTCCTATTTCCTCTTCTGACAACCTGACCATGCCTCACTTAGAGCAAATACAGACCTATCAGGGGGATGCCTTTGATAAGGAAAAACAAAGATGGATGAACCATGGTTGTTATGCAAGTAGTTACAATAAGCTTTGGGGTTACGTCAGACATGTCTGCCCGATTCACTTCTGCCTATCCTAGTTGATTATGTTCACAGACATACGCATGTTGGGAAGGAGGGAATTGTAGACAGAAATCACCAAACTTGGTGGAATCCCCACCTGCAAGGAAAAGCAAAACAATCAGCTGCAAATTGCCTAATTTGTCAAAAACATTATCCTGGGAAAGGAGTAAAGTGTCCACCAGGTGAAACTTCCTTGCTAAGTGCACATTTTGATACTATCCAGTTAGATTTTATAGAGTTACATAGATGCCATTGTTACAAGTATTGCTTAGTGATAATTGATGTATTTAGTAAATAGATTGAAGCTTATTCTGTACTGCCTGCACAGCAATAACTACTGTAAAATTCTACCAAGGGAAATCATATCCAGATCTGGAATACCAGTAACGGGTCTCTGCTGATAATCGCCCCCACTCCTGTGCGAAGCTAAACACGAAATTATGTAAGAGCTTGAATATGAATCAATAATTCCATTGTACCAACCATCCCCAAGCAGCAGGAATTGTCGAAAGAGCCAATAGTACCCTAAAAAGTCAGCTAGGCAAGTTGGTAGAAGAAACAGGCCTTAATTGGATGCAAGTATTCCCAATTGCCCTTTTTAATATGAGAACCATGACACAGAAAAAGATGGGATTCTCGGGCTGAACTAATATCTAGAAATCCCCCTGAGGATTCCCTGGTCTGCACCATTAACAGCCCAACACCCTGTTGATGTGCATATCATGGCAGAAGAGATGCACAGGTACCTGATTAAGCTAACCAAAGCAATGCAATCTTATCATCAACAGGTCAAAGAAGCCAATCGAGTACCAGGGAAGGAAGAAGAAAGAGCTCCAACGTTTAAAAACATTAACCCTGGTGACTACATACTTTAATTATGAAAAATTGGGCCCCTGCTGGAAAGGTCCTTATCAAGTTCTGACAACTGAAACTGCAGTAAAGGTAGAAGGACATTCAACATGGGTCTACAAAGGACATTGCAAGCTTGTATCCCCCTCTCAGTCTTAGTGTTAGTACTGATACAAGTATCCAATGAAAACCCAAGTACATGCTCCCAGATGTAACCAACTCATCTGTGACATCTCAGATTGTAAGAGCTTGTATAAATGTGACTGTATAAATGAAAGCTGTACTATTACCATTGAGAGTTATGAATGCAGATGCCCAGCTGAAACTCATTTAAACTATTCATATTGTGACCAAACATCACTCTCGACCTTATTGTCATCCTCGCAACACTTTTATGCCAGTTATCATGAGATGGCACTACTCCACAACCTCATCGATTCTGTCAACCGAAAACTGCTAGCTTGAGATGCTTGTCTGTTCCCCTTTCAAAATGGACCGTACGGATTGCAGTATTGAGCACATAGTACCGAAATCACCAAACCCTAAGGCACCTATTGTCTTGAGACTGACCACCTATACCTTCTCGACAGAATCCTCTCCTTTCCTACCTACCTCCACTGACAGAAATACCTTTACATGTTTCCTATATTCAGTAGCTATAGTAATTAACAAGACAAGCTGGAAAGATGAAGGAAGACCAAAAATACTATGCACTCCCAAATCTCCTTCTGTTACTAATGGTTTCTTTATTCAAGCTAAACCCCATGATCCATGTATTACCTGCTCACTCTTCCATCATTCCGATGTCCTTACCACTTTTCACCCTCCACCATGAAATGTCTGAAGTAGATGATGAATGGAATCCCCACTAACATGTGAATCAGTAGATGCTTTCAGATTTCAGTGAAATAACATCGAGCTGATGGGAGCCCAGATCTTTGAATCAACACAGAAGAACAAACAGTCTCTTCAAGCCTCCATGTCCACTCAGAAGTGATATTGCTGAGTATTTAACTTCACTTCAGACAAAAATATGTTTGCAGGAGCAGATGATGCAAACACCACAGTGTATTGGTCTAGTGAGATACCCATGAACTGAAATATAGGTCATTCTGCTATAACAAGCGTTTTGTTAACGCGAACTTGCTATGACAGGATTGACAAATTGGGGACACTGTTTCTATATTGCTTATAATGCAATTGCAGCCCCATTAGTTTAAAAGGTACTACTATTACATAGTTTTCTTATAACACAGGATTGCACAAGAACTGAATTGCTGTGTAATGGCAGAACTGACTGGACAGCAGACAGGATAGAGTTCGCACGACTCAACACCAGATTGGTCAGAATCACCTTGAAGAGATCCCTGCTCCCTCTATGCCACTTGCTTCTCTCCATGGACTCTTGTGCAGCCACTCTGCTCTGGTGCCATTTTGAGGTTATAACTCTCTCTCTCTTGAGGGTAAGCCTGCCTGAGAGACTATTTCACAGTTTGATGGTAAACGGTGAGGGGGAAATCACACTGCTCTGACTGAATGCCTAATCATTGTCTAACATCTTACAGAACAACAGACAGCAGCTTGCATTTACATAGCACCTTTAAAAAGTTCAACATCCAAACTATTCCAATGGGAGACTTCAGGATTTGAGCATGACACAGTGACATTCCAGTGTAATAATGAAAGCCATCTTTCAGAGGGAATGTTAAACAGAGGCCCTTTCTGCTCTCTATCTCTCTCGCTCTCACCTGAATCTAAAAGATCCAATGGCCCTATTTTAAAAACGGCACTATTTTAAAGCAAAACAAGACAGTTATCCCTGGTCCCTGGTGTCTAGTGTTGGTTCAACAAATCAACACCACCAAAAGACAAATTATCTGGTCATTCTCATGTTGATGATTGTGAAGCTTGTTTTGCACACATTGACAATCATATTTTTCATGTCACCACAGAGACCACACATCAAAAGGTCTTCACATTGCTTTGGGACATTATGTGGTTGTCAAAGACAATTTTTTTGGTATCACACACAGAACTTAACAATAGGAAATCAGTAAGAATCCTCAGACATGCTGCACCTCCCAGATAATTACACCCCACCTTCTCATATTCAGGAATGAACCATCCACAAAACTCAGCCGGGAAATGTTTCCAATAAACACTCTCAATATCCAACCACAGCTCCAGTCAAACAGTTCAGCACAAAGCACCGAGTAAACAGCTCTCTCAGCTGGATCTTCTCACACAGCATAAGGGACATTTCCACCCCTCATTACCCACAGGATAGTCAGACTGCCTGAAGATTGGTGTGGATATTATGGGATACAATTTGTATAAAAGCTGCTCCTTCACTCACCATCTCCTCACTTGGTTTTCAGTCCCTATAGGAAGTGAACCAGCTCTGGAAGAGGAAGAGGAGACAATGGGCAGAGTGGGTGGACTCTCTGATTGACGTCTCTCACAATCAATCCAAATATTTCTGGAGCAACATGAGTTTCCCGCAACTTGGGAAACTGACCGGGGAAATGGAGGTGACTTTGAGGGCTCGGTAGTGATTCAGTGTACCTGTTCCAACAACTCTGCTAATCACCCAAATTTCAGTCGTGATCCAATGTTTGTTGATACTATTCTCATGTTCGTCCTCAAGATATTGTCCTGCTCTCCTTTCAGTCTGATGTGATCGTCCGCTCTTCAAAAGAACTATTCCATCCTTGGAGAATTACTGAGATTCAGAGATGGACTCTATGGCTGCAGGTGAGACCTGGGGAGTGATTTCTCATTCATTGCCACACCTCTCCGTTGTCCATCTGCTGATGCCATACCCCATGCCTACTCTTGCTCTCTCTAATCTCAGAGTAAAAGATCGCATGGCAGTATTTAAAGCAGAACACGATATCTGGTAATGCTAATTTATCAATCGTTCGATTGCAAGGATGGAATAGTTCTTTTGAAGAGCGGACGATCACATCAGACTGAAAGGAGAGCAGGACAATATCTTGAGGACGAACATGAGAATAGTATCAACAAACATTGGATCACGACTGAAATTTGGGTGATTAGCAGAGTTGTTGGAACAGGCGATGGTTCACATGGACACGATGTGTTCAGAGAGAGAGTAAAGGGAGATAGGAGGCAAATGAGACAAACAGTTTAGGGCTTAGGGGGAAGGAGCATGAATGGAAGATTGCTCGGGGGATTAGTTAAAGGATGGAAAATGGCAGAGGCAGCTGATGCGACTGTTTCAATCTTATTTCCCTGAACAGGGAAATCAATAACCATGGAGCAGAGATTTAAAGTAATGGGTGGAAGGATTAGTGAGGAGTTGAGAGTAATTCTTTTCACCAGCATGTGGTGAAGATCTGGAATTCTGTCTAAAAAGGTGATAGAGGCAGAAATCATAGAGTCATTGAGATGTACAAGATGGAAGCAGACCCTTCGGTCCAACCCATTCATGCCCAACCCAATCTAGTCCCACCTGCCAGCACCCAGCCCATATCCCTCCAAATCCTTCCTATTCATATACCCATCCAAATGCCTCTTAAATGTTGCAATTGTACCAGCCTCCACCACATCCTCTGGCAGCTCATTCCATACACGTACCATCCTCTGCGTCAAAATGTTGCCCCTCAGGTCCCTTTTATATCTTTGACCCTCTCACCTTAAACCTATGCCCTCTAGTTCTGGACTCCCCGACCCCAGGGAAAAGACTTTGTCTATTTACCCTATCCATGCCCCTCATAATTTTATAAACCTCTACAAGGTCACCCCTCCACCTCCGACGCTCCAGGGAAAACAGCCCCAGTCTGTTCAGCCTCTCCCTACAGCTCAAATCCTCCAACCCTGGCAACATCCTTGTAAATCTTTTCTGAACCCTTTCAAGTTTCACAACGTCTTTCTGATAGGAAGGAGACCAGAATTGCAAGCAATGTTCCAACAGTGGCCTAACCAATGACCTGTACAGCCGCAACATGACCTCCCAACTCCTGTACTCAATACTCTGACCAATAAAGGAAAGCATATCAAATGCCTTCTTCACTATCCTATCTACCTGCGACTCCACTTTCAAGGAGCTATGAAACTGCACTCCAAGGTCTCTTTGTTCACCAACACTCCCCAAATGCAGCACCTCGCATTTATCAGAATTAAACTCGTATCTGCCACTTCTCAGCCCATTGGCCCATCTGGTCCAGATCCTGTTGTAATCTGAGGTAACCCTCTTTGCTGTCCACTACACCTCCAATTTTGGTGTCATCTGTAAACTTACTAACTGTACCTCTTATGCTCACATCCAAATCATTTATATATATAACAAAAAGTAGAGGACCCAGCACCAATCCTTGTGGCACTCCACTGGTCACAGACCTCCAGTCTGAAAAACAACCTTCCACCACCACCCTCTGTCTTCTACCTTTGAGCCAGTTCTGTATCCAAATGGCTAGTTCTCCCTGTATTCCATGAGATCTCACCTTGCTAATCAGTCTCCCATGGAGAACCTTGTCGAACACCTTACTGAAGTCCTCAACATCTTTTAAAAAACACTCAGATATGAAAAACATTTCCATTATAATCTCTGCATCCGCACTGTCCCATCAGATACTCACAAAGGAGTTCTGGCATGGGTTAGATAAAAAGTCAAGCTCCATCTAAACTATGCTCTGAGTGTTGGATTAACCTGGATCACTCATATCCGGATCAGGATCAAGATTCTCTCGCCTCAGTCACTCGGACTGTCCTGTATCACCTTACTGTCATTGAATGGTGCATTTGACAGCAGGACCCAGTCAAGCTGGAAGCACTCTAGTCACAGCGCATTTAGTGATGGGAGGGGCACGGCATCTCAGTTTCTTTGAGGAAAACCAGGTATTTTCAGACGTAATATAAAATAAAGAACTGGGAATGCTGGAAATCTGAAAGAGAAACAGAAATTGCTGACAAAACTCAGCAGGTCTGGCCACACTTGTGGGAAGAAAGCAGAGTTAAGGTTTCAAGTTCAGAGGCTGTTCATCAGAACTGATAGCAGCTAGTTTTGCTGAAGGAGAGGTTGGATGAAGGCGGGAAAGTGAGGTGAACAGATAGATGGAAATGGATAGAGAAATATGAAAGGGGTCAGTAAATGAGCGGATTATAGATGGCAGGACAGAAGAGAAGCTGAATAAGTAATAATGAGAGCTAAGGATAGTTTGTACTGTAAGCAAACAATGTAATATGATAACAGGCCTGAACATAGGTGAAAATGGATTGGCCGTGCTCAAAGCAATCCAAGTTATAACATGACTGGGTGTGGGGCTGGGTTAAAAAAAAATTTGGAAGGATGAACTAGGCTCTGAAGTTATTGAACTCAACATTGAGTTCCAGAGGCTACAGCATCACCAAGTGGAAAATGAGATACTGCTCTTCAAGTTTGTGCTTCAATGTCAAGTTTAACCCTATTTATGTACACTGATCCCATGTTCATTTTACTTAAAACTCCCATTCACTCCCAAAGATATGATATTCATTTTTCACAAAATCTCATTCATTCCCACTAATCCCATGTTCATTTTATTCAAAACCATTCACTTTCACTGAAACCATGTTCATTTTATTTAAAAAATTCTGTTCCAATGATATAATATTCTTTTTACACAAAACCACATTTACACCCATGTGATCCCATGTTCATTTACACAAAACTCATTCACTCCCACTAATCCCATGTTTGTTTTCTAAAAAAACACCATTCAATTCCACTAATTCCATGTTCATTTTGTGCAAAAGCCCCATTCTCTTACCCTGACATGATGTCTGTTTTACATAAAACCTTATTCATTGATCCCATTTCATTTCAGACAATTCTAAAATCATATCATTTTATATGATTAGTGAAAGAATTCCTGATGAAGAGCTTATGCTTGAAACATCGACTCTCCTGTTCCTTGGATGCTGCCTGATTGGCTGTGCTTTTCCAGCACCACACTCTTCGACATATGATAAGTGAAGCTGATTAGTGTTGTCTGTATTACGACTTAGGCAGACAGCTAAATCAAACTTACCCCTCTGTTCACAAAACAGCAAAATTAAAACTTTCAACGATCCTCAAAATTGACTAAGTGGATCCTAACCAAACTCTCTTGAATAAATTTATAAGTAATCGATTCCAGACACTAGGGTTGCAACTTAAAACATTTAGCCTGTGACTTAAACTTTTGTTTTCAGCCCCATTCATGTAAAAGATAGACAGATAAACAAACAGTTAAGTGATGAATTAAAAAAAGAACATAATGAAACAAATGCAATAATCATTCTATAAACACTGTATTTGGAAAAAGTATGGGTCTTTTGGGGAAAATTTAAGTGAGCGAATTTTAAGGACAATTATGGCAGTCAATGCAGTGGTATGCCCCCCCAGTTGGATGTGGGAGTTTCGGGAACAGTTTACTTTCCCTGGAGACTATGTCTGCAGGAGGTGTATTTGGATCCATCTCCCGGACTGAAGGCCTGTGACCATAATGTGACTCAGTCGTCCGTCTACACCCAGACGGAAGAGACCCCAGATATTCTCCCAATATGAGTTCCTTGGAGCAGGCATGGGGAACTCAATTTAAATGAGGTTGAGAATCCAGTCAAAGAATTAATGCAGTCTAAGGAGAGAGCCCCTCCTAGACTTGGTCTTTTAAAAACCAAGACCTTTTACAATTCTAATTTTAAAGGGCCTTTTAAACTAATACAAGAGCTTGGAAGCAAGAAAGAGGCGAACACCCCAGCAGATATCAGTACTGGGTTGACTTTCATCTGTAATTTATATAAACTTTTTGGATGAGACTTTAAGAGGCATGGTTAGTAAGTTTGTCAATGACACTTAAATTGGTGGTAGAGTTCTAAGATTTTCAAAGATTATAAAATGATCAATTGGGCATGTAGAGTTTAATTTGGATAAATGCGAGGTATTGTGTTTTGGTAAAACATACAAGAGCAGGTAATGGTAGGGCCCTGGATAGTATTGTTGAACAGAGAGACCAAGAGATTCAGGTACATCATTCTTAGAAAGTTGCATCACAGGCAGACAGGGTGGTTAAGAAGGCATTTAGCACTCTTACCTTCGTTGCTCAGACCATTGAGTATAGGAGTTGGGAAGTCATATTGAGGTTGTACAGAACATTGGTGTGGCCACCTTTGGAGTACTGTGTACAGTTTGATTGCCCTGCTATCGGAAGGATATTATTAAGTTGGAGAGGGTTCAACAAATGGCCTGTTTCCACACTGCAGGGATTCTGTGGATACGATTTACCACGGTGTTGCCAGAATTGCAGGGTTTGATTTGTAAGGATAGCATAGATAGGCTAGGACATTTTCACTGGAACATAGGATGTTGATGGATGACCTTATAGAGATTTCTAAAATTATGAGGGGCAAAGATAAGGTGAATTGCAAAGGTCTTTCCCAAGGGTGGTTGAGTTCAAAACTAGAGAGCATATTTTTAAAGTGAGAGCAGGAAAATTTGAAAAGAACCTGAGGAGCAACTTTTTCAAACAGAGTGGTTCATGTGTGAAATGAATTGCCAGAGGAAGTTAAAAGACATTTTGATAGGTACATGAATAGGAAAGGCCGAGAGGGATACAAGCCAAACACAGACAAGTGGGATTAGTTTAGTTTGGGAAATTTTGTTGGCATGGACAAGTTGGACCGAAGGGTCTGTTTCTGTCCTTTATGAGGCTATGACTCTAAAATAGGCCAGACTACTTAAGAAATTTTCACAATGCATATATGGTTGTTTCTTGGTCAATTTCTGAACATTTCTGAACCAGCTTTTCAATTCACTTTGAGGAAGTTTGAGTAATACTTAGTTTCTATTCTTTGAACTTCCAGTTAACTGATAATGGGAGGTTAGGCACGTGGTGGCACCAACAGCTAAACCTCTTCTGTCAGTTCTGAACCTATTCTGAACACAAGTTCAAAATAGTCCCAAACTTTTGGCTCCTACCTCTGTTTGACTATTATGTTCCTTTCCTGACCTGCTGGCACCACTACCCAGATACTGACCTTGTTAATGGTCAAACATGTGCTATTTGGTTAACCATGCTCTTTTGCCTGAAGTACAAGTGTCTACTGAGTTCTTTGATCAAGAACCAACTGTATTAACCTCCAGGCCTGAAAGCTGATCAATACTGTAACTCAGTCAACACATGAAGAACTCAAACCAAAGGGTTAAGGTTAACTGTAACTGATCAGTGATATAGAATAAAAATTATTGATCAGTTAGTATCAGATATTCAAGCTAAGTTGCACCACCCAAATTCCCTACAATTGCAATGATATTTCTGGGACATCTGAATCACTGGAGCACAATCCACAAAGCCTTATGACTTATTGAGCCAAATACTATGGTTGCATTGATGAATGTAAGTAATGAAGACTTCCTGGTGTTCCCAATATCTTTCTTGGATTTGTCTGGCAACAAAGACAACATTGGAGGTTCCTCTGGAAGATCTAAACCCAAGTCAAAGTTCTAAATGATGTCTATATCACTTGATCCATGCAGGGGACTGATGCTGCTGTACAGATCATCAAGCAGTTTGATCACAGATGAACATCCACCCAGCACTAAAACATCACAAGAACCAAGAGAAAGTCCAAGAGGAAAAAGACCAAATGTCTTAGCCCAAAAACAGCCTGACTGAAGACAGGAATTCTAGGTGCAGCTCACAACCCAATCAGAAAAATCTTCATACGCTCAGACTCATTTCCCAAACAGTGGAATCAATATAAAATCAGCTGGACTGAACTCCTGTGTCCAAACCACAGGGTTTGAGCATCATCACCAGGACTGGCTCAGAGAACCTGATGCTCAAATGTGATCTCCTGGAATGAATCGATCACCCTTCATTGCCAGGCAGAACGACCCAAGGAACAACTCAGCATTTCAACAGTACGAGGTTGACACTCAAAGACAAATCCACAAGATAAATGACATGGGAATAGAAAATCTGACAAATTCAACAACATGCTGATCGTGACATTGAAAAGTGTTCAAGTCACCAGGGTCATATCAAAACCAAGGGCAAATAAACAAAATTCCCTTCATTTCTAGGATGCTGTTTCTCTTCTTAAGGATTCCTTCCACATTCCAAAGATGTGCAGGCCAGGTGAGTTGGCCATGCTAAATTGTCCAGAGTGTTAGCTGCATTACTCAGAGGGGGGTGGGTTACTCTTCGGAAGCTCGGTGTGGACTTGTTGGGTTGAAGGGCCTGTTTCCACACTCTAGGGAATCTAGTCTAATCTAATATACTGACATGCTAAGTGTGAGACACCAGTTTGACTTGGTGCCAGCCATTCATTGTGGGCGGCACAGTGGCACAGTGCTTAGCACTGTTGCCTCACAGTGCCAGAGACCTGGGTTCAATTCCCACCTCAGGTAACTGTCTGTGTGGAGTTTGCACATTCTCCCAGTGTCTGTGTGGATTTCCTCTGGGTGCTCCAGTTTCCTCCCACAGTCCAAAAAAATGTGTAGGTTAGGTGAATTGGCCATACTAGATTGCCCGCACTGTTAGGTGAAGGGATAAATGTAGGGGAATGGATCTTGGTGGGTTGTTCTTCGGAAGGTCGGTGTGGACTTGTTGGGCCGAAGGGCCTGTTTCCACACTGTAAGTAATCTAATCTAATGACAATGCTATCCATTAACACTGGAGGGATCATTTTCAGAACTCAGCCATGAATCCTCCAGAATTCCACGGTATCATAAATGCTAGTCTTCATTTTTCTTCATATCAGGAAACAGCTGAACCACTGGACACTGCAAAAGGTACAGGCCCTGACAACATTCCAGCAATACTTGCCGCGCCCCTTGCCAAGTTAGAACACTGGCATACATCCAACAATGTGGGAAAATGCCCAGGTATGTTCTGTACACAAAAAAGCAGGACAAATTCAACCCAGCCAATTACCACCGCAACAGTCTCCTCTCGATCATCAGGAAAGTAATTGAAGGTGGCACCAACAGTGCTATCAAGCATCACCTGCTCAGCAATAGCCTGCTCAGTTTGGGTACCACCAGGGCCACTCAGCTCCTGACCTCATTACAGCCTTGGTTCAAACATGGTCAAAATAACTGAATTGCAGATGTGAGGTGTCAGTGACAGCCCTCAACATCAAGGCTGCATTTGACAGTGTGTGGCATGAAGGAGCCTGAGCAAAACGACAGTCAGTGGGAATCAGGGAGTAAACTTTCTGCTGAATGGAGACAAACTTGGTACATAAATGCCAGGCAATGACCATCTCCAACAAGGCAGAATCTAACCACTCCCACTTGAAATTTAATGGCATTACTATCACTGAATCCTGCACTATCAACGTCCTGGAGCTACCATCAACCAGAAAATTATCCATTTAAATACTATGTCTACAAGAGAAGGTCAAAAACTAGGAATCCTGCAGTGAGTAATTCATCTCTTGATTCCCCAGACCCTGTTGACCATCGACACAGTCCAAGTCAGATGGAATACTCCACACTTGCCTGGATAAGTGAAGTTCCAGTAACACTCAAGAAGTTTGGCACCATCCAGGATGAAGCAGTCCACTTTATTGGTACCACATCCATGAATGTTTACTCCCTCCACCGCTAATGCTTAGTGGCAGCGATGTGTATTGTATACCACCTACAAGATGCAGTGCAGAAATTCACCAGGTTTCCTTAGATAGCACCTTTCAAATCCATGACCACATCCATCTAGAAAGGCAAGAGGGAAAATGAAAGGTATCTGCAAGTTGAGCTTTAATGCAAATTATCCCATTCTACCTCTAAAATTCTAGGAGAATAGCATTGTCAGTCAGTGTGAGACCCGCACTGGATGGGTTCCACTGCAGCAGCCTACAATTGGAAAATCTGCCTTTCACCAGGAAGACCGCTGCATGTGGAGAAACAATAACCTCAACTTTCACAGAATCTGACACCACCAAAAAGTTTCCCAAAACCTGCTGCCATACAGTATCTAAACTGACACCAAGTCTTGTTCATTTCTCAGTCCCAACATTACAAGCTGTTTCTCCAGTCTCCCATAGGGAGGGGAAATGCAGGCTGAAGGAGCATCCTCCTTGATGCACAGTTCAAGGCCATATATAACCATTCTACTCTGCTGTGGTGCCAGGTTGAGGTTATAAACACTGTTTCACTTTACGAGTCTGTACCTGTACTGGGAGACTGCTTCACACTGAGGGACAGTTGAATATTGAACCATGAAAGGAATCAGTGTTCCAAATGAATGCCTGACTTTTTACACAATAGTAATTTACAACAACTTCCATTGATATGGGACTGTTAACATAGGTCAGTATACCAAGATGTTTTGCAAGAATATTAATAATATTTTACAGTGAGGCACATCAGTTAATATTTGTTCAGGTGTCTAAAAATTTAAAAAGGTAGATTTAAGTAGTATCTTCAGGAGGAAAGGCACATGTAAGGATGGAATGGTTTAGAGAGGGTATTCAACAACTTACACCAATAGAATAAAATCAAGGATGTCATGTTTGGAATTAGCAAAGTGCAGGTGTTTTGGAGGCTTGTTAGGCTGGAGGACATTTCAGAGAGGGAAGATGATGACCATGAAAGAAGTTGTCAACAAGATTTAATGGAGATGTTGCTTGATTGGCAGCCTACTGATTAGTAAATGGATCTTGGTGTCAATTAGAACCTGGACTGCAGTATTTTGGAGGAGCTCCAGTTTACAGAGCAAGATGTGAGAGCAACCAGGGAATCACTGGAATATTCAATCTAGAGCCTATAAAAGGATGGATGAGAATCTCAGCAGCAGATGAGTTGAGGCAGTGTGTCACTGGTCTCTCCTGTGGGTGAATCTTGTCCCTTTCCTGTGCATGTTGTCCTGTTCCTGACCAACATGGAGAAATAACATTGAGCCATGGATGGTAATGGAGAAACTTTCATAGAATCATATAAAGCCACAGGATAGATTGACACAGGAGTTGGGCAGAGCCACACAATCAGAGAAGCCATCTTTCAGATGAGGTGATTGGCATTATTTGGAAGAATCCCTCAATCAGCAGCAGTAATGAACAGATCATTATCACCTTGCAGTTTGTGGGAGCTTATTGTGCACACATTGGCTGCTGCGCTTCCTACATTACAACAGTGAACACACTTCAAAAAATACTTAATTGACTACAAAGTACTTTTTAATACTAAGATTGTGAAAGTTTATTAATGCCACTCTTTCTTTCTTAGATAAAGATTATGCATCCTATGAATAAAAAAATATAAACCCACTGACATAGAATATATCCCAGTCCACACACACTGAGCGTACATGACTCTCATGTCAGCTCCTGAGTTTTTCAGTGTATAGGAACACACCATACTAACACATAGGTAGTTTGGCTAATGTTAAATGTCATTTATTGAGAGTTAAAAATCTATACAGAAGATTGAAGGAACAGCAATAGTGAACAATATTCAACCAAACTAAATGCACTAAAAATGACTTAAGATCTTTCCCAGAATATGAAATGAATCTTGGAAGAGTATAGGGCCTGGATAAAAGGTGAACACTGTTATTACATCGACATATGATGGGCTGAGGGAACTCAGGTCTGTGGAGGCTCATCCCCACTCCCTCCCCATACTTAGGATAGTAGTCCTCCCAGACAGGAGAGTACAAATTTTCCCCGTGGTATTAGTCAAACACCCATCACTTGAAGGGGATCTTCTGTAATTCACATTCCCAACTAAAGCTGGGTTCAGTTCTAACCCATATCCACTCCTGACAGCTGGCTCACTTCTTAAACACACACTCATGTCAGGGGAAATGTACGTGTGTGTATATGTTTTGGATGTGTGGAAGATTTGTCACACATCTCATACCTGAAAGGTTCCTCACAATGTGAATTTTCTGGTGCTTCAGGAGATCAGAGGACTGAGTACTCATCACAACATTTTACCTGATTGATTCTCCCCATGTAAATCTCCTGATAGCCTAGGAGCGTAAAGATATTGTGGGAGCTTTACTACCCACTTGCACGTTAATAGGTACTACCTTGTGTGAATGATCTGGTGACACACCAGGCTTGATGATTGTTCAAAGCCCTTGTTACACACCTCACACTTAAATAGACTGTGCTCCTTGTGAATCCTTTGGTGCCTCAGGAGGTCGGAAGATTGGGTGAAAGCCTTCTCACAAATCCCACACCTGTATGGTTTCTCTCCTGTGTGAATGCTGTGGTGCATCAGAAGCCTAGTCGATGTTGTGAAAGCTTTATCACAAACCTCACATTTGAAGGGTTTGTCCCCTGTGTGAACTGCTTGATGTCTCAGAATATTTGATAATTGAGTGAATGCTTTGTCACACACTTTGCATGTGAATGGCTTCTCCCCTGTGTGAATACGTTGATGTACACGGAGGTTCATTGAGTGGGAGAATGATTTGTCACACACCTCGCATGTGAATGGTTTCTCTCCTGTGTGAATATGTTGGTGGGCGCGAAGGTTCGAGGATCGGGAAAAGGATTTGTTGCACACCTTACATGTGAATGGTTTTTCCCCTGTATGAATACGTTCGTGTGCATGGAGATTCGATGACTGTGAGAAGGATTTGCTACACATCTCACATTTGAAGGGTTTTTCCCCTGTATGAATCCTTTGGTGTGTCAGAAGTTCAGAACATTGTGTGAAAGACATCTCACAGAATTCACACTTGAAGGGTTTCTCTCCTGTGTGAATGCTGTGGTGCATCAGAAGCCTGGTCGATGTTGTGAAAGATTTATCACAAACCTCACATTTGAAGGGTTTTTCTCCTGTGTGGATGGTCTGATGGACCAGCAGGTGTGATAACTGTGTGAAAGCTTTGTCACACACCTCACAGGTGAATGGTTTCTCTCCTGTGTGAATGCGTTGGTGAACCCGGAGGTTCATTAAGTATGGGAATGATTTGTTGCAGACTTGGCATGTAAATGGTTTCTCCCCTGTGTGAATGCGTCGGTGTTCATGAAGGTTCGACAACCATGAAAATGATTTGTCACAAATCTCACACGTAAATGGTTTGTCCCCAGTGTGAATACGCTCGTGTTGTCGGAGGTTCGATAATCGGGAGAAAGATTTGTCACAAACTTCACATCTGAATGGTTTCTCGCCTGTATGCATACGTTGGTGTTCACGGAGTGTTGATGAATATCCAAACGATTTACTGCAAATCCTGCACGTGAATGGTTTCTCCCCTGTGTGAATGCGTTGGTGTACCCGGAGGTTTGATGACTGCGAGAAGGACCTATTGCAGACCTCACATAAGAACGCCTTCTCCCCATTATAAATGCTTTCATCTGTGTGGAGATTTGAGGCTTGTCCAAAATCTTGGTCATATATCTTACATTCAAATAGATTCTCTTCCATGGCTCAGTTCAAAAGATGCACTTTAGGTGTTGGACAATATTGTGACATCATGGGACCCTCCTCACAAACCTCTTACATAAATACGCTCTCACTGCAGGAATGAGTCAGGGGTTCATGAGGCTCAATAAATGATTCAAACGCTCTCCACACTTAGAGATGCTCACACTTTTCCCAGCCTCTCCCTGATTGACTGCCCATAGTTAAATTTTCAGAATGGTTCACTTTGATAGAAGGCTCCACACCACTGATAGTTTCAGATCTGATGATATAATGAAATTTCCCCTGACCTGACAGATTTCCAGATGACAGTTTTACTGTTCCAACCTTCTAGTTATTCATCAATGTTTCAAAGGGACTGAATATCTTCCCACAATTGTGCAGTCATTCCTTGGGTGATGGTCAGGATTTATCAGCAAAGTCTGTCATCTCTGTATTCTCTAGTGTAGTACGGTGCAATCCTTCTGTAAAACAGAAAAAGGAAACATGATTTCCTCCAGCTCCTATGCTTTGCTTTGTTGAAAGGGCTGACTCCACAATGAGTCCCAGTCTGCTATTGCCCTATGTGGCGGAATTAGATGCAAGCCCCCTCCTTTTCTTCACTTGACTGTCACACACCCTCTGTTTCTGGCAGGGAAACTGGATAATGATCAGGAGCAAACAATGTGGCTACTTTCTTTTCTCCACCCATAACCCCATCTTCCTAGGCACCATAAAGGAAAGACCGAAAAGCGGAGTGTAAAACATGCTCCAAATTGCAATGAGTGCATGTTGTGACGGTGAAGACCAGTTTAACCCTTAGAGTATGTGCTTAATATAAAAAAACACTTAGGATAAACATTAATTCAATGGAGATTTAGAAACTTCTCTCATTTATTTTGCCAAAAAAAAAACACACTGAGCAAGAAGTGGGAGAAGCTGAGGAAAGTATTGGTTAGTGTAGCTGATTGAAGGGTTTTGTTTTACCCTAGGAAATTAGATACGCTGCACTCGCTCAGACTGCACATCTCAAATTTAGCTGTCAGCCACCACACTGGTCAAAACGATCAAATCCAAGCCCAGGCTTTTGGGAAGGGCCGAGGCCTTCAGGTAAAACCTTTAAAAGAGGCATTAAAGACTTTTCAACCGATATTTTCAATAAGTGTGTCTCCAGGAGTGGCAACTGAGTGCTATGGTGTTGGATTACTAATCCAGTGATTGAGAGTTAAAATCCAACTATGGAAAGTTACAAACAGAATTATAGAGAGAAACAGGCAGTTTGACCCAATTTGTCCATACAAGTGTTCGTATTTCACGTGAATCTCCTCTCACCCTCTTCATCTCACCCTATCAGCAGATCCTCTGTTCCTTTTTACTTCATCTCCCTATCTGGTTTTCCTTAAAGATAAGTAGAAAAATGGGTGGCACAGTGGCTCAGTGGTTAACATTGTAGCCTCACAGCAGCAGGGACCCTGTTTCGATTCCTTGGGTGACTGTCTGAGTGGAGTTTGCACATTCTCCCAGTGTCTGCATGGGTTTCTTCCAGTTGCTCCAGTTTCTCCCTACAATCCAGAAGATGTGCAGGTCAGGTGGATTTGCCGTGCTAAATTGTCCATAGTGTTAGGCGCATTAGTCAGAGGGAAACGGGTCAGGGTGGGTTGATCTTTGGAGGGTCAGTGTGGATTTGTTGGGCCAAAGGGCCTGTTTCCACATTGTAGGGAATCTAATCTAATCTAATCTCTGCTCTTTATCTCATGTTATGAAGTTGAAGGCATGTACTATACTTTTAAGAGAGAGTGAACGCTGTTCTGCACTAAGAGCTTACAAGAGCAGTCTCAGACTGCACTGGAAAATTGAAAACAAAAGTAACATTTAGCTGTGAAATAGATAGCTGAGTTGGTTGCTGTTTTGACAACAATTTGAATTTAACTAATCAGTTTAAATTATGCCCAAAATACTAAAACCCAATCAAGTTTGAACTTAATGTTTTTTTTTGCCAGCATCGAACCAATGAAACAATCTGACGTTGGGGCAGGCATTTTGAAAGTCTGACAGAGCAACTGCCATTGAAGCACTCTCTATCAAAGGTACCTTTTCATATGAAATATATTCGCAGTAAAAGAAAGAAGATGACCCAGGGAGATCTTCAGCCAGAAGAAGACGATAGCCACTGTGTGGTTTTGAAATTGAGTTGATGTAATTTAAATAAGTATTTTATTGGAACAGTATATTGTTATAGAGTTAGAGGCAGATAATAAGCAGTTAAGAGAAAGTGGGAGGCTTAGAGTTGTGAATAGTTGTTGGTTAATGTTCACTTTGAGAGTTAAAGAATAAATTGATATTATTTTCTTTAAATAGTTGAATTTAGGAGTTTCTGTTGCTCATATTTTAATAGATTACAAGGCGAGGTGAGCTTTTCTAAGTGTTTGGTTTAATTAACAGAAGGGTTCACCGCCATTTTGTAACACTCAGCTACTCCATGTTGTGAAATGCAATTTAATAAATCTTGCAATTTGTCGACATGATTCAAATTGAAGTGACACAACTACCATTGCTTTGCCTAGTCTACATGTGACGCCGGTCCCACACAACATGGTTGACCCTAAACTGCCCTTTGAAGTAGCTGACCAAACAATGATGAAATTACCACAAAGTCCAACAATAAGATGAAAATCAGAGTGATCTGGACAAGCCTGACATTATGTAAAAATAAGATGAAGGTGATTTCAGCCCAGAGAAATCTGTAAAATCTCTCTTACCAAGGTCTAAAGACAAGTCTCCAAGGTGAGGAGAGCTGCCCCATAGACTGGTGAAGTAGCAGTGATACTCACTGAATTGCATCAATCTGGAAACAAACCAGACTCCACTGTTACCACTGATAAGCAGGATGCTGTGGATGCTAGAAATATGAAATAAAAACAGAAAATGAATTTAAAACTCAAAGGATCTATGAAGAGAGAGAAACAGAGTTAACATTTCAGGTCTGTGACCTTTTATCATAGGGAAAAGTTGAAGATGAAATAGGTTTTAAATGAGAGGTGAGTGGGATAGAAAGAAGGATTGTGATAGAGGTGGGGATAAGACAGGCAAGATTGAATTACATGAAAGTGAATCCTCCAGAGTCAAAAGAAATGGACACGTAGCAAGGAAAAAAAACAAAAGATTACTGAGAGCAGATGCTGCTGACTGAAAGAACAAACACAAACATGCAAAGAAAATGAAACAAACTGGGAAACACAGTTCACAGCCGGAAATTATGGAACTCACTGTTGAGTTCTATCATCCTAATGTTGGGGGTGGGGTGGAGTCTTCAATTGAGGAAAATTATGTTGTGGAGGGTTGAATCATTAGGACAGATGTGTTGGAAACAGAGGAACTGCATTGTTGCAGTTAAATACATCTGATCGGCCAGTTACAGTCTTGATATTCAGTTCACAATTTCAGACCGTAAACTCTGTCCCCTTTTGTTCCTTTTCTTTGCTTGTTACATTATTTGTTCTTTCAGTCCACAGCACCTGCTCTTGGTCCATCTTTTGTTTCTTTTTTGCCCCATTTGCCTTTGAACCTAGAGCACTCACTAGTCTGTTATTCAATGTCTCCTGTCTTTCCCCTGTCCCACCCACACTTCATTTAACTTTAACTTATCCCAGTCATGGTGAAAACTTTAAACCTATTTCTCTCTCCTTGCAGGTGCTGCTTGACCTGCTCAGCTTTTCCAGAATTTTCTGTTTTATTTCTTTCTTAACCATGTTGGAGTTCAACGCAGACACAAGTGTTTTCAATATTCAAAAATATCAAGCGGATGATTAAACCCGACCTCCTCCTCACTCTCTCATATTCAGGAATGATCCAGTAACAAAACGCAACCTGGAAATCAGAGGGAAATGCTCCCAATAAACACACTCAATATCTAACACACAGCTCCAGTCAAACAGTTCAGCACAAAGCACCGAGTAAACAGCTCTCTCAGCTGGATCTTCTCACACAGCATAAGGGACATTTCCACCCCCTGATTACCCACAGGATAGTCAGACTGCCTGAAGATTGGTGTGGATATTATGGGATACAATTTGTATAAAAGCTGCTCCTTCACTCACCATCTCCTCACTTGGTTTTCAGTCCCTATAGGAAGTGAACCAGCTCTGGAAGAGGAAGAGGAGACAATGTGCAGAGTGGGTGGACTCTCTGATTGACGTCTCTCACAGTCAATCCAAATATTTCTGGAGCAACATGAGTTTCCTGAAACTTGGGAAACTGACCGGGGAAATGGAGGTGCCTCATGAATTGATGTCTGATAGCCATAACAACTACAAGGGTTAACTTCTCTAGAGGATCATTTCTTTCAGCTCCAAGTTTCTGAAGTTCAACATTCACTAGGATGTTCACTTGTCCTAAGATGACCCAGCCCATTCTCCTTTACTGGGTTCCTCTGTCTAAACAGAGCGATATTTCTCAGCGTAAGACTAAGATGATTCTTGCCATTCCCCTTCTCTGGGGAACACTGTGATCCATTCCAAGGTGTAACTCGGAACTGAAACAATTCCTCAGCATCCCATTCGTTTCTCTCGGTGAGCTGCCTCAGAGACACACGGTCTGAATAAACAACCCCCCCCACTCAGTGTGTGCTGCCTGAAATGGAGACATCAGCCAGGGAAGGAACGGATGGACCTTGTCCGTAACCAAGCTAACCATTAGCTCCATCACCTTCCCCAGATATGCATGCGATGTCTGTCAATGAAAGCGTTGTGGGATAACCCAGTGAGTAGGTTCACATGGAGTATACTCACGGCCAATACACACACCACGAAGGAGAGGAAGTACAGCTCTTGTCGGTCTCCTCAGACCACCTTCAATACCATGTGAGGAATGTTCCCTCTCATTCTCTTACCGCCTGCACATGTCTTTGAGGCCCGTACTTGGCAGCGAGTTCCGAAATGGGAAAGCAAGGCCGATCGCCATGTGCAGGACATTGGAGCGGCTGTGCGCTGATGCTGTTCAGAGGGAACAATATGTGGATGTGACCAATTCCTCTCAGCATTTTAAGGACGCAGCGATTCCATAAAACTCGTGACCTCTACTCCGAGTGTTCCATTACATAGAGATCTATCCGGAAAATTTAAATTCTGCCGTAAATGAAAAGAGAATTAAAGCAGAAGCTCCACACCATATTTTTGAGCTAATAATATGAAGCCTACATTTAATTATTTTGCGTGTTTCTTCACTTGACATGACACAACTTAACTAAACTATTAGCTTGGTAAAAACAATGACTGCAGATGCTGGAAACCAGATTCTGGATTAGTGGTGCTGGAAGAGCACAGCAGTTCAAGCAGCATCCAAGTAGCTTCGAAGTCGACGTTTCGGGCAAAAGCCCTTCATCAAAAAAACTATTAGCTTGTCGGCTGTGCCTGAACGCTCAAAATCCCTGACTGTAATTTGAAATCATCTCAAACAAGCACAATTGGTAGAAACTCACCACTCTCACCCAGAGCCGTGGTCATTTCTGTGGTTGGTACCAGCTTCCAGGCTGCTGTTTAACAAACCATATTTGATGTTTTTGTTAAGTGAAAGGTAATAACCTGATTTGGAAATGCAGGTGTTGGACTGGGGTGGACAAAGTTACAAATCACACAACACCAGGTTATGGTCCAACAGGTTGAATTGGAAGCACACTAGCTTTCGGAGCGTCGCCCCTTCATCAGGGGGTTGTGGAGGACACAATTGTAACACAAATTTTTAGCATATGTTTAGAGTGTGATGTAGCTGAAATTATACATTGAAAAATACCTTGATTGTTTGTTAAATCTGTCATCTGTTAGAATGACCATGATAGTTTCACTTCTTTCATATGTAAATCACAAAACTTTTTATAAAAGTTACATTCTCAGGTTAACTGTAACAATTGGTGTCAGCGCAGATAAGATTTTGAGATATTGAAGGTATTGGCCCCCTGTGTTCCCTGTCTGTGCCATAACGTTTAGACTGATTCTAATCTAAAAAATGAGTTAACAGAGTCTTACATGGATGCAGTTTTTGAGCAAAGTACAATGTAACTCTGCAAGTACAAATGCAGCCCACAAACATATATGTGTATGTGTCCATGTGGGTTTTTGTGTGTGTGTGTTTGTGTCTGTGTGTGTGTGTGTGTGTCTGGGGTGGGGATTTGAGAGTGTGAGAGAAAGTGTATATGTGTGTGTGAGTGTAGTGTCTAAGTCTGTGAGAGGGTGCATGTGTGTGTGTGTGTGTGTGTGTGTGTGTGTGTGTGTGTGTATATATGTGTATAATGCAATGGTGGTCACCTGTAGTGTGACATGAACCCATGTGTCCCAGTTGAGGCCCTCCCCATGGGTACCTCCCTATTCGAACTTAGCTATCAGCCTCTGCTTGGCACTTTTCACTGCTGCCTGTCACGAAGTCCGCCTTGGAGGATGGTCACCCGAAGGTCCGAGATCGAATGTCCTGGGCCGCTGAAGTGTTCTCCAACTGGGCTGGTATTAACAGCCTCAGTACTCAACACCAACATTCTACAACTCATTCACTTTATCCTCAATTACAACGTCTTCACCTTTGACAAGCAGTTTTTCATCCAGACATATAGAACAGCCATGGGGACTAAATTTGCACCCCAAAACATCTTCATGCACAGGCTCAAACAAGACTTCTTCTCTACACAGGACCTCCAACCAATATTATACACCAGGTACACTGACGACATTTTCTTCCTCTGGACCCATGGCGAGGAGTCACTGATAAAACTACACAGTGACATCAACAAGTTTCATCCCTCCATCAAACTCACCATGGACTACTCTCTACTCTGTCTCATTCTTGGACACATGCATCTCCATCAAGGATGGAGACCTCAGCACCACACTCTACTGCAAACCCACAGACAACCTCACAATGCTACACTTCTCCAGCTTCCACCCAAAACATATTAAAACAGCCATCCCCTATGGACAAACCCTACGCATATACACCGGATCTGTTCAGATGAGGAGGAATGTGACGGGCACCTGAAAATACTCAGGATGCCCTCATAAGGTACAATGCTCAACTCATCGACCGCCAGTTCCGATGTGCCACAGCAAGGAACCATGATGACCTCCTCAGGAGACAGACATGAGCTGCAACCGACAGTGTACCTTCATTGTCCAGTACTTCCCAGGAGCAGAAAATCTACGCCATGTTCTTTGCGACCTGCAACACATTATCAATGAGGGTAAGCACCTCGTCAAGACCTTCCCCACACCTCCACTGCTCACTTTTAAACACTGCCAAACCTCAAACAGATCATTGTTCATAGCAAACTGCCTAGATTTCAGGACAACTCCATACAACCCTGTCACAGTAGGCGCTGCAGGACATGTCAGAGTGTGGACATAGATACCACCATTACGCATGGGGACACCTCCCACCTTGTACATGGCAGGTAACCATGTGACTCAGCCAACGTTGTCTATCTCATACACTGCAGGCAAGGATGCCCTGAAGCATGGTACATTAGTGAAACCGAGCAAAGGCTACGCCAACGGATGAATGGGCACCGCACAACAATCAACAGACAGGAGGGTTCCCTCCCAGTTGGTGAACACTTCAGCGGTCCAGGACATTCAACCTCGGACCTTCGGGTGACCATCCTCCAAGGCGGACTTCGTAACAGGCAGAAGCGAAAAGTGGCCAAGCAGAGGCTGATTGCTAAGTTCAGTACCCATAGGGAGGGCCTCAACCAGGACCTTGGGTTCACGTAACACTACAGGTGACCGCCATTGCACTACACACACACTCCTATACACAGATATGCACACTGACACTCACACATGCACCCTCTCACAGACTTAGACGCTTTACACTCACACACACATATACACTCTCTCTCACAGACACTCATTTTAGATTAGAGTCAGTCTAAACATTATGGCACAGACAGGGAACATGGGGGCCAACACCATCAACATCTCAAAATTTTATCTGTGCTGACATCAATTGTTACATTTAACCTAAGAATATAACTTTTAAAAAAAGATTTTGTGATTTAAATATGAAACTATCATGGTCATTCTAACAGATGAGAGATTTAACAAACAAACAATCAAGGTATATTTCAATGCATAATTTCAGTTACATCACACTGTAAACTTTTGCTGTAAATTCTGTGTCTTACATTTGTGCACTCCACAACCACCTGATGGAGCAGCGCTCCGAAAGCTAGTGTGCTTCCAATTAGTCTATAACCTGTTGGACTATAACCTAGTGTTGTGTGATTGGTAATAACCTGGTACTTGTAGCCCATAATGAAGTGGAGGCAATGACTGGTTTTAAAACAAAATTTGATGGGGACTCGAAGGAACTTCCAGAGCAAAAGCAATAGAGCAGGGGAATTTGCTTGCTGACTGTATAGGGTCTTCCAAGTTCACTAGCTGCTGTTTTAGTGTGTTGGTCGGTTTGTAGGCTATCATGATGCCAAGGGGTCTGAGTAGTCTGGCAGTCATTTCCGAGATGTCTTTGATGCAGGGCCCATTCCTGTATTAGTCCATCTGCTGTTGAAATCCTCATCCGTGCTGTTGCTGCTTCTAGACTGGACCATTCCATTACTCTCCTGTCCAGCTTCTCATCTTCCACCCTCCATAAACTTCAGTTCTGCTAAATCTCTGAACTGACTGATTAGATTATATCCTTCGCAAGGTGGTGATGTAATAGTTGTTTCATTGGACTAGTAATTCAGAACCCAGAACATGAGGACATGGGTTCAAAGATTGGCAGAAAGTAGAGCTAAAAGAAAATCTGCATTCTCAATTCTAACTCTCATGCCTATCATCCCTGTACTCACTGACCTACACTGCTTCCCAGTCTCTTCAATTTAAAATACTCATGCTCAAGTGGCCTCACCCACTCCTTATCTCTGGCAACTTAAGCCTCAACTCCCTCTGTGATCTCAGTACTCCTTGAATTCTAGTTTTTAGTACACTCTCCCTACAGTGTGTTCATTTACTAGATCATTGGCAACCACATCAGTCTCTTGACTTTATAATTCCCTCATTAAACTTTTTTTTATCTTTATCTCTCTGCCCTATGTATATCCCACTCCTTTGACCATAGTTTTTGTCATCCCCACCCAAAATCTCTTTTTTTGTTTCTATATCAGTTTTATTCTGATGACATGTCTTTGAATGATTTTGGGATGTTTTCCAAATTCAAAGTGCTCTATGAATAGGAGCTGCTGTCCTCTCACATTCCCTCCAATTCTCAAGGCACTGACCTGGGGGACAGTCTGTAGACATTGAGCAGCCTTTGGTGCTCTGTTTAAGTGGCTGTTCAGCATGTGGAAAGCCAAACAGTGAATGTTGTGAGACAGTGGAGACTGTCACAGCCAAGATATATCCTGCCGTCCCCCTGACTTCCCAGCTGGGCTCACTGATGAGGAACTAGGTTCCTGGTTGATGCTCCACTTGTACAAACCAGAGATATGGAGGCTAACTGAAGTACCCCAATACTACCCCAGGAATGGCTACACCCAGGTCCTTGTGCTGGTCAATCAGAAGCTGAAGCCTTTCCAACCACTGAGTATCTGCTTGTCCTCTTAGTCAGAGTAAAGTCAGTGAGTGATTTATACATGAACTGAAAGGATACTGAGTTTATACAGGAGTGTTGATATGCACTGATATCTTCTTTTGGAGGTATTTAGTGATCGGATTAAAGGTTAAATTGACTTTGTTGAAACAACTGGACTGATTGTAGAAGAGGTTTGTGACAGACACTACTGAGATAGACAGTGCTTTGGAATGACAGCTCCCCTATGTGAGCACTGGACAAGAAACAACAGACATCTCTCAGTGCAATGAAAGCAAGTGACCTGGTTCAATGTTGGTATTGGTGTGTGGTGAGAGACAGAGAGTACAAGAAATAATCGTGGCACATGTCTCCCATGTGGGTTCAGCAATGTTCCAGGAGTTCTAACACATGTGTGAAGACTTTATTACAGAACTCACATTGGAAGGATTTCTTCCATTTTTAAGTGCATTGATGGATCATGATTAAGCTGAAAGTGTGAAAAAGCTTTGTCATTAAGCTGATTCAAAATGGTTTCTCACCAATTTGCATTCACTGATATCCTAAGAAGATCAATCATTGAAGAAGATTCCCAACAGTGAAAAGCAGGCCATTCGGCCAATCAAGTCCACACCAATCCTCCGAAGAGCATCCCACCTGACCCACCCTCTCCCTGTAACTCTGCATTCCCAATGGCTAATCCACTCAGTCTGCACATCCCTGGACACTATGGGGAAATTTAGCATGGTCAATCCACCTAACCTGTACATCTTTGGATTGTGGGAGGAAACCAGACCACATGGAGGAAACCTACATAGAGATGGGAGAGTGTCCAAACTCTACCCAGACAGTTGTCCAAAGGTGGAATCGAACCCAGGTTCCTGGCGTTGTGAGGCAGCAGAACTAACCCAATATTGCAAGCCACATATTTTAAAGGTCACTCCCAGCCAGCTTCTCTTTTGGACCAGGAGCATTGATAACTGTGTGGAAAGCTTTGTAGCAAGCCTTGCAGATGAACAGGATCTCCTGTGTACAAATGCATTGTCTTTTCACCAGTTTCAATGATCATGCAAAGTCCTGATCACATACCTCACATTAGAAGTATCTCTCTCCCAGGTGAATTCTCTTCTGCATCAACAGCCTCCTAGATGTCAGGAAAGTTCTCATATAAGTCACACACTTGAAGGTTTTCTCCAGTGTTTGGATCGTCTGATGTCCCAGGGAACTCAGTAACTGTGTGAAGAATTTGCCACAAACTTGGCACAACTTCTACCCTGTATGAATGCATTAGTGCATGCAAGAGTTTAGTTACGTGAGAGATTTATTTGTCACACACTTTGAACGAAAACGGTACTCTTCTATGTGAATGGGTTGGTGTACAGGGAAATGCGATAATTGCAAGAACGATTTGTTACAAACCACACGTGAATAGTTTCCCACCTGTGTGAATATACTGATGTCTGCGGAGGTTCGATGACCGTGAAAAAGATCTGTCACAAAGCTCACATGTGAATGGTTTCTTTCCTGTATGAATCCGTAGGTGTTCACGGAGTATCGAGGAGTATGAGAATGATTTCTTGCACACCTCACATGTGAATGGCTTTTCCCCTGTGTGAATGCGTTGGTGTGTGTGGAGATATGATGATTGAAAGAATGATTTGTCACACACCTCACATCTGAATGGTTTCTCTCCCGTGTGAAGGCGCAAGTGTCTGCGGAGGTTTGAGGACTCTGAGAATGATTTGTCACACACCTCGCATTTGAATGGCTTTTCCCCTGTATGATGGCGTTGGTGTCTGCAGAGGTTTGAGGACTCAAAGAATGATTTGTCACACCACTCACACTTGAATGGCTTGTCTTGTGTATGAGTGCGCTGGTGTCTGCGAAGATTCAAAGACTGTGAGAAAGATTTGTCACAAAACTCACACTTGTAGGGTTTCTCTCCTGTGTGAATCCTCTGGTGTATCAGAAGTTCAGAGGATCGGGTGAAAGCCATCTCACAAACCTCACATCTGAAGGGTTTCTCTCCTGTGTGAACTCTTTGGTGCATCAGAAGCCTGGTAGATGTTGAGAAAACCTTACCACAAAGCTCACATTTGAAGGGTTTGTCCCCTGTGTGGATTGTCTGATGGACCAGCAGGCTCGATAACTGTATGAAGGCTTTGTCACAAAGCTCACATCTGAAAGGTTTGTCCCCTGTGTGAATGCGCAGATGGACACGAAGATTTGATGAATCAGAGAATGCTTTGTTGCACACTTCACACATGAATGGCTTTTCCCCTGTGTGAATGCGTTGGTGTTTCACAAGCGACGATAGGCGTGTGAAGTCTTGGTCACACACATCACATTTGAATTGTTTTTCTTCCATCTGGTTGTTCAAAAGATGTTCCTTATCTATCGGGAGATTTAATGACCTGGTGGAGCCTTCCTCACCCATGAACAGCCTCCCACCTCTCAGAGTGGGTTAGTGGTCCATGAGACTCGATGAACTCATACTTCTATCCAGCTACATCCTGACCAATCACTCACAGCTGAACCTGATTCTGATGGAAAGCTCCACGCCATTGACCAGTTTTAGATCTGAAGATATGTCCAAGCCCCCCTGATCTGACTGCAGAACACAGGTTGGGCTGTGAAATCAATGCTGGAAAGGGACTGGGCGTCTTCCTACAGTTTGGCCATTGTAACTTGGGTGATGGTCAAGATCTCTCTGTTGTGTCTATCCTCTCTGTATCTTGTGGTGTATTATGATGCAATCCTTCTGTAAAACAGGAAAAGGAAATATGATTTCCTCGGGCTGCCTCTCCTCCTTTGTTGGGGCTTACTCCACAATTTTTATGTTAATACATTCACAGGACACGGACATCACTGGTTATCAAATCATTTTGAGATTGCGTTAAACTGGAGACGATCTGTTTTACCCTGAGTGTATATCTCTTTAATATAACAAAGCACTAAAAAGAAATGTTAATTTCGTAGCGACTTTGAAACTTTTCCACTTGTTTTCCAAGCTTATTTGAAGAAAACACACTGAGCAGGAAGTGTTAGAAGCTGAGGAAAATATTAGTTCAGTGTAGCTGATTGAAGGATTCTGTTTTGTTCTGGGAGACTAGATACACTGCACTCAATTAGACTCCACACCCCAAATTCAGCTATCAGCCACAGCACTGGAAGAAAGGACCAAATCCAAGCCCAGGCTTTTGGGAAAGATTGAGATCTTCAGGTAAAACCTTTAAAAAGACATTTCAATAAATGCATCTCCAGCTATGGCAGCTGAATTATAATGGTGCTAGATTACAATACAGAGACTGAGAACTCAAATCCAACCCCAAAAAGTTACATAGATAGAATTACAGACAGAAACAGGCCATTTGGTCCAAATCATCCATGCTGGTATTTATACTTCACATGACCCTCCTCTCATCCTCTTCACTTATTCTATCGAGAGATCCTTCAGTTCCTTTTTACTTCATCTAGTTTATCTAATTTCCTTTGAAACACGTCATTGCTCTCACCTCAACCATTGCATGTTCTGAAACACAACTTAATAAAATTTGGAGACAGTAAGGACTGCAGATGCTGGAAGTCAGAGTCAATAGATGTGAAGTTGGAAAAACACAGCAGGTCAGACAGCATCCGAGGAACAGGAAAGCCAACATTTCGGGCCGAAACCCTTTGTCAGGACTGAGGAGAGGTAGGGAGCCCACATATTGACTTCACCAGCTTCAAACTCCCTCCATCCCCAGCCTTATCCCACGTCCAGTCCCACCCCTTCTCCTCACCTCCCTGACCTGACTTCACCTGTCCATCTTCCTACTCACCTACCTGCTCCACCCTCCCCACTGGCCAATCACAATAACCCCCTTCAGGCATCCACCTGTCATTATCCCACCTATCCTTCCTCCAGCCCCACCCCATCCCTTCTATATACTTCTGGGGTCCCCCTGCCTCCCCAAGGACTTTCCTGCTCCTTGGATGCTGTCTGACCTACTGTGATTCTCTAGCTTCGCATCTATTGACTGTTGATACATTTTGGAAACAGATTCAAAACAAAACATTAACATTTTCATATGGTTCTAAAACCCCAAATATTGTCTGTCCAGGAAAGAAACCTGCTACAACTATCTGGTCTGGTCTTCATGTAACTCAAAACAACATGGTTGACAATACAAAATTCAATAAGAAGAGGAAAATGAGAGAGAGCGAAACAATCCTGACATCGTGTCAGTATAAGATGAAGATGATCTCAGCCCAGTGAAATCTGTAAACATCTCTCTTACCAAAGTCTGAGGAGAACTTCCCAAGTGAGGAGAGCTGTCCCACAGACTGGTCAAGTGGCAGTGATACTCACTGAATCGTATCAATCTGAAACATCCCAGACTCCTCCATCATCATCATCAACAAGCAGAATTCTACATGTACTGGAAATATGAAATATAAATAGAAAATGCTTTTAAAACTCAGGTGGTCAGCCAATATCTGTCTGGAGAGAAAAACAGAGAGTTAACATTTCAGGTCGGTGACTTTCCAACACAACTGGGAAAAATGGGAGATGGACTAAATTTTGAGTGAGGAGTGAGTGGGACAAGGACAAAGGAAGATCTGTGACGGGGGATGACAGGAAGAGATGGAATAACAGAAACATGAGTCCTCTAGGATTACAGGGAATTGAGGTAAAAATGAGGACTGCAGATGCTGGAAATCAGAGTCGAGATTATGACTCGACTCCGATTTCTGATGAAGGGCTTCATCAGGAAAGGCTCCTACCCGAAACGTCGATTTTCCTGCTCCTCGGATGCTGCCTGACTCTGCTGCATTCTGCCTGTCGATTTTGGATTCCAACATCTACAGTTTTTTTTGTCTCTAATATATATAGAACATTGTGCATTTATTTAGCAGCCTTGCAGAAGGATAAAGAAATGTTGAGACAAAGATGATCAGTAAAAAAAATGAGAGCTAAGGACTCTGGCAGCTGTAGGCACGGCCAACAATCAAAATCACAGATGCTCAAGAAACTATAACTGAACGGGTGGAAATATCTTATAGGGTTGAAGCACTGCATTGACTTACAACCCCAGTTCAGGAGGTATGACTCTCACCATTGAGTTAAAAGGTTGTAGGTTCAAGACCCACTTCTAGGGGAGCTGATCCAGTAATAACATCAGTAGAGGAGACAGTGAGGTCTGCAGATGCTGGAGATCAGAGTTAAGAGTGTGGCACTGGAAAAGCACAGAAGACTGAGTGCCTGATGAAGGGCTCCAGCCCGAAACGTCGATTTTCCTGCTCCTCGGATGCCGCCTGACCTGCTGTGTTTTTCCATCAACACACTCTCAACTATTAATCCAGAGATCCAGGTAATGTTCTGGGGAACTGGCTTTGAATCCCACCAAGGCAGATGGTGGATTTGAATTCAATGAAAATTCTGGAATTCAGTGATGACCATCAATTGTCATAAAATATTTCTGGTTCAGTAAAGCCTTTTAGGGAAGGAAACACTGTCTTTATGTGGCTGACTGATATGTGACTCCAAAACCACAGCACCATGGGCAATTAGGAACGGGCAACAAATACTGGCCTGGTCAGTGACATCTACATCCCATGAATAATTTTTTTAAAGAACGCAAGGATACGAGCTCAAATCCACTTGAGAAAGTGTATAAGATTTGAGGAGGTAGGGAAAGGGTTAGTTTAGGGTTGCATGACAAAGGCTCAGCTAGCATGACTTTGACCAGGTGAGAACTTATAGTAAACAATGAGGTGCTGGAGGCAAGGATTTAACGTGGTGAAGAATACCCATTGTGTAATGCCAGTTAACAAGGTGAAGAACATCTATTGCATATGTAAGGCCTGCCCAAGACGAGGGGCCACCACCTATGCGCAGATGGCCGGAGGTGGCAACACAAGCCGTGGACCGCCTAAGACCAGCAAGGTACCACATAACAGCACAGGAACGGTGTCTGGAGGCACCCAGAAGGAAGGGCAGGCTGTAGCGGAGCAGGCGGCAGACAGCGGGGAGATGCAGCAGCCTATCCAAGCTCCTTCAAGATAGACGGAGGAAATGGAAGAGGAGGGATCAAAAGAGGCAGAGGATTAGATTACTGTCAAAAGCAGGAAGAGGAAACCTCGCCAGGTCCCCAAATCCACCCAGCAAAGAGGGAAGTGACACCTACAGGACAAGGATACAGGCAGCTCTTCTGACAGTGAGGACAGGCGCAAGGAGGGTTGTCACCAGAGGAAGAGACAGAGCGCCGTGGGGAAAAAGGAGGGCAGCACCGCCCAAGCAGGAAAAGACGATCCCTCTGTGGGGATGGGTAAAGGCCTCCCCCCACCTGGTGAGAACCAAGAGGTACCCACCTGCCCACAGCTCCAGGTAACTGGGAGCAGCAGTCCTATGACAGCCCCGCTGTCAGATGGAGAACGGGGCGATGCGGACCCTGGGCCCGACCCGAAAACACCAGAGCGGGGAAATGGCCCCTGCGTGGAGCCGGACAGCTACCTCAGCCCTGGGAGGGTCCAGCAGTTTGCCATCACCACTGGGATGCACACAGCTACCCCAGAGAGGCAAGACCAGCAGCAAATGGACACTGGTAACCTTGTAAACTGTTAAAATGGGGTTAAAAACTGCCAGCATCAATGTGCGTAGCATCAAATCGGCTACGCAATGTGTTTCCACGATGGCCTTCCTGGGCAACGTGAAAGCTGATGTCATGTTTCTGCAGGAGATGGGATACCGCACCTCAGCAGCTACAGGAGATGGTCGAGCTTGGGGGGCCCATGGGCCGTCAGTTTGGTCGGGGGGCAACGATAGCCGCGCCTCCGGCCTGGGTATCCTGTTGCAAGGAGGCAACTTCACCATCTCCGAGGTTAAGGAGGTGGTGGGCGGGCGCCTCCTCATCACCGAATTCATGTACAGGAATGCTCCCCGAGACTTATTAATGTGTACGCCCCAATGGGTAAGAGCGAACGAATGGCCGTCCTGCAGCAGCTTCCACTGTTGCTGGCTATGTCCAGGCCGGGCACTCTGGCCGGAGACTTCAACTATATCATTGATGCATATGGACGATCTGGCGGGGGGGACAGTAAACTGGACGCCACATCCAGAGCCCTGATGGACACGGTAAAAGATGCCAAGCTTCATCTTCAGCACCCCTGCAGATGGAGCGCAGCGTAGATTAACCTGGTCACGGGCAGACGGGTCTATCCGCTCAAGGATAGATTATCTGTTTGTGTCCCGAACGCTCTCGGTCAAATCCACCGACATCAAGCCGGTGTTCTTCTCTGACCACTGCCTCCTGCTGGCTGACTGTCACCTACAGGACGAGCAGCGGGCGGGCAAGGGAACATGGAAACTGAACACTAAGCTGTTGACCTCGGGAAACATCGAAGAGCTCAAGAAGGATTACGCAGGTTGGAGAACCGTGAAGCCCCTCTTTGAGTCTCCAGCGGACTGGTAGGAAACAGTAAAAGGGAACATCAAGAGGTTCTTCATCCACAAAGGTGTTCAGGAGGCGAGAGAGAGGCGGGGAAAACTGTCCCAGCTCCAGGAAAGTATGCAGAACCTGCTCCTGCTGCAGACGATGGGGGTGGATGTCACGGAGGACCTCAAGGAGGTGAAGGGCCAGCAAGCCTCGCTCTTTGCCTCGGAGGCCTCCAGGATAATCTTCCGGTCCAGGGTCCGCTCGGTGGAGCAGGACGAGACGTGCTCACGTTTCTTCTTCCAGAAGGTGCACAAAGAGAGCTCCGTGCTCAGCAGCCTGAAGAAAGAAGATGGCTCAATAACGTCATCTCAGGCTGACGTCATGAGGATCAGTAAATCCTTCTATGCCAGTCTGTATGACACGAAGCCGACCGACAGCGCGGCCTCCCAGTCATTCCTGTTCTCTTTCATGGAGGTCTTAGACAACAGAACATGGGAGAGGCTGGACCAGCCGCTATCTCTGGACGAGCTGACCAAGGCCCTCGAGTCCTTTGAAAAGAATAAAACTTCCGGAAGTGACGGCTTACCGGTTGAGCTCTATTCCTATCTGTGGGACTTGATTGGCCAGGACCTGCTGGAGGTGTATGTCAGTATGCTTCGGGCAGGTACCATGAGTGAATTCATGAGGAAAGGCATCATCACCCTCATCTACTAGCGTAAGGGGGAAGAGGGAGGAACTCAAATATTGGAGACCAATCTCACTGTTGAATGCGGATTACAAAATTCTGTCAAAGGTCATCGCCAACCGGATCAGGTCTGCTCTGGGGTCGGTTATTCACCCTGACCAAACCTGTGCTGTACCGGACAGGAAGATCTCTGAGAGTCTTGCATTCCTCAGGGATACGATCGCCTACGTGCAGGACAGAGGGTTGGACTCCTGCCTGATCAGCCTGGACTAGGAGAAAGCCTTTGACAGGATATCACACAGGTATATGAGAGATGTTCTCTCCAAAATGGGCTTTGGGGAGGGAATCTGCAATTGGATCAGACTGCTCTACACCAACATTGTCAGTGCAGTCTCAATCAATGGATGGGAATCAGATAGCTTCCCAGTCAGATCTGGAGTCAGGCAGGGCTGCCCTCTCTCTCCTGCCTTGTTTGTGTGCTGCATAGAGCCATTTGCCGAGTCCATCAGGAAGGATGCAAGCCTGAGAGGGGTGAGTATTCCTGGCAGCGGGGGCCTGGAGGTCAAGGTCTCCCTGTACATGGATAACATCACCGTTTTCTGCTCGGATCCGCTGTCTGTGCGCAGACTCATGTGTATATGTGACCAGTTTGAATGGGCCTCAGGGGAAAAGGTAAACTGAGACAAGAGCGAGGCCATGCTCTTCGGGAACTGGGCCGACCAATCCTCAATCCCCTTCACCGTCAGGACCGACCACCTGAAGGTGCTGGGTATTTGTTTGTGGGGGGGGGGGGGCATGTGCCAAGTCTTGGGAGGAGCGTATCAGCAAAGTGAGGCAGAAACTGGGCAGATGGAAGCTACGGCCGCTCTCCATCACGGGAAAAAACCTGGTCATCAGGTATGAGGCACTGTCATTGCTGTTATACGTGGCACAGGTCTGGCCTATTCCCAGAACCTGTGCTGCTGCAGTCACCCGGGCCATCTTCCAATTTATATGGAGATCAAAGATGGACCGGTTCCGAGGGACTCACTGTACAAAGATCTGGGCAACAGGTGAAAAAATAAACCCAATGCCACCCTCACCCTGATGGCCACCTTTGTGTGTGGCTGCATCAAGCTGTGCGTGGATCCCTGGTACGCAAACACCAAGTGTCACTACGTACTGAGGTTCTACCTGTCCCAGGTGTTGCGAAGGATGGGCCTGGCCTCGCTGCCGCGGAACGCTCCGAGTTGTTGGACCGTTCCTTCACCTGTCCTTCGTGGAGAAGTTTATGAAGAAAAACACCTTTAACCACAAGTCCATCAGGAAGTGGTCAGCACGTAGTGTCCTTGAGACCCTTCGGGAAAAGGAGAGGGCGGATCCTGTCGAGCGGTTCCCTGAGCAGACTGTCAAAGCCATTTGGCAGAATGCCTCATCGCCAGAACTTTCCAACAAACACCAAGACATGGCTTGGCTGGTGGTGAGAAGGGCTCTGCCTGTGAGATCCTTTATGCACGCCCGGACTCTCAGCTGCACTGCACGCTGTCCTTGAAGTGGCTGTGGCTGGGAGGTGGGGAGGGGGCGGTAGGAGACTGTCACACACCTCCTTCTGGAATGTGCCTACGCAGAAGAAGTCTGGAGAGGAATGCAGTGGTGTTTGTCGAGGTTCGTCCCGAGCAGCACCGTGACACGGGACTCCGTGCTCTGTGGTCTGTTCCCCAGGATGCACACTGAGACGAACATCAAATGTGCCTGGAGGATCATCAACTCGGTGAAGGACGCTCTCTGGGCGGTCCGAAACCTGTTGATCTTCCAGCTGAAGGAGTTGATCCTGACTGAGTGTTGCGGACTGGCACATTCTAAGGTCCAAGACTACGTGTTGAGGGACGCGCTGAAGCTTGGGGCAGCTGCCGCCAAGGTGCGGTGGGGAAAGACCACCATGTAACATCTGTCTGCCTAAAGAAGAACAGGGGGCCCACGCAGTTATTTGGGCTCCGCTGACGCCTCAGCTAAATATACAGACATATGATTGATAAACGTACAGACGTGTATATAGAAATGATAAATTCTGACCTCTGTATGTACATGTTTACATATGTATGGCATGACCAACTGTACAGACCACCAAATTATTTTATGAATAAAGTATATTTTGAAATAAAAAATTGTGTAATGCCAGATGGCTTAATCTTTACTGTTGATGCTTGCTGACTGTCACGGTCACCCAATCAATATAGATGTTGCCTTATTTGGATGCTGCTTCCTAGAAGTAACTATATAATTCTTTAAGAATCTGTCATTGGAGAGAATACTGAGAACTCATGTCTTTGTGTACATGGGTGATTGCGCTCTCTCCAGGGCTCAGAATAAAGATGAAGAAGTTAGAGCCTGAGTCTGTGTCTCTGAGTGTTTGTTTCAATTGATACAGAATTAGGACAACAATATTGGTGAGCCAGGTAGGAGTACAAACAAATCGTTATGATTTAGATTGGATTCCCTACAGTGTGGAAACAGGTCCTTCAGCCCAATAAGTCCACACTGACCCTCTGAAGAGCAGCCCACCTAGACCCATTCCCCTACATTCACCCTGACTAATGCACCTAACACTACTGGCAATTTAGCATGGCCAATTCACATAACCTGCACATCTTTGGACTGTGGGAGGAACCCGGAGTACCCGGAGGAAACCCACGCAGACAAGGGGAGAATGTGCAAACTCCACACAGGCAGTCGCCTGAGGCGGGAATTAAACCCGGGTCCCTGGCGCTGTGAGGCAGGAATGCCAACCACTGAGCCACCGTGCCGCTATAAGTTATAGTTATGATCGGACGGTCTCAGCGATCACCCGGAAGACTAGTATCTTGAGACAGACAGACCCACAAGGTAAGATTTTAAAACTCGGTCCGTCTGGATATTCCTGTGTGTCGGAAACGGTCTCCTCGTTCAATCGCTTTCTATTGTACGGACTCCTCGAACGGTATAGTCAGTCAAGAGACACAGTTTCGTAAATGCGCTGACAAACAGGGGTTCGAGTCCCCTGAACTTATTGGGGTTCAAGCCCCCGGGTTTATGGGTCCCCAGACATACACAGTAAGAAAAGGGGTGAGAGTCCCCATGTGAAGTAAAGTGAGAAGGGGTTTTGAGTCCCCAAGGTAAAAGGGGGTTAAAGTCCCCTCAGTAAAATTGGGTTAAAGTCCTCTAATAGTGAGGTTTGATGCTCCGGAGCAAAAAAGAAAGTTAGAAATCAGGAACTTCAAAGAAAAACACCTAAACAATATTTGGTACTTCTTAAAGTTATCACCTTTATTCCCCACACATCCCCGCAGAAGGACTTTGAGAACAACATGGTGTCACCAGGAAAAGGGGCAGCAAATGGAGTTGGTCCGCTCGGATCCCGACAGTGAAGTGCATTAACTGCTAGGGAAGCTTGGTTCAGGTTTTTGTTGTGGGAATGTCAGTTTCTGGGCTGTGGACTCGACTCGGTGAGTCTTTCTTCTGGGGGATGGAAGTGGCATGGACTGCAGCGCCGTGTAGTGTAAATGTAATTTCATTATGAGGATGTGAGAAAAAAAAGAGAAACACTGAAATTAAGGTTGCACTAAAACTTGGGTCGAGAAAGGAAGTTTCAATACAAATTATGCCTTACTGAAAGCGTTTGCTATTTAAATATTTTGGTTTGTTAAAATACTGGTTCAGAAAATCCTTTTAAATAACTGTTTTGCCTTATTTAGAGTCACAAGGTGATAGAGATATACAGCATGGAAACAGAACCTTCGGTCCAACCCGTCCATGCCAAACAGATATCCAAATTCAATCTAGTCCCATCTGCCAGCACCCGGCCCATATCCCTCCAAACCCTTCCTATTCATATCCCCATCAAGATGCCTTTTAAATGTTGCATTTGTACCAGCCTCCACCACTTCCTCTGGCAGCTCATTCCACACAAGTACCACTCTCTGTGTGAAAAAGTTGCCCCTTAGGTCTCTTTTATATCTTTCCCCTCTCACCCTAAACCTATACCCTCTAATTCTAGACTTCCCCATCCCAGGGAAAAGATTTTGTCTATTTATCCTGTCCATGCTCTTCATGATTTTATAAACTTCGAAAAGGTCACCCCTCAGTTGCCAACACTCCAGGGAAAATAGCCCCAGCCTATTTAACGTCTCCCTATAGCTCAAATCTTCCAAATCTGGCAACATCCTTGCAAATCTTCTCTGAACCCTTTCACGTTTCACGACATTTTTCCGATAGGAAGGAGACCAGAATTGCACACAATATTCCAACAGTGGCCTAACCAATGTCCTGTACAGCCGCAACATGACTTCCCAACTCCTGTACTCAATACTCTGACCAATAAAGGAAAGCATACCGAATGCCTTCTTCACTATCCTATCTACCTGCAACTCCACTTTCAAGGAGCTGTGAACCTGAACCTGCACTCCAAGGTCTCTTTGTTCAGCAACACTCCTCAGGACCTTACCATTAAGTGTCTAAGTCCTGCTCTGATTTGCTTTCCCAAAATGCAGCACCTCGCATTTATCTAAATTAAACTCCATCTGCCATTCCTCAGCTCATTGGCCCATCTGATCAAGATCCCATTGTAATCTGAGGTAACCTCCTTTGCTGTCCACTACACCTCCAATTTTGGGGTCATCTGCAAACTTACTAACTATACCTCCTATGTTCACATCCAAGTAGTGGACTCAGCACTGATCCTTGTGGCACTCCACCGGTCACAGGCCTCCAGTCTGAAGAACAACCTTCCACACCACCCTCTGTCTTCGACCTGCAAGCCAATTCTGTATCCAAATGGCTAGTTCTCAGTGTATTCCATGAGATCTAACCTTGCTAACCAGTCTCCCTTGTCAAATGCTTCACTGAAGTCCATATAGATCACATCTACCGCTCTGCCCTCATCAATCCTCTGTTTTTTTTAAACTCAATCAAGTTTATGAGACATGATTTCCCAAGTACAAAGCCATGTTGACTATCTCTAATCAGTCCTTGCCTTTCCAAATATATGTATATCCTGTTCCTCAGGATTCCCTCGAACAACTTACCCACCAACATCAGGCTCACTGGTCTATAGTTCCCTGGCTTGTCCTTACCAACTTTCTTAAATAGTGGCACCACGTTAGCCAATCTCCAGTCTTCCAGCACCTCACATGTGACTATCGATGATACATTGAATTGAGATACCGAGAGATTTGTATTTTGTGGGCTATATAATAGAGCAGATTTTGTTTTTACATTAATATTAGACAACATTAGCACCCTTTTAAAATTATCAAACATGTAACCTTAAAACAAATTGATTGGGGACTTTGAGCCCCTGATTTGTTTGATATTCTACAATGCCTGTTTAAAAAAAAACAATTGTGTCAGTGGTCATGCTTTAGCCAGTACTAAAATATCTTTGTTTCTTTTTAATGCAGAGTGTTCACAAAAAGTAGAGTGCATTTTAATTTTGATGTTTTGTTAAGATTTTAGAGAATATTAGAACTTGAGGCTGAGCTGTTTCAGTTCTGTCAATTATTATTAAGACTTCATTGGCCCCCTTCATATTGCAAATTCAAAGAATATTGATCTCTACCAAAATCATACAGTTACTGGTCTGTAACCACTGTAATTCTGACTGTCTTATTTGGGAAGTTTCATTTGAAGAACATATTTTAATATATTCTGCATTTGATTCCCACAAATATTTGAGATTTAAATCTGAACTGAAACTGCCTCTTCAATGGTTAAAACACAGGAAACATTTTGTTGTTCTCTTGCTGCTCTGGAGTTTTGAAATACTTTTCCTGATAGCTTTCACATTAGCAAAGTATTCATTTGTTAAAGGAAAATAATTTTTGAATAACCTGAATGAGGTCCCCTGAGGGTTTGTTTCTAGGACCATTGATTGCTGTTTATAAATGACTGAATTGTTTAGGCAGTACAATTTAGAAGTTTATGGATTGTATAAAACTTGATAATGTCCTAAATAGTGAACAGAGTAACAGACTTCAAGACAACTGAGAATGTTGAAATAGGCAGACACAATTTAGTGTGGTTAAATGTGTGACTATCTTCATACTGATACCCACCTTGGCAAGGAAGGAATGAAAGAGGAAATGCAAAGATACTTTCAGGAGCTATCATCATCTCTAGAGTTTCTCCATTCACAGGTAAAGCACACCTTCGGACCACCGCCCACCCCTCCGCAACCTGACCCAACAAATTCAATCAGCTCCCCAGTCATGAGCACGGAAAGTGAAGAAGCTAACAATGGGGAGGAGGAGGTCCATATGCTTTTTGTCAGTGGCTTTCCTACAGGTGTTAAACCACGTGAACTTTACCTTCTCTTTCGATCATTTAAGGGATATGAAGGTTCACTGATCAAGCTAACATCAAAACAGCCAGATGGTTTTGTTATATTTGATGGAAGAGCGGGAGCTGAAGCAGCAAAGAATGCTGCATTCGCCTACCCTTCTGCTGCAGCTGCTCCACTTCATGCTCAGATGCACTAGTATCCTCCATCTGAAGCGTCTCCGCAAGGATGGAAGTCTCATCAGCTTTGTTCAGTATTTAACTGCCCTTATCCAAGAATTCAGATTTCTCCAAGGAGTGATGTGCAAGGACAGACTGGATTTTGTTTTCAGGTTGGAGTTTACCGAGAGAGATTTTGGATAAATGGCTCATTTCCACTCAAATTGGAAAGGGCGGAGTGGTTATTAAGTACTGTGGATTTAAGAACTTTACTAGTGAACTTTTTCAATGTGGGAGGATCCTGCAGATCCTATCTACTGCATGGACATATAATTTTTGTTGTTATAATCATTGCATGTTGTGCGTCAATAACTTACTTAAATACTGGCAGTAAGATTCGTATGAAGAAGATAGTAGTGCCTTCTAGGTGGTTATCATGGAATGCTAAAAGGAGGGAATGAGAAAGTCTATAAGGTATGAGCAGGTACAGAAGGAGTTAAGTTAGGGTTCCATGACGAAGGCTCGACTAGCAGGACTTTGACCAGATAAGAACTTACAGTAAACAATGAGGTGCTGGAGGCATGGGTGATGGTTTAACGAGGTGAAGAACATCTACTGTGTAATGCCAGATGGTTTAATCTTTACTGTTGATGCTCGCTGATTGTAACAGTCACCCAATCAGCATAGATGTTGTCTTATTTGGATGTTGCTCCCTGTAAGTGAGTATATAATTCCTTAAGAATCTGCTGTTCGACAAAAGACCGAGAACTCATGTCTTTGTGTACGTCGGCGCTCATTCTCTCTCCAGGGCTTGGAATATAGATGAAGAAGGTAGACCCATACGGTCTCTCTGAGCATTTGCTTAGACTGATACGGAAACAGGTTGACAGAATGAAACAGTAAGGGAGTGTTGTACTCTCAAGAGATCCCAAGCTTGAAATAAGATCTGAAAAGATGTCCCTTCTGCTCTCTCTGAAGTAGCTGTTTGTGGGAATTTGCTGTGTACACACTGCATTACAACACTGACCATAACAAAGATGACCATTCTTCAAAAGTACTTAATTGGAAGTAAAGTATTCCGGAATATCCGGTGAAGTAGTTACAAATATAGGGTCACAGATACACCTTGATTGGATTTGAAAAGACAAGCAATGTCCTGATCTCAACACACTGACCATTCACAGTCCACAGGACAATGGCAAGCTCCCAGCGTACACACAGAACGCAGCAACTGGAAATCAGTAAGAATCCTCAAACACTCTGCGCCTCCCAGATAATTACACCTCATCTTCTCATATTCAGGAATGAACCATTAACAAAACTCAGCCTGGAAATCAGAGGGAAATGCTTCCAATAAACACACTCAATATCCAACACACAGCTCCAGTCAAACAGTTCAGCACAAAGCACCGAGTAAACAGCTCTCTCAGCTGGATCTTCTCACACAGCATCAGGGACATTTCCACCCCTGATTACCCACAGGATAGTCAGACTGCCTGAAGATTGGTGTGGATATTATGGGATACAATTTGTATAAAAGCTGCTCCTTTACTCACCATCTCCTCACTTGGTTTTCAGTCCCTATAGGAAGTGAACCAGCTCTGGAAGAGGAAGAGGAGACAATGGGCAGAGTGGGTGGGCTCTCTGATTGACGTCTCTCACAGTCAATCCAAATATTTCTAGAGCAACATGAGTTTCCTGAAACTTGGGAAACTGACCGGGGAAACGGAGGTGGACTTTGAGCAGCAGATCAGGTGGGGATTTAAACTAGTCATTGTCCCATCTGAATAAAACCTCACATATTACAGCTGCTGTCTTAGTTCCCCTGGTAAATGTTTGACAGAGATTTCTAGTGTGGGAAGAGCACTCTTCATCTTCGGAGACTTTCAAACTTACAACAGCAGTGTGGGCTTGTGACTCCTCAGATGTATTTAATAGCTGATCAGAAGAAGAACACCCACAGCATCCAATGATGTGCTGTAGTCGTATCAGCACATTAACAGGATGGCGGGGCACGGGAAGCAGGTGCTCAGGGGAAATTGGCACAGGGTCGGGGGAACAGGGGATGATAGCACTGGTGACAGGGAATTACTTGTTCTACATGTCTACCTTTTACATTTTCGACTTGTCCTTTCACCATCTGTTTCCTCATTGTTGTCCTTTCTACTTCCCCTTTCTCCTCTATATTTGGTTATTTCACTCCCTTCCCGTTTACTTTCTCTCCTCTTCCCAAATTTGTTTGTGCTCCTCTTGAACTGCTCCTTCTGATTCTCTCACTATTCCCCTCTGTCTCTCCTTCTCCAGCATGATAAAGCAGAGGCAGATAGACTAGTAAAAGAAACGGGAAATTATAATTCTAATAAATACATATTTAGGATTGCACAGTGGTTCAGTGGTTAACACTGCTGCCTCACAGCGTCAGGCACGGGTGCGATTGTCTGAGAGGTCTGCACGTCCTCCGTATCTGTGCGGACTTCCTCCGGGTGCTCCACTTTCTTCCCACAGTCCAAAGGCGTGCAAGGTAGCTGGATTGGCCATGCGGAAAATTTCTGTTGTATCGAGGCATATGTAAGCTTGCTGTATGGGTCGTGGTAAATGTGGGGTTGTGGGATACGGTCTTGGGTTGGGCTTGAGTCTGCGTGGGCTGCTTTTTCGAAGAGTTGGTACGGACTCAATGGGCCGAATGGTCTCCTTCTGCACTGCAGGAATTCTATGATAATGTTAATTGTAACTATTTCTCCGATCTATGTGAGACAACAGAAATAAACTATTCTCTGTAGTCTGCTAAAATAATTGACGACTGCAATATTTATGTCATGAAAACGACCGACAGTTGGTGCCCGAACCCTCAAAAACCCCTGAATGTAATTTTACGGAGCCGCCTCAAACAGGCGCAATCAGCAGAAACTCACCACTCATTATACCAGTCTGGAGTCGTGCTCATTTCTGTGATTGATACCAGCTTCCTGGCTGATGTTGAATAAACAATTGTTAAAGATCACAAAAGATAAAAATACACTTGTCTTAAATTATATTTAAAATTCTGCTTGAAAACTGACACGGGGATTCCCAATTTGTCATCGAGGGCCAAAGCACTGCGCTGTATTTTTTTCTAATTTGCCAATGTCCGACTTGGAAACGATCCGATTTACGGCTGCAATCCCATACGGGGTGTAATTTTATAGGTCCAACACTAACACTGTATTAATGAAAGACTATTTCAAATTGTCTTGCATTGTGTTACCTCGCGTACAACTCAATTTAAGAACCGTATGTAATCCGGGGACTGCCTGTAGAACCAATATATGGAAACTATGAAAAACCGAAAGAACTGCTAATGCTGTAAATCAGAAACAAAAACAGAAGTTGCTGGAAAAGCTCAGCAGGTCTGGCAGCATCTATGCAAAGAAATCAAGGTCACGTTTCGGGTCCGTTTTTTGTTTTTATTTATGGAAACTATTGTCAGCCATGGCTTAGTTAGCATCCATGTCGCTGACACAGAAGATTTTTAGTTCAAGTCTCACTCCAAACGCTTGAGCGTTTAGGCTGACAGTCCAGTGTAGCACTGGGAAATTACTGCACTGTCGGAGATACCAATATTTTGATTCGTTAAACCAAAGCCTATTTTCCTCAGGTGAATGTAAAAGATTATCCCTGATGCTCTTGTCAATATGAAGCCAATAAAAAAATCAGATCATCTGATCATCATGACTTGCTGTTTGTCAGGGTCTGGTGTGCATAAGTTAGTTACCATATTTCCAAAATTACAACAGTGACTATACATGAAAAAGTACAATGATTTTCAAGACATTGTCCAAGTTAATATATTAATGTAATTTTCTCTGACTTTCAAAGGAAAATTTTATTCTTTGTGAGATCTGGATATTTCAAACACATTGATGGAGAAAGAATACCATCCTGAAGAAAAAAGAAAAACCACAACTTCTCCCCACAATCAACTGTGTCCTTATGGAGGTTATGTTCCAGCTGTACAGAGTTCTATTTAGACTCTATCTGGAGAACTGTGTTAAGTTCTGGGCACAGCATCTCAGGAAGGATATATTGGTCTTGGAGGGAGTGTAGCATGAATTCAGCAGAACGTTCCTGGGAATAAAAGGGTTAAACTATGAGTGCAAGTTGCATAGACTGAGCATGCATTCCCTTGAATGTAGGAAATTAAAGGAAAATTTAGTTGAGATGTTGAATATGATCAATTGACTTGATACAGCAAGACTTCCTAAAGTCGTGGTTGGAACCCTATGTGGCACCACAAGTTGAAAATGTGCAGTCACAAGCTCCAAGATGGCAATTGCTCTGTAAAGCCCTGATTGAGCTATAACAGTTATAACACTTTTCACAGGCCCACTACCTCTCCCTACACTCACGGGTCTAACTCAGAGGGTCATGACAATTTTCACACCTCAAAATAGGATTGCAGAGTAAAAAGGTTTGAGAAGCATTGATTTGCAAATTATTCCTCTGCTCGGAGAGTCCAGTCAAAGGGCAGAGCATTAAAACTAGAGTGAGCCTGTTCAGGATGATGTCAGCAAATGTTTCTTCCCAAAGAGAGGACTGGAAATCTGTAACTATCTCCCACAAAAATCTAGGAATCAGTTGAAAATTTCAAAACTGATATTGATAGGTTTATTATTAGGCAAGGAGATTAAGGGATTTTTTAAAAAATCATGGGGCATGGACATTGCTGGCTTGCACAGTATTTATTGCTCCATCCCGAGTTGCCCTTAAGGAGTTAGTGGGAGCTGTCTTCTTGAGCCACTGCAGTTCATGTACTATAGGTAGACCCACAATGCCCTTAGGTAGGGAATTCCAGGATTTTGTCCCAATGATAGTGAAGGAATGTCAACACATTTCTAAGTCAGGATGGTGAGTATCCTGGAGGGGAACTCTCGGGTGATGATCTTCCATATAGCTGCTGCCCTGTTCTTTGGGTGTTAGAGCTCTCGAATTTGTAAGGTGCTGTCAAAGGAGCATTGGTGAGGTACTGCAAAGCATCATGTAGGTGCTACGCATGCTCTGATTGTGTGTTAGCGAAGTCCTTTTCCATTTTGGTCAATAGTCCAAAATAAAAGGAAAATATAAGATGTGTCCTGATAAAGTCCATCTCCACCCGAGTTCTCTGCACTCCTCCAATTCTGGCCATTAGCTTCTAGCCCTATTTTCTTCACCTGATTATTGACAGTCATCCAGGCTCCATGCTTTACAATTTTCCCCTTAAACTACACTATGTTTTATTTCTCTTCCTTCCTATCATATCATTCTTAAGTCTCACCTCTTTGACCTATTTCTGGTCACAGCCATAGCCTCCCAATATCTCCTTCTTTGTCTCGGTGTTCATTTTGTCTTATGTCTCTGTGAAACACTGAGATGTGTTACTACATTAAAGCATGGTATGAGTGCAAGTTGTTGCCCTCTTACATTCCCTCCAATCTAACTTTAAACTAACTTTATTTCAAGTTTACAAAGTGTGAAACCCAAGATATTTACTAAAATAATAAAGCCACAAGATTCCATGGTTATGGATGAACAGCAATAAATTTTAAAAAAAGAACTGCAGATGCTGGCAATAAGAGACAAAAAAATGGAAATTGCCGGGAAAACTCAGCAGATCTGACAGTATCTGTGGAGATCAAGCAGAATTAATCTTTCAGATCAAGTGATCCTTCTTCATAAATTCTTCAGCAATAAACTTTACTGTCCAAAATTAGAAAAGTGAAACAATCTAAACTATCTTCACAAATTATATTCCAATATCCAAAATTAGCACAAAGTAAATACAGGGTAACAAATAAAAAGCATACCAAACAGCAAATGAAGTCAAGACATATCCCACAGATTTCTTAGCTACTCTCCTTCAAAATCTACAAGGGATTCCAATCTCTCCTTTCACAAAGACCTAACTTTGGGACTCCACCACAGACTGTGCCAGTGACTGCTCATGTTCTGGTGTTTTACCCTCCCCTCCTGGGGCTACACTCATGAAGCTCCTTGAAATTGTACTCCAGAACTTACTCATGGGCACAACTCCAACCTTCTTGCAGACAACTAACTTCATCAAACTGCTTTTCTCCAAGCTTTCACATTTATTTCTGCGCAAAGAAGCTCATGCTTGTGGCCTTCCTTCATCCTTGCTCTCAGCTGTACTGTGCTTTGAATAGAACACTGTGTATTCTGAGTGCCCCCATCTCCCAGAGCTTTTCCTGACCCCTAACCCCAACATTTAGCTGCATCGCATGGCTCCTCTGAACAGTCAGAAGTAGGACCTTTTCAGGATGTAGCTTCTTTTCTATGCTCCTAAGTATCTGGCTATTAGGCATCTTGAAGGTATTAACCTTCTTTTTCTGCTTCTGTCCATATGCCTAAAGTCCACTGTTCACAAATCTTGAACTATGCTGACACATCTCCTGAAAACCTCGCATAAGAATGGAACTTTGCAAGACAACCATCAAATCTCTCAAAACCATCTACACAGTACCCAGATTGTTGACTTCTTCAGCGATCAGATGTTGCAACAAACCAAAGGAATTCACCACAACCTCTCGTGCCCATAAGTGCCCACAACATTTAAGTGACCATACAGTATGACAAAGGTTAAAGTGACCTTTTTGAAATCATTAGTCTGATGGTAGGAGGAATTTGAGACATATACTGTTGAGACAGAGAGTGCTTTGGATTGACAGCTCCTGCATTTGTAAGCACTGGAGGGGAAACAACACAAACAACTCTCAGTGCAATGAAAATAGGTGACCTGGCTCTAAGTCCATTTGGTGTTGTTGGTGTATGATGAAAGGAGGAGGAGGAGGAGGAAAGTCGGGAGAAGAGTAAAACAGGCTCTCAATTCACAATGAACTTGAATCGTGTTGAAATACAGCAATTTTTACCCTCGGGAGACATATTTTATATAAAAATATCAGACAGAAAAATTGCTAAATAATTCATTGGAGGTTGTGAAATTTCTTCCCTTCTTTTTCAAACTTATTTTTAGAAAACACATTGGGCAGTAAAATGCTAGAAGCTAAGGAAAACATTGCTTAATGTAGCTGATTGAAGGGTTCTGGTTTATCCTGGGAATTTTGATACATTCAAACTACATATCTCGAATTCAGCTAACATGCACAGCAATACCTGTACTATGAAATCTAAACCCAGACTTTTGGGAAAGGCCAAGGCCTTCGCATAAAACCTTTAAAGAAGGCATTTAAAGACATTTCAATAAATGTGTCTCGTGTGACAGCAGCTGATTTGCTGGGTCAACAATCCAGAGATTGAGAGTTCAAACCCAAACATTGAAAATTACATACAAATATACAGAATCTCAGAAAGAAACAGACCATTCGATCCAAATGGTGTATACTGGTGTTTATACTTCACAGGAGTTTTCTCTCACCCCTCTTCATTTCAACCTAAGGGTAGATCCTTCTGTTCCTTTCTACTTGATGAGGTTATCTAGTTTTTCATTAAAAGCATCTCTGCACTTCACCTCAACTGCTCCATGCTGTGACAATGAACTCAACACATTTGGAATCAATGGAATAGATTCAAATAAAAGCATGGACTAGCTGGACTGGTCTGTTTCCATACTGTATGACTCTACGAAGACTTTTAGATTATCTTCAAAACATGTAAGTTCCATTTCAGTGAAGGGAACCTGGTCCACATGCAACTCGAGTCTAATACAGGACATAGTTGACTCTCAACTACCCTCAACCAAACATTTATCAACAGTTGCTATAAAGCCAATTAAAAACAGGAATATGATGCAGGTCTAGAGAATCAGGTACTGAAGCAGACAGTGTCCATATGCAGCAAGACCAGGACAATATCCAGGTTTGCACTGACAAGTGGCAAGTGACATCTGTGCCACATAAGTGCAAGGAAATGGCCATCACCAGCAAGGGAGAATCTAACCATCATCTCTGAAATTCAATGGTATTACCATTGCTGAATCCCCCATTTTCCATATCTTATGGGTTACCATTGTTCAGAAGTAGAACTGAACTAAAATTGAGTGTTACGAGCACAAATCAGAAACTAAGAATTCTGCAGTGAGCAACTACCTTCCCAATTATAAGACACAAGCCAGAGTGTAATGGAATACCTTCCACTTTCCTGGACAAGTGTTCCAACAGGACTCAAGATGCTTGACACAATCAGGATAAAGCAGCCTGCTTCTTTGGCACTTCATCCATCACCTTCAATATTCACTCCTTTCACCACCAACACATAGTAACCGCAGTGTGCATCATCTACGGGTGCACTGCAGCAAGGCTCCTTCAGCAGAATCTTCTAAATCTGTGACCTCTATCATCTAGAAGGACAAGGGCAGCAGACATACCACTACCTGAAAGTTCACCTCCAATTCATTCATCATCTTGACTTGGTAATATATTGCTTTTCCTTCAGTGTTGCTGAGTTAATATCCTGGAAGCCTTTCCCTAACAGCATTGTGGGGGACCCTACATTCCAACGACTGCAGCAGTTCAAGGAGGCAGCTCACCACCTTCCAGGGCAATTGGAAATTAACAACAAGTTCTGGCCCAGCCAGCACCACCCATGTCCCAGAGCAAATACTAAAAAATACTGGCATTGATCAGGATAACATGAAGGTGAATTCGGCCAGCAACATCTGTGAAGTGTCTCTTTCTAAGATCATTCTTCTTTGGCATTTCCGGATTGAGGGTGATTTCTTTCTACAGAAACTACTGAAGGCATTTGCTAAAGGTGGGTGGATGATTGGATTTTCACCTACTCCTTCCAATGTTCACACTTGGCCTCTGGGCCTGTTGGAGAAACTTTACAGATGCTTCTTTTTCAGTTTGAGCAATTTTAGAGGTTCCAAGAACTTGGTGGAGATGTTGGATTTATTTTTAGATGGGCTATCTGAATGTTCTTGAAGTGTTTCCTCTGCCCTCCTGAAAGTGGAGTCACAGGTAGACTGGTCAATGAAGAAGGCTTTTGACACACTGGCTTCATCAGTCAGGGCACTGAGTACAGAAGTTGGGAAGTTACGTTACAGTTATACAGGATGTTGGTGAGGCTGCACTTGGAGTATAGTATTCAATTTTGGTCACCTTGTTATAGGAAGGACTTTATTAAACTGCAAAGAGTGCAGAAGAAATTTACAAATATTTTGCCTGGACTCAATGGTCTGAGTTATAGGCAAAGGTTGGACAAGCTAACTCTTTTTACTTTACAGTGTAGGAGATTGAGGGGGATACTTACATAGGTGTATAAGAGCATGAGAGGCATGGATAGGGTGAATGCACTGAGTCTTTTTCCCAGGGTTGAGGAATCAAGGACAAGGAATTAAGGTTAAAAGGGACAAAAAAAGGGAACCTGACGAGCAACTTTTTTTTTACATAGAGTGGTATGCATGTGGAATGAGCTGCCAGTGGAAGTGGTTGAGGTGGGTACATTAATAACATTTAAAAGATATTTGGACAAATACATGGATAGGAAAGGATTAGAAGGTTATGGGGGTCGAAAAGTGCAGCACTGAAAAAGCACAACAGGTCAGGCAGCATCTGAGCAGCAGGAGAATGGACGTTTCAGGACTAAGCCCTTCAACAAGAATAAAGGGCTTATGCCCAAAACATTGATTCTCCTGCTCCTTGGATGGTGCCTGACCTGCTGTGCTTTTCCACATTCTTCGACTCTGATCTCCAGCATCTGTAGTCCTCACTTTCCCCTTAGAAGGATATGGGCCAAGTGCAGGGAACTGGTGTTAGCATGGATGGACATTTTGGTCGGCATGGACCAATTTGTGCCAAAGAGCCTAGCTGCATGCTGTACGACTCTATGACTCGGGTAACTGCTTGTGGTGACAAAGCTTAGAGTAGAAAGCCTGTTTTGGGAGCCTTGTGTCTGGCAAACAGATTATGTGGCCCACCTAATGACACTGATTGACTGCAACCAGTATGTTGATGCTAGGAACCCTGAGGGGACACTGACCTTAGAGCACCTTTCTTACCAGTAGATTGACACTGTTGTGAAGGTATCACTGGGGGTATTTACCAAGGGAAAGCTGCCCTGCAAACTGTGAACATGGTGTTAGACCAGTTACCTTTATCATCAAATATTCTGTTCCTCAAATGGCCAAAGACTGTGCTGACAGACTGTGGCAATGCTGAATTTCGTCAATGTCTGCACTCACTAAAAGGACACTCATTGACCAACACCATGCTTAACTGGACAGATTTCAGACAGTTCTAGCAGCTCAAGATTGTGGACCATCAGCAGCAGCAAAATTACATCCAATCACAACCTATAACCTTCTGTCTCTATATGTCTCCAATTGTACTATTATCATGAAGCCCAGGAGATCAGACATGGTTGAATGAGGAGTACAGCACCAGGCATGCCTACAATTGGAAATGGTTGGAGGGACTGAATACTGCATAGGCTATGGGCCCTGACAACATTCCGGCAATAGTACTGATGACTTTTATGCTCCAAAGCTCATACCAAGCACAGTACAGCACTGGCATCTATCTGACAATGTAGAAAATTGCCCAGAATGTCCATATGAAAAAAGCAGGATCTATCCAAAATGGCCAATTATCACCCCAACAGTCTACTCTTGATCATCAGCAAAGTGATAGAAGGTGTCATCAACACCAAAGGTCAAAATTTATCTGATGGGGCAACAACAGATATTAGACACTGACCATGTCTCGATAAAAGCTGTGCCCACAACTTCAGTCAATAGAAACCGCTGTGGTTAATCTAGGGCCCACTTGTGGAAATCTGCATGAGACACGGAGATAAATCTATAGAAACTACTGGGTATAATCGGTATGAGAACTCAGAGTGAGAATCTATAGGAGCCACTGATGATAGTCTGTTGGAAATATTAATTGTAATTGATAGGAACCACTAGAGTTAATCTATGAGACACTGAGGGTTATCCATAGAAATGAAAACAGACTTCCATCAAGTTCTCAATACGCAATCCCATAAACATTTCAGAAGCAGAGACTGGCAAACCTTACCCTCTGAATGACATTGTGAATAAACCTTCAGAATCGATTAACAACAGACTCACCATTTCTGATACTCCAAATGTAAAAACATTTCTGGATTCTGAGAAATCAACCTAGAAACATCAGGTCAAAAAAAAATCACTCTGACTGAACATAGCAAACTCTGAATAATACATAACAATAGTTCTATGTGATCTGTGTGCAAACCCTCCACAAGTCTGAGATGTAAAATCCAGGATTGTGTTGCACTCCATCCTGCCATGCTCTGTACCTGGAGACCAAACCAACCAGGGATTCAGCTCCAAGCCCACGGCTCGAACCCCTCACCTTGCCGCTGAAATTACCAAGAAAGTTAAAATGACACATTGAACATAAAACCTCATCAACAAGTTGTTGGTTTTTATTGAGCCACTAACATGGGGATGTAATTTATCTGGTGGGACAACAATAGACATTGGACACGATGTCTCTATAAAAGCTGTGTCCACAACTTCCACATCACAGTGACCATTACAGCGGGTTTCACACAAAATAATCCAACATTTCAATTCCTTCCTCACAAAATGTTCCTGTAATTAGTGTTAAAATGTTTTATATTGAGACAGTAATGTCTCTATTAGAAAATCAGATATCAACAGTTATAAGATCTGTCCCAAAATCTTGTGAAAACCCAACATCTCCAGAAAGATCTCGCACATATCAGTAAAAACTCACATTTGGTGAGAAAAAGTTGGAGAGATTTTCTCTGGAAGTGCCTTCCTGTGTTTGATGGAGCGATGAACAGACCATCTCCTCAAACATGACTGAACTACAGCCCCAAGCCCAGAAAGCTCCCCCTTCACTGAGGTTGTTTAAAACCCCCACAGGGTCTCAGCTCAATCGTCAATTCATCCAAACCACTCACAATCCCGCTCCGAACTACATTACCCAAGCTGCATGTGGGCATTGCGCCTGCGTAGTGAGGAGTGAAGGTATGGAATGAGGGGAGCCACAGCCCGCGGTGCCTGGCTGTAGTTGTAGTTGTTAACCGCACAACTGACAGTTGGCAACCGGCGCTTGGGAATTCGAACCTGAGAGAGCGTGACTCTCACGTGGGCAGTGCTGGAACTGCAGGCGCGCACCTGGAAATGGCGGCCCCTGGTGGCGGGACCAGGGATCTCAGCCTCTCAATCATTAAATTTACATTTACATCCCCATTCTGAGTGTGTTCAATACATCGCATCAGTTGTATGACACTTCAATCTTTTACTATAAATTTTGTATTCTATGATCCTGCCCCACCAGCTACCTGACGAATTAGCGTGCTCCGGAAGCCAGTGCTTCCAAATAAACCTGTTGGAATATAACCTGGTACTGTGATTTTTAACTTCAGAGAATCCCGACAGTGTAGGAGAGGCCATCTGACCCATCGAGTCTACCCCAACTCCCCAAGAACATCTCACCCCCATGAAATGTATCAATTTCAGATATCCAGCTTCTCAAATGGGAGGCAATGGCCTCGTGGTATAATCGCCAGAGTATTCATCTAGAAACACAGGTAATGTTCGGGGGGGGGGGGGTTCAGGTTCAAATCCCAACACAGCAGACAGTGGAATTTGAATTGAATTAAAATAAATCCATTTAAGAATCTAATGGCTGATTGCCAGGAATAACTCATCTGGCTCACTAATAGCCTTCATAATGACCATTCTCACCAAGTCTGGCCTATCTGTGACTCCAGACTCCAGGTTGGTTCTCAATTGCAAGCCACTCAATTGTATCAATCACTACAAAGCCTCTGAAAAGAAATGAAACTGGACAGACCATCCAGCATCAACCTAGGCACAGGAAAAGATAATGGCAGAAATAGCCCTGTCTACCCTACAAAATTCACATTGCTAACATTTGGAGGCAAGAGCCACCAGACTGGTCATGCGACAATCATACTCATGGAATCATACCCCACAGACAACATCCTACACCTCCCACCATCACCACCAACATCTCCTGTCCCACTGGCAGGACAGACCCAGCAGAGATGATGACACAGTGACATACAGTCAGGAATTCCCTGGGAGTCCTCAACATGACTCCAGACCTCATGAAGTCTCATGGTTTCATACTAAACGTGCACAAGGAAACTTCCTGCTGATTACGAGGTACTGTCCTCCCTCAGCTGATGAATCAGTACTCCTGCATATTGAACAACACTTAGAGGAAGCACTGAGTGTGGCAAGGGTGCAAAAGGTACTCCACATTGGAGATTTCAATGTCCACCACCAAGAATGATCTCGCAGCAGTACTACTGATCCAACTGGTCAGGTCCTAAAAGACATAGCTGCTAGACTGGTTCACGGCATTGACTGAGGGAACCAACAGGGGGAAAATCATACTTGACCTGATCCTTACCAATCTTCTGGCTGCACAGTAAGAATGACCACTGCAGTCTTTTTGGAGATAAAGCCCCATCTTCACATTGATATCATCAGGCTAAACAGGACAGACATTGAAAAGATCTAGCAACTCAAAACTGAGCATGCGTGAGGTACTGTGGGACATCAACAGCAACAGAATTAACTCCAATACAAACTGCAACCTCACGACCTGGCATCTCCCCTACTCAACTGTTATCATCAAACCAGGGGATCATTCGATAGAAATTCAATGGGGTGTGCCAGGAGCAGCATCGAAAAGGGTGGTGCTGGAAAGTACAGCAGGTCAACAGCATCCAAGAAGCAGGAGAGTCAATGTTTTGGGTATATGTCTTTCACCAGGAATGGGGGCTTATGCCAAAAACATCAACTCTCCTGCTCCTCGGATGCTGCCTGACCTGCTGTGTTTTTCCAGTGCCACCCTTTTCGACTCTGACTCTCCAGCACCTTCAGTCCTCACTTAAGAGTCACAGAGTCATACAGGTGTACAGCATGGAAACAGACCCTTTGGTCCAACTCGTCCATACCGACCAGATATCCCAACCCAATCTAGTCCCACCTGCCAGCACCTGGCCCATATCCCTCCAAACCTTCCTATTCATATACACATCCAGATGCCTTTTAAATGTCGCAATTGTACTAGCCTCCACCACTTCCTCTGGCAGCTCATTCTATAGTACCACCCTCTGCATGAAAATGTTGCCCCTTAGATCTCTTTTATATCTTTCCCCTCTCACCCTAAACCTATGCCCTCTAGTCCTGGACTCGCCCACCCCAGGGAAAAGATTTTGTGTATTTATCCTATCCATGCCCCTCATGATTTTATAAACTGCTATAAGGTCACTCCTCAGCCTCCAACACTCCAGGGAAAACAGCCCTAGCCTATTCAATCTCTCCCTATAGCTCAAATCCTCCAACCCTAGCAACATCCTTGTAAATCTTTTCTGAACCCTTTCAAGTTTCACAACGTCTTTCCAATAGGAATTCTCCTAGTACCTGGGGGCAGCACCAGGGCATACCTAAAAATGTGTCAACCTGATAAAGCTACAAAGCAGGACAATTTGCATGCCAAATGTCATCTGTGACAGACAGAGGTAAGCGATCCAACAATCAACAGAGCAGATCTAAGCTCTGCAGTCCTGCCACATCCAGTCATGAATGGAGGTGGACAATCAAACAACCCACTGGAGGTGAATGCTCCACAGATGTGGGCAGCATGGTGGCTCAGTGGTTAGCACTGCTGCTTCAAAGCACCAGGGACCTAGGTTCAATTCCAGCCTTGGGCAACTGTCTGTGTGGAGTTTGCACGTTCTTCCCATGTCTACATGGGTTTCCTCCCACAGTTCAAAGATGTGTAAGTTAGGTGCGACATTTTCCATAATGTTGAGGAATGGTAGATTCATTAGCCTTTGGAATTGCAGGTTTACAGGGGGATGGGTCTGGGTGGGATGCTCTTTGGAGGATCAGTGTGGACCTGTTGGCCCAAATGGTCTGTTTACACACTGTAGGGAATCTATTTATATCTCCAACTTCAACGATAGAAGAGCCCAGCACATTAGTGCAAAAGACAAGAATGAAACAATTGCATCAATCTTCAGCCAGAAGTACCAAGTGGATGATCCATCTCAGCTTCCTCTAGTGGTCCCCAGCATTACAGATACCAGTCTTCAGCTAATTCAATTCACTCTACATGATATCAAGAAACGGATGGAGATACTGGGTACTGCAAAGGCTATGAATCCCAGCAACAGTACTGAAGACTTGCTGCACGTAGAACCAAACTATTTCATTATAGTTACAACACTGGTATCTACTCCCCAATATGAACAATTTCCCAGGTACGTGAAATTTACAAAAAAGTAAGACAAATCCAACCCAGGCAATTACTGCCCCATCTGTCTACTCTCAATCATCAGTAAAGTGATGGAAGGTGTCATCAACAGCAGCACTTGCTCAACAATAACCTGCTCTGTGACACTCAGTTTGGGTTCCACCAGGGCTGCTCAGCTCCTGAACTCATTACAGCCTTGGTTCAAACATGGACAAAAGAGCTGAATTCCAGAGGTGAAGTAAGAGTGACAGTCCTTGATATCAAGGCTGCTTTTGATTGATTGTGGCTCCAAGGAGCCCGAACAAAACTGGAATCACTGGGAAGCAGGGACAAACTCTCTGCTGTTCGGAGTTATATCTGGCACAGAGGAAGATGGTTGCAGTTGTCATCTTAGCTCCAGAACATCACTGCAGGAGTTCCTCAGGCCCAACCATCTTCCGCTGCTTAATCAATGACCTTCCCTCTCTCATAAGGTCAGAAGTGGGAATCTTCTCTGATGATTGCATAATGTTCTGCACCATTCATGACTCCTCAGACACTGAAGAGGAGTCATGTTCAAATGCAACAAGATCTGGACATTATCCAGGCTTGTGCTGATAAGTGGCAAGTAACATTTGCACCAAAGGCCAGACAATGAACATCTTCAATAAGAGACAATCTAACCAACAGACCTTAACATTCAATGGTGTTACTGTCACTGAACAACACCGCCCCCACCCTCCCCAGCTCCTCCCCCCCCCAACCTCCCCACTGACTATCAGCATCCTTGAGGTTACCATTAACTAGAAACTCAACTGGACTCACCACATAGCCACAATATCTACAACAGCAGGTTGGAGGTGAGGAATGCAGAGGTGAATAACTCATCTTATGACTCCTCAAAACCTGTCCACCATCTATAAGGCACAAGTCAGGAGTGTGATGAAATACTCCACACTTGCCTGGACGAGTGCAGCTCCAACAACACTTAAGATGCTTGACACCATCCAGGACAGAGTAGCCTACTTGATTGGGACTAAACACACAAGCATCCACTTCCTCCACCACCAATGCTCAGTAGCAGCAGTGGGTACTATCTTCAAGATGCACTGCAGAAATTTACCAATGATCCTCAATCAGCACCTTCCAAACCCATAACACTTCCACCTTGAATGACAAGGACAGCAGATACATGGGAATACCATTGACTGCAAGTCCCCTTACATGCTACTCAGCATCCTGACTCAATATATTGCCATTCTTTCAGTGTTACTGGGTCAAATTCTTGGAATTAACTCCCAAATCACATCGTGGACCAACCCATAGCATGTGGACTGTGGAGGTTCAAGAATGTACCTCACCACTACCTTCAAAAGGGCAACTAGAGACAGGTAATAAATGCAGGACAACCCACTTCCTATGAGTGAATAAAAATGCAGCTGCAGTACTTTTTAAAAATCCTTTCACTTGCACTTACTCACAACACTAAAGTCCTAAGGCATGGAAAGACTTGATCAAGATTTGACACTATTGCAAAGGCACAGGAATCAGCCGGTCTGAACTGGACAGGGAACACAGGAATTTCCCAGTCTGGACTGGATGGGGAGCACCGGAATCTCCCAGTCTGAACTGGACAGAGAGCACAGGAATCTCCCGCTCTGAACTGGACAGGGAACCCAGGAATCTCCTAGTCTGAACTGGACAGGGAGCACAGGAATCTCCCAGTCTGAACTAGACAGACAGCACAGGAATCTCCCGGTCTGAACTAGACAGAGAGCATAGGAATCTCCCGGTCTGAACTGGACAAGGAGCACAGGAATCTCCTGATCTGAACTAGACAAGGAGCACAGGAATCTCCTAGTCCAAACTGGACAGAGAGCACAGGAATCTCCCGGTCTGAACTGGACAAGGAGCACAGGAATCTCCCAGTTTGAACTGGACACAGAGGACAGGGCTCACTCGTTCTGAACTGGATAGCGAGCACAGAATCAGCTAGTTCACACTGGACAACAGTCAACTATAATTGCGTGAAAAATGGTTTTGCTCAAAATCTTTATTTCCCTAAGATGACGAGAAGTCAGATCAAGATGACAATTGAGTTTTCAAAAGAAACCATCCATTTTACAAGAAAAATAAATTGCATGCAGTATCATTTGCAAGTTATTCTGTACACATACTTCAGAAACACAGTTATCACGTAAGTAAAAAGTTATATTCTTCTAGACTCTTCACATTTTCTCTGGTTCTACAAAGTATTGCACATATAATCTTTAAAGCGTGCAGCTCTCCTTAAGGTATGTGTAGGAATTTCTGTTGGTTATTCATCTGATGTTTGCTGGTTCTGGAGGTGACTTTGTCTCTCTAAGGATATTGTTGTCTGATTGCTGCTGCCAAACTATTGCACTTGTTCAGAAATGGCTGACTTCCAGAACTGATGGTTATTAATTTTCTTGCTCTGCCGGTACAGTCAGAGCTACCTCTTCTGCTATGATGGAGCATCTTCTCCATGTGCACAGAAATGTCTGTGCTTTCACTAAATCTGGTCATTCAGTTTCAAGTACAGTACACAATTAACAGTTTGCCAAGTGGACTAACTTTTATTGAGTGCATTGCATGCTTGTGGCACCTTTATCAAAGTGAAATTTACCTATCTGGTGTTTTACTTGGCTGCCAGCACTCACATCACTATTTCTAGCCTAAATAGCTTTTCAATTAGTGGGAAAATAGTTTGGGTGGGGTGTGACATGAGTTGCTGGACTGGACAACTTGCCATTTCTTCAGTAAGTGTGTCTCTCTACTCTAAGATTGCCTTGTACAGGCTTCTGTTGGATATAACTGATTTATTCACAATCCCTTTGATAATTTTCACTTTTGCCTCAGTCTTTCCATTTGACTGGGTTGTATGGAGATGACGTGTGATGCTGAATTTCTCAAACATTCAGAAAGTGTTTGAATTCTTCACTCATGAATCAAAGTTATTCTCCCTGAACACAATGTCAGGGATGTCATGATGACTGAAGTGTGCTTTCAGACATTCTATGATCTCACTGAGAGTCAGTGACATCTCTACTCAAACTCCCCGCTGACAAATAGTAGTCAACTGTGACGAGAGAATCAGTTCCAGTGGGAGTGAACAGCTCTAATCCAAGTTTCATCTATGGACTGTCTGGTAAGTCACAAGTCATGAGCAGCTCTTTATCTTATTTACTTGAATGTTTATTACAAGCACTGCACTGGCTGATGTGTCCTTCATCTTATTTCTCACGTTTGGCCAGTAGAGCACTACTCTTACCTCAGACTAGATTCAATTCCTTGATGGGTTGTGTAGGATGTTTCAGCATCTCTTTACTCTTCTATTTAGGTTAATGATCTTGCTCCCTTTTTACAAGAGTCGAAAATGTGTTGCTGGAAAAGCGCAGCAGGTCAGGCAGCATCCAAGGAACAGGAGAATCGACGTTTCGGGCATCAGCCCTTCTTCAATTCCTGAAGAAGGGCTGATGCCCGAAACGTCGATTCTCCTGTTCCTTGGATGCTGCCTGACCTGCTGCGCTTTTCCAGCAACCCATTTTCAGCTTTGATCTCCAGCATCTGCAGTCCTCACTTTCTCCCTTTTTACAAGATGTCATCTTGGGTGATGATCTCACCTCTGTTTGTCCAATACTTCTCTTACAACAACATGCGTTCTTGATGGTTTCAGACCATCCTTTCAACACAACTTACTATAACACCTGAAGAAGTGCATCTCAGTGAAATTTGGTTGATCTGAACAAGACACCTATCTATCAGATTCAATGCCTTTGTTGGTTTGATGATTTCCAGAGTATGACATGTCATGCTGTTGCTTCTTGTTGAATCTGGAATATTTCACACTGCGTACCAGCATCAACTTCCTTCAGAGAGAGTGCAGTGCTTGACAACATGTCAGTGATGTACACCTACTTCCCTAGCTTGTACTTCACTTCCCAGTGATATCTCTGTACATGAAGTTATATTCTTTACAGGACACAATAACCAGAGCACAATAATCTTACACTTACACTCTATCTGTGCACAGTGTTGTTCAGTTTGTGTAAATCCTCTGGATACAAACACAGCGGGTTGTCCTCACTGCCTGGGGGTTACTCCAAGTCCTGTTTCACTGACATCACACTGCAGGGTGACTCCTTTGTTACATCATAATCCCTCAGCATTAGTGATGTCATCACTAGGTGCTTCTTGTTCTGCGTCCCAGTCCCACTGAACATCCTGCACAGTGTGATTGTGTACAGGTTCACAGTCTGAGGGCAGATTGGTATAGGTGGGCCTGTATGGGATCATTAATGTTCCAGGAGGTCCGAGACTGTGTGAAGGCTTTATTACAGAACTCATCTTGGTACAATTTCTTAAATGGATCAGGAGATATGCTGACTGTTCAAAAGACTTGTCACAAATATTGTACCTGAAGACTTTCTCCCTCTTAAATCCTGTGGTATCCTGGGTGGCTCATCACAAATCTCAGACTTTAACAATTATTTCCTTGTGTGGATTCTCTGATGGACAAGGAAGTCCCAAGACCTCGAGAATGATTTGCTGCACACATTGCATGTGAATGGTTTCTCTCCTGTGTGAACATATTGGTGTCTGCGAAGGTTATACGACCGTGAGAATGATTTGTTGCACACCTCACACATGAACAGTTTCTCCCCTGTGTGAATACGTTGGTGCGTGCGGAGGTTCTCTGACTGTGAGAATGATTTGTCACACACCTCACATGTGAATGGCTTCACATCCGCGTGAATGCCCTGGTGCTTGTGAAGGGCCGATGACACTGAAAATGCTTTGTTACACACCTCACATATGAATGGTTTCTCCCCTGTGTGAATCCTCTGATGGAGCAGAAGTCTCGATGAGTCTGCAAACGATTTGTCACAGACCTCACACACAAATGGTTTCTCTCCTGTGTGAAGATGTTGGTGTCTACGAAGGGCAGATGAATCCGAGAATGACTTGTCACACACTTTACAAGTAAATGGTTTCTCCCGCGTGTGAATGCGTCGGTGCGTGCGGAGGTTCGATGACGATGAAAATGATTTGTCACACATCTCGCATTTGAATGGTTTTTCCCTTGTGTGAATACGTTGGTGTGCACGGAGGTTCACTGACTGTGAGAATGATTTGTTACAAACCTCACAATTGAATGGTTTCTCTCCTGTGTGAATGCGTTGGTGTCTACGGAGGTTTTCTGAGTGTGAGAACGATTTGTCACATGTGTCACACGTGAATGGTTTTTCCTGTGTGTGAATGCGTTGGTGTTTGCAAAGGGTCGAAGAATCAGAGAATGATTTGGTACACACCTCACATGTGAAGGGTTTCTCCCCTGTGTGAATATGTTGATGCATTAGGAGCTTTGATGACTGTGAGAACGATTTGTCACAAGTCTCGCACGTGAATGGTTTTTCGTCAGTGTGAACACGGCGATGATTCACCAGGCCTGATAACTTTGTAAAGTTCTGCTTACACACCTCACATTCAAACGGCTCCTTCCCAGTGTGAATCCATTGGTGTTCTCCAAGTGCTGATGTCTGCATGAAGGCTCGGTCACATCTCTCACTCTTGAAGGGCTTTTCGTCCATGTTGCCGTCTTTAAGTCAACAGTTGTGTAACAGAAGCATTCTGAATGATATTAGATCCTGGGAGCCTGTATCAGTCACCTCGCATACCTCTCACCTGTAGTAATGAGTTAAAATACACACAACACCAGGTTATAGTCCAACAGGTTTATTTGGAAGTGACACAGACATCAAGTTTCTGCAGAATGATTTTGAACTTTGTCCACCCCAGTCCAACACTTGCTCCTCCACTGTAGGAATGAGTCAGTGGTTCATGACCCTCGGTGAATGATTGAAGCTCTCACCACATTGGACTCCACTCACACTTCTTCCCAGCCTCACCCTGACTGATCACCCACAGCCAAACCTCCAGAAAGGTTGGTTCTGATAGAAGGCTCCACACCATTGACCAGTTTCAAATCTGATGATGTGTCAAAGTTCTCCTGACCTAATCTATTTCCAGACAATGGTTTCACTGCCCAACCTTCTCTGATTTAGGTTATTCCTTGGGTTGTCAGGATCTATCTACTGTATCAATCCTTTTTGTATCTGCTAAATCCTCTATCCTCTGTGATACAATACGGTGCAATCCTTGTGTAAAACAAGAAGAGGAATCGTGACTTCCTCCATCACCCTTTCCACCCTCGGTGAACAGTTCTCTTTACCTAAACCTTCATAGGAAGACTGCATGACAAGTTAAGCCAGAATTTACTACCATTTCTTAACAGCCTTTGAGAAGGTGGTGATGAGCTGCCTTCTTGAACCATTGTAGCCATTGGGATATCAGGACACACACAGTACTGTCTGGAAGCGAGTTCCAGAAGTTTGAATAGTGACAGTGAAGGAATCAAAGTAGAGTTCCAAGCCATGGTGGCGTGAAGTTTGGCGGTGGGTGGGTGGGGGGGAATGGCAGTGCCAGTGGTGGAACTTACAGGTTTAGCTGTTAATACACCTTTTGTCCTAACCTTCCAAGTAGTGGGGATCATGGGTATGTATGGTGATGTGGATGGAATCTTAATGAGCATCTTCAGGAGTGCTACCACTGTCTGACAGTTTGGAGGGCATGAACATTGCAAGTGATGGATGGAGTGACAGTCAAGTGGGCTTTGTTGTCCTGGTGGTGCTGTTGAGCTTTCTGAGTATTGCTGGTGCTGTATACTTCCAAGTAAGTGGAGAATATTTCATCATACTCCTGATCTGTGTCTTATAGATGGTGGACAGGATCTATGGTGTCAGGAAGTGAGTTACTCACTCAGGATTCCTAGCCCCTTGCAGTCACTGTGTTTACATGGCTGTTCCAGCTCAACTTCTGGTCAATATTAACCCCACAATCTGCACTTAAATACATGCAGATAATGGGTACATACATGGCAAAAAACCTGCAAGATGCTCAGGGAAATGCAACAATAGGGTGACCAATCAGAGGACAGCTGGCCCCAGAAATAGAATGGATAGAAGGTGTGAGGAGTTGCTATTCCACTCACATGGTATCTCTCCAGCAAATTTGCCTTCTCAAGGTTCTTTGTTGATTCGATCAGCTGTAAATGTGGGATAGAAGTGGTGAGTCAGTGGCATTGGGAGTGGAACAGGGTAGAGGGATTGTTATTTCATAAATAGTAATGAACAGGATACTGAAAAAGGTAATAAGAGACCTGGGGACCAAGGTATTGACATCATTAAAATGATATGAAGAGATACATAAAGTATAGGATAACGGAAATGGCTTGAGAAAAGGAATATTATGGGGTAGTAGTCATATTTCAGTGAGAATGCTTAGCTCAGTTGGTTGCATCATTGGTTTACAGAATAGTGTGATGCCAACAGCGTGGGTTCAGTTCCCATCACTGGTTTGAGGTTACCATGAAGGACTCTCCTTCTCAATCTCTTCCCTCGCCTGAGGTCTGGTGGCTCTCAGGTTATATCACTACAGTCACTTCCTCTCTCTCTCTAATATGAAAGCAGTCCCTACGTTCTGATAAGACTATGGCGACACAGAAACAACATATTTCAGTGACACAAAGCCCTGGTTTGATTATCACTAGACTACTGAGAACAATTCTAGATAACTCACCACACATAAGGTATTGGCCTTGGGGAGAACGCAGTACAGATTTACAGTACTGGAATGATCCCTAAGCTGCAAGGGTTACATAATGAGGAGAGCTTAAACAAATAGGGTTATATTCCTCAATGCTTAGAAGGTTAAAAGATGATCTGATGAACGTTTTTGAAATATTAAAGTGAAGAATTCACGCCAATGGAAGTAACTTATTTTTATCGGATGGGGAGTCTAGAACCAGGGCATTATCCAAAGAACTCAGTCAGATCTTTTCGGAGTGAAATAATGAACGACTGTGACACACAAAGAGTGGGAGAAGGTTGAAACTCATTGTCATAATTGACAATTAATGCTAAACCTGCAACTTCTATCAAATCTGAGATGGATTTTTTTTTCACCAAAGGTTTGAAGGGAATTAGGGAAAGAGCAGAAATATGGAGGTTACAGAAACACTATGATCTTGGTAAATGGTGGGACATACTTGAGACACGACGTGGCTGACTCCATTTTTTAAAATCAACCTTTTCAGATATGTTATTATACACCGCTAGATCATGTGGGCCTTGTACTTGGGCCTCCAGACTCAGAGGTATGGTCACAACCACTGCACCATAAGAGCTTCAACACTACTCCTATTCCATGCAATGAGGCAACATTCTCCTACGAACTGTACAAATTACAAACCTCATGATAATAACCAACACCCAACACACACAGAACTCAACAGCAGGAAATCAGAAAGAATCATCAGACACTCTGCACCTCCCAGATAATGACACCTCACCTTCTTATATTCAGAAATGAGCCATCAACAAAACTTAGCCTGGAAATCAGAGGGAAATGCTTCCAATAAACACACTCAACATCCAACACACAGCTCCAGTCAAACAGTTCAGCACAAAGCACCGAGTAAACAGCTCTCTCAGCTGGATCTTCTCACACAGTATAAGGGACATTTCCACCCCTGATTACCCACAGGATAGTCAGACTGCCTGAAGATTGGTGTGGATATTATGGGATACAATTTGTATAAAAGCTGCTCCTTCACTCACCATCTCCTCACTTGGTTTTCAGTCCCTATAGGAAGTGAACCAGCTCTGGAAGAGGAAGAGGAGACAATGTGCAGAGTGGGTGGACTCTCTGATTGACGTCTCTCACAGTCAATCCAAATATTTCTGGAGCAACATGAGTTTCCTAAAACTTGGGAAACTGACCGCGGAAATGGAGGTGACTTTGAGCAGCAGATCAGGTGGGGATTTAAACTTGTCATTGTCCCATCTGAATAAAACCTCACTTATTGCAGCTGCTGTCTCAGTTCCCCTGGTAAATGTTCGACAGAGATTTCCAGTGTGGGAATAGCAATCTTCATCCTCGGAGAGTTTCAAACTAACAGTGTCAGTGGGGGTGGGGGGAGGTGTTCATAAGCAGGTCAGAAGAGGTAGACCCACAGCAACACTGATGTTGTGTAATGATGGGATCGGCACATGCACAGGAAAAGGGAGAAAGACGGGAACAGGAAGGAGGTTCACACATTCCTGGGACTTACAGGTGTTCCTGTTCCAAACTGCTAACAATGATAATCCCTCCTGCACACACACAAATTTGAAATGTATGCATCAGAACTACAACCTACCAGGTTAAAAGGTCTCCAGGTACGACATGAAGTATGGCAGGAAGAAGTGCACCACAATCCTAGATTTTACATCTTGGACTTGTGCAAGGTACACACATTCTTACATAGGTCTGGAAGAACTATTGTTGTGTATTATTCAGATTCTGTTATTTTTCAGTCCGGAGAATTATTTTTGTCCGTTGTTTTCAGGCCATTTTCTCATAAGCTAGTAACATTGTCACATTTGGAATATCTCAAATGATGAATGTTGTTAATAAGGTCCGACAAGTTTTCTTGCAAAAACACATTAAACGTAACATTTGTCAGTCTCTGTGCCTGGTCTGGCACCTCTGTTTATGAGTTTGTGCATTTGACAACTTGGCAGAGAGCTGTTTTCACTCCTTTATATTGCTCCAATAACTGCTGTGTGTTTCCCCCAGTGAATTCTCTAGGTTATCATCAGTTAGTCCCAGCCCTAACACCAGTGGCAAAAATGTGACCCCATCTCGAGTACTGGCCAGAGTTTTGGTCTCCTTAATTAAAGAAAACTCAAAACTACATTAGAAGTAGGGTGGCACAGTGGCTCAGTAGTTAGCACTGCTGCCTCACAGCACCGCGGACCTGGGTTCAATTCCAGCCTTGGGTGACTGGCTGTGTGGAGTTTGCACATTCTTCCCATGTCTGCATGAGTTTCCTCCGGGTGCTCTGATTTCCTCCCACAATCCAAAGATGTGCATGTTAGGTGAATTGGCCATGTTAAATAGCCCACACTGTTCAGGGATGTGGAAGTTGGGTGCATTAGTCAGGGGTAAATATAGGGGAGGGTAAATATAGGGGAGGGGAATGGGTCTGGGTGAGTTACTCTTTGGATGGTTGGTGTGGACTTGTTGGGCTGAAGGGCCTGTTTCCATACTGTAGGAATTCTAATTCTAAAAGTAAATCAGAGAAGATTTATTCAACTAATTCCCACAATGGATTTCCTCGGATGAAAAGTTGGGCCTGTACCCATTGGAGTTTTATTGAAATGTGTGATACTGACACTGAACTGTCCTGGGGAATGCCATGTGATGTTAGCACCCAACTAGTCAGGTTCCAACATGAACCAATCCGGATAGGTCATCATCTTAAAAATTACCAAAGGGACCTTCTAATAAAACATAAGCACTGAATGTTGCAGTCTTTATTTTAATAATAAAACAAAGCATAGGCTTATTGACAATAGAAATTATGATAAATAAGTAATAAATACTCTTATTCTTTTATACCATAGATTTGAGGATCTTTAGACATAATCCACAAACTACTTATAGATTGAACTGAAACAACAGCTGGGGGTCTGAATAAACACATTGCAAACCTAAGAAAACTAGTGCTTTACCTCTTCAGTCCAACCCATTTCCAAAGGAGAGATATTTTTCTATTTATTTTAATACATTGATAAACTTGAAGTGATTAAACTTCCAAGCCACTTGCTATAACTGTGGAAGACTGGAGTTATCCTTAATGCCCTGATCAATGTAGATATCAATACACTCTCAGAAAAATATATCATCTGGTTAGCATCACATTGTGTAGCCACCCAATTTGCAAAAAATGGTTGCCAACGTTTCTTTCATCATAACTGACTACTCTTCAAAAGCACTTTATTAAAAGGGAGGTGCTTTCAGACAGATTGAGATTGTGAAAATTGATATATAAAAACAAATCTTTCTTTCATCTGGAAATGATCTGCTTCCTGGGAACTAGAAATTATAAACCTATTGATAGAGAAAGGATCTCATCCCACAGGAAATTGAGCAATATATTGCATACAAAACTCTTACTGTAGGATATTCAGCATTTTGAAGAGGAACACACCAGGCTGACAGATCAGAGAGCTTTGTTTCAGCTGATAAATTAATTTATCAAATTATAAACCTGTACAGGAATTCGTAAAACTGTCCTAAACAATATAAATCAATGGAATATTCAGTGTGCATCAAATTTTAAATCAACCGAAATAACAAAGCATTTCAAAATTATTCAAGATCCTTCCCAGGTCATGAAATGAATCTTGGAAGAGTTTAAGCTGAACATATCACACCATTATTACATTGAAGTATAATGGACTGAGGGAACTCAGGTCTGTAGAGGTCAACCCTACTCCCTCCCCATACTCAGGATAGCAGTCCACCCAGAAAGGAGAGTACAACATTACCCATGGTATTAGTCAAACACTCATCATCGGAAGAGGATCCCACCAATGGTTTCAGAGATCCAGTGACTATTCCTAGTGAGAATGTGTAGGGTATAAGCACGTGGGGAAAGAGTTAACTTCTGAGCTTTGTGAAAAAAAGTTTCAGCTGAGCATGACTCAGATAAAATAGGGTGTTATGAAACAAGATGTTCAGCTGAGCATGAATCAGATCAGATAAGAACAATGGGGTGCTGGAGGCAAGGTTAATGGGTTAACAAGGTGGAAAAGCAGTCATTATGTAGAACCGTTTAACAAGATGGGGTAGCGTTCAGTATGTAACATCAGTTAACAAGGTGAAAAGTATTCATTATGTGAAGCCAGTTTAAAAAGTTAAGAACATTCATTGCATAACAGCAGCTCATCAGTCTTGAGCACGGAAAGTTAAGAAGCTAACAACAGTGAAGAGGAGTTCGGTACATTTTTTGTCAGTGGCCTTCCTATGGACATTAAACCACGTGAGCTTTACCTTGTTTTTCGATCATTTAAAGGATATGAAGGTTCACTGATCAAGTTAACATCACAACAGCCATTTGGCTTTGTTACATTTAACAGCAGAATGGGAGCAGAAGCAGCAAAGAATGCTGCATTCACCTAGCCTGCTGCTACACCTGCTGCACTGCACACTCAGATGCGCTGGTATCCTCCATCTGAAGCATCTCTGCAAGGATAGCAGTCTCATCAGTTTTGTTAAGTATTTAACTGCCCTTATCCAAGAATTCAGATTTCTCCAAGGAGTGATGCAAGGACAGACTGAATTTTGTTTTCAGGTTGGACTTTACTAAAGGAGATTTTGGAGAACTGGCTCATTTCCACTCGACTTGAAGGAATGGAGTGGTCATTAAGGGCTGTGGATTTAAGAATTTTACTGTTGACTTTTTTTCCACATGGGAGGAATAGACTAGTAATTTTTGTTATTATAATCACTACATGGTGTGTATCAATAACTTGCTAAATACGGGCTGTTAGATTCTTATGAAAGCTGGCAATGCCATTGGTTGGTACAAAATGATAAAAGGAGGGAACGAGAATGTGTATAGAGTATAAGCAGGCAGAGAAAGAGTTAAATTCTGAGTTTTGTCAAACAAGAGGTTCAGCTAAGCATGAATCAGATCAGATGAGAACTTAAGAGTTAACAATGGGGTGCTGGAGGCAAGGGTAATGGGTTAACAAGGTGGAAAAGTAGTCATTATGTAGAACCGTTTAACAAGATGAGGTAGCATTCGGTATGTAATGTCAGTTAACAAGGTGAAAAGTATTCATTATGTGAAGCCAGTTAACAAGGTTAAGAACATTCATTGTGTAACAGCAGTTGGCTTAATCTTTACTGTTGATATTCGCTGATTGTAATGGTCACACAATTAATATGTCCATTGCCTGGATGCTCCTCCCTGTAAAATGACTATATAGTTTATTGAGAAACTGCTCTTCCACAAAAGACCGTGAACTCATGTCTCTATGCACATGGGCAATCATTCTCTCTCCCTCCAGGGCCCGGAATAAAGATGAAGGAGGTAAAACTATACTGTATCACTGAGCGTTTTGCTTCTACGGATGGTGGAAACAGGACAGCATTGGAAGACCCTCTACCCCAGGTGAGTTGGATGGTGCTATCTAATTCCCAACTCCCTGTCCCTTGGCCCTCCATTCACTACATTGTTTCTGTAGCTGTCAATCTGGTTAATCATGCAATCAGATCCACCTGCTACACCCTTGTTCCCAAACTTTCCTTTAATCCTTTCCTGGTCAATCTCACTGTTTCTCAAGTTCAAGACATGAAGATTAGAACACAACTGCTTTATTCATCCATCACCCAATCTGGGCCACATCAAGCACCAAGGTCCTGCTTCACTCTGTTAAAATTGCTTATTACTGCAGGACCCTGTATCAATGTGGAAGTTATGTTCCAGCTACTCTATCCAGAGAACTGTGTCCAGTTCTGGGCACTATACCTCAGGGAGGATATACTGGCCTTGGAGGGAGTGCAGTATATATTCACAGAATATTCCAAGGGCTTAAAGGATTAAATTATGAGGACAAATTGTACAGACTGAGCTTGTATTCCCTTGAATTTAGAAAATGATGGGGTAATCTAATTGAGGTGTTGAAGATGATTAATGAAGTCAATCAAGTCAAAATGAACTATTCCATCACACAGATCACCTGCTTACCCCTCTGTAATACTGCCCATTTCCAACACCACATTAGTCCATCTGCTGTTGAAATCCTCATCTATGCTGTTGCTGTTTCCAGGCTAGACTACACCACTTCAATGTTCTCCTGCCCAGCACCCACCCCATCTTCCACCCTCTATAAATTTCATCTCAGCTAAAACTCAGCACTCTCTATCCTAACTTTCACAGCTAGCACTCCTGTGCTCACTGACCTACATCTTACAGTCCCCAGTACCTCCAATTTAAAAATCTCTGGCCCTAGTACAAATTTCTCCAGGGTCTCACACTCTCCCTCTCTGTCACCTCCACCCCATCTCCCTCCAAGATCACTGCTCTTCCAATTCTGTCCCATTTCCTTCAGTTGCCCATTAATGGCTGTTTCTTCAGCCATCCTGATATCCATGCTCCTCAATTTCCACCTTAAATCGCTCTGCATCTTTCTCTCTCTCTCCTCTCATTTCAAACCTTTCTCAAATCTCATCTCTTTGACTGAACTTTCAGTCATCCACTCCTCCTCCTCATCAGCTGACTGTCAGTTGAAGGATGATGTCTCTACAGGGTCATTGAGTTTCTTCCAATATGGGGTCTTCATGTGGCTGGGCCATCCCATGGGAAGTGAGATCCGGAGACTAGGATTGTCTTCCTTTTCTTTCCTTCTCTGATGTGGCTCTGCCTCATCATGAAGGTGTGACGCAGTTTGATAGATGAGTTGTCACCACTCTGAGCGATTGGTAGTAAGCTCTTCCCAGTCATTAAGATCAATGCTGCTGTTCCTCAGGGAAAGCCTCAGAGTGCCTTCTGTCCTCATCTGGAATATAATAGAGTGGCACCTGGGCAGGGATTGATTTCCAGCCACGTGGACAGATTTCCAAGTTGATTTTGCTCCAAGTTTGTTTGAATGCTTGTGGACCTGGCTTCAAGAAGGACAACAGTGAGTGTTCAATGGTCCTCTGAATGCTAATGGAGTGCTACTGCTTTGCTAATTAACTTTCTCTAGTGTTGTTATGCAATACTGTTACACAGTCTGGGCTTCAGAAGGAAGGTGACAGCAACTACTCTATACACTAGGACTTGTGTTGGCTTCTAAAGGAACTGCAGCCAATATTCCATCTCCCGTATGTGTTACATCTTCACAAGTCTTCCTTTTTTTTAAAACTCTGTAATCTTTTCAGGGCGAGACTTCCAGAAGATGGTGGATCTCCAAACAAATGGCAGACTTTTGAGAGAAGTGGCTGCCATGATGAGTTTCACTGGAATACCACTGTAGGCAGAGGTCAGAATGGGACCAAGATGGAGAATTAAAATCGCAAGTAACTGGGAGTTCTTGGTCTAAGATTGTCCAAAATTGAGTGTTCAAACCTCCACCTTATCAAAACCTGACAAATCAATATTGTAACTCAATTAATATGTGCAGATCTCAATGAAGATTTTGAATTAATTGTAACTGATTTCTATTTATACAGGCACTTGAAATAAAACTGACGACCACTATTACCAGATTGGTTAATCAATGAAGTTAAGTCTTAACACCCAATTCTACTAACAATTGGAGCACAATTCACAGAGCCCCAGGACTGACTGAATCAAATATTTGGTCAGATCAATGACTGCATTGATGGATTCCTGATGTAGTCCTTGACATTTTGCTTGCATTTTTCTGGTAATAAATAACATGTCAGAGGTTCCTCTGGAAAATCTAAACTCAAGTCAAAATTTGAAGTAATGACGACACCACTCGCTCCATGTGGGAACTGGTTCTAACGGACAGATCATCAAATTGTTCGATCAGTGATGAACATTCATGCAGCACAATGACATCACAAGACCTGAAGTCCAAGAGGAAGAAGACTGTACTCTACAAACTGTGGACATTGTTTGGCCTCTGGTGCTCTATTTGTGTGGCCATTCAGCATGTGCAGAGCCAGACAGTGAATGTTATGAGACAACAGAGACTGTCACAGCCGAGGCACATCCTGCCCTTCCCCCTGCCTTCCCAGCTGATTCCTGGCTGATTCTTCTCCTCCTCCATAGACCAGAGAGACTGAGGGTAATTGAGGTACCTCCAATACTACCCAAGGATGGCTCCTCCCCGGATGCTTGTGCTGGATGATGAGAATTTGACGCATTTCGAACCAGTGAGTATCTGATTGTCTTCTTGGTCATGGTGAGAGTCAGTGAGTAATTTGTACCTGACCCTCTACTGAAAGGATGATGAATTTATACAGGAGCTTCTACATATATTGATGTCCTCTTTTGGTGAAGTTTGGAGATCTAGACAAATGTGAAATTGACCTTGTTGAAATGATTGACCTGATGGTGGGAGTGGTTTGGGATAGACCCTGCTGAGACAGATAGTCCCTTGGAATGTCAGCTCCCCCTGTGTGAGCACTGGATGGTAAACAACATAGACAGATGTCAGTGTACAGTGACAGGAATCAATCCTGACACACGTCATACTGGAAGAGTCTGTCTCTCAGGTAGGTTCACTGATGTTCCAGGAGGTGAAACAACGCTGTGAAGACTTTATCACAGAACCCACACTGATAAGGTTTCTTCTGGTATGAGTACATTGATGGGCCGGATGAAACCAGAAGAATGTGAGAACCTTGTCACACAACTCACATCTGAATAATTTCTCACCAGAATGCAGCCCCTGGTATCTCAGGAGGTTTGAAGAATTCAGAGTTTTATCATAAATTTCTCACTTGAAGGGTTTCTCCCCCAGTGTGGATTCTCTGATGAATTAGGAGATTCGAGGAGGTTCTGTAAGCTTTGTCACACACCTCACAGGTGAAGGGTTTCTCTCCCGTGTGAATACGTTGATGCACGCGAAAGTGGGACGAATTTGAGAAAGTTTTCTCACATACCTCGCATGCGAATGGCTTCTCCCCTGTATGAATGCGTTGGTGTTCACGAAGAGTCGAAGTCCGTGAGAATGATTTGCCACACACCTCACAAGTGAACGGTTTCTCCCCTGTGTGAATGCGCTGGTGATTCACCAGGCCTGACGATCCTGCAAAGCCCTCGTTACATACCTCACACGTGAATGGCTTCTCCCCGGTGTGCACACGTCGATGATTTACAAGCGTTGCTGCATGTGTGAATGCTCGGTCACACATCTCACACTTGAAGCGTTTCTCCCCTGTGTGAATCCTCTGATGTCTCAGCAGATTTGAGGAGTAGCTGAAAGCCTTCATACAAACCTCGCACCTGAATGGCTTCTCTCCTGTGTGAATACGTTGATGTGCACGGAGGGTCGATGAATGTGAGAACGATTTGTCACACACCTCGCAACTGAATGGCTTCTCCCCTGCATGAATGCGCTGGTGTACACGAAAATGAGATGAGTGCAAGAAGGATTTGTCACATACCTCACACTTGAACAGCTTCTGCCTTGTGTGAATGCGCTGGTGTACGCGGAGGGATGATAACTGCGAGAATGATTTGGTGCAAACCTCGCACATGAAAGGTCTCTCCCCTGTGTGAATGTGTCGATGATCCACCAAGGCTGATGACTGCGCAAAGTTCTTGTCACACACCTCGCACTTGAATGGTTTCTCCCCAGTGTGAACACGTCGGTGTTTCATGAGAGTGGTTGGCCAAGTAAAGGCTTGCTCACACACCTCACACTTGAACGGCTTCTCCCCTGTGTGGGTGAATCGGTGATTCATGAGAGTCGATAACCGTGTGAAGGCCTGATCACAAACCTCACACTTGAATGGTTTCTCCCCAGTATGGATGAGCCGGTGATTCATTAGTGTTGATGAATGTGCGAAGGCTCGGTCACACACCTCACACTGGAAAGGTTTCTCCCCTGTGTGGATCCTCTGGTGCCTCAGGAGATCAGAGGATCGAGTAAAACGCACCTCACAAACCTCACACCTGAACAGCTTCTTCTCCATGTTGATGTGTAACAGTTATAAAACCGATGCACCTTGTGTGTTGAAGGATCTTATGAGGCTGTAGAGCCCTCCTCTCACACCTCACACTCAAACAGCCTCTCCCCTGTAAGGAATTAGTCAGTGGTTAATGCGGCTCAATGAATAATTGAAGCTCCCACCACACTTGGAGCCACTCACACTTCTTCCCAGCCTCACCCTGATCGATCACCCACAGCTGAACCTTCAGAAAGGTTGGTTCTGATGGAAGGCTCCACACCACTGACCAGTTTCAGATCTGATGATGTGTCAAAGTTCCCCTGACTTGACTGATTCCTAGATGATGGCTGGACTGCCCAACCTTCTCTGTGTTGAGCAATCCTACAAAGGGACTGGATGTCTTCCCACAGTTGTGCAGTTGTTCCTTCAGTGATGGTCAGGATCTCTCTGCAGTGTCTGTCCTCCCTGCATTCTCTGCTGTAGTACGGGGCAATCCTTCTGTAAAACAGGAAAAGGAAGTATGATTTCCTCCAACTTCCTCTCTTTTACTGAAGGGGCTGACTCCACAGTGAGTTTGCTATTCCCTGTGTGGGGGGCTTTTCTTTGGTGGTGGTGGTGGTGGTGGGCGGGGGGCGGGGGGGGAGGTATCAGATAAAGTATTTTTGTTTCCCTCACTTGACTGCTATGTATCCCTGTTTCCAGCAGGAACACTGCATAGTGACCAGGAGCAGACAACATGGCCACATTGTTCCCACCTCCAAGAACCTCACCTTTCCAGGCATTGTGAGGGCAATGGAAAAAAACAGTTGGGTAGAATGTAAAACTGGCTGTCAGTTCACTGTGAGCTTGACTCTTCCTGATGAAGACCTTAGAGTCTTTGCTTAATGTAAAAACATTCTGGAGAAATATTAATTCAATAAAGATTTTGAAAGTTCTCCCTTTGTTTTCCAAACTTATTTGAGGAAAATGCACTGAGGTGGAAGTTCTAGAAGCTAAGGAAGATACTGTTTCAGTGTAGCTGACTGAAGGGTTCTGTTTAATCTACCACTTTAGATCCAGTGCATTCACTCAGATTGCACATTCCAAATTCAGTTTTCAGCCACAGCTCTGGGCAAAAATGATCAAATCCAAGCCCATGCTTTTGGGAAATAATGAAGCATTCTGGAAAAAAATGGACTTTTCAACCAGTGGACCAAATGTTGAGATGCTCAGAGGCCAGATAGATGACCTAATGTGTACTTCAGGACCCTGTCGAAGTCCTGACTCATTGACCGGAATGCCCCAGAATACATCAGAAGACGGACAATTTACCTGCTCCCTTAAACATAAATGTCTTTGATTTTGATTCAGAGTTAGAGACTTTGGACATTTATATGGTACAGTACTTAACCAATTTTAAGAAATTTTAGGTAGAAATAAAATTTTTTAGTCCAGCATCTGGACAATTCCAGAACAAACACAGCAATCACTTACACTGACCTTTGCCAACCCACACACAATCCCAATCCACCCAACTGCCCCCATTACCTCACAAAAATAATCCTCACCTGACATGACTGACTGACCCCTGTCACAAACCCAAGGCATCCAACCCACAGTTTCAGGTCGAGCAAGTTCAAGGAAATCTACTGCTCTCTGCCCAACTGATAAATGAGTCCTTCGTCATGTTCATCATTAAAAGGGAAGTAGACTATATGTCCATGAGGTGCAGTGAGCCATCAGCAGCAGCAGGATTGGACTCCACCACAACCTCACAGCCTGGCACAGCCCTCATTTCATGATTATCATTAAACAAGAAAATAGACATGTCAACAGGAGTAATGGCTCTCCCTTTACTGCTGTCCCTCTACCTATTTCTTTCTCTGTCTACCTGGATTAATAGCAGGAACCAAATCCCTGCCAGTCACACTGGGAGAGCAACCACAGCCCAAGTGGTCATCTTGCAATGCTCCTTAACACATTGAGTTTGAACCCGTGTTCATCCATTCCTACACTGCAGTGCTGAAGATCTGAGGTTATAACTACATCTTCTTTTACTGGGAGTCTGGGTCAGTTGGATGGTGAAGTATAGGGGGAATTACGCTGCTATGACTGAATGCCTGGCCACAATCTGACATTTTACACAATAAACAATAACTTGCATTTATACAGGACCTTAAACACAGTTCAATGATCCATGGCAAATTGTGAGAGTGTTAACACATTTGGGATCTTGCTATTTGCACATGAACTGTCACATCTCCTACATTACAACAGTGACCACCTTCAAAAATATTTTATTAATGGTAAAGCATTTTCAAATTCCTTGTAGTCATGAAAGCCTCGATATAAATACAACTTTTCATTTCTTATAGCAAGAGAATGGTGGGAGGTCTTGGACAAATTTGAAAAGACAGAAAATACCCAGCTCCCAACACACATAGAACTCAACACCAGGAAATTAGTAAGAATCTTCAGATTCTCTGCAATTACCAGATAATGGCACCTCCCTTCTTATATTCAGAAATGAGCCATCAACAAAGCTCAGCCTGGAAATCAGAGGGAAATGCTTCCAATAAACACACTCAATATCCAACACACAGCTCCAGTCAAACAGTTCAGCACAAAGCACCGAGTAAACAGCTCTCTCAGCTGGATCTTCTCACACAGCATAAGGGACATTTCCACCCCTGATTACCCACAGGATAGTCAGACTGCCTGAAGATTGGTGTGGATATTATGGGATACAATTTGTATAAAAGCTGCTCCTTCACTCACCATCTCCTCACTTGGTTTTCAGTCCCTATAGGAAGTGAACCAGCTCTGGAAGAGGAAGAGGAGACAATGGGCAGAGTGGGTGGGCTCTCTGATTGACGTCCCTCACAGTCAATGCAAATATTTCTGGAGCAACAAAAACAGAAATTGCTGGAAAAGCTTATCAGGTCTGGCAGCATCTTTGGAGAGAAATCAGAGTCATCATTTCGTGTCCAGTGACCCTTGCTCAGAACTCCTGATAACAATGTGATTCAGCAAGTGATTTTACCTCAGAAATTTACCCAGATTGAGGGAGGTTTCTTTCCTTCACTGGAAGTGGGCTTCACAGACTGTCAACATTTATAGAGTATTCCTAATTACTCTGGAGTAAGAGGTGATGACCTGACTTCTTGAATTGTTGCAGTCTTTATGATACCGGTGCAACCGCAGTCCTGTTCGGGAGTTCCCAGATTTTGAGCTAGTGACAGTTTAAAAAGCAGTGAGAAGTGCCAAGTATGAATGAATTGATCCTTTGGGGGCAACTTTCAGTGGTGGAATTTATATGTATCTGCTGGCCTTGTCCTTCTAGTCATCAAGGTCCTTGATGAATTTCTGCAGTGCCTCTTGTACATGATGCAAACGCTGAGTGTTGGTGGTGTATGGATTTCCAAAGAAACGGGTTGCTGAGTCCTGGATGGTGTTAATATTCATGAGTGTTGTTGGAGCTGCACTCCTCTAGGCAAGTGGGGAGTATTTGATCATACTTGCAGATGCTGAACAGGTTTTGGGAAGTCAGGAGGTGAGTTATTCCCTGCAGGATTCCTGGCCTCTGACTTGCTCTTCTTGCTACTGTATTTACATGGCTAGTCCAGTTCAGTTTCTGGTCAATGATTACCCCTGGGATGTTGATGGTGGTGGAATTCAGTGATATGAAGAGTATCAATAGACCATGGTTGGAGTTTCTCTTGCTGATCTTTGCTTGGTATTTGGGTGGCACATATGTTTCTTCATCCCCACTTCTGACCTTATGATAGAGGGTCATTGATTAAGCAGCTGAGGATTATTTGGTGTAGGACACTACCCTGAGAAATTCATGCAGAGATGTCCTGGAGTTGAGGTGACTGACCTACAACAACAGAGCGATCTTTCTATGTGCCACATATGAGCCCAACCAGCCCATTAATTCAAATGTTTCTAGGTCTCCTTGTCCCACACTTAGTGGGATGGTGTGGAAACAGGCCCTTCGGCCCAACAAGTCCACACCAACCCTCCGAAGAGTAACCCACCCAGTCCCATTTCCCTCTGACTAACGCACCTAACACTTTGGTCAATTTAGCATGGCCAATTCACCTAACCTGCACATCTTTGGACTATGGGAGGGAACCAGAGTACCCAGAGGAAAACCACACAGACACAGGGAGAATGTGCAAACTCCACACAGACAGTCTCCCAAGGCTGGAATCAAACCTGGGACCCTGGTGTTGTGAGGCAGCAGTGCTAACTACCGAGCCAATGTCTGCCCATTTCAAAGCAGGGTGACCAGAACTACACACTGTACTCCAAAAATGGCCTCACCAACATCCTGTTTAGCTCAAACATGCAATGTTCTGACCAAGTGTACCAAACATCTTCTTCTTCACTGTCCTATCTACCTGTGATGCCTGCACCGACAACCCTGAACTGTGTAAACTCTGCATTTGTTTATCTTACCAAATACAACACTTCACATTTATCCAAATTAAATTCCATTTGCCATTCCTAGTCCCCCTTGGCCTATCTAATCAAGGTACTATGGTACTCTTAGATAACCTTCTTCACTGTCCACAATGCCACCAAATAACACGTAAATAACAAAAAACAGTGGACCCAGCATTGATCCCTGTGGAACACCACCAGTCACAGGCCTCTAGTCTGAACAACAACCCTTTATGACCACAGTCTGTCTCCTACAGTCAAGCCAATTTTGTATCCAATTGATAAGCTGTCCATTTTTCCTATGTGATCTAACTTTACTAATCAGTCTATCTCCCACCTGGAGGAGTGGAGGACAGTCAAAGTCATGCAAATTTGAAGACACACCTTGGCAATTTTCCACATTGTCACATAGATGCCAATATTGCAGCTGAACTAGAACTGCTTGGCTAAGAGCACAGATAGTTCCACTGCACAGGCCTTCAGAGCTTTAGAAATTAGCTTAAGAAAGTGAAAGAGGAGGGGATTGGGGTTACATTGAAGGAGAGATGAGGGCCTGAACGGACATGGGGAACTCTCGAGGAAGGGAACAGGTTGCGATCGCGACTCCAACCACCAGAGGCCGCCATTTACAGGATTTGGAGATGCCGGTGTTGGACTGCGGTGTACAAAGTTAAAAATCACACAACACCAGGTTACAGTCCAACAGGTTTAGTTGGAAGCACTAGTTTTCGGAGTGCTGCTCTTTCATCAGGTGGTTGTGGGAACCTGGTATAACCTGGTGTTGTGAGACTTTTAGCCATGTTTAGGGGTTGACCTCAAATTCCCGATCGCTGGGCGCCCATCGCCGTTGCGTGGATCAGAACTACAACCCCCGTCAGGCACCGCGAACTGGCTCTCCCCAGATTTCATACGGCCGCCTCTCACTGCTTAGGCGCGGGGTTCCACATGCAGCATGGGTAATGTAGTTCGAAGTGGGATTGTGAGCGGTTCGAATTGAGCTGAGTTCCTGTGGAGGAATCTCAGTGAAGGGGGAGCTTTCTGGGCTTGGGACTGCAATTCAGTCATGTTTAAGGAGATGGTCTGTTACTCCCTCCATCAAACACAGGTAGACACTTCCAGAGAAAATCTCTTCAACATTTTCTCACCAAATGTGAGCTATTGTTGCAATGACCGAGGTATTTCTGGAGATGTTGAGTTTCACAAGATTTTGGGACAAAACTGATAAATGTTGACATCTATTCTTCTATTAGAGATATTACAGTCTCAATATAAAACATTTTATCACAAATTACAGGAACATTTTGTGAGGAAGTGTTGAAATGTTGGATTATTTTATGTGAAACCAGCTGTAATGGTCACTGTGCTGTGGAAGTTGTGGACACAGCTTTTATAGAGACATAGTCAGCGTCTAACGTTATCTGTTGTCTCACCAAATAAGTTACATCTACATGTTAGTGGCTCAATAAAAACCAATAATCTGTTGTTGAGGTTTTATGGTCAATGTGGGGTCCGTTTGTCTTTCTCAGCAATTTCAGCAGCAAGGTTGCCGGGTGGGGGTGTGTGTGTGGGGGGGTGGGGGGTTCAAGCTGTGGGCTTGAAGCTGAATCCCTGGTTGGTTTGCTGTCCAGGTACAGAGCATGGCAGGATGGAGTGCAACACAATCCTGGATTTTACATCTCAAACTTGTGGAGGGTTCGCACACTTTTACGCAGATCATGGGGAATTATTGTATATTATTCAGATTCTGGTACTCTCAGTGTGGGTAATTATTTTTGTTCGATGTTTTAACATTGATTACTCAGAATCCAGTAACATTGTCACATTTGGAATATCTCATATAGGGAGTAGGTTGTTGGTCAATTCTCAAAAGCTTGTACAATAGTGTTAAGAGGGTAAAGTGTAGAGCTGAGAAGTGTGGTGCTGGAAAAGCACAGCCAGTCAGGCAGCATCCAAGGAGCAGGAGAATCGACGTTTCAAGCGTAAGCCCTTCATCAGGAATGACGTAAGGCCTTTGTTCATGGGGTTGTGCACTGGAGAACTTGACAGAAGTCTGTTTTTGTTCCTATAGATTACACGAAGTATCTATTATTGATTCCTCCCAATGTCTCTGATAAATTATCCCAGTGCCACCTATAGATTACTTACAGTGATTCTTCTGGTTTACTCCAGTGAGAAAATACAAACATGTGAGATAGGAACAGCAGGCCATTTTGCCCTCAAGCCAGCTCTGCAACTCAGTAAGATTCAGTGATTACCAACTGATTGCAGCCTCGGAGACACATAGCTGTCTACCCCAATTCTGATTGGTACTCATGTTAGTCAAAGTCTTAGTATCCCTGCCAATACTGTTATCTGTGGAAGAGAATTCTAGAAACTCACAATCACAGATACTAAAAATTCTTATCTCCATTTTAAGTGGGAAACTGTTATTTTCTAAACTGTGCCTCCTAATCTAGTTCTCCCACAAGGAGAAGCATTCTTTCAGCATGCACATTGTCCAATCCTCTCTGGACCATTCATATATGCTTTAATTGTTGTGTTATGTTTCAAGTTCAGTATGTATCTTTTAGAAAAATGCTTCTAACATTATCAATATATCCAGCACATGAACTGACAGCAGAAATGTCTCATGCTCCATCTCACCTTTGATGATCTCTCCACTGGAAATATGGTACTTTCTTAACATCACAGCACGTCATCACTGCCTTGGAAGTTGTGGGTCTTCCTGTGTTGCTTTTCTATCAAACACAACCGAGGATACTGATCCCACACTGATGTTGTCAGTTTGAAAGCCTCTTAGTGTGAAGAATGCTCTTCTCACACTAGAAATCTCTGTAAAACATTTACCAGGGGAACTGAGACAACAGCTGCAATAAGTGAGGCTTTATTCAGATGGGACAATGACAAGTTTAAATCCCCACCTGATCTGCTGATCAAAGTCACCTCTATTTCCCTGGCCAGTTTCCTGAGTTTCTGGAAACTCATGTTACTCCAGAAATATTTGGTTAAAAATCACACAACACCAGGTTATAGTCCAACAGGTTTAATTGGAAGCACTAGCTTTCGAAGCGTCGCACCTTCATCTGGTGATAGTGGAGGGCTCAATCCTAACACACAGAATTTATAGCAAAAATTAATGTGATGTAACTGAAATTATACATTGAAAAATTGATTGTCTGTTAAGTCTTTCATCTGTTTGAATACCATGATAAATCAGAAATATTTGGATTGACTGTGGGAGATGTCAATCAGAAAGCCCACCCACTCTGCCCATTGTCTCCTCTTCCTCTTCCAGAGCTGGTTCACTTCCTATAGGGACTGAAAACCAAGTGAGGAGATGGTGAGTGAAGAAGCAGCTTTTGTACAAATTGTATCCCATAATATCTACTCCAATCTTCAGGCAGTCTGACTATCCTGTGGGTAATCAGGGGTGGAAATGTCCCTTATGCTGTGTGAGAAGATCCAGCTGAGAGAGCTGTTTACTCGGTGCTTTGTGCTGAACTGTTTGACTGGAGCTGTGTGTTGGATATTGAGTGTGTTTATTGGAAGCATTTCCCTCTGATTTCCAGGCTGAGTTTTGTTGATGGTTTATTCCTGAAAATGAGGAGGTGAGGTGTCAATATTTTTTTTTTTAATTTCAAAATATACTTTATTCATAAATGATTTGATGGTCTGTACATTGGATCATGCCATACATATGTCCATATTTACAAACACAGATTCGACTTTATTCTTGTCCTTTACAATCCTGTGCATTTTTCAATCTTGTATATATACATATATTTGGCTGAGGCATCAGCAGAGCCCAAAATAAACGTCTGTATGGGCCCCCTGTTCTTCTTTCGGCAGGCCGATCTTACACGGTGGTCTTTCCCCACCGCGCCTTGGCGGCAGCTGCCCCAAGCTTCAGCGCGTCCCTCAACACGTAGTCTTGGACCTTGGAATGTGCCAGTCTGCAACACTCGGTCGGGGTCAACTCCTTCAGCTGGAAGATCAACAGGTTTCGGACCGCCCAGAGAGCGTCCTTCACCGAGTTGATGATCCTCCAGGCGCAGTTAATGTTCGTCTCGGTGTGAGTCCCGGGGAACAGGCCGTAGAGCACGGAGTCCCGCGTCACGGCGCTGCTCGGGACGAACCTCGACAAGCACCACTGCATTCCTCTCCAGACTTCCTCTGCATAGGCACATTCCAGAAGGAGGTGTGTGACAGTCTCGTCCCCCCCGCAGCCACTTCGAGGGCAGCGTGCGGTGCGGCAGAGAGTCCGGGCGTGCATAAAGGATCTCACAGGCAGAGCCCTTCTCACCACCAGCCAAGCCACGTCTTGGTGCTTGTTGGAATGTTCTGGCGATGAGGCATTCTGCCAAATGGCTTTGACAGTCTGCTCAGGGAACCGCTCGACAGGATCCGCCCTCTCCTTTTCCCGAAGGGTCTCAAGGACGCTACGTGCTGACCACTTCCTGATGGACTTGTGGTCAAAGGTGTTTTTCCTCATAAATTTCTCCACGAAGGACAGGTGATACGGAACGGTCCAACTACTCGGAGCGTTCCGCGGCAGCGAGGCCAGGCCCATCCTTCGCAACACCGGGGACAGGTAGAACCTCAGTACGTAGTGACACTTGGTGTTTGCGTACCGGGGATCCACGCACAGCTTGATGCAGCCACACACAAAGGTGGCCATCAGGGTGAGGGTGGCATTGGGCGTGTTTTTTCCCCCATTGCACCGGTCTTTGTACATAGAGTCTCTTCGGACCCGGTCCATCTTTGATCGCCAAATGAATTGGAAGATGGCCCGGGTGACTGCGGCGGCACAGGTCCTGGGGATAGGCCAGACCTGTGCCACATATAGCAATACTGAGAGTACCTCACACCTGATGACCAGGTTTTTTCCCGCGATGGAGAGCGACCGTTGCCCCCATCTGCCTAGTTTCTGTCTCATCTTCCTGATCCGCTCCTCCCAGGTCTTGGCGCACGCCCCAGCCCCCCCGAACCAAATACCCAGCACCTTCAGGTGGTCAGTCCGAATATGTGGGAGGTGCAGAGTGTCTGAAGATTCTTACTAATTTCCTGTGTTCTGTGTTTGTTATCCTGTGGACTGTGAGTGGTCACTTCATAGTGTGTATTTAATTCGGTTGTTTATTTATCTCTTGCCCAATCTCCATTGCCTTTGACCTTGGAGCATTCGCATTTGTGTAATTCTATCTCTCTGTCTTTTCTCGCAACAGATTTCTGTCTTTCTCCTTGTCCCACCCACCGCTCATTCAAAACCTTTTCCATTTCCAACTTCTCACAGTTCTGATGAAAGGTTATAGACATGAAATGTAACATCCATTTGTCAGTTTCTCCATTGATCCAGCCAGACCTGCTAGAAAAGTATTTTCTATCTTTATTTCATATTACCCGCATCTGCAGTGTTCTGCTCATTGAGGGTGATGGACGAGTTTGGGACTTTTCCACATTGATACGATTCAGTGAGTGTCATTGCTCATTGACCAGTCTGTGGGTCTCCTCACTTAGGCACGTGTCCTCAGCTCTTGGTAAGTGATTTCACGATGCAAACATCACCTTCATCTTGTTATTGGACTTTGTAGTGATTATTTACATTGTTTGGTTAACCTCTTCAGAGGTCAGTTCAAACTGAACTATGTTGCATAGTACTAGAGTCACATGAAACCAGACCATGCAGTTGTAGAAGGTTCACTTTTGTGAAGATCAGTATTTGGATATTTAGGATAAGCTGAAAGTGTTCGTGTTTTTGTTTTGATTCCATTCCACAAATTCTAATATTGATTAAGTTCACTTTCACAAGCTGGAGTGGTTGAGGTGAAGAGCAGAGATGCCTTTAAGGCATGGTGGCTCAGTGGTTAGCACTGCTGCCTCACAGCACCTGGGTTCAATTCCCGCCTCGGGCAACTGTGTGTGAAGATTGCATATTCTCCCTGTGTCTGCGTGGGTTTCCTCCTGGTGCTCCGGTTTCCTCCCACAGTCCAAAGATGTGCAGGTCAGGTGAATTGGCCATGCTAAATTGCCCATAGTGTTAGGTGGATTAGTCAAGGGTAAATATAGGGGGGTGGGTTTATCTTCGGAGGGTCGGTGTGGACTTGTTGGGCTGAAGGGCCAACTAGATAAAAAAAACTAGATAAGCTGTTGTGTCACCATAGTCTTACCAGATCATAGGGGCTACTCTCTTATTAGAGAAGAGCAACTGGTGGTGATTTAACCTGAGGGCTACCAGAACTTGGGTGAGGGAAGAGGTTGAGAAGGAGAGTCCTTCATGATAACCTCATACCGATGATGGAAATTGAACCCCTGGTGCACATGAGAGAGAAAGGATCAGAAGGATCTGCTGATGGGGTGTGATGAAGAGGTTGAGAGGAGGCTCATGTGAAGCATATCGAATTGGGTCGAATGGCCTGTTTCTCACCATAATTATATGTGTATAACCTTCTGTATAATTATATGTGTATAACTGTCTGTGATTGTTAATCCAGCACCATAGCAATTCAACTGCCATACCTGGAGACACACTGATTGCAAAGCCTTCTAATATCTTCCTTAAAGATCTTTCCTGAAAATCTTTCCCAAAAGCCTGGGCTTGGATTTGATCGTTTGGCCCAGTGCTGTGGCTGATGACTGAATTTGGGACGTGCCGTCTGAGTGAATGCAATGCATGTATATCTAATTTCCCACTATACACCAGAACCCTTCCATCAGCTAACTGAAACAATGTTTTCCTCAGCTTCTTGGTCAGTGTGCTTTCTTCAAATAATTTTCTTCAAAAACTAACCTTTTAGATCTCCACTGAATTAACATTTTTTTCTTGAGTGTTTTTGTATGACACACAATCCTGAAGGGTAAAACTGGTCCACGCCAGCACAACGCAAATTCAAGGTCAATCGATAACCCATTTTACACTCAGCCCAACTGGCTTTTCCGTTACTTTAATGGTATCTGGGAAGATGGAGATCTGGGTGGAAGAAAGAAAGTAGCCACATTGTCTGCTCTTCGTTACTATCCAGTGTCCCTGCTAGAAACAGAGGATATGTGACAGTCAAGTGAGGAAATATAAATAATTTGTATCTAATTCCCCCACACAGGAGAATAGCAGACTGGCACTCACTGTGGAACAATCTGTAACTGACCATTTAGTCTCTTCAGCAAAAGAAGAGAGGGCGTTGAAGGAAATAATTTTTCCTTTTTGTGTTTTACAGAAGGATTGCAATGTACTACACCAGATAATACAGAGAGGATAGACACTGCAGATAGATCCTGATCATCACCCAAGGACCAGCTGGACAACTGTGCAAAGACATCCAGTCCCAACACAGAGAAGGTTTGGCAGTGAAACCATCATCTGGAAATCGGTTAGATTGGTGGGGGGGGGGGGCTTCGACTCATCATCAGATCTGAAACTGGTCAGTGGTGTGGACCCTTCCGTCAGAACCAACCTTTCTGAAGGTTTGGCTGTGGGATCGGTCAGGGTGAGGCTGGGAAGAAGTGTGAGTGGCTCCAAGTGTGGTGAGAGCTTCAATCATTCATCAAGGCTCATGAACTACTGACTGATTCTTACAGATGAGAGACTGTTCAAGTTTGAGTTGGGCCCATCATGTCATAAGACGTGTGAAGTGCATCTATTGATCTTCCAACATGGAGGAGAATCCAGTCAAGTCTGGGCTGTATGATCAAGATTTCTCAGATTCCTCAAATTTTCACATGCACCAGAGCAATCACACTGTGGATAAGCCATTCACATGTAAGGAATGCAATCAATCATTTGTATTCTCATCAAGTCTTCATAAACACCAATTTATTCACACACGGGAGAAACTCTTCACATGCGAGGTGTGCAACAAATCATTCTCACACTCAATGAATTTCCGCGTACATCAACGCATTCATACAGGGGAAAAACCCTTCAAGTGTGCGGTGTGTGACAAATCCTTTTCACAGTTATCAAATCTCCGCAGACATCAACGTATTCACACTGGGGAAAAACCATTCAAGTGCAAGGTGTGTGACAAATCCTTTTCACAGTTATCGAATCTTCACATACACCAACATAGTCACACAGGGGACAAACCATTCACATGTGAGGTATGTAACAAGTCATTCTCATCTTTAGTGACCCTCCATGTGCACCATCGTATTCACACAGGAGAGAAACCGTTCACCTGTGAGGTGTGTGATAAAGCTTTCACACAGTTATCACACCTCCTGGTCCATCAGACCATCCACACAGGAGAAAAACCCTTCAAATGTGAGGTTTGCGATAAAGCTTTCACAACATCGACCAGGCTTCTGATGCACCAGAGTGTTCACACAGGAGAGAAACCCTTCCAATGTGAGGTGTGCAATAAATCCTTCTCAAAATCATCCAATCTCCATGCACATCAACGTATTCACACAGGAGAGAAACCATTCACGTGTGATGTGTGTGACAAATCATTCTCAGAATCATCAACACTCCGCATACATCAACGTATTCACACAGGAGAGAAACCTTTCACATGTGACGTATGTAACAAATCATTCTCCCGCTCCTCAAAACTTCGCTCCCACCAACTTGTTCACACAGGGGAGAAGCCGTTTACATGCGAGGTGTGTGACAAATCATTCTCACATTCAGTGAGTCTCCGTGTACATCACCGCATTCATACAGGGGAGAAGCCATTCGTGTGTGGAGTGTGTAACAAAGCCTTCGCGTGTTCATCAAGCCTCCTAGTTCATCAAACAGTCCATACAGGGGAGAAACCCTTCAAATGTGAGGTTTGTGATAAACGTTTCACACAGTCTACGAGCCTCCTGAGACATCAGAGAGTCCACACAGGGGAGAAACCCTACAAGTATGAATTTACTGAAGAGGCTTCCAACCAGTCCTCTCTTGAGGCACCAAAGGTTTCACAAAGAGCACAGTTTATTCAAGTGTGAGGTGTGTAACAAGGACTTTGAACAATCATAGAGCCTGGTATGACACCAGATCATTTACACAAGGCAGTGATCATTAACATGCAAGGTGGGTAAATACTTGGAAGTGCATAGTAAAATAGGGCAAAGTCAACATGGTTTCATCAAGGGGAGGTCATGCCTGACAGATCTGTTGGAATTCTTTTGAGGAGGTAACAAGCAGGTTGGACCAAGGAGAGCTAATGGATATTATCTATCTAGATTTCCAGAAGGCCTTAGATAAGGTGCTGCATAGGAGGCTGCTGAGTAAGATAAGGGCCCAAGGTGTTAGAGGCAAGCTACTAACATGGATAGAAGCTTGGCTGTCAGGCAGAAAGCAGAGTGTGGGGATAACAAGGTCTTTCTCAGAATGGAAACCAGTGACAAGTGGTGTTCCGGAAGGGTCAGTGTTGGGACCACAACTTTGCAGATGATACAAATATAGTTCAAGGGCAGGTAGTACTGTGGAGGCAGGGAGGCTGCAGAAGATTTGGACAGGTAAAAAGAGTGGCAGATAAAATGCAATATTTTTCTGAATGGGGAGAAAATTCAGAAATCTAACGTGCAAAATGACTTGGGAGTCCTAGTCCAGGTTTCTCTTAAGATAAACTTGCAGGTTGAGTCAGTAGTCGGCTCTGTTCAGATCCCATTTGGAGTGATTTTGGGCCCCATACCTCAGGAAGGATGTATTGGCCCTGGAGCAGGTCCAAAGGAGGTTCACGAGAATGACCCCAGGAATGAAAGGCATAACGTATGAGGAACGTTTGAGGACTCTGGGAATTTAGAAGTTGATGGAGGGGATATCTGATTGAAACTTACAGGATACTGAATGCCCTGGACAGAGAGAATGTTGGGAAGATGTTTCCATTGGTAGGAGAGACCAGGACCCGAGGGCATAACCTTAGAGTAAAAGGAGGACTTTTTAGAACGGAGATAAGGAGAAAATTATCCAGCCAGGGAATGGTGAATGTGTGGAATTCATTGCCACAGAAGGCTGTGGAGGCCAAGTCATTGAGTATATTTAAAACAGAGATGGAAAAGTTCTGAATGTGAAGGGGATTGAGGATGACAGGGAGAAAGCGGGAGAATGGGGTTGAGGAACCTATCAGCCATGAGTGAATGGCAGAGTGGACTCGAAGGGCCGAATGGCCTAATTTCTGTTCCTGTGCCTTATTGGTCTTACAGGTGGTAAATCATTCATAACAACTTCACCCTCCTCAAATATCTGAGGACTCACTTGGGGAGAAGTCTTCAGGTGAAATGTTTGTGACGAGGCTTTTACCCACACCTCCAAACTTCTGAAGCACCAGCGAATCCACACTGTGAGAAACCTTTCAGATATGAGATGTGTGACAAGTCTTTCACACGGCCAGTATAGCTCTTGATCCATCAACACAGGTACACAGTCCCCTGGGAGAAACCCCAACAGAATGAGTTTGAATCTGTTTGAAATCCCTCACACAGTTGTCACACCTCAAGAGTTAAATTGGATCCTATAGCATGCATTGATTCATTGAGCCTGGTATATCATGGCTGATCTGTATCTTAACTCTTACCTGTCTCGGCTCTCTAACCTTTAATCCTCTTGCCTAACAGAAAATCTATCAATCACAGTTTTGAATTTTTCAATTGACCCCCAGCTTCAGCAGATTTTTGTGGGTACAGAGTTTGAGATTTCCAGTCCCAGTTTTGTGAAGAAATGTTTGTTGACATCACCCTGAACAGCCTCACTTTAATTTTAATGCTCTGACCCTTGTTCTAGACTCTCCGAGGAACTATTCTCTCAAACTATTCGATCAGCTTGTTTACTCATCTTCAAAAATTTCAATTGGATTATCCCTTAATTTTTCTGCACTCTACACAATACATACAAGCTCAGTCTGTGAAACATGTTCTCATCATTTAACCTCAGAAACATTCCAGTGAATCTACGCTGGACTCCCTCCAAGAAAAATATATTCTCCTGAGGAGTGGCCCGCAGAACTGAATGCAGTTCTCCAGATAGATCTCTGTCTGGGAGGACTACTATCCTGAGTATAGAGAGGGAGTAGGGTGAGTTCCCTCAGTATAATATAAGTGTGATATGTTCACCTTATACTCTTCCAAGATTCATTTCAACTTTCTGGGATAGATCATATGTCACTTTGAAAGACTTTGTTATTTTGGCGTAAATTGAATTTTGTCTTCCTTTCCTCCTGTTCTTTCAATCTTCTGCATAGATTTATAACACATAATAAATCATATTTTGGCAAAACCTGATTTGTCAGTGTAGTGTTTCTATTCACTGAAATACTTAGGATCCTACAGTAAGACTCCTGTACACAATATATTGGTCAGTGTCTTTGTGGAATGGGACAATTTCTCCATCAACAGGAAGCTGTATGTTTCCTAAAGAAATAAAGACTCTTGTAAACTTCCACAAACTCAGGGTGACAACAAGTACTTCACAGGCATACCATTTTCACATTGAGAATATCCTCCGTCATGTTGTGTGGCACTATCACCATGCTAAATATGACAGACTTTAAAGAGATCAAGCAATTCAAGACCAGGCATCCATTAGGTGTTGTGGCAGACTACATGTGTGGCAAACAGCATAAGCGGCAAGTGATAGAGCTAGGCAATTCCACAATCAACGGATCAGATAAGCTATGCAGTCCTGCCATGTCCAAAAGTGAATTACACAACTCACTGGAGGAGAAATCTCCACAAATCTCCCCATCCACACTGGTGGAAGTGCTCAACATCAGTACAAAAGACGAAGCTCAAGCATTCACAACAATTTTCAGCAGAAGTGCCAAGTCGATGAATCATCTCGGCCTCCTCCAGTGGCCCCCACCATCATAGATGCCAGCCTTCAGCTAGTTTGATTCATTCTATGTGATATCAAGAAGTGGTGGGAAAGATGCTGGAGTCTATTATAAAGGATGACATTACGGCACATCTGGATAATAGTAACAGGATAGGACAGAGTCAGCATGGATTTATGAAGGGGAAATCATGCTTGACTAATCTTCTTGAACTTTTTGAGGATGTAACTCGGAAGATGGACGAGGGAGATCCAGTGGATGTAGTGTAACTGGACTTTCAGAAAGCTTTTGATAAAGTCCCACACAAGAGGTTAGTGAGTAAAATTAGGGCGCACGGTATTGGGGGCAAAGTACTAGATTGGATAGAGAATTGGTTGGCTAATAGGAAACAAAGGGTAGTGATTAACGGCTACATTTCGAATTGAATAAAGATTTGTGCACTTTGTGTCTTTCACTGTGTCTCACACCTGCACACACACACCACGGGTGCTGGGGAAAAAAATAAGCACTACCGCACTTAGGCGGTAGTGTGGGGATAGAAAAAAGAAAAAAAAAAGGATAAACAGGAGTGTCAACATGACATTCTGGCTTAGTTGGAAAAAAAAGAAAAAAGAAAGAAAAAAAAAAACGGCTACATTTCGGAATGGCAGGCAGTGACCAGTGGGGTACCGCAGGGATCCGTGCTGAGACCGCAGCTTTTTACAATATATGTAAATGATATAGAAGATGGTATCAGCAATAACATTAGCAAATTTGCTGATGATACAAAGCTGGGTGGTAGGGTGAAATGTGATGAGGATGTTAGGAGATTACAGGGTGACCTGGACAAGTTAGGTGAGTGGGCAGATGCATGGCAGATGCAGTTTAATGTGGATAAATGTCTGGTTATCCACTTTGGTGGCAAGAACAGGAAGGCAGATTATTACCTCAATGGTATCAAATTAGGTAAAGGGGCTGTTCAGAGAGATCTGGGTGTTCTTGTCCACCAGTCAATGAAGGCAAGCATGCAGGTACAGCAGGTCGTGAAGAAGGCTAATAGCATGCTGGCCTTCATAACAAGAGGAATTGAGTATAGAAGCAAAGAGGTGCTTCTGCAGCTGTACAGGGCCCTGGTGAGACCACACCTGGAGTACTGTGTACAGTTCTGGTCTCCAAATTTGAGGAAAGACATTCTGGCTATTGAGGGAGTGCAGCGTAGGTTCACGAGATCAATTCCTGGAATGGCAGGATTGCCTTACACGGAAAGACTGAAGTGACTGGGCTTGTATACCCTTGAGTTTAGAAGACTGAGAGGGGATCTGATTGAAACGTATAGGATTATGAAAGGATTGGACACTCTGGCAGGAGGAAACATATTTCCGCTGATGGGGGAGTGCCGAACCAGAGGACACAACTTAAAAATACAGGGTAGACCATTTAGGACAGAGATGAGGAGAAACTACTTCACCCAGAGAGTGGTGGCTGTGTGGAATGCTCTGCCCCAGAGGGCAGTGGAGGCCCAGTCTCTGGATTCATTTAAGAAAGAATTGGATAGAGCTCTTAAAGATAGTGGAGTCAAGGGTTATGGAGATAAGGCTGGAACAGGATACTGATTGGGAATGATCAGCCATGATCATATTGAATGGCGGTGCAGGCTCGAAGGGCTGAATGGCCTACTCCTGCATCTATTGTCTATTGGTCAGAGGCACTGGATACAGTAAAGGTTATGGGCCCACATAACATTCCAGCCATAGTACAAAAGACTTGTGCTGCAGAACTTGTTGCACACCTAGCCAAGCTGTCCATTATAGTTATAACACTGGTATTACCTGGCAACATGGAAAATTGCCCAGTTATGTCCTGTACATAAAAAGCAGAATGTATCCAACTGGGCCGGTTACCGCCACATTGGTCTATCCTTGATCATCAGTAAAATGGTGGAAGGGGTCCTCAAGGGCTATCAAGCAGCACCTACTCAGCAATAACCTGCTCAGTGATGCCCAGTTTGGGTTCTGCCAGGGCCACTCAGCTCCTGACCTCATAACATCCTTGCTTCAAACATAGACAAAAAAGCTGAATTTAAGAGGTGAGGTGAGAGTGACAGCCCTTAACATCAAGGCCATATTCTATTGACTATGGCATTGAGGAGCCCCAGCAAAATTGGAGTCAATGGAAAGCAGGGGCAAATTCTCCACTGGTTAGAGTCATACTTGACACATAGGAGGATGGTTGTGGTTGTTGGAGATCAATTATCTTAGAGTCATAGAGATGTACAGCACAGAAACAGACCCTTCACTCCACTTGTCCATGACTGCAGGAGTTCCTTAAGTTAATGTCTGAGGCTCAACCATTCTCAGCTTCATCAATGACCTTCCCTCCATCCCAAGGTCAGAGGTGGAGATCTTTGCCACTGGTTACACAATGTTCAGTACCATTCATAACTCTTCAGAATCTGAAGCAGTCCATGTCCTAATGCAGCAAGATCTGGACAATATCCAGGCTTGGACTGAAAATTGGCAGTAGCATTTGCACCACAAAAAGGCCAGGCAATGATCTTCACCAATAAGAAACAATTTAACTACCACCCCATGACAGGACTGCATAGCTTATCTGATCCGCTGATTGTGGAATTGCTTCGTTCTATCACTTGCCATCATTCGAAGGGCAGAATGGCCTACTCCTGCACCTATTGTCTATGACAGTTGATAGCATTGCCATTATTGAATCCCCCACTACCAATGTCCTAGGTGTCATACAAATTAATTGGGTGACAGTTACAATCAGTGAGTGTCAACAGTAAAGATTAAGCCATCTGCTGTTAAACAATGAATGTTCTTAACCTTGTTAACTGGCTTCACATTGTGAATAGTTTTCACCTTGTTAACTGATGTTACATACTGAATGCGACCTCATCTTGTTAACTGGTTCTACATAATGAATGCTTTTCCACCTTGTTAACCCATTACCCTTGCCTTCAGCACCCCATTGTTAACTATAAGGTCTTATCTGATCTGATTCATGCTCAGCTGAACCTCTGGTTTCACAAAACTCAGAACTTAACTCTTTCCCTACCTGCTTATACTTTATACACATTCTCACCATGCTTCTTTTCCGTCAGGATGAATCTCTGCTGTGTCTCCTGAATTACGTCCAGAAATTCCTGCCATTGCTATTCCACTGTCTTTCTGCGAGGCTCCTCTCCCAGTCAATTCTAACCAGCTCCGCCCTCATGCCTCTGTAGTTGCCTTTATTTGGCGGTAATACTGTTACCTCTGATTCTATGTTCTCCCTCTCAAATTGCAGAGTAAATTCAATCATATTACAATCACTGCCTCCTTAGGGTTCCTTCACCTTAAGCCCCATTATCAAGTCTGCTTCATTGCACAATACTAAATCCAGTATTGCCTGTTCCCTGGTGGACATCACTACAAGCTGCTCCAAAAGGCCATCTTGTAGACATCCCACAAATTCCTTTACTTTCAATCCACTACCAACCTGCACATTGAAATCCCCCATGATTACTGTAAACTTTGCCTTTCCTACACATTTTTTCTACCTCCTGGTGTATCTTGCACCCCAGCTCCTGACTACTGTTTGGAGGCCTGTACAGAACACCAATTTGTTTTTTTTAACATTGCGGTTCCTCAATTCTACCCACACAGATTCTACACCATCTGACCCTACTTAGTTTCTTACTATTAATTTCATTTCATTTCTTACTAATAAAGCAATCCCATCCCCTCTGCCCATCTGCCTATCATTGATAGGATGTATATCCTTGAATATTCAGCTCCCAATCCTGATCCCCTTGCAGCCACGTCTGTGTGATGCCCACCACATCGTACCTGTCAATTTTGATCTGTACCACAAGCTCATTTACCTTATTTCCCATACTGTGTGCATTCAGATATAACCTTCAGTCCTGTATTAACTGTCCCTCTTCTCATTGTCATTTGTTTGTCCAGTGTACTTGAAATTTGAGGCTAACCCTTTCCATACATTCCTGTACTGTTTGTCCTAAAAGCAAGCAAATGCTTTTTAATGGAACATGAGACCTGGTTCTATTAATTGTAATAGCCTGGAGGTGTCAGAGACAGGACCTAAATGCTAATTTCTGTTTTCTAACAGTACAGCTACTAGTGTGGTGACTGCTACTTCAACTCCAAAGGGTAGCTCGGAGTGCTGCGGCTTGAATAAACACTTGTTTCAATTCACTGATTGTTTGTGTATGTTGTTCTGTCCATTCCCACAGAGATTAGATTAGATTAGATTCCCTACAGTATGGAAACAGTCCCTTCGGCCCAACCAGTCCACATCGACCCTCCGAAGAGTAACCCACCCAGACCCATTTCCCTCTGACTAATGCACCTAGCACTATGGACAATTTAGAATGGCCAATTCACCTAACTTGCACATCCTTGGACTGTGGGAGGAAACCGGAGCACCCAGAGGAAACCCACGCAGACACGGGGAGAATGTGCAAACTCCACACAGACAGTCGCCCGAGGCTGGAATCGAACCTGGGATCCTTGTGCTGTGAGGCAGCAGTGCTAAGGACTGTGTTTCTTTAGTAAATCTGCCAGTGGTGCTCTTTTAGTAGCAAAGCCGTCAACATGATTTCTACAGCACCCCACTCATCCTAAGAATGATCTCAAAACACCCACACCTTTAGGTAAAGACTGATTACAGATCACATCAATCCATTTCGTATCTATTTCCAATTTATCAGGTGCCATCACCATACCCAAAAAAGAGACTTTCTGCTTCAAGATCTGCACTTTCTTAGGGTTAACCTTCAACCCCACATCTGTGAGCAGAGGTAAAAGCTCATGTAGTAGGACCAGGTATTCCTGTTTGATGTGTTGCAGCAAATCATCTACATACTGTACTGGACAGTTGGGGTTGGAAAAACGCTGTAATCCCTTTGGTAATCTTTGATTGAATATGGACAGGGAATTATGGAACCCTTGTGGAAAACCTTGTGGTCCAAGTATATTGTTGTCCTTGAAAGATAAACATAAATTGATACTGACATTAAAGTGTGGCCAGAGGGGCTGCTCAAAATAATGGATTTATGAAAAAAAGGGACAATAAATGAGGCTCGCTCGGAAATTGAAGCAATCCTTGACCAAATGTGACTGTGCTGAAAGACTCTGGAATGATAATGCTGCAGAATCCAGACAGATACAGATCCTCCAGGTAAAAACAAGGACTGCAGATGCTGGAAACCAGAGTCTAGACCAGAGTGGTGCTGGAAAAGCACAACAGGTCAGGCAGCATCCGAGGAGCAGGAAAATCAACATTCAATCATCAGGAATAGAGCTGTATTCCTGAAGAAAGGCTTTTGCCTGAAGTGTCGATTTTCCTGCTCCTCAGATGCTGCCTGACCTGTTGTGCTTTTCCAGCACCACTCTAATCTATAGATCCTCAACAACCCTCTGAACAGCATCCCACTCAGACTCATCCCCCTACCCTATAACACTGCATTTCCCATGGCTAACTCATCTAGCCTGCACATCCATGAACATTATGGACAATTTAGCACGGCCAATCCACCTAACTTGCACATCTTTGGACTGTGTGAGGAAACCAGAGCACCCGGAGGAAACTGGGGAGAACATGCAAACTGCACACAGACAGTTGCTCGAGGGTGGAATCGAAACCGGGTGCCTGGTATTTTGAGGCAGTATTTTTCAATCCATCTACAGCATCCTCTCTATTTTATCCCTTCCACTATAATCTATTGGTATCAAGATTGTCTTCTCCGTGTCAGTCGGGGATTCTTTCTCCCCGCTCCCCCGCCATGCTTTGTGGATCAGGAAGTGCATCTCATATTGAATCACTAAGCAGGCAAGTGGAAGTTTCACCTCCTCTGTTTTATTGAGGCTGTGTAACCTTCTCAGATCATGAGAGGCAGTAAACAGGTGCCTGGTGAAAGAGTAGGTATGCTCCGAGCATTATCTTGTAATTGTGTGACAGACGTTTTGAATGGGATTTATTGGATTTACCAGAGGAGGCTACTTTAGTGCTTCAGTTTACTCTCTGATCCCAAAACGATTGACAGACTCCTTCTTAACTTCCTGCCCCAAAGGCTGAGATGCCTTAGGGCACAGTGGGCAGGGGCAGTGACTGCAGTGACTCGGATGATATAGCTGATACAGGGAGATAAAGAGAACCTTTATTCCAGTGTGGCAGAGGGACACACTGATCGGGATTATAATTGTATTCCCTGCTCTACTCTGAATAGTATATAACTTCACTCTCAACCAATCCTCTTTCCATTCCCTAATGTTTGTCTGGGTCCTAAAGTGTAGTGAAACCCTCTCTGACTGGAACACTTCAATTGCTTGTTGGTATTTAGAATGATCAGCATGCTGCACTTGTTGTTCAGGTTGTGCTTGATGCAGTACTTTGTAAGTGTTGCCTGGAGATGTTTACATTTACTTTCCAGTTCTTTCGTCTTAATTTCTGACTCCTGTACCTGCCTATGTGCCTTCTCAGCATTTCTGTTTGCTGTCTTAAATTGACATTGATAAGTTGAGAGGTAAATTACCTTCACTTGATTAGCAATCTCTAGGGATTTAATCTTTCCCTTGAATACTGTGTTTTCCAACTGGTAAACAGTCCTTTTCTGCCTGATGGCCTCTAAGGCATCAACTTTCTGCAATTTCTGACTTTAACTCACTTATCTCAGCATTTCTCCACTTTAACACCTGTGTCATATATCAAGTTTCTGCGAATAAACAACAAATTCCTTCCCACAGACTTCCTAACTGACTGTCAATGTTCCAATGCCTTGGGACTCATAGCATCATAAGCTTTCCAATACTCTGTCCACTTCAGCAATTCCTTCTTCAAATATGCCTTAACCAAGCTCTCTGTCATCACAGAATCATGGAATCGCTACAGTGTGGAAACAGGCCCTTCGGCCCAACAAGAGTAATCCACCCAGACCCACTCCCCCACTGCACTATCCTATTAATGCACCTAACATACACATCTCTGAATACTATGGGCAAATTAGCATGACCAATTCACCTAACAGCACACCTTTGGATTATGGGAGGAAACCAGAGCACCCAGAAGAAACCCCATGCATATACAGGGAGAATGTGCAAACTCCACACAGACAGTCATCTGAGGCTGGAATCGAACCCAGATCCCTGGTGCTGTGAGGCAGCAGTGCTAATCACTGAGCCACTGTGCTGCCCCTCCATTCAGATTGATTCTCTGCCATGATTTCAAAGCTAAGTTCCAATGCCAAATACAAAATGAAATCTGAAAATTTGTGCCTCTATTCTTATCCACCCACTTGAATCCCGGCCATACAATGGGCAGCTGCCTCTTAAATCAGGCTCAGGCAGGATTTCTGAGAATACAAGGCTAGTAGGTTCAACTTTGGAGCAACTTAAAGTCATTCCTTATCAAAGACCACCCAGGGATGCTAATTTGTTGTGGACAAATCACCACAAGCTACTTTAGTTCAGCTACTTGTTAAGAAATCTCACATACAATCAAGTACTGAAACAGTGATTGAAAATTTATTGAATTTAGCAACTAAAATAAGACCCCTCGAATGAGCAAGTTAAGCCTCACAACCCAACTTGGCTATGACCCAGTTAATGCTGGCCTTGATTTGTCTGACACATACGGTGTCTTTCTCTGCGTGTGTCCTTGGTTTGATCCTTATGCAATGTTGTTCTCCAGAGTTCTGGTGTTCGATTCTAAAAGAACTTTTTTATGTCTTTCACGTCCATGATGTAATATAATTGACGATTTTTTAGAATCCTTTTATTGAAAATATTGATTACTCATTTAGAGTTTCTGAGACTGCAGCTTGCTTCCTTACCAGAAGTAACTTCTTTGTTCCTTGTTACATTTGGCCTTAAGACACATCCTGTCTTGGAATTACTCCTTAAATTCTTCAACAGATCAGTCATTCACAACAGTCCTTGTGGCGTGAGCCATCCAGCTATCAAACAGGTATCCAAGCTGTTTTGTTTATGTAATCTCGACTCCTTAATTTCCCAGACATTGTTGATTGCCTATAATCTCAGCTTGTCTTTGTCCCTTAACAGTTTACTTCAGACAGCTATTGCTGCTGCTTTCTGTGTGTAACTGTTTATCTTTGTTGATTCACTCAACCCATAAACAGTTATTAAAGTTCTGAAGTCTGTAATATCACAAATCACAATGGGTTGGCCTCACTGCATGGGGGTTGCTCCAAGTCTGTTGCAGTGATATGACTGAGTGAAAACCAGCTAAGAGCATGGTCGGGTAATTCCTGTGTGTGTTTGCTGATGATCCAGGAGGTCCAACATTTATATGATGGCTTTATGACAGAACTCCCACTGACAGGATTCCTCCCAATGTAAATACATTGATGGACCAGGAGCTTCACTGACTCTGTGAAAGACTTGTCACAAACATCAACCTGAAGAGTTTCTCCCCTGTGTGAATCCTGGTGCATTCCAAATGGTCGAAAAGACCCTGAAAAGTTCTCCACAATCTCACATATGAAGGATTACTCCCCTGTGTGATTCCTTTGATGGAGCAGGAGATTCCACGACACTGAAAAGGATTTGTCACAAACCTCACACGTGAATGGTTTCTCCCCTGTGTGAATGCGTTGGTGTCTGCGGAAGTTTGATAACACTGAGAATGACCTGTTACATACCTCACATGTGAAAGGCTTTTCTCCTGTGTGAATGCGTTGGTGCTTACAAAGGGAAGATACAACTGAGAATGATTTGTCACACACATCACATGTAAATGGTTTTTCCCCTGTGTGAATCCTCTGATGGAGTAGGACACTTGATGAATCTGAGAAGGATTTGTCACACACATTGCATGTGAATGGCTTGTCACCTGTGTGTACAGGTTGGTGTCTGCGGAGATGTGATGAATTTGAGAATGATTTGTCACACACCTCACATATGAATGGTTTCTCCCCCGTGTGAATGCGTTGGTGCCTATGAAGGGTCGATGACTGTGAGAATGATTTGTCGCACACTTCACACACGAAAGGTCTCTCCCCTGTGTGAACGCGTTGGTGTTTGCGAAGAGTCGATGACTCTGAGAATGAATTGTTACACACCTCACACGTAAATGGTTTCTCCCTTGTGTGAGTGCGCCGGTGGTTCACTAGGGCTGATAGTTGTGCAAAGGCCTTGTCACAAACCTCACATTTGTAAGGCTTCTCTCCTGTGTGAATGCGTCGATGATTCACCAGTGTTGATGACTTTGCAAAAGCTCGTTTGCAGACCTCACACTTGAATTGTTTCTCTTCCATGAACGTGTCCTTTTTTTAACAGTAATACATCAAATGCACCGTTCGTATTTGGAAATGTTATGTGCCTGTGGAGCCCTCTCCCTACTTGAACAGCCTCTCCCCTGTAGGAAAGAGTCAGTGGTTCATGAGGCTCGATGAATGATTGAAGCTCTCACCACACTTGGAGCCACTCACACTTCTTCCCAGCCTCACCCTGATCGATCACCCACAGCCGAACCTTCAGAAAGGTTGGTTCTGATGGAAGGCTCCACATCACTGACCAGTTTCAGATCTGATGATGTGTCAAAGTTCCCCTATCCCAACCAATTTCCAGATGGTGGTTTCACTGCCCAACCTTCTCTGTGTTGAGCAATGCTGTGAAGGTTCTGGATGTCTTCCCACGGTTGTGCAGTCATTCCTTGGGTGATGTTCAGGATCTATCTGCAGTGTCTATCCTCTCTGGTGTAGTACGGTGCAACCCTTCTGTAAAACAGGAAAAGAAAACATGAGTTCCTCCAAATCCCTCTCCTCCTTTGCTAAAGAGACTGACTCCTCGGTGAGAAACTGTTCCACAGTGAGTGCCAGTCTGCTATTCCCCTGTTTGGGGAAATCAGATACAAATTGATTTTTTTTTCCTCACTTAACTGTCACACCTAGGAGCAGACAATATGGCTGCTTTCTTTCCTTCCCCAGACCATCTTCCCAGGCATTGCAAGGACATTGGAAAAGATAAACACCTTCTGGGTGGAGTTTGAAATGGGTTCTCAATCACTATGAGCTAAAATGACTGAATCGTATTAATCTGAAAACATCCCAGACTCCTTTGTCTCCATCCCTGGGATTGTCCATTCTACTGGCAGGACAGGAAGGTCTTTAATATTGGTTCCATAAAGTCTAATGCCTTCAGGTCAAACAAATTCAAGGAAAACTACCAATCCCCTCCCAAATGATCAATGAGTCCTTCACCATGTTCATCATCATGAAGGAAGTAGACTCAGGATAGATCCCAAAACTGGGTGTCTTAGAGGCGCAGTGAGCCATCAGCAGCATCAGGATTACCTTCCACCCAAATCTCACAGGCCTCATTGCATGAAGGGACAAAGAAAATTCAAGGAAGCTGTCCATAAGCCTCCAAACGGTAGTGATGAGGCAGAGGATGGCTTTCTACACAAAATTAGAGACACTCACAGTCAGGGTGCTACAATATTCATGGGTGACCTTAATCTGTGTATAGCCTGGGCAAACAACATTCATAAACAATACTGTGTTCAGTAAATTCTGAGAGTGTGTACAAAAATTTTTTCAGACAAGTACTTTGAGGAACCAACTCAGGAAAGACAATCCTAGATCGAGTTTTGTGCAGTGAGAAAGAGTTAATTTCTTGTTGTGAGCGATCCCGTCAAAGAAAGTGACAGAATTTCTCATATGGATAGAAACTGAAAAGTAGTCCAATCTAAAACTAGGCTCCTAAATCTGAACAAAAGAAACTACAATGATATAAGTGTGTTGTCTGCAATTGACTGGATGATTCCATTAAAATTCATGACAGTGAATAGGTAATGGTTAATATTTTAGAAGTGAATGCATGCATTGCAACAATGACCATATATATTAATAATTTTGATGAGGTATTTAGATGTACTATTTCCAAGTTTGTTGATGGCATGAAATTAATTGGGATTGTCAGTGGTGAGGAAGATGTAAAGTGGATTCAGGGTGATTTAACCTCATTGAATGAATGGGAAAATATATGACAGATGCAGTGTAATGTGGATAACTGTGAAGCTGTCCACTTTGCTAAGAGAAACAGAAAAGATATACTTGCCATCGATTGAATATAGTAAAGGTTCACCAGGCTGACTCCTAGAATGGCAGGTTTGTCATATTCGGAAAGTTTGGATCAGCTGGGCCTGTATTCATTGGAGTTTAGAAGACAGGACCTCACTGAAACATATAAAATTCTGACTGGGTTGGATACATTCGATGCAGGGATGATGGTTGGAGACTCCGCGACAAAGAATCACAGTTTCAGGATGTAGGATAGGCCATTTTAGACTGAGATGATGAAACATTCTTCACTCAGAGGGTGGCAAACCTGTGGAATTTTCTGTCACAAAATGCTTTGCAGGCCTTAACAATGAATATATTTAAGAAACAAATGGACGGATTTGTAGAGATTAAATGTGTTGAAGAGTATGGGGAGGAGGGGCACGGGGAGTACGGCATCGAGACAGATGATCAGCCAGCATCATGTTGAATAGCAGATTGGACTTGATAGGCCAAATGGTCTGCTCCTATTACTTGTCTCTATCTTTCTTGTTTTTCCATGTTTGTATTATCAAACCAGTAGATAGGCATGACTGGAACAGCACAGAACAAACTGTACAGGTTGGTTTCTAACCCAGTGAACAGACTGCAGAAGACGAAGTGGAACCTGGACACCAATAGTAACATGTAATAAATAAATAGAACTAAACAGCCCCACAACCAACAGGTTAGAACAAAGCTCTGTAGTCCTACTACACCTTCTTGAGAATTGTGGACAACTAGTTGAGTAACAGGAGAAGGCAGTTCCATGACACCACCATTCACAGCCATGCTAGAGCCCAGCACACGGGAACAAGACGCAATGTTAACGTTCTTGAGGCAAAAAATATTGAGTGGATGATCAAACCCAGCCTCTTCCTGAGGAGCTGGGGGAACTACCCTCCAGGCTACTCCAATCCTCCCCGCAATCGAGAAAGCCTAAGTGTGTTATGAATGTGAAATCCAGAAGATTATCATATTTTAATCTATCTTTATACTTTAAAAAAAATGGAATTTCTCAGAAATGATGTTGCTGGGACATTATATTATGATGGAGGAAGTGAGGACTGCAGATGTTGGAGATCAGAATTGAAGAGTGTGGTGCTGGAAAAGCACAGCTGGTCAGGCAACATCCAAGGAGCAGGACAGTCGACATTCCAAGCATAAGCTCTTCATCAGGATAAAAGGCTTTTGCTCGAAACATTAACTCTCCTGCTCATTAGATGCTGCCTGGCCGGCTGTGCTTTTCCAGCACCACACTCTTCGACCATTATATTATTATGCCAGGCGAAAAATCAGGTGATTTTGTTACTATAGTGATACTTTTGAACTTGCTGAGCAAGATGCAAAGTTATCACAACCAAAAACAAAGACCAGAGTACCTGGGGCTGACTAGACAGACTTTCCAACTCTGATATTATTGACAGAGACAAGGGCAGCTATGAGAGAGAGAGAGAGAGAGAGAGAGAGAGAGAGAGAGAAAGAGACAGAGAGAGAGAGAGACAGAGACAGAGTCAGTATAGAGGAGAGGGAGTACTTTCTGTGGACTGAGTATTAACAGAATATGAGAATGAACACAGTCTCCAGTGAAACAGATACATTCTGTGACAATCTAAAGACTCCACAAGATTTGTCCTTGTGAGGCCAGAGGAGGAGTCAGTGGAGGAGGCCTCATTGTTGGCAGTGGGTTCAGATATCTTTGGAAACTCAGAAAAAAGCCTTTGACAGTGACTCAAAGTTACAATTCAGTAAACAGGGAGGAGTGAGCCTATCAAAGCTGAGGGGCAGGGTGGACTGGTATCTGTAAAACCTCTAATAATGCTGAGACTGGAATGTAAAATATAATTGTGACATTCAGCATATATTCACGTGAAACATTAACAGGAGATATTTTTGCTGTCCTTTAATATAATAATTGCCTCTTGGTTATTATCTAATCTATGTTGCTCTTTGTTGCCAAAGTAAAAATCTTAACTTTCATAATTATAATGCAATTTCAACTTCGTTACTGGGAATTCAAAACCTGTTCAAAAGTTATCAGTCTCCTTGGGGATGGTATGAAAACCATAAACAGCTCAATGAGAGATCTCATCACATCACATCATCTTTTGTGGTCATGATCACTTAAAGTCATAGAGTTAGACATCATAGAAACAGACCCTTCAGTCCAAGAGGACCATAATCCCAAACTAAACATAATCCACATGCCCGCACTTGGCCCATTTCCCTCCAAACATTCCTGATTCATGCACTTATCTAAATGTCTTTTAAACATTGAAACTGCACCTACAAACACCACTTCCTTAGAACATTAATTTCACACACAAACCATTCCCTGTGTAAACAAATTGCCCCCATCTCTTTTTAAAATCTTGCTCCTCTCACCTTAAAATATGTGGGAACTTGCTGTGCACACATTTAGATACCCATATCCACCAGTGACCACACTTAAAATGTACTTCACTACAAGTAAAGCACTCTGGGACATCTCGTGTTTCTCAAAGGTTCTATATAAATACATGTCCTTCTATTCCTTATGTTTTCTGATGAGATCACAGTGATAGGGCATTAGGAAACCTGGAGAGATTGAAAAGACATCCAGCGTCCAGAGCCCATCACTCAGAGCACTGACCGTTCCCAGTCCACAGGATAATAACTAGCTCTCAAAACACACATAGAACTCAATAGCAGGAAATCATTAAGAATCCTCAGACACTCTGCACCTCACAGGTAATGACATCCCACCTTCCCATATTCAGGAATGAGCCATCAACAAAACTCAGCCTGGAAATCAGAGGGAAATGCTTCCAATAAACACACTCAATATCTAACACACAGCTCCAGTCAAACAGTTCAGCACAAAGCACCGAGTAAACAGCTCTCTCAGCTGGATCTTCTCACACAGCATAAGGGACATTTCCACCCCTGATTGCCCACAGGATAGTCAGACTGCCATAGTGTTAGGTGCATTAGTCAGAGGGAAATGGGTCTGGGTGGGTTACTCGGTGTGGACTGGTTGAGCCAAAGGGCCTGTTTCCACACTGTAGGGAATCTAATCTAATTCAAGATGAAAGTACACATGGCTTCTACACGATTATTTAAAACTGCACCCAGGTTCTCCTAACTATCCATTCTATAGTATTGGCTGCCTCTAATATAACTTTACATCAAAATGTAGAAACTTACTCCACTCAGTATCCGCTTTTCTCCTTAAATACTGCTCTAACATTAACCCCGCTACATTCCTGCAGGAAGAACCTCTTGAACTGCCTGACCCTCCCATGATTGTGTCCTCATAAATTACCTTGTTACTAAACCACATCCTGATCTTACGGATCAGGCTCTTGTTAACCCAGACCTTACACTTTATGTCAATGTTTCTTCTTCTATCTCTCCAAAGGGCAAACACATTTCAGAATATGCAATTGTCACTTTGTTCCTTACAACAGAAGCTTATTCTGTTGACCCACCCTGTTCCGCCCAGCAAGCTGAGCTCCTTGCTCTTATCTGTGTCTGCATACTTGCTGAAGGAAAGTCAGCTAATATCGATACTGATTCCCGCTACGCCTTTGGATGTGCCCATGATTTTGGTCAACTCTGGCAGCAGCGCAGTTTCCTTACCTCATCAGGAACCCTATCCTCAATGTTGCCTATGTTGCTCATCTCCTCAGTGCTATTCAACTTCTCTCAATTGATAATTATCCAATGTTCTGCTCACTCCTCTGGTGCTTCCGATGTCACTAAAGGCAACTGCTAAGAAAGCAGCTTTTGAGCAAAAAGACATGGTTACTTAAATGACGAATGGGAAACCAAAGGGAGACTCTCCTATTTCCTCTTCTGACAACCTGACCATGCCTCACTTAGAGCAAATACAGACCTATCAGGGGGATGCCTTTGATAAGGAAAAACAAAGATGGATGAACCATGGTTGTTATGCAAGTAGTTACAATAAGCTTTGGGGTTACGTCAGACATGTCTGCCCGATTCACTTCTGCCTATCCTAGTTGATTATGTTCACAGACATACGCATGTTGGGAAGGAGGGAATTGTGGACAGAAATCACCAAACTTGGTGGAATCCCCACCTGCAAGGAAAAGCAAAACAATCAGCTGCAAATTGCCTAATTTGTCAAAAACATTATCCTGGGAAAGGAGTAAAGTGTCCACCAGGTGAAACTTCCTTGCTAAGTGCACATTTTGATACTATCCAGTTAGATTTTATAGAGTTACATAGATACCATTGTTACAAGTATTGCTTAGTGATAATTGATGTATTTAGTAAATAGATTGAAGCTTATCCTGTACTGCCTGCACAGCAATAACTACTGTAAAATTCTACCAAGGGAAATCATATCCAGATCTGGAATACCAGTAACGGGTCTCTGCTGATAATCGCCCCCACTCCTGTGCGAAGCTAAACACGAAATTATGTAAGAGCTTGAATATGAATCAATAATTCCATTGTACCAACCATCCCCAAGCAGCAGGAATTGTCGAAAGAGCCAATAGTACCCTAAAAAGTCAGCTAGGCAAGTTGGTAGAAGAAACAGGCCTTAATTGGATGCAAGTATTCCCAATTGCCCTTTTTAATATGAGAACCATGACACAGAAAAAGATGGGATTCTCGGGCTGAACTAATATCTAGAAATCCCCCTGAGGATTCCCTGGTCTGCACCATTAACTGCCCAACACCCTTTTGATGTGCATATCATGGCAGAAGAGATGCACATATCATGGCAGAAGAGATGCACAGGTACCTGATTAAGCTAACCAAAGCAATGCAATCTTATCATCAACAGGTCAAAGAAGCCAATCGAGTACCAGGGAAGGAAGAAGAAAGAGCTCCAATGTTTAAAAACATTAACCCTGGTGACTACATACTTTAATTATGAAAAATTGGGCCCCTGCTGGAAAGGTCCTTATCAAGTTCTGACAACTGAAACTGCAGTAAAGGTAGAAGGACATTCAACATGGGTCTACAAAGGACATTGCAAGCTTGTATCCCCCTCTCAGTCTTAGTGTTAGTACTGATACAAGAATCCAATGAAAACCCAAGTACATGCTCCCAGATGTAACCAACTCATCTGTGACATCTCAGATTGTAAGAGCTTGTATAAATGTGACTGTATAAATGAAAGCTGTACTATTACCATTGAGAGTTATGAATGCAGATGCCCAGCTGAAACTCATTTAAACTATTCATATTGTGTCCAAACATCACTCTCGACCTTATTGTCATCCTCGCAACACTTTTATGCCAGTTATCATGAGATGGCACAACTCCACAACCTCATCGATTCTGTCAACCGAAAACTGCTAGCTTGAGATGCTTGTCTGTTCCCCTTTCAAAATGGACCGTACGGATTGCAGTATTGAGCACATAGTACCGAAATCACCAAACCCTAAGGCACCTATTGTCTTGAGACTGACCACCTATACTTTCTCGACAGAATCCTCTCCTTTCCTACCTACCTCCACTGACAGAAATACCTTTACATGTTTCCTATATTCAGTAGCTATAGTAATTAACAAGACAAGCTGGAAAGATGAAGGAAGACCAAAAATACTATGCACTCCCAAATCTCCTTCTGTTACTAATGGTTTCTTTATTCAAGCTAAACCCCCTGATCCATGTATTACCTGCTCACTCTTCCATCATTCCGATGTCCTTACCACTTTTCACCCTCCACCATGAAATGTCTGAAGTAGATGATGAATGGAATCCCCACTAACATGTGAATCAGTAGATGCTTTCAGATTTCAGTGAAATAACATTGAGCTGATGGGAGCCCAGATCTTTGAATCAACACAGAAGAACAAACAGTCTCTTCAAGCCTCCATGTCCACTCAGAAGTGATGTTGCTGAGTATTTAACTTCACTTCAGACAAAAATATGTTTGCAGGAGCAGATGATGCAAACACCACAGTGTATTGGTCTACTGAGATACCCATGAACTGAAATATAGATCATTCTGCTATAACAAGCGTTTTGTTAACGCGAACTTGCTATGACAGGATTGACAAATTGGGGACACTGTTTCTATATTGCTTATAATGCAATTGCAGCCCCATTAGTTTAAAAGGTACTACTATTACATAGTTTTCTTATAACACAGGATTGCACAAGAACTGAATTCTGCTGTGTAATGGCAGAACTGACTGGACAGCAGACAGGATAGAGTTCGCACGACTCAACACCAGATTGGTCAGAATCACCTTGAAGAGATCCCTGCTCCCTCTATGCCACTTGCTTCTCTCCATGAACTCTTGTGCAGCCACTCTGCTCTGGTGCCATTTTGAGGTTATAGCCCTCTCTCTCTTGAGGGTAAGCCTGCCTGAGAGACTATTTCACAGTTTGATGGTAAACGGTGAGGGGGAAATCACACTGCTCTGACTGAATGCCTAATCATTGTCTAACATCTTACAGAACAACAGACAGCAGCTTGCATTTACATAGCACCTTTAAAAAGTTCAACATCCAAACTATCCCAATGGGAGACTTCAGGATTTGAGCATGACACAGTGACATTCCAGTGTAATAATGAAAGCCATCTTTCAGAGGGAATGTTAAACAGAGGCCCCTTCTGCTCTCTATCTCTCTCGCTCTCACCTGAATCTAAAAGATCCAATGGCCCTATTTTAAAAACGGCACTATTTTAAAGCAAAACAAGACAGTTATCCCTGGTCCCTGGTGTCTAGTGTTGGTTCAACAAATCAACACCACCAAAAGACAAATTATCTGGTCATTCTCATGTTGATGATAGTGAAGCTTGTTTTGCACACATTGACAATCATATTTTTCATGTCACCACAGAGACCACACATCAAAAGGTCTTCACATTGCTTTGGGACATTATGTGGTTGTCAAAGACAATTTTTTTGGTATCACACACAGAACTTAACAATAGGAAATCAGTAAGAATCCTCAGACATGCTGCACCTCCCAGATAATTACACCCCACCTTCTCATATTCAGGAATGAACCATCCACAAAACTCAGCCGGGAAATGTTTCCAATAAACACAGTCAATATCTAACACACAGCTCCAGTCAAACAGTTCAGCACAAAGCACCGAGTAAACAGCTCTCTCAGCTGGATCTTCTCACACAGTATAAGGGACATTTCCACCCCCTGATTACCCACAGGATAGTCAGACTGCCTGAAGATTGGTGTGGATATTATGGGATACAATTTGTATAAAAGCTGCTCCTTCACTCACCATCTCCTCACTTGGTTTTCAGTCCCTATAGGAAGTGAACCAGCTCTGGAAGAGGAAGAGGAGACAATGTGCAGAGTGGGTGGGCTTTCTGATTGACGTCTCTCACAGTCAATCCAAATATTTCTGGAGCAACATGAGTTTCCTGAAACTTGGGAAACTGACCGGGGAAATGGAGGTGACTTTGAGCAGCAGATCAGGTGGGGATTTAAACTTGTCATTGTCCCATCTGAATAAAACCTCACTTATTGCAGCTGCCTGGCAGTTGTGAGTGTGTGTAAGTCCTTTTCCACATAGGAGCTCCTGACACCCAAGGTGCACCACCATTTAGCACATGGACAGCTACAAATGAAGGGAAATTATTAAAATGCAGTGTGTATGACAAAGGCTTCATGAAGTCAGGGAACCTCCATTTGCACCAATGCACGTCCAATTGGCTGACCTTGTTGCAATCACAACACTGAATTCAAATCCCACCTGCTCCAGATGTATGTACAAATATCTCTGAACAGGTGAATGGAAAAACTGGTTAACTCAAAAGCAATTAAACGGAGACCTCTTGTGGCAAAGTGTAGCGTCCCAACCAATCACTGGAGTCCTGCGTTCAGGTTATACCTGCTCCAGAGGTGTGCAATAACATCTATGAAAAGTTGGATTAGAAAAATAGGTTCAGTTAGAATAAACATTTCAATGGGGCCCTCTTGTGGTACAGTGGTACTATCCCTACACTGAACTGGGAGTCCCAGGTTCAGGTCTTACCTGCTCCATAGATGTGCTATAACAGCTGTGGACATGTTGATTGGAAAAATAGGTTAAATATTTGTAAACAAATAATTCAGGCGTGACAACAATTTCACATTGACAGCGATTCTTTGGGTCAATTAGTGGACTTACACAGGGGAAGGTCGGTGATCTTTGTGATGGAGAGGGTATGGTGTTGGAATCTCAGCCAAAGATTGAATCCAGCAATACTGACTAAACTGTTGTTGGAGATAAGAGTGAACAGGGAAAGGGAGAGTGTAGCAATTGGAGTAATCCCTTGAGCCATCGCAACATTCAGTTGGATCTTATATCTTAACTCTAACTGCCTTGATTCTGTAACTCTTAACCTCCTTTCCTAACAATAAACCTATCAATCTTAGTTTTGAAGTTTTCAAATGACCTTCAGTTTCGACAGATTTTTGTGGGGAGAGTTTGAGATTTCCAGTCCCCTTTGTGTGAAAACTGTTTGCCAACATCACTCTGAACAGCCTCGCTCTAATTTTAATGCTCTGTCCCTTATTCTGGACTTTCCTTTCAGAGGAACCGTTTCTCTCCAACTGCTTGATTAACTTGTTTAATCGTCTTAAACACTTCAATTAGATTATTACTTAATTTTCTACATTCAAGTGAATACAGGCTCAGAGTGATTTAACACTTTTATCCCCAGGAACATTCTGGGGAATCTACGCTGCACTCCCTCCAAAGCCAATTGTCACCTTTCTGAGGAGCAGTGCCCAAAAATGAACACAGTTCTCCAGATAGGATCTAAATAGAGCTCTGTAAAACAGGAATGTAATTTCCACAAGGACACAGTTGGTTTTGGGGAGGAGAAGTTATGGGTTATCTTTTCTCTTCATGTGGGCCCTGGACTAACGAGTAATTTTGACAGGAGAAAGCGGGACCACTAGTCCTTGGTGTGGTCCAGTCAAGTCTGATCATGGATGGATTAAACAGATTTTCATGTCTTGAACTTGAGAAGCAGGGATATTGATGTGGAAGGGAGTAAAGAGCATTTTGGAAATGAGTGTAAAGGGTAGATATGAGGGAGTTATTAAACCAATTTGCGCCACAGAAGCATTGCATTAAATGTAAGACCAAAGAGCAGAGGGTTGTGAATTAGATAGCACTGTCCAACTCCCTTGGGGAAGGAGGGTCTTTCAGGAATGGAAACTGATTGCTCCATGGACCAACGTGATTGCTGGATCTCTATAACCCTTGGTGAGTTTGAATGTTGGAAATCAGCTACATCCTGTGTCACTAAAGTTTGGTTATATTTCTGACCATCAGAATTGGGAACAAGACAACAGCACAGGGATTTTAAAGACATTTTTGTCTGTAGTATTCTGAGAGAGTTTCCCCTGATGTATGTGTGTGTGTGTGTGTGTGTGTGTGTTAGTAAAGTGAGCCAACTCTCAGGACTGGGTATGGGGCAGAATCAGACAATGCTTTAATTGGAAATGTGAATTATAGGCAGATCCTCTTCAGGTGATGGGTGTTTTATACCATGGAGAATGTTTGTACTGTCCTGTCTGGGAGGATGACTATCCCTGAGTATGGTGATGGAGTGAGAGTGAGCTTTTACAGACCTGAGTTCCCTCAGCTCATCATACCTCAATGTAATAATAATGATATATTTACCTAACACTTCCAAGATTTGTTTCATGTTATGGGAAAGAATTTGAGTCATTTTCAAATGCTTTGTTTTTTTGGTTGACTAGTTTCAGATAAATATTGTGTTTTTGTTTGTCTGATGCTGCATCATTCATCTACATAGATGTCTAACCCATAATTCATTTGGTTCAATTTACTGAAAACCTATTCACTGAAACACTCAGGATGCTACAGTAAGAGTCCTGTCCACAATATATTAGTCAATGTCAATGTGGGCTGGGATGCTCTCTCCATCATTGGAACTATGGTTTGTGAAGTTGATTGCGATGTCAGTATTTGTCAGGACATCAGGGCGAACGCCCCTGTTTTTCCACAACGCAGTCTTAGTGAAACTGCCAGAGATACCATCTTCTTGAGAAGTTAATGCAAGGCTCCATCTGCCCTCTCAGTTGAATTTAAGTTTCTCTGTCAGTCCTACACTGGAATATCAGCCTCAATGCTCAAGACTCTGGAGTGAGGCTTGAATCCACAATCATCTCACTCAGAGACGCGAGTACTGTCTAAACCATGGATGTCAATTGATTATATTTCTCTTACAGTCATAATCATAGTGTTATACAGCACGGAAATAGACCCTTCAGTCCAACTCACCCATACTGACCAGATAGTCTATTGTGATCTCGACCCATTTGCCAGAATTTGGCCCATATCCTTCTAAACCATTCCTATTTATGTACCCATCTAGATGCCTTTCAAATGTTGTAATTTTACCAGTCTTCACCACTTCCTCCAGCAGCTCATTCCATTCACACACCACACTCTGCATGAAAATGTTGCCCCTCAGTTTCCTTTAAAATCTATCCCCTATCACCTGAAACCTACATCCTCTACTATTGGACTTCTCTACCCTGGATCAAGACCTTGGCTATTCATCTTATCCATGCCCCTCATGATTTTATAACACTCGAATTGGTCACCCCTCACCCTCCAACGCTCCAGGGAAAAAAGCCCCAGCCTATTCAGGTTCTCCCTGTAACTCAAACCCTCCAGTTCCAGCAACTTCCTTGTAAATCATTTCTGACTCCTTTCAAGTTTAACAACATTTTTCCTATATCAGGGTCTAGATTCAGTTTCTCAGGGCTTTCGTCCCCAGTCAATAAACAGAATGCTTCTCCACCTGCAAAATCACAGCCAAAAAGTTTGATTTTGATTAAAAGTGGCAACTAACTTGAGCTGCAGGTGTCAGTGTTGTCTTTGCGTCTGGGTGCCTGAAGCTGTGAAAGGTGTAGTCTCTAATGTCAGCTGGAATGGATATCTGTGACAATACTATGGATTTAAGAGGTTTTTCTTGTCCAGTTTTGTTTTAAATAAAGAGAGGTTGCTCCAAAGCGCATAAGTAAACTGCTTGTGAGGCCTTGGGTTATTTTTAAGTTGGAACAATACAAATACAATGGGCCGGGTCAAGCTCCCACAGAACCAGGAGTTTTTAGTTTTAACCTTCAGTAGTAGTTGGTGGGGTATTGAAACTGGATGTGGAAGCTGTTTTCCCTCTCTCTCAGGCAGCTAAAAGCTGGGGTTCTCTTCCTGTTGCAAGGGTGTGTTTATGGGATGTTACTATATTTGAACAGTTACTGTTTAAGAGTTCAATAATCTATTATTCTGTTAAGTTTTCCAATAGATTTAAGTATTCCAATTTCTTCTTTCCTTTGTTGTCTTTTAACTGTAATGTGTGAATAAAGTGTATTTTGCTTCAAAACTGATAGTTTGGCCACCTGAATTGCATCCAAAATGCAACGCCTGGCGCTTGTCTTTATATTAAGAAAAAATTGTTTAGCATCTAAGCTATCTTCTTAATATTTTTGAGGGAGTTTGGTCTGGTTCATAACATTAAGGGATTCTTTTCAATCAGTGCTGCTGATGGACCATTCTGCTTTCATTCACACAGGAACATTCCATAGTTTAGACACTGTTCAATTAGTGTGACAGGAATAAAATTTGAGGAACAGTCTACTCTTCCCAGGAAAGTGCAGTGTTAGTTTTAGTAAGGACTTTGAACTTGCTTTCAAATCCCTCCCTGGCCTTGCTCCTCCCTATCTCTAATCTTTTCTATCTCTCAGTCTTGCACTGGAGTGTCAGTTGGGACTTTTTGTGCTCAAGTTGTGGATTCGGATTTGAACCCACAACCCTCTGACTCAGAACAAGGCTGTGGGTTCAAGTCTAACTCTATCTGGATTATTCTATAAACATGGATTAAAGCTGATAGCAGGCCACTCTGAGGTACTGGTACAAACAGTCCTTGCTCCTGACCACCAGTTATTCAACACAGCCACATTGTACAAAATTGAAGAAATTGTAGACACCTAATCTTTTACTTGGACTGTCCACTTCTAGACTCTGGTCTTCCTCTGGTTACACAACAATGCAAAACAAGTGTGTCATGTATCAATGTTTTTAATCTGATACATAATGTAGTTTCTCCAAGAAAATATGTCTTCCCCCTGTGATGCTTATATTTCTTTTGGGGTGTCAGAAATACTGGTACAAATAATTATCCAATCCCCTCTGATCTGCCGTTGCTGTCAAGCAAATATGTTCACTTTTGCCCCTGCCCAGCTTGTAGCTTTCTCCCATATTAAACCAGTTTGTGTAGATTCATCAGAGTTCTATCTTTAGTTGGAACAAACAACTTGGGCATTTATTATCCAAGGCCTTCTTAAAAGCAAATACTCTCAGTTCTCAGCTTGTCAGGCTCAGTTGGAAAATAATAATTTCTTGCAGTTGTTAGGAGAAGAAAAACACATCTTTTGACTCTTGTCCACTAAACAGAGATCACAAGGATGTCCATTGTGGATTTTTTTCATTGCTGCCTTCCTCTCTTCAACCACCCTTTTGTCCATTTCCCACCCATGGGAGTCTAGATAGCTGTCAATCATTGATATCTAAATACAAAAACCAGATTAAAGCACTAAAAAAAAATTAGCGCACTAATTATTATGACCAAGAATTACACAGACTATAAACAATAGAGGGAGTTAAAATATATCTAAAGATTTTAAAAATATCTTGTAGATATCTACACATGAAGCGTCTGAGATCACAATGTACCAACCTTAAATAAAACTTCTGCCATTGATCTTACAGATTTTTGTTTTGACCACTTGGTTTGTAAAATTCTTTCGCAAATATGCAATAGCCACAAGCACATCAGTTGCAGGTTAAACTTTACACCGGCCTCTATTAGCTTTATCAGCGTACATGGCCTGAAATTGATCATATCAGGAGTTTCAGATGTACATTTTGACAAATGTAAATTACATTATTGTAATCTTTAACACTGGTTTATGAAACATCAGCTAGGAACCACAGAAATGACCACAGGCCCGAATGGGAATAATGAGAGTGGTGAGTTTCTGTTGACTGCCCCTGTTTTGAGGCGGCTCCTCATATTACATTTCGTTTTTGGATGGTGTGTTTATTTCTGTTATGTTACATAAACAGGAGAAATAGTTAAAATACTTTAATATAGCCATAACGATATTATTACCTCAATAATGCTGCAGAGAGTTCCTAATTTTTTCCATTTTCGATACGAATTTAAAATGCCACACATACTGTCTATCCCTCTCACCTTTATAATATCAGAGGAGCGATGGAGGAAGAGACTGAAAGGTAAGGAGCATAGGAAACAGGTGGAAAGATCAGAGAGAGAAAGGAGGAAGGGTATTGAAAAGGGATAGATAAGAAGGTGTAAGAGGAGGAGGAGAAATAATTGCTCATGCCCCCCTCTCTCCTGTTCTTGTGACCATTCTATCCACTGCCTTGGATGCTGTGGGTCTTCCTTTGCTGATCTTCTGTCAAACACATCCGAAGATACACATCCCACACTGATGCTGTCAGTTTGAAACACTCCAAGGATGAAGAATGCTTTTCCCACACTGGAAATCTCTGTCAAACATTTACCAGGGAAACTGAGACAGCAGCTGCAATAAGTGAGATTTTATTCAGATGGGACAAAACCAAGTTTAAACTTTGATCTGCTTTTCAGAAGTAATTGGAGCCTTTGTCATTTTAAACAGCTTTCCATATGGTGTGTAAAATGGCTACTGCCCTGAGACCTGTATTTAAATTTAATAACATCAGAGGTCACAACAGTATAGCAAGCCAAAATATTGCAAAAAACACTACTTGTTCTCTCTCGTCTGTTACAATTGTTTCTGTCCCACACACACGTTGCGTATTTAATCTCTGAAGTGTTCAACTCTTCTTCTGGTAGATGTGCAAGTTGTTGGTTATTCATCTGGTGTCTGCACATTATCTAAGAGCTGCTGTTAGCCACACCTAATTTTCTCAGGACAATGCCTTGACCCACCAGAATCAGTCTGCCTGATTTAAAATATAAACAAAGCTCTGCAATTAACTGTCAGTCATTAGCCGGTGTATTCTTCAGGACAATTCTCTGCCAATCACTACTCTTCTATCATACAGTATAAATGTTCTTTCTGTTTTGAATATCTTGCAAATTATCGTGATGGGTTCAAGATGGGTAGCTTTAAAACAAGTATTCTTTTTCAGCAATTGTCAACTTCCTTCAGAAGCAACAACAGTATCGAGTCTCTGTTTCTCAATCTGTTTAGTGTTGTTCAGTTTGTGTAAACCCTCTGGATACAAACACAGTGGGTTGTCCTCACTGCCTGGGGTTACTCCAAGTCCTGTTTCACTGACATCACACTGCAGGGTGACTGCATTGTTGACATCATAATCCCTCAGCACTGGTGATGTCATCACTAGTTGTTTGATGGGAGTGAAAGCTGCTTCTTGTTCTGTGTCCCAGTCCCACTGAACATCCTGCACAATGAGACTGTGTACAGGTTCACACTCTGAGGGCAGACAGTGAAGACCTTTGTCAGGCAGTCCTCATATGAGTTTACTGATGTACTATGAGGTCCAACAACTGTGTCAAGTATGTAATACAGAACTCACATGGATAGAGCTTCATCCCTCTTTGAGTGTATTGATTGGCTAAAACATCCACTGACTGTGTGAAAACCTTGTCAGAAATGTTGCAACTGAAGAGTGTTCTTCCTGTATCTGAATCCTGTGGTGACCCAGATAATCAAAGACATGACAAGAGGTTCATCACAAACCTCACAGTTAAAGAGTTACTTCCCTGTGTGGATCCTCTGATGGAGCAGGAGGTTCGATGACCGTGAGAATGATTTGTCACACACCTCACACGCGAATGGTTTCTCCCCCGTGTGGATGCACTGATGTGTGTACAGGGCTGAGGACTGTGAGAAAGATTTGTCACATATCTCACATGCAAATGGTCTCTCCCCTGTGTGGATACGTTGGTGAACACGGAGGATCGATGACTGGGAGAACGATTTGTCACAAGCCTCACACCTGAATGGTTTCTCCCCTGTGTGAATCCTCTGATGCAGCAGGAGTTTTGATGACTCTGAAAAAGACTTCTCACAAACCTCACATGTGAAGGGTTTCTCCCCTGTGTGGATTCTCTGATGAAGCAGGAGCTTTGATGACCTCGAGAATGATTTGTTGCAAACTTCGCATTTGAATGGTTTCTCCCCTGTGTGAGTGCGTTGGTGTTTGCGGAGAGTTGATGAATCTGAGAATGATTTATTGCATACATCACATGTGAATGGTTTTTCCCCTGTGTGAATGCGTTGGTGTACACGCAGTGTTGATGATGATGAGAATGATTTCTCACACATGTCACATGTGAATGGTTTCTCCCCTGTGTGAATCCTCTGATGGAGCAGGAGTTTTGATGAGTCACAGAATGATTTGCTGCATATCTGACATGTGAATGGCTTCTCCCCTGTGTGAATGCGTTGGTGCACGAGGAAGTGTGATGACTGTGAGAATGATTTGTCACACACCTCACATGTAAATGGTTTCTCTCCTGTGTGAATACGTTGATGTACACGAAGGCTCGATGACTGTGAGAATGATTTCTCACATACCTTGCATGTGAATGGTTTCTCCCCTGTGTGTGTACGTTGGTGTACGCGGAGGTGTACTGAATTCAAAAATGATTTGATGCATATTTTACATGTGAATGGTTTCTCCCCAGTGTGAATGCGTTGGTGCACACGGAGATTCGCTAACATTGAAAATGATTTATCACATACATCGCATGTAAATGGTTTATCTTTTGTATGAATGTGTTGGTGTACACGGAGGTTTGATGGCTGCGAGAATGTTTTGTTACAGAAATCACATGAAAATGGCCTCTCACCAGTATGGATGCGTCGGTGATTCACTAGTGTGGATGACTTTGCAAATGTTTGGTTGCACACCTCACATTTGAATGGTTTCTCTCCCGTGTGAATACGCCGGTGATTTACAAGTGTTGATGATTGTGCAAAGGCTCGGTTGCACAGCTCACACTTAAACGGCTTCTCCCCAGTGTGAATGCGTCGGTGATTCACAAGTGTTGATGGCTGTGCAAAGGTTCGGTTGCAGACTTCACACTTGAAGGGATTCTCTTCCATGAAGTTACCCTTATGTTAACAGATCTACAACAGATGCACTGTAAGCAGCCTCTCCCCTGCAGGAATGAGTCAATTGTTCACGAGCCTCGGTGAATGATTGAAACTCTCACCACACTTGGAGCCACTCACCCTGACTCATCACCCATAGCCAAACCTTCAGAAAGATTGGTTCTGATGGAAGGCCCACACCACTGGCTAGTTTCAGATTTGATGATGTGTCAAAGCTCCCCTGACTCGACCAATTTCCAAATGATGGTTTCACCCAACCTTCTGTGTGTTCAGCAATGCTGTGAAGGGACTGGCTGATTGCAACATTTCCTTGGGTGATGGGCAGGTTCCATCTTTGATGTCTATCCTTCTCTGGTCTAGTACGGTACAATCCTGCTGTAAAATAGGAAAGGAACACATGATTTCCATAAACTCTCTCTCCAAATTTGCTGAAAGGATGGATCCCTGTGTTTACTTCCTTAAAATATAACAGGAGAAGATGGGTAGTACTGGCTGAACCAACATTTATTACCCTGGAGGGATGGTGGTGAGCTATCCTCTTAAGCCAGTGCAATTTGTGGATTGAGGGAGAGAACTCCAGGATTTTGTCACAGTGACAGTGAAGGAATGGAGATATATTTCCAAGTCAGGATGGTGAGTGGCTTGGAGAGGAACTTACAGGTGGTGGTGTTCTCATATATCTATTGACTTTGTCCTTCTAGATGGAAGTAGTTGTGGCTTTCAAAGGTGCTATCTAAGGATGTTTGATGAATTTCTGCACTGCATCTTGTAGATAGTAATAGCAGTGTGTACTGAGTGTCGGTGGTGGAGAGAGTGGATGCTTGTGCATGTGGTGCCAATCAAGTAGATGCTTGGTCTTGGATGGTGTCAAGCTCCTTGCGTGTTGGTGGGGCTGTAGTCATCCAGGCAAGTGGGGAGTATTCCATCACACTCCTGACTAATGCCTTGTGGACAGGCTTTGGGGAGTCAGAAGGTGAGTTATTTGCTGAAGGATTCCACGTCTCTGACCTGCTCTTGTAGCCACTGTTTTTGTATGGCTAGTACAGGTGAGGGATGGAGGGGAAGACTAGAGGTGCAGAAGGTGCTGGTCACCAGGAAATGGAGATTGTAGTGTAGACAACGGTGAGCACTGGGATAGAACGGTATAGACAATTGCTGGTCACCGGGAGAGGGCGGTGCAGACAGCGCTGGTCACCGGGAGAGGGCGGTGCAGGCAGTGCTGGTCACCGGGAGAAGGCGGTGCAGATAGCGCTGAAATTATTTTCAGTGGTTGAGAAGTCTAGGACAAGAACAATGTCTAAAACTTAGAGACAGACCAATCAGGAATGAAATGTGGAAGGGAATTTTCAATTCTGTGATTAAGTAGGGAAACAGGCTGAACAGTGGAAGAGCCTTCTGATTGGGCTAGGCTTGGTTACCCCACATGTCTAACAACTGCTTTGCCCAATATTCAGAAACAGATAAATGTTAAATTGTAACAATCAGCTTAAGGAAGGTCTGCCTCATTAGGACTTTCTGGGCCCTGTTTAAAATCCACACTGATGGCTCCTACCTCTCTCTCTGTCTCTCTGCTCATCAGCCGTAACAGTCCCTGAATGCAACAGAGAGGGGTCAAAAATGTGGTCTTCCTGAAGGCTGTCCACAAGAGACGAGGAGTTCATTTCACTGTGGATGGAAATGAGAGGCTATTCAGAGTCTGGATATGGGTGGCTGCAGCTCCAGTGCCGCATGAGGACAAATCAACTGCTACACTCCGCCAGGATACATGCTCTTACCTACTCAATACTTTATGCCCCTATAAAAGTGAGTTAGCATTTGTTAGATTGTCAGTGCAGAGAACTGACACAGGAGGTTTGTGTCTGGCACCTCCATCAGATACCTTGTGTGCTGTCCGTGTAGTTAGCAATGGAACGCTCCTGGCACCACAGTGGTACTGCCCCTCGCAAATCTACCTTTAAACTTCACACTTCAACACTTTTCACACTTCAAACATGAAGGTTCGCACTTAAAAACATAAAAGGTCACTGACCTTTCATTACAAATAGGAGAACGTACACCCCTGATAGTTTCTGAACAAACTATTGCATGGGGAAAGGATGGTTGTTTGTGGTCAGCCCCACTTGCCTGTCCCTGAGGCATCAGGAAGGCCCTGGCAGGCTTTATAGTAAATACCATTTGACAACAACAAGCCAGACTGTAAGTGACAGAATTGTCACAAGGCTGACCGACACAAAGACCCACTTCAACTGGAAGACCGAGACTTTGCATTAACATACAGCTTTCTTCTGAAGGAACCACATATGTGAAGGTGTAGTCACCAGAGCCTGGAGGATGCATTCTCCGCCACTGGTTATGTACCTCCTTTGTGTCGCCAGGCTTCTGGAAAGATCAGCCAAAAATCCCACTGTCCTGGGGAACTAAGGAGTATTCATGACATGTTAATAAATGTCAAACTGGTCCCCAATATAGTACTTACAAATTCTGACCCTAATGAGAAAACAGCAAATGTTTAACCTGGTGTCAGGAAACTGAAAATCGGCCTTCTCGTACCTCCAGGTGGACCTGCAAAACCCCACCCTGGAAAACACTGGCACACAAAGAGTGGGAGAAGCTTGGAACCAGGCAATTTGACAATCAACGCTAAATTGATTGGTAATATTAAATCTTAGATTTCTGTTCACTGAAGGTTTGATGGGATTTGGGGAAACAGCAAGTATATAAGGTTCTTTTACAGATGCGCTGTGATCTCAGTGAATGTAGGACACACTTGAGACACTAAATGGCTGATTCCTGTTCTTGTGTACAGTCTGCCAAAGAGGCAACATTCTCTCAGTAGCTCCCCTCTGACAGGGCAACATTCCCTCAGAGGAACTGAATTAATTCCAGTTCACAGGATAATAACCAGCTCCCAACACATACAGAATTCAACAATAGGAAATCAGTAAGAATTCTCAGACCCTCTGCACCTCCCAGATAATGACACCTCACCCTCTTATATTCAGGAATGAGCCATCAACAAAACCCAGCCTGGAAATCAGAGGGAAATGCTTCCAATAAACACACTCAATATCCAACACACAGCTCCAGTCAAACAGTTCAGCACAAAGCACCGAGTAAACAGCTCTCTCAGCTGGATCTTCTCACACAGCATAAGGGACATTTCCACCCCCTGATTACCCACAGGATAGTCAGACTGCCTGAGGATTGGTGTGGATATTATGGGATACAATTTGTATAAAAGCTGCTCCTTCACTCACCATCTCCTCACTTGGTTTTCAGTCCCTATAGGAAGTGAACCAGCTCTGGAAGAGGAAGAGGAGACAATGGGCAGAGTGGGTGGGCTCTCTGATTGACGTCTCTCACAGTCAATCCAAATATTTCTGGAGCAACATGAGTTTCCTGAAACTTGGGAAACTGACCGGGGAAATGGAGGTGACTTTGAGCAGCAGATCAGGTGGGGATTTAAACTTGTCAATCTGAGTAAAACTTCTTCTATCTTCTGGAAGCAGATTGGAGAGCACAACTATACAGTTAGTAAGTTTGCAGATGACACCAAAATTGGAGGTGTTGTGGACAGCAAAGAGGGTTACCTCAGATTACAACAGGATCTTGACCAGATGCGCCAATGAGCCGAGAAGTGGCAGATGGAGTTTAATTCAGGTAAATGCGCAGTGCTGAATTTTGGGAAAGCAAATCTTAGCAGAACTTATACACTTAATGATCAGGTCCTAGGGAATGTTGCTGAACAAAGAGACCTTGGAGTGCAGGTTCATACGTCCTTGAAAGTGGAGTCACAGGTACATAGGATAGTGAAGAAGGCGTTTGATATGATTTCTTTCATTGGTCAGAGCATTGAGTACAGGAGTTGGGAGGTCATGTTGCGGTTGTACAGGACTTCGATAGGCCACTGTTGGAATATTGCGTGCAATTCTGGTCTCCTTCCTATCGGAAAGATGTGAAACTTGATAGGGTTCAGAAAAGACGTACAAGGATATTGCCAGGGTTGGAGGATTTGAGCTATGGGGAGAGGCTGAACAGGCTGGGGCTGTTTTCCCTGGAGCGTCGGAGGCTGAGGGGTAACCTTATAGAGGTTTACAAAATTATGAGGGGCATGGATAGGATAAATAGGCAAAGTCTTTTCCCTGGGGTCAGGGAGTCCCGAACTAGAGGGCATAGGTTAAGGGTGAGAGGAGAAAGATATAAAAGAGACCTAAGGGACAACGTTTTCACACAGAGGGTAGTACGTGTATGGAATGAGCTGCCAGAGGAAGTGTCGGAAGCTGATACAATTGCAACATTTAAAAGCCATTTGGGTGGGTATATGAATAGGAAGAGTTTGGAGGGATATGGGCCGGCTGCTGGCAGGTGGGACTAGATTGGGTTGGGATAACTGGTCAGCATGGACGGGTTGGACCAAAGGGTCTGTTTCCATGCTGTACATCTCATGACCTGTCTACATCAATGGTGCTGAGGTGGAAATGATCATACAGCGTCAAGTTCCTGGGAGTGATGATCACCAACAATCTGTCACGACAGTCAAGGAAGCACAACAAATTTCTTCAGAAGACTAAGAACATTCGGTACGTCCACAAAGATGCTTACCTTTTTTTGTAGATGCATCGCGTCATATTGTGGCAACTGCACTTCCCAAGACTGCAAGAAACTGCAGAAACATGTGAACACAGCCCATTCAAACATGCAAACCAGTTTCTCATCCATTGACTTCTTCCTGCTACCTCTGGAAAGCAATCTAAATAATCAATGGCCCCTGCATATACTCATCTCCACACTCTTCCATTGGGTAGAAGATATAAAACTTTGAATACATGTACAAACAGATTCCTGACTGTTATCAAACTTCTGATGTAGAGGTGCCAGTGTTGGACTGGGGTGGACAAAGTTAAAAATCACACAACACCAAGTTTTAGTCCAGTAAGTTTATTTGGAAATACTAGCTTTCGGAGTGCTGCTCCTTCATCAGGTAACTGGTGGGACAAGATCATAAGACACAGAACTTATAGCCGAGTCCTGCGTGTTCTTTTAATGAAGCAAAAGAAGAAAATCGGTCTCAAACTCTTACTCTATTTTAGCAGTGAGTGGATAAAGTATACAGAGCTCTGGGTCTAGATCTTCCCGTCCCTGACAAACAGCAAAGTGTGTCAGTTCACGAAGTCCGACTCCTATCCTGCCCCTGACCCAGTCTTTTATACAGTACAAAACGTCATGTAATCACAGAACATTGTGCAAGCATTGAGGTGTGGTTGTCTTCTGATTGGTTGTTGATCTGACTCCATTCTCCGCCTTCTCGCGTTCCCGGATATCTGACCCCATGTGACCTCCTTCTGCAGGTGTTGGTGGTGCGAAATAGTTCTTGTTTTTTTAAAACCACAGATTACAACATGTCCTGCATCTGCACTCACAGGGCGGCAACACCCCCGCTGTCTGCCTCGCTCTCCCAACCGCCACCATGGCAGCCAGTACACACTGCTCTTTGTTAAAAGTCATTCCTATTGTGTGGTTACATCAGCATATCTTTACAAGTCAGATGTACTCAGTACTTTTCCACTGTCTGTTCGTCCCCACAAGGGTTACACAACCCACTGTGTTAGTTAATAGTTAAGCATAGTATTGTATTATAAGTAACTGAAACAAATATATCATTTAAATGCTTCTGAATGCTTCATACTAAGGCATATATTTACAAGTCCCCCTTTTGGTCTCATGAAAATGAGACCAACCAAACAGATTTATCCATCACATTCGCTCTCCGACGCGTAGTCTTCCCTTCCCGCCAGAGCCATTGTTTCCGTCTCCATCTGTGCCATCTGGTAGGGCGGGGGAGCTTTCCCTTCAATTGCTGTGATGATTACCCTGTTAATCTAATACAGGGGATACAACAACATCCACACCACACTAACGCAGTCATCATACCAGCGAGGGACAGAAACTCAGACACAACCAATCCTTTCCATTTCCCAAACCATGAGTCTAAAATGCCTCCCAGAGGGTTGTCAATACCTGAATGTTCATGCATTTCTTCATACAAGGTTTTTAGTCCTTCCAGGGCTCTAGTTACCGAGCCATCAGGTGCTGTATTATTGGGAATGAATGTACAACGTTGATCTCCAAACAAAGCACACTCCCCCCTTTTCTGCTAACATCATATCTAAGGCCATTCTATTTTGTACTGTTATTAAAATGAGGTCACTGCTAATTGTTCAGAGAGTCCTGCCACCGCGTCTCTAGTTTTGTTGATTGGCCTGAATACATTGTAATGTATATAATTGATTCGGTCGATGTTTTTATTCGGTGTGATTGGGAATAGAGCACTGATAATTGGGAGATTCTCAAATCCTGCTGTTACCTGGTCTACTAATTTATATTCATCAGGTACACCTCAGGGGACACCTATTGCATCTATGTAAGTGGTTGAGCTGGAAGTGATATCAAACTAATCCCTGCGTTTTCGTACATGTGGATTTATTCCCTGTTGTCGTTCTCCTAATAGGAATAAGGGTAACCCTAGCCTGACCATTGCACAGGTTCCAGACCAATCTGGAGGTAGACTAACGTGCAGCGTTCTATCACCACAGTACCAGAACAGATCAGCTCTACCCCAAATCATTGTACTAGCATTCTGCCAGCCGTTTACATTAATTGTGTCCTTACACCATTCAACAGGCATGTCTCCCAAGCTTGTGAGAACTTCGAGTGAAACAAGTGTAATTGTCGGCCTTAGGGGTAAACACTGGGGGCAATGTGAAATTCTTTACAGGTGGAAAAATATCACTTAGGGTGGTACAATTAGGAGGGTCTGCCTGCATGGTGAGTGCCATCATGCAGTAAAATCCTGCTGGGTCTGTACGAGGGAACAATGGGGCTGGGGTAGTAAATAGGGTTGGCCTAGCCGAGAAACACACGACACAATTACTCATGTTCATTGAGGTTGTGGTAGCTGTCATCCAGTCCAGCCACATGTTCCTATCCCGTATCTGGTGGCTAGTTTAGTAATGTCATCTCTCGTAACGTTGTTGCAATCTATCACCACAACTCCTGAACTTTGTTCTAACTCCACGCTTGTTGTGTTTTCGGTTTTCGGCTAGTGCATAGGAGGATCCACCAAGGTTACCTTCACTAGTCCCAAGGTATCCTTTCCTGATTGATCTACACCTATTACAAAGTAAAAGCTTTTATCATCGATTTTGCACTGATTCCGTACTTCTTCGGGACCAGGGCTGATGTTGAATCCTGTCAGGGTTAACAAGAGTGGATTTATCATCTCTGAGGAATGATCGAGTTGCCCCCTAGTCAGGCTCACATGGTCTCGAGCCTTCCATCTATTATCTGAGGATGGCGACTTCTTGGGTGGCCATCTTACGCCAGTCCATGTTAGTACATGATTCCACGTCGGGCACCATCTATAGTAATTGGTATGCACGCAAAAGTATACATCATACCCTCTCCAGCTCCCTGGATTGTGGCCACAGTTTATTGCTTTGCATAAGTCAAACTGGTATGTTTTATCATGCTTTGGGTTATGTCTGATGTTTACCCGGCTCCCCACTTCCCTTAAACATTTGTCCGCCTCTTGTCCTGTTGATCTTTCGTTCCTGGGCCCTTCTCCCTCGCCTGTGTGTCTGTCCCTTGCGGTTGGCTCCCATATTAACAGCGGCATAACAATTATACATGAAATAATAGCAAGAACTCCCAACCACAACCGCCTCGGGTGATGTGGGTCCCCTGCAGAGATGAACATTATGGCCTTTACGCAATTAAAAGTTTAAAAACCCTTCTACTCTTTTTCTGTTCTTATTTGTTCTAGAGTTCTTGTCGGCGGTTCCGTGGCTGCACACTGGCTCCAATGGCACCATCTTTCTCCTTTCCCCTGCAGTCTGACTGCATGGGATGTCCTCTCCACCACCTTGTAAGGTCCTGTCCAACTTGGCTCCGACCACTTCCGTTTGATCACCTTCAGCAGGACCCAGTCTGTGGTAGGTGGCGCCTGGCTCTGTTGGTCCCCCTTTGCCACTCCAACCTGTTTGGAGAAAGCTGTGAGCATTGCTTTTATGAGATCCTACTCAATGGACTTAAAACCTCCTCACAATTGGCTGCGGCTCTTCTTACGTACCTTGTTGCTTTTATGGGGACTCTAACCCCATAGGTCTTTAAACCCGTGTGAGATTATATCAAAACATTATCCACTTACTATTACTAGGACACTTGCAGTAAAATGACAACAATCAATTTGATATCTCCAATTGCAGAACTTTGATATAAACAGGCGTCTGTTCACCTTTTTATGCGGCGCCGCTTGTTGTTGTCATCAGACGTCAGTTGTCCGTTGTTTCTATTTTTCTCCCTTTTCCATCACTTCTCTGTCTTCATCACGTCAGGGTCACCAAATTGTCAGACTTTAGCTCAATCTACCAGCTTACTTTACTTTCCTCTATGTGTGAGCCGAGTCCCGCAATAGGAGAAGATATTCGGTCTCAAACTCTTACTTTATTTTAGCAGTGAGTGATTAAAGTATACAGAGCTCTGGGTCTAGATCTTCCCGTCCCTGACAAACAGCAAAGTCCAACCCCTCTCCTGCCCCTGACCCAGTCTTTTATACAGTACAAAACGTCATGTAATCACAGACATTGTGCAAGCTTGAGGTGTGGTTGTCTTCTGATTGGCTGTTGACCTGCCTCCATTCTCCGCCTTCTCACGTTCCTGAATATCTGACCCCATGTGACCTCCTTCTGCAGGTGGTGGCACAAAATAGTTATTTTTTTAAAACCACAGATTACAACATGTCCTGCATCTGCACTCACAGGGCGGCAACACCCCCGCTGTCTGCCTCGCTCTCCCAACCGCCACCATGGCAGCCAGTACACACTGCTCTTTGTTAAAAGTCATTCCTATTGTGTGGTTACATCAGCATATCTTTACAAGTCAGATGTACTCAGTACTTTTCCACTGTCTGTTCGTCCCCACAAGGGTTACACAACCCACTGTGTTAGTTAATAGTTAAGCATAGTATTGTATTATAAATAACTGAAACAAATATATCATTTAAATGCTTCATACTAAGGCATATATTTACAATACCAAGGATTTTCAGATGGTCAATAGCTGCCATGGAGTGTGACAGAACTGGAACCGGTGGGATTTGAGTCTTTTTAAAGCTTGATACGAGTTCAAGATTCAAAATACAGTGTTGTGGCAGGAAACTCACTTTTGAAGTATCACAAGGTATCCATGTTATCGACATTGGTTAAAAACAACATCTGTGATTGGAGGAGCAGCAAGGGCTGGAGTGACAGAGTTTGTGATTGGAGGAGCAGCAAGGGCTGGAGTGACAGAGTCTGTGATTGGAGGAAAATTAAACCCAAACTAAACTTTTCTGAGTTGCAAAGAGAGAGAGAGTGGTGGAAACAGTTCTCTTTTGCACAGAGCTTAAGCACCTTGATGTTAAAGATACATTTTTTTTCTTGGTTTGTAACTATTTAATTTTGAAAACCCTTTTTTTATTGAATATGCTGGCAGCTGATTCTGGTTGCCATGCTGAGTTAGGATTAGTGGTGCTGGAAGAGCACAGCAGTTCAGGCAGCATCCAAGTAGCTTCAAAATCGACGTTTCGGGCAAAAGCCATGCTGAGTTAGGTCTTGTTTAATTATTTATAACTAAATAGTCCCCTTCCCATCCCAGTTAGAACTGATGTGCTTTCTGGTTTTGTATATGTTAACTCATGTAACATGTACCATGTACTGAAAAGAATTCAGTTCACATTAAGTCAGATATCCGGAGGTTTAGTAACAACTAGCTGAGTGTACTAATCCAACTTTCAGACCTAAATAGGGGGCATGGGGAGCAAGAGGAAATGTGGGGCTGGGCAGTGAGAGAAAAAGAGAGGGATGGGAGGAGGGGTTGTGAGATGGAGGGAGAATGAGTATGTGTGGGAGAAGAAGAGGAGAGAAAGAAGAAAGTGAGGGAAGTGTTGAGCGACAATGGTCAGGAAGAAAGAGAATGAGGGTCTGGGTGTTAGGGTGCCCTGGCTGAAGCAGTATGTGGCTGAAAGTGGTTCTCATTTAACATAAACTGGGGAAGATTTTTAGCTGAAACAGCAGCTTCCATAATCTCATTGAATTTAAACTGTAAACTACAGTAATTGATAGGAATTACTCCTGTGCCTTCATAGGAGAAGTATATCCAAGTAACTAGATTAAGATAACACACGAAGGATCTTGTGAAATATACACAATAGAACATAAACAGGTATAGCAGTAACACTTCAACTCCCCCCTCCCACTCCACCAAGGACATGCAGGTCCTGGGCCTCCTCTATCTCCAAACCCTTAACACCTGAAGCCTGGAGGAGGAATGCCTTATATTCCACCTTGGGACCCTGCAACCACATGGGATCGATGTGGATTCCCCAGTTTCCTCATTTCCTCTCTCCCCACATTATCCCAGTCCCAAGCCTCCAACTCGGCACTGCCCTCCTGATCTGTCCATTACTTTTCCCATATACCTCCTCTCTGACCTATCACCTTCTCCCTCACCTTCATCTGTCTATTGTATTCTCAGCCGAGTCAATTTTGTGGAATACGTTTTGAAGGAGTTTCTTGACTATCAACTCAGGCACGGCTAGTAGTCCATCCATGCTATGGGTGACTGCTAAGGCCTTTGCTAGGGGATTAGCTATTTCCTATTCGCTAGCCGGAAACAACAGAAGGAGGAACAGCAGCGTCTACTTGAGATGAGGTTGAAAGCCATGGAGGCAGCACATTTTGCGCGGCCTTTGGTGACTAATCTACAGGGCATCACGGCCCTCTGGGCTGCATTGAATTTAATACTCACACAAGACACAAAGAAAGAACTTGCTTTTGCGAGACAGAGGCGGTTCAAATATGGGGATAGGCCAGGGAAGTATTTCGCATACCTGACCAGGAAAAAGCGTGCTCCCCAATCCAATACTGCAATCAGAGACAGCACCAGGGTCCTTACATACGATGCTAAAAAGATAAATGAGATTTTTGGAGCTTTTACTCTGAATTGTATCGGTCTGAAGGTTGTGAGGACCGGAGGGCTAAATGGAAACCTTTTTTAAGAACCTGGACCTCCCAGGGGTAACCTTAGAACAGGCCTCTCTCCTTAATGCCCCCTTGACAGTTCAGGAAATACAGGAGGCAGCTCGACAACTTCAGAGTGGGAATGCCCCTGGCCCTGATGGTCTTCCAGGTGAGTTTTATCAGGAGTTTTTAGGGATTCTGTCAGGGCCGATGTTGGAGATGTACAATCACTCCTATATGCATGAACGCCTACCACCATCTTTGAGAGAAGCTAATATTTCCCTAATTCTTAAAAAGGGGAAGGTTCCTGAGGATTGCCCTCATACAGGCCCATCTCTCTATTAAATTCTGATTTCAAGATTCTGTCCAAGATCCTGGCACTGAGATTGGAAAGGGTGTTGCCCCATATTATTAAAGGTGACCAGACAGGCTTTATAAGGGGCTGTAGGTCCTCTAATAATATTAGAAGGTTGCTGAATATGGTCCAAGTTTGTCAGCAATGATTGATTCAGGGGTTGATGATTTCCTTAGATGCAGAGAAAGCATTTGACCGGGTGGAATGGCCGTATCTTTTTTATGTCTTAGAACAGTTTGGGTTGGGTGGAGTCTTTGCTCGGTGAGTGGAGGTTTTATATTGCCACTCTCTGGCCGCGGTCATCACCAATGGGGTGAGGTCTGGGAATTTTACAATTGGTAGGGGTAGTTGGCAAGGCTGCCCCCTCTCACCGTTGTTGTTTATGTTGGTGATAAAGCCGCTGGCAGAGGCTATTCGTCAGAACGTCCACGTAACCGCTCCGGAAGTGGAATCGAGGGCACACAAGTTTACACTGTATGCGGATGATGTCCTTCTGTTTTTATCGAACCCGATGACCTCCATACCCATTTGAGACAATGTATCAATTCATTTGGGGCTATTTCAGAATATAAGATTAACTTTGCAAAATCGGAGGCTATGCCTTTGGGGAACCTGAAGGATGTACCAGAAGTTGAAGGTGGCCCTAAGTTTCCTTTTAAGTGGTCACAGGCAGGGTTCCAATTTCTCGGCATTTTTATTACCCCCAGGTTTGATCTGTTATTTCGGACTAATTTTGCTCACTTGCTCGACAATATTAGGGGAGATCTCCAGAGATGGGAGGCTCTTCCAATTTCATGGCTGGGCCGAATATCTCTCATTAAGATGAATGTTCTTCCTCGTTTGCTTTATCCCATGCGTATGCTCCCTGTAATGTTTCCCAGGTCAATGCTGCAGCAGCTTATGGGGTGGTTTGGTTCCTTTGTCTGGCATCGTGGGCGGGCCCTCATCAAACTTACTAAATTGCAGTTGCCTCAAGGAGGGGGAGGAGTTGATTTCCCAGACATCAGAAGGTATCAATTGAGTTCCCTCCTGTCCTTTGTCTGTAATTGGGTAGGTAACGATCCAAACTCAATATGGCTGGATATCGAGGCCTCCCAAGCAAAGTGTCCTCTTATTAACCTGTTGTTCATGGATAAGATGAGGACAGTTATGGACCATTGCCGGAACCCCATTGTCATTAGTTCAGTCAAGGCTTGGAGGCCGATGCGTCAGAGTGAGGGTTGTTTATCCAAGACTTCACCACTTACACCTATAGTTGGCATGCCAGGGTTCCGACCAAGGATGATGGATTCAGGGTTCAAACTATGGACAGCAAGAGGAGTTTCTAATTTGGGAGACTTGTTTGATGGGGAGGTTATGATGTCTTTTGAGCAACTGAGCCGCAAATACGGTTTGCCCAGCAGAGATCTTTTCGGTTTTTTTCAGGTTAGGGATTTCATCCAGAAGAAGACGATGCTTCTCACTAAGCCCTACAAGCCTGATACCTGGAGAGGTTGTTGCTACGTTCCACAAGCACCCTTTCGGTTAGTGCCCTCTATCGTCTGCTGGATGGCAGGGCCTGGCAGGATATTAACTGGTTGTGTGAGGTCTGGGAGCAAGAGCTGGGAATGGAGATCTCTTTTGAAACATGGGAGAACATATGGGAGAATACTCTCAATCTGTAACAGAACATGCGCTACACAGTTAAAAGTTCTGCACAGGGCTCATCTGGCACCAGACCGTCTGGCAAAGTTTAAAAAAGGGGCATCTTCAGTGTGCCCCAAATGTAAAATAAGTGTAAGTACTCTTATCCATTGCTTATGGACATGCCACAGGTTCATTGGAGCGCTGTGGTGGGAGAGATAGGGATGGTACTGAGGACTGAAGTCAAAGTAGACCCGAAATCTCTCCTCTTAGGTCGACCGAATTTACCATCTTTAGACGGGCATGGGAAGAAACTATTTAATATTCTTGCATAGTGTGCACGGAAGAATATTCTGATGAACTGGGTGCTGAGAACCCGCCGGGCTTGCTGGGATGGCAGAAATTTATTACGGAGCACATTCCCCTGGACCTTTTTACAAACATGGTGCACCACGTAACAGACAATTTTTATAAGACATGGCAGCCCTCCTTGAGTTATTTGGAAACAGATTTGACAGTTGTCTTAACTAGGGCGTTTGTTTAACCAGGATGATTAGATTTGTCAAGGCTTAGGCCCTGGAGTGGGTCTCCTGAGTTAATATAGGTATACATACAATGCTCCCGTTCCTCTGTTTGGGAGCTTTGCGCCGAGCATAGCTCTTCTGTATTCTGTGTTCTTTTTGCTTTTCTTTTTTCTTTGGTGTTGCTTTGCGCAGTGTTAGGGTTTGTTTGTATTGGAGGGTAGGTTAGTAGTTAGGAGACAGTAGTTGTATTGTTTTTTGTGTTTGTTTTCTTTTTATTATATTGATATTTGTTATTGATTGTATTTTTCAACAATTTTATATGTTTGTAAAGTTAAAAAAAATTGCTAATAAATATATTTTTAAAAATGGAAATGCTGATCAAGGATTCCGTTCCCGGCTGCTCAAAGGTCTGATGTTCATTATGGAATAGAAGAGAAATGTCTAACACACATGATGTGAAGACCCCAGGTAATTGTAGCCACATGCCATATATCAAAAAGAAGTTTAAGTAGATGGCCATGATGGGAATTAACTGCATTTTTGTGGATACTTAAACTGAAGTGGATAGAAGAGGTCCCTTTCTATAGGCAGGGGTATGCAGGGAAAGAGCAAAGTCTGGAGTATGGCTGGACAAGATGTATTGTGAAGGCTCAAGGATAATTGATTTGAAAGGGTTCTGGTAAACATCCTATGATCATGGATAACCTAAAGCTGTCTGTGGACTGATCATGTTGCCAGGCGGAAGTGGGTACTGCAGATGCTGGAGATTAAAGTCAAGATTAGAGTGGTGCTGGAAAAGCACAGCAGGTCAGGCAGCATCCACAGAGCAGGGAAATCGATGTGTTGGGCAAAATTCCTGATGAAGGGCTTTTACCCAAAACATTGATTTTCCTGCTCCTCGGATGCTGCCTGACCTACTGTGCCTTTCCAGCACCACTCTGATCATGTTGCCACATAATTAACCTGATTAGATGGGTAAGTAACAATTAATAATTCAATTGGTTTGTCACAGTCAGAGTGGGCGAAAAGCAAATGTATTAAAAGTTTATGTTTTTGTTTGACTGTCCAGGGACTGTCTCCTCACCAATGTAAAACGATAACCTTTTTGATACTTGAAGTGGACCTGGATATCAAGTGACATTGATATCATGTCATGTCATTTAGTCATTGCACTCCAACAATGGGAAACACATAACAGTGTTCACTTTCTTCCACGTGAAACATATCCAAGGTTTTATATATCCCACTCAGAAAGCCTCCCACTCCCACCTAACCTCCCCCCCCCCCCCCCCCCCCCCACCCCACATTACAGATCACTGTCAAAAAGCTCGAGGAAAGAAATTGTGAAAAAAAGGTGGTTGATAAAGTAGTGAATGCCTTGCTATTAGTTTTGATTAAGTAAGATGCCATCAGATAGGAAAGTACCAAATATAACCCACTATTTAAGTCAGGAGGGAAACAGAAAGCAGGAATAATAATGGGCCAGTTGGTTTGAATTCTGTCGTGGGGAAGCTGTTAAAATTGATCATGAAGGAGGCTACGGGTCAGCACTTGATTTTGTGAAAGAGAAATCATGTTTAACCAATTTATTAGAATTCTAATAAAGTATAAAAAATGCTGTAGTAAAAGGGTACTTTTAGATGTACAGTATTTGGATTTCCAGAGGTATTTGATAAGGTGTATAAGGTATATCAAAACAGATTACTGCACAAAGCTGGTGTTCATGGTGTAGCGATTAACATACTAGTGTGGATAGAAGATTGGCTGGCTGGTAGAGAACAGAGAGTTTGCTAAAAAGGGCCTTTGTCTGATTGGCAGGATGCGATAAGGGGAGTCCCATCGGGTATATGCCAAGGCGTCAGCATTTTACAATTTATATCAATGAGTTAGATGAGGGGAGCAAGGGCATGGGAGCTAAATTCACACATGACACACAGTAAATAGAAAAGTGTTACGAAGAATAAATAACAAGATTGCAGACAGCTACAGATAGGTGGAGTGAGTGGGCAAAAATCAGGCTGATGGAATATAAGGTGGGAAAATTAAGTAGTTCATTTCAACAGAAAAATAAAATAAAGCAGAGTATTGTTTAAATGGAGAATAACTGTGGAATTCCAAAGGGCAGAGGTATTTACTTTTGATCTACTGCATTAGTCACAAAACACTGGTGACAGGTACAGAATGTAACCTAGAGGGTGAATGGAATTCTATTCTTTATTATGAGAGGGATTGAACATAAAAGTAAGGATGTTCTGTGTCAGTTATACAGGACATTGTGGACACCTCATCTCGAATACTATGTGCAGTTTTGATTTCTTAATGTAAGGATGTAAATTAGAGAGCAGTCCAGAGGAGGTCTACTAGATTGATACCTGGAGTGGGTAAATTGTCCTATGATGATAGGTTTTCAGGCTGGGCTTGTTTCCACTGGAGTTTAGACAATCGAGGATGTCGTAATTGAAGTGTCTCAGATCCTGAATGGTCTTGACCAGCACCTGGAAAGGATGTTTCCTCTTGTGGGTCAGTCCAGAACTAAGGGGCACTGTTTTAAAATGAGGAGTCACCATTTCAGGACAGATTGTTTTTTTTTTAATGGCAAGAATATACTTGATTCATTAAAAAAAATTATTGTTCAGTACAATGTTTCTAGCAAGGAAAAAAAGGAACACAAATGATGCATTGGAATTTTACATCCCATGGAGCTACTGTGCAATTGCAAATAACAAGGGCATGTTTAACTCATGCTGGAAGAAATTATTTACATTTTGAGGCAATGGCTGGGAGGTCTGGTAAGTGAATGGATCCCCATTACGCTTTGGCAGAAAGACATTAGGTCTTTTCCCACTGAGCCTTGGTGACAGCTACCCAAAACCTTGATGCGTCCCTCAGCACTTGGTCCTGGACCTTGGATTGTGCCAGTCAACTCCTCACACTGGAAGTTAAACAAATTTCAAATGCCTTTCACCGAGTTGATGGTCCTCTGGTGCAGCCAATGTTTGTCTCCATGTGCATCCTGGGGAATAGGCAGTCGAGCGCAGAGTCCCATGTCATGGAGCTGCTTGAGATGAACCTCGACAAAAACTACTGCATTTCTCTCCAGACCTTCTTTGCAAAGGCACATTCCAGCAGGAAATGAGTGTCAGTCTGTTCACCAGCGCTGCTGCTTTGAAGGCAGCATGAAGAATCTGATGGGTAGTGCCCTTCTCACAACCAGCAAAGCAATGTCTTGATGAATTTGTGGTCAAATGTGTTTTGCAAATTTTTCCACAAGTTTCAGTTAATACTGAATAGTTCAACTAGTTGGAGCATTCCACAGTGTTGAGGCCAGGCACATCCTTTGCAACACTGGGGACATGTAGAATCTCAGTACGTAGTGACACTTGGTGTTTGTGTGTCAAAGATCCATGCACAGCTTGGTGCAGCCACTCTTCCCGCCATCCAGAGTTTTGTACACAGTGTCCCTGTGGATATGGTCCATCATTGACTTCTAAATGAAGTGGAATATGGTTTGAGTGACTGCAAAGGCACAGCTTCGGGGAATGGGCCAGACCTGGGCCACATGTGACAACACTGAGAGTTCCTCACACCTGATGCCCATGTTTATACCTGCAGTGGAGAGGAAGCACTATTACCATCTGCCCAGTTTCTGCCTCAGCCTAATGAATCACTCCTCTCAAGCTTTTGCAAACACCTCAGCCCCTCTGAACTATATTTCCAGCACCTTCACATCATCTGTCCTGACATTGAGGGTTAAAGGATCAATGGTCCAATTCCCAAAGAATATGGCCTCACTTTTGCCTCGGCTTCCCTCGCACGTGGTTAACAATGCCTTCCAGTGCATTTCCTCTAATACCTGCACTTCCACCCTTGAACCCCACCCCTCCAACAAGGACAGAACCCTCCTGGTTCTTCCCTTCCACCCAGCAACCTCCAGATACAACACAACATCCTCTGCCATTTCTGCCACCCCACCACCAGAGACATATTTCCCTCCTCACCATGATCTTCAATCCATAGAGACCATTCCCCCGTGACTCCCTTGTTAGCTCCAAACCCTCCACCAACCCACCCTCCACTCCCGGAACTACCCCTGCCACCACTAGAAGTGCAAAACCTACACCCACACCACCCCTCTCACCTCCATTCAAGGTCCCAAAGGATCCTTCCAGAAGGGAGAGATTATCGCCCCTCAAAGATCAGCAAGGCGGCCTTTGTGTGGAGCCGCAGAAAATAGGGGGGATACTAAATGAGTATTTTGCATCAGTATTTAATGTGGAAAAGGATATGGAAGATATAGAAAGTAGGGAAACAGATGGTGACACCTTGCAAAATGTCCATATTACAGAGGAGGAAGTCCTGACCTTGAAATGCATAAAAGTGGATAAATCCCCAGGACCTGATCAGGTGTACCCTAGAACTCTGTGGGAAGATAGAGAAGTGATTGCTGGGCCTCTTGCTGAGATACTTGTATCATCAATAGTCACAGGTGAGGTGCCAGAAGACTGGAGGTTGGTAAACGTGGTGCCACAGCTTAAGAAGGGCGGTAAGGACAAGCCAGGGAACTATAGACCAGTGAGCCTGACATCGGTGGTGGACAAGTTGTCGGAGGGAATCCTGAGGAACAGGATGTACATGTACTTGGAAAGGCAAGGACTGATTAGGGATAGTCAACCTGGCTTTATGCTTGGGAAATCATATCTCACAAACTTGATTGAGTTTTTTGAAGAAGGATCGGTGCCATAAGGATCGGTGCTGGGTCCTCTACCTTTTGTCATTTATATAAATGATTTGGACGTGAGCATAAGAGGTACAGTTAGTAAGTTTGCAGATGGCACTAAAATTGGAGGTGTAGTGGACAGCGAAGAAGGTTACCTCAAATTACAACAGGATCTTGATCAGATGGGCCAATGGGCTGAGAAGTGGCAGAAGGAGTTTAATTCAGGTAAATGCGAGGTGCTGTATTTTGGGAAAGCAAATCTTAGCAGGAATTATACACTTAATGGTAAGGTCCTAGGGAATGTTGCTGAACAAAGAGACCTTGGAGTGCAAGTTCATAGTTCCTTGAAAGTGGAGTCGCAGGTAGATAGGATAGTGAAGAAGGCGTTTGGTATGCTTTCCTTTTTTAGTCAGAGTATTGAGTACAGGAGTTGGGAAGTCATGTTGCAGCTGTACAGGACATTGGTTAAGCCACTGTCAGAATATTGCGTGCAATTGTGGTCTTGTTCCTATCGGAAACTTGAAACTTGAAAGGGTTCGGAAAAGATTTACAAGGATGTTGCCAGCATTGGAAGATTTGAGCTATGGGGAGAGGCTGAAGAGGCTGGGACTGTTTTCCCTGGAGCGTCGGAGGCTGAGGGGTGACCTTATAGAGGTTTACAAAATCATGAGGGGGCATGGATAGGATAAATAGACAAAGTCTTTTCCCTGGGGTGGGGGAGTCCAGAACTAGAGGGCATAGGTTTAGGGTAAGATATAAAAGAAACATAAGGGACAACCTTTTTACACAGAGGGTGGTACGTGTATGGAATGAGCTGCCAGAGGAAGTGATGGAGGCTGTTACAATTGCAACATCTAAGAGGCATTTGGATGGGTATATGAATTGGAAGGGTTTGGAGGGATATGGGGTGGGTGCTGGCAGGTGGGACTAGATTGGGTTGGGATATCTGGTCGGCATGGATCGGTTGAACCTAAGGATCTGCTTCCGTGCTGTACATCTCTATGACTCTATTTGACAGATTTTTGTGCACCTCCACACACGTCACTTTTTGTGTCCATTGCTCTTGATGTGGTCTCCTCTAATTGGGGCAACAGGTGTTCAGTTCTTTCTTTTCCTGAAATCCTTACACACTTGATGCAACTGCAAACTCCAACTTCTATGAACAAGCAACATTTATTAAGCTCTGAACGGATGAAGCATAGGAGAAACCCTGAACGCTCCTCGCAATGATTGCGAGGCATGTCCAGGAATGCTCTATCTGAACAAAGGAAAGAGTCCTTCCTTTATGCAAAATCTTTACATCACAGTCAGTAATACCCACAAGACAACCTCCAGCCACTCCCTCACAGTCACATGCCACTCAAGACACAATCCAGTGACCACCTCACCTCCAGAAACAAGGTAATGCAAATCATCCATTAATGGACAGATCCTGTGTGAATTTTTTTTGTCCGAATTTTAATTGCAATGTTCCAACTGATTTCTGAATAGGTGGCTCAGTGGTTTGCACTGCTGCCTCACAGCACCAGGGTCCCAGGTTCGATTCCTGCCTGGGTGGAGTTTGTACATTCTCCCCATGTCTGCGTGGGTTTCCTGCGGGTGCTCCGGTTTCCTCCCACAGTCCAAAGATGTGCAGGCCTGGTGAATTGGCCATGCTAAATTGCCCATAGTGTTCAGTGCATTAGTTAGAGGGAAGTGGGTCTGTGTGGGTTACTCTTCGGAGGGTCACTGTGGACTGGTTGGGCTGAATTGCCTATTTCCACACTATAGGGAATCTAATCTAATCTAATCAGGTAATGATGATGCAAATGGATCTGGCAAGGAATGACAATGTGAATTCACTTACATTCTATCTATAGAACAGAGACATCCACCCTCCGTCCGGGGCATTCAATTTTACAGGTCAGCAAAGCAAGTTAACTCTTAAATATTACATTCCCTCCTTTATCATTCCATGATAACCACCTAGATGGCACTACTGTCTTCTTCATAAGAATCTTACTGCCAGTATTTAAGTAAGTTATTGATGCACAACATGCAATGATTATAACAACAAAAATTATATGTCCATGCAGTAGATAGGATCTACAGGATCCTCCCACATTAAAAAAGTTCACTAGTAAAGTTCTTAAATCCACAGTACTTAATGACCACTCCGCCCTATCCAATTTGAGTGGAAATGAGCCAGTTATCCAAAATCTCCCTCGGTAAACTCTAACCCGAAAATAAAATCTAGTCTGTCCTTGCACATCACTCCTTGGAGAAATCTGAATTCTTGGATAAGGGCAGTTAAATACTGAACAAAGCTGATGAGACTTCCATCCTTGCGGAGACGCTTCAGATGGAGGATACCAGTGCATCTGAGCATGAAGTGGAGCAGCTGCAGCAGAAGGGTAGGCGAATGCAGCATTCTTTGCTGCTTCAGCTCCCGCTTGTCCATCAAATGTAACAAAACCATCTGGCTGTTTTGATGTTAGCTTGATCAGTGAACCTTCATATCCCTTAAATGATCGAAAGAGAAGGTAAAGTTCACGTGGTTTAACACCTGTAGGAAAGCCACTGACAAAAAGCATATGGACCTCCTCCTCCCCATTGTTAGCTTCTTCACTTTCCGTTCTCATGACTGCGGAGCTGATTGAATTTGTTGGATTAGGTTGGGGAGGGGTGGGCGGTGGTCCGAAGGTGTGCTTTACCTGTGAATGGAGAAACTCTAGAGATGATGATAGCTCCTGAAAGTATCTTTGCATTTCCTCTTTCATTCCTTCCTTGCCAAGGTGGGTATCAGTATGAAGATAGTCACACATTTAACCACACTAATTTGTGTCTGCCTACTTCAACATTCTCAGTTGTCTTGAAGTCTGTTACTCTGTTCGCTACTTTATGATATTATCAAGTTTTATACAATCCATAAACTTCTAAATTGTACTGCCTAAACAATTCAGTCATTTATAAACAATGGTCCTAAAATCAAACCCTTGGATACTCCGTTCAGGTTAATCAAAAATTATTTTCCTTTAACAAGTTAATACTTGGATAATGTGAAAGCTGAAAATGTGTTGCTGGAAAACCACAGCAGGTCAGGTAGCATCCAAGGAGCAGGAGAATTGACATTTCAGGCATAAGCCCTTCTTCAGGAAATGTGAAAGCTATCAGGAAAAGTATTTCAAAAATCTGTAACAGCAAGAAAAATAACAAAATGTTTCCTGTGTTTTAGCCATTGAAGAGGCAGTTTCAATTCAGATTTAAATCTCAAATATCTCAAATCAAATCTCAAACAAATGCAGGATATATTAAAACGTGTTCTCCAAATGAAACTTCCCAAATAAGACAGTCAGAATTACAGTGGCAACTTTGGTAGAGATCAATATTCTTTGAATTTGCAATATGAAGGGGGCCAATGAAGTCTTAACAATAACTGACAGAACTGAAACAGCTCAGCCTCAAGTTCTAATATTCTCTAAAATCTTAACAAAACATCAAAATTAAAATGCACTCTACTTTTTGTGAACACTCTGCATTAAAATAACAGCAAAGGTATTTTAATACAATATTCTCATCTAGCTAAGGCATGACCACTGACACAATTGGTTTTTTTTTAAACAGACACTGTAGAATTTCAAAAAAATCAGGGGCTCAAGGTCCTCAATCAATTTGTTTTAAGGTTACAAGTTTGATAATTTTAGAAAGGTCATAATATATAATTTTAATGTAAAAACAAAATCTGCCCGAGTATATAGCCCACAAAAGACATTGAATTGAGATCCTAATTCAAATAAGGCAAATCAGTTACTTTGATATTTTCTGAACCAGTATTTTAACAAACCACAATATTTAAATATCCACAATACATGCAGTATGGCATAATTTACATTGAAACTTCCTTTTCGACCCAAGTATTACTATAACCTTAATTTCAGTATTTCTCATTTTTTTGCAAACTCTCAATGAACTTACACTTATGAAAAGATAAAACCCTCGCAGCGGACCACATGGCGCTGCAGTCCAGGCCACCCCCTCCCCCAGAAGAATGACTCCCCCAGAGTTGAGTCCACAGCCCAGAACCTGAGACTCCCACAACAAAAACCCAGACAAAGCTTCTCCAGCAGTCAATGCACTTCAGTGTTGGGATCCAAGTGGATCAGCTCCACTTTCTTCCCCTTTCCCGGTGACGCCATGTTGTCCTAAAAGTACTCCTAAGGGGAGGTGTGGACGATCAGGCGATAACTTTAATAAGTACCAAATTTTGTTTCGATGATTTTTCTTTGAAGTTTCTGATTTCTAACTTTATGTGGTCCAAGGCCTCAAACCTTGTGCCTGTAGTCTCCATATTCACTTCGGGGTCCTGATCTTCGCATGGGGGATCTCCCCTCCGAACAACCAGTCTAAGGCAGATACAGACACAGCAGTTATTTTTATACTATGCTCTGGAGCCTCAAACCTCACCACAAGAGGACTCTAATCTTTTTCTGAGGGACTTTAACCCCCTTTTATCTAGGGGACCCAAATCCCTTTCTCACTTTACTTCTCACGGGGACTCAAACCGCTTTTCTTACGCTATATGTCCAGGGACTCAAACCCAAATTAAACTCAGTAACTTATGAGTCTGAAAGCGAACTCATTGATGTGCAAGTGCGTAAGTTACCTCAGAGATTTCATCACCACAGAGTCCGGGGGACGAGAGGGTGACTGAGTGGTAGGTTTAGGAGAGAAATAAAGGTAAATCTTACTTTGTGGGCCCAACCGTCTCACGCAACCACCATGCAGATGATCACTTATTCAGTCCACCTGGAAGCTCCGTGTATGTTGGAATCCCACTGCTGCCACCAAATGTTATGCTCCTTTACTCCTGAGATCCTTACACACTTGATGCAACTGCAAACGCCAACTTCTGTGAACAAGCAAAATTGATTAAGCACAGAGCAGAACAAGCTTTGGAGAAACCCTGAACACTCCTCGCCATGCTTGTGAGGTATGTCCAGGAAAGCTCTTTCTGAACAAAGGTAACGGTCCTTCCTTTATACAAGATCTTTAAATCACACATCGTAATGCTCACAAGACAACCCCTAGCCATTTAATATCACACAGGACACCAACCAGCAGAACATTTCAGAAGTCTCTGGGACACACGCAGTAAACAACCCCACTGCTCTGTGGCCGAACATTGTAACTCCCCCTCCCAATCCGCCAAAGAGATGCAAGTCCTGGGCCTCCCTCACTGCCAACTTCTAGCCACCTGATGCCTCATCTTCCGCCTTGGGACCCTCCAACCTCATAGGATCAATGTCAATTTCACCAGTTTACTCATCTCTCCTGCCCCCATCTTATCCCAAATCCAACCTTCCAACTTGACACCGCCCTCTTGAATTGTCCTACCTACCCATCTTCCTTCCCACCTACCCGCTCAACCTTCCACTCTGACCTATCACCACCACCCCTCACATTCATCTACCTGTTGCATTCCCAGCTACCTTCCCTTTCCCATTTATCTCTCAACCCCCTTGAGCACCTCCTCAATCCTGATGAAGGGCTTATGCTTGAAATGTCAACTCTTCTGCTCCTCAGATGTTGCCTGACTGGCTGTACTTTTCCAGCACCACATTTTTTGACTCTTGGCTCTTGAGGCCAGTTCAGCTGGGTTGCAGCTGTTCATGAGTCTGTGCACTGACAGCAGAACTGAGTAGAAAATGGCAACTTTGCCCATGTACAGGGAGGCATTGACCTGCAGGCTTCTGCTGCTTGGAATAGTCATCTTCTCAGGCTCACATCCTTCCTGAAGGACTTGGTAAAAGGCTCTAAACAACACACAAACAAAGCAGAAGAGCCCTGCCTGACTCCAAATCTGATCAAGAAACTTGCTGATTTCCACACATTGATTGAGACAGCACTTCTAATGTTGATATAGAGCAGTCAGATCCAATTGCAGATTCCCTCCCCAAAGTTCATTTTGAAAGCATGTCCCACATGTAGGCATGTAGTATCCTGTCAAAGACCTTTCCCGGTTCAGGCTGATGAGGCAGGCATCCACCCCATGTCCTACATATAGTTAATATTATACCGAAGGAACGCAAGGCTCTCAAGGATCTTTCTGCCTCCGTTTAGGTGATAATACCAGGGATTTGCACATGCTACCTGCCAGAAGCATACTGCCATACCTTTCCAGCAGGTCCTGACTAACTAAGTCCTGAAGACCTGAATAGAACTCAGCCAGTAAGCTGTCTCTTTTGGGAGTTTTATTCTTTTCAAAGTGTGAGAAACGAAGCGCACTGTTCAATGATTTCAGTCCGAGTCAAATTCTTATTCATATGTTCTTGCAAGCCTGGGTGACCACAAAGTAGGCACACTTCTGAATAATATTATTGCACATTTATACAGTTTTCTATGAGCCTCCTTGTACCTCCCCTTTTACCTCATATGTGACAGTTGTATTGCTCTGTGCATCTGCTAACCTAATCGGCTTACCACATCTGTCTGTGGCTTGTTGTTAGCGTGCAACCCCCTCACCCCCACCCACCCCCTGCCCTTGATAGCTGGGTCTTATTACTTTTGCTGATGCAACACTGGGTCTTATTTGGTTATCTTGTTCATACCAACTCCCTATGTGCGTGACAATTGCAACTGTCATGTCAATACTTCTGTTTCTACCAGTCGACCACCTCCCTTTTCGGTTAGTTATTTCTTGGTATACACCCTCATGATTCCGCCTTGCGATTTCTGCAGATGCAAGATGCAGCTACTTGTAGCTGTTTGTGCAAGCATATCTAGCTTAACATACACCACCCCTCCATGATTCCGCATTGTGATATTTGCAGAAACAACAACATTTACAAGCGCCTCTCACAATCCCCCTTTTTTAAAATAATTGTTGTTTTCTGTATTTCTCTCCTATGTTGCCCCAAATTTGCAAGCATCATCCCTGAGACTTCATCCATCTTGGCCTCAAGGTCACTTATCCCCCTCATTGTTCAAGAGATAGAGTTCCTCTGCCTGATTACCTTTTAGGGGCATCTGTTTTGCCAAGGCTGTCTCAATCAGCTGTTGGGTTCGTCCCCGTACACAAAGTATGATACAACGGCCAACTGCTACCAGTACCCCTGCTACCACTATTAGGGAGGTGAGGATGGAGACTGCCACTCCCTTTCATTTCCCAAACCATGATTCCAGCCATCCCGTGAGTGATGTGTCTACTCCTGAATTCTCGGCTAGTTCTTCTGTCAAGGTGGTCAATCCTCGCAAGGCACGAGTGATTGACCCATCAGGTGCTGTATTATTTGGAATAAAAGTACATCAGCTCCCTCCTAACATCACGCATACAACCCCTTTTTCAGCTAAGATCCTATCTAAGGCCATTCTGTTTTCCCAGGTCATTCTACTGGGTGCATCAAGCTGTTCTGCTAGGCCTTTGACTGCATCCCTAGTGTAATTGATGAATCTTTGCTGATTATAGAAAATATAGTTTATCCAGTCCACATTCTTGTTGACCGCTACCCACCAGAATAGAGCTGATCCAAAACCTGCTGCAATTTGGTTATGAGCCTTGTACTCATCTGGTACCCCTCTAGGAACTCCTATAGAGTCTAAATAAATCCTATCATCAAAAGAGGTGTCTAACAGTGATCTCTTACTCCTCCCCCTTTTTGTAGCTATCTTTTCCTTCTCAAATGCCAAGGTGAATGGGATTGCCAATTGTACAATTGCACATATCCCTCTCCAATCCAGAGGTAGGGTGGGTCTCAATATTTTGCCTCCACAGTACCACCACAGATCCGCTCGGGGAATCTTCAGTGCTGAGTAGTTCCCTCCCTTGTCCGTTTCGATGACATTCTCAATTTCTACACATAATTTCAGCTCCCCCAAATCTCTGGACCGATTTGTACCTCGTCTACGCACACACAACGTGTGATTTCTGACTGCGTCAGAAAACGTAGCGGCGGGGGGGGCGCTTTTAAGGCTTTCTTCTCCAGGAGAGGGAACATTAGAGATAGGGAGGTACAGTTCCTATTATTCCATGCAGTCTTATCCTGATACAGGGCTATCATACATTTCATGCCCTTCCTGTCTCGCTTCCACCCATAGCAATTGCTCTTGTTCAGACTTTTTACAGAACACTTTACCCATTCAACCCAGGCATTTGCATCCCCATATCTAGTTTCTATTTCGATGGTCTGTATCAAGTCCTTCACCTCTATAATTTGAACTACTTTAACGTCATCGGGAAGGGTGAAAGGTTGTACCTTATTATCCAGTAGTTCCAGATTCCTGAAGAAGGGCTGATGCCCGAAACGTCGATTCTCCTGTTCCTTGGATGCTGCCTGACCTGCTGTGCTTTTCCAGCAACACATTTTCAGCTCTGATCTCCAGCATCTGCAGTCCTCACTTTCTCCTCTCCAGTAGTTCTACCCGTTTTCCCTGTCCTACGCTAATTCGGAAACAACAGCCCGAGAAATCCTACCCGTTTGTTTTCATTTCTATCCCAAATGTTTCATTTAATTGTACCTGATGGGTGTCTCCCCCCCCCCCAGAATCTCTTCGTGCCATGTGGTTTTCTTTATCGTTAGGTATATTGGGTTACACTTTTTATCGGGCAATCGAGAGCTGGTCGGAAGGGGGCCCAGTGTACTGTGACGAGACCATTATACCAAGTACCATCCCCGAGGCTATCCCCATAGGACTTAAGATGTATCTCTGAGCTGTGGTACTGTCTCTGATTATCTACATCCCCACAATTTACTAAGCTGCATGCATCAGCGTCTATTACTTGTGGATTATCAGACTCAGTGACCGTTAATAACAAATATGAAGACGATGTTTGACAAAATCCCAATACTAAGAAAGCTAATATCATAACTCTAAGCATCCCCAGCATTCTACAATAGTATTGAAGCATCGAGAGACTTTACATGCAATGTATAAAAAAACCATCCAGCGCTTGCGTCGCCACGGTATAATCAGTCACTTAAAGTCTTTTTAGCCTGAGTTTCAGTGTTTCTTGTATTGATTCGGCTGTCCAGACTTCTTCCTCAACTGGAGATTCCACTGGTCCCTTAATCCTGGTGTAGTGAGTCCAGCCTTTCTCCGCCGTGTGTATCACCGTTTCGGTAGTCAAAAGAGCCTGGTACGGTCCCTCCCAATCCGGTTGCAATTTAGTTTCTGTCCATGACTTAATTAGGACCCAATCTCCCGGTCAAATCGGATGAACGGTGAATTCAAGAGGCGGAGTCTGTGCCAATAAACCCTGTTTCCTGAGGAAAGACAAAGAGGAGGACAAGCCCAGTATATACTTCTTTAAGAACAAATCTCTAGTTTCTGGGATTGGCAGTTCCCCTTTTGTTCCCAGATAGGGCAGGCCAAACAATATCTCATAAGGGGACAGCCCCAAATCTTTCCTTGGGGCCGTCCACACTCGCAAGAGAGCTATAGGTAAACATTTAGTCCAAGGGAGTCTGGTTTCTACTACTAATTTAGATAACTGCTTCTTGAGTGTCTGGTTCATTCTCTCAACCTTTCCTGATGAAGGTGGGTACCAAGGGGTGTGGAACTCCCAGGAGATTCCTAACCCCTTCATCGTTTCCTAGAGTACCTTGGAAGTAAAGTGAGTTCCCTGATCCAAATCTATACACTCCACTATCCCGTATCTGGGAACTATGTGTTCAAGTATTATCTTGGACACCCCACTTGTGGTGGCAGTGGCCAGAGGATACGCCTCCACCCATCCAGATAAATGATCAACTATTACCAACATATATCTCAGTCTTCCCACTCAGGATAATTCGGTATAATCTACCTGGATGCTCTGGAATGGTCTTAGCCCAGGTTAGACAATAGACAATAGGTGCAGGAGTAGGTCATTCTGCCCTTCGAGTCTGCAACACCATTCGATATGATCATGGTTGATCATCCTTAATCAGTATCCTGTTCCTGCCTTATCTCCATAACCCTTGATTCCACAATCCTTGAGAGCTCTATCCAACTCTTTCTTAAATGAATCCAGAGACTGGGCCTCCATTGCCCTCTGGGGCAGAGCATTCCACACAGCCACCACTCTCTGGGTGAAGAAGTTTCTCCTCATCTCTGTCCTAAATGGTCTACCCCGTATTTTTAAGCTGCGTCCTCTAGTTTGGCACTCACCCATCAGCGGAAACATGTTTCCTGCCTCCAGAGTGTCCAATCCTTTAATAATCTTATATGTCTCAATCAGATCCCCTCTCAGTCTTCTAAACTCCATAAGACGATAAGACATAGGAGTGGAAGTAAGGCCATTCGGCCCATCGAGTCCACTCCGCCATTCAATCATGGCTGATGGGCATTTCAACTCCACTTACCCGCATTCTCCCCGTAGCCCTTAATTTCTTGAGACAACAAGAATCTATCAATCTCGGCCTTGAAGACATTTAGCGTCCCGGCCTCCACTACACTCTGCGGCAATGAATTCCACAGGCCCACCACTCTCTGGCTGAAGAAATGTCTCCGCATTTCTGTTCTGAATTTACCCCCTCTAATTCTAAGGCTGTGTCCACGGGTCCTAGTCTCCTCACCTAACGGAAACAATTTCCTAGTGTCCACCCTTTCCAAGCCATGTATTATCTTGTACGTCTCTATTAAGTCTCCCCTTAATCTTCTAAACTCCAATGAATACAATCCCAGGATCCTCAGCCGTTCCTCATATGTTAGACCTACCATTCCAGGGATCATCCGTGTGAATCTCCGCTGGACACGTTCCAGTGCCAGTATGTCCTTCCTGAGGTGTGGGGACCAAAACTGGACACATTACTCCAAATGGGGCCTAACCAGAGCTTTATAAAGTCTCAGTAGCACAACGGTGCTTTTATATTCCAACCCTCTTGAGATAAGTGACAACATTGCATTCGCTTTCTTAATCACGGACTCAACCTGCATGTTGACCTTTAGAGAATCCTCGACTAGCACTCCCAGATCCCTTTGTACTTTGGCTTTACGAATTTTCTCACCGTTTAGAAAGTAGTCTGTGTTTTTATTCTTTTTGCCAAAGTGCAAGACCTCGTATTTGTTCACGTTGAATTCCATCAGCCATTTCCTGGACCACTCTCCCAAATTGTCCAGATCCTTCTGCAGCCTCCCCACTTCCTCAGGACTACCTGCCTGTCCACCTAACTTCGTATCATCTGCAAACTTCGATAGAAGGCCCCCAGTCCCTTCATCCAGATCATTAATATATAATGCAAACAGCTGTGGCCCCAATACTGAACCCTGCGGGACATCGCTTGTCACCGGCTGCCATTCTGAAAAAGAACCTTTTATCCCAACTCTCTACCTTCTGTCAGACAGCCAATCCTCAATCCATCCCAGTAGCTCACCTCGAACACCATGGGCCCTCGCCTTGCTCAGCAGCCTCCCGTGTGGCACCTTATCAAAGGCCTTTTGGAAGTCTAGATAGAGCCCATCCACTGGGTTTCCCTGGTCTAACATACTTGTCACCTCTTCAAAGAATACCAACAGATTTGTCAGGCATGGCCTCCCCTTACTAAATCCATGTTGACTTGTTCTAATCAGACTCTGCTCTTCTAAAAATTTAGAAACCTCATCCCTAATGATGGATTCTAGAATTTTACCAACAACCGAGGTTAGGCTAATTTGCCTGTAATTTCAAGGGTATACAAGCCCAGTTGCTCCAGTCTTTCAGTGTAAGGTAATCCTGCCATCCCAGGAATTGACCTCGTGAAGCTACGCTGCACACCAATAGCGAGAAGGCCTTTCCTCAAATTTGGAGACCAGAACTGCACACAGTACTCAAGGTGTGGTCTCACCAGGGCCCTGTACAACTGCAGAAGAACCTCTTTGCTTCTATACTCAATCCCTCTTGGTGTGAAGGCCAGCATACTATTAGCCTTCTTCACTATCTACCTGCAGGCTTACCTTCATTGACTGGTGTACAAGAACACCCAGATCTCTCTGTACTGCCCCTTTACCTAAATTGATTCCATTTAGGTAGTAATCTGCCTTCCTGTTCTTGCCACCAAAGTGGATAACCATACATTTATCCACATTAAACTGCATCTGCCATGCATTTGACCACTCACCTAACCTGTCCAGGTTACCCTGTAATCTCCTAACATCGTCCTCACATTTCACCCTGCCACCCAGCTTAGTATCATCAGCAAATTTGCTAATGTTATTACTAATACCATCTTCTATATCATTAACATATATGTTGTAAAAAGCTGTGGTCCCAGCACTGATCCCTGCGGTACCCCACTGATCACTGTCTGCCATTCCAAAATGGAACCGTTTATCACTACTCTTTGTTTCCTATCAGCCAACCAACTTTCAATCCAAGTTAGTACTTTGCCCCCAATAATATGCGCCCTAATTTTGCTCACTAACCTCCTATGTGGGACTTTATCAAAAGCTTTCTGAAAGTCCAGGTGCACTACATCTACTGGATCTCCCTCGTCCATCTTCAGAGTTACATCCTCAAAAGATTCCAGAAGATTAGTCAAGCATGATTTCCCCTTCATAAATCCATGCTGACTCTGACCTATCCTTTTACTACTCTTGGGACTCCAGATGTGTCATAATTTCATCCTTTATAATAGACTCCAGCATCTTTCCCACCACTGAGGTCAGACGAACTGGTCTATAATTTCCTGCTTTCTCTCTCGCTCCTTTCTTAAAAAGTGGTACAACATTAGCCACCCTCCAATCTGCAAGAACTGATCCTGAGTCTATCGAACTCTGGGAAATAATCACCAACGCATCCACGATTTCTCGAGCCACCTCCTTCAGTACCCTGGGATGTCGACCATCAGGCCCCGGGGACTTATCAACCTTCAGACCTAACAGTCTCTCCAACATCAATTCCTGGCAAATATGAATTCCCTTCAGTGCAGGTCCTTCAGCCACTGTTACCTCAGGGAGATTGCTTGTGTCTTCCCCAGTGAACACAGATCTGAAGTAACAATTCAATTCTCCTGCCATTTCTGTGTTCCCCATAACATATTCCCCTGTTTCTGTCTTCAAGGGCCCAATTTTAGTCTTAACCATTTTTTTGCCTTTCACATACCTAAAAAAGCTTTTACTATCCTCCTTTATATTTTTGGCCAGTTTACCTTCGTACTTCATTTTTTCTCTGTCTATTACCTTCTTAGTAATCCTCTGTTGTTCTTTAAAAGCTTCCCAGTCCTCCGTTTTCCCACTTATCTTTGCTATGTTATACTTTTTCTCTTTTAACTTTATGTTTTTCTTAACTTCCCTCGTCAGCAACGGCATCCCATGCGTCCTCCTAGGATCTTTCTTCCTTTTTGGAATGAACTGATTCTGCATCTTCTGCATTATACACAGAAATATCTGCCATTGTTCCTCCACTGTCATCCCTGCTAAGGTATTGCACCATTGAACTTTGGCCAGCTCCTCCCTCATAGCTCCATAGTTCCCTTTATTCAACAGAAATATTGTCACTCCCTCCTGGGACTTGTTTCCTTAGCACCTTCTTGTTTACCTTTCTGCATGTTATACATCCCTCACACATCTGTTTTGCTATCGTATATATCCCTTTGCATCCATATTTCCTTAAGACTAAATTACACATTGCTTGTACTTCCCAATGACTCCCCTGACGTAGGACAGTCATAATCTCTTGCATCATCATTTTATTCAACATCTCCATTATGTCTCTTTCCCTCAATCATCCGGGAGGACCCGTCGATAAACAACCGAGCTCCCGCATAGAGCGGGATGTCCCTTCAGTCCATCCGCACTTTCGTCTGATATTCAATAATATCAAGGCAATCGTGTTCTGGATTACCAGGGGCCTCCCCCTCTCTTTAAACTGATTTCCAAAGGAGATATTTGTAATCCTCTGCGATTCCCTTCCCGAGCCCATATCGTGGGTTCTATTTCTCTCTCCTCTTCCTCGGTCAGGATGGCCATTTGTATCACTACTCTCTGGTCCCTTACTCCAATTTCCAGTCCCAAGAGTATAATTAAATCTCTCCCCAAAAAATTACTTCCAATATCAGGGATATATAACAGTTCGGCTTCGACTATCTCTTCTCCACTTTCAATCATCATAGGTTCAAAAACTGGGACTGTAAATCCCTCCCCTTTTATCCCAAAGACAGTTAATATTCGCTTCGAAATTCCCACTCCCCTGAGCTTGAAATTTAGAGATGACCTCACTGCCCCCGTATCGACTGAGAAAACTACATCCTCTTTCTAAGGTCCCGTCTTTAGATTTATCAAGGGTTCCTGGTGGGTCCCTGGGGACAGGAACCCTTGACACCCCTATTCTTCATCAAGGTTCATAAACGGTATCTGCCTCTCTTCCCTTTTCAGATCCAGACACTCCCGCTTAAAGTGACCTGTCTTTCCACAGTAGTAACATCCCGCCTGTGGGAATTTCCACCTTAATCCGTGTCGACTGGACCCCCTTACGGGTTCTCCTCATTCTCTGCCCCTACCTCTATTTTCAATATGCTGCCAGCCACCACTCCGGTGGCTTACTGTCGGTTCCACTCTTTTCTTAACTACCTCATCAACCGTGGCTGCCATCATTTTTGCCTTCTGTTTATGCTTCTCATTCTTTCTTCTCACAAACACTTTCTGAGCTTCCCGCAACAACTCATCTAGGGGCTTTTCGCTCCACCCCTCTATCTTTTGAATCTTTTTCTGGATGTCTGGCCATGATTTGGTTTCAAAATGTACCCTCAGTAGCCCTTCTGCTACTGACCCTTCCGGGTCTATTCCAGAATACTTTCTCATAGAATCTCTTAATCTTTGGAGAAAGGCCAAGGGGGTCTCACCCCTTCCCTGGCACACTTCAAACATCTTTGAAAAATTTTGTGACTTCGCGCCTCTTCTCTGATTCCCTTTAATATTAAGTCTTTGAGCTCTTTCATTTCCTCTCTATGATCTTCATTTTGATTATCCCACCCGGGGTCCCTGAGGGGAAACTTTGCTTCACCTTCTCCAGCCTACCCGTCCCCGACTGGATGCTCCCTGTCCCAGATCTTAATCACAGCTCCTCTAATGAGCCCTCTTTCCTCTCCAGTAAATAAAATGTTTAATATAGACATTAGTTCCACCCAAGTGTATAAACTGGGACCCAGAAATTGGTTGATTTGTTCGGACAATCCCATCAGGTCTTCTACGAGGACTTTCATTTCCTTCTTAAAGGCCCGTACCTCCCCGCTTGTTAGGGGTGCACTTACAAACCTGATTTCCTTATCCCCTATTGCGGCTTCATGGAGGGGATACATAATGGAACTTCCTTGTAAGTCTTTGTCCAACTTTTCCTTCTGCCTTTCCTTTTGTTTGCGGGTAATCATCCCTGTCGTTCTAGTTTCCCCTGGCCCCAGCCCTGGTCCTGACTTTGACTCTGGCTCTGGCCCTGTCCCTGCAGCTGATTCTCCTGTCCCTGCTCCTCCTGAGTCCCCTTTGCCCAATTTGCAGGTTCATTATATGGGGGCGGCAGATTATCTAATACTTCCCATGGAGGCAGTGCCATGGGAGAGTCTTTCTTCTCTGTTTTAACTAAATGAATATTTGTTCCTGAACCCCTCTTCCAAAATGAAGCATAATCTGATTCCTCCTGACTGAAAGGCTGTTTGCTGTTGACATATGAGCTCAAATATTGACAAACCCAGTCTTCGTCCGACCCATACTTTGGCCAGAAGACGGCGGGACAAAGAATGGATTCCTTAGTCCATCCAAAGCAACAATATTTAATCATCTTTATCTTATCTTATTTTTTTCCCTTGTACAAGTATTATTTTTTTCCAATTCCACAGACTTTTAGGGACCCCGCCTCCATTTCGATTTCCTTTCTCTCCGGAGGCTTTTTCTTTACCATCGGCACAGCCCATATTGAGTTCCTTTGTTAGTCCCTTATTAACTATTAGAACTCAATCCCAGCCACCAAGGCAGTACTTAAAAGTCAATTTTCTTACCTTGGTGTGCACGGAATTGCCTGACTTGACATCTCCCTGTGCCTATCAGTCGAGCATTACCACTTAACTCTTTCCTGGTTCAGAGTGACTCCATGAGGATTCTGGTCAGTCTACCGGGAGGGGCACCCACCGTTGAGAAACACAGGACCGTTCTAAAAGGGAACGGGATGCGTCTTCCCAGCCGTCAACGGTGCCTACTCCGCCGGTGATGACAGGATTCCAGATACGAGCCCCCAGTTGTGAGAAACGAAGCGCACTGTTCAATAATTTCAAATTCTGAAGCAGTCTTATTCATATGTTCTTGCAAGGCTGGGTAACCACAGATTAGGCACACTTCTGAATAATATTATTGCACATTTACACAGTTTTCTAAGACCCTCCCTGTACCTCCCCTTTTACCTCATATGTGACAGTTGTATTGCTCTGTGCATCTGCTAAACTAATCGGCTTACCACATCTGTCTGTGGCCTGTTGTTAGCGTGCAAATCCCCCTCGCCCCCGGATAGCTGGGTTTTATTACTTTTGCTGATGCAACACTGGGTCTTATTTGGTTATCTTGTTCATACTAACTCCCTATGTGCGTGAAAATTGCAACTGTCGTGTCAATACATCTGTTTCTACCAGTCGACCACCTCCCTTTTCTTGGTGTACACCCTAATGATTCTGCCTTGTGATTGTTGCAGAACGAGATGCAGGTACTTGTAGCTGTTTGTGCAAGAATATCTAGTTTGTGAGAAAAGTTGTAGTTCGGGTTCTCGTTGTTGTGGTTCTGTTCGCCGAGCTGGGAATTTGTGTTGCAGACGTTTCATCCCCTGTCTAGGTGACATCCTCAGTGCTTGACAGCCTCCTGTGAAACGCTTCTGTGATCTTTCCTTCGGCATTTATAGTGGTTTGTCTCTGCCACTTCCGGTTGTCAGTTCCAGCTGTCTGCTGCAGTGACCGGTATATTGGGTCCAGGTCGGTGTGTTTGTTGATAGAATCTGTAGATGAGTGCCATGGCTCTAGGAATTCCCTGGCTGTTCTCTGTTTGGCTTGTCCTATAATAGTAGTTTATGGAGTTCAACTCTGTCAAGTGTGAGGTTGTCCATTTTGGAAGGACAAATAAGAATGCGGAATACAGGGTTAACGGTAGGGTTCCTAGTAAGGTGGAGGAGCAGAGGGATTTTGGGGTCTATGTTCATAGCTCTTTGAAAGTTGCCACTCAGGTGGATAGAGCTTGTAAGGAGGCCTATGGTGTATTAGCGTTCATTAGCAAAGGGATTGAATTCAAGAGTCGTGAGGTGATGTTGCAGCTGTACAGGACCTTGGTAAGGCCACATTTGGAGTACAGTGTGCAGTTCTGGTTGCCTCACTTTAGGAAAGATGTGGAAGCTTTGGAGAGATGCAGAGGAGATTTACCAGGATGTTGCCTGGAATGGAGAATAGGTCGTACGAGGATAGGTTGAGAGTGCTAGGCCTTTTCTCATTGGAACGGCGAAGGATGAGGGGTGACTTGATAGAGGTTTATAATATGATCACGGGAATAGATAGAGTAGACAGTCAGAGACTTTTTTCCCCAGGTACAGCAGAGTGTTACAATGGGACATAAATTTAAGGTGAAGGGTGGAAGGTATAGGGGGGATGTCAGGGGTAGGTTCTTTACCCAGAGAGTGGTGGGGGCATGGAATGCACTGCCTGTGGGAGTGGCAGAGTCAGAAATATTGGTGACCTTTAAGCGGTAATTGGATAGGTACATGGATAGATGCTTAAGCTAGGACAAATGTTCGGCACAATATTGTGGGCCGAAGGGCCTGTTCTGTGCTGTATTGTTCTATGTTCTATGTTCTATGTAGTGTTGTCCCAGTTGAACTCGTTGCTTGTCATCTGCGTGTGTGGCTACTAAGGATAGCTGGTCGTGTCGTTTCGTGGCTAGTTGGTGTTCATGGATATGGATTGTTAGCTGTTTTCCTGTTTGTCCTATGTAGTGTTTTGTGCAGTCCTTGCATGGGATTTTGTACACCATGTTGTGCAAAATGCAGAAAACGAACAGGAAATGACATCACCACAAACCCCAGGAACCCCATCCAGGAGAAAGATATAAATAGAAAGCAGGAGACAACAGCTTCACTTCACTTGGAGGTCGCCACTGATGATGTTACCTAGCCAGGTAATGAAACGTCTGGATATCAAACCTACAGCTCAGTGAGCAAACCTACACCCTACACTACGTTGGTTTTGCTCATGCTGGTTATCGGGTCCTTTGTCTGAGAGTGGCTGTTTTTTTTGTGTGCTGTTATGAGTCCTAGTGGTCGTAGTAGTCTGGCTGTCAGTTCAGAAATGTTCTTGATGTATGGTAACGTGGCTAGTCCTTTGGATTGTGGCATGTCCTCATTCCATTGTCTTTCCCTTAGGCATCTGTTGATGGAATTGCGGGGGGTATCCGTTTTTGGCAAATACATTGTAGAGGTGTTCTTCTTTCTCTTTTTGCAGTTCTGGTGTGCTGCAGTGTGTTGTGGCCCTTTTGAACAGTGTCTTGATGCAATTTCTTTTATGCACACAAACCAACAGCCACTCTCAGACAACAACTCACCAGAACGAAGGACCCGATACCCAGCATGAGCAAGACCAATGTAGTGTACAAAATCCCATGCAAGGACTGCACAAAACACTACATAGGACAAACAGGAAGACAGCTAACGATCCGTATTCATGAACACCAACTAGCCACGAAACGACATGACCAGGTTAGTAGCCACACATGCAGATGACAAACAACATAAGTTCGACTGGGACAACACTACTATTATAGGACAAGCCAAACAGAGAACAGCCAGGGAATTCCTAGAGGCACAGCACTCATCCACAGATTCAATCAACAAACACATCGACCTGGACCCAATATACCAGCCACTGCAGCAGACAGCTGGAACTGACAACCGGAAGTGGCAGAGACAAACCACTATAAACGCCGGAGGAAACATCACAGAAGCGCTTCACAGGAGGCTCCCAAGCACTGAGGATGTCACCTAGACAGGGGACGAAACGTCTGCAACACAAATTCCCAGCTTAGCGAACAGAACCACAACAGCAAATCTATCTTAACATACACCCCCACCCCCATGATTTAGACTTGTGATTTTTGCAGAAACAACAACATTTGCTAGCGCCTCTCACAAAAGATCTTGAGGGCTTTAGTCAGTTCCTTTGGAGACAAAGAATGTTGCACTTCTCCCTCATGCTGTCGAATCAGATCTTTGTGATAGAGGACAGGAACGACCGGGAGGCCGTATGAGCTGTGGGATTTGTAACATAAAAGGGTTGGCTGATCCTCAGGATGTCAGACTAGATGCAAAGAATTTTTTTCTCATTGTGGTCAAGCAACTATGAAATGTGCTGCATCAGAAGGGATAGAGGCAGGGTCATTAAATTTCTTTAATATTGAAGTGGATAGATTCCTGATGGGCAGGGAAATCAACTTCATCAGGGGGAAGATGTGAAATTCAAAACACAAACAGAGTAGACATGATTTTATTGATTTGAGCGGCCGAATGGCATAATTCTTCAACGATTTCAAATGTTTGTATGTTTCCCAGTCAGTTTCCAAGTTTCAGGAAACTCATGTTGCTCCAGAAATATTTGGATTGACTGTGAGAGACGTCAATCAGAGAGCCCACCCACTCTGCCCATTGTCTCCTCTTCCTCTTCCAGAGCTGGTTCACTTCCTATAGGGACTGAAAACCAAGTGAGGAGATGGTGAGTGAAGGAGCAGCTTTTATACAAATTGTATCCCATAATATCAGCACCAATCTTCAGGCAGTCTGACTATCCTGTGGGTAATCAGGGGTGGAAATGTCCCTTATGCTGTGTGAGAAGATCCAGCTGAGAGAGCTGTTTACTCAGTGCTTTGTGCTGAACTGTTTGACTGGAGCTGTGTGTTGGATATTGTGTGTGTTTATTGGAAGCATTTCCCTCTGATTTCCAGGCTGAGTTTTGTTGATGGCTCATTCCTGAATATGAGAAGGTGAGGTGTCATTATCTGGGAGGTGCAGAGTGTCTGAGGATTCTTACTGATTTTCTACTGAGGAGTTCTGAATTTGTATTGGGAGCTGGTTGTTATGCTGTGGACAGTGAATGGTCAGTCCTATCTGTGTGTTGGGATTTGAATTTTCAATTCCTCCAAGACTTTCCTCCAACCCTGTCCCTATGACCTCCTCAATGATCAAAAAGGAAATGTTGGGGCTATACAGGACATTGATGAGGCCACTTCTGGGATAATGTGTTCAATTTTAGTCTCCCTGTTGTGGAAAGATGTTAAACTTATTGGGGTGCAGAATAAGGAGGGAGCCGGGATTGCAAAGTTGAGCTATAGGGAGAGGCTAATAGACTGGGACATTTTTTTCCTGGAGTGTTAGAGACTGAAGGGTGACTTTTAAAAGTTTTATAAAATCAAGGAGGGGCATGGATAACCTAAATAGCCAAGATCTTTTTTCCTAGGATGGGGGAGTCCGAAACTAGAGGACATTGGTTTAAGGTGAAAGGGGAAAGATTTAATAAGAATCTGAGGGGTAGCTTTTTCATGCAGAGAATGGTGCCACTATGGAATGAACTACCCAAGGAAGTGATGGAGGCTGTATAATTACAACATTTAAAAAGCATCTGATTGGGTACGTGAATAGGAAGGGTTCGGAGGGATTTGTGCCAATTGTGGCAAATAGGAGTAGGTCAGATTGGGGTGTCAGGTCGTCACAGTCAATTTGGACTGAAAGGCTGTATGACTGAAAAAGGTGCATTTATGACTTGGAGCGATCAAAATGAGAGAAGCTTATGAGGCTAGAATTGGAGAAATACAGAGATCTCAGCGGGTTGGAGGGCTGGAGGAAATTACGGAGATAGGGTGGCAAAGCGGTTCAGTGGTTAGCACTGCTGCCTCACAGGGCCAGAGACCTGGGTTCAATTCCAATCTCGGGCGACTGTGTGACTTTTACACATTCTTCCCGTGTCTGCATGGGTTTTCTCCAGGTGCTCCAGTTTCCTTCCATAGTCCAAAGATGTGCACATCAGTCAAATGGCCATGCTAAATTGCCCATAGTTTTCAGGGATGTGTAGGTTCAGTGCTTTAGTCATAGGAAATGTAGAGTAAAAGGGAAAGGAATGGGTCAGTGTGGACTTGTAGGGCCAAATGGTCTGTTTCCACACTGTAGGGATTCTGAGATTCTATGAGTGTCACAATGGAGGGATTTAAAACAAGGATGACAATTTTCATACAGAGGTCCATCAGACTCCTTGGAGGGGCAGTACTGAGAGAAAGCTCCCTCCTTGGGTGACATCATAATTTCACAGTAACCATGGAATCAGGACTGTCAGATTGTGGTGGAATACAATCCTGCTGCTGCTGATGGCTCATTGCACCCCATGGACACCAGCTAAGGACTCTGTCCTTAGTCTATTTCCCTCATGATGATGAGGGCAAGTGACAGTCACACACACACACACACACTGGCACTTAGTGTGGAACTGCCTCTAACTGAGGAGTCAGCCCCTTTGCCAAAGGAGGAGAGGAGATTGGATTAAATCATCATTCCTTTTCTTGTTTTACAGAAGGATTGCACTGTACTACACCAGAGAATACAGAGAGGATACACACTGCAGATAGATCCTGACCATCACCAAAGGAACAACTGCACAACAGTGGAAATGCATCCAGTCCCTTCACAGCATTGCTCAACACGGAGAGAGTTGGGCAGTGAAACCATCATCTGGAAATAGGTTGGGTCAGGATCAGATCTAAAACTAGCCAGTGGTGTGGAGTCTTTCATTAGAACCAACTTTTCCAATGGTTCAGCTTGATCAGGGTGAGGCTGGGAAGAAGTGTGAGTGGCTCCAAGTGTGGTGAGAGCTTCAATCATTCACCAAGCCTCATGAACCACTGACTCATTCTTATGGGGGAGAGGCTGTTCAAGTAGGAAGAGGGCTCTACAGGCTCATCTGGCCCCAGATGCAAGGTGCTTCTGTTGAACAGACAGATGGAAAAGAAACCATTTAAATGTGAGGTTTGTAACCAAGACTTCACAAGGTCATCGACGCTCGTGAAACACCGCCGTGTGCACACTGGGGAGAAACCTTTCACCTGTGAGGTGTGCAAAAAATCATTTACGCAATCATCAAATCTCCATAATCACCGACGCATTCACACTGGGGAGAAACCATTCATCTGCGAGGTGTGTGATAAGTCCTTCTCTGAGTCATCACACCTCCGTGTTCACCGACGTATCCATACAGGGGAGAAACCATTCACATGTCAGGTGTGTAACAAATCATTCTCAGATTCATCGACGTTCCGCAGACACCAACGTATCCACACAGGGGAGAAACCGTTCACATGCAGTGTGTGCCACAAATCTTTTTCGTATCTATCAACACTCCGTGTACACCAACGCATTCACACAGGGGATAAAGCATTCACATGTGAGGTGTGCAACAAATCATTTTCTCAGTCATCGAATCTGCACACACACCAACACACTCACACAGGCAAGAAGCCATTCACATGCAAGGTATGTGACAAGACATTCTCAACATTATCAAACCTTCGGGAACATCAACGCATTCACACAGGAGAGAAACCATTCACGTGCGGGGTGTGTGGCAAGCCATTCTCGCAGCTATCGAACTTCCTCATACATGAACGCATTCACACAGGAGAAAAACCATTCAAGTGTGAGATGTGTGACAAAGCCTTCACACGCTTATCAAGCCTCTTGGTCCATCAGAAGATCCATACACCAGACAAACCCTTCAAATGTTTTGTTTGTGATAAAGCTTTTGTGACATCCACAAGGCTGCTGACTCACCAGAGGATCCACACAGGAGAGTAACCCATAAAGTCGACATGTACAATTGAGTCTTCAAATACTAAATGAATCTGCTCCTCTTTCACACACACACACACACACACACATATAAACTGTTCACATGCAGTGTTTCTGATAAGGCTTTAAATCTCCTGATGTAGTAGAGGATCTGTACCAGTGAAAACCATTCAGGTGTGAGGTGTGTGAGAAATCTTGCACACGTTGCGGCCATGATACAAGAGAAGCCCTATCAGTGCAAGCTCTGTGTTGAAGCTGTTACTCAGTTATTGGACCTTCTGGAACATCAACGTATCCACGTAGGAGACAAACTCTTCCAGTGTGACATGTGCCAGGATTGTTTCACCTACTCCCTTATCAGACATCAGTGTCTCCACATGGACTTGGTGTCAGGTCACCTGCTTCTGTTGCCCTTAGAGCTGTCATTGCAAAGCACTGTCTGTCTCAGCAGTGTCTATCTCAAACCTCTCCCACCATCAGTCCAGTTGTTTTAAGGATCACTAAACCTCACCAAATGAAGGCATCAAAATATATATGTAGTAACTCCTGCTTGTGCACAGATATCTCTGTGAGTCTGAGAGGGTTTCCTCAGGTACAGAAAGTGGTGATTCAGGAGATTGTGTGTCTGAATTATCCGTGCTGTGGACATTGTAGAAGTTGCCACAACCTACCCCTGAGAAGATATGTTATTTTGCTCCATTCTGAGAGTCTGCTACCTTGCAGCTTAAGAAAAGAAGACAAATTTAATTTGGCTGTGTACCTTCAATAATATTTCATACTATTGAATTTCCTCTCAATGTAACTAACATGTTATGAAAGTGCATCATTTAATTGTTTTTGTGAACTTGAGTTGAAAGATTGTGGAGACACCTATGTTAACCTTTCAAAACAAAACCAAAGAAAATTGATGTTAGAACTTTGTCTTCAAGCAAGATATTTCTTAGAAACCACATTGATCTAGAACTGCACTTGGTTGCCTGAACTCATTTTAGGGAAAACTCCTTCAGGTCTTGATTTTATGATTGTTCTGTTTAAGTAGTGTTTGCAGACTTGATGCTTGGAATTTTATTTGGAAAAAGTCTGCTCCAGAAGAAACAGTCCAACTTGTGTCTCCTGTTTCTGAAGTACCTTTGTGAACTCAGGGGTGAAAGCTGATTCTTCTTCTGGCAGAGTGACAGAAACAACATTGAGATGTTTGATTTCCTCAGCAAGTTGTGTCTGTCAGATTGACAGGCATCAGAACAGTCTACACGTTATTCTGTTTTATCTGAATGAATTGCCATCCTTGGACAGAAAATGTCTTTCATTAAAGTGAATGCCTGCAGTTTCTTCCCTTTGCTTGAAAAGTGAGTGTGTGCGTGCCTGCGTGTGTGTGTGCGTGTGTGAGAGAGAGAGCGAATGTGCGTGTGTGTACGTACTTTGTGTTGGTTAGAGCGATAACATTTTGTATATTCACATTAAAAACTGTGGGTGTTTAACCCATTCTCTATCCCCATTGAGTGGGTTTAATTTTATAATGAATGAATGATGCTATGATTATTCATAAAATTTGGATGATGGATCTTCACATTCAATGCTTAGCATCAAGAAAGCTTAGGATTGTCTGTATTGAGAATCTTTTTATCAAATTGTGACTCTGGAGGAGAAGGACAAGAGCAACAGTGCACTGTTCTCATCGTAATCATAACGAAGGTAATTCAGAAACTACCTTTCTGTTGGTTTATGGATCTTGCAATGTTCTGGGAAATTCCAAATCTCTTATGTCGTGAACATCTAAACAAACTAACACTGAACTTTAATCAAATATGTGAACAGATTTTGACATTGTTATCTGATATTGTTGCTAGTCAAAGACAGAATGCTTTTTCTACAAGTGTACAAAATGTAGCGAGTCATTCTGCATCATTTGGTTTTGTTATTATTGATATAAAGTCAATGTGGAACTATATTGTAGTTTCATTGTAGGAATTACAATGCCTTGTTTCACACGCACTCCCTACATCTGAAACCATTTTCACTGTAACCTTTCTGTCTCTCTTGGTGTTAAGGGAGTGGATACGAAGTTGTATCTGGGGCAACAGCCAAGGTAAGCGAGGGAATAATTTATTGGGGTCTCAGGGGTCACGTGGAGGTGAGGGTGGAGTTGAATAAATCAGTCACTGCAGAAATGTTGTGTGAATGGAATGGTAAAGGTCTGGACAGTTAGACTTTTGTGAGTGCAGTTATCAGTGAATTGAGGAATATATTTTTCCAAGGAATAATACAGGAGGAGGTAGAACTGGAATGCTAAAGGGGAATGTGGGTACTAAGTAATCCATGAAAGTGATTAATTGCCCACAAAAAAGCATCAAATCTGGCAGTGATTACATGAAGGCAGAGGTTTAAGTTAACAGCATTCTCTGTGATTGATACGATGAGAGGAGTGAGGCTGGATGATACGGCAAGATCAAGGAAGTAGCCAGGAATCTGGGTCAGGGAAATCACTGAAAGTGAGAGTCAGAACAAGCAAGGAAACTTCTGGAAAGACATACAAGTGATACTTTGAAGTATTAATTACTGACACACAAAGCATATCCCAATCCTGTCAGCTCATTCTTGCAGTTGCTGGAATTGATTCATTCGGGTTATATTTGAAAAGAAAAGAGGCCAGTGCCTAATCCATTAGGTCACTGGACTCTACAAAATGGGGGCTTGGTGGTTGTAACTTAACCCTTCACCTATATGTAATGATTGCCAGATGTGATGCCTTTTGTCAGCAATTAATGTGGCCCAGCCTGCAGTCCTGTTCTTCATGGGCTGAGTAGATAGGGAAAGTCTGTTCCCACTCAGAAAAGAATCAAAAATAGAAGGCATGCATTTAAAGTAATTTTCAAAAGAGGCAAATGTAACGCAATTAAACGCTTTTTCACTCAACAAGTAGATAGGGAATGGAATGCTCTGCCTGAAAATGAGCTGGAGGCAGCTTCAATTGAGGTGTTCAAGAGAGCATTGGATCATTTTTTGAATATTCTTTTATTCATCCACAGGATGTGGGCATTGCTAGTTGGGCTAGCATTTATTGCCTGTCCCTGGTTGGCCTTGAGAAGGTGGTGGTGAGCTGCCTTCTTGAACCACTGCAGTCCATGTGCTGTAGATTGACCACAATGCTCTTATGGAGGATTTTCACCAGCAACACTGAAGGAACAGTGATATATTTACAAGTCAGGATAGTGAGTGGGTTGGAGGGGAACTTGCAAATGATGGCTTTGGCAGGTATCTGCTGCCTGTGTCCCTTTAGATGGAAATGGTCATGGGTTTGAAAAATGCTGTCTAAGGAGTTTTTGGGACTTTTTTGCAGTGCATCGTGAAAACAGTACACAAAACTTCTCTAAAATCACTAGTACATACTGCTGCCACTGAGTGTCAGTGGTGGAAGGAGTGGATGTTTGTGGTTATGGTGCCTGTCATGTGGGCCACTTTGTCCTGGCTGGTGTCACGCTTTTTGAGTATTGTTGGAGTGCATTCATCCACGCAAGTGGGGAGTATTCCATCACACTCCTGACTTGTGCCTTGTAAATGATGGACAGGCTTTGAGCAGTCAGGAGGTTAGTGACAAGCTGCAGTTTTCTCAGCCCCTGACCTGCTCTTGTAGCCGCTGTGTTTATGTGATGAGTCCAGTTGAGTTTCTGGTCAATGGTAACTCCCAGGATCTTGATCATGTGGCATTCAATGATGGTAGCACCGTTGAATGTCAAGGGGCAGTGGTTGTCAATATTTTGTGATAGTCCTTGGATGGTATTTGTGAGGCACGAATGTTACTTGCCACTTGTGAGGCCAAACCTTGCTACTGTCTAGATCTTGCTGCTCTAAGTGCTGTTCCCCCCCCACCCCGAGTGCTGCCCCCCTCCCCCACTCCGAGTGGTCTCCCCTTCCCCACTTTGAGTGCTGCATCCCCTCCCCCACTCTGAGTGGTCTCCTCTCTCTCACTCCGAGTGCTGCTCCCCTCCCCCACTCCAAGTGCTGCATCCCCTCCCCCACTCCAAGTGGTCTCCCCTCCCCCACTCCGGGTGCTGCTCCCCCTCCCCCACTCAGAGTGCTGCTCCCCCTCCCCCACTCAGAGTGCTGCTCCCCCTCCCCCACTCAGAGTGCTGCTCCCCTTCCCCCACTCCGAGTGCTGCACAATTTGGGTGCTCGTCCAGGGAGTCCATCATCACCAGCAGGGTAGGCACCATTGACGGCTGGGAAGATGCGTCCCGTTTCTTTTAGAACGGTCCCACGTTCCTCGGCAGTGGGTTCCCCCTTCTGGTTGACTGATCGAGATCCGATGAGAGTCTAACTGAACCATGTGAAAGATTGTAAGTAGGCACAGGGAGCCAGGTAACCCCGTGCATGGACCAAGGCAGGAAAATGAACTTTTAAGTACTGCTTTGGTGGCTGGGATTGAGTTCTCGTAGTTAATAAGGGTCTAACGAAGGAACTCAACATGGGTTGTGCCGAGGGTAAGGAAAAAGCCTGCTAGCCCAATGTCTCCGTCCCTTCATCCAGATTATTAATTTATATCGTGAAGAGTTGTTGTCCCAATACTGACACCTGCAGAGGTCCACGAGTTGCCATTCTGAAAAAGACCCTTTTATATACACTGCTTGCCTTCTGCCAGTCAGTCAATCCTCTGTCAATGCCAGTATTGACCCAATTGGCTCCTGTGCAGCAACTTGTCAAAGGCCTTCTGGAAATCTAGATAGATCACATCCACAGGCTCTCCTTTGTCTAATTTGCTTATTTCCTCCTCAAAAAATTATAACAGATTTGTCAGGCATGGAATTCCCCAGATGAAGTCATGCTGTCTCACCCCTATTTTGCTATGAACTTGCAAGTGCTCCACAATCTCATCCTTAACAATGGACTCCAAAATTTTACCAATGACTGAGATCAGGCTAATTGGTGTGAAATTTCCTGTCTTCAGCTTCACTCCCTTTTTAAAAAGGGATGTCACATTAGCCATTTTCCAGTCTTTTAGGAATAAGTAGCGGGTCTCTTTTTTGAGACCTTCCTTGACTCATGATTCCTGAAAGACCATCATCAATGCCTGTAAAATCCACTTGTGTTCACCTAACACCACCTCACCATTCAATCCCAACCCCTATTTATCTGCAGATCCCCCTCCCATTCTTGAAGAAGGATTATACCCAAAACATTGATTTCTCCACCTGATGCTACCTGGCTTGCTGTGTTCTTCCAGCCTTTTGCTTGTCTACTTTGGATTCCAGCATCTGCAGTTTTTTTGATTCTGTAAAATCTCCTTGGCTATTTTCTTCAGAACCTGGAGTGCAGTTCATCTGGTCCAGGTGATGTATCCATTTTCAGACCTTTCAGCTTCCTCAGCACCTTCTCCTTCATGACAGCCACTATACTCGCCTTTGCTCACTGACTCTTTGCATCTATCTTTCTTTTTATCAGGACGTATATCCTTGGATTTTGATTCCTGACCTGATCCCCTTGCAGCCATTCCTCTGTAATGCCCACAACATGCATATACACAATTTCTAATCTGCACTACAAGTTTGTTTACCTTGTTTCATATTCTGCATGCATTTAGGCATAATACCTTCAATCCTGCAAACCAAACTACCTCTCACAGCTGTCCCCTTTTCTGCTGTGCCTGAAGTTAGATTCCTGACCCTTTCCATACTCTCTGTCCTATTACTTAGAATCAGACCCTTCGGTCCAACTTGTCCATGCCGACCAGATATCCCAAGGTAATTTGCTAGCACTTGGCCCATACTTCTCCAAACCCTTCCTAGACATATACCCATCCAGATGCCTTTTAAATGCTGCAATTATACCAGCCTCCACCACTTCCTCTGGCAGCTCATTCCATCCACACACCACCCTTTGTGTGAAAATGCTGCTCCTTAGGTCCCTTTAACTCTTTCCCCTCTCACCCTAAACCATTGCCCTCTAGATCTAGACCCCCATCCCAGGGTACAGACCTTGTCTATTTACTCTATCCATGCCCTTCATGATTTTGTAAACCTCTATAAGGTCACCCTTCAGCCTCCAGGGGAAACAGCCCCAGCCTATTTAACCTCTCCCTATAGCTCAAATCCTCCAACCCTGGCAACATCCTAGTAAATCTTTTCTGAACCCTTTCAGGTTTCACAACATCCTTCCTACAGGAGGGATACGAGAGGATCCACACAAGAAAGGAACCCTCCACATGCGAGTTTTGTGATAATCTTATATTATCGTCAATGTCTTGAAGTACCATGCGATTGTCAGAGAGCCGAAACTCTTCAAGTATGATGTTTGTGAAAAGCGATATCCTGTCAAAGATCCAGACTTTCACAATAAAATGTGTTAACTTCTTTCCGAGCTTCTTGTCAACAAGATTGAATTGCTGACGTTTGTTGAATGATAGACTATCTTTCAGACAGACTTCGTTCAAATGTGAAGTAAGTCAGACGTAGTTTTTTGAATGACGATAACACTCTCACAATCCGAAATCTGAATTGTTAAAGATGTTGTTTTCTGAAACTTTGTGAGATTTCTGCAAAAATATAGAGCAGCTCCAGAATAGTGGTTGATTGTCTAGATTCAGTCTCTCCTCCATGCGATCTTCAAACTCTCCAGTGGTCCCTGGATGACTTTTGAAGGGTCTGAGAAAAAGCGACCCATATGAAGGAGAAAGAATAAGTGAGATGGTCCTTGGTCCTCAAGTCCAACCGTGAAACAAAATCATCATGGGTTCATATTGTGAGCGTGATGTGACCAGTACCAAGAGCCAACTGGAAGCAGTTGTGAAGAATTAGTAACACGATTAACAGTCAATGGGAAATGCACTGGATTTTAGCCAGGGTGCCCCTGCTTAACTCAGCTAGGAAGTGAACAGTGACATGAAGCGGGTTTAGAAACAGATTCAGATTCCTCCAGTCATTCCAGAGAAGAAGGTGGCCCAAGATTCGCCCCGTTGCAAACAAGCCAAGCTAAAGTTAAATCTGAAGAAACAAAGAATAACAATGGGGTGGTCACGGTCACGCATGGATATTCCAAACTTCTTCAATCATAAGCCAACAGCTCCTAAGAAAATTTATAAATGGTTCCAAAGAATAGGGCAGCAAGGTGGCACAGTGGTTAGCACTGCTGCCTCACAGCACCAGAGACCTGGGTTCAATTCCCACCTCAGGCAACTGTCTGTGGGGCGTTTACACATTCTCTCTGTATCTGCGTGGGTTTCCTCCGGGTATTCTGATTTCCTCCCACAGTCACAAAGATGTGCAGGTTAGGTGAATTGGCCATGCTAAAATTGCCCGTAGTGTTAGGTGTAGGGGAATGGGTCTTGGTGTGTTGCTCTTTGGAGGGTCGGTGTGGATTTGTTGGGCCGAAGGGCCTGTTTCCACACTGTAAGTAATCTAAATTGCACGCAATATTCCAAAAGTGGCCTAACTAATGTCCTGTACAGCCACAACATGACCTCCCAAATTCTGTACTCAATGTTCTGATCAATAAAGGAAAGCACACTTCTTCACTATCCTATCTATCAGCAACTCCCACTCTCAAAGAATTATGAACCTGCACTCAAAGATCTTTTTGTTCAGCAACATTCCCTAGGACCTTACCATTAAGTATATAGGTCCTGTCCTGATTTGCCTTTCCAAAATGCAGCACCTCACATTTATCTAAACACCATCTGCCACTCCCTTGGCCCGTCTAATCAAGATCCTGTTGTGCTGTGAGGTAACCTTCTTCACAGCCCTGGAAACTTTAATAACCTCTCTTGTGACCACACTATTTAGCTTTTCTGCTAGAATCCTGGTTGCAGAAACCCCATACAGTCAATACAACCAGTTATAAGTAGCCAGAGCGGAACTGAATAAAATGGTTCGCAGCTTGAGAAAGAGAGTTTGCAAATTGTCTTTGCTTGTGAGCAGTTCAACCTGCATCTTTTTGGGAGAGAGAAAGGAATGGTAGAGTCTGCCAACAAAACAATTCAAAGAACATTTCTGAAATAACTTCTATTCGCTCCGACCTTTGCATTGGATGTCTCCGTATTTGCAGAGATAGAAGGCGAGCAGAAATAGAAAGCTCAGCTAGTCATGTAGATGGCCCAAAGAAAACAGGTCAGCAAATGCTGAACATTCTGATCCTACAGGCTTCCTCTGCAGCAAGTGTGGCGGAACCTGTAATGACAGAGTGGAGCTCCTGAGCGACACAACGTGACGTTTAACAGAAAGTCAATTACCACCATCAGTATATTCTCCACATTCACTGTTTCCACACTCCTGGTGATCCCCATTGTGCACCAAGAGCAAATGAGGGGTTAATACCCTCAAGAGTCAATCCCTGAATTAGAGTCAATCTTTCCCCCCTCTCTTTGTCCCTCCAATCCTCTATTCTGTGTCCCTCTCTCTTGTAAATGTACTGATCCCAGTACTGTACAATAGGTCATCACTGCCTTGGATGCTGTGGGTGTTCCTCTTCTGATCTACTGTCAAACACATCCAAAGATACATATGCCACACCGATATATTATAATATAATACAATACAGCACAGGAACTGCCCCCTTTGGCTCACCAAGCCTGTAAAGATTTTTAATCCTTATTTAGACCAGCAGCTTATTGCCCAGATGCAAATTCTATGCCTCTCTTCACTTCCTGTTCATGTGTCTATCAAGATACACCTTAAACATTGCTAATGTGCCAGATTCCATCACCTCTACTGGCACTACATTCCAGGCATCCACCACCCTTTGTGTGAAAAGTTTTCTCCGCACTTCTATCCTAAACTTTCCCTCTCTCACCTTGAACCTATGCCCCCCCCTTTAGTTAACCTTTCCACACTGGGGAAAAACCTCTCACAATCCATGCCCTCAATCAGGTCACCCCTCAACCTCCAACTGTCCAGTGAAGACAATCCGAGTTTGTCCAACCTCTCCTCATAACTAAAACCCTTCAGGCCAGGCAACAACCTCTTCAGAGCACGTGTTCTTTTGGCACTATGATGACCAGAACTGCATGTGATATTCCAAATGTGGCCTAAAAAAAGTTTTATACAGTTTTATAAGTTGCCAACTTTTATATTTAATATAATGACTCAGATGTCTTAACCACAATTTACATGTTTTTAAAGACTAGGAATTCTCTTCAGATACTTATCCCGTACAGGAATGTAACTATTTTTATAGTTTCATAATCTGAAAACCACTACGAATTTTGCCATTTATAACAATTTAAACCAGGTGTGAAGTTATAAAGTAAGATTTGATATTGTTATTTAATGAAAATGTTTCATCTGAATGATTGTTCAATGAAGCAATTTTCTTCTACAATCCTTTTATGACATTATGAAGAATGGTAGGTAGAAGATTTCCTTTTATCATTTTATGCATTTACAAATACTGAATCCTCATATGTTCCTTCTGTCGTATTTCCTTCTCATTGAGGATGGTCCCCTTCTAGTATCCACCTATAGTGCCTCATCCTGGGGTCACAGAGTTAGAGTCATAGAAACAGACCTATCGGTCCAACCAGTCCATGTCAACCATTATCCCAAACTAAAGTAGTTCCACCTGCCTGTGCTTGGCCTATATCTCTCAAACATTTATTATTTTTGTACTTATCCAAATGCAGTGTTGTAACTATACTCGCATTCACCACTTCCTCTGGAAGTTCATTCCACACGTGAAACACTGTAAAAAAAATAAGTTGCCCCATGTTGTCTTTTTTAAATCTTTCTCCTCTCACCTTAAAAATATGCCTCCTGTTGTCAATTTGAAAGTTTCTGAGGATGAAGAATGCTATACCCACACTAGAAATCTCAATAAGTGAGGTTTTATTCAGATGGGACAATAACAAGCTTGAATCCTCACCTGATCTGCTGCTCAAAGTCACCTCCATTTCCCCGGTCAGTTTCCCAGGTTTCAGGAAACTCAGGTTGCTCCAGAAGTATTTGGATTGACTGTGAGAGACATTGATCAGAGAGCCCACTCTGTCCATTGCCTGCTGCAGTGTGATGTCAGTGAAACAGGACTTGGAGTAACCCCCATGCAGTGAGGACAACCCGTTGTGTTTGTATCCAGAGGATTAACACAAACTGAACAATACTGTACACAGACTGAGAAACAGTCTAGATAATCTCTTTGATTGTGAGATTTTCAAGTAGCACCTGTTTGGGAGAGAGAAAGTGGTGGTGGTTTCTGTTCACAAGCCATTTCAAAGCTTTTTCAAACCACTTCTAGCTGCTCCAAAGTATTTGTAAAGGATGTGATTTCATTTGTAGAGATATCATTTGGCAGTGATGTACAAGCAAGGGAAGCAGATGTATATCATTGACATGGGGACTAGAGCTGCACTCTGAAGGAAATTGATGCTGGGACAGAGTGTGAAATACTCCAGATTCAACCAGAAGCAACAGCACAACATGCTCTGGAAATCATCAACCTGGCAGAGGTTTGACTCTGACAGACAGGTATCTCACTCAGGTGAAACAAATTTCACCAAGAGTCGCAACTCATCGGAAGTTATGAGGAAATATTACTGTAAGAGAGTATTGGACAAACAGAGATGAACTGATTGCCCAAGATGGCATCTTCTACAAATGGAGAGGGACATTTTCCCAAAAGAGATAAGAGATGCCAAAACATATACTACACAAACCGTCAAGGAATCAAGTTCAGAATCATAGAATCCCTACATTGCAGATATGGAAAATAAAGAGTTTAAGGGCTTGTGAAGGGTTAAACATGAGGACTGATGGAATGTTACAAGAATCTGTGGAATGCTACATCAATCAGGTATAGAACAATGATGATATAACTATGTTAGTTAGGTAGTACAATTAGATTAGGTACCAACGGCAGCATAATCAGGTTAATCAAAGCATGTAACATGTAAGTAAACGTAAGCATGATGTAATAGGGTCAACCTATGACTAAAGACCATTGTGGCAGATGTAATAGTAAATATCTAATCGTAATATAATAGAGTAAGATTGAGCTTGGAGGAGTGGAAACCATTGTGGCTGATGTAATAATAAATAATCACTGTTATGAATTAAGTTTGAACTAGGAAAAACCATAGTGGAAGAAGTAGATGACATGAATTAGAGTCATAGTGATGTACAGCATGAAAACAGACCCTTCGGTCCAACCCGTCCATGCTGACCAGATATCCCAATCCAATCTAGTCCCACCTGCCAACAGCCAGCCCATATCCCTCCAAACCCTTCCTATTCATATACCATCCAAATGGTTTGTTGCATAACTGCAGAAAGATAGCCCGGACTAACACAATTGTACATGCTGACAAACTCGCAGAAAACATGATAACTAAAAAGTATAAAAAGTCATGGACCCCGAGGTTCGGGGGCAGTCGAGAATTTGCTTCCTGGCTTTTGTTTGCAAATAAAAGATCATCTTCTTGAAGAACTCTCCACGTCTCCTGGTAATTCTCTACAACACAGACAGCAGTCATTTGGCCCATTGCATCCCACCCAGACAATCCCATCCCAACCCACACCATTACCCTGTAACCCCGCAATTCCCATGGCCAACTCACATTGTTTATACATCCCTGGATGTTACAAGGCAATTTAGCATAGCCAATCCTTCTAACCTGCACATCTTTGGTCTGTGGGAAGAAACAAGGCAGCAGTGCTTACCACTGTGCCACCTTCTTATCTAGACTGAGAAGTGCTGTACTGGCCAAACATGAGCAATGAGATGAAGGACCACATCAGCCAGTGCAGAGTTTGTAATGAATATCAAACTAAACAAGATCAAGAGTTGTGCATGAGTCATGACATCACAGACCGCCCAGTGATGAAGCTTGGAAAAAACCTAAACAATCGAACTTTCCTGAGTGAATGAAAGCAGAATGGTCCATCAGCAGAACTGATTGAAGACAATCCCTTAAGATGTCGATTTAGCTTACACCAAGGACTACACCACCTTTCACAGCTTCAGGAACCTGGACACAAAGACAACACTGACACCTGCAGCTCAAATTAGTTATCACTTTAAATCAGTTCAAACTCTCAGGCTTCCTGGATTCAGAAAAGTATAAATTCAAACAATCCTTCCTTTGGAAATGTTCTGCTTCCTGTGGACAGGAACTAATAAACCTTTGGTGGAGAAAGTACCCCAGCTCACACCATCATTGACTAATATATTGTGTATAGCACTCTTATTGCAGGATCCTGAGCGTTTCAGTGAGTAAGAACACAGCAGGCTGACAAATAGCATGTTTCAATTAATTTAAAATTTATTGTGGGCTATAAATCAATATGGAAGATTGATTAAACAGCAGATAACAAACAGCACATTGATCAGTTTACATCAACGTTCTGAAATGATCAATAAAACAAAGCATTTGAAAATTACTCAAATTCTTTCCAAGAAAATGATAAAATTCTTGGAGTGTAAGGTGAACATATTACACCCTTAATACATCAAGGTATGTAGATTATGTGGATTATAGGGAACTCAGGTCTGTAGAGGCTCACCCCCACCTCCTCCCCATACTCAGGGATAGTCATCCTCCCAGACCAGACAGTACAAACATTCTTCATGGTATTAGTCAACCACCGATCTTCTAAAGAGGATCTGTCTATAATTCACATCCTCAGGTAAAGCAGAGTCTGATTCTATCCCATACCTACTACTGAGAGCTGGCTCACTTCATTGACACACACACATATCAGGGGAAACTATCTCAGAATACTACTGACAGAAGATTCTTTAAAATCCCTGTGCTTTAGTCTGGCTCCCAATTTTCATGGTCAGAAATGTCCCAACTTTAGTGACACAGGATAGAGCTTGTTTCTGTTACACAAATCCACCAATGGTTCCAGAAGTCCAGTGAACACATGGATCCATGGACCAATCAGTTTCCATTCTTGGAAGACACCAAAACTCTGATTTGATGTTTATCGTTAGGCCAGGGGAATAAGGGTTACAGACAAGAGAGGTAGATCGAATTAAGATGCGGATCAGCCATGATCTAAATGAATAATGTAACAGGCTCAAGGGATTACTCCAGTTCCTACATTTCTTAAAACAGATTACTTGCTTAACAGGTGTCTGATTTTGAGGCTTTCTGGTTTCAATCTCTCAATGAAGACATTTATAATTATCATTATAAAGGAATTGCAAGATTGTGAAGATGATTTTACTCTTAACCTTACAAGATGGCATTGACGACAACATTAAGGCAACACAGTGGCTCAGTGGTTAGCACTGCTGCCTCGCAGCACCAGGGACCCGAGTTCGATTCCTGCCTCGAGCGACTATCTGTGTGGAGTTTGCAATTCTCCCCGTGTCTGCATGGGTTTCCTCTGGGTGCTCTAGTTTCCTCCCACAATCCAAAAATGTGCAGGATAGGTGAATTGGCCATGCTAAATTGCACATAGTGTTAGGTGCTTTAGTTGGGGTAGGGGAATGGGTCTGGTTGGATTACTCTTCGGAGGGTCGGTGTGGACTTATTGGGCCGAAGAGCCTGTTTCCATACTGTAGGGAATCTAATCAAAGATTAAAACCATTTTAAAGCAACAGAGTAGTTGGATAAAAATTCCAGAAAGTTTATTAAAATGTAAGTGTATCCTTAAAATTCATGGAATGACTTATCAGCTCAATTGATGGTCTTTCCAGTAATGATTTGGTTACAGTCGATGTGGTCTCTCTTTCTCTCACCCTGATGTATAATTTTCATGTGATGTAGAACATAGAACGTTACAGCGCAGTACAGGTCCTTCAACCCTCAGTGTTGCACCAACCTGTGAAACCAATATGAAGCCCATCTAACCGACACTATTCCATTATCATTCATATGTTTATCCTATCCAATGACCATTTAACTGCCCTTAATGCTGGCGAGTCTACTAAACTTTGGTGTGGCTGTACTTGGAGTATTGTGTACAGTTCTGGTTGCTGTATTATAGGAAGGACGTGGAAGCATTGGCAAGTACAGAAGCCCTTTTTACTCTTCATTGCAGGGTTTGACCTCCAGAATCATCTACTGCTTCAGAATAAAGAGGCTTTATCAAGGTCTGTTTATAATCCCTTTCTGACCATCACTTTGCAGGTTGGCGCCAACCTGACCTGATCACTGGTTCTGAACATTACTGGCTTAATTTGATTTTTTTTTGTAATCACCATCAATAAGACAACTTAAGGCAATTAATTAAGTCCTATTAACACTGCAAACAAAAATGATTCACTCTCACTGATTCCACTATGCATTTTACACAACACCCCAATCATTCCACTGATCCCACGTTCATTTTATACAAAACCCCATTCACTCTCACTGATGTAATTTTCATAAAATCCCAAATATTCGCAATAATCCCACATTCATTTTGCACAACATCCCATTCACTCCCTTGTTTATTATACATAACACCTCATTGACTTCCACTGATGTTATATTCATTTTACATAAAACCACATTCACTCTCACTGATATCATGCTCATTATATACAAAACCACATTCATTTTCAATGATCCCAAGTTCATTTTACACAACATCCCATTCACTCTCACTAATGCAATGTTCATTTCACATAAACTCTATTCACATCCACTGATCCCAATAAACCCAAACACTCATTTTGATCCCATATTCGTTTTACATAAGATCCCATTCACTTTCCCTGATCCCTTGTGTAAGAATCCATCAAGGGGAGAGCTGCAACAAACAAACAGATGAGAAACAACAAAGCCCGCAGGCTCAATGGTATTCATGCTGAGGCCTTCAAGCTGAGGAGTATTGTTCACAACAAGGTTAGATTACATGGAATCCAGGGCAAGCTGGTCATTTGGATACAAAATTGGCTTGAAGGTAGGAGAACGAGGGTGGTTGTGGATGGTTATTTTCTGGACTGGAGGCCTGTGACCAGAGGTGTGCTGCAAAGATCGGTGCTGGATCCACTAATTTTTTTTGTTATTCATATAAATGATTTTGATGTGAATATAGGAGGAAAGGTTAGTAAGTTTGCAGATGACACCAAAATTAGTGGTATAGTGGACAATGAAGAAGGTTATCTCAGAGTACAACGGGATCTCAATCAGATGAGCTGAGGAGTGGCAGATAGAGTTTAATTTAGCTAAATGTGAGGCATTTTGGTAATACAGGACTTACATTACTCAATGGTAGGGTCCTGGGGAAAGTCACCAAACAAAGAGAACTTGGGGTGTAGGTTCATAGTTCCTTGAAGGTGAAATCATAGGTAAACAAGGTATCTTGGTACACTTGTCCTTACTGGTCAGTGCATTGAGCACAGGAACTAGGATGTCATGTCGTGGCAACTTTAGAATACTGCGCTCAGTTCTGGTCTCCTTGTTACGGGAAATATATTGTTAAACTAGAAGGGTTCAGAAAAGATTTACAAGGATGTTGGCAGGAGCGAGGGTTTGAGCTATAATGAGAGGCTGAATAGGCTGGGGCTATTTTCCCTGGAGCATCAGAGGTTGAAGGGCAACCTTACAGAGGTTCGTAAACTCATAGCCAAAGCCTTTTCCCAAGGGGAAGGGAATCCAAAACTAGAGGGCATAGGTTTAAGGTGAGTGGGGAAAGATATAAAAGCAACCGAAGGGGCAACTTGTTCACGTAGAGGATGGTCTCTGTATGGAATGAGCTGCAAGAGGGCTGCTACAATTACAACATTTAAAAGGCATCTGGATGGGCATATGAATAGGAAGAGTTCAGAGGGATATAGGCCAACTGCCTGCAAATGGGACTAGATTAGTTTAGGATATCTGGTCGGTATGGACGAGTTTAACCGAAGGGTCTGTTTCCATGCACTCTGACTCCATGCATTCATCCTGCAGTTCAAAGTTTGGGAGAAGATTTGTAGCTCGGGTGCTCGTTGTTGTGGTTCTGTTCGCCGAACTGGGAATTTGTCTTGCAAACGTTTCGTCTCCTGTCTAGGTGACATCCTCAGTGCTTGGGAGCCTCCTGTGAAGCGCTTCTGTGCTGTTTCCTCCAGCATTTATAGTGGCCTGTCTCTGCCGCTTCCGGTTGTCAGTTTGAGCTGTCTGCTGTAGTGGCCGGTATATTGGGTCCAGGTCGATGTGTTTGTTGATAGAGTCTGTGGATGAGTGCCATGCCTCTAGGAATTCCCTGGCTGTTCTCTGTTTGGCTTGCCCTATAATGGTAGTGTTGTCCCAGTTGAATTCATGTTGCTTGTCATCTGTGTGTGTGGCTACTCAGGATAGCTGGTTGTGTCGTTTTGTGGCTAGTTGGTGTTCATGGATACGGATCGTTAGCTGTCTTCCTGTTTGTCCTATGTAGTGTTTTGTGCAGTCCTTGCATGGGATTTTGTACATTGCATTGTTTTGCTCATGTTTTGGGTATCGGGTCCTTCGTTCTGGTGAGTTGTTGTCTGAGAGTGGCTGTTGGTTTGTGTGCTGTTATGAGTCCTAGTGGTCGCAGTAGTCTGGTTGTCAGTTCGGAAATGCTCCTGATGTATGGTAGTGTGGCTAGTCCTTTGGGTTGCGGCATGTCCTCATTCCGTTGTCTTTCCCTTAGGCATCTGTTGATGAAATTGCGAGGGTATCCGTTTTTGCCAACAATAGCCAACCTGCTGGACAGACATAACAGACAATAGGACGTTGAACCTATCAACAAAGACGGCATACTTAAACTACTGGACTTATGCCTCACAACACACCACATTCAACAACCAGATATACGAACAAACCAACGGAACACCCATGGGCTCACCGATCTCTGGACTCATAGCAGAAGCAGTAATGCAAAGGTTAGAACAAACAGTCTTACTGCAAATTCAACCCAAACTCTGGGTCAGATATGTGGATGACACCTTTGTCATAATTAAAAACATAGAAATAGAGAACACACACCAGATCATCAACGCCACACTCACAGGAATCCGATTCACTAGAGAGGAAGAAAAGGACAACCAACTCCCATTCCTAGATGTGATGGTACAGAGAACACCGAACGGAGAATTCACCACAAAGGTTTACAGGAAAGCCACACACACAGACCAAGTCCTAAACTATGAAAGCAACCACCCCAACACACACAAACGAAGTTGCATCAGGACACTATTCAAAAGGGCCACAACACACTGCAGCACACCAGAACTGCAAAAAGAGGAAGAGGAACACCTATGGCACTCATCCACAGACTCTATCAACAAACACATCGACCTGGACCCAATATACCGGCCACTACAGTGGACAGCTCGAACTGACAACCGGAAATGGCAGAAACAGGCCACTATAAATACCGGAGAAAACAGCACAGAAGCGCTTCACAGGAGGCTCCCAAGCACTGAGGATGTCACCTAGACAGGGGACGAAACGTTTGCAAGACAAATTCCCAGCTCAGCGAACAGAACCACAACAACGAGCACCCGAGCTACAAATCTTCTACCAAACTTTGTTCATCAACAGATGCCTAAGGGAAAGACAACAGAACGAGGACATGCCGCAACCCAAAGGACTAGCCACACTACCATACATCAGGAGCATTTCCAAACTGACAGCCAGACTACTGCGACCACTAGGACTCATAACAGCACACAAAACCAACAGCCACTCTCAGACAACAACTCACCAGAACGAAGGACCCGATACCCAACATGAGCAAAACCAATGTAGTGTACAAAATCCCATGCAAGGACTGCACAAAACACTACATCGGACAAACAGGAAGACAGTTAACGATCCGTATACACGAACACCAACTAGCCACGAAACGACACGACCAGCTATCCTTAATAGCCACACACACAGATGACAAGCAACATGAATTCGACTGGGACAACACTACCATTATAGGGCAAGCCAAACAGAGAACAGCCAGGGAATTCCTAGAGGCATGGCACTCATCCACAGACTCTATCAACAAACACATCGACCTGGACCCAATATACCGGCCACTACAGCAGACAGCTCAAACTGACAACCGGAAGCAGCAGAGACAGGCCACTATAAATGCTGGAGGAAACAGCACAGAAGCACTTCACAGGAGGCTCCCAAGCACTGAGGATGTCACCTAGACAGGGGACCAAACGTTTGCAAGACAAATTCCCAGCTCGGCGAACAGAACCACAACATTCATCCCGCAGATTTGGGAGAGGGTAAAGATCTTCTCAAGATGTCATGAATGTGATAATTGTAACTATCTTTAAGAAGGGAGGTAAATCACTGCAGAAACAATTCAGGGGTTTCCCTCTTGTTCACAGCAGGGGTAAGCCAGACGTACATTCTCCTGAATCACCTACATCCTGTGACTGAGAAAATCCTCCCAGAGACCCAGTAACATCTGTGCATGAGCAGGAGGTTTTATATATATTGATGCCTTTATTTGGTGATGTTTGGTGATCTGATTAAAGGTTAAATTGACCTTTTTGAAATGACTGGCCAGATGGTGGGAGAGGTTTGAGACAGACCCAGCTTAGACAGAGTGTGCTTTGGACTGACAGCTTCTCATATGAGCACTGGAGGGTAAACAACACAGACACCTCTCAGTGCAACAGAAGCAGGTGACCTGGCTCAAGTCCGTGTAGAGATGTTGGTATCTATTGAGAGACGAGGAGGAGGTAAAGTTATCCTGACAAATGTGACACTGGAAGGATTTGTCTCTTATGTCACAGATGTTCCAGGAGGTCCAACAAGTGTGTGAAGGACTTATTGCAGAGTTCACTCAGATGAGGTTTCTCTTATGTGTGATAAGGCCATCACTTGCTGGGCTAGCATTTATTGCCCACCCTAATTGCCCAGAGGGCAGTTAAGAGGCAACTATATTGCTGTGGGTTTGGAGTCACATGTAAGCCAGACGAGGTAAGGATGGCAGATTTCCTTTTTACTGTGGAAAAGGATATGGAAGATAAAAAATGTAGGGAAATAGATGGTGACACCTTGCAAAATGTCCAAATTACAGAGGAGCAAGTGCTGGATGTCTTGAAATGCATAAAGGTGGATAAATTCCCAGGGCCTGATCAGGTGTACCCTAGAACTCTGTGGGAAGCTAGGGAAGTGATTGCTGGGCCTCTTGCTGAGATATTTGTATCATCGATAGTCACAGGTGAGGTGCCGGGAGACTGGAGGTTGGCTAACATGGTGCCACTGTTTAAGAAGGGCAGTAAGGACAAGCCAGGGAACTATAGACCAGTGAGCCTGACCTCAGTGGTGGACAAGTTGTTGGAGGGAATCCTGAGAGACAGGATGTGCACGTATTTGGAAAGGCAAGAACTGATTAGGGATAGTCAACATGGCTTTGTGCGTGGGAAATCATGTCTCACAAACTTGATTGAGTTTTTTGAAGATTAACAAAGAGGATTGATGAGGGCAGAGTGGTAGATGTGATCTATATGGACTTCAGTAAGGCGTTCAACAAGGTTCCCCATGGGAGACTGGTTAGCAAGGTTAGATCTTACGGAATACAGGGAGAACTAGCCATTTAGATACAGAACTGGCTCAAAGGGAGAACATAGAACATAGAACAGTACAGCACAGAACAGGCCCTTCAGCCTGTTGTGCGGACCACTGATCCTCATGTATGCACCCTCAAATTTCTGTGACCATATGTATGTTGAGGAGTCTCTTAAATGTCCCCAATGACCCTGCCTCCACAACTGCTGCTAGCAACGCATTCCATGCTCCCACAAGTCTCTGTGTAAAGAACCCGCCTCTGACATCCCCTCTATACTTTCCTCCAACCAGCTTAAAACTATGACCCCTTGTGTTAGTCATTTCTGCCCTGGGAAATAGTCTCTGGCTATCAACTCTATCTATGCTTCTCATTACCTTGTATACCTCAATTAGGTCCCCTCTTCTCCTCCTTTTCTCCAATGAAAAAAATCCGAGCTCAGTCAACCTCTCCTTATAAGATAAGTCCTCCAGTCCAGGCAACATCCTGGTAAACCTCCTCTGAACCTGCTCCAAAACATCCACATTTTTCTTATAATAGGGCGACCAGAACTGGACACAGTATTCCAAGTGCGGTCTAACCAAAGTTTTATAGAGCTGCAACAAGATCTCACAACTCTTAAACTCAATCCCCCTGTTAATGAAAGCCAGTGGAGTGCCGCAAGGATCGTTGCTGGGTCCTCTACCTTTTGTCATTTATATACATGATTTGGATGTGAGCATAAGAGGTACAGTTAGTAAGTTTGCAGATGACACCAAAATTGGAGGTGTAGTGGACAGCGAAGAGGGTTACCTCAGATTACAACAGGATCTTGACCAGATGGGCCAATGGGCTGAGAAGTGGCAGATGGAGTTTAATTCAGATAAATGCGAGATGCTGCATTTTAGGAAAGCAAATCTTAGCAGGACTTATACACTTAATGGTAAGGTCCTAGGGAGTGTTGCTGAACAAAGAGACCTTGGAGTGCAGGTACATAGCTCTTTGAAAGTGGAGTCGCAGGTAGATTGGATAGTGAAGAAGGTGTTTGGTATGCTTTCCTTTATTGGTCAGAGTATTTAGTACAGGAGTTAGGAGGTCATGTTGTGGCTGTACAGGACATTGGTTAGGCCACTGTTGGAATATTGCATGCAATTCTGGTCTCCTTCCTATTGGAAAGATGTTGTGAAACTTGAAAGGGTTCAGAAAAGATTTACATGGATGTTGCCAGGGTTGGAGGATCTGAGCTACAGGGAGAGGCTGTACAGGCTGGGGCTGTTTTCCCTGGAGCGTCGGAGGCTAAGGGGTGACCTTATAGAGGTTTACAAAATTATGAGGGGCATGGATAGGATAAATAGACAAAGTCTTTTCCCTGGGCTCGGGGACTCCTGAACTAGAGGGCATAGGTTTAGGGTGAGAGGGGAAAGATATAAAAGAGACCTAAGGGGCAACGTTTTCACGCAGAGGGTGGTACGTGTATGGAATGAGCTGCCAGAGGAAGTGGTGGAGGCTGGTACAATTGCAACATTTAAGAGGCATCTGGATGGGTATATGAATAGGAAGGGTTTAGAGGATATAGGCCAAATGCCTGCAAATGGGACTAGATTAGTTTAAGATATCTGGTCGGCATGGACGGGTCGGACCTAAGGGTCTGCTTCCGTGCTGTACATCTCTATGACTCTATGTGGGAACAAAGCTTCCACTCTGTCCACCTGTCTCCTAATTCCTCATGTGACACAGGTATCGCTGGTGAGAACACTCCTTGGTGCTCACCCTTCATTGTACTTGAACTCAGTGGCTTGCTTGGCCTTTCCAAAGGGACAGTTAAGAGTAAATCACATTGCTGTGGGTCTGACGTCACATATAGACCAGCCTGGGTAAGAACTTTTGATTCCCTCTCAAAAGGACAGTGAAGAACCAGATGGGTTTTTACAGCAGTGATCGTTGTCATGGTTCCCAGCTGTTTACTCAAATTTTAAAGCTCTGTCTCTTGTACTGGACTTTCCCACCAGAGGAATTGTTTCTCTCCAACTACTCTTATCAATTTGACTAATCACCTTTAACTCTTCAATCAGACTATCCGTAATTTTCAAGGAAATACAAGCTCAGTTTGTGCAACCTGTCCTCGTGATTTAACCCTTTTAGCCCCAGATATATTCTGGTGAATCTACACTGCACTCCCTCCAAGGCCAATATATCTGTCCTGAGGTACGGTACGCAGAACTGAACACAGTTCACCAGATAGGTTCCAAACAGAGCTGTCTGTAACAGGAATACAACTTCCATAAGGACACAGTTGGTTTTGGGGAGAAGTTGTGGATTTTTTTTTCTTTTTCAGGGTCGTCCCACAATAATGAGCAATTTTGACAGAAGCAATAAGGCCCAGTATGGATAAACCAGTCGTCAATTGGATGCACTCAAATCTTCACCCCTTGAACTTGAGAAGCAGAAAGGTTGAGCAGGAAGGGAACAAAAGGAAATTCAGGAAAAGAGTGTAGAAAGTACAAATGAGGGAATAACCAAACCAGACTGATGCCTACAGAAACTTTGTGGTGAATGGAGGGCCAAAGGGCAGAAGGTTGGGAATTAGAAACTTTGTCAAATACACCTGGGGGAAGAGAGTCTTTCAGAAGTGAAAATTAATTGGTCAATGGACCCATGTGATCACTGGATCTCTGGAAAAGAGCTCCATCCTATGTCACTAAAATTCAGTGTCATTTCTGACCATTAAAATTGGAGCCAGAATGAAGCATAGGGATTTTAAATAAACTTCTGTCTGTAGTATTCTTAGACTGTGTGTGTGAGTAAAATCAGCCAGTTTTCAGAAGTGGGTATGGGGTAGAATCGTACCCTGCTTTAGTTGGTTATGTGGATTATAGACAGGTCTTCTTCAGATGATGCGTGTTTGACGGAGACCCATGTTTGTACTGTCCTGTCTGGGAGGTAGTACAGTCTGGGAGGTAGCCATAGACCATCCCTGAGTATAGGGAAGGAATGGGGGTGAGTCTCTACAGACCTGAGTTCCCTCAGTCCATTATACTTCATTACACACCTGTAATAACGGTGTGATACATTCACCTTATATTCTTCCAAGATTCATTTCAAGTTATGGGAAAGAATTTGTTAATTTCCAAATTCTGTTGTTTTGGGCATTTCAAAGTAAGTTGAATGTTGTGTTGTTGTTTGTCTGCTGTTTTATTAATATTCTATAACAAAATATAACTTACAATGAATATGATTTTTGTTTAATCCAACCAGATTGATTTGTCAGTATGGTGTACTGCTATTTATGCCTTTTGTAAGAATGCTGATCCCAATATGAATGTCAGTGTGTGCTGAGATATTTTCTCTAACAATAGGTTTATAATTTCCAGTTTACAGGAAACTGTATATTTCCCTTTAGATTTTTGATTTTTATGTCAACTTTCAAAAACAGGGAGAACCCGAAAGCAACTCACATCCTATGTTATACTTTTTAATGCGTGGACACTATTGTAATGTAAGAATCATGGTGGTTAATTTGTGGTATTAACATCTTATTAGAGACTGTTAACATTTAAACAGAAATCTTAACATTCAAATGATTAATCGACAGAATTATGCCATAATGTTTCACATTTTTAAACCAGAACATTATTATACATGAAAAAAATAAAGAGCAAAAGCACTGCTAAATGCTATACTTTATAATCACATATACTACAAATTCAGGCCAACAGCTTTTCACAAGGTGAACAATAAACTTAATATTTTTTCTGCTTAGATACAGGCTCTCAAACAACCATCCCCTTTTGGCTCTCCTAATCCAGTGGGTTGCAGATTACAAGAAAGCAAAACTGCAACTGCCTCCTGTCAACAAACACCCAGCAAAAGTAAACAGAAGAAGTTCTACTCAGCTCTTTGATTCTCTTGCCCATATGAATATTACTAATGGACATAATTTCCCTCTCCCCAGACTCACTGGGTTCATGAAGAAACCATCATGCTCATAATGATGCTTCCAGCTGCTTTTCACCTGGTTTTCATAATTCAAATTTTTGGCTCTGTTACGCACTGAAAGATGATCCCCCTGTGGTTTATTTTATTCACGCCTCTCCCCATAGCTTGTAAGACAAATGTTTGTTCACTTTTTGCTGTCAGAACGTCCAAGCTTGTTTGAATTTTATTTGAGAATCTGAAACCTGAATACAGGCTGAGGTGTCAGGGGCAATCGCCTAACAGATGCTCTTAATAACTTAGGTGGCAACAAATGGTTGCTGTGACCAGTGGAGTGCCACAAGGATCGGTGCTGGGCCTTTCGTCATTTACATAAATGATTTGGATGTGAGCATAAGAGGTACAGTTAATAAGTTTGCAGATGACACCAAAATTGGAGGTGTAGTGGACAACGAAGAGGGTTATCTCAGATTTACAACAGGATCTGGACCAGATGGGCCAATGGGCTGAGAAGTGGCAGATGGAGTTTAATTCAGGTAAATGCGAGGTGCTGCATTTTGGGAAAGCAAATCTTAGCAGGACTTATAAACTTAATGGTAAAGTCCCAGGGAGTGTTGCTGAACAAAGAGACCTTGGAGTGCAGGTTCATAGCTCCTTGAAAGTGGAGTCGCAGGTAGATAGGATAGTGAAGAAGGCGTTTGGTATGCTTTCCTTTATTGGTCAGAGTATTGAGTACAGGAGTTGGGAGGTCATGTTGCGGCTGTACAGGACATTGATTAGGCCACTGTTGGAATTTTGCGTGCAATTCTTGTCTCCTTTCTATCGGAAAGATGTTGTGAAACTTGAAAGGGTTCAGAAAAGATTTACAAGGATGTTGCTAGGGTTGGAGGATCTGAGCTACAGGGAGAGGCTGAACAGACTGGGGCTGTTTTCCCTGGAGCGTTGGAGGCTGAGGGGTAACCTTATAGAGGTTTACAAAATTATGAGGGGCATGGATAGGATAAATAGACAAAGTCTTTTCCTGGGGTCGGGGAGTCCAGAACTAGAGGGCATAAGTTAGGGTGAGAGGGGAAAGATATAAAAGAGACCTAAGGGGCAACTTTTTCATGCAGAGGGTGGTATGTGTATGGAATGAGCTGCCAGAGGGTGTGGTGGAGGCTGGTACAATTGCAATATTTGCAGCATTTGGATGGGTACATGAATAGGAAGGGTTTGGAGGGATATGGGCCAGATGCTGGCAGGTGGGACCAGATTGGGTTGGGATATCTGGTCGGCATGGACGGGTTGAACCGAAGGGTCTGTTTCCATGCTGTACATTTCTATGACTCTATGGTTAGCACTGCTGCCTCACAGCGCCAGAGACCTGGGTTCAATTCTGTGTGGAGTTTGCATATTCTCCCCGTGTCTGCGTGGGTTTCCTCCGGGTGCTCCGGTTTCCTCCCACAGTCCAAAAATGTGTAGGTTAGGTGAATTGGCCATTCTAAATTGCCCGTAGTGTTAGGTGAAGGGGTAAATGTAGGGAAATGGGTCTGGGTGGGTTGCGCTTCAGCGGGTCAGTGTGGACTTGTTGGGCTGAAGGGCCTGTTACCACACTGTAAGTAATCTAATCTATCTAATCTAAAGATGGCTTCTCAATACAAGTAACACAACAAAATGGCTTCTAGGCTGCTAACTGACAATTCTACTAAAACTGCATAAATGGCTTTTAAATTACTAACTGCTAATTCTGCTAGAGTTGCATAAGCAGCTAAGCATAGTCTGTGTCAAAGGAGATTAGCAGACAATGCACCCTTTAGAGTATAGATGTAATTCGACAAGAAGGTACTAGCTGGCTTGGCTGGCATTTGGGTGCAGGTGTAGTGGCTCGGTTCGTGAGATAAAAGTGCCCTAAGTATTGGAACATAAAGTTGGTTCCCAAGAAATATCATTGGATCAAGTAACTGTCAATAAAAATAATATCATGTACTGATTGGTAATTGTTTAAATGTGCGATGCGATCATGGCCTGTACCCTGCTTTAAGGAAAGTATAAAACTGACTTTGTTTTAAGCCATGTGCGCTGCTCCTCCGAGGAGTATGGAGGTGCTCAACGTCCGTGTTTCTGGACGATCTGTGCCCGGCCGTATAAAGAAATAAAGAATGAAGTCTTAAAGAACCAGACTGATGATGATTGCTTATTGACTGATCACAGGACAGATAGCGCCCCCACACATACCCAAACCTCCCCCCCTCCAACTTCCGGGGGTCCAGATCTTCAATTTCACACCAGAGTTACAACTAATTTCTCAAAAAAAAGTTCCTATTCATACAGTTAAAAATTTAATCCCAGAAAGTTGAAAGTTACATTCTAAAATGTATGAATTACAAACTGGATCTTCACATCAACAGCAAGTTCCTAAAAAAAAAGCAATGTGATAATGAGCATGTAATCTGATTTTATGACATTGTTTGTGGGACCCAGGACATCAGGGACAAATCTCTTTAATGACATATTGGGTGAAATCTTCTGGTCTTCACACCCACAGAGACTGGAATCATGAGGGATGTGTTTTGGAACCCATGGAAGTGCTAATGTATAGAATTCACGGAAATTTTCTGGGAAGTTTCAACATCTGATGTTGCTTCCCAGGATTCTCTGTGAATGTCTCTGGTTGTGAGTTAGGTTCGGAGATCTCGCATAGTTCGAATGTACCTGCCTGAAATATTATCAATTTAGGACAAGGTCTAAATCCAACTACTCATCTGACCCCAGCTACGTCCCCAATTCCTTTCCTATCACCCTCCTGAAGTTGATGTTTATTTTGTTCCACAAATCCAGCCGACACAAGTTTCAGTACAACAGTTATCGGACAACCGGTGAGACCTTCTCAATGTCTCCAAAAGTAATCATGCATCTACTTGTGGTGACACTTCTCCACGAATCTCTGCTCTACACACAAAGGCTATACTTTTTATAGGAATAATGCAAAAGGTCCGTAAGTCACATGGTTGATAGTCGTTACATTGTTTAAGATGGGCAATTGTAATTTTACAAGCCCTGGTGATTGTCGGTGTCCTGTGATAACTAGTGGATGGATTACAGGGACTGGTTATCGTATTCTTCATAATCATGTGTTGATGGGAAGAGATTTAAACAGAAGGACTTTGATTGTTCTCAATGTGGATTCACATACCTATGTTAATAGGAAGGGGAAGCATGATAGTGGGAGCAGGAGGCAGTTAATAGGGTTATGGCCAAGGTCATCAGTCTTGTCCAGGGAGGGCAAATACCTTTGTCTGAGGCTGCAAGTGGAATCCACATGTATGGATCAGAGGGAAGCCAGGGGTAGGCTTTCAACCTGCAAATAAAATATATGCTACTGAAAGCTGTTAAGGTGGAAACTGTGCTCCCCACAACCTGGGAGCAGGGTTATTCCAGAGGCAGTCTGATATTCTGTTTGGGACAGCAGACCATCAAGTATAAAGTATATATTTTCTGTTAAATTGTGAATCGGTTCAACCCAGAGGATAGCAAAACAGCACTTACTCGTTCCCATATAAGTACCTTTAGAGGGTTTCCCTTCCCACCTAGTCGATGGTGTTGTTGTGATCAATCTGGTTTGGTACAGAGATGAAAAGGATTTTGAGAGGCCTTTGACTTATATGTAAACAGATGAGACTTCAGGCCAAAGTGGTCATGTTTTAGAAGTGACCTATATAATGAAAGGAGAGTGGTCAGCTCTTTAGCTGGGCTGAGCAGTTTCAGTTCAGTCTTGAACTGGGAAGTTCAACAGGGAACTGTGTGGAAATTCTTTCTATTTTCTGTCTTTTAACTTCAACCTGTAAGCATGTGTTCCATTTACACTGGGTTTTAAAGGGAGTTTGCTTTTTGTGACTGTTGTGTATACTTGGAACAGCAAAAGTCAGTCTAGTTGGATAGGTTGAGTTCTGTAGAAGCTCTTTATTCTGTTCTTTGTGTTTCATTGTGTAATTTTGTGAATAACTTTTTGTCTGTTTTAAAATCTAGTAGTCAACCTAGTCATCATACTCCAGGTAATTTTCACTGTACACTTACCAAAACAAATTGCAAAGTTATGGTCTAGGGCTGCCTGCTTAAGAATGTTCTGAGTGGTCTGGCCTAGTCCATAATAGTCTGGGGGTTCTGTGCGGGATTTTAAACAGCGAGTGGTAGGTGCTAGTGTCTTTATTTCGGGTGTTGGTTTGGTTAGATAGACAAAGCTTGGGATAGGAATGGCTCTATCAGTGGCCAAGAGTTTTCTGGATGTGGATGTGATGACTGGAAGTTTTGCAAAAAGTGAATAAATCCAAGTTGCAAGAATTAGCAGAGAAACTGGAATTGGAATGGCCTACTTCTGTGAGGAAAGGAGAGATAATTACAGCAGTAGCTTAGCATTTAAACTTGTTAGAGAAACCATCAGCATCTATACAGATGGCAAGAATTCAATTGCAAATGAAGCAGCTGGACTTAGAGGTGAGAGGTAAGGATAGGGCAGCAGAAATGAAACAGTTTGAGTTACCATTAGAAGCAGAAAAGAGGGGAAAAGAGAGAGCAGCAAAAGAGAAGGAAAAAGAGAGGGCAAAGGATGAAAAAGAGAGAGCTTTTGAACTTCAAAAACTGACACTTAAAAAGGGTAGACTTCGTGAGGAAGAGTGTGAGGATGAGCAAGCCTCTGGTAGTCAGAAGCCTCGTGAGAAACTGCTTAAGTATGTTCAAGCATTGCCTAAATTTGATGAAAAGGATGTGGAAGCCTTTTTCATCTCATTTGAAAAGGTGACTAAACAAATGCAGTGGCCAGTGGCAATGTGGGTTTTGTTGATCCAAATGAACATTCCAGATAGGGCTAGTGAGGTATTCACATCACTATCAAAGGAGGTATTTGGGGAGTATGAGGAGGTGAAAAAACCAATTTTAAGTGCATATGAGTTTGTACCAGAAGCAAACAGACCACGTTTCAGGGATCTAAGGAGGAACCCTGGTCAAACAAACATTGAGTTTGAAAGGATCAAACAAAGTAATTTTGATAGATGGATAAGAGCTTTAAAAATCGAGCAACCTATGATGCCCTGAGAGAGGTAACTATTTCAGAGGAATTCAAAAATTCACTGTCTGAAGTAGTGCATGTGGAAGAGCAGAGAGTTAAAACATCATGGTTAACAGCTGAATTGGCTGATGATTTTGAGCTGGTCCATAAAACACGGTTTGGCTTCCAGAATCAATTTCAGTCCATGAGGGATAGAAACTGGGGCAAAGAGAAATCCTCATGTGTAAAGGGAAAGATAGATCTCAGTGAAGATCATGAGGATAACTTACCATAGGGTAAAAGGGGGACAAAGAAATTAAAAGGTTCCAGTGTTTTCATTGTAATAAAGTGGGCCACACAAAATCACAGTGTTGGTGGGCTAGGAGAAAGCCAGTTGTAGAAAAACGAGACAAACCTGGAAGTTTTGTTGGACCAGTAACAAAAAGCACAAGGGAAGTTAGGCAACCGTGCCAGAGTGTACAAGATAATCAGAGGTTGGTTAAGGAGGAAGTGTCAAATCTGCTGAAAAAAATATACATGCAAGGGTAAGGTTTATTCACATAGGCCAGGAGTAATAGTTAAGGAAGTTGCAGTATTAAGGGACATAGGATCCTCTCAGTCTGAAATGCTGAAGGATGAGGAGATATGCACTCCTGAGAGACTATTGCCAGAGAAGGTACCAGTAACAGGAATTCAAGGTGAGATAACAAGTGCTCAGTTATGTAAAGTAAGGCTAGGGAGTCCAGAGAAGAGTGGAGAATTTGTGGTAGGAATACTGGACAGACTCTGAGCTCCAGGAATACAATTTATCCTTGCAAATGATATAGTTGATTCACCAGTAGGCGTGCTACCTACTCTAGTTGAAAAGCCAGTGGAGACGCAGGCAACGGAAGAAATGAAGGTCCTTTATCCAGGAATTTTCCCTGATTGTGTGATCATAAGATCACAGAGGCACAAACTGAAGCAGGAGAGATCAAAAGGCACAGATAAGGAAGCTGACGTAGTGTTATCCAAAACTTTATTTGATCAGATAAGTGGAGCAGAGAAGGAATAAATAGGTAAATATACAAGCATCTTTAGCTCTACTAAGCTGATTGAATTACAGCAGAAAGGTGAGGAGTTCAAACAGTTATATCAAAAGCCATTTACAAAGAAAGAAAGTGAATGCATTCCTGCGTGGTATTACTTAATAAATGATGTCTTAATGAGGAATTAGAGACCATCACACATTCAAGCAGATTAGAAATGGACAGAGATTAATCAACTTGTTTTGCCAGTAGGGTATAGAAAGGACATGCTGTAAGTGGCACATGAGCTACTTTGGGGTCATTTAGGGGTGAGGAAAACACAGTCAAAAACACAAAGACATTTTTACTGGCCTGGACTACACAAAGATGTAGTTGAATTTTGCCAGATGTGTCATACATGTCAGCTAATTGGAAAACCACAGACAGTAATAAAACCTGCACCTTTAATACCTATTCCAGTATTTGAGGAACCTTTCACAAGAGTCTTGATTGATTATCTCAAACAAAAAGTGGGAACAAGTATTTATTAACAATAATGGATGTATCGACTAGGTTCCCAGAGGCAATCCCATTACACAACATCGCAGCTAAAAGGGTTTTGGAAGAATTACTTGAATTTTTTTACAAGATATGGACTGCCAATAGAGATCTAGTCAGATCAAGGATCAAACTTCACATCCAAACTATTCAAGGACGTCATGGTTGACTTGGGAATAAAGCAATTCAAATCTACTGTATAACATCCAGAATCTCAGGGAGCACTCGAGAGATGCCATCAAACACTAAAGACCATGTTAAGGGCTTATGATCAAAATTATCCAGATGATTGGGGTAAGGGAGTTCTGTTTGTACTTTTTGCAATCAGAGATGCACTGAAGGAATCAAACAAATTCAGTCCATTCAAATTAATTTTTGGGCATGAAGTAAGAGTACCACTAAAATTGATTAAGGAGAAATTAACAAGCCAGGATTCAGAGACCACCAATTTGGACATGTGTCAAATTTTAGAGAACGATTAAGTTAAGCTGGAGAGTTGGCTAGACAGCATTTAAAGGTACCACGGCATAAAATGAAACAAGAAGCGGATAAGAAGTCACAAATTCGCAATTTTGCAATTGGGGATAAGGTATTGGTGTTACTTACAGTAACAGGTGAGCCTTTAAAAGCAAGGTTAGGTGGACCATATCAAATTGAGAGAAAATTGTGTGAGGTGAACTGCCTGATAAGGACCCCAGACAGAGTGTGTCATTGGAATATGCTCAAAAGGTGTTTTGATAGGGAAGGAAAGCAAGAGGAGAAGGTGTTCATGATTACAGTAAAGAAGGAAGAACCAAGTTCAGAGGATTCTGAATTGGACATTCCTCAAATCAAATTGGACAATGAGGAAATTGTCAAAAATTGGGATAAATTATAAGTCACCTTCCACAAGAAAATCAAAATGACCTGAAAGAGTTATTACTATCACATGGGGAGATATGCGGAACTAAACTGGGAAGTACTAATTTAATTGTGCATGATGTAGACCTAGGAGATGCCATTCCGATTAAGCAACACCCTCATAGGCATAACCCTCTCAAGTTGGCCCAGGTTCAGAAGGCAATAGAGCGTATGCCCCAAGATGGCATAATTAAAGTGAATTACAGTGACTGCAGTTCACCCATAGTCTTGGTGCCAAAGCCAGATGGTACCCAATGGTTATGTGTGGACTATTGCAAAGTCAACGCTGTTACAAATACTGATGCATATACAATTCCATAGTTGGAAGACTGTGTTGAAAAAGTGGGATAAGCAACTTACATTTCTAAGTTGGACTTGCTCAGAGGTTACTGGCAAGTACCTCTGTCAGAGAGAGCAAAGGCCATTTCGGCTTTCATAACGCCAAATGGACTGTATCAGTTCAAAGCCATGCCATTTGGTATGAAAAACGCTCCAGCCACATTTCAGAGAGTGGCTAATAAGGTCATTGTCAGGTCACTGTGTGTATATTGATGACCTGGTGATTTTTAGTCACTCATGGAAGGAATATTTACAGCATTTATCAGCCTTGTTCAATCGACTCCAGAAGGCAGGCTCGGTGGTAAAACTAACTAAAAGTGAATTTTCCAAAGCTCAAGTCACCCTCCTGTCCCTATTGGACATGGACAAATGGCCCCACGACTTGCAAAAATGAAAGTAATTGATGCCAGTGATGTGGGTGTCAGTGTGGTGCTCCTGCAGGAGGATGAAGAGGGAATAGAAAGACCCATCAGGTATTTTTTCAGGAGGTTAAATGTTCATCAATGGAAATATTCAACGGCGCAGAAAGAGACTTTAAACTTGGTGTTGGCCTTACAACATTTCAGTGATTATATTATCAGCAATGCATCTGGGACAATTGTTCACACTGATCACAATCCATTGACATTTGTGGAAACATTTCAGGACAGAAATGCCAGACTGTTTAGATGGAACTTGTTGTTGCAGCCATTCTATTTGACAATTGTGAATGTGGCAGATCGCAAAATCGTGATTACCAATGCATTATCAAGACTTGAATGAGATACGGGGACATTCGGTTGCGGGTGTACTGCGGCCTGAATTTGCATGTGGTTGTGCATGTTTGCATGTTTATCCTTAGTATAGTGTATATGTGTGTTTAGACTACTAACTAGATTTTGAAGGGTTAAAAATGAAGCCATCTTTGGTATGGGGGGGCGGGGGGGGTAGGGAAGGTGTCACAAAGCTAGTCCCTTTTTTTACTAAAAGTGGTTACTTGGCTCAAGGAGACTCTGTCCTTGATTTTTTCAGAGGAGCAATAAACCGGTCCGGGCTCCGATCAATCTGGTTTGGTACAGAGATGAAAAGGATTTTGAGAAGTCTTTTGTTTAAATGTAAACAGATGAGACTTCAGGCCAAAGTGGTCATGTTTTAGAAGTGACCTGTATAATGAAAGGAGAGTGGTCAGCTCTTTAGCTGGGCTGAGCAGTTTTAGTTCAGTCTTGAACTAGGAAGTTCAACAGGGAACTGTGTGGAAATTCTCTCTCTTTTTTGCCCTTCAACTTCAACCTGTAAGCATGTGTTCCATTTATACTGGTTTTCAAAGGAAGTTTGCTTATTGGGACTGTTGTGTATACTTGGAACAGCATAAGTCAGTCTAGTTGGATAGGTTGAGTTCTGTAGAGGCTCTTTATTCTTTTCTTTGTGTTTCATTGTGTAATTTTGTGAATAAATTTTTGTCTTTTTTAAAATCTTGTAGTCAACCCAGCTATCTTGCCTGGGTAATTTTCACTGTACACTTACCGAAACAAATTGCAAAGTTATGGTCTGGGGCTGCCTGCTTAAAATGTTTTGAGTGATCTGGCCTCTTCCATAACACGGTGTATCAGGAGTAAAACCTGAGGAACAACCCACTCTTCCCAGGAAAGTTATGTTGGTTTTAGTCAGGATTTTGAGCTTGTTTTCAAATTCCTCCATGGTGCCACTTCTCCCTATCAACGTAATCTCTCCTACACCTCAGTATTGCTCAGAAATGTCAGCCTGATTGGACTGTGCTCAAAATATGTATTAAAATTGTCAGACCCAAATTGACAGGGCTTTTGATTATGAGGTCTGGTGTGCAGAGTCTGGGGACATGCCAACTGCATGAACCCTCTTGTAAAAAATGGCCACCCATACAGCAACTTTCAGTTTGTGCAAGTGCATCTTGAAAGAAATTAAATTTGTCTTATGACCATGTTACTGCTGAAAATAAAAACACACTCTAGTTGATACAAACAACACAATGCATTGAAATTGCTTCAACTTATCCTTAATATCATTAAATATTACATTCTTTCACCTTATGTTAACACCTCATGTGTACAAAACGTCTTACATCAATGAACATTTTTACTCTGTAAAAAGTTGGAGCTGTTTATCAATTGGCAGCCCACTGTGAAAATGATCATTTTCTAAATCAGTAATGCAGCAGAAATCCTATAATGGTTTTATATCACCAAGCACTCTGGAATAGATAGCAGTATTTTTCTTTAATTGCATGTATTTTATACAGTTTCTTGACAATACCAATGAGTTGAATTGCAATACTTTACATCGAAGCATGACTTTTCACAATTCCAAAATGTCCCTTATGTCCACCAAGAATCATAGTGTGGAAACAGGCCCTTCAGCCCAACAATTCACACTCCTCCAAAGTGTATCTTGCCCCGTACCCTATTAATCTACATTTACCCCTGACTAATGCACCTGAACATTATAGACAATTTAGTAATGGCCAATTCACCTAACCTGCACATCTTTGCACATCGATGTGTCAGAGGATCAGATCCAAAGAAACACTTTACCTCTTCAAAAGTGGTCAAATATTAGCCAGGGACTTCCAAACCACATGAATGAATTTTAAAAATCCAAGTACTCATGCACATAAGAGAAAAGTACTCAGCAGAAAAAAGTATTCTCATTTATAAATATACATTCTGAGACTTCTAGATAATTCCACACTGGTTGATGTGCATACCTGTTGACAATTGTTAACAGGTCTTGACAAGATGAACAGTTTCACGAGGTCTATGCACCATTTATGCAAATCTTCTCAATTATCAAGTTTCTCAAAAGTGGCCCCCTTGCAAAATATGCCCTGACCTTCAACCCCAAGGTGACCTGGGATCATATCCACAAAAGAACCTCAGCAGTGTAAATGGGTTCCCTCAACAACAAAAAGAAATGCTCTCAGGACAGAACTGCTCTCACCTGGTCCAATCTCCACTCCAAATTCCAGATGCTAGTGATGCCAAAATTCCCTTTAAATGGATTTCAGTAATCTCGCTCCCAGACGTCGATCCCACCAAAATCCCAGATTTCGGAGGGAGACTTGTGATTCTTGACCTTTTCTGGCACTTTCTTCATGGCAAAGATGCTTTATGTACTTGCAAAATTCAAGGCCTATTTCTTCCACCATTTCCTGTGGGACAAGTTCCACTTTCTGATCATTCTCTTGGTGAAAATGTTTCTCCTTAATTGTTCTTTGAATTTACTACAAACTTGTTTTAATCATGGCCCTTTGGGCTCTTCCCCACACAAGTGATGTCATCTTCTCTGAATTTACCCCCAAATTCTTAATGTTATAATTCCTCATTGGTAAGACTTTGATTATGTCAGCCCTCAGCCTTCTCTTTTCTGGGGAACAGTGTTGGACTATTCAGTCACTCTGACAGATACAATCCGTTCTCAATCTCATCCTGATCAATGTTTGCATCTTCTCCAATTCCTTAATGTCACTATTCAATCAGAACTGAACTGAGGGAGAGAAATTAATTACTATGGAGCGGCGGACCTTTGATCTCCAATTTGTTTAAATTGGACAAGGGACTGAATGAAGGATAGGAGTTTCAGCATCAGGGAAGAAGATACGTTCGAATCTGGGAGCCTCAAACTTTTATATTTTTACTTCAAAGCTTTGACAAAACAGTCTAACACGAGCCACAGTGAATAAATGTAGAATGTACTCGGAGATTATCTATTTGACCATGGCGATGAAGTGAAGAAGCGGGAGAAAGGGAATGTACAGTAACATTGAACACTGAAGGTGGGGAATGGCTGAGGGAGGGATTGGGTCGGGGTGGTGAGAGGCAGAAATCCTGGTTACTGCCACCAGGGGCGTACCTCCAATTCCAGCACCGCCCACGCGACAGCCACGCGCGGGCTCTCAGATTTGAATTTCCGAACGCTGGGCGCCAACCGTCGACGCGCGGATAAGAACTACAATTCCCGTCAGGCATCGCGGGTCCTTCTCACTGACTCCATTCTGCCACCCCTTCCCGTGCAGGTGTGTACCCCACATGCAGCATGGGTAATGTAGTTCGGAGCGGGATTGTGAGCGGTTTGGATGAGTTGAGCTGAGTCCCTGTGGGGGTTTTAAACAACCTCAGTGAAGGGGGAGCTTTCTGGGTTTGGGTCTGTAATTCAGTCATGTTTGAGGAGATGGTCTGTCCCTCCCTCCGTCAAACACAGGAAGGCACAGCCAGAGAGGATGTCTCCAACATTTTCTCAGCAAATGTGAGTTTTTGCTGCAATGTCCGAGATATTTGTGAAGATGTTGGGTTTTCACAAGATTTTCGGTCAGACCTGATAACTGTTGATATCTGATCTTCTATTGGAGATATTACAGTCTCAAGATAAACCATTTTAACACTAATTACAGGAATATTTTTGTGAGGAAGGAGTTGAAATGTTGGATTATTTTGTGTGAAACCCGCTGTAATGGTCACTGTGATGTGGAAGTTGTGGACACAGCTTTTATAGAGACATAGTGTCCAATGTCTATTGTTGCCCCACCAGATAAATTACATCCCCATGTTAGTGGCTCAATAAAAACCAACAATATGTGGATGAGGCTTTATGGTTAATGTGTCGCTTTGACTTCTCAGTAATTTCCGTAGAAAGGTGGGGGTTTGAGCTATGGGTTTGAAGCTGAATCCTGGTTGGTTTGGCCTCCAGTGCATGGCAGGAAGGAGTGCACCACAATCCTGGATTTTACATCTTGGATTTGCGGAGAGTATAGTCAACTAGGAGAAAGTGAGAACTGCAGGTGCTGGAGATCAGAGCTAGACGACAGATACTGGGTCGAACCACTCTCTTCTCCAGGCACTTTCCCCTGTGGCGCAAAGAGGTGCAAAACCTGCACCCACACCTCCCCCCACCCCCGCCCTCTTAACTCCATCCAAGGCCCCAAACGATCCTTCCAGATCCGACAGAAATTTACATGTATTCCCACACACATAATCTCCTGTGTCCGTTGTTCCCGATGTGGTCTTCTCTACATCGGGGAGACAGGATGCCAACTTGCGGAGCGTTTCAGAGAACATCTCTGGAACACACGCACCAAACAACTCCACCGCCCTGTGGCTGAATACTTTGATTCCCCCTCCCACTCTACCAAGGACATGCAAGTCCTGGGCCTCCTCCACAGCCAACACCTGGAGGAAGAACGCCTTATCTTCTGCTTGGGACGCTCCAAACACATGAGTTCAATGTGGATTTCACCTTTTCCTAATTCCCCCCCCCCCCCACATCTTATCCCAGATCCAACCTTCTAACTTGACACCATCCTCTTGACCTGTCCATCTTCCTTCCAAGCTACCTGCTCCACCCACCTCTCCAACCTATCACCTTCACCCCACGTTCATCTACCTATCACATTCCCAGCTACCTTGCCACCAGCCCCACCCCTCTCCCATCTACCTCTCAGTCCCTTTGGGCCACAACTTCATTCCTGACGAAGAGCTTATGCTCGAAATGTTGATTCTCCTGCTCCTCAGATGTTGCCTGATCGGCTGTGCTTTTCCAGCACCACACTCTTCGACTTTGTGGAAGATATAACACTCTTACACAGCTCATGGAGAATTATTGTGTATTATTCAGATTCTGGTACTTTCAATATTGGTAATTAGTTTTTTTTCCTTTGTCTTTAGGTCAACTTTTCAGAATCAAGAAACATTTTCACATTTGGAGTTCATTGGATAGTGAGTCTATTGTTAACCAAATCTAAACTATTTTCAAATATGACCATAACATTTGCTGATCTGAAATCCCAACTTATGGGATTGTCCATCAGAAACTTTGGCACAAAGATGTTTTCAATTATGTAGATCACCTTAAGCCACTCTGAGAACTCATCCTGGCCACTCCTATTCTCACTCAAAATGTTAACCATCTGATCATCACAAACTCCCACTATTTCCTTTTCCCCTGATTCTCTCTTTTAAACATTTCCCCTTCTCTTTCAGAGTGATTATTTACTCTGAGCTGATTTCCTGAATGTACACACTTTGGTCAAGTCAGTAATTTATTTCACCCTCTGCCACGTGCACGAGAATGTGTTCTGACTCTCATCACATGAGCATGTCCCAGAATCCCTGATTATCCAAGCTGAGCGTTATGATCAAGTAACCAATCAGGACACTGAAAGGTGAACCAATCAGGGCAGTGAAAAGATGTCCAATGTCAAATTGATTTAGGGAATGAAATGTGGTCAATATTTATTACAAAACCAATCACTGATTCAGAGAACACTGAGGGGGAAAGGAAACTGTCAAATCTTTCTTATTTTGTTTGGACTGCAATACAGTTTGAATAGTTTAGGTCATGCCTGACAAATCTGTTAGAATTCTTTGAGGAAATAACAGGCAAGTTAGACCAAAGAGAACCAATGGATGTTATCTGCCTGGACTTCAAGAAGGCCTTTGACAAAGTACTGCACAGGTGGCTATAGAGTAAGATAAGGGCCCTTTGTCTCAGAGGCAAGATGTTAGCAGAGATAGAAGGTTGGCAGTCTGGCAGAAAGTAGAGAGTGGGGTTAAATGGTCCTTCTCAGGATAGCAAGCTTGTGACAAGCGATGTTCCGTAAGGTTCAGTGTTGAGACCACAACTTTTCACTTTATACATTTACAATCTAGATGAAGGAATTGAGGGCATTCTGGCTAAGTTTGCAGACAATACAAAGATAGGTAGAAAGATAGATAGCATTGAGGAAGCAGGGAGGCTGCAGAAGGATTTGGTCAAGCTAGGAGAGTGGACAAAGAAGTGGCAGGTGGAGTACAATGTGGAAAAGTGAGGTCATGCACTTTGGACTATTTTCTAAATGGGGAGAAATTTCAGAAGTCTGAAGTGCAAAGCGACTTGGGAGTTCTAGACAAGGATTCTCTCAAGATGAACTTATAGGTTGCGTCATGAGTCAGGAAAGCAAATGCAATGTGGCATTGGTTTTGAGAGGACTTGAATGCAAGAGCAGGGATGTACTTCTCGATGGGGCGAAGCAGGGAATCTAATTGAAACATGCACAATACTGTGTAGCCAGAGTAGATGTTGAGAAAATGTTTCCATTGGTAGGAGAGACTAGGACCTGAGGGCAAAGCCTTAAACTAAAGGGAAACCTTTTAGAATGGAGATAAGGGGAAACGCCTTCAACCAGAGAATGATGAAGCTATGGAATTCATTGCCAGAGAAGGCTGTGGAGACCAGGTTACTGAGTATATTTAAGACTGAGATAGTTAGGTTCTTGAGTATTAATGGGAGAAAGTGGGAGAATGGGGTTGAGAAACTCAACAGCCATGATTGAATGGTAGAGCAGATTCGATGGCCTGAGTGGTCTGATTTCTGCTCCTGTGTCTTATGGTCTTGTATTCCAGAGCAGGAGAAAGTGAGGACTGCACATGCTGTATATCAGAGTTGAAAGTGAAGTTCTGGAAAAGCACAACAAGCCAGGCAGCATCTGAGGAGCAGGAGAATTGATGTCTCGGGCATAAGCCCTTCATTAGGAATGAGGCTTGTGGGCCAGGGGGCTGAGAGATGAATAGGAGGGGGTGTGGCTTGGGGAAAGGTAGTTGGGAATGTGATAGGTAGATGAAGGTGGTGGGGGGGGGGGGGGAGTGGAGGGTGATAGGTCAAAGAGGAGGGTGGAGCAGATAGGTGGAAAGGAAGATGGACAGGTGCAGAGTTGGAGGCTTGGGACTGGGATAAGGTGAGAGGGAGGGGAAATTCTCAACTTCATCTACCTATATATTCCCAGCTCCCTTCCCCCAAGCCCCATCCCTCTCCCATTTGTCTCCCAGCCCCCCCAGCCCACAAGCCTCATTCCTGATGAAGGGCTTATGCCCGAAACATCGCTTCTCCTGCTCCTCAGATGCTGCCTGACATGCTGTGCTTTTCCAGCACCACACTCTCAATTATAATCCAGAGCATTCATTTTAAGAGCCCTCATTGGACTCATTGGACACTGTATAAAAGATTTCCTGCACATGAATCTGCACAGGAGCTTTGTAACTGGAAATCAGCTTGTGAATTAATTTGTTTGATATAATCTTAATTTGTCTGAAGTAGAAATTGCTGTTAAATTTGTTCAGGTCTTTGAGCACTTCATTCCCAAATGTATCTCTTTTCTTTATTCAACACGATAAAAGTTTTCCACCTGAGAGCCCATAAATAGATCAACGGAGTAAAGACCGTGATCCTTGACCTCGAGGGGTACCACAACGATGACGGAAAGTTGTTCAGTAAGGCATTTTGTTTTATTTTGTAGTCAAATCCTGTTGCATTTGGGAACCTTTGTGAATCCAGCAGTTCAGGTGTTTTTTTACCCTGATTTGGCTATAATAATACATGGACTGTAAAGTCATCACTACAGTCCCAACTGGATATATTACATGGCTGTTCATAAAATGGTCGCAGTTGCAATTATTTTATTCTGTGGAACTTGCAGAGTTTAACAATTGAACGTTTGTGGATTTCCTGTTCATTCCCACTTAATAGATGATGTATAGTAGTTACTTACAGATGCTGTAACTAACAATACAAATGCTCGCTGGAATTTCTGTTGTTTATAATGATCTTAGGAGCTGTATTCAGGACAGTTTATAACTCATCGTGCAGGAGTTGAATGGGCATGGATTTGCAAGAATTACATCTCTGAGTTGAAAAAATAGTGATTGATATTAATATAAACAGCCAGTACAATCCAGTTGAAAACTGTATCAGTTTATCAAGGCATGTTGAAGATAAAAATCACACAACACCAATTACGGTCCAACAGGTTTGTTTGACGAAGAAGCAGCGCTCTGAAAGCTTGTACCTTCAAATAAACTTATTGGACTATAATCGGGTGTTGTGTGATTTTTAACTTAATCCATCCCAGTCCAACACTGGCACCTTCATAGCAAAGCAGTTCTTAGGAGAAAAAGGTGTGAGCAGTGATTTGCAGCTTCCGTGGTTCTGTGTCATTTAATTGAGAGCAAATGCCTACTGTCACCTGATGTGGTAATTACCTCCAATGATTCAATTGTAGCATAAGAAACTAAATGTGAGTAACATCATATTGTAGGATCCAAGCACATTTATTAAAGCTCACATCCAAAAGGACGCGGATGCTTTGGACAGGGTACGGAAAGGTTTACCAGGATGGGGGATTTTAGCGATGACGAAAGGTTGGCTAGACTTGGTTTGTCTTCACTGGAATGCAGGAGGTTGAGGGGCGACCTAATAGAAGTTTGTAAGATTGTGAATGTCATGGATAGAGCGGAAAGTATGTGGCTTTTTCCTAGGATGGAGTAGCCACTTACAAAGAGATACAGGTTTAAGATGTGAGGGGGAGAAGTTTAAAAGAGATGTGCGAGGGAGGTTTTTCATGCAAAGGATGCGAGTGCCAGAGGAGGTGGTGGAACCAGACAAAATACAGCATTCAAGAAGCACCTGGATGAATGCATGAATAGGAAGGGGAAAGATGGATTCAGATCCTGTAAGTAAAGACAATTTAAGTATGGAAAGGCAAAATGTGGTGTTGCAGGCTTGGAGAGCCGAAGGACCTGTTCCTGTGCTCTATTGTTCTTTGTTCTCACAAATATGTAAAAAATACATTCACAGTACATCAGTTTCTGGACTTAAAGTTAAATTGTTAAGTTATACTGAGTAGCATGATTCTATTAATGTGTTAAGCTTCAGGTGATCACCAGAAAGAGGCTTCCGGGACCTTGAAATCCCAGAACTGATTTATTTGATCTGATTTATTTATTGTCACATGTATTTTGTTACAAAGGGTCATAAAATACAGAGAAACGTGTTATGTGTGGTGTCACGACTCTCCAGGCACCATCTTAAAACACAGGAAGAAGAAAACAAAAGCATAAAGGCAGAAAAATGAAATGCTTGAATGAAAGTCACCACTTATCGGTGCCATCTTGCCTCCACAGACACCCTCACCACTATGAGTCTTAAATGGACCTTGCCAATGCAAATGCCACTGATGCATACAGGTACTGCACTGGCCCAAACTCAACTCCATGGGCGTTATGAATCCACTTCGAGCTCAGTTACCGCTGATGCCATCAGGTCTTGTATTCACCTCTGCCACAACTGCCATGAATTGTTGCTAGAACTTTGACAACACAGATGTCACTGGGAACCCAAACGTGCCTCTGATGCTGCCACCAGGGATCCGCAATGCTGGGCCTGCTCGTGTCTGCGCGACAGGGCTCATTCGTCACAGCCGTTGTCATTCCTGCAACCGAGCTCTTCCTGAAGAGGTAATTTTTTTTTTAAGAAAGGAAATGGAAAAAAGAGACTAAAAAAGGAACAAAATGAAGTGGACGAACCCAAGGTTCAGAAGTCCTGCTGCACCATCATCGTAGCAGAATACTGGAGAAACGAAAAACAAGAGTCCTCATTTAAGTGCCAGGAACATTTGTTGCTAATTTGCTGAACAATGAGAAATTTAGAGAAATAATCCATTTCAAGGATGTAATCTTCCCTGTGCACCATGGTTTGAATCTCTCAAATTGTGATCAGACTGTGTACACTGTAGATCTCCCACCATTGGTATCAAGGAGAAAGAAGATGTCAAGAAACCAAGATAACCTTGCATATTGGCATTGTCATGTGATTCTACCAATGCCTGTTATTCAGCTGAACCAAGGCCCCTGTCAAATTGGTTGAGAGAATAATCTATGCACACATTCTAAATTTGATTTCTGTACCTAATGACTGTTTTCTCAAGACTATGGAGTAAAAGTATAAAAGTTTGATGTTTCCAGTTTAAAATACATCTCCCTCACTGGCCAAAGGTCCTGTCTTCTGTTCAACCCCTGACCCAGTCAAGGTTGGCGATCTAAGGTGCCCCACCAGCCCAGTTCTGATCATTGGAAGAGAAAAGGCAGACCTACAGGCGATTGAAGGCCAAGGTCTAATAACGAACTCACAACATAAAGGACAGGTGGAGAAAGTATTGGAGGCCCAACAAACGGCTGACAACCCTGATGTGCAGAGTTTCTTTTACGCTGTCTCAGACCACTTGCAGCCCAAACATCAAAGACCCCACCCCACTGGTGGCCAAGAATAGAGTTACTCTTATCAAAGACAAAGATGTGGAGGTGCAAGTGTTGTACTGGGTTGGACAAAGTTAAAACTCACACAACACCAGGTTATAGCCCAATAGGTTTATTTGGAAGTACAGTCGTCCTCCGTATACTCGCAGGGGTTATGTTCCAGGACCTACCGTGGAAACCCAAAACCGCAGAAAGAAGCGGTCCCTTGTTCCGGAATGTTCCTATAACGTGTTCAGGTCATGGTAAACCGCAGGTAAATGATTCCGCAGATCTGGGGTTTGCTCTGTACTAGCTTTCGGAGCGCTAATAGCTAATGGGGCAGGATCATAAGTCACAGAATTCATAGCAAAAGATCATAGTGTCATGCAGCTGATACAATATATTGAACATACCTAGATTGCTGTTAAGTCTTTCATTTTTTAGAATGGGTTGCAGGTATCAATTCATTAATACGTAAATAGCAGAACTGCTTTCCAGTCACATTTCTGAGATAACTTAAGGTTTTATTAAAAAAAAGGTGACATCTCAGCTCAGGCAGTGCATTAAAGGTGTCAGGTTAGAGTCTGTCTGTATCCCAATTTTGAGTCAGAATTGTTCTATTTCCAAAGTAGGAATTTATAAAATGTCACATGGATTACCTGCCTAAAGATTGTGCGCTTTTTGTACTGTTGTGTAATTTTTAACAAAGACAGAGAAACCATTAAACGATGCTGGGGGGAGGACTTCAGAGATCTCCTCAATCAGGGCTCTATTGTCAATCAGAGCATCCTTGATCGTGTTTCACAGCTCAGCAACATCTCAGCCCTGCATGAAATAAAGAAAGCCATCCACTAACTTAAGAACAACAAGGCTGCTGGAGCAAATGGTATCACCGCTAAGACATTGAAGTGCAGGGCCAAATAGTTCCTGCTGCAGCTACACAACCTTGTCTGCCTTATGTTGAAAGAGGAGAGCATCCTGAGAGACATCCAAGATGCCACAGTCGTGAGTTTTTCAAAAAAAGGGAACAAGTCCAACTGTGGTAACTACAGGGGAATCTCCCTGATGTCAATCATCAAGGTTCTTCTCAAATGTCTCCTCCCTGTGGCTGAGGAACCCCTCCTGGAATCTCAGTGTGGCTTCTAGCCATTAAGGGGCACAATGGACATGATTTTTACCACACGACAGTCACGTAAGAAATTTAGAGAAAAGAACCTACCCCTGTATAATGCCTTCTTTAACCTTACATATGCCTTTGATACCGTCAACAGTGAAGCCTCTGCTTTGGCTGCACCATAAAGTTTGTGACAGTGTGCTAGCACATCCTTCAGCTGCCTGAAGGAAAGGGTGTTTGAGGATAACAACATCAGATCTGACACCAAACACATGGTATACAGAGCTTCTTTTTCTTGACCAAACCTCAATTTCTCTAGTCACCCGAACACGAACATGCTGTCTCAGGACTCTCGTTTTTTGAAGGCTTCCCGTTTTCCAGCCGTCCCTTTACATGCAAATATCTGCTCCCAATCAACTTTTGAAAGTTCTTGCCTAATACTGTCACAATGGCCTTCCTCCAATTTAAAACTTTAACTTCTAGATCTGATCTATCCTTTTCCATCACTACTTTGAAGCATAATTCTATTAGTTTTAAAGTGCTCTCCTACTGACACCTCAGTCACATGCCCTGTCTTACTTCCCAAGAGTAGGTCAAGTTTTGCATATTCTATAGTAGATACGTCCACATACTGAATCATAAAATTTTCTTATACATAATTAACAAATTTTTCTCCATCTAAACACTTAACACTGTGGTAGTCCCAATCTATGTGTGGAAAGTTAAATTCCCCTACCATAACCACACTTTTATCCTGCAGATAACTGAGATCCCCACAGCAAATTTGTTTCTCAATTTCCTGCTGACTGTTTGGGGGAGGGTGGGGGGGGGGAGGTCTGTAGTACAATCCCAATAAGGTGGTCATCCCTTTCTTGTTTCTCAGTTCCACTAAAATAACCTCCCTGGTCAAATTCCCAGGAATATCCTCCCTGTGTACAGCCTTAATGTTATTCCTTATCAAAAATGCCACTCACCCTCCTCTCTTGCCCCTCTCTTTATCCTTCCTATAGAATTTGTATCCTGGAACAATAAGCTGCCAGTCCTGTCCATCCCTGAGCCACAGGGAGAAAGTGAGGGCTGCAGATGTTAGAGATCCGAGTCAAAAAGTGTGGTGTTGGAAAAGCTTGATGAAGAGCTTATGCTCGAAACATCAGCTCTCCTGCTCTTCGATGCTGCCTGACCACGAGCCACATCTCTGTGATTGCTATGGTATCCTTGTCCCATGTTCCTAACCATGCCCTGAGTTCATCTGCCTTCCCTGTTAGGTCTCTTGCATTGAAATAATGCAGTTTAATTTATCAGCCCTACCTTGTTCTCTGCTTTGTTTCTGCCTGCCCTGACTGTTTGACTTGCTCCTTTTGGCTCAGTGGTTAGCACTGCTGCCTCACACTGCCAGGGACCCAGGTTCGATTCCTGCCTTTGGTAACTGACCGTGTGGAGTTTGCACATTCTCCCTGTGTCTGCATGGGTTTCCACCGGGTGCTCCGGTTTCCTCCCACAGTCCAAAGATGCACAGGTTAGGTGAATTGGTCATGTTAAATTGCCCATAGTCAGGGATAAATATAGGGAAGAGGAATGGGTCTGGGTGGGTTACTCTTCAGAAGGTCGGTGTGGACTTGTTGGGCCAAAGGGCCTGTTTCCATACTGTACAGAATCTAATCTAATCTAATCTTTCCCAATTGTGCCAGTCTCGGACATTTTTTTAAATAGACAAATGTGAGATCCAGAGAACTTTTCTAAGAGGATAGCTCCAAAATATTCTATGGTTTTCAGCAAACAACAATAAACTTTAATTTGCAATACTAGAACAGTAATACAATTACAATGGATGTAGGTTTGCTCATTGAGCTGGAAGTTCATTTCCAGACGTTTCATCACCCTACTTGGTAACATCTTCAGTGGGCCTCTGGGCGAAGCACTGTTTATAATTCCTGCTTTCTATTTATATGTTTGGGTTTCTTTGTGTTGGTGATGCCATTTCCTGTGGTGACATTGTTTCCTGTGGTGATGTCATTTCCTGTTCTTTTTCTCAGGGGGTGGTAGATGGGGTCTAACTCAATGTGTTTGTTGATAGCGTTCCGGTTGGAATTCCATGCTTCTAGAAATTCTTGTGCGTGTCTCTGTTTGGCTTGTTCTAGAATGGATGTGTTGTCCCAGTCGAAGTGGTGTCCTTCCTAATGAGAGAGGGTCATGTTGTTTTGTGGCTAACTGATGTTCATGTATCCTGGTGGCTAGTTTTCTGCCTGTTTGTCCAATGTAGTGTTTGATACAGTCCTTGCACAGTATTTTGTAAATTACATTAGTTTTGCTTGTTGTCTGTATAGGGTCTTTCAAGTTCATTAGCTGCTGTTTTAGTGTGTTGGTGGGTTTGTGGGCTACCATGATGCCAAGTGGTCAGAGTAGTCTGGCAGTCATTTCCAAGATATCTTTGATGTAGGGGAGAGTGGCTAGTGTTTCTGGACGGGTTTTGTCTACTTGTTTGGGTTTGTTGCTGAGAAATCTGTGGACTGTGTTTATTGCGTACCCATTCTTTTTTAATACACTGTATAGATGAATTTCCTCTGCTCTGCGTAGTTCCTCTGTGCTGGTGTGTATTGTGGCTCATTGGAATAATGTTCTGATGCAGCTTTGTTTGTGAATGTTGGGATGATTGCTTCTGTAGTTCAATATTTGGTCGGTATGTGTTGTTTTCCTGTAGATGCTGGTTTGAAGTTCCCCATTCGCTGTTCACTCTACTGTGGCAGTTTGTTGTTGTTTTCCTCCTCTTTAGTGAATTTTATGCCAGTAAGGGTATTATTGATGGTCTTGAAGTTTTCCTCTAATTTTTTAGTAATGACAAAGGTGTTTAGTTTAGTAATGACAAAGGTGTCATCCATGTAGCGGACCCAAATTTTGGGTTGGATGGTTGGCAGAGCTGTTTGTTTGAGTATCTGCATTACTGCCTCTGCTAAGAACCCTGATATCGGATAGCAGTTACAGTTATTTCCATGCCGCTATTAGACTGCTGAATGGACTCTCTAACTTCGAAAATGTTGATCTTCCTTTGCACACCTTCTGTGCAGTTGTACTGCTAGTAAAACCAAACTTTTTGCTATACTTAGGTATATATGACTACAATAAATCAGGTAAACAAACATCATGCACAGTTGCAACAAGACCTCACTGTTATTGAAACTCCAACCTCCTAGAAATAAATGCCAAGGTTCCATTTACCATCTTAATTACCTGCTGCACCTGCTAATGTTTTTGAATTGAATGCACAAGAACACCCAGATCCCTCTGTGTTGTGCTTGTTTGGAATGTCTTTCCATTTAAATAGTCTACCTTTTGATTCTTCCTGCCAAAGTGATCTCATTGTTCTACATTAAATTCCATCTGCCAGATTTTTGCTCACTGATTCAACCTGTCTGTATCCCCTTATGTCTTTGTAGCACATTCTTCTATTTACTATTGTATTGTAAGCAAATTTGGATGCATTACAGCCCTTCTCCAAATCATTAGTACAGACCTTAAATAACTGAGACTCTAAGGCTGATCCTTATGACATTGCACAAGTTATATGGGCAGATGTTTCCAGGTAAAGGGTGGCTAGAAAATGGGAAGCCTTCAGAAATGAGATAATGAGAGTCCAGAGACAGTATATTCCTGTTAGGGTGAAAGGAAAGGCTGGTATGTATAGGGAATGCTGAATGATTAAAGAAATTGAGGGTTTGGTCAAGAAAAAGAAGGAAGCATATGTCAAGTATAGACAGATAGATTTGAGTATAAAGACAGTAGGAGTATATTTAAGAGGGAATTCAGGAGGGCAAAAAGGGGACATGAGATAGCTTTGGCAAATAGTGTTAAGGAGAATCCAACAGGTTTTTACAAATACATTAAGGACAAAAGAATAATTAGGGAGTGAATAGGCCCCTCAAAGATCAGCAAGGCAGCCTTTGTGTGGAGCTGCAGGTGATAGGGCAGATACTAAATGAGTATTTTGCATCAATGTTTACTGTGGAAAAGGACACGAAGATATAGAATGTAGGGAAATAGATGGTGACATCTTGAAAAATGTCCATATTACAGAGGATGAAGTGCTGGATGTCTTGAAACGGGTAAAGGTGGATAAATCCCCAGGACCTGATCAGGTGTCCCCTAGAACTCTTGGGAAGCTAGAGAAGTGATTGCTGGGCCTCTTGCTGAGATATTTGTATCACCGATAGTCACAGGTGAGGTGCTGGAAGACTGGAGTTTGGCAAACGTGGTGCCACTGTTTAAGAAGGGTGATAAGGACAAGCCAGGGAACTATAGATCAGTGAGCTGACATCAGTGGTGGGCAAGTTGTTGGAGGGAATCCTGAGGGACAGGATGTACATGTATTTGGAAAGGCAAGGACTGATTAGGGATAGTCAACATGGGTTTGTGCGTGGGAAATCATATCTCACAAACTTGATTGAGTTTTTTGAAAAAGTAACGAAGAGGATTGATGACTGCAGAGTGGTGGACGTGATCTATATGTACTTCAACAAAGCGTTCGACAACATTCCCCATGGGAAACTGGTTAGCAAGGTTAGCTCTCATGAAATACAGGGATATCTGCTCGGCATGGACGAGTTGGACCGAAGGGTCTGCTTCCGTGCTGTACACCTCTATGACTCAATGACTCTATATGCATCAGCTGAGATTCTGACCCCATGCCCTCTCTATCACAAAGACCACCTACTTCCCCCTCTGTAACATCAAACATTTCCAACAACCACTATCTTCCCCTCTCCACCCTTCTTCCCCCCGTCGGTCCACTTGTTGCTGAAATTCTCATTCATGCTGTTGTTACTTCTAGACTCAAGTACACCATTCCAATGCTCCCCCGTACAGCTTCCCATCATTTATCAAGAACTTTCAGATAAATAGAGAGATATTTCTTATTTATGTGGAGAGTTCAAAACTGGAGTCCATCAGTATGAGATGGTAAATAATAAATCCAATTAGGAATTCAGAAGAAATGTCTTCACTAATAGAATGATAAAAATGTTGAACTTGCTTCCATGGGAAATGGTTGAGGAATAAAATTGAATGCATTTGATGGGAAATTGGGTAGGTCTATGAGGGTGAATGGAATAGAAGGATCTGCTGAGAGGGTGAGAGATGATATGGAGGGAGAAAGCTCATGTGGAACGGAAACACCAAGTGAAATCAGTTAGGCCAATAATCTATTTCTGTGCTTTAAAATCTAAACTAAAAACAAAATGTGCTGGAAATGCTGAGCTGGTCACCTGTGGAGAGATACAATTGAACCCTTCAACAGAAATGAGTTGAGATGTTGGACAGCTCTTTCTTTTATTGGAGAACACACCCCTCTGTTCTCCTCTGCACAGCCTTCCTACACTCATCAGCATGGTTCCTGAGCTGTCACCACTGAACACCCTCACCAGGAAGACTCCTCCCAGAGTTCAGATGTCCCCCTGTTTCCACAGTGTTGATTATCCTAGAGTCAATCTCTGATTCACGGTCACTCCCAGGCACAGAGTAAATGCCAGGAGCGTGTGTACAGTTGCTCCACAAGGCATTGTATTACTTTCTGAGAACAGTATCAACTCCAAAGAACAGAATCTATCCTGTAGTACTTAACAAATACAAGTCTATTCCCTGAATCACAGACTTACTCTCCAATTCCTAAATTAACTTCCTGAGTCGCAAGAGTCACTCCCCAAACGCTGACCCAACTTAGTTTCCCACACCCTTGGTTCACTCTGCTTACATCTGCACTGTCCCACATGCCAGGAGCTCCCCATTCTCATCAGCACTGAATTCTTGTCTTTCACAACCCTTCCACTCACACCAGAACCGAACATCTCTCTCTCACAGCCTCTCAACTCTCACCAGCAGTAACACCCTCTCACAAGCACCAATCTTAGGTTCCTTGGTTGAAGTTTCCCTTATTTTAGTTTTTCAGCGTTGGTCACCCAACAGACAATCTCTAAGTCACTGAGTCACCCCCCAAGTCACAATGTTTCTCTTCGTGCATAATCCCAAAGAATTTAGTCTCTCCTAATGTTACTTCCCAAGAGACATCATGTTTTCCGAGATGCACAGTTATTCCACAAACATAATCTCCCCTCCCACTGTCATCACTCATTTCCATGCCCCTCTCTGCAGTGTTTCTCCGTCTCATATCTTCCTGCCTGTGTCATTCCTCCGCCTTGAGTCACTCGCTGGTATAACCCTTTCTCCCATGCCGAGAAAGAAATAAACAACAATATTTGGCAGTGAAGGCACTGGTGTACTGGAGCACAAGTTTGAAGTACGCAAGTCGTCAGTCCAACACGGGTGTTTTGTGCAAGTTATAGTGTTTTTTTTCCCCTTTTGTGCGTATTTCCCTCATGTATTCATCTCTCCTGTGCAGGTATTCGTCCCACCACTGCATGTCATTACTGCCGAGATGCTGTAGATCTTCCTCTTCTGATTTGCTGTCATACACATTCGAAGAAATAGATCCCACGCTGTTGTCAGTTTGAAAGCCTCCAAGAATGAGGAATGCTATTCCCACATTAAACATCTGTCAAACATTTATATTGGAAACCGAATCAGCAGCTGCAACAAGTGCGATTTTATTTTCACTCAACCTTCATGAAACGCATGTTGCTCCAGAAATATTTGGATTGACTGTTAGAGACGTCAATCAGAGAGCTCACCCACTCTGCCCATTGTCTCCTCTTCCTCTTCCAGAGCTGGTTCACTTCCTATAGGGCTTGAAAACCAAGTGAGGAGATGGTGAGTGAAGGAGCAGCTTTTGTACAAATTGTGTCCCATAATATCCACTCCAATCTTCAGGCAGTCTGACTATCCTGTGGGCAGTCAGGGGTGGAAATGTCCCCGATGCTGTGTGAGAAGATCCAGCTGAGAGAGCTGTTTACTCGGTGCTTTGTGCTGAACTGTTTGACTGGAGCTGTGTGTTGGACATTGAGTGTGTTTATTGAAAACATTTCCCTTATGATTTCCAGGCTGAGTTTTGTTGATGGCTCATTCTTGAATATGAGAAGGTGATGTGTAATTATCTGGGAGGTGCAGAGTGTCTGAGGATTCTTACTTATTTCCTATTGTTCAGTTGTCTACGTGTGTGTTGGAAACTGATTATTATCCTGTGGACTTTAATTTTTAAAGTTCCTCTGAGGGAATGTTCCCTTTTTGGAAAGATTGAAGGAGTGTTGTCTGTTCAAAGCAGGAGGTACATAAAATCGTAGAATCCCTATAGTGTGAAAACAGGTCCTTCAGCCCAACAAGTCCAAACCAACCCTCCAAAGAGTAACCTACCCAGACCCATTCACCTATATTTACCCCTGACTAATGCATCTAAACTACACATCCCTGACCACTATAGGCAATTTAAATTGTCCAGTTCACTTAACCCGCACATCTTTGGATTGTGGGAGAATACCACAGCACCCAGAGGAAACCCACATAGACATAGGAAGAATGTGCAAACTCCATACAGACAGTTACACAAGGTTGGAATTGAACCCAGGTCCCTGGTACTGTAAGGCAGCAGTGCTAGCCACCATTGCCACCCAGACTAAATGGAGTAAGCTGTTCAGTGCTTTGAGTGTGTTCTATTATTCAGCAAGATCACAATGCACCTAATTTCATATTCCTGCACTTTTCGAAAAGCCTGGGCTTGGATTTGATAGTTTTGCCTAGTGCTGTGGCTGACAGCTAAATTTGCAGACTGAGTGAGTGCAAGTGTATCAAATTTCCCAGGATAAACCAGAACCTTTTAATCAGCTATACTGAAGCAAACTTTTCCCCAGCTTCTTGCACTTGTTGTCCAGTGTGCTTTCCTCAAATAATTTTGAAAAACAAGGGGAGAAATTTCAAAGTTCCACTGAATTAATATTCCTGCTGCTGGAAAAAGAAAGGACTTGTATCTGATCCGCCTACACGAGGGAATAGCAGACTGGCACTCACTGTGGAACAGTCTCTGAATGAACAGTAAGCTTCTTCAACAAAGGAGAAGAGGGAGGTGGTGGAACTCATGTTTCCTTTTCCTATTTTGCAGAAGGATTGCATTGTACACCAGAGAATACAGAGAGGATAGACACTGCAGGTAGATCCTGATCATCATCCAAGAACAACTGCACAACCGTGGGAACACATTCCAGTCCCCTTCCAGCATTCTCAACCCAGAGAAATTGGGATTTGGTTGGGTCACTGCAGGTTTGACATATCATCAGATCTGAACTGGTCAGTGGTATGGAGCATTCCATTGGAACCAACCTTTTCAAGGGTTTGGCTGTGAGTGATCAGTCAGGCTGAGACTGGGAAAAGTGAGAGTGGCTCCAAGTGTAGTAAGAACTCCAAACATTCATCAAGCCTCATGAACCCCTGATTCATTCCTGAAGATGAGAGGCTGTTCATGTGAGGTAGTCTCTACAGGCTCATAAGACCTTATAATATACAAATTGCAGTTAACAAAAGGCCAGTTCAATGGAAGATAAACCATTCAAGTGTGAGGTGTGCAACAAATCATTCTCATGCTCATCTCACTTTCTCGTACACCAACGCACCCACACAGGTGAGAAACCATTTACCTGTGATGTTTGTGACAAATCATTCTCGCAGTCAGTGACCCTCCGTGTTCACCAACGTATTCACACAGGGGAGAAGCCATTTAGATGTGAAGTGTGCGACAAAGCCTTCACACAGTTATCGAGCCTCCTGGTCCATCAGACCATCCACACGGGGGAGAAACCCTTCAAATGTGAAGTTTGTGAGAAGGCCTTTCCAACATCTACAAGGCTCCTGGAACATCAGAGCATCCATACCGGGGAGAAACCCTTCAGGTGTCAGGTGTGCAACAAATCATTCTCACGCTCCTCTCACTTCCGGACACATCAGCGCATTCACACTGGGGTGAAACCATTCAAGTGTGAGGTCTGCAAGAAATCATTCTCTCAGTCATCAACTCTACGTGAACACCAACGTCTTCACACTGGGGAGAAGCCATTCAAATGTGAGGTGTGTAATAAGGGATTTGCGCAATTGCCAGGTCTGGTGAGTCACCGCCGCGTTCACACAGGCGAGAAGAAAATATTCACATGTGAGGTGTGTAATAAGGAGTTTGAACAGTTATGGGGCATGTTGGATCACCGTCGTATTCACACAGTCAATAATGCTCCTTAGAAACCGATACATCCACATTGAGGAGAAGCTGTGAGGTCTGTGTTGAAGGCTTCACAAGAAAGACCCCCTTTCTGATACACTATCTGTTTTATGCAGATGAGAAACCATTGAATTGGGAGATGTGTGACTGAGTCTTCACTCTTTGCAACACTCATGAATCACCAATGCATTCATACAGACGAGAAGCTGTTTTAGTGTGAATTTGTTAACAAAAGCTTTGCACAATCTCATCAGGCCTGCTGTATCTTTGGCATACTCACACTGAAGAGAAATTAGATAGTGTGTGACAAATCCTCAACAAGCTCATTGAAGCTTCCTGTCTGAGAAAATTGCTACAAAGAGAAACCATCCAAGTCTGAGATTTAAGATAAAGTTCTCCTGAAGTATTCAACTCTCATAAGATATGAGAGGATCCCCGTATGAGAAAAAGCATTCATGAGACAAGGTATTCACAAAATCTGTGTACATCCTGGTCCACGAATGCACTCACATGGGGAGAAACCCGTTTGGTGTGGGAGCTCCATCATAAAGCCTTCACACAGTTGTTAGACCTACTGGAACAGTGAACAGACACAGGAGTCTTTTCTACCATGATGTGTATCAGGATTGTTTCCCCTCCTTCTCCTGCAGAACAATAAAGAAGCATGCCAGCATCTCAGGCAAAGTAGTCTGAATAATTGAGGCCACGTGCTCAAACATTCTTTGGCTCTGCCATTGATGTACAACCACAGTGTGTACCATCTACAAGATGCATATAGAAGTTCACCAAGGTTCCTTAGCATCTTTCATACCCATAGTTACTACCATCTGGAAACATATGGGAACACTACTACCTGCAGTTTCCCCTGTGAGTTATGGGAAGGCATTAGCACAGTTGTAATGTCACTGGACTAGTGATCCAGTACCTCAGGCTTATGTTCTGGGACCTCAGTTTGAATCCCAACATGGTAGATGGTGAAATTTGAATTCAATAAAAATATGGAATTAAAAATAGAATGATTGTTGTAAAAACGCAACTGGTTTACTAATTTCATTGAGGGAAGCAAACTACCATCCTAGTCTTGCATTCAAATGATTGACGTACAACCGCACAGTAGCTGATTCTTAACTGTCTTCTGTGCAATCAGATATAAGCAATAAATGAGCTAGTGACACTTTCCATCAAAGAATAAAAATAAACTCTCTAGAGCCACTCACCATCTTGACTTGGAAATATATCACTGGGTCAAAATCCTGCATTTCCCCCATGAATGGCATTGTGGGGATACATTCACCATCTGCACCGCATTGGTTCACGAAAGCAGCTCACCACCACTTTCTCAGTTTATGATAGGTAATAGATGCTTGTTCAGCCAGTGAATGAATTAAAAAAAAACCCTTCTTATTAGAGTTAGTTTCTGTTATTTTATGACTTCTTGCGAAGATACAAGGAAATTTTATGGTACATCCTTGCCTATTGATATAGAATAGGGAATGTATACCATCATAATCCTCAGTGTCTTCGTTTTGTTTAATTGGTGAGAGTTTCTCTTTAAGTCAAATGGTCGTTCTGCTATAACGTATGTTTTGTTAACACAAATTTGCTATAACATGATTGACAAATTGGAAAGGAGAAAGTGAGGACTACAGATGCAGATTAGCACCGCCTTCTTGACCTGCAATCATCTTCCCGACCTCTCCACCCCCACCACCTCTCCGGCCTATCACCCTCACCTTAACCTCCTTCCACCTATCGTATTCCCGACGCCCCTCCCCCAAGTCCCTCCTCCCTACCTTTTATCTTAGCCTGCTTGGCACACCCTCCTCATTCCTGAAGAAGGGCTTATGCCCGAAACGTCGATTCTCCTGTTCCTTCTGCTGCCTGACCTGCTGCGCTTTTCCAGGAACACATTTTTAAGCTCTGACAAATTGGAAACACTGTTTCTAAAACATGAAGTTTTTAAGTACTATTGGTTATAACGCGATTCCAATAATTTAAATGGTGATGCAATTGCTTGATTTTTCTCTAAATATTGGTTTGCATGAGAGCGGTACTACTGTATTATAGCAGAACTAACTGTACCAATGACTAGTTTTATAGACCATATGTTAGGTCATGTTTTTCTCTCTCTATGGGTGCTTGGAGTGTGTTATTTGACCTTGAAAGCAAAGTTGCTTGTAAACTTAAACTTATATAAAATTAATACAGAAGACCACCAAGTACTAATACAAAGAAATTACAAAGTAGGTAGCAGTTAAAAAATAGTGCATGTATAAAATATGTGCCTAATGGGCAGTCTATAAAGATGGAGTAATGAGATATTCTTATACATTCAGTCTATCAGTCTAGAGGTATAAACATCTTAAAAGGATTATACAGTTACAAACTTAAATACATATTGTTACAAAAGTTAACTAAGAATTCATTTAGCCAATTCTAATTGTTTCTATTCTGAAACATTGCGATTTAAAACCAAGCTAGTAAAGAATAGAGTTGTACTTCCCTTGTAACAAATCCCTTCTCGATTTGTCTGCGAATTCCTCTATTCATAACACCGGGTTGTAGATAAGTATTATAATGACAAGAGTCTATATAAGCTTTACCATTAACTTTGAAGGTTGCAAATTCTCACAATGTGGCTCTGTAACATGGAAATAAGTTAAAACAGAAAACTGTTGGCATTTGAGCTGTATTTAATTCATTAGTGTGTTACTTATATTCTGTCCTATATTTAAAACCCTATGGTGCATCTCCCTGTCTATTGAAGCTCAGTAGATTTGTATTAAAGAACCAAAGTTTACGTAAGTTATTGTTGAGCACAACAGTGTGTGTACTTTGATAAAATCTAAACTAATCATGAACCATGAATTTCCCTGCATTATGGCTAAGAAAGCAATCAGATACTCAGTAGTTCAGCCACTGATTTTCCAGCACAAGCACCAGCAGGTGGGGGAGCCATTAGTAATGGAGGCACTTCAGTCATCCTGTGAAACTCTGGTCTGTGGAGGAGGAGAATCAGCCAGGAATCCCCTTCCTCATCAATGAGACCAGCTGGGAAGTCAGGGGAAGGGTGGGATGTATCTCCACTTTGACAGTCTCCATTACCTCACAACATTCACTGACTGGCTCTCCACATGCTGAAAGGCCACACAAACAGAGCACTAGAGGCCAGTCAACGTCCATATTCTGTCTCCAGATCAGTACCTTGAGAATTGTAGGAATTGTGAGAGGACAACAGCTTGGATTTCTGGAGTGCCTTAATGTAGTAAAACATTTCAAAGTGTTTCATTGTGATGTGACCAGACAAATGTTAACACTGAGATAGACAAGGAGAATTTAGGAGGGATGAACAAATAAAGGAGAAAGTGAGGACTGCACATGCTGGAGAGTCAGGGTTAGAAAGTGTGGCACTGGAAAAACACAGCAGGTCAGGCAGCATCCAAAGAACTGGAGAGTCGACGTTTCTCTCATAAATCCTTCTTTAAGAATTCCTGCTCGACTCTCTTGCTTCTTGGATGCTGCCTGATCTGCAATACTTTTCCAGTGCCACACTCTTCGACAATGAACAAATATAGACAAAGAAGTGAGATTTAAGGGGAATCCTAAGGTGAAGAAATAAAGATGCAGAAAGGTTTACAGAATTCTAACACTGTTTAGATCCAAGAGGTATTTGCCACTAGTACTTTTAACACAGGAGTGCTATTTGGAAGAGATTTGTGAGACTTGTGTTAAAGATTTTATTGGTGTCTGACCCTCATAAGTCATCAGTGGATTCTTTCAAGTATGAGATATGAAACTGAGTCTTCACACACCTTGGACCATTTTTCAGCCTTCTATCCACAACACATTCTTTATTTTTCAAATAATCAATCATTTGAAAAAACTTCCCCCATTTCTCTTGCTTCTTTTACCAATCACCTTAAGTCTGTGCCCTGTGGTTCTCCTATTTGGGAGGACTACTATCTTGAGTACGTTGAGAAAATGGGGTGAGTTTCTACAGACCTGAGCTCCCTAAGTTCATCATTGATTGATGTAATAATGTTGTGTGATATATTCACCATACACTATTTCAAGATTAATTTCATGTTCTGGGAAAGATCTTGAGTCATTTTCAAATGCTTTGTTATTTTGGTTGATTCAAAATTAGGTATACGTTCAGCGTTTTTTTGCCTGTTATATCAATCATCTGTACACATTTATAACTCACAATAAATTCATTTTTAACTTTAATCCAAACTGACTGATTTGTCAGCATGATGTGTTCTTATTCGCTGAAACACTCAGGAGCCAACAGTAAGAATCCTGTAAAAACCAAAAGAGCTGCCAATGCTGCAAATAAGAATCCTGTGTACGGCATATTCGTCAATGTCACTGTTGATTATGTTACTTTCTCCATCAATGGGTTTATACTTTCCATTTGTTATGTTGGATGTAATTTCCCTAAGGAAGAAAAGAGTGACTTGTATTTATGTATTGACTTTCCCAATCTTAAAAGCACAGTAGAGCTCATAAAGTCCACTTTGAATTGTAGTCTGGTGAATCTCTGATTTCTTAGGTCTTCTGTTCCCACAAACAGCAAATTGTGAGCTTTAATGCTTGGGACTGAGACTTGAGAACCTTTTGACTTGGAAGTGAGAGTACTAACTAAGTCACAGTTGGCATGTAAGAAGATGGTTGTAATTGTTGGAGGTCAGCTACATCAACTCCAGGACATTTCTGTGGGAATTCCTTGAGGCAGTGTCCTAGGCCCAAGCGTATTCGTCAATGAGCTTTCCTCCATCATAAAGTCAGTTTCGGAGATTTGTACTGATGATGCTTACACAATGTTCAGCACCACTTTGCAACTTCTCAACGTAATGATAGTAATATATGTCTAAGTGCAGCAAAACCTGGACAATACCCAGGCTTTGACTGAAAAGTGCCAAGTAACATTTGTCCCACACAAATGCCTGGCAATGACTGTCTGACATAAGAGACAATCTAACCATCACTTTTTGATATTCAATATTGTCGTCATTATTGAATTTCCACAATAGCATCTTGGGGTTACTGTTGACCCAAAACTGAAGTGGACTAGCCATTTAAGTACTGTGGTTACTAGAGCAGGTCAGAAGCTTGAAGACAGATTGGTGAGAGTGAGGCCAACTAAGGTTTCTTCCTCTTGTTAGTTCCCTTGCTGCTTGCCACAAATCCAATCTAGCAATAACATCTTTTAGGATTTGGCCAACTCGGTCAGTCATGGTGCTATACAGTACTCTTGAGAACGGTTCAGAGCACTCAGAATAAGTATATTCCTGCTATAAAGAAAAAGGAAGGATCTATAATCTGTGGTTAACTCAAGAAGTTAGGGAAAACCTGAAACTTAAGGAAAAGACGTATAACTGTCGAAAGATGACTGGCAGATCAGAAGATTGGTTAAACTATAAGAGCAGAGAACAAAAAATAATCAGGAAGAAGAACTTAGAGTTTGAGAGGAAGTGAGTTCAAATGTAAAAATGGATAGTGAGCATTTCTACAGGTATTTTTAAAAGAAACAACTAAGTAAAATGAGTGTTAGAGAGTGTGAGAATAAGGAGTTAATAGCAGATAGTAAGGAAATGGTGAATGAAATGAACAAATATTTTGCTTCTCCACTATAGAGAATACAATAAACATTCCAGTAATAGCTGTGAATCAGAAAATGGAAGGGAGAGAGAAACTTAGCAAAATTACAATCATGAGATAAGCACAATTAAGCAAATTGATGGAGCAGTGTTCAGATGAGTCTCTGGCTTGAGATCAACTTCACTCTAGAGTCTTAAAAGAAGTTGCTGGAGAAGCAGTAGATGCATTGTTGTTAATTTTTCAAAATTCCTTAATTCAGGAAAGATTCCATCAGACTGGAAAATAGTGAATACAACTTCAAGAAGGGAGGGAGACAGGAAACAGAAAACTATAACCAATTAGCTTGACATAGAATCATAGACTCTTTGTCATGGGAATGTGTTACAGCTATGCACTCAGAAAAGCTCAAGATATTTGGGAGGATTCAGCAGGGTGTTGTCTATAGGAAGTTATGTTTAACTAATTTGTTGGAGTTCCTTGAAGAGATAACATGTACTGTGGATAAACAAGTATCCATTGCTGTTTGGCACTTGAAATTCCAAAAGGCATTTTTATAAGGTGCAATAGCAAATGTTATTGCAGAAAATAAAGTCTATAATGTAGGCAGTAACTTATCTGCTTGAATAAAATATAGCTGGCTGGCAGAAAACAGGGATTGTGCATAAATGGCTCTTTGGTTGATAGAATTCCATGTGGGTCTGTGCTGAGCCCTCAACCATTTAGATGATAAGGAATAAACCATTATTGATTTAGATGATGGGAGCAAAGGTGTGGGAGCTAAATTCACAGATGACACCAAGATAGATCATCCTGATGAAGGGATTTTGCCCGAAACGTTGATTTTCCTGCTCCTTGGATGCTGTCTGAACTGCTGTGCTTTTCCAGCACCACTCTAATCCAGAACCAAGATAGATCAGAAAGTACATTGTGAAGAAGGCATAAGGCATCATTTGTAAATAAACATTTTGAGGGCAGTCACCATTTTACACACTACAGCAACATAGTTTAGTTTTCAAATTACTCCACACATTTCTGGAGTTTCCTGAAGCTTGGATATTAGATGAGGTTTTTAATTTGTCATTGGCCCATCTGATTAATGCCTCACCTATTGCAGCTGCTGTCTCAGTTCCCTGATAAATGACTTGATCTGTCACAGCAAATTTCTTGAGATTTCTACTGAAGGAATAGCATTTTCATCCTCAGAGGCTTTCAAACTGATAACATCGGTGTGGAATGTGAATCCTTGGATGTGTTTTAAAAAAGAAGCCTCACAACATTCAAGGTCGTGAAGGTCGTGCTACACTCAGTACAAGTTCCGAAACATAAGATGCATCTGTTGCGCAACTCTGAACACGACACTTACATGGAATAGAAAACATTGAGTGTGAGGTATAGGACTGAAGTTTTGCAGAGTCATCAATACTTAAGTATTGCCAACTCATTCACACAGGGCAGAAGCTATAAAGTGTGTAACAAGGGCTTTGCACAATCACCAGTCCTGGTGAAGTTCGGGCATATTCACAAAGGAGAGAGACTGTTCACTGTGAGGTGTGCAAAGAATGATCTTCAGTGTCATTGAACCTCCATACACAGTCACTGGGAGAATCTGTCCAAGTTTGAAGGAGATTTGAAGGAAAACCTCTATGAATTCTTGATACACCAGAAGATCATACAGGAGATAAGTCTTTCATGTGTTAGCTGTGTGAAAATCATTTTGCCTGCTCCTCCTTTGTTGATACACTAGAGAATTTACACAGGGAGAAACTTTATAAATGAATGGTGTGTACCAAACCTTCTTGAACTTGGGGGGAGGGGGGTCTCTGCGTTCAACAATGAATGCACGCTGGAGAGAAACTGTTCAAGTGTGAGGTATGTAAAGGGATTTGCACTGTCATCAACTCTAGCCATGTTTTCAATGATTAATTGAGTTGATTGAATAATTAGAGACTGCTATGAATCCCCAATGGGGGACTGTCTACACAGGACTCCTCCCACTTTCCATTGTGAATCTTGGTGGAGGGTGTTGCATGCAGCTATCTATGTAACCACAGATTTAGATGATTCATGGTCTCCCAGCCCAACTGTTCATTTTCCAGTGCTGCAGAGTACATGGATCATGTATATGATAGTGAGGTGTGCAAACAGTATTGCTTATGGGTGATTGACCCCTTTTTAGTTATTTGAAAAATCTTTTGTTGTGCTTTTGGTTATACTTCAGCTCCACAATCCTGATCATTGGTCATCCATTGCGGACGGAGGCAGGCAAATCAGAGGATTTCCTTGTGGGTTTGCCCCGGGCCTGGTCAAGTTATCTATTAATAGGTACAGGCAATGCCTGTGGAGGATTCATAGCTACTGACATTCTGCCCCTAAACACACTAACATTTAGGCCCAGGTTTACTTGGAGAGGGAGCATGCCGTGTCCGACAATACTTTCGATGCTCTTAATATCTGGAATGCTCTGGAGTGGGTGCAGTGCTTTATCTCTCCTTCCAACTCTGTTTTAATTTAACCCCCTCCTCCTCTTCCTAATATTTTGTGGTTTGTTTTGCAGGCTTTGCACGTAAATTAGTTAATTGGAAACATGGGTGATTGACTGATGGTGGTAAACAGATGGAAAAATATTGTGGACGATTTAGTGATGAGAGAAAAAAGCATTCAGTTGTGTGTAAGAGCACTTTTGGATAAAAAACAGGAAAAAATATCAAGAAATTAAGAGAAAAGGATTCTTTAGTGCGAGATTGCAGTACAAGGGGTAGGGTATTACAATTAGAGCGAGGTTGTTCAGGATGAAATCTGGAACACTGGTCCCACAAAAATAGGTTGAAGCTGGAGGTCAATCAAAAATTTCAAAACTGAGATTGATAGGTTTATTGTTGGGCAAAGGGATTAAGGATTACAATTGGATAGAATTAAGATACTGATCAGCCATGATTTAATTCAAGGTGTAATAGGCTCTAGGGATTACTCTATTCCTATGTTCCTTAAACAATTGGTCAGCAATGTTATCTTCAACATCCAGGTGAGTTCCTGATGTGGGCTGAGGTTCTTTCTCAATCAATGGGATTCCTTACTGAAGAAAATATCAACTGACAAAAATTCCAGGCCCCCAAATATATTGCCAATTAAGTGCTTTTTGTATTTGTCACTTTTGTTATGTAAGAGACATGGCAGCCAATTGGTGCACAGCAAGCTCCCATAAGAAATATGATTATGACCTGATAATCTGTTTTGTAACAATTGTTGTGGGATCCGTATTAACTAGGATATTAAGAATAACTCCCCTGCTCTACTGCTTTCATTGGAGAAGGTAGATGGGGCTTTGGATTAACTCATCTGAAAAATGGAATATTTGACAGTGCAGTATTTCCTTAGCATTGCGCTCAGTCTTAGTTCTCAGGTTTTTGGAGAGACTCGAACTTCTAACTCAGAGACATGAATGTTTAGTCAATCAGGACTGACTACTTACTATCTTTGTAATCAATTCAAAGGAGTCAAGTCTGAAGGCTTGTGTCCAGAATTCCTCCCCACATAAACTGACAGCCTGGAAGTTTGATTTGATTTAAAGTGGTAACTAGTTGGAGCTGCAGGTATCCCTTTGTGTCTGGGTTCCTGAAGGTGTGAAACGTAAAGTTCCTGATGTCAGCTGGAATGGACATCTTAAGGGATTGTCTTCAATCAGCACTGCTGGTGGACCATTCTGCTTTCATTCACTCAGGAAAGCTCTATTGTTTAGACACAGTTCTAAAAATGTGTCAGAAACTCCAGGAAAAACCCACTGTTTATGGAGCTTGTTTTCAAATCTCATCATGGCCTTGCCTCTCTCTATTACTGTAATCTCTTCCACCTCTCAATACTGCACTGTGTATCAAGCTGGAGTAGGACCTAAACCCACAACCTTCTGACTTAGAGAAAAGGTTGTGGGCTCCAGCACAATTCTAGGTGAATGACTGCATGATTATTAATTAAAGTTGTCATCATGTTCACACAAAGAATTACTCAGACTCTGGGCACCTCACGCCTGACCAGTTTGTTGAAAAACAGTATGATGCAAAATGAAAAAGTTTACCAAAATGGTTCCCCAGATAAGAAACTTAAGCTTTGAGGATAGATCAAAGAAGTTGGGACTGTTTTCCTTGATGGAGAGAAGGTTAGGAAGAGATTTGATAGAAGTTTTCAAGATCATTAGGGGGGTCTGGACTGATAGGGAAAAGCTGTTCCCATTCATAAAAAAAAATTCAAGACCAAGTTGGCATTCACTTCAAGTGACTTGCAAAAGAATTAAGTACAATGTGGAGAAAATAAATTCACACAGCAAGCATTTGAGGTCTGAAATATACTGCCTGGAAGTGTGGTGGAGGCATATTCATTTGAGGCATTGATGAGGCCATTACATCATTATTTGTATAGGTTTACAGGAATAAAAGCAGTATAAGGGTACTAAATCATAATGATTATTCAGAGCGAATGCAGGCACAATGGGCTGACTGTGAATTTTAGGAATATCTACCTTCCAGGCTCTGGTCTTACTATGGATTTATAACAGTGCAAAACAATCATGTAGTTAATCAAACTTCCTTATTGAGTATACATACACATATTTGCATATGGAGCTATTACAAGTAACTCACGAGACTGACATTTGGTTTTCTTGTGTGGTAAGGGTCCATCCTTTGTCAAAATGCTGAATGAGATCTTTTTACAATCTCAGTGATTAACCAGGCCACATTCCTCGATGATCACGCTGACCCTCTCAAGGTTCAATGTTTAAATGTATGAATTATGTCACTCAGAGCGATGCTCACATCCCCTTAGGATATTGGATATAGGTGACAAATATATTTATCCAATCCGCTCTCATTTTGCAGACAGTTGATAACATCTTTTTCCCTTCTCAGCTTGTCCTTTCTGTCATATTAAATCAGTGTTCTCAGGTTCAGTTAGAAAAAAACAATTTCTGCACTTATTATCCAAGGCCTTCTTAAGGTAAAAGTCACAGTAAGCATTTTGTTAGGTCCAGTCAGAAAACTAACAAGATCTTGCAGACATTTAATGCAGTAATACACATCTTTTTGACCCTAGTCCACTAAGTAGTGGTCACATTGTAGATTTTTCCACTCACTGCTGTTTTCATCTCTTCAACCAGCATTTTGACCATTTCTACACACGGGATTTTTAAGAGCCATTTAAAGTTGCATGTTCATATACAAAAGCCATGACAAAACATAAATTTTAGTACATAAATTCATAAAATTAAGATCTAGTTCAAGATATAAGGGAGTGAGCAATTTTATTTGCAGGTACAGTGACTGCATGGATGAAAGTGCATCCCCTGCAATTGCAATGGCAATGACAAGGGCAACCCATACAGTCTGAAAATATATCTTTAATCTTAGAAAATTATCTAGTGGATGCTTAAACACTGCATTGATGAAGAAACCAATCAGATCACAATGTATCACCTTGAATAAAAGAGCTTCAATTGGTCGTACATATTGTTTTGCTTAAGCTTTTTTTAACTTGCTTTCATAAAATGCCTTGATAAATATGCAGTTACCACAAATACACAGGTTGTAGCCAATAGTTAATGCTAGTTTTTGTTGGTTTTATCAAAATAATCCAGCTGAAATTGATCATATTATAATTTTTAAATGTCAGTGACATTAAGTTTAAATTGAACTTTTGTGTCTTTAACACTGGTTTATTAAACATCAGCTTGGAAGTTGGTACCAACCATACAAATGGCCACAGCCCCAGATGGGAGTAATGAGAGTACTGAATTTTTGTAAATTGTATCTGTTTGAAGTGGCTTTTCAAATTACACTCAAGGTTTTTGGTTGGTCAAGCACCAGCAGTCAGTCATATTCATGACTCCATGACTCAGTCTACATGCTGTGGCCAGCAATTATTTTTACAAACTATAGGTCACATAGATAAGTTTATTTCAATGATGTCACAAGCAAGAAAAATAATTATAAATGGGTTCAATATAGTCATAGTTACATTATTACCTCAGGTGAAGGGCTCGAGTGATTCCTTAGTTGCTCTGCCAGTTGCAGAGCTCCTCCCTTGAGCACAGGATCGCTCCTTGAACCATGTCATTCACAGAAAAACCCTGAATACTGAGCCATTAGCCTACCTCACTCTCTTCTCTGTTTTTCTTTCTCTTGTCTCCATTTTCTGTGTATTTCTCTTTCTGCTTCACTGGTCAGTTTCCCAAGTTTCAGGAAACTTGTTTTTCCAGAAATATTTGGAGCATTTTGAACTTTAAACATGGTGTAAAATGGCTGTTGCTCTCAAAGCTTTATTTCCACATGATGATATGAAATGTCACATTAATACAGCAAACCACAGTGTATGAACCAACTGATCCAAATATCCCCATTTTTCTAAAAAAAGCTAAATAAATTGTATGCATTATTGTTTGCAATTTGCCCACATAATGCATAAAGAAATTTATCATGCAAACAAAACAAAATTCTAGTCCATACTAATTTTAACATGTTTAAAGCTTCTTCTGATTGGTTAATGAATTATGTTCACAGTTTTCTCTCTGCATATTATTGTCATTGTGACAAATCATAGAGATGTACAGCACAGAAACAGACACTTGGGTCTAACTCGTCCATGGTGACCAGTTATCCTAAATTAATCTGGTCCCATTTGCTAGCATTTGGCCTGTATCTCTCTAAACCCTCCTATTCATATACCCATCCAGATGCCTTTCAAATGTCGTAATTTGCCAGCCTACCACTTCCTCTGGCAGCTCATTCCATACACGCACCACCCTCTGCATTAAAAGTTGTCTCTTAGGTCCTTTTTAAATGTTTCTCTCTCAGCTTAAACCTAGTTTTGGATTTCCCTACCCTGGGGAAAAGACCTTGACTATTTGTCCTAGCAATGCCCTCATGATTTTATAAACTTTTATAAGGTCACCTCTCAGCCTTGTTGTTTAACACTTAACCAAGTGTTGTTGCTGTCTGTTGTGAAGGAGCAGTTTCCTAAGTGATTTTTTTTTCATTCTTGGGATATTGATGTCACTGGCTGGATCCTTTATTAGGTAAAAAGATAATTTATTGCCCATTCCAATTTCCCTTGTGTAGGTGGTGGTGGTGAACCATCTTCTTACAATCAATTCTCTGCAGGTAGACCCACAATGCCATTACAGAGGGAGTTCCAACATCTTCACCCATCAACACTGAAGGAATGGTGGTATACTTCCAATTCAGAACTGCATGTGGCTTGGACAGGAAACTTGCAGGTGGTAGTGTTTCCATTTATCTGTCTTTCTCCTGGATGGTTGTGAATGTTTGTGGATATGGTGCATCATGCAGGCTGCTTTGTCCAGATGGAGTCAAGCTTCTTGAGCATTGTATGAGCTGCACTCATTCAGGCAAGTAGATGGTATTCAATCACACTCCTGACTTGTGCCAACATTCACAGAGAACCAATATCAGGCACCATATGATCAGTGCACCAGTCACATAAATTCAGAATCCATTAAAACTGTTTGTACATGTGTGTGCAGGCATTGACAAAATTGAAACAGACTAGAAGCTATTTTGTTCATGTATGATAACTTCCTTTGTACACTGTTGTGGTTCTGTTCACTGAGCTGGGAATTTGTGTTGCAGATGTTTCGTCCCCTGTCTAGGTGACATCCTCAGTGCTTGGGAGCCTCCTGTGAAGCGCTTCTGTGATATTTCCTCCGACATTTATAGTAGTTTGTCCTCTGCCACTTCCAGCTGTCCACTGCAGTGGCCAGTATATTGGGTCCAGGTCGATGTGTTTGTTGATAGAATCTGTGGATGAGTGCCATGCCTGTAGGAATTCCCTGACTGTTCTCTGTTTGGCTTGTCCTATAATAGTAGTGTTGACCCAGTCGAACTCATGTTGCTTGTTCCGTGTGTGGCTACTAAGGATAGCTGGTCGTGTCGTTTCGTGGCTAATTGGTGTTCGTGGATACGGAGAATTCACCACAAAGGTATACAGGAAAGCCACACTCACACAGACCAAGTCCTGAACTATGAAAGCAACCACCCCAACACACACAAAAGAAGTTGCATCAAGACACTGTTCAAAAGGGCCACAACACACTGCAGCACACCAGAACTGTAAAAAGAGGAAGAAGAACACCTCTACAATGTATTCGCCAAAAACAGATACCCCCCGCAATTTCATCAACAGGTGCCTAAGCGAAAGACAATGGAATGAGGACATGCCACAACCCAAAGGACTAGCCTCATTACCATACATCAAGAATATTTCTGAACTGATAGCCAGACTACTACGACCACTAGGACTCATAACAGCACACAAACCAACAGCCACTCTCAGACAACAACTCACCAGGACAAAGGACCCGATACCCAGCATGAGCAAAACCAATGTAGTGTACAAAATCCCATGCAAGGACTGCACAAAACACTACATAGGACAAACAGGAAGACAGCTAACGATCCGTATCCATGAACACCAACTAGCCACGAAACGACACGACCAGCTATCCTTAGTAGCCACACACGCGGATGACAAGCAACATGAGTTCGACTGGGACAACACTACTATTATAGGACAAGCCAAACAGAGAACAGCCAGGGAATTCCTAGAGGCATGGCACTCATCCACAGATTCTATCAACAAACACATTGACCTGGACCCAATATACCGGCCACTGCAGTGGACAGCTGGAACTGACAGCCGGAAGTGGCAGAGACAAACCACTACAAATGCCGGAGGAAAGATCACAGAAGCGCTTCACAGGAGGCTCCCAAGCAGTGAGGATGTCACCTAGACAGGGGACGAAATGTCTACAACAAATTCCTAGCTCGGCGAACAGAACCACAACAACGAGCACCCGAGCTACAAATCTTCTCACAAACTTTGAAGTCCTTTGTACACTATTTAGAGTAATTGCAAACAATAGTCAGGAGAAGACTAGTGGAAAGTCTTCCCTGATTCCTAGTTTTGTCAGCTCTTTGAAGAAATTTTCAGTCAAATTTGGCTTTGATATCAAGGGTAGTCACACTCACGTCACTTCACCAGTTGCAGACAGGTGGCTGCATTTGCTGTGATGGATCAAGTCATTCACTCTCCAATGCATGATCAGGTTGAAAATTCCTCTCTTGTGGGTTCCAAGTTGCCAGTATGCTGATTTTGTTCAATGCATTGAATGTTTGCACTTGGACTCTCCAATTCTCAACAATGTGACAGCTTTATCAAACTGTTTTTCCAATACTTCATTTTGATCTTGTCACTCACTCCTATGATACCTTCTGGCCTCTATAATTTATCCATTGGAAGAATAGCCTGGGTTCAGTATGACCTTAGATAACAACAGGACAACTTTTCATGTCCCAGTAAGTGAGATTCTGTGCTAAGTTTGTCTTAAACACATCTCTTTCCCTGCTGCCTCAGCCTTTCCATTTGACTGGCGTGCAGATGATGTGCTGAATTTTCCAATCATTCAGGAAGTGTCTGAATTCTTCACTCGTGAATTGAGGTCATTACCGGGACATTCATAATGTCAGGGATGTCATGACAGAAGTATTCCTGCAGAAAGTCGTTGATGTCAGCTGCTTTAACACTGCATAGTTTGAATGGCAGTTGACTGTGATGAGAAAATCAGTTCCAGTGGGAGTTAAGAGCTCTACTCCAAGCTTCATCCTTGGGCTATTTGGGATGTAAGAACAGCTCTGTAACTTATTTATTTTGATGTTCGTTACGATCTCTGCACTGGCTGATGTGGTCCTTCATCTCATTGCTCATGTTTGGAGAGTAGAATACTTCTGTAACCTTCCTTAGACTAGACTCGATTCCTCGATAATTTGTGTAGGATGTGTTTCAGCATCTCTTTTCTCATCTCTTTAGGCATCATGACCCTGCTCCCTTTGAACAGGATGCCATCTCGGACAATCACCTCATCTCTGTCCAATACTCTTATAGTAACAAAGGTTTCTTGATTGTTTCAAGCCATCGTTTCATCACAACTTTCTGTAACGTTTGAAGAGTTGCATTTTGTTGGAAAAGTCTGCTTGATTTGAACAAATTCATTCAAAATTTTCTGTTTGGAATTGGAAAACCTGTGTCCGATGTGAAGCAGATAGAAAACTACCCATTTACCTGGATATGACTGTTCTGGCCAAAAACACTCCCTCAGTGCAGAAATCCATGCTCACAGCAGTGAAGAAAATCAGTGAGATATGTCTCCTGTTTACAACACTAGTTACCATCGATAAATGACCAATGTGAACAGACAGATCAATTGGAAATAGGCCGGGTAAGTGGGCAGTGTTCATGACGTAATTGGGTGCAGTGGTAGATGGGAAGGTGTGATGTGGGTGAAGTTAGGTGTGTTGGGGCATTGACAGGTTAATAGTTTAGGTGTAGGCTAGTCAAGTCAGGTCAGGTAATGTGATCAGGTTCAACTGTGTTGGGAAGGTGGATGCAAGGATGGCAGTCAAGCGGTCAGAAGTGAGAGTGGGAGGTGAGTGACTGGTTGCAGATGTATGGTGTTAGGAGTTAATTTGTTTTTTTGCTTGCCCACCATTTCCTAGGTAAGTAATCGGAACTGACTGAAGTCTCAGACTCTAACTCAGGGTTGCAGACGTTTTCAGAGCCAAGGAAAGGCCTGTCAGAAACTTAAGCTTCCTGAGCATTAGCAAATGCCGTGGTGTCATTGCCTCAACAATCTACAAACTGGGAAAGCTGAGTCAATATCATACTGTTTCTTTTAGTTGAATAGTGTCATAGTCATAGAGTCACACAGCAGAGAACCAGACCCTTTGGTCCAACTCATCCATGCCAACCAGATTTCCCAGACTAAACTATTCCCATTTGCCTGTGTTTGGCCCATACCCTTTGGTATTCACGTACCTGATCAAATGTCTTTTAACTGTTGTAACCGTACTTGCACCTATCACTTCCTCTGGCAGTTCATTCCACATACAAACCATCTTTTGTGTGAAAATGTTGCCCCTCAGGTCCCTTTTAAATCTTTCTCCTCTCACTTTAAAATTATGCCCTCTAGTTTTGAGTTCCCACTACCCAACGGAAAATATCTTTGCTATTCACCATATCTGTACCCCTCGTGATTTTATAAACTTCTATAAGGTCACCCCTCAACCCCATATGCTCCAGTGAAAAAAATCCTAGCCGATCGAGCCCCTACTTACAACTCAAACCCGCCAGTCCCGGTAACATCCTTGTGAATCTTTTCTGCATCCTCTCCAATTTAATAATATCCATCCTATAGCAGGGTGACCAGAACTGTATATGTACTCCAAATGTTGCCTAACCAACGTCCTGTAAAAACGCAACAGTCTCAAAATCCCAACTCCTATACTTAATGGTCTGAGCAATGGTGTGCCAAATGTTGCCTTTACCACCCTGACTACCTGTGATGCAAATTTCAAGGAACTATATACCTGAACTTCTTGGTCTCTCTGTTCAACAACATTCCCCAGGGCCTTACCATTAACTGTATAAGCTCTGCCCTTGTTTGTCTTACCAAGATACAACACCTTCATTTATCTAAGTTAAATTCCATCTGCCACTCCTCGATCTATTGGCCCAATTGATCATTATCCCTTTGTACTCTTAGAATACTTCCTTCACTATCTACTATACCACTACTTTTGGTGTAATTTATCAACTTATTAACCACTCTTCAATATTCTGATCCATATGATTAACAAATAACAGTGGACCCAGCACTGAACCCTGAGGAATACTGCTGGTCACAGGCCTCCAGTCCGAAAACAACCCTCTGTCAGCATCGTCTGTCAAGCCAATTTTGCATCCAGTTGGCAAGCTTCCCCTGAATCCCATGTGATCTAACTTTACTAACCAGCCTAACATGCGCAACCATGTCAAAGGCCTTACTGATCTCATCTATCTTCTTGGTTAAATCCTCAAAAACCTCAATCAGGGTTTGTGACACACTATTTCCCATACATAAAGCCATGCTGACTATCTCTAAGAAGATTTTACACTCTGTACAATCAACTTTCTTCACAGAGGGTGCAGCTCTCAGCAAAATGTCATTGATGTTCATATTCTTCCCTTGCTTGCACTTCACTTCCAAATGATATTTCTAAAAGCAAAATCACATCCTTTGCATGAGCAGGTCGAGGTAGTTTGAGAAAGGAATTTTGAATTTGATTGTGGTCAAACTCTACAAACAGGCACTGGCTGAAAAGGTCATGAGCAAAAACAACATCCCATCTATCCTCCTTAAACTGTGTAGTGTTGTTCAGTTTATTAATGCTCTGGACACAAACACAATGGGTTGTCCTCACTGCCTGGGGGTTACTCCAAGTCCTGTTTCACTGACATCACACTGCAGGGTGACTCCATTGTTGACATCATAATCCCTCAGCACTGGTGATGTCATCACTAGATGTTTGATGGGAGTGAAAGCTGCTTCTTGTTCTGTGTCCCAGTCCCACTGAACATCCTGCACAGTGAGACTGTGTACAGGTAAACACTTATGAGGACATACTGTGAAGAACTTTGTCAGGCAGTCCTCATATGAGTTCACTGATGTACTAGGAACTGTGTGAAAGCTTTGTTATAGACCTCACACCATTATTCTCACCTTTTTGACAATGTTGATGGACCAGAAGATGCATTGACTGTTGAAAAGGTTTGTCACAAACATCACACCTGAAAAATTTCTCCCTCTGCAAATTCTGTGGTGGTTGATCACAAACCTCACATTTGAATGGTTACTTTCCAGTGTGGTTCAAATGATAGAGCAGCTGTCCCATGAGCTCAAGACTAACTTGTTGCAGATATCATGCATGAATGGTTTCTCCTGTGTGAGTGCGTTGGTGTCTGTGGAGACTGTCTGATCGTGAGAATGATTTGTCACATATCTTGCAGATGAATGGTTTCTCCCCTGTGTGAATACGTTGGTGTTTGCGGAGGATCCCTGACTCAGAAAATGATTTGTTACACACCTTGCACATAAAAGGTTTCTCCCCTGTGTGGGTGCGTTGGTGCACACGGAGGTTTGATGATGAAGAAAATGATTTGTCACATACTTCACAAGTGAATGGCTTTGTCCCTGTGTGAATCCTCTGATGTAGCAGCAGGTTGCATGACCTTGAAAATGATTTGTCACACACATCACACGTGAATGGTTTTTCCCCTGTGTGAACACGCTGGTGTCTGCGCAGGTATGATGAATCCGAGAATGATTTGTCACACACATTACACCTGAATGGTTTCTCTGCTATGTGAATGTTTCGATGTTTGTGGAGGGTTGATAACACCGAGAATCCTTTGTTACATATGTCACATGTGAATGGTTTCTCCCCTGTGTGACTTCTTTGATGAAGCAGGAGTCTTGATGAATCTGCAAATGATTTGTCACACACCTCACATTTGAATAGTTTTTCCCCTGTGTGAATCCGTTGGTGTGTGCGGAGGTTCCCTAACTGTGAGAATGACTTGTTGCACACCTCACATCCAAATGGTTTCTCCCCTGTGTGAATGCGTTTGTGTGTGCGGAGGTTCTCTGACTGCGAGAAAGATTTGTCACACACCTCACATACAAATGGTTTCTCCCCTGTGTGAATTCGCTGGTGTACACGGAGCTCCGATGATGATGAGAATGATTTGTTGCACACCTCGCACAAAAATGGCTTCTCCCCTGTGTGAATGCGTTGGTGTACACGCAGATGCGATGAATTTGAGAATGCTTTGTTGCACACCTCACATGTGAATGGTTTCTCTCCTGTGTGAATGCGTTGGTGTACTTGGAGGCGCGATGACACCGAGAATGATTTGTTACATACCTTGCACGCGAATGGTTTCTCCCCTGTGTGAATCCTCTGGTGGAGCAGAAGTCTTGATGAGTCAGAGAATGATTTGTGACACACCTCACACTTATATAATTTCTCCCCTGTGTGGATGCGTTGGTGTCTCCAGAGATTCTCTGACCATGAGAATGATTTGTCACAGACCTTACATCTGAATGGTCTCTCCTGTGTGTGAATGCGTTGGTGTTTATAAAGGGTTGATGATGTCAAAAATGATTTTTTACACACTTTGCACATGAATGGCTTTTCCCCAGTATGAATGCGTAGATGTCTGCGCAGAGTTGATGAATCTGAGAAGGATTTGCTGCACACTTTACATATAAATGGTTTCTTCCCTGTGTGGATGTGTTGGTGGTTCACAAGCATTGATGACTTGGTAAAACCTTTGTCACAGAGCTCACATTTAAACAGTCTGTCTTCCATATAGCTGTCTGTGTATTAGCAGTTTTTCTAACAGATGCACCTTATCCTATTAGTCTGTAGAATTCTCCTCAAACATCTCTCACTTGAACAGCTTGAACCTGCAAGGACAAATCACTGGTTCATGAGGCTCAATGAATGATCTAAGCTCTCACCACTCTTGGAACCCACTCGCAATTCTTCCCAGCCTCACTCTGACCAATCACCCACAGCTAAACATTTGGGCAGGTTAGGCTCCACACCATTTTCAGATCAGATGATATGCTGAAACTCCCCTCACCCAACTGATTTCCATATCATGATTTCAGTCTCCAGTGTTGAGCAATGCTGCGAAAGGACTGGATATCTTCCCACAGTTAAGCAGTTGTTCTTTGGGTCAGTGTCAGAATCTATCTGGGTTGTCTGTCCTCTTTTGTGTTGTACGGGGCAATCCTTCTGTAAAACAGGAAAAGGAAACATGATTTCCTCCTTCTCCTTCTTTGCTGAAAGAGATACTTTCAGATGATATGGGCATCACTGCTCAGGCCAACACTTATCACCCACTGTAGGAGCAAATTACTGCAGATGCTGGAATGTGCACTGAAAACAAACTGTACTGAAAATCATGACAGATCAGGTAGTATCTGTGGAGAGAAAGCAAGCTAACATTTCAAGTCTAAATGACTCTGTTCTGATGAAGTCACCTAGACTTGAAACATGAGCTCTCTCTCTCTCTCTTTTCCCCACCTCCCCCCCCCCCCCCCCCCCCCTCCCCAACAGATGTTGCCTGACCCACTATGATTTCCAGCAATTTTTGTTTTCAGTAATTATCACCTACCTCTAACTGCCCTGGAGAAGGTTGTCATGAACTGCTTTCTTGGGGTGCGGTAAGGGAGGAGTATTGGTAAGTTACACCCACAATGCTGTAGGAAAGGAGTTCCAGGAATTTTCCCCACTAATAGTCAGGTCACAATGATACAGTTCCAAGTCAGATAGTCTGATGTTGGAATGGAACTCCCAGGTATTTTGTGCTGACATCTATGTGTTGCCCTTGTCCTTCTCATTGTTAGAAGCCAGATTTGAAAGGTGCTGTTGAAGCAGCCATGGTGATCTACTGAAGTATATTTTGTGGATGGTATACACTACTACCAGTGTGCGTCTTGAAGAATGGAGTGAATGTTAGCGGTGGTGGATGAGTGACAGTCAAGTAGGCTGTCTTGTCCTGAATGGTGTCAAGCTTCATGAGTACTGTTGAGACTACACTCATCCAAGCAAGTGGAGAATATTCTATCACATGCTTAACTTGTGCTTTATAGATGGCGGACAGGCTTTGGGGTAATTAGAGGTGTGTTATTCACCTACAGTTATAGCCACAGTATTTATATGGCTGGTTCAATTCTGCTACTGAACAATTGTTATACCCAGAACATTGATTGTTGAAATCTCACTATGTCACAGGGAGATGATTAGGTTCACTTTTGCCTGCCATTTTTCCCAGAGTGCAGTTCTCCCCTGGTGTCCCCCCATCTGACATTGCAACCCAACCTCAGTGTCCCCCATCAGACAGCCAAGTCCTTCCTCAGTGACACCTGATTGTGCAGCTCTCTTTCAGTAACACCATTTTGACAGTGTGGCTCTCCCTCGGTTACCCTCTTCAGACAGTGCAACTCTCCCTCAGTTTCACAAGCTTCAAGAAACTCATATAGCTACAGAAATATTTTGATTAGTTTTAAGAGATGTCAGTCAAAGTACCCACGCATTCTATCCATTTTATCGTTTTTGTTTTCCACAATTAATTCTGCATGAATGCAAGTCTGTCTTTATTTTCTGGGGATGTCATAGAGACAGGGTATTTGGAGGTCTTGGAAGGATTGAAAAGATGGGAAATACTCAAACATATCAACACAGAGAACTGACCGTATAACATTCACAGACTAATAAACAGAATAAACTTAGAACTCAACAATAAGAAATCACTAAGAATCCTCAGACACTTTGCACCACCCAGATAATTATGCCTCACCTTCTCCTATTCAGGAATGAGCCATCAACAAAACTCAGCCTGAACATTTAAAGGTGAACTGCTTCCAATAAACACACTCAATATCCAACATACAGCTCCAGTCAAACAGTTCAGCACAAAGCATCGAGTAAACAGCTCTCTCAGCTGGATCTTCTCACACAGCGTAAGGGACATTTCCACCCCTGATTGCCCACAGGATAGTCAGACTGCCTGAAGATTGGTGTGGATATTATGGGGTACAATTTGTACAAAAGCTGCTCCTTCACTCACCATATCCTCACTTGGTTTTCAGTCCCTATAGGAAGTGAACCAGCTCTGGAAGAGGAAAAGGAGACAATGGGCAGAGTGGGTGGGCTCTCTGATTGAAGTCTCTCACAGCCAATCCACCTTCATCAGGTAGCTACGTGAAGAAGGAGCAGCGCTCTGAAGGCTAGTGCTTCCAAATAAACTTATTGGACTATAAGCTGGTGTCGTGTGATTTTTGACTTTGTCCATCACAGTCCAACACCGACACCTCCACATCACAATCAATCCACATATTTCTGGAGCAACATGAATTTTATGAAGCTTGGGAAGCTGACAAGAGAGAAAAACACACATGGAGAAATACCTGGAATGGGTATAGAGAAGAGAGTGAGACAGATTATTAACCAATTACTGAGCTGAACTGAGTAGTTTCTTGTGACTCTGGGAAAGACTGAGTTGAGGAGATGACTTTGTGTCTGGCATGTGATTTAGGAATCACCTCTCGCTTCTTAGTGGGCGCTATAAAGCGTACAAGGAAGGAAGAAACCGAAGGAAGCAGTGATAGGGTAAGATGAAGAGGAGTGATAAGAGGGTCGTGTAAAGCATTAACACCTTCGAAATCTTAAACTCAAGATTGTTAACCCAGTTCCGCTGCCATACCTGGAAACACATTTATAGAAATGCCCTTTACTGCCTTTATTGGTTTAGCATTTGTCCTGAATTTTTTTTCAAAAATGAACACTTACTCTACAAGTAAAATTAGTTCTCAACAGCTCGATTTCGAGCACATTGTGAATTGACAGGCCGTTCCACCCAACTGTATTTTCTATTGCCTCATGGAGCCTGGAAATATGGGGGCTCAATAAAGGAAATAAAGTAGCAACACAGTTAACTCCTTTTCATTATCGGTGTCCCTACTGGAGACAGAGGATATGTGGCACTCAAGTGAGAAAAAAAAAGAACTTTTATTGGACCTGGAGAATAGCAGACCACCCCTCACTGTTGAACAGTCTCTCACTGAGGTGTCAGTCTCTTCAACATAGAAGGAGTGGTAGCTGGAGGAAATCAATCAGGGTAAGATGAGAAAGAAGTGAGAGTCGCTCCAAGTGTGAAGAGAGCTTCAACCATTCTTTGAGCTTCAGTCCTACACAGAGGCTCCAAAAGTATGAGGAGGGTTCTGCAGCATAGTCGGATCTTTGTGCAGACATGTTGCATCTCTTGTAACTGTCTTTGTGGTACATGGAAGAAAAACTGTTTTAGAGTGAGGTCTGTGGCAAATTATTCTTGCACTCATTTCAATTATTTGCTCATGAATGCATTCACAGACAGAGAAATCCTTTCAAGGGTAAGATTTGTGAAAAAGCTTTCCTGCTGTCTTCAAACTTCCTGTGGCACCAGAGGATTAACATAGGGTTGAAATGCAAGGAATGACGTATGTGAGGTTTTTACCTGGTCATGCAGTCTCTTAAAACCCTAGAGGATTCACATTGAGGAGAATGACTTCAAACATAATGTGCAACAATGACCTTCACATTCAAACTTGGTGAATCACTAGTACATTCATACCAAGGATAAACCATTCAGGTGTCAAGTGTGTGACAAGGCCTTCACATTGTCAGTGTGTCTCCTGGTCCATCAATACACTCAGAGGAGAAGCGCTATTATCAATAAAGCCCTCACACAGTTGTTGGACTTCTTGGAATATCAGTGAACCCACATGGGTGACAAACCCTTTCAGTGTGATCTGTGTCAGGATTGCTTCACCTACTCTTTTATCATACATTAATGTCTACAAATGGGTTTGAAGCTTGGTCATCTGCACTAAGAGTTGTCTATGTTGTTTCCCATCCATAGTTATCGTTCCAAAGCATTGTCTGGCTCAGTAGGGTTTGCCTCAAACCTCTCCCACCATGAGTCGAATTGTTTTAGGCAGGTCAATTTAACCTTTGACCAGATCACCAAACATCACCAAATGACTCTGACCAAGAAGACAATCAGATACTCAGTGGTTCGATCAGCTCCAACTTCTGATTGACCAGCACAAGGATCTGGAGAAGGAGCAATTCCTAGGGTAGTAATGGAGGTATTCCAATTAGCCTCAGCATCTCTGTCTACGCAGGAGGAGAATCTGCCAGGAATCCTGTTCTTCATCAGTAAGCCTAGCTGGGAAGTCGGGGAGGGCAGGATGTGTCTTAGCTGGGACAGTCTCCATTGTCTCATAACATTCACTGTCTGGCTCTCCACTAGAATGGAGCACTAAAGGCCAGCCGATGTCGATAATCTGTTCTTCAGGTCAGTACTTTATGGATTGAAGGGAATGATATGGTCAAAGAATTGAGAATTGGACAAACATTGAGATGTTAGAAGGAGATGAAACCTGAAGTGACAGAGATAGAAAAGGGTGAGAATGTGGAGCAATTTGTACTTGAGTCTGAGAAATGAAAAATGAAGGAGATGTAATCAAGGTGTAGCTAGCAGAGCCTTCTGCTCCAGGAGGAAAACAGGACCCAAAAAAAATCCCAGATTCACACCACAAGTTTAAGTACAAGGTTGCCCACACCCCTGCTGGGTGAGCCGGTGGTCTGGCTAACCGAAACCTTTTCACATTTAAAGGAAAGACTCCAAACAAAGCCACAGTTGCCTGAGAAATTTCTAAGTATTGTCACATCAACCAAAACTAAAACATCCTAACTCCCACTGACCAAATTACAGTTACACTCCAGAACAGCTATTTAAAGTTTGAAATTGTCTCTGGGTGAAAAAAGTTACTCCTCAATTTTCCTCTAATCCTACCATCAATTGCTCTAAATCTGGTTATTGATCTTTCTGCTTAGGGAAATAAAATTGAAACAATCCCATCAACTGCCTCTGCCACAACCCTCCACTCCACTCGCTCACCTGGACAAACTTTCATTAATGCTCCCCATCCCTTGTTCTGAACTCACATCTTTTTTTAAATTTCACTCCAATCTCCCCTCTTGCCCTCTCTGAATTCATATTGTTTATGAGACCCACCCCAGTTCCCTTGACCCTATTCTCATTAAACTGCTGATCACCCAACATCCCCTCCTGGTTTCCATTTTGGCTAAGATTATTCACAGTTCTCCCTCTTTAGATGTTGACCCTCTCTTGCCTTTGAATCTGCTGTTATCATTCCTCTCCTCAAGAAACCACTGTTAACCCTTCCATCCTTGCAAACTACCGACCCATCTCCAATTTCCTTCTCCCAAAGTTACTTTGCCATTGTGTTACTTCACAAATCGTGACCAGGGGAATGCAGCCAGACAAGAAATGATGGATGGGTGAGGGGCAAAGCAAGTGGTCAGGCAAGTTGCTTGGCATCATGTTGGAAGGCCATTCAAAAGGTGAGGATTGAGGAATCACTCCCCCAGTAACAGTGAGGTTCTCAGTCAATATTGCTTCTCAACAAGTGTCCCACTGCAATTTAAAGTCACTGCCAGAGTTGCTCACTGAATCACATTGTCACTCCCACCATCCCTCCCTAAGTTGCAGAATGAATTTCTGAATCAAAGGGTCACTATTCCAAAAACACAGTCAGAGTCAACTTTTTCTCTTATTTGTTTTCTGTTTCTCTTTCCTATCTACCTCCCCAGTGTCCCACATTCCTGTGCCTCAATGGCCAAAACACGATCCCTCTCATCTACGACGCTCTCTCCTGCGCATGTGCTGATCGCACTACCACTGTCCATCACTGTCTTGGCTACTGTGGATCTTGCTTTTCTGGTCTGCTTTCACACACACAATTCCACACTAATGTCAGATGGAAAGCCTCCGCTGAGGAATAATGCTATTCCCACACTAGAAATCTCTGACAAACATTTACCAGGGGAACTGAGACAGCAGCTGCAATAAGTGAAGTTTTATTCAGATGGGACAATGACAAATTTAAATCCCCACCTGATCTGCTGCTCAAAGTCACCTCCGTTTCCCCGGTCAGTTTCCCAAGTTTCAGGAAACTCATGTTGCTCCAGAAATATTTGGATTGACTGTGAGAGACGTCAATCAGAAAGCCCATACACTATGCCCATTATCTCCTCTTCCTCTTCCAGAGCTGGTTCACTTCCTATAGGGACTGAAAACCAGTGAGGAGTAGGTGAGTGAAGGAGCAGCTTTTATATTAACTGTATCCCATAATATCCACACCAATCTTCAGGCAGTCTGACTATCCTGTGGGCAGTCAGGGTTGGAAATGTCCCTTATGCTGTGTGAGAAGATCCAGCTGAGAGAGCTGTTTACTCGGTGCTTTGTGCTGAACTGTTTGACTGGAGCTGTGTGTTGGATGTTGAGTGTGTTTATTGGAAGCATTTCCCTCTGATTTCCAGGCTGAGTTTTGTTGATGTCTCATTCTTGAATATGGGAAGTGTAATTATCTGGGTGGTGCTGAGTGTCTGAGGATTCGCACTGATTTCCTGTTGTCAAATTCTGTCTGTGTTGGGAGCTGGGTATTATGGTCTCTGCACAGTTTCTCGAATCGAAAGTTGCCCTGTCAGAGAGACAGTACAGACGGAGAGCTGCTTTTTTAGAGGGTCGGTACATAGCTTTAGGGCTGTACCATTTAGTGACTTGAGTATGATCAGTGAGATCATGGTGCATCTGTAATCGAACTCCATATTCCTTCCTTTTCCAGATCCATACAAAATTTTATGAAACAAAAATCTTATATTTACTATTAACAATTGATTTCTTATGTGGAAGTGAGTTCCAATCTTCCCCCACCATTGGTGAGTCAATATTCCCTTGTTTCACTTCTGAAAAGATCTAGGTAGAATTTTTTACAGCATGTGCCTGGTCCTGAATGATCCACCCAATGAAAATAGTTTATCTACATTCACCTTGTTTCTTCCTCTTAACATATTGAACACTTTATGTTCTTAAATCTGGGGATTATAACCCAAGTTTGTTTCATCCCTCTTCATAATTTAACCAGTGGAGGTGCCGGTGTTGGACTGGGGTTTTCAAAGTTAAAAATCACACAACACCAGGTTACAGTCCAACAGGTTTACTTGAAAGTACTAGCTTTCAGAGTGCTGCTCCTTCGTCAGTTAGCTCATGGGGCAGGATTGTAAAACACAGAATTTAGAGCACAAGATCATAGTGTCATGGTTTAGTACTTCCAAATAAACCTATTGGACTATAATCTGGTGTTGTGTGACTTTTTAACCTAATTTAACCATGTACAATCCAGAGATTATTCTAGTAAATCTACACTGCACTCCCTCTAAGACGAACATCTCCTTCCTTTTGTGTATTACCCAGAACTGCTCTCAATATTCTTAGTGTAGTCAAGGCATAGCTTCGCATCATTGAAATATGAAGTCTATCCCTTTGTATTCTTTTCCTCAGTTTGAAAAGGCCAGCATTCAATGAGTCTTCTTGATTATTTTTTGACCCTGTTCATGACATTTTAATGATCTTTGTACCTGAGTCTTGAAGTTGCTTTGAACATCCACTGTGTCTTGTTTTTCACCATTTATACAGTATCTTGTTGTATTATTTGTCAGTGCAAAGTGCTGACATAGAAATTTATTTGCCACAATATTGTCCAATTCCTTAAACCATCAATTTCTCTTTGTAATTTTATGTCTCTATGCATGTTGCTTCCACCACTGTCCATTTCGTATCACCAACAAATTTGAAGATCTGGTTTCCTATCCTAAAGTCTAAAATGTGAATAAATATGGGAAATAGTTGAACTCCTACTCTACCCATTTGTCTCCTTTTTCTGCTGAAACTTCACTTTCTTTCAGGACAAAACAAAATGAGGAGGTGCTGAGTGAAGGAGCAAAGTTTGAATGCATAATATCCATCGTAATATTCAGAATGGAATATCCGTCGGCAACAATGTTTGATCGTCCTCGTGGTATTTTTAGCTTAAGACACTAATATTGGGTCTTGCACTTGTGTGTTCATAGGGCTGCTTTTTCCTGTTACTTTATTGGTTGTCCACAATTGACAACAAGAATTGATAGCTTTGATCTGATCTTTTGTTTTTGATCCAATGAATGTGAAGGAAGAGCATTATATTTCCAAGTCAGGAAGGTGAGTGGCTGGAAGGTAAACATACAGGTAGTGGTGGTCTCATGTATCTGCTGTCCTTGTTCTTCTCAATGGTAGGGCTTTAGTTTGGAAGGTGCAGTCTAAGGAGCTTGGGTGAATTACTGCAGTGCATCTCTGGATTCTTAATCCAGCACCATAAATTCAGCTGAAATACCAGGAGACACATTGATTGAATTGTGTTTTAATGCCTTCTTTAACTATTATACCTGTTGGCCTTGGCTTTTCCCAAAAGTCAAGGCTTAGCTTTGATAGTTTTGCCCAGTACTGAGGCTGAAATCTGAATTTGGTAATGTGCAGACTGCGTGAACACAATGTCTAACCAGAACCCTTCAATGTGCTACACCGAAGAAATATTTTCCTCAGTTTTTTTATACTTCCTGAGCAAAATAAGTTTGGAAAAGAAGGAGGAGAATTAAATATCTCCACTAACCAATATGTCTCCTCAGTTTGTATTATCTTAAGTACATACTGTAAAGGTAAAACAGGACTACTCCAGCACAACACGGGTTCATAGTAAATTGATATCCCATTTTACACTACACTGTCTTTTCCATTGCCCACATAGTGCCTTGGAAAATGCTGTTTGGACAGAGGAAACAAAGTAGCCATATTGTCTAATCCTGGTCAGTATCCCATGTCCATGCTCACAACAGAGGATATGTGACAGTCAAGTGAGGAAATAGAAAAAACTTGCATACTCCCACTTGGGGGAGTAGCAGACTAACACATACTGTGGAACAGTCTCTAACTGAAGAATCAACCACTTCAGCAAATAACGAGTGGCAGTTGGAGGAAATCATGTTTACTTTTCCTGTTTTACAGAAGGATTGCATTGTACTGCACCAGAGAATACAGAGAGGATAGACACTGCAGATAGATCCTGACTGTCACCCATGGAACAACTGCACAACTGTTGGAAGACATCCAGTCCCTTCACAGCATTGCTCAACATGGAGAAGTTTGGGCAGTTAAAATCATCATCTGGAAATTGGTTGGGTCTGGGGAACTTAACATTTCATCAGATCTGAAACTGGTCAGTGGTGTGCAGCCTTCCATTGGAACCAACCTTTCTGAAGGTTTGGCTGTGGGTGATTGGTCAGGGTGAGGCTGAGAAGAAGTGTGAGTGGCTCCAAGTATGGTGACAGCTACATTCTTTAATCTAGCTTCATGAACCACTGACTCATTCCTACAACGGAGGGACTGTTCAAGTGTGAGGTGTGTGAGGAAAACTCTACAGGGTCGTAAGATCTCTTTAACCATAAGGCGTACCTTCTGTAAGATCTGTAACACACAGGCAGCATTATGGAAGAGAAACCCTTCAAATGTGAGGCTTGTCGTAAAGCTTTTGTGACATCTTCCACCCTCCTGAGACACCAGAGAAAGCACACAGGGGAGAAACCGTTTATGTGTGAGGTTTGTGACACAGCTTTCACCCAGGCTTCCAATCTCCTGACACATCATAGGATTCATACAGGGGAGAAACCATTCACATGTGAGGTGTGTTGCAAATCATTCTCACAGTCATCAAGTCTCCGTAGACACCAGCGCATTCACACAGGCGAGAAACCATTTATGTGTGAGTTGTGTGACAAATCATTCTCACAGTCATCAACTCTCTATGCACACAAGTGCACTCACACTGGGGGGAAACCATTCAAATGTAATATGTGTGACAAAGCCTTCACAAAATTTTCAAAGCTCTTGGTCCATCAGCCTGTCCATACAGGGTACAAACCATTCAAGTGCGATGTATGTGACAAGTCATTCTCGTGGACATCAGCCCTCCGCGTACACCAACGCATTCATACTGGGGAGAAACCATTCAAGTGCGAGATGTGCAATAAATCATTCTCAGAGTCAGCCACCCTTCGCATACATCAACGTACTCACACAGGGGAAAAGCCATTCACATGCAATGTGTGCGAGAAATCATTCTCTGGGTCATCAAATCTCCGCAGACACAAATGCATTCACACAGGGGAGAAACCATTCAAGTGCAGTGTCTGTGAAAAATCATTCTCACAGTCATCGATCCTTCTTCTTCATCTAAGGATCCACACAGATAAATAACCCTTTCAGAGTGAAGTTTGTGATGAAGATTTTCTGATGTCTTCGACCTGTTGACACTGTTGAGAAACCACTCAGATGTGATTGTGTAACAAGCCTTTAAAACAGTGTATCTCCTGGTGCATCAGCGCATTCACATTGGAGAAACCCAATCAGTGTGATTTCTGTAATAAAGCCTTCACAAAGTTGCTGCACCTACCATAACATCAGTGAACTAGAACTACATAGCCAATTCTTCCACAGTGTGTTATCAGGGGGCATATACTTCTACACAAGCAAGCTGTGAAGGATGATAAGTAATATTTGGGCATCTTTTACTCACATCAAACAAGTGATGAGAACACCAAAGCTGAGGTGTGATGGTGATGCCTGTGATGCTAGTGAAACTACATGTGAAGTGACTTCCAAACAGGAAGAACAACCAGTTGTGTTTGGATCCAGAGTTTAACACAAATTAAATTATGCTATTCTCAGATCAAGAGAGAGAGATTCTGACTATTGTCTTTGCTGGTGAATTTTTTGACCAGCGCCTGAGTGGGAGAAAGAAAAGAAAGAGAAAGTAGTGTGATGAAGTTTCATAATATATTATTACTTGGAAATTTGGGTTTGAAGGAAGCAGAAAAATGAATTCTAATTTTCATTTCTGATAAGATCTGCCTTTTTAGGAAGTCAGAAAGTCATCTTGAACAATCAGCTAAAGTCCAAGCATTTCCAAGTATTCAAACAATTTTTAAAAAGTGACAAGCAAGATCCCCGGAGGTTAATTGTGCCAGTGTTTGCTGACTTGATGTCTACAACCTGGGGACAGAAGAAATTCCATTCAGATAGGAGCCAGTTTAGTCAGCAAGGTCAGGTTTTTAACACCATGGGTGAGGCTAGTTTAGCCATCACTAAACAGTCAGGGCAGAAGGGAGGAGTCCTATGTTGCTTAAAATAAAAAGCCAGAAGCAGAAAGCTGTTGAAAACATGAGTTTAAGGAACACATGTTAGGTAGTTAGTGAGCTGTGTTAGTAGCTTGGTGAAGGATCTCAGGAAGAGACTTTAACTAAAGAAAATAGCATTGAATGAATGCAGAGATTTGCCAAAAAGAATTTATTACAGCCTTGTCAGCTGAATAAGGAGCTTTATTATGGGGACAGAGATGACTATTTACTGAGATCTGTTGGTGTTGAATTTTTTTTATATATTCGTATTAAGATCATTTCAAGTAGTTGATAGTGTAATATAATTTGTGTTTTTCCTTTGTGTGCATTAAACTTTTTTTTTGTTATAAGTACATTAGCAGCCTCTTGTAAATATGTTCAGTGATTGATCACCATGGTGAACAAAAAGGAGATAAAGCATTTGGTCTCCTAAGCCAGTTTTCTGATGGAATCTGACCATCAGCTGCTGGCTCTCCCACCAATTGTCCAATCATTCTAAATAGGCCATTTAATTAGAACACCAAACAACGCCTAAAGTATGGAAACTCCTGTTTATACGAGATATGTGTCTCTGGGATAGTTTCTTCAGCCACAAGAAGTAGGAATAATTGGGAAATTCAGCATTATGCGTGCAATCATCTGAATGTTATCTCTAGTCGAATGAAAAGACTGAGAAAGCAGTGAAAATTGCCAAGCGGATCATTTAAAAAAAACAACTCAAATCGAGCCAAGATGTGTTCAAGGCAGTCTTGGAATGGAAAAAAAGGCCTACTAGTTGCTTGGAAAGTTGTCCAGTCATATCACACCCAACAGCTAAAGTACTACTGAAATAGACCAGGAATGTGTCACAAGATCAAAGTGAAACAACAGAAAGACAAATGTCAATTTGATAAAGCTCCCAACTAATTGTCAGAGCGAAGAGTTGGAGAGCTGGTCAGAGTACAAGCATTCAATGCATTGAACAAAAGTCAACTCACTTGGGACCATTTGAAGAATCTTAATTTTACACAGTGAAAGTGAACAATTAGATGTATCATCATGACCACAGACATGAAATCAGTGATGTTGTTCCTTCACAGCAGGCATCTGTTCAGACAGATCTGATTTTACCAACTGAGTATCATGAGGGACACAGAGAAGGTAAATAAACAAGGGTTTTTTCCCTGGAGTGTGGGAGTCCAGAACTAGAGGGCATGGGTTTAAGGTAAGGCAAAAGATTTAAAAGGGACCTAAGGGGCACAGGGTGGTGCGTGTATAGAGTGGGCTGCCAGATGAAGTTGTGGAGACTGGGACAATTACAACATTGAAAAGGCATCTGGATGGGCATATGAATAGGAAGGGTTTAGACGGATATGGCCAAGTGCTGGCAAATGGGACTAGATTAATTTAGGATATCTGGTTGGCATGGACAAGTTGGACCAAAAGGTCTGTTTCCATGCTATACATCCCAATGACTCTATGAGTAAGGGACAGAGCCAAACAATTCCCCAACAAATGCAGTAGATCATTGGCCACAGCAAAAGTAACATTCTACAAAAAGTCAGAGTTACTTCAGGAACCAGATGAACTGCCAAAGAAACTTGTGTGCATACCATCAGACGTTCTAAATGCTTTAAAAATTTTGTAATACCTGATAAGACAAAATTGGAATAGACCTGAAAAATCAAAGTTTTTTTTATTTAATGTATGATCATTTCCATTATGGGCCACATATGTGGAGTAGTTTACAAAGAATAGTGGAAGCTATCTTTTTTCCTTTATATAAAGAGGGATGTTGAATATATTCTTTTATTCACTGTGACTTCCTATACTTACGTGACCTCTGATGTCATTATATATAAATAAGGGTGTGAGGTCAGGGGCCATTTTAGATACCACATTGGATATTGTTTAAAATCCAAGTTGCTGCAAACACGTCTGGAGCAACATGGGTTTCCTGAATCTTGAGATACTGACCGGTGAAATGGAGGTGACTTTAAGCAGCAGATCAGCAGCAGATTTAAACTTGTCATTGTCATAACTGACTTAAAATCTCACTAACCCTATCACTGTCTCAGTTCCCCTAGTTAATGTTTGACAGAGATTTCTAGTGTGGGAATGGCATTTTTCATCCATATTTTAATAATGTCATGTCTTAGTTACTTAATTCATACTATGAACAGGGCATTATTTGCTAATCTCTTTCAATTAGTTCAGGAATGCAATTTTCAGCAGAGTTAGATGCCATTATAAACAAAATTGTTGATTTGCTCCTAGAAGCCATTTTGTTGTGTTACTTCATGTTAATGCTTCATGCATTAAGAAGCCATTTTATAGTTTATAAAGGCATGCATTAAATGGTTGCTCCTGACAACAGCCTAAGTCCAGATTTTAGATGCTCATCTCCTCGCTTAGGTCATTCCATCACCACACCATAGGGTGTGACGGCATAGGTTAGATTAGTCCAATCGAATGGACGCTAGAGACTGCCATATTTCCTCCTCTTCCAGGGAGCAAGCAGGGACAGGCAATGGCGCCTCCTAATCTTCATCTGATTAGAGAAGAAGCATCTTCTGGTGGAACCGATGCTGTCAGTAGAAGTCAATATTTTAGCAATAATACACTTAATAATAGCAATGCCAACAAAAAGACCAACTAAAACAATAGCAGCATACATAGCTATATTGATCAGCCAGTTGTACCATGAGCTGAAACCTCAATCTCACCATCCTGCGCCTTCAGTCATTTGGCTGACGAAGGTGCAGATATTATCCACATGCCTGGTAATATTCTTGATGAGGTTAGTGACCCCCATGATGTATTTGATTTTGACTATGGTGCAAACTCCACATTCCTTTGCAAGTGTGTAACTGAGGGCGAATCAGTTTTGTTGGGTAAATAGATGCAATTCTGAAAGCATGTCCTTAATTCCTGCTAAGGCAGCAGTTGTCTCATTACCTAAGAGATTGAGACAGCAGATGAGATCATTTCAGTTTTGATGGCTGATGATGCCTGCAGACCCTCCTAAAGAAAAGGTACTAAAGAATGCATACCCTATAGAGTGAGTCTCAGTGGTGCCCAAAGCCTTAGCATTCCTCCAACATGTGCAGAACTCAGGTGAGACTGAACATTTGACAGGAAATCCTAATCTCATTCCCAAGTAATCGGACAGGAAACAGTAGTTGGAAAAAGTGTTCCTACAGTTAGAGCACGGGGAGTACCTATAGTACGGGGAGCATCTGTAGTAACCAGGTTTACTATAGATAATGGAGGGAGCTTCCCAATAAGAAGTGGGCCTGTCTTTGTGACTTCCCGGAACATATGGCTGTCCATGGACAGCTGTCCTGAGTGTTTGGGGTGAAAGCTGTTCAATAGAAAGAGTTGGGTCTTTCGGAAAGATTACAGTTATTGTCCCAGATTGGTTCCTTCCATCCCATCATTGGGAAGATATGGGTGCCATTAGGGGTCTTATAATGGTGGGTGCTATGACCCATTCCACAAAGGGCCTGAATACTAACGATAACAGAGTCACACTCTTCCCCGAGGCATATGCATGAGATGTGAGGTCCTACAGGGGAGCAGTGGTGACTGGCACATTTAATCATTACGCAGGGAATAATCTTGGTTACATTAACGTAAGTACACCTCTATCCTTTACCATTGTGACAATTCAAATAGGCTACTCTGGACTTATTGGAAGAAAGTCCATAAGCAGCTAGCAGGTGGGGATGGTTAATAATCAAAAGAATGATATGTCCAGTCAACGCTTTAGTAGCATTCCATACTCCTTCGTTAGGATTCGGGAGGAGAAAAGAGGCCAAAGAGTCTTTTGCTGAAGTCTTTCCCTGCCAACTATCCTATTGTGACTTTGGAGAAACAAATTGTTAGTGAAAGATAACATTTCCCTATCTTCTCTTTTGCGGTGTTACCGATTTGGATGGGGGCAAGGCTTACCAGGTTCATCCATAGCACAACTGAAATCAAACTGGCACACAACACCTTTACAGGGTAAAGACCATTTAGACTTGTTCTATAATTGAACTGTTCAATCTTTTTGATGCAGTTGACCACTACAACAGTCATTCTTGGTAACGTTCAGTTTCTCAGCAGGCAAGGATTTTCTTTTGGCGTGGTTGGTTCACAGTCTCTGGCTGCTCAGGATCGCACAGGTAAACTGTCCTTCCTTTTGCACCAATGCTGATAATGGCAAGTCCATGCAGCAGGGCAAGTTCGATCTTCATCATCTCCCCCCTTGCAAGGGGCTCATCTGATGAGCCTGCAATGATAGAGATGAACCCAGGCGGAACGCTTGGCGATCTTAGCAGCAGTAGAGGTGGTGGGGAGAACCTGGAAGGGTCCTTCCCAACAAGATTGGAGATCATGGAGTGTCCATTGTAATAAAGTATAAACCATTTCCTCCTTGCCCAAGTGTATACAAAATACACGTAATCAATTAAAATAGGCAGCAGCAAAGAAGGAACACAAACTTGTCCAGTTGGGGTCGCCCACATTTTGGTTTGAACGTCGAGAGAGCACCCTATTTGAGGCCATAGCTTGTGCTCTTCAGCAAGGGCTTCCCATGTGAATTCTGTACATTACCCAGGTCTGGCATACCCATCCTTATACTGTGTCTAACCGGGTTTTGCCAGGGATCCAATGGGACCAGAGGTTTAGCATGTAAGGCTGCCTGCTAGGCAGCTGCATCTACTTCCCCACTACTTTGGAAACAGTATCAGTTTCCTCAGCGTGAGCTGAACATCTTGATAATTGCCAAATTGATTGGACAAAACAGCATTGCTATAACGCTGCCCCTTGGGGGTTAAGAATCTTCAATGTTCCCACAAGACTCCAAAATCGTGCAACCATACTAAAAGCACAATGAAGAGTCTGTGTATATTAGTAGATTTTCCTTTTGCTAGGACAAAAGCATGTTGATTCCCCACATCAGTTCCAAGATAACATTAAAGACTTCACTCCCCAGTGGCCACATTTCAAAAGTTAAAGCAAGGGCCAGCTATTTGTCTCTGGGGGATTTTGCTGTTTTGTTCCCAGTCTCAAAGGTCTGCCTGTCCCCATTTTCAGGGTCCCCTCGGCAAAAGGTTGCTCAGCAGGGGTCGTCAGGTGGGCACCTGAGGTAGGTTCCACCCCCAGTGGGTATCCTGGTTCCAATCAACCCTATCAGGGCTGAAGTATAGTATTTGGGGTCACGAAGGTTTTGGATATAATCAGTTTTACCTGTAACTTGCATCATGGTTCAGTCTGGTTCTGGCCATCCCAATAGAAAAACAGTGCTTACCTCGTTTACGACTGGAAATTCCTGGATTGGTTTGTATTGGTGGTCTGGATCAAGTCAGTGACTCCAGGCAGTAAATATTGCAAAAGTTTAGGGTTAAACAAACGTAATTGAGCTTCATTGATTATTGTTCAATTGTATATCACTTCCATCAGACAGATTGCCACATCTTTCAGTATTTTAACAAGCCGTTCGTATTCAGGCTACTCCCAGAATTTCACTGCATTTTACATTTGTATCACCCTTGGACATATTGAGCAAATTGGGCCAGTTTGGTCTTGCGGTCAGGGGCATGCTTCATTAACGTTACTCCAATTTTCGGGATGGGACCCGATTTAGGATTGTGCAGGCCATTCATCCCCATGATATCGGCTATAAAGGCTAGATGCTTCATTTTCAAAAGAAGGAAAGGTTTGTACTAAATGGGTGGTGTGCTGGGGACAATCCAGAGATGTTAGGGACTCAGCAGGTATTCAGGAACAAAATCCCCATCCTCAAAAAAAGGCTCGGTATGCCAGATATAGATTCTACTCAGAATCCCGAGCCTAAGTTCTTTACTTTACAGCATTGTTGCTTTAATCCTGTTTCTATATTCCTCAGACTTAGTGGCCTTTCACTGTTTCTCATGTCCCTTTTATTATTTTTTGATCTCATGTCCCTTTTATTTTTCATATACCCATTCACAGTCACCTCCCATCTTTTGGGAGTTCCATCTACAATGGATACCTCTATCCCCAATAACATGCAGAATTCCTTCTACTGGCCAGGAAGGTATCTTCTCATTCCCATAACGAATTAATGTAGCCATGCTTCAAATTAACCATGAGGCAATGAGACAGGTCACCGACAATGTGTAAAAGAATAAAACCAAACAATTCTGCCAATTAATTTTGATTTTATGATTCGGGCTAATACAGTTGATTATTAAAAATAATAAATAAAATAATCATTATCTGTAATTCAGAGGTGGAAACTGAACAAGTGACAAAACATTTTAAAAGTCATCAATATAAATTGGAAATTCATTTATTCAGTATTCAATATTTAAAATGTATACAGTTTCCACCTTTGAAATCCGCAATAATTACCTGATTCTAGTCCCTTAATGTAAATCCCAGATTAGGTTCTTTAAGTGTTCCTGACCAGTGATTGCTCATTTACAATGCTATAGGCCGTGAAATGACTGTAGCTGCCCTAAAAGATCTTGTCTACTCAGATGATAACAAAAAAAAGTCTAATGCACGAATAATGGCCGAATCCAAAGACACAGATATTAACAATAGGATGTTAGTTTTGTGACATGATTTCTCACAACATAATGTTGAATTGAAACTTCAATTGTCATTGAGGGAGGGGAATTGATATAAAATAAAGCTACAACTGGCACATCATAATTACCAGTGAAACACAGCAGCCTCAAAATTACGTGGAAACAAACGAGGCTGAAACAAAAAATAATTTATAATCTTGTCTTCCTCCGTATTAAACTGAATTGAAATTGAATAACATTGGCTTTTATGTAAGGATAAAACAGATTAGTTAGAAACTGACTGTAGGGTAGTTATGTGTTGCTGGAAAAGCGCAGCAGGTCAGGCAGCATCCAAGGAACAGGAGAATCGATGTTTCGGGTGTTGCGCTTTTCCAGCAACACATTTTCAGCTCTGATCTCCAGCATCTGCAGTCCTCACTTTCTCCTAGTAGGGTAGTCATGGCCTGTAAGAGGAACAGGGGTTAATATTTCATTTCATAATCACTGAAGGATCCTGAACCTTAAAAGAAATCATGTTAAATTCCCAAAATGCAAATCAAATCCAAAACAGGCCCAGATGTCGAGCTCCAGGCAACAAAACACAACATTCAATCACCAACAAGCAAATGTGCATCCAAACCGAATCTGAAAGGGTTAAACTTTCTGCAAGCTCAATCACACATTCCAAAAGTCAAAGTTATGGAGTTTTACCCTTATAAATTTCGGCTGTGGCACATAGACGCTTAACCAATTGTGCGAGAATTGTGTTGCTGGCCAGCTTTCTTATGTTTAGATTAGATTAGATTACTTACAGTGTGGAAACAGGCCCTTCGGCCCAACAAGTCCACACCGCCCCGCCGAAGCGCAACCTACCCATACCCCTACATTTACCCATTACCTAACACTACGGGCAATTTAGCATGGCCAATTCACCTGACCTGCACATCTTTGGACTGTGGGAGGAAACCGGAGCACCCGGAGGAAACCCACGCAGACACGGGGAGAATGTGCAAACTCCACACAGACAGTCGCCTGAGGTGGGAATTGAACCCAGGTCTCTGGCGCTGTGAGGCAGCAGTGCTAACCACTGTGCCACCGTGCCGCCCTTCATGTTCTTAACATGACAAAAGCAGCAACCACCCTCCATAATTCATAAACAAGGAACAAACACCAAAACGAACAGAAAAAGACAAAAAAAAAGCAGCAAAGAAGTCAAGCCAAGCTGACCAGATACAACAGAAACAAACTCAATGTAAAACTTCCACTAATCAACAGCCTGACAATGAACAACAAGACTAATGAGTGGCCAACCATCGACGTTTGACTACCAGTCACCGGTGACTTTTCGTTTTGTTTCTTTGATGTTTAATTCGAGCACATCGTTTAGTCTTTGAGGACCTCATGAGATTTCATGGGACCATTATTAGTTAATTCAATTCCCAATTTGGTGGCAGTATCCTGCTGTCAGATTTCTCCGGAAATTTCTCACACATATAGTATTACCCATCTTAGACAACCTTCCTTTTATAGTAGCGACTCAAAACCTTTACTTTTTAACAGCCCGTCAACACACACTACCGACTTCCACAACTTCCACAGACCCTTCTCAACTTTCTTATCCTCGATAATCTTGTTATAATGTATCGCCATACTTCCTTATCTCACAGGGCAATTTAAGTACCAATTTAAACAATGCTAATCCGACCGAATCTTATTGCTCTCTTTTCTCTTATAGGACCCCACCCAATCCTATATATCTTTTTCTCATAGGACCCCGGCAGATCCCACTTATCTCTTTTTCTTATAGGTCCCAGCCAGATCCTAAATATCCCTGTATCTCGGTTTCTCTTATCTTACCGAAACCGATCCTTTAGGCTCTGGACTAAGATGATAGACAGCGAGGGATCAGGTCAACCACTACTCAAATGAGACGAAAATCAGACTGATATGAAAAACTCACGTCTGGGTGGCAGATTCCTCAACACTCAATAGTGGAGGACTCAAGGCTCTTACACCACTGTCCACAATCTGTCCACACCGTATCCGAGTCACAGGCACCATACGAAGAGCTGGACCCCAGCAGGAGCCTCTCAATTTTGCGATTGGTCAAATAAGCATTAGTAGCTCGGTCTGGTTCAGCAAGGTTTCACAATTTATTACGATGCCGGGCATCGGTTATCCAGCAATACAGAGGTTAAGCACCTCTGTGAATTCTGGAAAAGCTGCTGCACTTTAGTTTACACAGACAACTTTTATAGGTCTCTTAACAAATAGTACAGTCTTAATTGCAAAATGAATCCAATAAATTGTAATAAAATGACAAATAGACATAAAATTAAGCCAATGATATTTCCTGTGAACTGACTTGTTTTGCGCGTCTTGAAAGAGTCATAGAGATGTACAGCATGGAAACATACCCTTTGGTCCAACTCATCCATGCGGACCAGATATTCCAACCCAATATAGTCCCACCTGCCAGCACCTGGCCCACATTCCTTCAAATTCCTCCTATTCATATACCCATCCAGATGCCTTTTAAATGTTGCAATTGTACCAGCCTCCGTCACTTCCTCTGGCAACTCATTCCATAGACATACCACCCTCTGTATGAAAAGGTTGCCCCTTAGGTCTCTTACATATCTTTCCCCTCTCACCCTAAATCTATGCCCTCTAGTTCTGGATTTCCTGACCCCAGGGAAAAGACTTTGTCTATTTATCCTATCCATGCCCCTCATAATTTTGGTAATCTCTATAAAGTCACCTCTCAGCCTCCAATGCTCCAAGGAAAATAGCCCCAGCCTATTCAGCCTCTCCCTATAGCTCAAATCCTCCAGCCCTGGCAGCATCCTTGTAAATCTTTTCTGAACCCTTTCAAGTTTCACAACATCTTTCCGATAGGAAGGAGACCAGAACTGTATGCAATGTTCCAACAGTGGCCTAACCAATGACCTGTATGGCCGCATCCTGTACTCAGTACTCTGACCAATAAAGGAAACCATACCAAATGCCTTCTTCACTACCCTGCGACTCCACTTTCAAGGAGCTATGAACCTGCACTCCAAGGTCTCTTTGTTCAGCAACACTCCATTACAACACTCCTTATCATTAAATGTATACGTCCTGCTCAGATTTGCATTCCCAAAATGCAGCACCTCGTATTTATCTGAATTAAACTCCATCTGCCACTTCTCAGCCCACTGGCCCATCTGGTCCAGATCCTGTTGTAATCTGAGGTAACCTTCTTCGCTGTCCACTACGCCTCTAATTTTGCTGTCATCTGCAAACTTACTAACCATACCTGTTATGCTCGCATCCAAATCATTTATATAAATGACAAAAAGTAGAGGATCCAGCACCAATCCTTGTGGTACTCCACTGGTCACAGGCCTCCAGTCTGAAAAACAACCCTTCACCACCACCCTCTGTCTTCTACCTCTGAGCCAGTTCTGTATCCAAATGGCTAGCTCTCCCTGTATTCCATGAGATCTAACCTTGCTAAGCAGTCTCCCATGGGGAACCTTGTCGAACACCTTACTGAAGTCCATATAGATCACATCTACCGCTCTGTCCTCATCAATCCTCTTTGTTACTTAGAGTCATAGAGATGTACAGCATGGAAACAGACCCTTCAGTCTAACCCGTCCATGCCGACCAGATATCCCAACCCAATCTAGTACCACCTGCCAGCACCCGGTCCATATCCCTCCAAACCCTTCCTATTCATATACCCATCCAAATGCCTCTTAAATGTTGCAACTGTACCGGCCTCCACCACATCCACTGGCAGCTACTTCCATACACGTACCACCCTCTGCGTGAAAATGTTGCCCCTTAGGTCTCTTTTATATCTTTCCCCTCTCACCCTAAACCTATGCCCTCTGTTCTGGACTCACTGACCCCAGGGAAAAGACTTTGTCTATTTATCCTATCCATGCCCCTCATAATTTTGTAAACCTCTGTAAGGTCACCCCTCAGCCTCCGAAGCTCCAGGGAAAACAGTCCCAGCCTGTTCAGCCTCTCCCTGTAGCTCAGATCCTCCAACCCTGGCAACATCCTTGTAAATCTTTTCTGAACCCTTTCAAGTTTCACATCTTTCTGATAGGAAGGAACCAGAATTGCACTCAATGTTCCAACAGTGGCCTAACCAATGTCCTGTACAGCCACAACATGACCTCCCAACTCCTATACTCAATACTCTGACCAATAAAGGAAAGCATACCAAATGCCTTCTTCACTATCCTATCTACCTGCGACTCCACTTTCAAGGAGCAATGAAGCTGCACTCCAAGGTCCCTTTGTTCAGCAACACTCCCTAGAACCTTACTATTAAGTGTATAAGTCCTGCTAAGACTTGCTTTCCCAAAATGCAGCACCTCGCATTTATCTGAATTAAACTCCATCTGCCACTTCTCAGCCCATTGATCCATCTGGTCCAGATCCTGTTGTAATCTGAGAAAACCCTCTTCGCTGTCCACTACACCTCCAATTTTGATGTAATCTGCAAACTTACTAACTGTACCCCTTATGCTCGCATCCAAATCATTTATGTAAATGACAAAAAGTAGAGGGCCCAGCACCGATCCTTGTGGCACACTACTGGTCACAGGCCTCCAGTCTGTAAAACAACCCTCCACCACCACCCTCTGTCTTCTACCTTTGAGCCAGTTCTGTAGCCAAATGGCTAGTTCTCCCTGTATTCAATGAGATCTAACCTTGCTAATCAGTCTCCCATGGGGAACCTTGTCGAGCGCCTTACTGAAGTCCATATAGATCAGATCTACTGCTCTGCCCTCATCAATCTTCTTTGCTACTTCTTCAAAAAACTCAAAGTTTATGAGACATAATTTCCCATGCACAAAGCCATGCTGACTATCCCGAATCAGTCCTTGCCTTTCCAAATACATGTATATCCTGCCCCTCAGGATTCCTTCCAACAACTTGCCCACCACCGAGGTCAGGCTCACTGGTCTATAGGTCTCTGGCTTGTCTTTACCGCCCTTCTTAAACTGTGGCACCACGTTTGCCAACCTCCAGTCTTCCGGCACGTCACCTGTGTCTATCTCAGTAAGAGGCCCAGCAATCACTTCCCTAGCTTCCCACAGCTTCTAGGATACACCTGATCAGGTCCTGAGGATTTATCCACTTTTATGTGTTTTTCATTTTCCAAGATGTCACCATCTATTCCCCTACATTCTATATCTTCCATGTCCTTTTCCACAGTGAATACTGATGCAAAATACTCATTTAGTATCTCCCCCATTTTCTGCGACTCCACAAAACGGCCACCTACAGGGATAGGATTGGAGAATGAGACTAGCTTGTTAGCTCTTTCAGGAGCCAGTACAAATATGTTGGGTCAAATGGACACCTTCTGTATTTTAAAATTCTATGAAACAAACAATAGAAATATACTAGGATTATAAATATCAATCATTTACTATGGGAACTGAGACAGCAGCTGCAATAAGTAAGGTTTTATTCAGATGGAAGTCGAAGCGTGTGGTGTTGGAAAAGCACAGCCGGTCAGGCAGCATCCGAGGAGTAGGGGAGTCGACGATTCGGGCACGAGCCCTTCATCCTGACCTTCCTGCTCCTCGGATGCTGCCTGACCGACTGTGCTTTTCCACACTCTCGACTGTGATCTCCAGCAACTAGAATCTTCACTTTCTCCTCCTTTATTCAGGTGGGACAATGACAAGTTTAAATCTCCACCTGATCTGCTGCTCAAAGTCACCTCCATTTCCCCGGTCAGTTTCCCAAGTTTCAGGAAATTCATGTTGCTCCAGAAATATTTGGATTGACTGTGAGAGACGTCAATCAGAGAGCCCACCCACTCTGCCCATTGTCTCCTCTTCCTCTTCCAGAGCTGGTTCACTTCCTATAGGGACTGAAAACCAAGTGAGGAGATGGTGAGTGAAGGAGCAGCTTTTATACAAATTGTATCCCATAATATCCACACCAATCTTCAGGCAGTCTGACTATCCTGTGGGCAATCAGGGATGGAAATGTCTCTTATGCTGTGTGAGAAGATCCAGCTGAGAGAGCTGTTTACTCGGTGCTTTGTGCTGAACTGTTTGACTGGAGCTGTGTGTTGGATGTTGAGTGTGTTTATTGGAAGCATTTCCCTCTGATTTCCAGGCTGAGTTTTGTTGATGTCTCATTCTTGAATATGGGAAGGTAAGGTGTCATTATCTGGGAGGTGCAGAGTGTCTGAGGATTCTTACTGATTTCCTGTTGTTGAGTTTTGTCTGTGCGTGTGTGTGTGTGTGTGTGTTGGGACCTGGTTATTATGCTGTGAACTAATTTTTTTTCAATTTCTCTGATCTGTCTCATTGACTCTGTGTGGTGGGAGATGGTGGGGTGGAAAGGAGTAGTAATGTGGAATAGAAATTGGCAGTTTAGTGCCTTGAGTGGATTCCAACATACTCTGAGATTATGATGCATCTGTGATCGAACTCCCATGTTCCTCCCCTTTCTTCATATCTGTCGAAACATTTCAGTAAAAACCTAACAATCTCAAATTTAACATTTATACAATTTCAAATAATTTATTGTTTGTCAAAGCAAGGCACATTTATTGAAATGTCTTTTAATGCCTTCTTTAAAGATTTTACCTGAAGACTTCAGCCTTTCACAAAAGCTTGAGCATGGATTTGATCGCTTTGTCCAGTGCTGCAGCCGATAGGTGAATTGAGAATGTGCAGTGAATATAAGTATTGAACCATACAGTACAGAAGAGACCCTTTGGCCCATCAAGTCAAAAATATATGACTACCTTTACTGGTCCCACTTTTCTGCACTAGGCTCATAGTATTGAATGTTCAAGTGTTCAAGTGTTTATCCGAGTACCTCAACTATCCTTCCAGGTAGTGCATTCCAGATCCCCACTAATGTTTACTGAAATAAGTTTTTCCTAAAATTGCCTCAAACCTCTTGCCTTTAACTTTAAAATTATACCCCTTGTTCTGTGTGTGTTGAGAGCTGGCTGTTATCCTGTGGACAGTAACTTTCACCCTTCGATTAATGGGATCAGCTGCTTTCTATTCACCCTGTCCATGCCCTTCATAATCTTATACAGTATATCTCTATCAGGTCCCCTTCAAATTCTCTACTCTGAAGAAAGCAACCCAAGCTTAACCAGCCTCTTTTTGTAGTTGAAATGCACCATCCAAGAGCACATCCTGGTGAATCAAAAACTGAAATTGTTGGATAAACTCAACAAGCCTGGCACCATATCTGGAGAGAAAGCAGAATTAACATTTTGGTCAAGTGACTCTTCTTCAGAACTGATCGTAGCTCAGATAAGGTGGTATTTATGCTGATGTCAATGGATAGATGAATTGTGTGGATAGGTGGAGTCAGAGATCAGACAGCGAGAAAGACAGGCAAATGAGGAAAAAGAAAGGACTTTCATCTGATGACCCAACACAGAGGAATAACAAACTGGCAGTCATTGTCGAACAATCTCTGAGGAGTCAGCCCCTTCAGCAAATCAGGTGAGTGAGTTGGAAGAAATCATATTTCTTCTTCCTGTTTTGCAGAAGGATTGCACCATACTACACCAGAGAATACGCAGAAGATAGACACCACAGATATATCCTGACCATCACCCAAGGAACAACTGCAAACTGTGGGAACATATCCAGTCCCTTCACAGCATTGCTCAACACAGAGAAGGTTGGGCAGTGAAACCATCCAGATATGGGGTCGGGTCAAGAGAGCTTTGACAAACCATCAGATCCGAAACTGGTCAGTGGAATGGAGCCTTTGATCAGAACCAACCTTTCTGAAGTTTGGCTGTGGGTCATCAGTCAGAGTGAAGCTGGAAATAAGTGTGAGTGGCTCTAAATGTGGTGAGAACTTCAATCATTCATTGACCCTCATGAACCACTGACTCATTCCTACAGGGGACAGGAGACTCAAGTGTGAGGAGGGTTCCACAGGCTCATCAGATTCTCTGAAACACTAAGTTCCTCTGTTGTACCTTCTGTAACTCTGAGGTGGTGTCATGGAAGATGCACCCTTCAAATGTGAAGTATGTGACCTAGCCTTTACACAGTCATCAGTAGTCATGCAACACAATTGCATTCACACAGGAGAGAAGTCATTCACATGCAAGGTGTGTGAGAAATCATTCTCAAAATTAACGTATCTCCGTATACACCAACGCATTCACACAGGGGAGAAGCCATTTACTTGTGAGGTGTGTGACAAATCATTTTCGTACTCATCAAACCTCAGTGAACACAGACGCATTCACACAGGGAAGAAGCCATTCATCTGCAAAGTGTGCAACAAATCATTCTGTAAGTTAACAAGCCTCCATGTACATCAACGTGTTCACACAGGGGAGAAACCATTCACTTGCAAGGTATGTGACAAATCATTCTCCTACTCATCAACCCTCAGTGCACACCAACGCATTCACACAGGGGAGAAGCTGTATACCTGTGAGGTCTGTGACAAAGCCTTCACACAGTTATCTAGCCTCCTGGTCCATCAAAGAATCCACTTAGGGGAGAAACCCTTCAAATGTGAGGTTTGTGATAAAGCTTTCACAACATCTACAAAGCTTCTGACACACCAAAGCGTTCACACAGGAGAGAAACCTTTCAGTTGTGAGGTCTGTAAGAAAGCTTTCACCCAATCCTGCGATCTCCTGACACACCAGAGGATTCACACAGGGGAGAAGCCATTTATATGCAACGTGTGCAACAAATCATTCTCACGATCATCCAACCTCAGTGCACATCAAAGGATTCACACAGGGGCAAAACCATTCACGTGCAATTTGTGCGACAAATCATTCTCACAGTTAACAAACCTCCGTGTACACCAACGCATTCACACAGGGGAGAAACCATTTAAATGCGAGGTGTGTGATAAGTCATTCTCCTACATAACAATCTTCCGTGCACACCAACGCATTCACACAGGGGAGAAGCTATACATGTGTGAGGTGTGTGACAAAGCCTTCACACAGTTATCGAGCCTCCTTGTCCATCAGACAATCCACACAGGGGAAAAACCCTTCAAATGCGAGATGTGTGATAAAGCTTTTCCAACATCTACGAAGTTCCTGAGACACCAGAGTGTTCACACTGGGGAGAAACCCTTCAGGTGTGATGTTTGTGAGGCAGCTTTCAGCCACTCCTGTGATCTTGTCATGCACCAAAGGATTCACACAGGTGAGAAACCCTTCAAATGTGAGGTGTGTGACAGAGCCTTCACACAGTCATCAGCTCTTATGCAGCATCAACGTATTCACACTGGGGAAAAGCCATTCAAGTGTAAAGTATGCAACAAATCATTCTCACGATCGTCAACTCTCCGTGTGCACCAGCGCACTCACACAGGGGAGAAACCATATGTGTGTGATGTATGTGACCAATCATTCTCGCAGTCATCAAACCTTCGGGTACACCAACGCATTCACACAGGGGAGAGACTGTTCAATTGTGTGTTGTGTAAGAAATCATTTTCACGGTCATCGACCCTCCGTGAACACCAGCGTGTTCACAGCTGATACCTGTGACAAAGCCTACAGGCACTTATTTGACGCTGCTGGTCCATCAAAGGATCCATACTGAGGAGAAACCATTCACCTGTGGGATGTGTCATAAGAGTTTAGTATAGTTATTGGGCTTGTTATATCATTGCCGTATTCACACAGGAGAAGAGCCATTCAAACATGAGTGAGCCTTCACACAGTCAGCAATGCTGATGAAACAGTGATGCATCCAAACTGAGGAGAATCTGTTTAAGTCAGAGGCTCTGACAAATATTTCACAAGCTCAACATGTGTTTTAATACATAAGATGATTCAGACAAGGATGTAAGTGTTCAAATGTGAAATATGTGACTGACACTTTCGACTTTGAGAGAACATGTTCATACATGTAAACCAGATACATCCATGTTTAGGAAAAAGTATTTTCAGTGTGAGACATGTAATAAGGGCTTTTCATAATCATCGTGCTGGTGAAACCACTGTACTTTCATATAGGTGAGAAACCATTCAGGTGTGAGGTGTATGACAAGATTTTCAGCGAGTCTCCAGCTCCATCAGAGCACTTTCAAATGGAAACCCCTATCTGTGTGAGTTTTGTAATAAAGCATTCGCTCAGTTGCCAGACCTCCTGGAACATCAGGGAATCAACAGAGAGAGCAAATTCTTTCTTTCTGGCACGTGCCAAGGTTGTTTCACCTCTGCCTCCTCTTAACATTTAAAGTTGGGTCATCTGTTTCTGTTGCACTGAGTGTTGTCTGTGTCATTTACCCTCCATTGGTCACACAGGTAACCCATCTGTCTCAGCAGGGTCTGTATCAAACCTCTCCCACTATCAGGCCAATCATTTCAAGAAGGTCAATTTAACCTTTGATTACCAAACATTCTTAAAAGAAGACATAAATATGTATAGAAGCTCCTGTATAAACTGTGCATCCTTTCAGTGTCACATCAGGTGCAAGTTACTCCTTACAAATGTCCAAAATATAATAAATCTGGAAATAACTACCATGGCCCCAAGTGTAAATCCCTCACACCTCACTTTCAGTAAAATAATCTAAATCTTCTTCTGATCTTTAATGATGAAATTATCAAGCTTATTGTCAGCCAGACTCCAGCTCAGTCACATGACCCTTCATTTATCTCAATTTACAGATATTGTTCCAAAGTATAACTCCCATAAACCAAAAGATTTAATCATTCTTAAAACTTCATAAATATAAAATATTGAATTATGGTGTTTTGATAGGAAACGCCTGGGAGGTTATTCAGCACTTTCTGGTGAATAGTTTGTGGAATTTTCTGGGAAAAAAATTATCTATGATTGATGGTAAAGGTCAATGATGTTAAAGCAGGATTTTGAAAACCCAGCAGAGATCTCATTAATGGCGGAATTTTGGAATATTATTTGTTTCGGAATCAAGTTCCCTATGGGGTACTATAAAGTTTCTAAAATAGAGAAAGCAGCTGTTTTAGCTGATAATTACAACTTAACCCACAAAACCCCTTGGTAAATAGATTTAAAAAAATCACACGTGACTTGATGACCAGTTGTGTGTACACCACTGGATATAAAAAGAAAAGAAAAAAAAAATCCATAAGCCTCTAAATGTCAGTAAAAGTTTGAACTCACCACGGGAGCTGGATAAGGACATGATAATAAACAAAACGCTAATGCACTGCAGGGAAATAAGAGTGATTCAAAGATACCATATGCTCTTATTGTCATACGGCAGAACACTAGAAATTAAAATCAAATTTGAAATTGTTGGTGAAATTTTCTGTTGTTTTCAAGAAAATGCTGTGTCAGTAGAAGGAGCTGATGATCTATAAAATGTCAAGCAATTTCAGTGGGTATAAATCAAAGCTTAAAATACTCTGAATGTTTCATATTTTAGGGTGAAGGAACTCTAGTTTTGTCTGATAGATGACCCAAAAGTTTGATATTAGCTGTGAATCTTCCTCCAAAAAATTCACTTAACGAATACAGTATGGGTACCGGGCATTGATGGAAACTGTTTACCTGTTTTATTGTATCGAGTGAATTTAAGTGGTGCTTTACTCAGTAGGTCTGTTATTATTGGAGTAGTCTCTGCACTTCTTTAATCATGATGTCAGTTTTATTGTCGTAAATGATCTTGTGAGGAATAAAGTATTGTCATTTCCTGAGAAGGGAGACAACTTATTTGAAATTGCCAATGTACTCAAAGAATCTGGAACTAATTGTAATTCTGCTGTGGAAAGAACTGCTCCTGCTAAAGATATGTCCAAAGAGGTATATTGGAAACAAAAAGACTTGTTTGTGGTGAATACTGTTATTTTGAAACAACAATGGCACATTAAAGTTCTGAAAAGCAAACTGAGACTTCAGAAGGAGAATCATTAAATCCTGTGTTTAAGGATAAATGTTTGTTTTCTAAAACTGTCTTCTGTGATCTGAGCCTTAAATATTCTACAGCCTGAAAGAAACGTCTCAGTGTTATCTTTTCTGAGCAAGCTATGTCCACCAAAATTTAACAGACAAATGCACAATTAGTGACCTGTCAGTGAGTTTCACAGCTGAATTGCAGATGGTGTTAACATTCCACACTTGGTCTTTTTTCTCTTCAAGAATTAAAATCCAGAGGCCACAATTTTTTTATACAGAAAATAAATTTCTACAGATATGTTTGTTTTATCTTTTACCTGGTATATAAGCATCTATATTTTCGAGCTGTTTAGAGGGATAAACATTTATACTTCCATTTTTATGACTATGGTAACTAGTTTTGCATCCTCATTGAATACATTTTTTATAATAAACTATTAATTTTGTGTTTATTAAAGAAACATGAGGCTCAATTTGTTTTCAGAGTGCCTCAATGAGGGGCTTCTGGGTGAGTTCAAGGGAGGATCGGGGTTTTGGTTCATCCTAAATTTCCACCGGATTGGCCTGACATTTTCTGGGAATAGAGAATTGGCGATGGGAAGGGAGGAAGGAGACCTGCATTTTTCAGCACCATGGATGAGTTGACCCAAAAAGCCTGTTTTTGTGCTGCATGTCTCGCTATGATATATATATTTAATTGATCAATTCAGTAATGCAGAATGTTTTTTTCATGCTATGACCTGTGGAGGTGTGGTTTGAGAGCAACGGTGCACTCCTTCCACTTGTGTTGTCACAGGAGAAAAGTAAGGAAATTATGGTCCATCTGCATAAAACAAAATGGTTTGGCCTCACCTGGAATATTGCTTCCATTTCTGGACATCATACTCTAGGGAGGATGTGGAGGCATATGAGATGGTGCAGGAAAAAAATCACAAGGAAGCTTCCAGGGATGAGAAATCCCAGTTGCAGAGATAGATTTGAGAAGTTGGGACAGTAAAAGTTGTGGGGCGATTTGATAGAGGTGTTTAAAATTGTGAGGACCTTGGACAGAATAGAAGGGAGAAACTGTTATCTTATGTCACCATTCCTTCTTTGTCAATTACCTTAAAAGTCTATCCTGTGCTTGTCAATTCACTCCTTGAAAGTGGTCAGGACAACCAGATTTTTTTAATCTTGGAAATTATGTCAGAAGAATTGTACCACATTGCTGAATTTGATATCCAGATTAAGATGTATTATAATTACTTGTGATGTTTTTTGAAAGTTTTCCTCTTACACTATTTATAATCCAATGTTCCATCTGTTAAAAAAGATTTTTCATTGTCCTTTACAGGTGAATTTTTAAGCTCAGTCTTTAAAATAATCTATATTCATTTCAGTTTTTCATGCTTATTGGCCTCCATGTCTATAGTTTTTTCATTTCTAAACTCTACAAAGTATGTCTTTGTTAAATCCAGAGATAAACTGTCTTCTTCTTTATCTGTTGCTACATCCTCATTTCTAAGTTCAATGTCCAAACTCAAACTCTAAATTCTGTTTGAGACAATAAACTTTGACCTCAAAATATTAACTCTGTTTCACTCTCCACAAATGTGAGACCTTGAGTTTCACCATTTGTTTCCATTTAAATTAAATATGGCTTCCTTTCATGCCAACAAACTATTCCTTCTCAAATCAAGATTTGGAGATGCCAGTGTTGGACTGGGGTGGACAAAGTTCAAAATCACACAACAGCAGGTTCTAGTCCACTGCTCCAACCACCTAGTGCTTCCAAATAAACCTGTTGGACTTTAACCTGGTGTTGTGTGATTTTTAACTTCCTAAAATCAAAATCCTTTTCAGCTTTTCGAAGAGTATCATTTACATTCTTCTTTGGTCTGATGAAGTAAGTGGGCTTTATAGTTCTTTACGGTTTATTGAGTATTTTAAAAACTAACTTTGCTGTAACTGCCAAAACAAAACATCTCTCTTGACTTCATTACTGCAAGGAATGCAGTTACCACATCTCTGCTATCCAGCTAAGAATGTCAACCTATTATTTTAAAGCTCTTGTAGTCAGATGGTTATTACACATATCACAGGCGCACAACAGCTCTGTGATTAGCACTGCTGCCTCACAGAGCCAGGGACCTGGGTTCGATTCCAGCCTCGAGCAACTGTCTGTGTGGAGTTTCACTTTCTCCCTGTGCCTGTGTGGGTTTCCTCCGAGTGCTTCGGTTTCCTCCCACAATCCAAAGGATGTGCAGGTTAGGTGAATTGGCCATGCTAAATTGCTCATAGAGTTCAGGGATGTGTGAGTTAGGTGCATTTTTCAGGGGTAAATTTAAATAATAGTATAGGGGGGATGGGTCTGGGTGGGTTAATCTTCAGACGGTTGGTGTGGACTTGTTGGGCCTGATGGCCTGTTTTCACACTGTAGGGATTACATGATTCTATATATATATGTGTGTGTGTATATAAAAACATTTAATTAGCAAGATTAGGCCACAATGCCTCTCAAGCCCTCCACCATTCAACAAGGTCTTGATTGATTTGATTCTGGTTTCACATCCACTTTCCTGCCTCACATTTGTCTCCCTTTTCATTAAGAATCTATTTGCCTCTGTCTAAAAACATATTTACTGAGCATGCCTCCACTGTTCTCTGGGGAGGAATTCCACAGATTCATAACCTTCTGAGAGAACAAATTTCTCCTGATCTGAATCTTAAATGGGAGACTACTTGTTTTTAAGCTGTGTTCCCCCATTCTAGTCTCCCCTCAAGGGAAGGCATCCTTTCAGCATCTATCTTGTCAATTCCCCTTAGGATCTTATTAATTTCAGTACAATCATTTCATTTTTATTAACTCTAGTAAATACTGTAACCCAATCTATGCAATCTTTGCTCACTGGATAACCCACTATCCAAAGAATCAGTGCAGTGGACCTTGCCTGAACTGCTTATAATGCATTTTTTTCCTTTCTTAATTAAGGCAATCAAAATTGCATACACTATTTGAGATGTGGTCTCACCAGTGCTATACGCCTTGCAATAATATTCTGAAAGACTGAAGCGACTGGGCTTGTATACCCTTGAGTTTAGAAGACTGAGAGGGGATCTGATTGAGACATATAAGATTATTAAAGGATTGGACACTCTGGAGGCAGGAAACATGTTTCCTTTGATGGGTGAGTGCCGAACCAGAGGACTCAGCTTAAAAATACGGGCTAGACCATTTAGGACAGAGATGAGGAGAAACTTCTTCATCCAGAGAGTGGCGGCTGTGTGGAATGCTCTGCCCCAGAGGGCAGTGGAGGCCCAGTCTCTGGATTCATTTAAGAAAGAGTTGGATAGAGCTCTCAAAGATAGTGGAATCAAGGGTTATGGAGATAAGGCAGGAAGAGGATACTGATTAGGAATGATCGGCCATGATCATATTGAATGGCGGTGCAGGCTCGAAGGGCTGAATGGCCTACTCCTGCACCTATTGTCTATTGTCTATTGCATCTACTAAAGGTTATACTCATTTAATTGAATATTATTTCATGAAGTATATGAGCTGTGAACGTATTCATAACAGCGACAAAACACCTGCATACAAAATCCACAAGTCACCTTCAGCTTTTATTGCAAAATCGATACAAGAATAAAAATAAAACTGAAGAATCAGTGAGGGTTCTCACACTGGGGAGAAATAATTCATATGCACAGTGAACATGAAATCATTCTTGTGATCATCAACCTCTACGCACACCAATGGGGAGATGCTTTTCATGTGTGAGGTGAGAGGTAAAGACTTTGCAGAATCATCCATTATGCTTAAACATAGACATATTCACACAGACAAGAAGTCATCCTTGTGTGCAGTGTGTAGCAAAACATTCTCATTATTATCATACCTCTGCATACGCAAATAAATTTGCAAAGATAAAAAGCTATTCACGTACAAAGAGTGTGTCAAATAATTCAAAAAGTTTGGACTTTTTGAAACAGCTTGTGGTAAAAGGAAATGGACAGACTAAACTTGTTTGTGAGGCCAGGCCTAGAGATTAATTACAGGCTTAGTCCTGATGAAAAGGGTTCCTACAGACATAGCACCCTGAGAAGAGCATTATGTTTACACAAATTGCAGAAGTTGGATATTAATGAGGTGAGTACCTGATAATTGGTTACAGCAAGTATGGAAGAGATCTAATGTTCAGATGTTGAATGGTAATTGTGACCTTGGGAAAGTCTCAGGGTGAAAAACAGGGTTGCGGTATATTTGAACTGTGTTTTCTGGAGGAAATGAGCTTGGTTGCTGATAACACTGCATGAAGATTTCAAACATTACTCATATTTGTGAGAATCAAGAGGGTCACAGATGAAACAAAAGATTTATTGCAAGCTTCACATTGGATGTGCTTCTACCCTGGGTCATCTTATGTTAGGAGACTCTATAATTGTATGAAAACTTTGTTGCACACTTCAAATTAGACTGCTTCCTCCCCTGTGTGATTGTGCTTGTGTGCACAGAATTTTATTAACTATGAGATTTTTAATTGCACATTCCACACGTGACTGGTTTGTTTCCAGTGTCAACATGTGTTTAAGGATGCTCTGAATGATTTCTCTCACATACCAAAGATGACTGGTTTCTTCCCTGTGGAAATGTAGTCATGGTTGCAGTTGGTCAATGGCTGTGGGAATTTTGTACAAGTCACAATTAGCTGTTTATTTCCCTGTGTGAATGTGCTGATGAACACAGAGAGTCCATGGCTGCAAGAATATAGCATACAGTGCATATGAATAGACTCACATCTTTGTGAATGCATTTTTGTACACAAAGGTTCAATGACTATGAGAACTGAGTTGTCACAGACCTCACACTTAAGTAATTTCACGGCACATGTAGCTGCCCTTGAACAGAAGCTGCATGTAAGAAATTTAATAAATCTGTGGAGCCTTCCTCATACAACTCACTCTTGATCAGCCTCTCACGTTTAGGAATAAATCAGTTTCCACTTCTCTACTCCCATCCTCTCCTCCTCCACACCCACCCTACTACCATGCATCCTAAACATTACTGTGGATATTTTGGAATACATTCTGAACAAACTCTGCTCCACCACTCATTGGATATTCACTGGAGAGTCTGCCCACAAGCCACTTTAAGGTAGACAAGCAGGAGGCTGGAAGAACATTCCTGAATGGCCTATGCCCGAAACGTCGACTCTCCTGCTCCTCGAATGCTGCCTGACCTGTGCTTTTTGACTCTGACCTCCAGCATCTGCAGTCCTCACTTTCTCCTGGAAGAACACAGCAAACCAGGCTTTCCGCTGTTGACTATTCCACCTCCTGATGCTGCCTGGCTTGCTGTATTCTTCCAGCATACTGCTTATCTACCTTGGATTCCAGCATCTGCAGTCTTTTTGCCTCTAACACAAGCCCCTTTAAAGCATCTTGTTCAAAACATTTCCATCTGCTCCTTATATAGGATGTTACTTTGCAAGTGACTGTATTAAATCGCAGATTGAGATTGGAAATGCTTCAAATAATATTAATTCAGACAACAGAGTGTGGAGAGACTCCACACCTACAGTGCAGAAAGAAGCCATTCAACTCATTGAATCTGGACAGACCTTCCAAACTTTTGTAACCCTCCATTTTCCATGACCAATTTACCTAACCTGCACATCTTTGCCCCATCAGAAGAAACCAGAGTACTTAGAGGAAACAAGGTAACACAAATGTGAGGAGAATGTGCGCTTTCCACACTGACATTCACTCAAGGCTGGAATCAAACCCAGGACCCTGGCACTGTGAGGCAACAATGCTAACCTCTGCATCACCCATACTGGAGAACAGACAGAGATAGTGTCCATGCTGTATTAAACCAGAGGACAAAAGTTGATTATCTCCAAACTGCACCAAACCAAAGAAGAGAGAGTAGAGAGTCTCCATCCTACTACAGCTGAGAACAGAGAACAGATGGGTTGCACACTCTTTTAAAACACAGTAAAGAGAATGAATAGAGTCCACAGAATTAAGAGTCATAGTCTCCACTCTATTTTAAATAAGAGAGTCTGCACCTTGCCTTAAATCAGAGAATAATGAGTTGACAGTAGTTTAGTAATAAAAAAAATCTGGAATTAAGAATCTCCTGATAACCATGATATCACAATTGAATTTAAAAAAAGTAACCCATCTGGTTCACCAATGTCCTTTAAGAATAGAATAAAGTAGAGAATGGAGAGTCTTAATACTTAAACCAGAGACGAGAGCTTGGATAGATTCCACACTTTATTGAACCACGGAATAACAAGTGAAGAGTCTCCATTCTGTATTAAACCAGAAAATAAAGAGTTGATAGGGATTCAATTAAAAACAAAAGCACCTGGAAGTAAGAGACTCACAATGTCCGTGGAATCACTATTGAATATTGAAAGTCGAAAAAAATCCATCTGGTTCACCAATGTCATTTAGCGAAGGAGAGCTGACTTTCATAGCAGATCTTGCCTACTTGTGAATCCAGAATATAGCAATATGGTTGACTGTAAGCTGCCCTCTGACATGGCTGAGAAAGCCGCTCAGTTGAAACAATCTCCCTGAAGTCTCACAAGAAATGAAACCAGGTGAACCACCTGACATCAACGTGTGAACCCATTACGACAACAGCAACAGCAGTCCTGTCAATCTTGCAAAGGTCCTACTTACTAACGTCTGTGGTCTAGTACCAAAGAGGGGAGAGCTGTTCCATGGTGTTAAGGGATATGGGCCAAAGCAAATATGAGGAATTGAGTGCCTAATTCTATTCTTATATTATCATTAAAACCAGAGGATCAAGCCTAGTTTAATGAAGGGTGCTGGAGGACACCAGGAGCAGCACCAGCCATGCCTCTAAATAAGGTTTCAATCCGGTGAAACTACAGAACAGGATGACTTGTGTGCCAAACAGGATAAGCAGCAAGTGATAGAGCTAAGCAATCCCACAGCCAACGATCATATCTAAGCCCCACAGTCCTGCCACATTGTGTCATGAATAATGATGGACAATTAAATAACTCACTGGAGGAGGACATCCCACAAATTCCAACAACCTCAATGATGAGACAGTGGAGAAGCCATGGGTGAAGCATTTGCAACTATCTTCAGCCAGAAGTGCTGAATAGAAGATCCATCTTGGCTTCTTCCAGAGGTTCAGCCAACTGAATTAATTCTACTTCATATCAAGAAACAGTTGGATGCACTGGATACTGCAAAGGCTATGGGTACAGTCAATATTCTAGTAATTGTACCTAAGAGACTCTATGACTGTGCTTTAGACCTTTCCACGCCCCTTGCCAAGCTGTTCCAGTACAGCTATAATACTGACATATATCTGACAATGTGGAAAATTGCCCAGATATGTCCTGTACACAAAAAGCAGGACAAATTCAACGCAGCTAATTAACGCCCATCACTTTAGTCTCAATCATCAGTAAAGTGATGGAAGGTGTCAGGAATAGTACTATCAGGCAGCACATACTCAGCAATAACCTGCTCAGTACGCCAGTTTAGATTCTACCAGGACCACTCGACTCCTGATCTCATTACAGCCTCGGTTCAAACATGGACAAAAGAGCTGAATTCCAAGGGTGAGAGTGACAGCCCTTGACATCAAAGCTGCATTTGACCCAGTGTGGCATCAGTGGGTCCTAGCAAAACTGGAATTGGGGGAAACCTCTCCGCTGGTTGCAGTCATACTGGTACATAGGAAAATGGTTATGGTTGTTGAAGGTCAGTTATCTCAACTCCAGGACATCTCTACAGGGGTTCCTCAGGTCAGTGTCGTAGGCCCAACTATCTTCAACTGCTTCATCAATGATCTTTGCACTATCATAAGGTCAGAAGTAGGATGTTTGCCAATGATTACGCAAGAGTATAACAGCAAGGAGGTGATATTGAACTTGTACAAAAAGAAACTGGGGCTACATTATAGGAAAGATGCAAATTCATTGGAGATACTGCAGAAGCAATTTACAAGAATGATTAGATATGAGAAATTTCAGCTGTGAGGTTAAATTGAAGAAGTTCCTATAGAGAAAACTAAGAAGAGCTGGGAGGGGACATGAGAAGTCCTTGGCAGATAGGATCAAGGAAAACCCTAAAGCTTTCTATAGGTATATCAGGAATAAAAGAATGATGAGAGAAAGATTAGGGCCAATCAAGGATAGTAGTGGGTAGTTGTACGTGGAGTCTGAGGAGATGGGAAGCGCCAAATGAACATTTTTCCTCAGTATTCACACTGGATAAAGACAATGTTGTCAAGGAGAATACTGAGATACAGGCTACTGGACTAGACGGGATTGAGGTTCACAAGGAGGACGTGTTAGCAATTCTGGAGAGTATGAAAATAGATAAGTCCCCTGGGCCGGATGGGATTTATCCTAGGGTTCTCTGGGAAGCCAGGGTGGAGATTGCAGAGTCTTTGGCTTTGATCTTTATGTTGTCATTGTTTATAGGAATAGTGCCAGAAGCATGGAGGATAGCAAATGTTGTCCCCTTGTTCAAGAAGGGGAGTAGAGACAACACTGGTAATTATAGACCAGTGAGCCTTACATTGGTTGTGGGTAAAGTGTTGAGAAAGGTGACAAGAGATAGGATTTATAATCATCTAGAGAGGAATAAGTTGATTAGGGATAGTCAACACGGTTTTGTGAATGGTAGGTCGTGCCTCACAAACCTTATTGAATTGTTTGAGATGGTGACTAAACAGGTGGATGAGGGTAAAGCAGTTTATGTGGTCTGTATGGATTTCAGTAAGGCGTTTGATAAGGTCCCCCATGGTAGGCTATTGCATAATACGGAGGCATGCGATTGACGGTGATTTAGCGGTTTGGCTAGCTGAAAGAAGACAGAGGGTGGTGGTTGATGGGAAATGTTCATCCTGGAGTTCAGTTACTAGTGGTGTACCTCAAGGATCTGTTTTGGGGCCACTGCTGTTTGTCATTTTATAAATGAATTCGGTGAGGGCATAGAAGAATGGGTTAGTACATTTGCGGATGACACTAAGATCAGTGGAGTTGTGGATAGCGTTGAAGGATGTTACAGAGGGTCATAGATAAGCTGCAAAGCTGGGCTGCGAGGTGGCAAATGGAGTTTACTGTGGAAAAGTGTGAGGTAATTCACTTGGAAGGAGCAAGAGGAATAAAGAGTACTGGGCTAATGGTAGGATTCACGGAAGTGTAGAAGAGCAGAGAGAATCTTGATGTCCATGTACATAGATCACCCAGGTTGATAGGATTGTTAAGAAGGCATACGATGTGTTAGCTTTTATTGGTAGAGGGATTGAGTTTCAGAGCCACGAGGTCATATTGCAGCTGTACAAAACTCTGGTGTGATCGCACTTGGAGTATTGTGTACAGTTCTGGTCACTGCATTATAGGAAGGATGTGGAAGGTTTAGAGGAGATTTACTAGGATTAGATTATTTACAGTGTGGAAACAGGCCCTTCGGCCCAACAAGTCCACACCGACCCGCAACCCACCCATTCCCAATTTAGCATGGCCAATTCACCTGACCTGCACATCTTTGGGAGGAAACTGGAGGAAACCCACGCAGACACGGGGAGAACATGCAAACTCCACACAGTCAGTCGCCTGAGTCGGGAATTGAACCCGGGTCTCTGGCGCTGTGAGGCAGCAGTGCTAACCACTGTGCCACCGTGTTGCCCACTAATGTTGCATGGTATGGAGGGAAGGCTTATGAGAAAAGGCTGAGGGACTTGAGGCAGTTTTTATTAGAGAGAAGACGGTTGATAGGTGACTTAGAGTCATAGAGGCATAGAGATGTACAGCATGGAAACAGACCCTTCGGTCCAACCCGTCCATGCTGACCAGATATCCCAACCCAATCTAGTCCCACCTGCCAGCACCTGGCCCATATCCTCCAAACCCTTCCTATTCATTTACCCATCCAAATGCCTCTTAAATGTTGCAATTTTACCAGCCTCCAGCACATCCTCTGGCAGCTCATTCCATACACGCACCACCCTCTGCTTGAAAAAGTTGTCCCTTAGGTCTCTTTATGTAAGATAATCAGAATGTTAGATCGGGTGGACAGTTAGAGCCTTTTTCCACGGATGGTGATGGATAGCATGAGGGACATAAACATAAATTGAGGGGTGATAGATATTGGACAGATGTCAGAGATAGTTTCTTTACTCAGAGAGTAGTAGGGGCGTGGAACGCACTGCCTGCAGTAGATTCACCAAGGGTAAGGGCATTTAAATGGTCATTGGATAAACATATGGATGAGAATGGAATAGTGTAGGATAGATAGGCTTCAGATTTGTTCCACAGGTTGGCGCAACATCGAGGACTGAAGGGCCTGTACTGCAATGTAATGTTCTTTGTTCTAAGTTGAGTCCCTCTGGAAAGAAGAAGGCTGAAAGGAGATCTGATTGAGGTTTACAAAATCGTGAGCAGCTGGACAGAGTAGAGAGAGAGAGGTGTTTCTGCTTCTAAAATGAACAAGAATGAGAGGGCATGGATATAAAGTGGTGTGCAAATAAAGCACTGAATGTGTGACAAAAAACTTGTTAGATAATGAAATGTACTGCCTGGAAATATGATGGAGGCAGGTTCAGTTGAGGCATTCAAGACATCATTGGATTTTTTTGGATCGTAATGGTGTGCAGAGAGCTGGAGCAGGTAGGATTAGCTGAATAGTCTCTTTCTGCTCCACAATAATTCTGTGATTCTGTGAAGCAAGTACAGAAATAAGCAGATCAGGGAGATGAATACATGGCTGAAAAGATAGTGCAGATGGAGGTGGAACACTGGGACTGGCTCTGGGGAAAATAGCATTGGTACAAGCCGGATAAGTTACATCTGAACAGAGCTGGAGCTGGGTTCTTTGTGGGACGATTTGCTCATGCTTTTGGGGAGGCTTTAAGTTAACTCAGCAGGAGTATAGGATCCAGGGGAGAGAATAATTCCAGGGTTCAACTGGCACTAGCAGAGAGAATAGCAAGTTAATAGGTGAAATCAGAGTAAGGAATGAGAAATTGAATCTAAATAAGGTTACTGTGCATGAATCTGAATGCATAGTGCCGGGCCTTTCCAATGACATGCAATCACGCAAACTGATACAAGACAAAGTTGTTGTTTATTTAAGCAAATGGATACTACAAGCACTTACAACTGGTACAGAATACTACTCATTAAGACACAAGGTAATCAATCTCAGTTTCAGAGTCCTTGTTCTGTCGCTGGATTCCTGACCCAGAACTCCTTCCATGAGTGTTGGTCCTAGTTCTCACTATCAAGTGACTTTTTGGCTGCCGAGTTAAATTTTATTTCCAAGATCTAATCTCAATATTCACTCATCTTCAATGGACATGTTCCTACTTGCTTTTATTGCCATCACTGCCAAATGTTTCCAAGACCAGTTCCTGCATTCATCATTCTGTAGTTTCCTTACGCTGTAGATTCAATTCCATTCTTAAAGCTCAGTTCCTGCTTCTTACAGACTCAGCACAGTTTGACCATTTTACCCAGGGTTCTTACATTTGGTTGAATTATTGAAGTCAATGAATCCACAGATTGTAGTAAGAAAGATCAGGGAGCTATATGCACTGATTGCGATGTGTAAATATGACCTGGCTCAAACAAGAACAAGTCTGGATGCTAAATATTTTTGAGTACATGATACAAAGATAGAAAAGGATGGAAAGGAGGAGGGGTGACTGTATTGGTTAGGAATACATTGCAGTGATGGAGAAAGGCGATGTTTCAGACAATTCAAAGCCAGAATAAATTTAATGAGAGCTAAGGAACAACATGGATATAATTGCATTGCTAGGTACAGCCTACACAACATCAAATTAGTGGCAACAATCCATAGATGTGCAGATTAGGTGAATTGGCCATGCTAAGTTGCCCATAGTGTTCAGGGATGTGTAGGTTAGATACATTAGTCAGGGGAAATGTAGAGTCATAGGGTATAGGAATGGGTCTGGATGGGTTACTCTTCGGAGGGTCAATGTGGACTTGTTGGGCCAAATAGCTTGTTTCCACACTGTAGTGATTCTATGATTCTATAATTCTATAATATAAAGGAACAAATGTGCAGGCAAATTACAAGGAGATATTAAATTATGGAGTAATTACCTAAATAATAGACTGGGATACTTGTAGTGTAGAGAACAGCGAGGTAAGTGTTTCTAGATTATGTTCAAGAGAGCTTCCTCCAGCAGTATGTATGAACAACAAGAAATGATGCATTATGGACCTGGTCCTGAGAAATAAGGTGGGCCAAGTGGATCAAGTATCAGCAGGGTAACATCTAGGAAAAAGTGATAATTGTATCATGACATATAAAAGACCACTACATAAAATTAAAGTGCATGGGATTGGGATAATGTATTGGGATGGATGGAAAATTGGTTAATAGACAGGAAACAAAGAGTAGGAATAAATGGATCTTTCTCTGACTGGCAGTGACTGGTGAGGTACCAGAAAGATATGCATGAGGGCCCCAGCTTCACAATATATGTTAATGTTTAGATGAGGGAACTAATTGTAATATCTCAAAATTTGCAAATGACACAGCTGGATGGAAGGGTGCGATGTGGAGAGGATGCAGAGATGTTGCAGTGTGCTTTGGACAGGCTGAGTGAGTGGTAAAATGTATGGCAGATGCAGTATAATTTAGATAAATGTGAGGTTATCTACTTTGGTAGCAAATACAGGAAGGCAGATTATTACTTGAATGACTGTAAATTGAGAGAAGGTAATGGTCAATGAGACCTGGGTGACCAGTTGCTGAAAGTAAGCATGCAGGTGCAGTAGATAGTAAAGAAGGCAAACTAGATCTTGGCCATCACAGCAAGAAGATTTGAGAATAGGAATGAGGATGCTACACTACACTTAAATAGGACATTTAGAGACTAAAGCTGGAATTGGTGCAGCTTTGATCTCCTTACCTGAGGAAGGATGATCTTGCAATAGCAGGAGTTCAGCAAAGCTTTATCAAATTGATTCCTGAGATGGCAGGATGTATGTAGAGATATTGAGTCAGTTAGGATTGTATTCACTCGAGTTTAGAAGAATGAGAGATGATCTCATAGAAACCTATAAAATTCTAACAGGATTAGACAGGTTAGATGCAGGAAGGATGTTCCTGATTGTGAGGGAGCCCAGAACCAGGGGTCATAGTTTAAGAATAAGGGGTTTCTCTTTTAGGACACCAGAGGGTGGTGAATCTGTGGAATTTGCTACACAGTAGGTGGTTGAGACCAAAGCATTGTATTATTTTTAAGACGGAGGTAGACCTAACTCTTGTGGCTAAAGGGGTACAGGATGGGGTCAGGGGTGGACTTAGGGTATTGAGCTGGATGATCAGCCATGGTAATATTAAATGACACAGCAGGCTTGAGGGGTCGAATGGCTTGCTCCTGCTCCAATCTTCGATTTTTCTATGTTAAAGGTTCAGGATGATGGTGGAGAATGACATACAACAAATCAGAGTGAGAAAAAAAGCCAATAGGCAGAGAGCTGACTTCAATGAGGCAAGAGTAGAGTTTTTCAGGATACACTGGAATGCGAGATTGCTGGAAAAAAACAGAGCTGAGCAATGGGCTACACGCACAAAAAAAGATGATTTGGGACCAGTCAAGGGAAAAGATGGACAAACAAATCCAGAGTTTTGGACGATGAAGGAGATAGAAATAAGATAAAGAAGAAAATGTTTATTTATGACAGGGGTCAAGTAGAAAATACATAAAATGTAATAAAGTTAAAGATTTTAAAGGTATACAAAGTACTTGACTGTAAGACCTGATTGATAGAATGTATGGACATGTTTCTGTACTGATCAAGAATTTATACTGATTACAAGGATCTTGACTCAAGCTAAAGATAACAGTTATAAACCGTCAGCATATAAGACTATGAATTGAAAACCTAATTCCTTTATAAACTCCCTCTTACACAGACCCAGACAGGGTAAAATAGGATATGGACAGAGGGGGAATACGAGAAGGTTATTTCAGGAGTTTTTGTTTCCCAATTCTGGTGTTAAGCTAATCATCTGCTGGCCAGCCCATTTCTTCATTCAACTTTCTCTGGTTTCTTCCACTAGTTGATAAGAAACACAATGTGGCTGTTTACTTTTGTCTGTGATTTATCAGTTCAAAGTCACAGCTTGCAGGGAAGGTAAACTGATTTTCTTCAGGTTTATAGAATGTTTTTACTGCAGAAAACAGAGGGAGACTGCTCCCAAGCTGGGAAGAACTGAACACTTTTTTTCCTTTCTGTGTTTATAACCTGTTCCCAACTTCAAGGTGCAGTTACCTGAGGAGCAATCATAGTTGGTTTGCAGGCAAAAAGAGCTCTTATTTATAATTAATGACAAGTTCACAAACCAATATCTTGTCAGCAGATGTGCATCTATATACCCCCCTTGGCACAAAATCATCTGCAATTCAAACTGTAATTAGTACTTGTTAACACAATGGGTGTCAGGGTATTGACTTTTCAAGACTGCAGCCACTCTTTCAAACACTGGTTTTCAATCAGCCTTTTCTCAGTTCAGTCCAGAATTTAAAAAAACACTTAATGTAAAGATGCATTCCTTACAAATGCACTGTCTGGAAATGTGGTGGAGACAGATTCAATTGAAGCATTCAATAGGAACATATGAGCAGGAGAAGGCTGCTCTGCCAGTCAATAAGATCATGGCTGATCTGTGGCCTAACTCCGTCTGCCTACCTTGGGCCTATATCCTTTGTTAACCTTGCTTAATAAAAATTTGTCTCTCAGATTTAAATTTGACAATTAAATTAGCATTGATTACCATTTAAGGAGGAGAGCTCCAGACCTCCACTACTCTTTGCATGTAGAAGTGTTTTCTAACATATCCCCTGAATGGCATGGCCCTAATTCTTAGAATATACCGCCTAGTTCTGGAATCCCCAACAAGTGGATATTGTTTATCGACCCTGTCTTTCCCCATTAATATCCTGAAGACTTCCTGAACAATTACATGGAAGTCACTTCCATGGGAGTTTATCAAAAACTTCTGGAAGTCCATGTAAACAACATCCATCAGCTTACTTTGTCCACTACCTTTATCGCCTCTTCAAAAAACTATGAGATTTGTCAGGCATGATCTACTCTTCATGAATCCATGTTGACTCTTCCTGATTCACTGAAAAGTTTTGAGGTGATCTTGAGTATAAGATCTAATAATTTTCCCACCACAGATCTCAGGCTAATTGGTAGAAGTGTTTTCTAACATATCCCCTGAATGGCATGGCCCTAATTCTTAGAATATGCTGCCTAGTTCTAGAATCCCCAACCCTGTCTTTCCCCATTAATATCCTGACAACTTCCTGAAGACACCTCTCAACTTTCTAAATCTAAAGAATAATTTGTGTAATCTTTCCTCATAACTTAAACCCTGAAGTCCAAGTATCATTCTTGTACACCAGCACTGAACTCCATCCAGAGCCAAAATATCCTTCTGAAGGTGTGGTGTCCAGATCTGCTTGGAGTACTCCAAGAGGGGTCAAACTGGGGTTTTGTATAACTGCAGCATAACGTCTGTATCCCCGCCTGTTTTAGATACAAAGGACAGCAGTCCATTAATCTTCTTGATTATTTTCTGTACCTGGTCATTTTAAAGAGCTATGCACCCAAATCCCCAAATCTCGTTGGATTTCTACTTTTAACTTTTGTATTTAACGTTGTGCCTTCTACAAATACTCTGATTTACCCTTTTTCAGTCCAAAATGAATAACCTCTCACTAGCAAACATTAAAATCTATCTGCCAGAGCTTTGCCCATTCACTTAATCTGTCAATATCTTGTTCCAATTTTATGCTGTCGTCTACACTGTTTACAATGCTGCCCAATTTTGTGTCTTCAGCAAATCTTTAATATTAGTCTTTTTATGCTATTATCCAAATCATTAGTAAATAATTTGGTTAATTGAGGTGAACACAGGTCCCTGCAAGACACCACTAGTCATGTCCTGCCAATCTGAGTACTTATCTATTATTCCAACTGTTTCCTGCCCATCAACCAATTTCCTATCCACGTCAGTAATTTGCCCTCAATTCCATCAGCTTCCACCTTAACTAAAAGTCACTTACATGGGAGTTTATTAAAAGCCTCTGGAAGTCCATGTAAACAACATCCATCAACTTACTCTGTCCACCACTTTTGTTACCTCTTCAAAAAACTATGAGATTTGTCAGGCATGATCTATTCTTCATGAATCCATATTGACTCTCCCTGATTAACTGAAATTTTTTGATGTGATCTTGAGTATAAAATCTAATAATTTTCTCACCACAGATGTCAGGCTAATTGGTCTGTAATTCCCTTAAAGAGCATTGCGACATGAGAAAATTTCAAATCCAGAGGGACAACTCCTGAATCCAGGGAACTCTGAAAAGATTATGGTTAGAGCATTGGCAATGTGCTCTTCTACCTCATTTAACGCCTGTGGATGGAAACATCAGGTCCTGGGGACCGTTTAGAAGATGCAGTGCAGAAAGGCATTGGATAATTATTCAGATAAAAATAATGTGCAAGGGTATAAGAAAATATCAGGAGATTGGCATGAGATAATGATGCTCATTTGATGAGCCAATGCAGGCACATGGACTGAATGGTTGTAACATAAGTGTGATTCTGTGATTTGATGCCGTTAAGACCCACAATGCTGTTAGAGAGGGAGTTCCAAGGTTTTGAATCAACAATACTTGAGGAACTATTGATATATTTCCAAGTCAGGATGGTGAGTGGATTGAGTTTGGGGGACTTGGAGGTGGAGGTGCTCCCAATTATCTGCAGCACTTGCCCTTCTAGATGGTTGTAGCCGTTTGTTTGGAAGGTGCTATCTACGGAGACTTAGTGAATTTCTGTAGTAAACAGTACATATATTGCTTACACTACTACTGAGTATTGATGATGAAGGGAATTAATGTTTGTTGATATGGTGCCATTCAAGTGACCTGCTTTCGGGTGATTAGTGTCAAGCTTCTTGAGTGTTGTTGGAGGTGTGCTCATCCAGGCAAGTGGGGCATGTTTCATTATACTCCTGACTTGTGCCTTGCAGATGGTGGACAGGCTTAGGGGAGTCATTTGCTGTATGAGTCTTAGTTTCTGACCTGCTTTTGTAGCCACAGTACTGATAGTGAGTCCAGTTCAGTTTCTGGTCAATGTAACCACTAGAATGTTGATAATGGGGAATTCAGTGATTGTAATGTCATTGAATGTCAAGGGGTGCTGCTTCAATTGTTTCTTGTTGAAGATGGACATTATCTAGCACCTGAGTGGCATGGATGTTATGTGCCACTTGTCACTGTTTCACCAGGCTTGATCACTGTGTAAAGCCCCTGTTACACACCTCACATACATACAGTTTCTTCCCAGTATGAATATGCGGTGGCTCACGAGTGTCAATTATTTTTGCAAAACCTCCCTTGCAAAGTCACACTTGAAATATTTCACTTGCATGGAAATGCCTTTACTATAAGAGTTATACAACTATTTCACTGTGTATGGAAGGAGATTTTTGAAGTCTGAGGAGCCCTCCTCAGACTTGAACAGCCTCTCCCCTGTAGACGTGACTTCAGTGGTTCATGAGGCTTGATGAATGAATGAAGCTCTCACCACACTTGCAGCCACTCACACTTCTTCCCAGCCTCACCCTGACTGATCACCCACAGCCGAACCTTCAGAAAGATTGGTTCTGATAGAAGGCTTCACACCACTGATGGCTTATCACCATTCATGGCTGATAAGTTTTTTCAACCCTATTGGGTGGCACGGTAGCTCAGTGATTAGCACTGCTGCCTCACAGCGTCAGGGACCCAGGTTCGATTCCAGCCTCGGGTGACTATCTGTGTGGAGTTTGCATGTTCTCCCTGGGTTTCCTCCCACAATCCAAAGATGTGCAGGTCAGGTGGATTGGCCATGCTAAATTGCCCATAGTGCTAGGTGCATTAGTCAGAGAGAAATGGGTCTGGGTCGATTATCCTTCGGAGGGTTGGTGTGGACTTGTTGGGTCGAAGGGCCTATTTCCACACTGTAGGGAATCTAATCTCTCGCTTTCTCCCTATAACCTTTGATCCCTTTGACAGCCAAGAACCTATCTATCTCTGTTTTAAATATACTCAATGACCTGGCCTCTATAGCCTTCTGTGGCAATGAATTCCACAGATTCACCACTCTCTGGCTGAAGAGTTTCTCCTCATCTCCATTCTAAAGGGCCTTCCTTTTACTCTATGCCCTTTGATCCAAAACCCTCCTGCCAATGGAAACATCTTCCCAATGTCTATTCTGTCCAGGCTGTTCAGTATTCTGTAGGTTTCAATCAGATCCTCCCCTCATCCTTCTGAACTCCGATGCGTATAGACGCAGAGTCATCAAACATTCCTCACATGTTAAGCCATTCACTCCTGGGATCACTCTCGTGAACCTCCTCTGATCCCGCTGCAGGCCAGTATGTCCTTCCTGAGGTATGGGGCCCAAAATTGCTCACAATTCTCTAAATATGGAGTGACCAGACCTTTATAAAGCCTCAGAAGTACATTCCTGATTTTATATTCTAGTAATCTCGAGATGAATTATAACATTCTATTTGTCTTCCTTACTACCAACTCAACGCGCAAGTTTACCTTAAGAGAAACCTGGACTAGGACTTCCAATTCCCTTTGCACTCAGATTTCTGAACTTTCTCCCCATTTAGAAAATAGTCTATGCCTCCATTCTTCCTACCAAAGTGTTTGACCCCTTTATTGGGAGTTACGGATCTATATTGAAGATTGCCAACAAACAAACAACACAATACTCAGCTTATACCAGACTTTGAACCAATCAAAATGACATATCACATCATTATTAAAGCAAGGTATCAGGGGCTGAGGAAACTTAAGTTAATGGAGAATCACCCCACTCCCTCTTTCCCCAACAAATAACCTGATCTCAGTGTACCCTACAGGAATATGATGGGAGTTGCTTCACAGTGGTCCTGAATCTGATTTCAAACAATTCTCTATTCATTCAGCCAGACTCAACAAAGGTTTGAAGTGCTGTCCAACAGAAATTATCAGGATTTCAATATAATCTCATCCTACAGCAGATTCTTACATAGACATAAAGAACAATATAGCACAAGAACAGGCCCTTCGGCCCTCCAATCTTCCGTCTACACATTTTGCCCTTTCCTACTAAAACTGTCTTCGCTTACAGGATCCATATTCCTGCATTCCCTTCCTATTCATGTATTCATCCAGGTATTTTTTGAATGCTAATGCCAATGTGTCTCCTTCCACCACCTCCTGCTACAGCATCTTCCAGGCACTCGCTGCCCTTTGTGTGAAAAACCTGCTTCATTCATCTCTTAAACTCACCACCTCCACCCCCCACCCTGAATCTGTGTCCCCAATAATTGACCCTTCCACCCTGGGAAAAAGACTCATCAGGTTGTCCCTCAACCCCTTGCATTCCAGTGAAAACAAACCCAGTCTATCCAACCTATCTTCATAGCTAAGATCCTCCATCCCCCAGGCAACTACCTGGTAAACATACATCAACACTGAAATGAAAACGCAGTCTTTCTCATGCAATGTTTGATCACAGAAATTGTTAATCATAATTCAGTCAAGGTTCATTCATTACATTTACAGACATCTGTCTTATTGATGTTAAAATGGCTTTCTTGATGTAGTTAGTAAATGAGTTGACGACAGAATGGTACTGGTTGTTGTATTAAAATCTAATACTTCCAGGCGTACAGGTCACACTGGAAAGGTTTGTCTCCCATGTTGGTTCGCTGATGTTCCAGGAGGTATGACAACTGTGTGAAAGCTTTTCTCCTGAATTTAAACTGATATGGTTACTCCATTTGTGAGTGTGTTGATGGACCAGGAGATATAAAGTGAGTGTGTGAAAGCCTTGTCACACACCCCACATCTGAATAGTTTCTCATTGTAGATGCACTGGTATTTCAAGAGATCTGGAGAGCAGGTGAAAGCCTTGTCTTAGCATCGAATGTGAACCATTAATCCGTTGTGTGGATTCTCTTGTGTCGCAGGAGGCCTGATGATGTCACACACCTCACACTGGAATAGTTTCTCCCTTGTGTGAACATATTCATGTTTGTGGAGATTTGATGAATGTGAGAATGATTTCCCATATTCCTCGCACGTAAATGCCCCCCCCCCCATGTGAATCCTCTGATGGACCCATAGCTGTGTTTACTGTGTAAATGATTTGTTGCATTACTTACACATGAATGGTTTCTCCTCTGTGTCAATGCATTGGTGTACATGGAGATTTGACAATATTTAGAATGAATCCTTACACATCAAGCACCTGAATGGTTTCTCCCCTGTGTGAATTTGTTCATGTCTGCGGAGGTCAGACACTGAAGAGACTGATTTTTCACATGCCTCACATGTGAATGGTTTCTCCCCAGTGTGAATACATTAGTGCCTACGGAGATCTGATGGTCATAAGAACGATTTGTTGCACTGCTGACACCTGAGTGGTTTCTTCCCAGTGTGAATGTGTTGGTGTTTGCGAAGATCTGAAGACACTGAGAACAATTTATTGTACACCTTGCAAGTGAATGGTTTCTCCCCTGTGTGAACACGGTGTGCGCGGAGGTGTGATAATGTATAAAATGATTTGTCACACCCATCACATATGAATGGTTTCTCTGCTGTATGAATGCATTGGTGTGCACGAGGTATGGTAATGTGAAGAATGATTTGTCACACAACCCACATGTAAATGATTTATCTCCTACATGAACATGTTGGTGCATATGAAGTTTTGTTAATGTCGAGAGTGATTTGTTGCACACCTCACGTAAATGGTTTCTCTACTATGTCAATTGTTTTTTACTGTGTTTTACAAGGCCTGATAACTGTGCAAAGATCTTTTTGCACACCTCACACTCAAATGGCCTCTCTCCTGTGTGGACACGTTGGTGAGTTTCAAATTTGGATGATTGTGTGAAGGCTTGGTCACACACCTCACACTTAATTGGCTTATCTCCCATATAGCTGTCCTTGTGTTCACACATGCATCTTAAGGGAGGGGATATCTTAAAAAGCTCTGCTCACATGCTTTACGTGCCTCACACTTGAACGGTCTCTTTTCTGTAGGAATGAGTCAGTGGTTCATGACGCTCAATAAATGATTGAAGCTGTCACCACACTTGGAGCCACTCACACTTCTTCCCTGCCTCACCCTGACCGATCACTCACAGCCAACCCTTCAGAAAAGTTGGTTCTGATGGAACACTCCACACCACTGACCAGTTTCAGATCTGATGATATGTCAAAATTCCCTTTACACAATCAATTTCCAGAGGATGGTTTCACTGCCTCACCTTCTCTGTGTTGAGCAATGCTGTGAAGAGACTGGGTGTCTTCCTACAGTTGTGCAGTTATTCCTTTGGTGATAGTCAGGATCTTTCTCTGGTGTCTATCCTCTCTGTATTCTCTAGTGTTGTAAGGTTCAATCCTTCTGTAAAGCAGGGAAAGGAAACTTTGCTGTCTGTAATTCTTATTTTCTCAATTGGTTAAGTAAACTCCTCAATTTGTTTTCTTTTGTTTATAAGTGCACAGCATCGAGGCTTCACTGACGAGGTCAACATTTACTGCTCATTTCTAAATGCACTGAGCAGGTTGCGCCTTCTTGAAGTGCTGAAGTCAAATGTGGATTATGTCCACTGATAGTACTGTGGAGGAGTTGGGGTAGAAAGTGGGTTAGGGCTGTTCAAGGATATTGACCCAGTGACAGTGAACCAAAGTCGATATAGTCCCAAATCAACATGGTGAATGTGTTGAGGGGAACCTCCAGGTGGTAGTCTCCCATGTATCTGCTGCCCTTGACCTTCTAGGATTGGAGGCTGTGGATTTATAAGTTGCTTTTTCAAAGCAGTCATGGTGGTTGGCTGCAGTGTGTCTTGTGGATGGATCACACTGCCACGGTTGATGTTGAGGTTGGAGAAAGTTGATGTTCAAGGTTTTGGGAAGGGGTGTCAAACGTTTTCTCCAGTTAAAGACTGTTCCATAATCTGGTATTCTCCTGTCTGGGACTATCAGATGCAATTTCTTTATTTTTCCTCATTTGACTGTCCCTATTTTCCACGGGAATGCTGGATAGTGACCAAGCGCAGACAATATGGGAACTTTCTTGCCTCCGCTGAGACCCCCATCTTCCCAGGCATCTTGAGGACAATGGAAAAGACAGTTGGGTGGAGCTTAAATCAGGCAGTCAAATCACTATGAGATTGTGGCAAGATGATGAAAAACCTGTTTTATCCTTAGAGTATGGGTTCAACATTTGAAAAAATCAAGAGAAATGTTTATTCAATGGAGACTTTTAAAATTTCTCTACTTGTTTTCCAAAGTTATTTGAAGAAAGCATACTGATTAAAAGGAAGTCCTAGAGGCTGAGGAAAATACTGCTTTAGTGTAGCTGCTTAAGGGTTCTGCTTTATCCTGGGAAATTTGATACAGTGCACTCATGCAGACTGCATATCCAAAATTCAGCTATCAACCACAGTGACTAGGCAAAACTATAAAAAACCTTTTGGAAAGGCTGAGGCTTTCAGGTAAAATCTTTTAAACAGGCATGTAGCATACTGTGCTATTTAGAGAGAATTGTTCTGCGCTGTTTCTCTTGCAGAGGGAATTACCACAGTGGTACCAAAATGACTCCTTTACACAGGCAGTTGGTAAACAGCTTTTGTGTTCTCCCTGAGTGTTTTTTTTGTAAAAATGAGACAAAAAAATCATGAATGATTTGGATCAGGATTAATGTCGACCCAGGAAGACTTTTAGTTTTGTCTATGGTTGAAAATTTTCTAATCACAGCTGAACTAAAAGCTTGAGTTCTCTGCTTCTAGAGTCTTGGACAGTGAGGCTTCCTCTTAAAAATCAAAAGGGGCATTGTATATGATATGAGTTATATCTATAGAATTACAGTGAGAAACAGGCCATTTGATCCATTTGGTGTTTATGCTTCATATGAGTCTCCTCTCACCTCATTTCCTCTCATTCCATCAGCATATCCTTCTGTTTCTTTCTCACTTATCTGTTTCTCTAATTTTCCCTTCAGGACATCTCTGCTGTCCACCTCAACCACTCTACGTTGTGAAGGTGAAATTAATTAAGTTTGTGAATTTGTGAAATAGAATCAAAATAAAAATATGAATTCCTTCAGCTTGTCATAAAAATCTGAGTATTATCCTTCAGGGAAGAGAACCTATTACAAATATTCAGTGAAATCTGTAAAATCTGTCTTACCAAGGTTTGAGGACAAGTCCCCAAGTGAGGAGAACTCCCCCACAGATTGCTCAAGTAGCAATGAAACTTACTGAATTATATAAATATGGGAACATCCCAAACTCCTCCATCACCAACCCTGGTAATGTCCCATCCCACTGTCAGGTGGGGATGTCCTCAATATTGACCTTCATGGAGTCTCACAGTTTCAGGTCAAACATGTTCAAGGAAAACTACTACTCCCTTCTCAACTGATCAGTGAGTAATTTACCATGTTCATCATCACGAGGAAACAGACATCAAGGGAATGGGAAGGTCAGATCCCAAAAATGGGTGTCCATGAGGTGCAATGTGCCATCAGCTGCAGCACAATTGTATTCCACAATCTCACAGCCCTCATTCTTTGATCATCATCAAACCAATGGATCGACATGTCTGGAGCAACACATGTCTTGGATTCTTAAGAGTGCAAGTTTAAATCTAATGAATGTACTACAGAAGAATACATGCAAGCTAAACGCCAAGAGTAGCAGGTAATAAACAGAGCGAAACAACCTGACAGGAACAGAACTGAGCAAAGCTACAAGCCCTCTTGAGCAATTCCATGAGCAATTCCAGTCACATCCATGTTGGAGCCCAGCAAATGAAAGCGAGACACAATACTAAAGTCTCTTCCAGTAAAATATCAAATGAACAATCAAACTTCAGTCTCCTCGTGAGGTGCTAGGAGAACCTCCCACTCAGTGCACACTAATTTCTCCCCAGTTCTTGGGCAGAACCATGTCAGAAATGTCTAATAAAAGTGAAGTTAGCAAAATTGTTTTAAACCATCTTTCTGACTGAACAGCAACCAGAATATCCTTGTACTAAGAGATGTTGGAGGGTTGTAGAAATCTGCTTGCCATCAGGTCAGGTGGCTTGGTTATCATGGGATCACCTGGGACTTGCTGAGCAAGATGAAAAGCTGTCATAAAACAAAGAATTGTGGATGCTGGAGATCTGAAATAAACGAAAACAGAAATCACTGAAGAAACTCAGAGGAATAGCAGTATCTGTGAAGGGAAACAGTTTTAACATTTTGAGTTCAGAGACCCTTCTATAATTTGGTCCATTATTTGCCGAGTAGGTATAATTTATCCATTTGTTGGACTAAATGACTTGTAAAATCTGTTGAGTGATACTTTACATTGAATTCACTTTGAATTCAAAACTTTTTTAAAGTTAGCAGTCTTCACAGAATTATAACAATCCCTCAGTCAAAACTATTAATAAGCAGAGTACTAGTAATTATCACAGCATTATGGCAGTTTGGGATGCATACATTGGCCACCACACTTCTAACATTACAAAAGCACTTTTTGGATATCTGGGGTTGTGAATAGCTTTATATAAATTCAAATTTTTCTCTGTTACCTTTTCTGAGGAGGTTACAGAGGGAGGGTGGTGGGAGATCTTGGAGGGATTGGAACAGACAGGCAAAATTGAGATTCCAACACAAGGAGAACTGACCATTCACATGCCACAGTCTACGATAATAACCAGCTCCCAACACACACAGAACTCAATAATAGGAAATCAGTAAAAATCCACTGACACTCTGCATCTCCAAGATAATGACACCTCACCGTCTCATGTTTATCCACAAAACTCAGCCTGGAAATCAGAGGGAAATGCTTCCAATAAACACACTCAATATCCAACACACAGCTCCAGTCAAACAGTTCAGCACAAAGCACCGAGTAAACAGCTCTCTCAGCTGAAAATCACACAACACCAGGTTATAATCCAATAGGTTTAATTGGAAACACACTAGCTTTTGGAGCGTCGCTCCTTCATCAGGTGGTAGTGGAGGGCTGAATCCTAACACACAGAATTCCTAGCAAAAATTTACAGCTGAAATTATACATTGAAAAATTGATTGTCTGTTAAGCCTTTCAGCTGTTAGAATACAGTGATAGTTTCACTTCTTTCATGCGTAAATCACAAAACCTTTTTAAAAAAAGTTTTATTCTCGGGTTAGCTGTTAACAATGGTGATAGCTAGACAATATGTTGAAGGTGTTGGCTCCCTGTGTTCTCTGGCTGTGCCATAATGTTTAGATTGATTCTAAGCTAAAAAGTGGACCCGATGGTCCAAGGTCCAACAAAGGGTACCCTTCATTGTTCAGTATTTCCCATGAGCTGAAAAATTACGCCATGTTCTTCGTGACCTGCAACACATTATGAATGAGGATGAGCACCTCACCAGGACCTTCCCCACACCTCTACTAATTGCCTTTAAACAACCACCAAACCTCAAACAGATCGTTGTTCGTAGCAAGCTGCCTGGCTCTCAGGACAGCTCCATACAATTCTGTCACGGTAGGCACTGCAAAACATGTCAGAGTGTGGACATAGATACCACCATTACGCGTGGGGACACCTCCCACCTTGTACATGGCAGATACTCATGTAACTCAGCCAATGTTGTCTATCTTATACGTTGTAAGCAAGGATGTCCGGAGGCATGGTACATTGGGATAACCGAGCAAAGGCTACAATAACGGATGAATGGGCACCGCACAACAATCAACAGACAGGAGGGTTACCTCCCAGTTGGGGAACACTTCAGTGGTCCAGGACATTCAGCCTCGGACCTTCGGGTGACCATCCTCCAAGGTGGACTTCGGAACAGGCAGCGGAGAAAAGTGGCCGAGCAGAGGCTGATAGCTAAGTTCGGTACCTATCGGGAGGGCCTCAACCGGAACCTTGGGTTCATGTTGCATTACAGGTGACCACCATTGCACTATACACACACAGAGATACTCCTCTGCACACACACCCTCGCATACACACAGGCAATCCTATACACACTGACACACATACACACAGACTCACACACAGACACCCACACACACACACCCTTACAGACACACACTCCCACATGCACTCTCCCACTGACTTAAGACACTCTGCACTCACGACACACACACATACACTTTCTCACACTCACAATCCCCAACCCAGACAGACACAGACAGGCAAAGACCCACATGCACACATATATTTTGCGGGGTGAATTTGTACTTTCAGGGTTACATTGTACTTTGTTCAAAAACTGCATGCATTCATGTAGAACTCTGAGCTCAAAAACTGCATGAATTTATGTAAAACTCTGTTATCTCACTTTTTAGATTAGAATCAATCTAAACATCATGGCATAGACAGAGAACACAGGGGGCTAACACCTTCAACATATTGTCTAGCTATCACCATTGTTAACAGCTAACCTAAAAATACAACTTTTTAAAAAAAGGTTTTGTGATTTACACATGAAAGAAGTATTCTAACAGATGAAAGGCTTAACAATCAATTTTTCAATGTATAATTTCAGCTACATCACACTGTAAATTTTTGCTATAAATTCTGTGTGTTAGGATTGAGCCCTCCACTACCACCTGATGAAGGAGCGACGCTCCGAAAGCTAGTGTGCTTCCAGTTAAACCTGTTGGACTATAACCTGGTGTTGTGTGATTTTTAACTTTGTACACCCCAGTCCAACACCAGTATCTCCAAATCATATCTCAGCTGGATCTTCTCACACAGCATAAGGGACATTTCCATCCCTGATTGCCCACACAGGATAGGGATACAATTTGTATAAAAGCTGCTCCTTCACTCACCATCTCCTCACTTGGTTTTCAGTCCCTATAGGAATGAATCAGCTCTGGAAGAGGAAGAGGAGAGAATTGGCAGAGTGGGTGGGTTCTCTCACAGTCAGTCAATCCAAATATTTCTGAAGAAGGGTCATTGGACCCAAAACATTAACTGTGAATTGCCTCCACAGATGCTGCCAGACCTGTTTAGTTTTTCCAGCAATTTCTCTTTTTGTTTCTGAATTTCAGCATCCACAGTTCTTTCGGTTTTTATTTCTGGAGTAACATGAGTTTCCTGTATCTTGGAAAACTAATGAAACTGATGAGAGACAGACACAATAGGGACAAGAACAAACATAAAAATAGAAAGACAGGTTGCGATAGAATTACATTTTATTTCGATAGGTTCAGTAAGTGGGCAAAGGCTGGTAATTGAAACATACTGTGAGAAAATGTGATGTTCATTTTGGAAGGGAGAATAAAAGAATAGAATATTATTTAAATGGCAGGAAACTGCAACACAAAAAGAGCTGGTGTACTTGAATATTGAACACAGAGAGCTAGAAAAGCAGGTAATCAGGAAGGCTATTGGAATGTTAACCCTTATTCTAAGGGAGTTAGAGTATAAGGATAAGAAAATCTTCCTGCAAATATATAAGGCGCTGGTGAGACCACAGCTGGAGTACTGTGAGCAGTTTAGAGTCAGAGAGTCATAGAGATATACAGCACAGAAACAGACCGTTCGGTCCAACTCGTCCATGCCGACCAGATATCCCTTGTTCCCCTTAAGAAAATTTATCTCAGTGTGGGCAGTTCAGAGAAGATTCACCACGATGATCCGTGGTATGGAGGGATTATTTTATGGGGAAAATTGAACAGGTTGAAACCTATTGTAATTTGGAAGAATGAGAGGTATTGAAACATATAGGAATCTTAAAGGGCTTGACAATGTAAATACATGTTTCCCGTTATGGAAGAGTCTAGGATCAGAGTGCATCATCTTAGAATAGAGACATCAATTTAAGATTTCGACGGGAGAGGATTTCTTCTTTAAGTGGGTTATAAAACTCCTTGTTATAGAGAGCTGTGGAGACAGTCCTTGTGTATATTTAAGGCAGCTTTAGATTCTTGATCAGTTGGGGAATCAAGGGTTACAGTGAGGTCAGCCACCATCCTATTGAATGGTGGAGCAGGCTCAAGGGGCCAAGTGGCCTACTCCTGTTCTGATTTCTTATGGTTTTATAGAAGCGCCTGAGGCAGGCTATAGACCCAATACTTAGGAGAGCTTTCCTGTCAGTTCTAATGGGGTGTTTCCAGTCAAAGGTGCCTTCATGGTGTAATAATGATGTAGGAGATCCAAAGTTGTTGATGTTAAATAAAATGCGATATAGATAGTGGTGGGACAGTAACACAACTCCGGTTAGATGTGCCAATCAAAACACCATTCATGATATCCAGTATATCTGCAATGCAACAGCTTCTTCCACTGGGGCGAGAAGGTGCCTCCTCCACAATAAGTTCCCATTCAGTTCATGTTCACAGTCTTTGTTGCAGTGCAGTACAGAGAGAGATTGCATTGCTTTGGATAGTGAGAGGACACAATAAGGCTATGTGATAGACAATGACGGCCGTAACATTTTATCGAGTAGTAAGCTGAGGATGTTCTTTCGCGCTTTTCAGCAGCCTACAAGGCATCAGTGTCAGTGATACAAAGCAGGCGGAACCTCTCCGTCAACCTTGTTCAACAGAACTGAGTTGTGTGAAGTCACTTTTCTGTAAATCTTCTGATGGTGCAGAGGACAGTATCCCCCGAGTAATCTGTACGTCGTAACCCGAAATTTGCTGTGTCTGCTAAAATGAGAAAAAAAAATCTGAACATGCCCTTATGAGAGGTCAATCTGTCGGAAGGGCACATAATCATTAGAAGGTCACTAGACTGTCGTCCTAGTGTTTTCTAAAGGGATAATTGTGTTTCAATTAAGCATTGCAAGTGAGCAGGTGGTGAACCGAACTAGTAACACAGTATGTCTGGGACGAGTCCTGTTAAAATCAAACAGTGCAGTAGATGCGTGTTGACTATTTCTCAGAAGAACAAAGTTAACGGAAATATGAGTTAGAAAGGGAGAAATAGTGTAGCGGCTTGGTTGACAGTGTTGTCAATAACCAGTGGCAGTGACATTCTTAGAGAAATGGGATGTACACAGCACTGCAGAGCTGAGGTAGCACAAAAACAGCGTGCAGATCTGAAAATAGCTAATCGATGACTTCTGGAAGTGGGTGTCAGTGCGGCGGCTGACGTGCTGACACCTCACCACAGCTTAGAGAGAACCGCGGTGGACAAGCTGCAGGAGGCTCCGAGATGAACAAGAGGGACAGTGTATGTAATGGGAGGACAAGACCGACGTTGATGCAGAGCCCTATGATATAGAGCCGAATAAATCGGCTGCGAATGGTCAGAAGTAGAACATGAATACGTGATACCTGATCAATTCCGGAGACTGGCTGAAAAGCTTCTAAATTACTCATTGGAAAGGACACGCCGGGGCATTTCCCGGAGTTGGCTGTCCTCCATGAATTTGCATGGTTTGAGGGGTGGATTGGAAACCGGCAAATGCTGTTCTTTACCATATCTACAGCAGCCTGTTTACTGGCCTCCCCCATTGGTTCCAAATAGGGAACACCAGGATATGCCGCACTCCAAAATGATATGCTCGTTGATACGGGTAGCATTTAAGGGAACACCGACCAAGCTCTGAGGTAATCTCCAACAATGGCCGAATAAGTCCCCTGCCGATTGTGGGCAGTTTGTAAGACGGTGACTCATAGTGTTCCTGAATAGACCAATCCCTCCCATGTACACAGGCAGCGTTTGAAGAATTTAACCCAATGGCCACTAGTAATACAGAAGCTTCAGTGTTGAGGAAAATGACCTTTTGTTTCGAAAAGAAACAGTAGGAGAAGAAATAGAGGCCAAAATAGAAGTCTAAAGGGAAAATGTGTGAAGTGAAAAGCTCTATCCTCAAGGTATGGAAGTAAGAAGGGAAAGAACAGAGAGCCAATGGGGTCGCCAATGCAAGAGTTGACAACAACGCTGGGCCCCAAATAAATCTTCCTTCATAAATGGAGAAAATAAGGCATATCTGATTTCCAAAAGAAAGAGGTACTATGCCGAGAGACAGCTGAAATCAGAACTCAAATGAGAAAGGTCCTTACCCAGACTGGGGAGGGAACCTGGCCCTCCACTCTTCCCCACAGCTTTCCCCCCCCACCACCTCAGGGGGAGAGATGGATTGTGAAGCGGCAAAAAAGTCACATGATTTACAGGGACTTCTTAGGAAAGGTACCAGGCATAATCCTGGGAAAAGGGGATTTTGCGAAGTATAAACATGACTCGGAAAATGCGGAAAAGGGAGATGCAGATTGGAGGAAATCCTATATCGCGACCCCAGAAACTGTATTCCTTCCCAAGGGAAGTGGAGTGAGATCTGAAGATGACAGGTTCGTCACTGATGGAGCAGGGTGTACTGTCTCCCGCGGTCACTAATATGAATTCACCAATTAGCCATTAGGGAAGCCCAATGGATCCTGACGTAAGAGGTTGGATTCCCCTGTCTCGAATAAGAATATCGCTGCCTACACACCCACAATAGCTGTGCTGCTAGGGTCGACAATAACTATTCTGTGAGGTTGAAGATTGATAGTCCATCCCAGTGAGGGCCGAGGGCCAGGACATGTTCATGTTCACATCTAAATTGTTAAAGCCAACAACAGACAAATGCACCTGTTGCCCCAAGGTTTCATAATCGTCCCTCCGTTTTCCACCAGAGTATGGCACAAGGAGTAGAAGAGTTCAGTATCCCCAGAAGGGTTTGGAGGGATATGGGCCGGGTGCTGGCAGGTGGGACTAGATTGGGTTGGGATATCTGGTCGGCATGGACGGGTTGGACTGAAGGGTCTGTTTCCATACTGTACATCTCTATAATAAGCAGTGATTGCAGTATGTGGACGGCTTACCGCAGGTCTCAAAAACTGAAGGGCAGCCCTTGACTCTTCTGGAGAAGCTGTTGCCAGAAGGTGGGGCTCAAGATCAACCCCAGAAAGGCTCTTATTGGGCAGAGTAATAGAGGTGTACAGCATGGGAACAGACCCTTCGGTCCAATCTGTCCACGCCGACCAGATATCCCAATCCAATCTAGTCCCACCTACCAGCACCCGGCCCATATCCCTCCAAACCCTTCCTATTCATATACCCATCCAGATGCCTTTTAAATGTTGCAATTGTACCAGCCTCCACCACATCCTCTGGCAGTTCATTCCATACACGTACCACCCTCTATGTGAAAAAGTTGCCCCTCAGGTCCCTTTTATATCTTTCCCATCTCACCCTTCAGCTTTTTGGGTTGGCCCTGAAACTAGGAGAGATAGCAACAAAGGAAGGGAAATGGCAGGAAGTAAAGCGACCCATCAGTGTTCCTTGGGTCCAATCCTCCTTGATGGGTTACTGCAGGGAGTTTATCGAGGATTATGCAGCCATTTCAGTCCCCTTACTCCAGTTGCTCCAGAAAGGGTGGACTGGCAGTGGACCACTGGCTGGCAAAGACGTCTTCGTCTGAGTCAAGTCTGATTTTTAGACTGCACCACCCAACGGGCCGTAGATCCCAAATGAGATTTTACCTAGAAGGCGAGGCAATGGATTCAGACATTTTTAAAAAATAAATTCATTCATGGAATATGAGTGTCACTAGTTAGGCCAGCATTCATTGTCCATCTGTAATTGCCCAGAAGGCAGTTAAGAGTCAACCACATTTGCTGTGGGTCAGGAGTCCCATGTCGGTCACACCGGGTAAGTAATGGCAGTTTCCTTCCCTAAAGGACATGAATGAACCACATGGGGATTTCCCTGACAATTTACAACGATTTCAAGGTTATTGTTTTAATTCCATTTTTTTAAATGCTGAATTCAAGTTCCATCAGCCAGGGTGGGATTCAAACCCAGGACCCAAGCACAGTCTCTGGGTCTCAGGATTGATAATCTAACACTAATAGCACCATACCATTGCCCCCTAGTACATTCCTAATGCAGAAGGTACAAGACAGGTCCTGTCAGTAGCATATGTCTCTGGCATCACGTTGGATGATAAGGAAGTACATTCTATCTGTGAAAGACACCTTGTGGCCACTTTCTGGGTTGGGAAACATTTTGCAGTGGATACCAGCACACCCAATGTAACCCTGATCACCCACAACACACCAACAAGGCTTTTGGGGAAGTGGTGAGGATTAAGGGTGTCAGTGTGAGCAGTGCAGTCCAGTGGACCTTGCCCTGAATGGCATGGAGGTTAAGGTCAACCCATTCAATGAACCAATGCTGACTGGAAATGTGGTATCTGAGGATGAGACTCATCTCTGCACTGTAGAAAGGGTATGGGGCAATTAGGGTGGTAAATGTGTAGGCATGCACCCAGAGGGACATCTTTGTGGATGGCTCAAGCTTGGTAGTAAATGGGGAGACAAGAATCGAGTATGGTAGTTATGAGCTGGACAGAGAAGCAGAGTTGGCCTGAGGCTGCCCTAAATTCTGAGTGCCCAGAAGGCTGATCTGATAGCAATAGCCCATGTGGTCATTCCACTCGCAGGAATTCTCCATAGCCAGTTCAATCTGTTCTGACTCTGTGTTTACGTGTAACTCCTGTATCTAGTATCTGACTATATGGGCCCTGAGAGGGTTCACCTCAGCTGAGGAGAAAGCCCTCAAGAACCCAGAACATCCATAGATAAAAGCCCTAAAAATTTGAAAGCTGAAGTCTGGCGGGAGGGCAATAAAAGAGCTGACGAATTGCCCAGAGAGTGGCTGACAAAGATAATCCATGGGATCCCTATGACTCAGGGATAGTGGCAACCAGAACAAGTGAGGAAGGAGCTGTGTGCAGGGAGAAAAATGAGTTGAAAAGACCCTGGCAGGCTAGTGAAAGAGTAGTGTAGAAAAGTGTGTTATTAAAGGGGAGCAAGAGGCTGGTGCCTCAGGGTTATCAACTGGAGTTCATGCAGTCAGCCCATGGAGGCCCCGATGCAGGATGTCCGGGAAGTGAGGGAACCTGGGAATATATGAGAGATGTGGGATAGTAGTTGTAGATGTGGAGGCCATATGAAAGGATCTTTGGACTGCTTCCAAATTATCATAGAGTCCTCAGAACAGGAAAGCTATATTGGGAGTTACCAAACAGGTGGATGGGCAGTGGTGGTCCATACAAATCGACTTTATTGGTCTTCTGCCCATGACTAAAAGATGGAATACCTACCTGCTTCTGGGAGATAATTTTACAAAGTGGCTGAAGGGTTTCCCCGGTAGGTTGGATCCTGGTGAAGGAAATGCTTTTGAGGTGAGGTTTGCCGGATATAGTGGAATGGGATTAGGGAAGTTATTTCACGGGACAGGTGATGCAAACTACCTTAAGGTTGTTGGAGACAGAGGGTAAATAGCGTGTATCCCACACTGCTAAATTTTCAGGAATAGTGGAGTGCATGAACAAGGACCATTAAAATGATCCTGCACAACAAAACTCATTGGTCAACCTCAGAGATAGGATGAGGTGTTTCACTTGGCCTTCATGAATATATGGAGACAGATATTGAAGTGGATGGATTACTCGCTGACGAGTGAGTTACAGGCTGCTGCAGAATCTCTCATGCCTTGTAATACTGACATTTACACTAACACCAGCAGATAAAAAGGTAAACTACATCAATTCACTCATGATCTATGGATATGGTTGCAATTGTACAGACAAGCAGCCACTGGGAACAGACACTCGTCAAATAAAGTGTTGCTGATGCCAAATGAAACACAGGAGTGTGGTGTTGGAAACCAGTCGATGGTACAGAACGATGCAAAGGGTAGGAAATTTCAAGACCTGAACAGTATTGTGGACTAAGACAGTCCCATGGTCAATGCTGTTCAACTGTCCAAGTATGTGAGTTGGTTCCACGTTAACCAGATGAAGAGGGTCCTCATGCCGAATTTAACCACAGGATGGAGGGTTGCACTGGCTTCACGCTCTATACGCAAACTCACTCCCCGATGAGCTCAATGATGTGGGATGAGGTTCATGCTCTCCCACAAGGGGGGTGAGGTGTTGGAAATCCCCGATTACACTTCCATCCAAAGGACTGTCCAGAAATGAAGACTGCCTCCTCTAGTTCTGTCAACCTGTAAGTCTGAACTTGCCTTGTTAACCAGTGGTCAACCCATTAGTCACTGAAGCCTGCGCAGTGAGGTCAACCTATCAAAGACTGATGACGCAAGCTGCTTACATGGATGGGGTATAAGAGATCATGCCTCAGGGCAGTAGCTAGCTAGCTCGAAAACAGAAGTTATCTGATCAGTTAGATGGAGCAGGCTGATCATCTGTTTTGGTCTGATCCTTGGACAAGTCAAGTCCATGTAAACCAGGTCACTTGTGATTGTCAGCATCCTTCGGGTAAACTTGCGATGTATTACTATTACTGTTTTGCAGTTGTCTTTAATGAATATGACTGTCCACCTGGGAAATTCATGACCATGTCACTGTGGGTCTTTGTGTGGCTGATAAGCCTGACCTAAAAGCTACATCTCCAACTAAACATAATTGTAGTATACCTTACTTTGCATAGAACATAGAACAATACAGCCCAGAACAGGCCCTTCAGCCCTTGATGTTGCACCGACCTGTGAACTAATCTAAGCCCATCACCCTACACTATCCCATCTTCATCCATATGCTTATCCAAGGACTGTTTAAATGCCTCTAATGTGGCTGAGTTAACTACATTGGCACGCAGGGCATTCCACGCCCTTACCACTCTCTGGGTGAAGAACTGCCTCTAACATCTGTGTTAAATCTATCACCCTTTAATTTGCAGCTATGCCCCCTAGTACAAGCAGAAGTCATCATCAGAGGAAAAAGAACTCTCACTGTCCACCATATCTAATCCTCTGGTCATCTTGTATGTCTCTATTAAATTGCCTCTTAGCCTTCTTCTCTCCAATGAGAACAGACCCAAGTCCCTCACCCTTTCCTCATAAGACTTTTACTTCAGGCCAGGCAACATCTAGTAAATCTCCTCTGCATCTTTTCCAATGCTTCCACATCATTCCTGTAATGGGGTGACCAGAACTGCACACAATACTCTATGTGAGGCCACACTAGAGTTTTGGACAGTTGCAGCATGACATCACAGCTCTGGGACTCAATCCCTCTATCAATCCCTCTATCCCAGCACTGTCAACCTGGGTGACAATTTTCAGGGATCTATGTACATGGACACCAAGATCCCTCTGTACATCAACACTACCAAGTATCTTACCATTGACCCAGTATTCTGCCTTCCTGTTATTCTTCCCATAGTGAATCACCTCACATTTATCTGTATTGAACTCCATTTGCCACCTTTCAGCCAAATTCTGCAGTTTATCCAAGTCTTCCTGCAATCTGCAACATTCTTACACACTGTCCACCACTACTGACTTAGACAAACTTACTAACCCATCCACTTATGCCTGAGTCCAAGTCATTTATAAAAATGACAAACAGCAATGATCCCAAAACAGATCCTTGTGGCACACCACTAATAACTGGAATCCAGGCTGAATACTTTCCATCAACCACCACTCGTTGCCTTCTTACAGAAAGCCAGTTTCTAATCCAAACTACTGAATTTTCTTCAGTAGTTGACCATGTGGAACCTTAACAAAGGACTTGCTGAAGTCCAAGTACACCACATCAACTGCCCTACCCTCATCCATATGCTTGGTCACCTTCTCAAAAAATTCAATGGGGTTTGTGAGATATGACCTACCCTTGATGAATTCATGTTGACTATTTCCAATCAAATTGTTGCTTGCTAGATGATTATAAATTCTATCTCTTATAATGCTTTCCAAAGCTTTTTCCTACAACAGATGTAAGGCTCACCGGTCTAGAATTACCTGGGTTATCTCTACTGCCCTTCTTGAACAAATGCACATCATTTGCAATCCTCCAGTCCTCTGGTACTAAACCTGTAGAATGTTTTAATGCTTTAATGTAGAATTGGGTATATCCTATTGTTGGGGTTATTGATATTCAGGATGAACCTAACGGACCAGGAAAGATAGTAATAAAAGCTCACCAATCCAAACTTCCAGTGCAGATTAACCAGTTGATTTTTTTTATGTGATTCATGTTGTATTACAGAAGTTAAGGTAACAATGCAAGTGCAACTTAATGTTTTGAGCTCTTCCCGCTGTTTAACAAAGATTAAGATTAGAAACTGATTGAAGCCTTCACAACATCTGATGCTCTCTCATTGAAACATGTCAAAGTTTCATGCTAATAAGTGCTATGGAAAGGATAGCTATCATTCAGATAGTTAAAGCACATTGTAAGAATGGCTACCACCTCTGCCTTCATTCTTGTTGCTACAGATGTAACAGCAGTCACTCACAGATCTGGTGATGAAAACTGATCATATGTATCATCACATTGTTAACATCTAGTCTCATTCATGCTACCTATGTGCCCTCTGAATGTTTGTTTTCTCCTTTCCCTTCCACTACATCGAGATGCAGTCCTAAGGTAGGTAGATGGGTGGAGGGTACGGCCTTATAGTGAAACCTTCTGGCTTCAGACTTTTGGGTGGGTAACCTTTGGGGCATTTGAGGCCCAAGGGCCCAGACTGCTGAAAGTGTCATAGTCAGAAGCAGATTTACCTGCTCAGCTGGAACTCTCAGTCTTGAGATTGCAGGGAGGGTGGACAGATTGAACACCTATGGGAGAACCTGAATGTGGTTGCTATCCAGCTGGATGTTGGCTGGGATAATCCTGTTGCCTGGGATAATCCTGTCGCCGTGTGTACAGTTCTGAACAATTAGAACATAACTTAGACAGGGACACGGCTGCTTTCAGGGAGGAGATTGTAGGTTAGCTTTTCTCTTCAGGATGGTCCTGGAGTAATGAATAGTTTTGACAGAGGAAAGCAGGACCAGTCATGTTGATATGGTGCAGTCAGATTAAGTGTTGGATGGTTAAACCAGTTGCGAACCAGATACACTCAAATCTTCGTCAATGTACACGATAAGCAGAAAAAGCAACCAGGAAGGAAAAGTGTGTAATGCCAGAGGGCAGGAAGAAAGAACTTACCTTGTTTTGCTTTATTATATTATCTTGTTTTATTTTTCTTTTAAAAATATTTTTGCTGGACTGACAATGTGGCAATCACTAAGCACATGTCAGTTGACCCCAATTTCAGGAAAGTTCATATCAGTAGTAACCAGGGGACAAAATCATACATCATACCTCTGGAATGTCCAACTTTATCTGCCATAAAGACAAGTCAAATCAACATAAAGCAACCATAGACAAGATGTCTAAGTCAGACTTAGAACAAAGGAAACCATTAAAACTCAAATTTCCTGTTCCTAGAATCCTTTGGAAAATGTCCTTAAAGACTTTGGAGATTTTGTGACTTATGTAAACTTAATAGTCACCCAGGAAACATTACTGGATTAAAAATCCATTCTAACTCCTGGATACCTTAAATATTGTTGCTGTGCTGAATACTGCTGAAATGATTTTTTCAAAGCATTTCATCTTACACACATCAGGACAATTCTCAAGAAATATCAGTCAAGAAAACAATATCATATTTTCTACATGAGAGGAGCATGCTGATTAGTTGACCACTGGACTCTGATTGGTAGAAAGCACCGTGAATAATGACTAACAGTTAATTGCCAAGCTTTGTTTAAATGTTAAACCAGTCAGATTGACTCTAATTGATCAAGGAATTGTTTTAAGAAACGAACCCGTGAAAGACTGTCACCTATGTTGTTGCATTGAAACAGGCACAATGTGTGTATATGTTCTATCTGGAAGGAACAGGCTGTTGTGTATTAAAATAGATTCTAGTATGCCATACAATTGTATCACACTGCTCACCTGAATGATAATCCTTAACTGGTTGCAAGCATAATTCTTTGCACACTTGGAATTACATAGCAAATACGAGAAACATAAAAAATGGGAGCAGGAGTGGGCCATTTAGCTCTTCAGGCCTTCTCTGACATTCAGTATGATCATGGCTGATCATCCAACTCAGTCCCCTGTTCCTGCATACCCTTAGTCCCATTAGCCCTAAGAACTATATCAAATTCCTTCTTGAACACCTTGTTTTGCATTCAAGCACTTTCTGTGGCAGAGAACTTCAACAACCTCTGGGTGAAGAATCATGTCCTCATCTCAGTCTTAAATAGTTTATCCATATCCTTAGAATGTGACCCTTGGTTCTGTAATCCCAAGACATTGGGAACATCGTTCCGCTGTTTACCCAGGAGAGAAGTGAATGGATTGGGCCATTCCAGCCAGAGGTCTCTCAACCTTGAGACAATCTTGATGTTCACTTTAGATAGCAAAAGAGCCACCGGCTCTGAGATCAATTAAGACAGCAAAAGATGTGCAGAATTCCATGAAGCTGCCCAAAGGTTTCAAACAGAATTTCCTCATCTGTTAGCTTGTGCTAGCTGCTGAGAGTGGCAAGTGGTTGCAGAATTGTAATTGGAGGAGCTGGTGTTAATTGATTGGACGAGGAAGAGCGACTTTCTGGAAAAGTTTGACTTTGTGTGGATTAACCTTACTGAGACTGCTGGAGGGATCAAAGACAGCTTGATACCCAGAGTCAGTACCTTGCTTTTTACCAGCTTGATAACCAACATTGTGCTTGCCCATGTCACCTAGACTAGGATCTTAGAGGTCTTGTTGGTAAGAAATGATGACCTTTCTCAGGTCTGCCTGGCAATACCTGCAAAGTTAGGAGAAGTCGCTGAGGAACTCTAGCACTTGTTCTTATTTGAAGCAGCAATGGGGCAGAATCAGTTCATATACAAAAAATGGGAGGTTTCATCTGGATATTATCAATTCTGCAGTCACTTCATTTTGCTTCAGAGAACATTAGCAATTAAACGCCGATGGTATGATGTCCATGTTCAGTCTTGAGATCTGCTGAAAATGACCAACAATTTACTTCAATTTCTTGGCATTCCATTTTACAAACAATGAAGTTTCTGAGATGTCCAGGAAGTTCCCCATTTCGTTATTTCTTGCAGTGTTGTCTAATTCTAGGCGACAAACTGTGATACTGAAAACACAACCTCAAATATAACCCTTTTGAAATAGTAGGTTTATTACAGGTTTATATCTACAAAGGAAGTAAATATTGTTCACAATAGTATTTATGGAATAATTGCATATATTATTACATTAGGGGGATGGTTGAAATATCTTTCATTACTGTGGGAAAGATCTTGAGAATAAATTGGTGTGCCATCCTTAAGGGAAATCATCATTTGCAGTCTGAAAGTTTCTTAAGGAGGAGGTAATTAGTATTTCTCACGTTAAATGGTGTTGAATATATATATTCAAACAACAACAGAAGCATCACAATAAAAATACAAAAACATCAATACAGATTTTTTTAAAAGGCCATGACACTTGTATAAAGAGCCATTAGTCTTAAAAATGGCCATTACAGTCTAATAGAGGGCCAATACAGTCTATTAAAGGGCAAGTGTGGTCTAGTAATGGGCTATTACTGTACATCCTAATAAGTTGCAATTACAGTCTAATAGAGGGCCATTACAGTCTAATAAATTGACATTTCAGTCTATTATAGGGCCATTACAGTTTAATAAATCACCACTGCAGTCTAATAAATGACCAGTGTAATCTAATATACTGCCACCAGAGTCTAACAAAGGGTTGTTGCAGTCTAATAAAAGACCAAACTAGCTTATGAAGGGCCATTTACAGCATGTCTGCATTACATAATCAAGGAATCACCTGATTACAATCCATTGAAACAATACAAGTGAAATCTGCATATATATTTACATATATTTACAAATAAAGCATTCTGAAATGGAAGTACAAGGTTCCAGATACCATGCAGGATTTGTCTGTACACTGTATGTAGGTGACGAGGTTGGTGGGGTGATTGGTGCTGTCACCCGAGACTGAGACCTCCCTCAAAGTAGAAGTATTGTTAACTTTAAAAATGATTTCTCACACACCTCACATGTGAATGGTCTCTCCCTTGTGTGAATGCGTCAGTGAATCACCAGAGCCAAAGGTTGTGCAAAGCCCCTGTTACATATCTCACACCCATGAAGGGTTTCTCCCCCGAATGAACTCTATGATGTATCAAGAGGCTTTTGGAATATGGTCAGTCAGACAGAGAACAATTGATGGGACTCAAAAAGTACGCGCAATGTCCAGGACACAGAAACTGTCCTCAGATTCTCTCTGAATTGGTTCATTGTAGACTATTAAAAATCTCGTTGATTTTTAAAAAAATTAATTCATGGAGTGTGGGGACTGCTGGCTGGGCTGGCATTTATTGTTGATCTCTAATTGTCCCATGATCCAAGTGGCTTGCTAGGGATAATTTAAAAGGGGAGTTAAGAATGAAGCACATTGCTGTGGGTCTGGAGTCACACATAGGCCAGACCAGGCAAGCACAGTATATTTCCTTCCCGACAGGGCATTAGTAAACCAGATGGGTTTTAATGACAATTGACAATATTTATATGATCACTATTAGGCGAGTTATTAATTCCAGATTTTTCAAAATAGAATTCAAGTTTCACCATCTGCCATGGTGGGATTCAAACTCATGCCCTGAGAACATTAAGCCTTGGGTTTTAGATTACTGACAAAGTATCACTAGGCTATCACCTCTCCAGAGGAAGAATGGAGTCTGAAGATTTAAAGGTGCAGATTCAGATCATAGTTTTGTAGTGAGCATCTTCACGAGAACATGGTGAGGCAGAGTGGTGAGCCAGGATAACACTTAACCATGAACTATTTATTACTGAAAGACTGCAAGAATGACTTATCACAAACCTTTCACAGGAATGGTTTCTCCTGTGTAAATGTGTTGATGTGACTGGCGGATTTCTAACCATCATAACAATTGTGTTGTGGGAGGGTGGAGAGAATAGATCTTGCATGAGAACAGTTCCTTCTGTGTGAATCTGCTAGTGTACAGAAAGCCTTGGTGACTCTGGGAATGTCACGTATCTTGAATTGAATGGTTCCTCTGTACGTTCAATGATCATCCAAACTCTCCATTACACACCCCACACTTGACGCTTTCTTCCATGTGTGGATTTGTTTGTGTCGGCGGAGGTTTGTTAACTTTGAAAATGATTTCTCACACACCTCACATGTGAATGGACTCGCCCTTGTGTGAATGCGTCGGTGAATCACCAGGGCCGAAGATTGTGCAAAGCCCCTGTTACATATCTCACACATGAAGGGTTTCTCCCCTGTATGAACTCTATGATGTATCAAGAGGCTTTTAGATGTCGCAAACGTTTGGTCACAAACTTCACACTTGAAGAGTTTCTGCCCTGCATGGATTGTCTGATGAACCAGGAGGCTTGATAGCCGTGTAAAGGCTCTGTGACACATCTTGCATATGAACAGTTTCACCCCCATGTGGTGTACATGGAGATTTGATGACCGCAAGCAAGATTTCTCACATACCTCACAAGTGAATGGTTGCTCCCCTGTGTGAATGCATTGGTGTCCATGGAGATTCCATGACTCTGAAAATGAAGTGCCACAAACATCACGCATGAATGGTTTCTCATCAGTGTGAATGCCTTGGTGTTTTACTCGGTCTAATAATTGTCCAAATCCCTCCTTACGCACTTCGCACTTGGGGAAATTCTCTCTGGTGTGGAGTTTATGATGCCGCAGGAGGTGAGATGATTGTCCAAAGGCTCGGTCACACACCTCACATTTGAAAGGTTTCTCCCCTGTGTGAATCCTTTGATGCATCAGGAGATGGGAGGATTGGATGAAAGCCTTCTCACAAACCTCACATTTGAAAGGTTTCTCCCCTGTGTGAATCTTCTGGTGTCTTAGCAGCCTTGTAGATGTCACAAAAGCTTTATCACAAACCTCACATTTGAAGGGCTTCTCCCCTGTGTGGATTGTCTGATGGACCATGAGGTTTGATGATAGTGTGAATGATTTGTTGCATACCTCGCAGGTAAATGGTTTCTCCCCTGTATGGATGCGTTGGTGCACACGGAGGTTCGATGACTGCGAAAATGATTTGTCACACACCTCGCACGTGAATGGTTTCTCCCCGGTGTGAATACGCCGGTGAACAAGGAGGGCCGATGACTTTGAAAAGGACTTATTACACACCTCACACCTGATGGGCTCTTTCCCAGTGTGCATGTGTTTGTTTCTCACAATTATTGATGACTGTATAAAATCCTGATCCTGCACCTCACTCTTAAATGGTTTTACTTCCATGTGGCCGATCAAGGATGTACCTTGTGTATTACAGGTTCTTATAATCTTCTGCAGTTCTCCTCACACTTGAACAGCTTCTCCTCTTCAGGAATGAGTCAGTAGTTCATGAGGCTCGATAAATGACTGAAGCTCTCACCACACTGCAGTCCACTCACACTTCTTCCCAGCCTCACCGTGACCAATCACCCACAGCCGAACCTTCAGAAAGGTTGGTTCTGATGGAAGGCTCCAAGCCACTGATCAGTTTCACATCAGATGGTATGTCAAAGCTCCCCTGACCTGACCAATTTTCAGATGATGGTTTCACTGCCCAACCTTTTCTGTGTTAAGCAATGCTGTGAAGGGACTGAAAATCTTCCCAAGGTTGTGCAGTTGTTTCTTGGATGATAGTCAGGAAATAGCTGCAGGTCTATCTTCTTTGTATTCTCTGATGTACAATCGTTCTGTAAAACAGGAAAAGGAAACATGATTTCCTCCAACTCCCTCTCGTCTTTTGTGTGTGTGTGTGTGTGTGTGTGTGTGTCTGTGTCTGTGTGTGTGTGTGGTGGGCGAGTGGGGTCAGATACAAGCCCTTTCATTTTCCTTACTTGGCTGTTACACACCCTGCATTTCCAGCAGGGACAATGTTTGCTCTTGGTTACTATCCAAAATGGCTACTTTCTTTTCTTGTGCTCTGCCCCTATCTTCCCAGGCACCATGAGGGTAATAGACTAAACAACTGGATGGACTGTAAAGCAGGCTATCGTTCCACTATGAGCTTGTATCATGTTGGTAAAGTCCAGTATCATCCTTAGAGTATGAGTATAATACAGAAATAATTCAGGCTAAATGTGAATTCCAGCATGTTTACCAAAATGACTTGAAGAAAACCGACAAAAAAAGGGCAGGAAACACAAGAACCTATAAAAATATTGCTTCAGTACAGTTGATTGAAGGGTTTAGGCTTATCCTGGGAAATTAGTTACACTATGCAAAGATAGGATTAAACTTAAAGAAGAAGCATATAATTGCACAAAGATGGTGCAGGTCAGAAGATTGGTCAGAGTGTAAAACCCAGCAGAGAATAACCAGAAATTTAATAAGGAGGGGATAAATAAGAGTATGAGTCAAAGCTTGCTAAGAAAACATGAAACAGATAGTAAGGTTTGGTAATGATATTTCAAAAGTGAGCATTGGTCCTGTAGAAAGTGAGTCTCGGGAAGTATGCAAAATCAAGAGACAGCAAGTCAGTTTAACTAATGCTGTGGAGGTCATAAATAACAACCCAGAATTGCTGAAAATCAGGAAGTGAAAAGAATCAAGGAACTCAAAAAAAAAAATCACCAGGGAAATGGTACTGAGCACCTTGCTGAAGTGGCAGATGCAACTACAGTTACAACATTTAAAAGATATGTGACAGAAAGTGAAGACTGCAGATGCTGGACATCAGAGCTAAGGAGATGGATTGAAAAAGTAAGCTCAGAGGCGGAGGCAGCGGCAGAAGTGTTCGACGTCACAAGGCGTATTGAATTCGTTGATGCCTGGACGGAGCGGGTGAAGGTAAAGCCTTTGCTGAGGACTGACCGGTCGACCTCAGTGAGGGGTGGTCTGGGGGGAGATGGTGAAAACTTGGCAGGGCTGGGAGCTAGGATGTAGTATAGGTAATTGAAAAAGTAAGCTCGGAGGCGGCGGCGGCATAAGAAGTGTTCGACGTTACAGCTCAGCACCAATCTTCCTTTCCAACTATCTGCTCCACCCTCCTTTCCAACCTATCACCTTCATCTCCACCTCCATCCACCTATTGTGCTCTTAGCTACCTTCTCCCCAGCCCCACCCCCACCCCCCCTCCCATTTATCTCTCTGCCCCAGAGGCTGTCAGCGTCATTCCTGATGAAGGGCTTTTGCCCAAAACATCGATTTTCCTGCTCCTCAGATGCTGCCTGACTTGCCTGTGCTTTTCCAGCACAACTCCAAATTTGACATGCTGGACATCAGAGTTAAGAGTGTGGTTCTGGAAAAGCACAGCAAGTCAGGCAGCATCTGAGGAGCAGGAGAATCGACATTCCGGGCAATGCCATTCCTCAGGAATGCATTTAAAAGACATTTGCACAGGTACAGGAACAGGAAAGGTTTAGAACTATATGGACCAAACACAAGGAAGTGGGATTAGTTTAGTTTGGGAAACTTGGTTGGCGTGGATGAGTCAGACCTAAGGGTCTGTTTCTGTGCTGTATGATTCTATGTAAGATGACAAATCCTGAAGCACTTCAAGAGACTTAAAAAAATGTGGCTGGTGAAATTATGTTGGTTTTAATTTTTCAAAATTCCCTTGATTCAAGGATAGTTCTGTTACATTGGAAGATAGCAATTATCCTTTATTCAAACAGTGAGGGAGACAGAAAACAGAAAATTACAGGCCAATTAGATCAATATTTGTCACTGGGAATATGTTATAAACTATTATTGAATATGTTAAAGAAAGGCACTCAGTGAGGTAATCAGGCAGAATCAGCACAGTTTTTGTAGTGATTGGAACATTATCAGCCAGATGGACCTCAGAGTTCTTGAAGAATCCATCTGTTTTGAATAAAAGGCAACTGTTGAGGAAGTAGGTTTCAAGGTGGCTCCATGGTTAGCATTGGGTTCAATTCCAGCCTTGGGATGACTGTCTGAGTGGAGTTTGCATGCTCTCCCAGTGTCTGTGTGAGTTTCCTCTGGGTGCTGCGGTTTTCTCCCACAGTCCAAAGATGTGTAATTTAAGTGGATTGGTCGTGCTAAATTGCCCATAATGTTCAGGGATGTGTAGGTTAAGTGCATTAGTCTTGGGGGTTACAGGGATAGGAAAGCGGGTTGGGTCTGGGACGGATGCTCTTCGGAGTGTAGGTGTGGACTTGTTGGGCCAAATGGCCTGTTTCCATACTGTAGGTATTCTATGGTAACTGTTCTGGAGTTATTAATAAAGTTCACTGAACCTGAAACATTAAACTCTGCTTTCTCTCTGCAGATGCTGCCAGATCTGGAGTTTCTCTAGCAATTTCTATTTTTCATTTCATTGCTGTGTATTAGTTTTGGAGATCTGGACGTAGTGAAATACTTAAACTCAGTTTTTGTTTTAAACTTGGAGCAGAATACACAGAGTATTGGGAGATCTCAGGCAGATTTGAAAAGACAGGAATCACCCAGATCCCAACACAAAGAGAACTGACTATTCCACAATTCAGGATAACCATCAGTTCCCAACACATATACAGAAGTCAACAATAGGAAATCAGTAAGAGTCTTCAGATACTCTGCACCTCCCAGATAATTACACCTCACGGTTTCATATTCAGGAATGAGCCATCAACAAAACTCAGCCTGGAAATCAGAGGGAAATGCTTCCAATAAACACACTGAATATCTAACACACAGCTCCAGTCAAACAGTTCAGCACAAAGCACCGAGTAAACAGCTCTCTCAGCTGGATCTTCTCACACAGCATAAGGGACATTTCCACCCCTCATTACCCACAGGATAGTCAGACTGCCTGAAGATTGGTGTGGATATTATGGGATACAATTTGTATAAAAGCTGCTCCTTCACTCACCATCTCCTCACTTGGTTTTCAGTCCCTATAGGAAGTGAACCAGCTCTGGAAGAGGAAGAGGAGACAATGGGCAGAGTGGGTGGGCTCTCTGATTGACGTCTCTCACAGTCAATCCAAATATTTCTGGAGCAACAGGAGTTTCCTGAAACTTGGGAAACTGACCGGGGAAATGGAGGTGACTTTGAGCAGCAGATCAGGTGGAGATTTAAACTTGTCATTGTGTCATCTGAATAAAACCTCACTTATTGAAGCTGCTGTCTTAGTTCCCCTGGTAAATGTTTGACAGAGATTTCTAGTGTGGGGATAGCATTCTTCATCCTCAAAGACTTTCAAACTGCCAACATATATTGTGTTTAGTTCTGGTCGCCTCATTATAGGAAGGATGTGGAAGCTTTAGAGAGGATTTACCAGGATGCTGCCTGGACTGGAGGGCATGTCTTAAGAAGAAAGGTTGAGGGAGCTTAGGCTTTTCTCATTGGAATGCAGGAGGATGAGAGGTCAATTGACAAAGGTGTACAAGATGAAGAGAGGCACAGACAGAATGAATAGTCAGAGACTTTTTCCCCTGGGTAGAAATAGCTATCACAAGCGGGCATTATTTTAAGTTGACTGGAGGAAGATTTAAGGGACATTGTCAGGGGTCGGTTCTTTACGCAGAGTTGGTGGGTGCATGGAATGCTTTGTGAGTAGTGGTAGTAGAGTCATTTACTTTAGGGACATTTAAGCGATCCTTGGATAAGCACATGGATGATAGTAATATGAAAGGTATGTAGCTTAGTTTGATCTTAGAATAGGATAAAATGTCAGCACAATATCAAGGGCCGAAGAACCTGTACTGTTCTATGTTCTATCAGTGTGGGATGTGTATTCTCAGATTTGCTTGACAGCAGATCAGAAGAGGAAGACACACAGCATTCAAGACAGTGACAATGTGCAGAGGTGATATCAGCAATTACACATGACAGGCACAGAGAAGGGGATAGGTTTTGGAATGACCTAGTGTTAGGAAGGACCCTTTGTCTCAGGGAATGAAGTGGTGTTTGTTTTGTATTCTGACTGCCCTGTCTTGATCAAATGTTGCTTCTGTTTATGTTCAACTTCCCTCAGCTCCAGTTTATACAGATCAACATTCACCTCCTCTCGATAGTCTCCTGGGCTGTTCTAGTCCATTCACTCCTCCTGATTCACCTCCTGGGCTATTCCAGTCCATATCTTGCTTCAGAGTCATGTTGTTCAGTATGCAGTACTCTAGCATGATTGTAATCATTCTCTCTCTCTAGTGAACATGTTATTTCCCCAAAGTTTGGGAGTAGATTTGTAGCTCGGGTGCTCGTTGTTGTGGTTCTGTTCGCCGAGCTGGAAATTTGTGTTGCAGATATTTCGTCCCCTGTCTAGGTGACATCCTCAGTGCTTAGGAGCCTCCTGTGAAACACTTCTGTGATGTTTCCTCCGGCATTTATAGTGATTTGTATCTGCCGCTTCCGGTTGTCAGTTCCAGCTGTCCGCTGCAGTGGCTGGTATATTGGGTCCAGGTCGATGTGCTTGTTGATTGAATCAGTGGATGAGTGCCATGCCTCTAGGAATTCCCTGGCTGTTCTCTGTTTGGCTTGTTCGATAATAGTAGTGTTGTCCCAGTCGAACCCGCCCCGGTCCCTGAAATATTTCTTCAACAACCCACTCGCCTCTCTCTGTGAACTGCCTCAGAGAGACATAGCATGAATTAACAACACCTCCTCCTCAGTGTGATCCGTGATCTTGTGACTTCAGGCACAGAAGGACGGGGTGGACCTTTTCCCCAATCAGCTGACCATCAGCTCCATCACTTCCTCTGAATATGGGAATGATGCCTGAATTCCTGACTATGAAAGCATTATGGGATGATCCAGTGTGAATGGATTCACATGGAGTATTCTCAGACGGCTATTACACGTGACTTGATTGAAGGGAATTGCTTTCAGTTCAGGGAGCTCTGTGACTCTCCTCAGGTGACCTTTAATACCATATGAAAACAATCAGTCACTTCCTTGGGAAAGCAGCATGTAAACTGGAATCATCAATATGGATCACAGTAGCAGAGTGGCTCAGTGGCTAGCACTGCTGTCTCACAGCATCAGGGAACCGTGGTTGATCTCAGTGTTGGGTGACTATTTTGAGTTTGTTCTTCAGAGGGTCGGTGCAGACTCTATGGGCCAAATGGCTTCTTTCTACACTGTATGGATTTTATAAGTGTTATATGACTGACTGTTGATATTCAACCATCCAAACACCTGAGTGTAATTTGAAGATCAGATAACATCAGCAGAAACTCACCATTCCTGTTATTCCCATCTGGAGAAGTAGTCATTCCTGTGGTTAGCAGAATCACACAACACGGAAACAAACCCTTTAGTCCAACTAGTCAAGTTGACCATATTCCCAAACTAAACTAGTTCTATCTGCCTGCATTTGGCCCATATCCCTCAAAACCTTTCCTATTCATGCACTTATCCAAATGTCTTTTTAATGTTGTACCTGCATCCACCACTTCCTATTAATGATCATAAATGTTCATTTTCATGCAGCAGAACTTGAATATAAAGTTCTCAACGTGGTTTTAGTCAGTTAATGCTGATTAAATCAATGTAAACTCTCAGTCACAACCTATGGTCTTTGTTGCCTATTTGTCAAGGGGTTTTACAAAAGCCAATTTTAAAAAAATTGGATTGACCAATTACAGCAGTTTTATTTAAAGGTTAACACATAATGTCTTCACTCATTTCACTACATATTTGTGTTCAAACAAATTGTAGATGATTTTTGTACAGGGAGCTTTGAGCCAAAGAAAACTTTTGTGCAGACCCAACAAGAACTTTAATGCATTGTCATGAAATAATCCATCTGGAGTAGGTCTTGAACCTTCAAACTTATTCTCTGAGTCAGAAGAGTCCCAATCCAGGAGTTGAGCACAAAACCTCTTGTCTGGGATTGAGGGGTGAAAGAGATTACAGAAATAGGGAGAAATATGACTGGAGGGATTTGAAAACAAATTCAAAATCTTCACTGGAGCCAACCTGGGACAATGGGTTATTCCTTGAGTTTTAGTCATGACAGTGTTCAACTTTGCTGAGTGAATGAAAGCAGAATGGTTCATCAGCAGTGCTGACTGAAGACAATCCCTTAAAATGTCCATTCCAGCTGACAGCAGAGATTACACCACCTTTCACAGCTCAGGGACACACAAAGACAACATTGACACCTGCAGCTCTAACTAGTTATCACTTTAATCAAATCAAATCTTTAGACTGACATTTTACAGAGGGAAAAGGATTCTATATACAGCCTTGGGAGTTAATCCCTTAGATACTGAATCAAATATAACAGTAATACACTGTGGTTAATTTAGCAATCTTATCTCTTGTGTCAGAAAATTGTCGGTTCAAGTCTCACCCCAGAGACTTGAACACTGAGTCTGATGTTCCAGTGTAGTACTGAGGGAATGCTGCATTGTCAGAGATCTTTCAGATGAGTTGTACCAAAACTCTGTGCTCAAGTGAACACTATATTGCAGAAGGGCAGGGGAGCTGTCACCAATGCCCTAGACAAGATGTGTTCTACAATCAATGTCACAAAAACTGATTGTCTGATCATTGTCACATTGCTGCTTTTGGGAGCTTAAATTGTCTGCCATGTTCCAACATAAAAAGTGACTGCATTTTAAATAAGTACTCAATTGTCACTGTCAGTGAAGTGGTTTTTGAATGCATTGAATATATAAATGCAAGTACTCCTTTCTGAGGAAAATATTATACTTTGTGTAAACTGGAAATTGTAAATCCTTCTGTGGAGAATATATATCAGCCCACGGTGACATTACCCAATTATGTAGAGGACTCTTACTGCAGGTTGGGAGACAATTGAAAGTGTTAAAATTGTGATAGATAGAACCTTTGCTTGACAAACAACCCAAGGGTTATAGAATCAAGACAGTAGATAGAGTTAAGTCACAGATTTGACATAATCTAACTGTATGGTGTAATAGATTCAAGAAATTACTCCAGTTCCTACATTCCTTAACTTCTTCTTGATTGCTCTCTCCATTTTCATCTCCAAGACCAATTGGTGTCATCCTTTTCAACCTCAGCTGAGCTTCTGACTCCATACCATCTCCATCACAAAAATACTTTCCCCTTCGTAACATCACCCATTTCCAACAACCCCACTCCCAGATTAGTCCATCTGCTGTTGAAAACCTCATCACGTAGTTGTTGTTTTTAGACTAGACGAGACCATTCCAAAGCTCTCCTGTCCAGCTTTCTATTTTCCACCTTGCATAAACTTCAGCTCAGCTAAAACTCTGAACTCCCTATCCTAATTTACTCACCTATCACCCCTGGGCTCGCTGACCTATACTCGTTCCCAGTCCCCCAGTGTCTCCAATTTAAAATTCTCATGTTCCAGTACAAATTTCCACATGACCTCGCTCCCTCATTATCTGTCACCTCTAGACCCTTTTACCTTAGAATTTTCCACAGAAGTATTGCTTATAGAAGTTCTCTCGGCCTCGTGTCCTGCTGATGCACACTACAGATCTCACTGCATTGCAGCAATGTAGTGACAGGAACTGCTTTATGGTCTACAATTTTTAAATTGAAAATATGTTGCTGGAAAAGCACAGCAGATCAGGCAGCATCCAAGGAGCAGGAGAATCGACGTTTCGGGCATGAGCCCTTCTTCATTCCTGAAGAAGGGCTCATGCCCGAAACGTCGATTCTCCTGTTCCTTGGTTGCTGCCTGACCTGCTGCGCTTTTCCAGCAACACATTTTCAGCTCTGATCTCCAGCATCTGCAGTCCTCACTTTCTCCTACAATTTTTAATTGACTTGCAAAGATCTTTGAATTTTAATTCTTTTTAATGGGATGTGTGGTCATCCCTCATTGCCCTTGTGAAGATGGTGACTCCTCTCTTGATCCTCTGAAGTCCAAAGTGCTGCAGTCAAACCTTGGTACTGTCATTTGTAGGAGAATGTTACTTGCCACTTGTCAGCTGAAGCCTGAATGTTGTCCAGATCTTGCTGCAATTGAATGTGGACTGCTTCAGAATTTAAGGAGTCACTAATAGTGCTGTACATTGTGCAATCATCGGCAAACATCCCCACAATTGACCTTATGATGGCAGGAAGGTTATTGATGAAGCAGCAGGAGATAGTTGGGCCTAGATCATTACTCTGAGGAACTCCTGAAGAGATATCATGGAGCTGAGATGACTGACCTTCGACAACCACGACTAGCTTTCTATATATCAGGTATGACTCTAACCACTGGAGAGTTTGGTCCTGGATTCCCATTGATTGCAGTTTTGCTCGGACTCCTTGATGCCACACTTGGTCAAATGCAGCCTTGATGTGAAGGGCTGCCACTCTCACCTCACCTCTGGAATTCAGCTCTTTTGTCCATGTTTGAACTAAGCTGTAATGAGGTCAGGAGCTAAATGGCCCTGGTGGTAACCAAACTGGGCGTCACTGAGCAGGTTATTGCCTGATAGCACGGTTGATGACACCTTCCATCACTTTACTGATGATTGAGAATAGACCGTTGGGGCGGTAACTGGCCGGGTTGGATTTGTGCTGCTTTTATCTTTAGAACGTACTTGAGCAATTTTCCACTTGTCAGATAGATGCCAATGTTCTAACTGTATTGGAACAGCTTGGTTAGAGGAGCGACAAGTTCTGGAGTACAAGTCTTCATACTATTGCTGGAATATTGTCAGGCCTTGTAGTTTTTGCAGTATTCATTGTCTCTAGCCATTTCTTGATATCATGTGCTGTGAACTGAATTGGCGTGAAAATTGGCATCTGTAATGCTGGGGAGCCACTGGAGGATGCTGAGATGGATCATCCACTCATCACTTCTGGATGAAGATTGCTGTGAAAGCTTCAGCCTTATCTTTTGCACTGATGTGCTGGGCTCTTCCATCATTGAGGATGGAGATATTTGTGGAGCCTCCTCTTCCAATGAGATGTTTAATCACCCACCACCATTCATGACTGAATGTGGCAGGACTGCAGAGTTTAGATCTGAACCATTGGTTGTGGGATTGCTTAGCTCTGTCTATCACTTGCTTCTCATGCTGCTTAACATGCAAGCAGACTTGTTTGGTGACGTCACCAGCTTGAAACATCATTTTCACGTATGCCTGCTGCTGCTCCTGACACGTCCTCCTACACTCTTCATTGAACCAGGGTTAATTCCCTGGCTTGATGGTAATGGTTGAGCCGGTGTAAGGCTACAGATTATGCTGGAAGACAGAACATAGAACAATACAGCGCAGTACAGGCCCTTTGGCCCTTGATGTTGCGCTGACCTGTGAAACCGATCTGAAACCCATCTAACCTACACTATTTCATTATCTTCCATACATTTATCCAATTACCATTTAAATGGCCTTAAAGTTGGCAAGTCTACTACCCTTGCAGGCAGGGCATTTCACGCTCCTACTACTGTCTGAGTAAAGAACCTACTTCTGACATCTGTCCTATATCTATCACCCCGTTAGTTTAAAGCTACGTCCCCTCATGCTAGCCATCACCATCTGAGGAAAAAGGCTCTCACTGTCCACCTTATCTAATCCTCTGGAATACAACTCTGCTGCAGTTGGTGGCCCACAGCACCTCATGGATGCCCAGTCTTGAGATGGCAACATTGCAGGACAGGCCGAGATTGATATATGAAGAAATGAAAACCATAGAATTCCTACAGTGTGGAAACAGGCCATTCGGCCCAACAAGTCCACACTGACCCTCTCAATAGTGTCCCACCCAGACCCATTTCACTACCCTATTACTCTACATTTTCCCATGACTAATGCACCTAACCTACACACCCCTGAATAATTTGGGCAATTTAGCATGGCCAATTCTCATTACTTGCACATTTTTAGATTGTGGGAGGAAACTGGAGCACCAAGCAGAATCCCACGCAGACACAGGGAGAATGTGCAAACTCCACACTGACAATCGCCCGAGGTTGGAATAAAACCCATGTCTTGGCACTGTGAGACAGCGGTGCTAATCACTGAGCCACCGTTCCATGCCTGGTGAAAAGATCAAGAGTGGTTTGAAAATCTGTTGCAGAGTGGACAGTGACATTGCAGCCACCTGTAAACTGTAGATTAGTTATGGTGGTCAGTTTAGTTTTGACATAGAGAGGGCTGAGGTAATTAGGTTTCCCACTGATACCGTGTTTAATACTGATGGTAACTAATCTTTGATGAGGTGAATACCTACTGTCAGGTAGGTTGTAAATAGAATGGGGACTATCACACATCAGACTAGATTTTGAAGGCTTCTATTTCAGACCTCTCACTCAAGGAAGTTACAGTCATATCCTCATGAAGGACTTGCAGGATTGGGATGTAGTTTCTCTGATATCAAGTCATCATATCACAATCTACAGAACCCCATGTTTCCTAATTAAATACGCTGGTCACATCGATGAAAATAATAAAGCATTCCTGGTGCTATTCTCATTATTTTTCTTGAATTTTCCTGGCAAAAAAAGACCAAGTTGAGGTGCCTTAAAAGATCTAAACCCAAGTCAAAGTTCGAAGTGATGTCTGAATCATTCGATCCATTTGGATGCTTGACGTTGCTGGACAGATCGTTGATTTGTTCCATCAGTGATGAGCATCCACCTGGCACCAAGACAAGACAAGGCCCGTAGTCCAAGAGGAAGAAGATCAATGGCTGACCCTGAAAACAGCTGACTGAAGAGAGGAATTCAAGGAACAGCTCAAATATGTGACCACCTGGAACAAAAACGATCAGCCTTCATTGCTGGGTAGAATAACCCAAAGTCGCAACTAAAGGAAGTAACATTTCAACAAGATTTTTGAAGACTTCAGGATCATCTACAAACTGAGGTCAAATGGTCAAGATTCCCTTCATTCACAAGACAATGTTTCACTTCTTTAGGGTGACAATTCTGACAGTTAATATGAGAAAAATTCAACCATCCACAGGGTCAGCTTTTACCCTCCAGTCTATCCCCAGTGTACTGTGGTATAACGTATCACTGGGTCACACTTGAAGAGAGAGCTGCAACCAACAATCAAACAACAAAGCCTGCAGTCCACGAGGTATTCAAACTGAGGGTTACAAAGGGATTGCTTGAATATATCTTATAATTTGGCAGGAAAATGAATCTTACCCCAGACTTCAGGAATTCAACAATTATAATAGTACTCAATGGAGAGAGATACCTTGATAGTTTTTGCAGCGTGATGTATTTCTCTCCTCTATAGTGTGTGGTGAATCCTAACACATATATGTCTGAATCACCTGCTTCCTGTGGGTGAGGAAATCCTTCCAGAGATAGAATAACATTTGTGCATTTGAGCAGGACCTTCTATACTTATTGAAATATTTTCTTTTTTATATTTGGAGAGATGCTCACAGGTTAAGTTGTCTTTTTTGAAACAATGGACTGATGGTGGGAAGAGGTTTGAGACAGACAGTGCTTTGGAATGGCAGCTCCCCATATGTGAGCATTGGAGGGTAAACAACTCAGTGTGATGGAAGCAGGTGATCTGGCATCAAGTCTGTGTGCAGACGTCGGTGTAGGGTGAGAGAGGAGGAGTAAGTGAAACAATCCTGACACACATCACACTGGAACGGTTTGTCTCCTGTATGTGTTCGCTGATGTTCCAAGAGGTCCAACAACTGTGTGAAAGCTTTATTACAGAACTCACATCGATAGGGTTTCTCTGCTGTATGAGCGCATTTGTGTTTGCGGAGTATTGATAATCGTGAAAACGATTTGTCACACAACTCACATGTGAATGGTTTCTCCCCTGTGTGAATGCGTTGGTGTGTGTGGAGGTGTGATGACTGTGAGAATGATTCTTTGCATACCTCACATGTGAATGGTTTCTCCCCTGTGTGAATGCGTTGGTGTCTGCGGAGGGTTGATAAGTTTAAAAACGCTTTATCGCAAACTTCACATCTAAATGGTTTCTCCCCTGTATGAATGCGCTGGTGTTCTCTAAGGTTTGATGGTGTTGAGAATGATTTATTGCACACATTGCACATATACATTTCTTCTCTGGTGTGGACATGTTGGTGCATGAGGTATTGCGATGAATTTGAGAATGATTTATTGCATAACCGGCACGGGAATGGCTTCTCCCCAGTGTGAATGTGTTGGTGCACGCTAAGGTTTGATAACCGTGAGAATGATTTCTTGCACGCCTGACATGTGAATGGCTTCTCCCCTGTGTGAATGTGTTGATGTCTGCGAAGGTTTGATGGTCGTGAGAATGATTTGTCACACACCTCACATGTGAATGGCTTCTCCCCTGTGTGAATGAGTTGGTGTCGAAGGAAGTCAGATGAGCACAAGAATGACTTGTCACACACCTCACAAGTAAATGGTTTATCTTCCATGAGAATTGCATCAATAAATTCATCTTGTGCATTAAGGGATGTTATGAACAGGGGAATCCATGAAGTCCTCCTTACACACCTCACACTTGAGCAGCCATCACTTGTAACAATGAGTTAGTGGTTCATGAGGCTTGACAAAGGATTGAAGCTCTCACCACACTTGGAGCCACTCACCCTTCTTCTCAGCCTCACCCTGACCAATCACCAACAGCCGAACCTTTAGAAAGGTTTAGATGGAAGGCTCTATACAACTGACTAGTTTCAGGTCTGACGATATGTCAAAGTTCCCCTAACCCAACTGATTTCCAGATGATGGTTTCACTGCCCAACCTTCTCCGTGTTGAGCAATGCTGCGAAGGGACTGGATGTCTTCCCACAGTTGTGCAGTTGTTCACTGAGTGATGGTCAGGGTCAATCTGCAGTGTCTATCCTCTCTGTATTCTCTGGTGTCGTACAGTGCAATCCTTCTGTAAAACAGGAAAAGGAAACATAATTTCCTCCAACTCCCTCTCCTCCTTTGCTGAAGGGGCTGTTCACATTATATATTAATGATCAGGATGAAGGGACTTGGGGGCATTCTAGTGAAGTTTGCCGATGATATGAAGTTAGGTGGACAGGCAGGTAGTACTGAGGAAGTGGGGAGGCTGCAGAAGGATCTAGACAGTATGGGAGAGTGGTGCAGGAAATGGCTGATGGAATTCAATGTGAGCAAATGGGAGGTCTTGCACTTTGGAAAAAAGAATACAAGCATGGACTACTTTCTAAACGGTGAGAAAATTCATAAAGCCAAAGTACAGAGGGATCTGGGAGTGCTAGTCGAGGATTCTCTAAAGGTAAACATGCAGGTTGAGTCCGTGATTAAGAAAGCGAATGCAATGTTGTCAATTATCTCAAGAGGGTTGGAATATAAAAGCACCGTTGTGCTACTGAGACTTTATAAAGCTCTGGTTAGGCCCCATTTGGAGTACTGTGTCCAATTTTGGTCCCCACACCTCAGGAAGGACATACTGGCACTGGAGCATGTCCAGCGGAGATTCACACGGATGATCCCTGGAATGGTAGGTCTAACATAAGAGGAACGGCTGAGGATCCTGGGATTGTATTCATTGGAGTTTAGAAGATTAAGGGGTGATCTAATCAAAACTTACAAGATAATACATGGCTTGGAGAGGGTGGACACTAGGAAATTGTTTCCGTTAGGCGAGGAGACTAGGACCCGTGGACACAGCCTTAGAATTATCGGGGGTAAATTCAGAACAGAAATGTGGAAACATTTCTTCAGCCAGAGAGTGGTGGGCCTGTGGAATTCATTGCCGCAGAGTGCAGTGGAGGCTGGATGCTAAATGTCTTCAAGGCAGAAATTGATAAATTCTTGATGTCACAAGGAATTAAGGGCTACGGGGAGAATGCAGGTAAGTGGAGTTGAAATGCCCATCAGCCATGATTGAATGGTGAAATGGACTCGATGGGCCGAATGGCCTTACTTCCGCTCCTATGTCTTATGGTCTTATGGACTCCTCAATTAGAGACAGTTCCACACTGAATGACAAACTCATTTGTTATACACCCTCTATTTCCAGCAGAGTCACTGGACTGTGTCCAGGAGCAGACAACGTGGCTACTTTGTTCCATCTGCCCACATCAATGTTTATCCAGGCAACATTAGGGCACCTATCGGGTGGAATATAAAACAGGTTATTAACAGGATATAGAACTTGCTCAAAGGTAGAAGACAGAGGGTGGTGGTAATGGAGGGTTGTTTTTCAGATTGGAGGCCTGTGACCAGTGGAGTGCCACAAGGATTGGTACTGGGTCTTCTACCTTTTGTCATTTACATAAATGATTTGGATGCGAGCATATGAGGTACAGTTAGTAAGTTTGCAGATGACACCAAAATTGGAGGTGTAGTGGACAGCGAAGAGGGTTACCTCAGATTACAACAGGATCTTGACCAGATGGGCCAAAGGGCAGAGAAGTGGCAGATGGAGTTTAATTCAGATAAATGAGAGGTGCTGCATTTTGGGAAAGCAAATCTTAGCAGGACACATACACATAATGGTAAGGTCTTAGGGAGTGTTGCTGAACAAAGAGACCTTTGAGTGCAGTTTCATAGTTCCTTGAAAGTGGAGTCGCACGTAGATAGGATAGTGGAGAAGGTGTTTGGTATGCTTTATTTTATTGGTCAGAGTATTGAGTACAGGGGTTGGGAGGTCATGTTGTGGCTGTACAGGACATTGGTTAGGCCACAATTGGAATATTGCATGCAATTCTGGTCTCCTTCCTATCAGAAAGATATTGTGAAACTTGAAAGGGTTCAGAAAAGATTTACAAGGATGTTGCAAGGGTTGGAGGATTTGAACTATAGGGAGAGGCTGAACAGGCTCGGGCTGTTTTCCCTGGAGCGTCGGAGGCTGAGGGGTTATAGACGTTTACAAAATTATGAGGGGCATAGATTGGGTAAATAGGCAAAGTCTTTTCTGACCTCAGTGGTGGGAAAGATGCTGGAGTCTATTATAAAGGATGAAATTATGACACATCTGGATCGTAGTAACAGGATAGGTCAGAGTCAGCATGGATTTATGAAGGGGAAATCATGCTTGACTAATCTTCTGGAATCTTTTGAGGATGTAACTCTGAAGATGGACGAGGGAAATCCACTAGATGTAGTGTACCTGGACTTTCAGAAAGCTTTTGATAAAGTCCCACATAGGAGGTTAGTGAGCAAAATTAGGGCACATGGTATTGGGGGCAAAGTACTAACTTGGATTGAAAAATGGTTGGCTGACAGGAAAACGAGAGTAGTGATAAACGGCTCCATTTCAGAATGGCAGACAGTGACCAGTGGGGTACCGCAGGGATCAGTACTGGGACCGCAGCTTTTTACAATACATGTTAATGATATAGAAGATGGTATTAGTAATAACATTAGCAAATTTGCTGATGATACTAAGCTGGGTGGCAGGGTGAAATGTGATGAGGATGTTAGGAGATTACAGGGTGACCTGGACAGGTTAGGTGAGTGGTCAGATGCATGGCAGATACAGTTTAATGTGGATAAATGTATGCAAGAACAGAAAGGCAGATTGCTACCTAAATGGAACCAATTTAGTTAAAGGGACAATACAGAGAGATCTGGGGGTTCTTGTACACCAGTCAATGAAGGTAAGCATACAGGTACAGCAGGTAGTGAAGAAGGCTAATAGCATGCTGGCCTTCATAACAAGAGGGATTGAGTATAGAAGCAGAGGTTCTTCTGCAGCTGTACAGGGCCCTGGTGAGACCATACCTGGAGTATGGTGTGCAGTTCTGGTTTCCAAATTTGAGGAAAGATATTCTGGCTATTGAGGGAGTGCAGCGTAGGTTCACGAGGTCAATTCCTGGAATGGCGGGATTACCTTACACTGAAAGACTGGAGCGACTGGGCTTCTTTACCCTTGAGTTTAGAAGGCTGAGAGGGGATCTGGTAGAGACATATATGATTATTAAAGGATTGGACACTGTGGAGGCAGGAAACATGCTTCCGCTGATGGGTGAGTGCCGAACCAGAGGTCACAGCTTAAAAATACAGGGTAGACCATTTAGGACAGAGATGTGGAGAAACTTCTTCACCCAGAGAGTGGTGGCTGTGTGGAATGCTCTGCCCCAGAGGGCAGTGGAGGCCCAGTCTCTGGATTCATTTAAGAAAGAGTTGGATAGAGTTCTCAAGGATAGTGGAATCAAGGGTTATGGAGATAAGACCATAAGACATAGGAGTGGAAGTAAGGCCATTCGGCCCGTCGAGTCCACTCCGCCATTCAATCATGGCTGATGCGCATTTCAGCTCCACTTACCAGCATTCTCCCTGTAGCCCTTAATTCCTCTAGACAACAAGAATCTATCAATCTCGGCCTTGAAGACATTTAGCGACCTGGCTTCCACTGCACTCCGTGGCAATGAATTCCACAGGCCCACCACTCTCTGTCTCCGCATTTCTGTTCTGACATGACCCCCTCTAATTCTAAGGCTGTGTCCACGGGTCCTAGTCTCCTCGTCTAACGGAAACAATTTCCTAGCATCCACCTTTTCCAAGTCATGTATTATTTTGTACGTCTCTATCAAGTCTCTGCTTAATCTTCTAAACTCCAACGAATAAAATCCCAGTATCCTCAGCCGTTCCTCATATACTAGACCTGTCATTCCAGGGATCATCCGTGTGAATCTCCGCTGGACACGCTCCAGTGCCAGTATGTCCTTCCTGAGGTGTGGGGACCAAAACTGGACACAGTACTCCAAATGGGGCCTAACCAGAGCTTTATAAAGTCTTAGTAGTACATCTCTGCTTTTATATTCCAACCCTCTTGAGATAAGAGACAACATTGCATTCGCTTTCTTAATCACGGACTCAACCTGCATGTTTACCTTTAGAGAATCCTCGACTAGCACTCCCAGATCCCTTTGTGCTTTGGCTTTATTAATTTTCTCACCATTTAGAAAGTAGTCCATGCTTTTATTCTTTTTGCCAAAGTGCAAGACCTCGCACTTGCTCACGTTAAATTCCATCAGCCATTTCCTGGACCACTCTCCCAACCTGTCTAGATCCTTCTGTAGCCTCCCCACTTCCTCAATACTACCTGCCTGTCCACCTAACTTCGTATCATCGGCAAACTTCGCTAGAATGCCCCCGGTTCCCTCATCCAAATCATTAATATATAATGCGAACAGCTGTGGCCCCAGCACCGAACCCTGCGGGACACCACTCGTCACCGGCTGCCATTCTGAAAAAGAACCTTTTATCCCAACTCTCTGCCTTCTGTTAGACAGCCAATCCTCAATCCATCCCAGCAGCTCACCTCGAACACCATGGGCCCTCACCTTGCTCAGCAGCCTCCCGTGTGGCACCTTATCAAAGGCCTTTTGAAAGTCTAGATAGACCACATCCGCTGGGTTTCCCTGGTCTAACCTACTTGTTACCTCTTCAAAAAATTCCAACAGGTTTGTCAGGCATGACCTCCCTTTACTAAATCCATGTTGACTTGTTCTAATCAGACTCTGCTCTTCCAAGAATTTAGAAACCTCATCCTTAATGATGGATTCTAGAATTTTACCAACAACCGAGGTTAAGCTGATTGGCCTATAATTTTCCATCTTTTGCCTTGATCCTTTCTTGAACAAGGGGGTTACAACAGCCATCTTCCAATCATCCGGGACCTTTCCTGACTCCAGTGACTCTTGAAAGATCTCAACCAATGCCTCTGCTATTTCCTCAGCCACCTCTCTCAGAACTCTAGGGTGTATCCCATCAGGGCCAGGAGATTTATCAATTTTAAGACTTTTTAACTTTTCTAGCACTATCTCTTTCGTAATGGCAACCATACTCAACTCAGCCCCGTGACACCCTTTAATTTTTGGGATATTACTCATGTCTTCCACCGTGAAAACTGACGCAAAGTACTTGTTAAGTTCTCCTGCTATTTCCTTATCTCCCATCACTAGGCTTCCTGCATCAGTTTGAAGTGGCCCAATGTCTACTTTTGCCTGTCGTTTGTTTCTTATGTACTGAAATAAACTTTTACTATTATTTCTAATATTACTGGCTGGCCTACCTTCATATTTGATCCTTTCATTTCTTATTACACTCTTTGTTATCCTCTGTTTGCTTTTGTATCCTTCACAATCTTCTGATTTCCCACTGTTCTTAGCCACTTTATAGGATCTCTCTTTTTCTTTAATACATTTCCTGACTTCCTTTGTCAGCCAAGGTTGTCTAATCCCTCCCCGGTTAATCTTTCTTTTCTTGGGAATGAACCTCTGTACAGTGTCCTCAATTATACCTACAAACTCCTGCCATTTTTGCTCTACTGTCTTCCCGGTTAGCCTCTGCTTCCAGTCTATTTTAGTCAGTTCCTCTCTCATGCCCTCATAATTACCTTTATTCAACTGTAACACCATTACATCCGATTTTGCCTTCTCCCTTTCAAACTCCAGACTGAACTCTACCATATTGTGGTCGCTACTTCCTAAGGGTTCCCTTACTTTAAGATCTTTTATAGAGTCTGGTTCATTGCAAAGCACTAGGTCCAGAATAGCCTGCTCTCTTGTGGGCTCCATGACAAGCTGTTCCAAAAAGCCATCCTGTAAGGCAGGAACAGTATACTGATTAAGGATGATCAGCCATGATCATATTGAATGGTGGTGCAGACTCAAAAGGCAGAATGGCCTACTCCTGCACCTCTTGTCTATTGTTTCCCTGGGGTTGGGGAGTCCAGAACTAGAGGGCATAGGTTTAGGGTGAAAGCGGAAAGATATAAAAGAGACCTATGGGGCAACGTTTTCACACAGAGGGTGGTACATGTATGGAATAAGCTGCCAGAGGAAGTGGTGGAGGCTGGTACAATTGCAACATTTAAAAGGCATTTGGATGGGTAAATGAATAGGAAGGGTTTAGAGGGATATGGCCCAGGTGCTGGCAAGTGGGACTAGATTGGGTTGGGATATCTGGTCGGCATAGACGAGTTGGACCGAAGGGTCTGTTTCCATGCTGTACATTTCTATGACTCTATGACTGTATGAACTTACTGAGTTCAGTTGTAAGACCATAAGACATAGTAGTGGAAGTAAAACCACTTGGCCCATTGAGTCCACTCCGCCATTCAATCATGGCTGATGGGCATTTCAACACCACTTTCCTGCACTCTCCCCCTATCCCTAAATTCTTAATCTCGCAACGAATTAATCAATCTTTGCCTTGAAGACATTTAACGTCCCGGCCTCCACTGTGCTCCGTGGCAATGAATTTCACAGGCCCACCACTCTCTGGCTGAAGAAATGTCTCCTCATTTCTATTTTAAATTGATCCCCTCTAATTCTAAGGCTGTGCCCACACGTCCCAGTATCCCCACCTGACGGAAACAATTTCCCAATGTCCACCCTTTCTAACCCATACATTATCTTGTAAGTTTCTATCAGATCTCCCCTCAACCTTCTAAACTCTAATGAGTAGAATCCCAAGATCCTCAGCCATTCATTGTATGTTAGGCCTACCATTCCAGGGATCATCCGTATGAATCTCCACTGAACACGCTCCAGTATGTCCTTCCTGAGGTATGGGGCCCAAAACTGAACACTGTATTCCAAACAGGGCCTAACTAGAGCTTTATAAAGTCTCAGTAGCACATCGCTGCTTTTACATTCCAACCCTCTGGAGATAAATGACAATATTACATTTGCTTTCTTAACCACGGACTCAACCTTTAGAGAATCCTGGACTAGCACTCCCAGATCCCTTTGTACTTTAGCTTTTGAATTTTCTCACCGTTTAGAAAATAGTCCATGCCTACATTTTTTTCCCCAAAGTGCAAGACCTCACATTTGCTCGTGTTGAATTTCATCAGCCATTTCTTGGACCACTCTCCTAAACTGTCTAAATCTTTCTGCAACTCCCACCTCCTCAGAATTACCTGCTTGTCCACCTAACCTCATGTCATCGGTGAACTTCGCCAGAATGCCCCAGTTTCTTCATCCAGATCATTAATATATAAAGTGAACAGCTGTGGCCCCAACACTGAACCCTGAGGGACACCACTTGTCACTAGCTCCCATTCCGAAAAAGAACCTTTTATCCCAACTCTCTGCCTTTTGTCAGACAGCCAATCCTCAATCCATGCCAGTAGCTCACCTCGAACACCATGGACCCTCAACCTACTCAGCAGCCTCCCATGAGGCACCTTAGCAAAAGGCCTTTTCTAATCTAGATAGCTACCATCCACTGGGTTTCCCTGGTCTAAACCTACTCGTTACCTTTTCAAAGAATTCTAACAGGTTTGTCAGGCACAACCTCCCTTTACTAAATCCATGCTGACTTGTTCTAATCCAGCCCTGCACTTCCAAGAATTTAGAAATCTCATCCTTAGCGATGGATTCTAGAATTTTACCTACAACCAATGTTGGGCTAATCAGCCTATAATTTTCCATCTTTTGTCTTGATCCTTTCTTGAACAAGGGGGTTACAACAGCAATTTTCCAATCATCTAGGACTTTCCCTGACTCCAGTGATTTTTGAAAGATCACAACCAACGCCTCCGCTATTTCCTCAGCCACCTCCCTCAGAACTCTAGGGCGTAGCCCATCGGGGCCAGGAGATTTATCAATATTTAGATCTTTTAGCTTTTCTAGACTTTCTCTTTTGTAATAGGTACCATACTCAACTCTGTCCTTTGATTCTCCTTAATTGTTGGGATTTTACTCATGCCTTCCACAGTGAAGACTGACACAAAGTTCTTCAGCTATTTCCTTATCTCCCATCACTAGCCTTCCTGCATCAATTTGGAACAGCTCAATTTCTACTTTTGCCTCTCGTTTGTTTCTTATGTATTGAAAGAAACTTTTACTATCATTTCTAATATCACAGGCTACCCTACCTTCATATTTGATCCTTTCCTTCCTCATTTCTCTCTTTCTTATCCTGTTTGTTTTTGTAGTCTTCCCAATCTTCTGATTTCCCAGTGCTCTTGGACACTTTATAGGCTCTCTTTTTTCTGTGATACATTTCCTGACTTCTTCTGTCAGCCATGGCTGTCTAATTCCCCCACCCCCCGGATAATCTTTCTTTTCTTTGGGATGAACCTCTGTACTGTATCCTCGATTACACCCAGAAACTCCTGCCATTGTTGCTCTACTGTCTTCCCCACTAGGCTCTGCTTCCAGTCGATTTTCATCAGTTCCTCTCTCATGCCCTTGTAATTACCTTTATTTAACTGTAACACCATTACATCTGATTTTGCTTTCTCTCTTTCAAACTGCAGACTGAACTCTACCATAATATGATTGCTGCCTCCCAAATGTTCCCTTACTTTAAGTTCTTTTAAAAAGTCTGGCTCATTACATAGCACTAAGTCCAGAATAGCTTGCTCTTTTGTGGGCTCCATCACAATCTGTTCCAAAACGTCATCCTGTAAGTATCCATGAATTCCCCTTCTTTGGATCCACCGGCAATATTATTCATCCAGTCCATTTGCATATTGAAGTCCCCCATGATCACTGTGACCTTGCCTTTCTGACATGCCCTATTTCCTGGTACATCTTGCGCCCCAGTCCTAGCTACTGCTGGGAGGTCTGTACATAGCTCCCATTATGTTTTTTTGCTTTTATGGTGCCTCAACTCCACCCACACAGACTCCACATCATCTGACCCTATGTTATTCAGTGCTATCGATTTAATTTCATTCTTAACTAACAAGGCCATCCCGTCCCCTCTGCCCACCTCCCTGTGCAAGTTGTAGAAGTGAAAAGTAGTTTTAGTCTTCAATGTGCTCAATGTAAAAACACTCAGGAGAAATGTTAAAAATTTTAAATCGACATTTTGAAATAGTTCCTTTTTCCAAAATTATTTGAAGAAAACGGCATGATGGCTTAGTGGTTAGCACTGACAGTGCCAGGGACCCGGGTTCAATTCCAGCCTCAGGCTGTGTGGAGTTTGCACATTCTCCCCATGTCTGCATGGGTTTCCTTCGGGTGTTCCAGTTTCCTTCCACAGTCCAAATATGTGCAGGCTAAGTGAATTGGCCAAGCTAAAAATTGCCCATAGTGCTCAGGGATATATAGGTTAGGTTCATGAGTCAGGAGTAAATGTAGGGGAATGGGGTCTGGCTGGGATACTCTTTGGAGGGTCAGTGTGGGTTTATTGAGCCAAACGGCCTGTTTCCACACTGTAGAGATTCTATGAAAACATACTAAGCTTGAAATTTAGGAGAATATTGTTTTCAAATTGAGGATTCTGAATAACCAAAGACATTGTTTTAAAGTTGATCTAAAAATCTAGTGAGGGATTCCAGAGTTCGGGGCCAAGCAGCCGAAGGCATGACCATCAATAGCGGAAGATAAAAACTGCAGATGCTGCAGAGACTAAAATTTGAGGAGTGAAGAAATGTTCAAAGTTGTCGGATTGAGATTATTGTAAACCTTGTTTCAGGAGTTATCACTTTCACCTAATTCAAAAGGTGTGGGTTTAAGTCCCACACCAGGATTTTTTCACAGAGGCTGATACTCCAGGGCAGTAATGAAGGAGTGATTTACTGTCAGAGATGCCATCTTTCAAATGGGATGTTACAGTAGACACTTTCTGCTCTCCCTCTCGAGGATAGGTACAAAAGATGCCATGGCAATATTCCGCAGAAGAGCAAGGGATTGGAAAAGAAAATTGCATCTTAGAGTCACATTGTGTCAAAGCTTGTCCTCACATAGTCACATAGTCTTGCCCTCATCAGAACATTTTGCAAAAAAAATGTAAAGAGAAAACAACACTTGTATTCTGAGATAAGTGTGCTGATTAGTTGACAAGGGACTCTCATTGGTAGAGCAGTTGCTCTAGAAAATGTACCCTACCCAGCAACGTACGCTCCCCAGCTGGTACCATGCCCTCAGCCCAGTTAACTGCAAACTTATGTTTTAAGTTATCAACTAGATCAGTCAAGGCATTGCCCTGAAAAATGAAACAGCAGAGTATGGTTCTACAGTGATGGAGATTCTGCAGGGTCCCCTTGCACAACTCCCAGCTTCACTGGAATAACAACTGTCCGGCAGGCGGAAATTGTGCCTCAAAAGTCTTTGTCAATTGATGGCAATATCCTATTAGTGATGATACAACTCGTCTCGCTACTGCATAGTAGCAGCATGGAACAGCTAGCTTCACTTTTTGCTCACACCTTTGAGATACCTTACCTTAAAGACCAAATGAGAATATGTATATCTGAGACAGAGGTACAACTAAAACCAATTTCAGGGTATCAAAATAAAGTTCAATGTACTGTTAAATTAAGAACAGTCAAAGTATCTAACAAATATCTCCAAGAATGTCTTAAATCCAAGATTTTCAGTTCTTATTTCCAAACCTTTCAATGATGCTAAAATGAAACACAATCCAATGATTGGTCAAGCAAGATGAGATTGAACAGATTAGTAATAGGGTTACTCATTTATTTTGTGCCTCACTAGAGTTTGAAAGTTGCAAATTTCCTCCATTTATCAAAAATGATCCCTTTACACCAATGCATTGCTTTAATAGACGTCAGCAACATAAAAGGTACCAGTTTCAAACGTATCTATACGTGGATTCATTTAAGTGGAAGTGGTTTGGCAACGTAACTAATGACACCACCAAACATTTAATACATCTCTCTGACCTTGTACTGTCAGAAAACAAGTACTTTGCGTCAGTTTTCACAGTGGAAGACAGGAGTAATATCCCAAAAATTAAAGGGTGTCACCGGGCTGAGTTGAGTATGGTTGCCATTACGAAAGAGATAGTGCTAGAAAAGTTAAAAAGTCTTAAAATTGATAAATCTCCTGGCCCCGATGGGATACACCCTAGAGTTCTGAGAGAGGTTGCTGAGGAAATAGCAGAGGCATTGGTTGAGATCTTTCAAGAGTCACTGGAGTCAGGAAAGGTCCCGGACGATTGGAAGATGGCTGTAGTAACCCCCTTGTTCAAGAAAGGATCAAGGCAAAAGATGGAAAATTATAGGCCAATCAGCTTAACCTCGGTTGTTGGTAAAATTCTAGAATCCATCATTAAGGATGAGGTTTCTAAATTCTTGGAAGAGCAGAGTCTGATTAGAACAAGTCAACATGGATTTAGTAAAGGGAGGTCATGCCTGACAAATCTGTTGGAATTTTTTGAAGAGGTAACAAGTAGGTTAGACCAGGGGAACCCAGTGGATGTGGTCTATCTGGACTTTCAAAAGGCCTTTGATAAGGTGCCACACGGGAGGCTGCTGAGCAAGGTGAGGGCCCATGGTGTTCGAGGTGAGCTGCTGGGATGGATTGAGGATTGGCTATCTAACAGAAGGCAGAGAGTTGGGATAAAAGGTTCTTTTTCAGAATGGCAGCCGGTGACGAGCGGTGTCCCGCAGGGTTCGGTGCTGGGGCCACAGCTGTTCGCATTATATATTAATGATTTGGATGAGGGAACCGGGGGCATTCTAGCGAAGTTTGCCGATGATACAAAGTTAGGTAGACAGGCAGGTAGTACTGAGGAAGTGGGGAGGCTACAGAAGGATCTAGACAGGTTGGGAGAGTGGTCCAGGAAATGGCTGATGGAATTTAACGTGAGCAAGTGCGAGGTCTTGCACTTTGGCAAAAAGAATAAAAGCATGGACTACTTTCTAAATGGTGAGAAAATTAATAAAGCCAAAGCACAAAGGGATCTGGGAGTGCTAGTCGAGGATTCTCTAAAGGTAAACATGCAGGTTGAGTCTGTGATTAAGAAAGCGAATGCAATGTTGTCTCTTATCTCAAGAGGGTTGGAATATAAAAGCAGAGATGTACTACTAAGACTTTATAAAGCTCTGGTTAGGCCCCATTTGGAGTACTGTGTCCAGTTTTGGTCCCCACACCTCAGGAAGGACATACTGGCACTGGAACGTGTCCAGCGGAGATTCACACGGATGATCCCTGGAATGACAGGTCTAGCATATGAGGAACGGCTGAGGATACTGGGGTTGTATTCGTTGGAGTTTAGAAGATTAAGGGGAGATCTAATAGAGACGTACAAAATAATACATGGCTTTGAAAAGGTGGATGCTAGAAAATTGTTTCTGTTAGGCGAGGAGACTAGGACCCGTGGACACAGCCTTAGAATTAGAGGGGGTCATTTCAGAACGGAAATGCGGAGACATTTCTTCAGCCAGAGAGTGGTGGGCCTGTTGAATTCATTGTCACGGAGTGCAGTGGAAGCCGGGACGCTAAATGTCTTCAAGGCCGAGATTGATAGGTTCTTGTTGTCTAGAGGAATTAAGGGCTACGGGGAGAACGCTGGCAAGTGGAGCTGAAATGCGCATCAGCCATGATTGAATGGCGGAGTGGACTCGATGGACCGAATGGCCTTACTTCCACTCCTATGTCTTATGGTCTTATGGTCTTAAAACCAAATGTTTGTCCTTATTTATGGTTTCAAATTCAACAGCCCTTCGTCTATATCAAATGAAACACCTTTTTGTTGTATTTGAACTTGTCCTTTGCTGCCAGCTATCCTGAAGAAGGGCTTATGCCCGAAATGTCGATTCTCCTGTTCCTTGGATGCTGCCTGACCTGCTGCACTTTTTCAGCAACACATTTTCAGCTGCCAGCTATCTCTCACAATGAGCATCCACTGAAGATAGTGAATTCTTGAAAGTATGCCTCACTGATCGAGTGCTCATGTTTTGAGAATCTGAATGACTTGCCACATTTTTGCATTCAATCTGAATGTCTGTCAGAGGTGCAATGCCTCAAGGACAACCTGGATATGCAAATCAGTAAACACAATGAAGGGTCAGGAATAGTTATCCTTAACAAGGGTGTTATCATTAACAAAATGTATCCCATTTGTAATGACAGGTCCAAATTTGTTTGCATTTGACCTGCTGCTTAGCACGACTGGACAGCCTTACTCGAACACTTCACAAATGGATATGGTTAGGTTAGGTGAATGGGCCAAAATTTGGCAAATTATGTTTATGTGGATAAATGTGAGATTTTCCAATTTGATCACAGGAATACAAAGGAAACTTATTATCTAAGTAGAGAGAAACTTTAGAGAGCTTTGGTACAGTGGGATCTGGGCATCCTTGTGCATGAATTTCAGAAAACTAGGATGTAGGTACAGCAGGTAATAAGGAAGGCAAATAGAATTTTGGTATTTATTGCTAAAGGGACGGAGTATAAAAATAGGCAAGTGTTTTTCAATTGTACAAGGCATTGGTGAGATCTCATCTTCAGTACTGGGTACAGTTTTGGTCCCCCAACATGGATATAATTGCATTGGAGGAAATTCAGAGAAGGTTCACTCAATTAATTCCAGAGATGAAAGGCTTTTTTTATGAGTAGAGATTGAGTGGTTTAGGCTTATACTTACCAGAGTTCAGAGGAATAAGACGGGATCTAATGGAGGTATAAAAGATACTAAAGGGGGTTGAGAAAGTTTTGTGGGACAATATAGAACAAGAGGTCATAGTTTTAGGATAAGGATGGAAGATTTAGAAAAGAGGTATTACTTTCCTCAAAGGTTTGAGAATCTCTGGAAATTGCTAACCCACAGTACTATGGGCACTGGGACATTGAGTAAATTTAAGGAGGAGATCAACAGGATTTTAATTAGTAACAGATTGAAGGGTTATGGCAAGCAGTCAGCGAAGTGGGGTTGAGGCCGAGATGAGGTTAGCCGTGATCATATTAAATAGTGGAGCAGGTTTGAGGGACTGAATTGCCTTCTCCTCCTCCTAGTTCTCATGTACAAGATTTCAGAAGCTGAAGTTGTTTTGAATATCATTTACCTTTAAAATTTACTTGAGTCAACTCTTGGATGAATTGTTCAAAGTTAAACCAGCCTGTTATGACAGGACAACTTATAGGGATCCAAATCCCTCCCAGAGGTGGCTCCTTTCCTGGGATGCTGTTATAATAATTATGCCCTTACATCTCTTTCTCTTCCTCACAACAAGCAGATTCCTCACTGCCATTCATTCTACAGCCATCCCAGGAGAAATATGTATTACAATCAAAGCAACCAATATTCAGTCATATCTGATAATCATGTGCAAAACTGGAGGGCAAAGGTTTAAGGTAAGAGGGAAAAGATTTAATAAAGACATAAGGGGTAACTTCTTCATGCAGAGGGTGGTGCGAGGATGGAACAAGCTGGCAGACGAAGTAGAGGAGGCTGATACAATAACAACATTTAAAAGACATCTGGATCGTTTTATAAATAGGAAGGGTTTAAGAGGGATATGGGCCAAAAGCTGGCAAATGGGACTAGATCAGAATAGGATGTCTGGTCAGCACAGACAAGTTAGACCGAAGGATCTGTTTCTATGCTGGAAGACTGTATCACTAGCTAAAAACATTTTTCAGTCTTAAGTAAAAGCAATGAGCTATCAGGTGATGTGTATTATAGGATTCATCCTTACTGCATCGGTATATGTATGGACAGCCCAAGTCACATTATAGAGACATCCGTTTGTGCCTTATCGTACTCACAGATGGTTCTGCACAGCATGATCTGGTCAAATGGTTAGGTGAGTTGCTAAACTTTTGAGCAAGTTTTCACATAACAGCAAATGTTTTATTCAGTTTTGGGAAGCTAATACAAGACTAGTACATTGATAGCAATGCAGTGTCCATGTGCTCATTTGAGATTGTTAACCTGTTCACCAATGTACCACTCAAGGAAGGCATCAACATCTGCCCAGCATCACTGCGCAGATGACACAAAGAAATTTAAGAAAGTGTGTTGTGAAGAGGAAATAACAAGGTTGCATACAGATAAGTTGAGTGAGTGGGCAAAAAATCTAATTGATGGAGTATAATGTGGGAAAATAATATTGTCAGGCAGAATAAAAAAAACAGAATATTACTTAAATGGAGAATTCTGAGGTGCAGAAAGACTTAGTTTTATTCCAGTGCATGAGTCACAAAACATTGATAAGCAAGTATGGCATTTAGTTGAGAGGGTTAATGGAATTCTATCTTTTATGACAAGAAGAATTTAACATGAAAATAAAGATGATATGATTCAGTTATACAGGGGATTGAGGAGACTATATCTCAAATATTGTGTGCAGTTTGGTGTATTTATTAAAGGAGGAATGTAATGCATTGGAGGCAGTTCAGAAATTCATTTACAAGATTGATACATGGAATGAGTGAATTCATAGAATCACGCAGTAAAGAAAAGGACTTCTGGCCCTTTGAATATGTACAGACAAAAATATACTAGTCTCATTAGTCTTGAATGTTATGGCAGTTCAAGTGCTCATCCAAGTACTTTTCAAAGATTGTGAGGTTTACTGTCTCAACTACCTTCCCAGGCAGTGCATTCTGGGCCCCCACCATGCTCTGGGTAAAAAAATATTTTCCTTAAATCCCCTCTACACCTTTCCTTAGGGCCCAAATCTATTTCCAAATGCGTTCTGACCAGAGCCTCATACAGCCTTGGCAATACATTTCTGTTCCTGTTTTCTAGACCCCTTGAAATGAATGCTAACATTGCATTCGTTTTCTGAACTGCCAACTGAAACTGCATGTTAACTTTAAGAGAATCCTGAACTAGGACTTCCAAGTCCCTTTGCTGTTTGGATTTCCAAAGCCTTTCCCTGTTTAGCAAATACTCGAACTTCTATTCTTTCAACCAAAGTAGATAACCTCATACTTTACAATACTGTATACCATCTACCATTTCTTTGCCCACTGTCCTAGCATGACTAAATTCTTTTGCAGACTTCTGCTTCCTCAACACTGTCCCTCCACCTATTTTTGTGTCATTTGCAAACCAATCCATTTTTCGCCTCCTATAACTTAGCGCATTTTTCCTCCTCACTGTCGACTTCCCAGCCAATCTTTGTGTCATCTGAAAACTTACATATCACTCTCCCCATTTTCTCATCTTCATCATTTATGAATATCACAAATAATAAGGTACAAAGATCCCTGTGGCACCCCACTGCATCCCAACATGAACAGAACATGCAAAATCCATACAGACAGTCTCCTGAGGCTAGTCCCTGGTGCTGTGAATCAGCACTGCTAACCACTGAGCTACCATGCTGCCTAATAGCAAGATGGTAAGCTTCAAAATAAAATGGGAAAGGTGGCTTGACCATGGCAAACATGGAAATTAAGGATAGTTAAAGAAGGGGCATAAAAGACTGCTTGAAAGAAGCAGTAGAACTGAGGATTGGGACTGTTTAGACTTCAGCAAAGGAGAACAAAAAAGATTGATTAAGAGGGGGAGAATAGATTATCAGAGTAAGCTTGCAGAGACCGTACAAACTGATTGTAAAAGTTTCTGTACATGTAAATTAGTGAAGACAAATGTAAGTTCCTTATAGTCAGAAATGGGAACGTTTTAATGAGGAACAAAGAGTTGGCAAACCGATTAATATGTAACTTGGTTATTTGTGTTCTCCTTGGTGATGACATAATGTCCCAAAAATGTTGGAGAACACAGTGGCTCATGAGAAAGAAGAACTGAAGGAAGTCAGTACTGCTATGGAAATGGTGTTGCTGAAATTGATGAGAATGACTGCTATAAATTCCCAGGGACCTGATAAGCTACATCCTAGAAGTGGCCCTAGAAATAGTAGATGCATTGCTGGTCATCTTTCAAGGTTGCATAGACTCTGGAACAGTTCCTTTGGATTGGGGGGTAACTAACATAACCCAGTACTTTAAAAAAAAATGAGTTGAAGAGAAAACAGGGAATTATAGACCACCTAGTCTGACATTGCTAGTGGGGAAAATGCTCGAGTCCTTTATAAAAGATTTACGAACAGAGCACTTGGAAAACAGTGTCAGATAACAGCATGGTCTTATGAAAAAGAAATTGTTTGACAGATCTACTGGAATTTTGTGACAATATAGTTAGTAGAGTTTAGAAAGAGAGTAGGTAGATATTTATTACTTGGACTTTCAGGATGGTTTTGTTAAGTCCCACAAAAAGATTGGCTTGTAAAACTAAACCTGTAAAGCTGTTAAAGTTGTCTTTCATATCTATTTTCACTTGGGAGGAGGAGGATATAGGGACAGAATTTGGAAAGGTGGACTGTGTGATTCTGTAGCAGATTGATATAACAAGTGAGGAGGTATTCTTGCAGATTGTTATGGACCAGCCCAAACCCCCTCAAAATATATCAAGGAGATAGGCTAGAGCCTAATGTTTTATTTTATTTAAAGGCAAGTGTAAGGCACTTTGTTCCAGATGTGATTCCACGTAACAGGCACTTCGGCCCTTCAAGTCTCCACCTATACGTTTTGCCCTTCCATACTAAAACTGTCTTCACATGCAGGATCCATATCCCTCTATTCCCTTCCTATTCATGTATTCGTCCAGGTGCTTCTTGTCTGCTGCTATTGTGTTGCATCTACAACCTCCTCTGGCAGTTCATTCCCCCCCGCCCCCCCACCTTGAACCTGTGTCCCCTATTAATTGACTGCTCCACTCTGGGAAAAGCCTCTACTTTCCGCTCTATCCGTACTATTCACAATCTTATAAACTTCGATAAGATTGCCCCTCAACCTCCTGTGTTCCAGTGAAAAGAAAGCCAGTCAATCCAACCTTTCTTCATAGCTAAAATCCCCTGGGCAACATCCTGGTAACCCTTTATTTGTATCCTCTCCAAAGCATTCACATCCTTTTGGTAGTGTGGTGACCAAAACTGTACATAAAGTCCACATATGGCCTAACTAAATTTCTATAAAGCTGCAACATAACTTGCCTTATACTCAATGCCTCTTCTGATGAAGGCAAACATGCCATAGGCCTTTTTTACTATCTTATCTACCTGTGCTGCCACCTTCAGTGGTCTGGGACCTGCACACCCAGATCCCTCTGCATATCAATACTCCTAAGGGTTCTGCCATTCACTGAATAATTTCCACCTGTACGTGGCCTTCCAATGCATCACCTCACAGATTTGATTGGTCCACCACTGGGTCTTCAGCAAAAACACATTTTATTCTTACAACATAATTAAGATAGAAACAAAGAAGAATTGGCATAACTTTAACTCGAATGAACTACTTAAAATAATATTTAACTATTAATCATCAAATGTTACAATATAGCAGCATCCCATAAACGTACCCACAGCAAAGGCAAATTCAGCAAAACAGATTTTCCTCATGTGCTATCTCCTCCAGTCCAGAGAAAAGTAACACCAGAAGAAACAATCTAGCAGCAGAGACAGAACTCAAGTTATTTGCTGCAGAGAGAGAGCTATAATTATTAGCTTCAACCATCAACTCCAAAGCCCAACTGAAACCCTGGGTCTGTGAAAGCCTTACTCCATCCACTCGTGCTTCTTTTAAAAAAGAAATTAAGGAGCCCAAAGCTGTTTACCCAATCTCTCTGAGCAGGCATTTTGGAACCAGTGTGGAAACACTTCTCAGCAAGAGAAACAGCACAGAACAAATCTTTCTTAAAGGCCCAGTACCATCACGGGATTTAACAGTGGACACTTCCTGGTTTGGATGATATGATTCCTAGGTTTCTGTGGCGGAGACAAGGAAGGAAATTGCAGCAGCATTGATCCAAATTTTTAAGTCCTCTCCAGCCACAGGGGAGGTGCCAGCTGACTGCAAGACAGCTAATGTAGCTCTACTTTTCAAGATAAACCAGGGAATTACAGACCAGGGAGTCTCACATTAGTGTTAGCGAAATTATTGGGAAGATTCTGAAAGTCAGAATTTGTCTTCACTTGGACAGGCAAGGTTTGATCAGGATAGCCAGAGGGAGGTCATGCCAAACAAATTCAGTTGAATTTTTCAAAGTGGTGACCAAGTGTGGAGATGAAGGTAGTGCAGTTGATGTAACTTATATGGATTTCATCAAAGCCTCTGACAAGGTCTCACATGGGAGACTGATAAAAAGGGTAAAAGCACATGGGGTCCAGGGTTACTTGGCAAAATAGATCCAAAATCAGTAGCAGGAGACAGAGCGTGGTGGCAGAAGGTCGTGATATGATTGGAGTCTGGTGTACAGTAAAATACCGCAGCAATCAGTGCTGGGCACCTTATTGTTTCTGAGATATATAAACAATGTAGCTGAGAATGAGGGAGGTTTAAGTTTGCAGAGAATTCAAATATTGGCTGGTGGTTGACAGTGAAGAGGAAAGTGTTAACTCATGGGAGCATGTAAAAGGATTGGTGAAATGGGCAGATCAGTGGCAGATGGAACATAATCCTGACAAATGTGAGGTGATACATTGTGTGAGTACTCAATAAGTGGCAAGACATTAGGAAGAGGGATCCTGGGACGCTTATCCACAGATCCCTGAAGGTGACAGGAGAGATTAACAGTTAAGAAGGCATATGGGACACTTGCCAAAATCAGATCAGGCAAGGACTTTTGTAGGACAGTGGTAGAATCCCTGCCTCTGTACCAGGAGATTCATGTTTAAGTCCCACCTGCTCAGAGATGTATAATAATATCACAACAGGCTGGTTTCAAGATATCTATCAGTTCAAGCAGAGATTATAAGAGCAGGGAGGCTTTATTGGAGCTGTACAGGACTTGGTTTGACCTCAGCTGAAGTACTATGTGCACTATAAGAAATATGATTACACTGGAGGGCCTGCAGAGGAAATTCACCAAGCTGTTGCCTGTAATGGAAAGCTTTAACTATGAAAAGAGGCTGCATAGGTTTGAGTTATTTTCTTTGGAGCAAAGAAGATTGAGGGGAACCTGATGAGTTGTATAAGATTATGAGGGACATGAACAGGTGAATAGAAAACAACTGTTGCCCTGAGTCAAAGGGTTAACAAGGGAGCATTATTTTAAGTGAATAGCAAAAGGTTTAGAGGTTTTTTGATAAAAATGTTTTTCACCCAGAGGATGCACTATCTGGGACGGTAGTTGAGGTAGGTAACTTCACAACCTTTAAAATGCAGTTAGCTGACTTGAAATGTCATAACATTCAGAGCTATGTGTCTAGTGCTAAAATGTAGGATGACTGTCGATTTAGTATAGTTTGAGTTTTGCTGGTATAGGTTTGGTTGGCCAAAGGGTCTCTTCTGCATTCTATGATTCTATAAACCTCATGGCATTTGGAATAATGTACTAACAAGGATAGAGAAACATTTGGCAACCAGAAAACTGAGAAAAAGACTGGAGAACCCAGCACCCAGCATTAGGAGGGTGAGCATCCAGAGGGTGGTAGTGTGAAACAATTGAAGATTCTGGGAGAAGTCAACTCACTCACCACAAATGAGAAGGGAAATGCGAAGGTCCCAGGGTTAAAGAACGGTGAAGCCACAAACATTACTTTGCTTCCCTATCTTCCTCCTCCTTGAACAACAAAAAAAAGGCTGTTAAAAAAATGCATTTGTGGCTAAGAAACAGCAATTCCTCAGCAGTGTGCATCACCCAGACTAATAAAGATGGCAGGGATTCTGGGAAAGATTGTAAAGTATGGGGCATGTAAACTGTGGGAGGTTTTGGATCCACAAGCCATCCAGGACAGCCATATCTGTATGAAGTGCCAGACGTTAGCAGTCCTTGAACGACATGTGGCTGATTTGGAGCAGCAACTCTCCACACAAAGCACCATACAAGAAGGAGAGAGATTTCTGGAACAGTTATGTCAGAGGATGGTCATTCCACAATGTGACAAGCAGGAAAAAAGGACTATAGAACATTCAACTACAGGAACAGGGGTCTCCTGCTGAAATTGAACAGACCCTTGGCAGGAGAGTAGGTGACCACTCACCAAAAAGAAAAGAGATAGCAGGTCCAGCTAACCCCTTGGAGCTGTCCAACATGTAGGAAATTTTAAATGCTTACTTAGTGAGCAATATGACTAAGTCAGGAGTGGATGACTTGAGGAAAAAACACATGGCAATATTGCCCAAGGCCACTCTTTAAAAAAAGAGAGACGCTGCTAGGCAAATTAAAAAGGTAGCAGTAGTGGGTGACTTCATAGTTTGAGAAACACTGTTTAGCTTGCAGCTGAGATTCTGAGTCTAGTATGGTATTTTGTTTCCCGGGTGCATGGGTTCGAGACATAACAAATGGCTGGATAAATTTTGGGAAGTGGTTGTGGTTCATGTAGAAACCAATGACATAGGAAGGAATAGCTTGGAGGTCTTGCAGGATCAGTTTTAGGAGTTAAGGAACTGGCTGAATCACATGACTGAAAGGGCAGTAACTTTTTTTATTCATTCATGGGATGAGGATTTCACTGGTTAGGCCAGTATTTATTGCCCCTCCCTAATTACACCAAGGACAATTAAGAGTCAACCACATTGGCTGTGGGTCTGGAGTCACATGTGCCAGATTAGTCAAGGACAGCAGTTTTCCTTCCCTAAAGGACAGAAATATTATCTGTACTATGAGCTTCATCATTTAGGCAAAGACAGATGAGAGAAGTAAATGTGTTGCTTGAGAGACAGTGTAAATGGGGGATTTTAATTTTTGGACATTGGGATCACTTTTGGGAATGGGGAAAGCTGCTTACAAAAGATAGGATTCACCTAAGCAGAAATGGAATGAATCTCCTGGCTGACAGAGTAAATACTGTACTGGGGGTAGATTTAAACTTGCAAGGCAGAAGGGTGGATTGACAAATGGGCCTAGTTTGGAAGTACCAGAGATGCCAAAAGAGAAAAAATGGTGAATGCTGATAAGGAAGTGACAGAAGCCTTCAGTTTTGACAGTGAACAAAGAAATGGTTGGCTTCTGATAGGAAAGGAAGAGCTAAGAGCAGGGTAAAATTGTAATTTGTAGATACAGGGAATATATTAAATAGAATTGGGGAACTGGAAGCAGAAATTGTTCCAGGGGAATATGACATAGTGGCTGTGACAAAAATTTGGCTCAAGGCAAAATAGAACTGAATACTTAACATTTGGAAAAACTAATGAGGGACAGTCAGCATGGCTTTGTGCAGGGCAGGTCATGTCTTACTAAACTGATTGAATTTTTTGAGGAGGTGACAAAGGTGATCAATGAGAGTAGAGCAGTGGATGTTGTCTACATGGATTTTAGTAATGCTTTTGACAAGGTCCATCATGATAGGCTCATCCAGAAGATTAAGATGCATTGGATCCATGGTGACTTGGCCTCGTGGATTCAGAAGCTTGTCCATAGAAGGCAGAGGATATGTTTTTCTGACTGGAGGTCCATGAACAGTAGTGTTCCACATGAATCCATTCTGGGACCCCTGCTGTATATATGTATGATTTGGATGAAAATATAGATGGGAAAATAAAACAATTGATGGAGTTTGGATAGTGTAGAAGGTTGTCAAAGGATATAGATCAGCTGCAGTATGGATGGAGAAATGGCAGATAGAGTTTAATCTGGGTAAGTGTGAGATGCTGCACTTTGGGAGATCAAATGTTAAGGAAAAGTACACAGTTAGTGGCAGGGCCCTGAACAGCATTGATGTACAGAGGGTTCAAGTCCATAGCTCCCTGAAAGTGGCCACACAAGTAGATAGGGTAGTAAAGAAGGTGAATGGCATGCTTACCTTTATTATCTGGGAAATGAATACAAGAGTCAGGATGTTATGTTGTAGCTTTATAAGACTTTGGTTAGACCACACTTAAGAGTATTGTGTTCAATTCTAGTTGCCACATTACATATTAAAGGATGTGGTAGCTTTGGAGAGGGTGCAGAAGAGGTTTACCAAGATGCTGCCTGGATTAGAGGGTATGAGCTGTAAGGAGAGTGAGAGAAATTCGGGTTGTTTTCTCTGGACTGACAGAGGCTGCGGGGAGACTTGACAGAAGTGTATAAAATTATGAGTTGCATAGATAGAATTGATGGTCAGAATCTTTTTCCCCAGGAGTTGAAATGTCTAATACTAGGGGGCAGTTTAAGGTGACAAGGGACAGTTCAAAGAAGATGTGAGGGGCAAGTGGTGAAAGGCAAGTACCCCTCAGGAACGTGCTGCTCGGGGTAATGGAGGAGGCAAATATAATAGGGGTGGTTAAGAGACTTTTAAATAAGCGCATGAATATGCAAGGAATGGAGGAATATGGACCAAGCCCAGGTAGAAGGCATTAGTTTAATTTGGGGTCATTTTCAGCATAACATCATAGGCCAAAGGGCTCATCCCTGTGCTGTACAGTTCGATATTCTATCCTGGTCTCTAGTATTTTTAGCAGAAACAGAGTGAGTAAAAAGGGAAGAGGTGTAGCAGTCTTGGTCAAAGATAGTTTCATAGCCCTTGACCAAGATGCAGTTCCTGAATTAGAATCTGTCTGGTTGGAGCTGAGAAACAGGAAGGGAGCGATGACATTGTTGAGTATTTATTATAGACCTCCAAATAGTGGGGAGAAGCTAGAAGACAGCATTTGTCAGCAGGTTATGGAAACCTGCAGGTCAAGTAGGCGATAGTTGGTAATTTCAATTTCCTGGGGATAGACTAGGGAAAAAAAAAGGTAGAATGTGGGGCACAGAAGGGAGAAATTCCGGCAGGAGTAGTTTCTGGAATAGTACACTTCCAGTCCTGCCAGAGGAGATTTTGCTGGATCTCGTCCTAGGAAATGAGGCAGGCTGAGTGGGGAACCTGAGAATGGCACAGTATTTGGAAAACAGTTATCACAATATAATAAGGTTCACTATTAAGTTGGAAAAGGATAGAAATTAGACTGGAGAAGGGCAGATTTTGGGGGTTTTTGGGGGGATTTTTGGAGGTTTTAGATTAGATTCCCTACAGTGCTGAAACAGGCCCTTTGGCCCAACCAGTCCACACCAACCTTCTGAAGAGCAACCCACCCTGACCCATTTCCCTCTGACTAATGCACCTAGCACGCTGGGCAATTTAGCATGGCCAATTCATGCACATCTTTGGACTGTGGGAGAAAGCCAGAGCACCTGGAGGAAACCTACACAGACACGGGGAGAACGTGCAAACTCCACACAGACAGTCACCCGAGGCTGGATTGAACCTGGGATCCTGGTGCTGTGAGGTAGCAGTGCTAACCACTGAGCCACCGTGCCGCCCCTAAAGTTAAACTGGAGAAGGTTGAGTGGAACAGCATTTTGGTGGATAAAACAGTAGCTGAAAAATGAGAGACTGTCAAAAGAGAGAGTACTAGTGCAAGCTAGTATGTACTCATGGAGAAATAAATACAGGGTATCCAAAGCTTAGATGACTAAGGATACTGATGAGAAAATAGGATGAAAAAGAGGCATATGATGCATACCAAAACAAATGTTTGGTTCTAGATTAGATTACCTACAGTGTGGAAACAGGCCATTTGGCCCATCAAGTCCGCACCGAACTTCCGAAGAATAACCTAACCAGACTCATTCCCTTACACATTTACCTCTGACTAATGCACCCAAGACTATGGGCAATTTAGCATGGCCAATTCACCTAACCTGAACATCTTTGGACTGTGGGAGGAAACTAAATCATCGGAGGAAACCCACACAGACACAGGGAGAATGTGCAAACTCCACACAGACAGTGGCCCAAGGTTGGAATCGAACCCAGATCCCTGGTGCTGTGAAGCAGCAGTGCTAACCACCGAGCCACCATGCTGTTCTTCAAACATATCAACAGTTAAAAAATTGGTGAAGGGTTGGGAGACCACAACAAACAAGCAGGGTAAACTGCTCATTGAAGCAAAGAATATTGCAGAGGTACTAAATGCTTCCACTTTATCAAATTTGAAAATGGCGACAATGGCCCATTTGAAAGTGAAGGTGTTCAGCCATTAAGCTGTAAAGTGATAGATAAAGAAAAGATGCTAAAATGACTGGCAGCATTCCAGGTAAAGAAGGCCCAAATGGGGTGTATCCTAGATTGCTGAGAGAGGTAAGGGCCAAATTGTGAAGCTATTGATAGAAATTTTCTAGACCTCTCTGAACACAGGATCAGTACCCAAGGATTGTGAATGTGATGATGTTGATTGAGGAAGTGGCAAGGGAGATGATGAGGCTATCCATTTTGGTTGCAAAAAAAAGGTAGATTATTATCCAAATGGTGATAAATTGAGAAAGGGGGAGGTACAGCAACTGAGTGTCCTTGTATATAAATTGCTTAAAGTGAGCAGGCAGGTAGTGAGAAGGTAAATGCTATGTTGGACTTAATAATGAGAACATTCAAGTACACGAACTGAGATGTCTTGCCATAACTGAACAGGGCCAGGGTGAGACCATGCCTGGAATACTGTTGCCAGTTTGGGTCTCCTTACTTGAAGAAGTAGGTTCTGGCTATGGAAGAAGTGCGACAAAGGTTTACCAGCCTGATTTCTCAGAAAGCAAAACTGATATAGGAAGAGATAGTGGATTGCTTAGAACTATACTCACTGGAATTTAGAAGGATGAGGGAACATCTACTAAAAATCTATAAAGTGCTAACAGGAGTAGACAGGGTAAATGCAGGAAGTCTGTTCCCGATGTCCATGGCATCCAGAATTGGGGTCAGTCTCTAAGGATTTTGGGATGCCATTTAGGACTGAGATGAGGAGCAATTTCTTCACCTAGAGACTGGTGAGCCTCTGGAATTATCTGCCACAGAAGGGCACTGAGGCAAAAACGCAATACTTTCAGGAAGGAGGAAAATGCAGTACTCAGGGCTAAAAGGACTAAAGGTCTGGGAGAAAGCATGAACAGGGCTCAGAGATAGATGATCAACCATGATCATATTCAATGGTCAAGCAGCTCAAAGGATCGAATGACCTTCTGCTGCTCCATTATACGACCCAAAATATGTCTGCCTTCAGCAATACTCAAATTTTGTATTGCAAGACAATGAAGAAAAGTTAACACTGGGGCTAATTAAAACGATGAAAGACAGATAGTTACCCAGTCATTATCACATTGTTGTACACATATTGACTGTCGGCATTAAATAACGATCACACTTGACGATGCTTCACTGGACATTACGTGCTTTGACCATGAAAAGACTCCTCATATAAAAAAATTGTTTCCTTTTCTGAGCAGGTTATAGCGAAATTTCAGTTGGATGTCTTGGAGCAATTTGAAAAGACAAGAAACATTTAGATCCTAATAATCACAATGAACTGACTATTTACAATGCACAGAATAATAACCAGCTTCCAACACACAGAGAACTCAAAAACAGGAAATCAATAAGAATTCTCAGACCCTCTGCACCTCCCAGATAATTACACCTCAACTTCTCATATTCTGGAATGAGCCATCAACAAAACTCAGCCTGGAAATCAGAGGGAAATGCTTCCAATAAACACACTCAACATCCAACACACAGCTCCAGTCAAACAGTTCAGCACAAAGCACCGAGTAAACAGCTCTCTCAGCTGGATCTTCTCACACAGCATAAGGGACATTTCCACCTCTGATTACCCACAGGATAGTCAGACTGCCTGAAGATTGGTGTGGATATTATGGGATACAATTTGTATAAAAGCTGCTCCTTCACTCACCATCTCTTCACTTGGTTTTCAGTCCCTATAGGAAGTGAACCAGCTCTGGAAGAGGAAGAGGAGACAATGGGCAGAGTGGGTGGACTCTGATTGACGTCTCTCACAGTCAATCCAAATATTTCTGGAGCAACATGAGTTTCCTGAAACTTGGGAAACTGACCGGGGAAATGGAGGTGACTTTGAGCAGCAGATCAAGTGGGGATTTAAACTTGTCATTGTGTCATCTGAATAAAACCTCACTTATCGAAGCTGCTGTCTCAGTTCCCTCTCTCACAGCACTGTGGATTTACCTCATTAAATCACAGAAGTGATACTATGCATAGGGAGCTGTTCGACCTATTGTGCATATAGAGGCCTGTCAAATAAGTGTGATTTCCTCGATTTAGAAAAAGGGAATCATGCTTATTAGAAGTACTGTGATCATTTGAGGATGTAACTAGTAGAGTTGATCAGAAGAACCAGTGCATGTGGTTTATTTGAACTTTCAGAACGTTTTTAATTAAGTCTCCCCTAAGCGAGTAATGAGTTAAATTAAAGCTCATAGGATTAGATGTTCTATCCTGACATTGATAGAAAATTGGCTGCCAGAGAGGAAATAAAAAGTAGATTAGATTACATTACAGTGTGGAAACAGGCCCTTCGGCCCAACAAGTCCACACCAACCCGCCGAAGCGCAACCCACCCATACGCCTACATTTACCCCTTACCTAACACTACAGGCAATTTAGCATAGCCAACTCACATCTTTGTGATTGTGGGAGGAAACCAGAGCACCCGGAGGAAACCCACACAGACACGGGGAGAATGTGCAAACTCCACACAGTCAGTCGCCTGAGGCAGGAGTTGAACCTGTGTCTCTGGCGCTGTGAGACAGCAGTGCTAACCACTGTGCCACCATGCCACCCACAAATAAATAGATCCTTTACTGAATGGCAGGGATCTGAACTCAAACCCCAGCTATCTGTTAATTACTTTGATGAGGAAACTAAATATAGCAAAATTTGTAGATGGCACAAAGCTGAATAGAAGGCTGAGCTTTCAGGAGTATATAGAGAAGCTGCATTCTGATTTGGACAGGCTGAGTGAATGGGCAAATGCATGGCAGATGCAGTATAATATTGGTAAATGTGAGCAAATAGTAGCAAAAAGATGTTATTTGGATGCCTGGAAATTGAGAGAGTAGAATGTTCAATACCTGGTGTTTGACAGAGGTCAAGGGTGACCTTACAGAGATTTATAAAATCATGAGAGGTATAGATAATATAAATGGTAGTTTCCTTAAGATGAGAGGAGAAGATTTTAAAAAGACATGACTGGTAATTTTTTTTACACAGACTGTGTAGAATGATCTTCCAGAGGGTGGATGCGGGTACTCGTTAAGAACATGAATAGGAAATGTTTGGAGGGATATGGGTCAAGTGCAGACAATTATGTCTGGGTTACTTTAGGATTATGGTCAGCATGGACTGGTTGGCCTAAATGGTCTGTTTCTATGCTGTATGCCTGTATTGTGTCCTTTTGTACCAGTCAATGAAAGTAAGCAGTAAGTGCTGCAGATAGTAAAGAAGGCAAACTGTATGTTGATGTTCATAGTGAAATGATTCAAAGGCAGGAACAAACATGTCTTGCTGCAATTGTACACATCATTGGTGAGGCCACACCTGGAATATTATGTGTAGTTTTGGTCTCCTTACCTGAGGAAGGATATTTTTGCCAAAGAAGTCATGCAACAAAAATTTACTGAATTGATTCCTGAGCTGCAGGACTAACATATGAGGACTGACTGAGTCAGTGAGGATTCTATTCACTGGAGTTTAGAAGAATGAGGGAGGAGGCCTCTCCACAACAATGTCCCCGAAATCTGTACTCTTTTGACTCAAGACTGATCTGAAGATCATTCTTCTAGCCAAACAGTATCAGTCATGGCTTTTATTTTATGCTAAGTGCTCAACACACAGTACAGCAAAGCTGCAATGTGAGTCCAACCTGTAAACCTTGACACACACGCATTTATTTCTTAAATTTATATCATAGTATTCACACTGAATGAAATACCAACTTGAAGACTTGATCAATTACACCCTATTTCACATGCAAATTAAGACTTTACACCAATAAACTTTAAACAGTACAATTTAATAAGTTAAGTCTTGTTCATTACACCATAATTTAGAAAAGTTCACTTCAAAAAACAAAATATTACACAACCGTACCATGGTCCATTTAACAAGAAACTTGAAAAACAGAATAGTTCTGTTGAAATTGCCTAGATCCTTGCACGCAGTTCTGATCTTCATATTGATAAAGGATATCAATAAAGTGGAGAACATGTAAAAACCATTGATTTGGATGAGAATGAAGAGATTCTAATTCCAAGAAAAGACTGAACAGGCCAGCACCTTCACCTCAGTAATGACAGGCTGAAGAATGACTAATTAAATAATGAAGTATAAAATTAAGAATGTTGGGGGATAAATAGGAAGAAGATGTTTCTACTTAGGTGCAGGAACTCAAAAGCAGAATCCATCAATATAAGATAGTGAATACAAAGTCCAAGAAAAAAACTCAGGACAAACTTCATCACCAAGAGAATGATGGGAATGTCGAACTTCCTGCCACAGGGAATGGTTGAGGAAATAGCTGATTTCGGCGATCTCTAGTTCTTGTTGCCGTCGCGGCTTTGGGAGGGTGTGATCCGGACTGAGAGATCCTGGAAACAAGACGGGCAGACGTGGCGGGTTCGGTCGGGTGACTTTGACCCGGGTAAGAAAGGTCTTAAAAGATTTATCCGGGCGACCGGGGTAGGCAGCAGTGTTTGCTGCCAGTCAGATATATCTGGGAATCTGGGGAACCGGGGTTCTGGGCGACCGGGTTAGGCGAATCCGGTCGACCAGGGTAGGCAGCGGTAATTGCTGCCAGTTGGATATATCCGGAGAATTGCTGTGGGACAGGATGCGCTGCAATATATCCGGGGAACCGGGGTTCTGGGCAACCGGGTTAGGCGACTCCGGTCGACCAGGGTAGGCAGCGGTAATTGCTGCCAATAGGATATATTCGGGGAATTACTGCAGGACAGGGCGCGCTGACAGGCAGCGGGAGGTTTGGTCGAGTAAGCGACTGGGATAGGCAACGGTAGTGGTTGCCAGGTATTGCCACGGGACAGGGCGCGCTGATTCGACCAGGTAACTCTTGTGCACAGACCAAGGTAAGAAAAGTGACCTTTAAGTATTGCCTTGGTGGTCGGGGACGTACGAGAATTACGGGGAATTGGCAACATATAAATAAAGTGCTTAATTGGCTAGATTAATCTGACGAGTAAGGTTTCTACCTGATTCAATCACCCAGCTTTAGACCGGTTGTTAAGAGGGGAAATCCCCCACGCGAAGGTCAGGACCCTGAAGTGGGTGTGGAAGAAGGTGACACCAGACCTCAGTAAGGTTAACTAACTTACATAAAGAAATGGGGAATAAAAATAGTAAGTTAAGTTTAGAAGGAGACTTTGGAAGGACGTCCGAGGACCACATCCCAACGGACAGTACTTCAGGAAAAATTTTAAGTAATTGGAAGTACAATCCTCGGACGCGAGGAAAGGATAAAAAAGAAATGATAAACTTTTGTTGTTTTGTCCGGACAAAGGAAGGCATTAAAACTCCAAGTATATTTTGGCCTAAGTATGGGTCAGATGAAGATTGGCTATGTCAAGATTTAAATATATATGTAAATAAGAAACAAAAATACTCCTGTAAAGAATCTAACTATGCCGCCTGTTGGATAGGGAGTCCGAAAATCCTTGTTTTGAAAAAGTCAGAAGAAGGTGATGAGGAAATGAAGGTTTCCCATTGTCAAGTTTACCCCCCCCTTACAACAACGACAGTAATGGTCCGTTGTCGTCTTTTCCCTCTCCCACAGCGCCATCCCCAGTACAAGAACTTGAAAAAGGTCGCCCAGAACCCTGGTTCCCCGGATTCCCGGATATATCGCAGCGCGTCCTGTCCCACAGCAATTCCCTGGATATATCCAGCTGGCAGCAATTACCGTTGCCTACCCTGGTCGACCGGATTCGCCTAACCCAGTCGCCCAGAACCCCGGTTCCCTGGATATATCCGACTGGCAGCAAGTAGCGCTGCCTACCCCGGTCGCCCGGATAAATCTTTTAAGACCTTTCTTACCCGGAACTTGAAGACCTTCCCCCGAGTCCGATTAAGACTAGATCAGCAGTGAAAAGGAGGGAAGAGGGGGACATAGGCGGGGCAGTGACACAAATATATCCCCTTAGAGAAGTACCCATTGGTAATGGTGAAATCGGATATGTCAATGCACCACTAACTAGCAGTGAAGTTAGGTCCTTTAAAAAAGAAATGAAACGCTTGATTGAAGACCCCATAGGATTGGTGGAACAGTTGGACCAATTCTTGGGGCCGAATTTGTATACATGGGGCGAACTGATGAGCATTCTGGGGACGATATTCTCAGGGGAAGAAAGGGGTACGATAAGAAGAGTTGCCCTGAGGGAATGGGAAAAGAGACACCTGGTGGGTGAAGGAGTAATACCAGCAGAAAACAAATTTCCCGGTGTGGACCCCTGTTGGCAGGGCATGGATGAACATGATAGAGGAGAAATGAGAGACTTTCGAGAAATGGTTATTTTAGGTATTAGAGAAGCAGCACCTAAATCTCAGAATTTTTTTAAAGCCTTTGAAGTAAGACAGGAGAAGGAGGAAGCCCTGTCAGCCTTTTTACAGAGACTAAAAGAAGCCACTAGAAAATATTCGGGAATGAATCCCGATGATCCGGTAGCACAGGGACTCTTAAAGGTCCAGTTTGTGACTAAATCATGGCCGGACATACAAAAGAAGTTACAGAAATTAGAAGGATGGAGTGAAAAACAGATGGAAGATTTGTTTTGTGAGGCACAGAAAGTATATGTGAAAAGAGAGGACGAGAAACAAAAACAGAAAGCTAAAATAATGATTGCAGCGGTTGAGGAAATTACGATGAGAAAGTTAGAATCAGAGAACAACAGGGGAGAACAAGAGAGACAGAGAACAGATGGTGGGGAAGAAAGCAACTGGCAGGATGTTATTACTGCGGAAAAACAGGACATTTTAAAAGGCAATGTCCAAAGTTAGGACGACAAAGAGAAGCAGTATTATTGATGACTTTTGATGAAGAATAGGGGAGTCAGAGGTTCCTTCCTCCTGAGACCCACCGGGAACCCTTGATAAATCTAAAGGTAGGAGCTGAAGGGGAGGAGGCAGTGTTTTTGGTAGATACGGGAGCGGCACGGTCATCCCTCGGTTTTAGACCGAGCGGTGTTAAATTAACTAATAAGAGTCTCAGACTTTCTGGAGTAAAAGGCGAAGGATTCTTAGTGCCCATTTTCGAGCCGACCCTAATAAGGGGAAATAACGAAGAAGTGACAGGACAACTACTATATATTCCTGATGTCGGGATTGGGTATGGATTTAATAATTTTGTTAAACTTGAAGATTGGAGTAGAGATAGTTCAATAACTGTAACAATAAATAAATTAAGGACCAGTGATGAAGAACAGATAAACCCTAACGTGTGGGCGAGAAACGGGAACACAGGTCATCTAAACGTTAATCCCATTGTAATTACACTGTCACAAGAGAATAAAACAGTAAGGCTTAAACAATATCCAGTTTCATTAGAGGGGCGCAAGGGTTTACAACCGGTAATAGACTCTCTAGTAAAAGAAGGGCTATTAGAACCATGTACGTCATCCTTTAATACCCCAATACTACCCGTCCGGAAACCAGATGGAATTTACTGATTGGTACAAGATCTCAGATTAGTGAACCGACTGGTCCGGACACAGCACCCAGTGGTGCCCAATCCATACACCCTTTTTAGTAGGATACCGTGTAACCACCACTGGTTTAGTGTAATAGATTTAAATGATGCATTCTGGACATGTCCTTTAGCCCCAGAGAGCCACAACATGTTCGCTTTTGAATGGGAAAACCCATACACAGGCAGAAAACAACAGTTCCGATGGACGGTACTTCCCAGGGATTCACAGAATCACCTAACTTATTCGGGCAAGTACTGGAACAAGTCCGAGAACAATATAAAGTGCCCCGGGAGACGTCACTGTTGCAATATGTAGATGATCTACTTGTGTCAGAACAAAAGAGAAATGATGTAAGTTCAGCTACCAATGGATTGTTGAATTTCTTAGAGCAACAGGGTTTAAGAGTATCTAGGAATAAATTGCAATATGCAGAAAAAGAGGTGAAATATTTAGGACACCTTATTAGCGAGGGAACTAGACGCATTAACCCCGAAAGAATTCAAGGGATAGTAGAATTGCCTCTCCTGAATACCAAACGAGAATTAGGAAAGTTCCTGGGGCTGATGGGTTATTGCAGATTATGGATAGAAGCCGATGTCCAGAAAACAAAGGGGTTATATTACAAACTGACAGAATCAGAACACGAAGGACTGTACTGGACAGAAGAGGAAAAGGAAGGGTTATGTGAGTTGAAGCATAGTCTAACACAAGCTCCAGTATTGGCCCTCCCTTCCCTAGAGAAACCATTTCACCTTTTTGTGACAGTAAACGATGGAGCAGCCTTAAGAGTATTAACTCAGAAAGGAGGGGGAAAGAAACAGCCCATAGCCTTCCTGTCCAAAATCCTGTTTCAAGGGGATGGCCTGAATATATACAGACAGTTGCAACAACTGCCATATTGGTAGAAGAAAGCCAGAAACTTATTTTCGGAGGAGCGCTAGTAGTTAGCACTCCCCACCAAGTCAGAACTGTGTTAAACCAAAAAGCAGGAAGATGGTTGACAGATTCGTGAATTCTAAAATACAAGGCCATCCTGATGGAGAAAGATGACCTCGTGTTAGCAACAGACACCAGCTACCTTTCTTTGGAAGGGAGAACCTCTGGACAAACGAGAATTAGAGCACGACTGTTTAGATATCATGGAATATCAAACCAAAATTAGACAGGATCTGAGAGATCTACCTTTACGTGACTGGGATAGATTGTTTATAGATGGGTCATCAAGAGTAGTGGAAGGAAAAAGACACAATGGATATACAGTAGTGGACGGTAACAAAAACCAAACGGTGGAGGCAGACCGGCTGCCTAACACATGGTCAGCCCAGACCTGTGAATTGTACACATTAAACCGAGCTTTAAAACACTTGGAGAAACGGGATGGGACAATTTACACTGACTCCAAGTATGCCTATGGGGTAGTCCATAACTTCAGAAAGATATGGCAAGAATGGGGACTAATCAATAGTCGTAGAAAAGAATTAGTACATGAAGAATTAATAGGACAAATATTGAAAAGTTTGAAATTACCCCGGGAAATAGCTATAGTCCATGTACCTGGACATCAGAAGGGGAACACTCTAGAAGCAAAGGGAAACCGGCTAGCAGACGAGATAGCCAAAGAAGCAGCTATGAACCATTCAGTAACAAGGATACAGATTCTTACACCCTTAGTTGAGTCTTCTCCCGTGAACCCCATATACACAGAAGAAGAGGAAAAAGAGTTCCAAGAAATAGGAGCTACTAAGACAACTGAAGGAGGGTGGATCCTCCCGGATGGGAGGGAATTACTGAGTAAACCAGTCATGAGAAACATCTTAGCCACCTTATACCAGGGTAGTCATTGGGGTTCCCAAGCCATGTGTGACACAGTATTAAGAAAATATGGATGTAAGGGAATATATACGTTGGCGAAACAGATATGCGCAGAATGTATAACTTGTCAAAAGATCAATTAAAAAAAAGTAAGGGAAGAGCTCAAAGGAGGAAGAAACCCAGGGTTGAGACCCTTCCAAAGTTTACAGGTAGATTACACCGAACTACCCCGGTGGGAAAATAGAAGTACCTGTTCGTACTAGTAGACCATTTAACCAGGTGGGTGGAAGTTTTCCCAATGTCATCAGCCACCTCAAAAGGAATGGTGAAAACCCTCCTCGAACATATCATCCCATGATATGGAATAGTGGAAAGTATAGACTCAGACCAAGGTAGCCATTTCACTTCTAATATCTTGCAAGAAGTAATGGCAAGATTAGAGATTTCTTGGGAGTTCCACACTCCTTGGCACCCACCCTCCACTGGGCGGGTGGAACGAATGAATCAGACCATAAAGAAGCAATTATCTAAACTAGTCCTAGAGACTCGATTACCATGGACCAAATGTTTACCTATTGTGCTATTACACATTCAGACTACCCCAAGGCGTGATATCGGCCTTTCTCCTTATGAAATGATGTTTGGGCTACCATTCCTAGGAGGGAAAGGAGAGGTGCCTACAGCTGAGTTTAATGACAAGTTTTTGAAAAATTATATTGTAGCACTTGGCTCTTCATTATCTATTCTTAGAAATAAAGGCTTTTTGGTACAGACACCGCCGCTCGAATTTTCAGCACACCGTATACAGCTGGGTGATTGGGTCCTGATTAAGACTTGGAAAGGTACCAAACTCCACCCGAGCTGGGAGGGACCATTGCTAACTCTCCTGACTACTGAGACAGCTATCCGGACTGCTGAGAAAGGGCCTAGTCATCACACTCGTGTCAAAGGTCCTGTGAACACCTCATTGGTGGAGTGGCACGCCCATCCTACAGACAACCCACTGAAAATTAACCTGAGAAAGAAGGAATGAACTAAGATAAAAGACTCTTTCACTCTCTTACCGTATTGATTGTAAGGGTTGCGTGGACTCACTTCTCCCTGGCGCCTAAAAGATTAAGACAGGGCGGTAAGCAGGGTTCAGAGATGGGTGAATACTGGTATAGTATTGTAATGTTAGTAGTATTAACTGTTCAAGGAAGCGAAAAAAATCACTTCACTACATTATGCCAAAATTATGCAAAACAAGAGGGACTTGCCAACTGTTGGGTATGTGCAGAAATTCCACACCGTGGCGAATCTGGAATCTCCACCTTGGTAATACCGCTCATCAAAAAAGAAGTGTATGATGGACCACAATTTGACTCGGGCTCAAATAATACAATGTGGAAATCTGAAAGAAGCAAATATAACTTTGTGGGATGGTTCCCAAGGCCAGCCCTGAAAACTCAGGGTGTTATCAATAGCCTTAGGGTATCCCCACCGAAAGGAACAGTGAATACCACCTGTTTCTGTAATCAGAATGACACCGCACCCTTCCAATTAGGAAGATCATCTTGCGTCTACACCAACCAAGCTACAGCCACGACCACTCCTCGAATATTAAATGGAACATATTGGGTATGCGGTCTGAAGGCCAATCCATTTGTTCCCGGGGAAAAATATGTTCGCGTGACCAAATGTGTAGAAATACATGTATGTTATGAAGTTGATGAAACACTGACTCAAAACCAGAAAGGCTGGAGTGTCTGCTGTTACCTCGCTTATATAGTCCCTCACCTCCGAATAGAAAAACATGAGCCCAACCTGAGAAAGGAAGGGAGAATAAGACGTAAGAACCGAGAGGTCTCTGAAGGAGACCGTCTTGTTGTGGACACTATTCCCAAACTACGGCACTACAAGGGCAGGGGTGGAAATACAGAAACTGGCGGCCGCCCTTGAAAATTTAATTAATGATACCACCGGCGCGATGGAAGAAACTCAATCCCAAATATCGGCCATAACCACCGAAATGATTGCCACAAGACTAACAGCTTTACAGAATCGAATGGCTTTAGACTATCTTTTGGCTGAAAAAGGGGGAATCTGTGCTCTGATTGGTAAGGAATGTTGCACCTCCATCCCAGACACCTCTTCCATAGTGGAAGATAAGGCAGAAATAGTAAAGAAAAAGATAAGCAATATAAGAGAAATTGGGGATGAACTCTGAAAGATGAAGGATGGGGAGGGGGGGGGCGCAACTGGGGACTGACTGGTTTGGGAAAATGGTTAGTTAATTTAGGCATTTATGTATTACTAATAATAGTAGGTCTATTGATAGGGTTTAATGTGTTAAAATGGATAATGACTAAGCTGGTAATGTCTTTGGGAGGACAACAATCAATAATGGTCATGACAATAGCACAAGTGCAAGAAAGAGAGAGTAGCAGATTACTCCTAGAGTTTGAAAAAAGACAGACTTAGAAGGACAGAAATGGCTAGATTGTGAACCTTGGCAATATAGGGTGAAAAGAGGGCAGAAAATAAAATTGCAAAAACAACAAATGGTTAAAGAAATGGGGGAGTTGTAAGAAATGGGGAAGTGTGTTGTTTTTGCAGAAATAGAAAAGCAAGAGAGTGTATGTGCAGAAAAATAGGTACAAGAAAAATATCAGTTAAGCAAGCATTGGCGAAGTGTGTCTTTAGCTTTAATGAATAATTGTGGATAATTAAATACTAACTTTAGTGCAGAATTATTAAAGCAAATAATTCTTTCATCATAATGTTTTAAAATAATAGTCTCAGCAAAATAGCTGAGACAGCTGAAACGCATAAACCAGGCATGAAAAGATACATTGTTAAAACGTATGTTCAAGAATGAAATGTACCTATGAACAATGGAAGATGTTACAAGTAAAACGGATAAAGTGAAAGGAACATCAAGATCCAAGTTTAGCAGAATCTTCCTTATGTCAGCACTTACAGAGGGAAGGGTCGCCAACTTGGGGAAGGCGGGGAAATAATAAGACCAGATTATAAGTTAGTCAGAGAATAAAGTTGATTGGGTAATGTAGGAATCAGGAATCAGAAGAGGTGACTTCACGCAGCTCAAAAGTATAACTGTGTATTAGTTTGAATATTCATTGCTCATTTGCTTCGACATTTGATGCCCTTTCTTGCAAGATCGTAGAATAAATTGTCTTGTTTCCAGTTTTGATGGTCTCGTCTAAATTTTATTGATTTTGTTTCTAACACACCTAAGTTGAGAAACAGAGTTCACATTTCAGCTCAAGATGGCTCTTCTTCAGAAACGAGGCTGGATGCTGGCTGGCTTTTCCTTTTGTCATAGAACACTCCTCATCACCACCAGCACTCCCCCTACTCCTATTCCCACTAATAGCCACTTCTCAATTTTCCATATGGTGTTTAAACTTGGATCACTCTCAAACCTTTACTTGCAATGACATCAATGTCACATGAACATGACAAGCTAAGTATAAAAAGTATTGATCCAAACATTCCCCATTTCATAAATCAATTGTTAACAAGTTGCATGGACTATTGGTTGCAAGTTACTGCACATATATAGTCAATAAAGAAAATTATCACACATGAAGAAAAGATTGTTCTTTCTAGTCTGTTCTGATTTTTGTCTATGCAAACCATGCACTGCATTCAATCTTTAAAGTATTATGGTCTTCTTGTTGTACTCATGTTTGTTGTTATTCGCTGTTCATTCAGTATCTACTGGTTCCTGAGGTGACATTAACTCTTTAGAATATTATTGCCATTGCAAGTGTTGTTGTGATAATTGTCACTGCTGATTTTTATGTTTTTTTGGGGGAATGGTTGTCTTCCAGGACAGAAAATCATTCAGTTCTTTGCTCCATTGGTGAAATTAGCTCTGCCTCATCAGTTGTCTCCTGTAGAGGAGCTGACTTTCTGCTTGCATGTAGATGTGTATATTTGTGGTGACAGATCTGGCTATCACTTTCCCCATGTATGATCAAGCTGACAATTTCTCTCTGCAGCTTTCAAGTTGCCAAAGGATCTAATTTTTATCAAGTGCAATGAATGTTTGCACTCTGACATGCTTTCCCACAGTCAGCTCTGACAATGATTTGGTATCTTTATCAAAGTGACATTCGCTTATGTTTCACTTAATGGTGTCACTTACTCCTGTTACTCCTTCCAGTCTTGATCATATTTTAATTATTGGAAGAGTTCCTGAGTGAGGTGTGACATTAATCGTTGGACCAGATAACTGTCCATGCCTTCAGGTGATCTGTTTCTTCTCTCTAAGATTGCCTTATACGCATCTCAACTGGATGAAGTAAATTTTTTGATAATTCTTTTGGTAATTTCTACCACTGTGTTAGCCTATTTGACTGGAGATCGTGTAAAGGTGAGTTTCCCAATCATTCAGGAAGTGTCTGAATTCTTCACTCGTGAATTGAGGTAATTCTCACTGATCAGGAATGTCATGATGACTGAAGTGTGCCTTCAGATATTCAACAATGAATGAGTGAGTTGATGATTTCCAGAGCATGTCATGCTGCTGCTGCTTGTTGAATTTGGAATACTGGTATTTCACACTGGTATTAACTTCCTTCAGAGAGTGCAGCTCCAGACAGCACATCAGTGATGTACATCTGCTTCCCTAGCTTGTCCTTCACTTCCCAGCGATATCTCTATCCATGAAGAAATATCCTTTGCAGATGCTTTGGAGGGGATCAAAGTGATTTGAAAAACATACTCGAATTGTCTTTTGGTCAGATACTACCTTCTCTTTTCCTCTTTCCCAAAATTCACAAGGAAAAACAATATCCAGACTCTGTTTCTCAGTCTGTTTAGTGTTGTTCAGTTTGTGTAAACACTCTGGATACAAACACAGCGAGTTGTCCTCACTTGCCTGGGGGTTACTCCAAGTCCTAACATCACACTGCAGGGTGACTCCATTGTTGACATCATAATCCCTCAGCACTGGTTATTTATTCACATGTGAGGTGTGTGATAAATCGTTATTTGATGGGAGTGAAAGCTGCTTTTAATTCTGTGTCTCAGTCCCACTGAACATCCTGCACAATGAGACTGAGACTTCACACTCAGATTACAGAATGGTAAGAATTTCGGTGGTCCCTTGTGGGTCCTCCACTTGCATTGCTGTTTCCTTCCCACCCTTTGAGTGCACTAATGTGCGACCATATTAGTGTGCAAGCCATGTCAAAACATCATAAGTAGAAAATGTCTCCCCAAGAACAGCCTGTGGTGATATGGAGGATTAGAATCATAATAAAAGGTTTATCACAATCCTCACAAAGTTCAATGAGCATTAAGTTCCATGACTTTGAGGATAATTTGTTGGACAAGGGAATGGTGTCTCCTCCAAGCAGATGTATTTTTACTAACATTGAGAATGATTTGTTACACGTCTAACACCTGAACAGTTTCTCCCTTGTGTGAACACGTTGGTGCTTGCGGAGGGTCGATGACTGTGAGAACGATTTATCACACACCTCACATGTGAAGGGCTTCTCCCCTGTATGAACCCTCCGATGGAGTAGTAGGTACGATGCCCTTGAGAATGTTTTCTCACACACCTCACACTTGAACGGTTTCTCCCCAGTGTGAATGCGTTGGTGCACGAGGAGGGTTGATGATTGCGGGAATGACTTAGCGCATACCTCGCATGTAAAGGGCTTCTCCCCTGTGTGAACAGGCCGATGATTCACGAGGCCTGACAATTGTGCAAAATCCTGGTGACATACATCACACCTGAACGGTTTCTCTCCTGTGTGAATACGTCGGTGTGCACGGAGATTTTGTGACCGTGAGAACGACTTGTTACACACCTCACACCTAAACGGTCTCTCCCCTGTGTGAATGCGTTGGTGTTTATGGAGCGTAGATGACTGTGTGAAAGATTTATCACACACATCACATACAAATGGTTTCTCCCCTGTGTGAATCCTGTGATGAAGCAGGAGTCTTGATGAGTCTGAGAATGATTTTTCACACACCTGACACTTGAAGAGTTTCTCTCCCGTGTGGATGCGTTGGTGTGTGCGGAGGATCCCTGATTGGGAGAATGATTTCTCACACACCTCACACATAAAAGGTTTCTCTCCAGTGTGACTACGTTGGTGTCGGCGGAGGGTTGATGACTGCAAGAATGATTTGTCACATACCTTGCAGATGAAGGGTTTCTGACCCGTGTGGATTGCCCGGTGATTCACGAGGCCTGATAATTGTGCAAAGCCTTTGTTACACACTTCACACTTAAAAGGTTTCTCTCCAGTGTGAATACGGTGGTGATTTCTGAGTGTTGCTGATCGTGCAAAACCTTGGTGACATACTTCACACTTGAAGGGTTTCTCTTCCATGCAGCTTCCCTTCTGCTAACAGATTGTACAATAGATACACCTGGATCTGGGGGAATGTTCGGAGTCTGTAGAGCTCTCCTCACACACCTCACTGTCGAACAATCTCTCACATGTTGGGATGAGTCAGTGGTTCATGAGGCTCCATGAATGATTGAAGCTCTCACCACACTTGGAGCCACTCACACTTCTTCCCAGCCTCACCCTGACCGATCACCCACAGCCGAACTTTCAGATCGGTTGGTTCTGATGGAAGGCTGCACACCAATCACCAGTTATAGATCTGATGATGTGTCAAAGCTCCCCAACCGGTTTCCAGATGATGGTTTCACTGCCTAACCTTCTCTGTGTTGAACAATGCTCTGAAAGGACTGGATGTCTTCCCACAGTTGTGCAGTTGTTCCTTTGGTGATGTTCAGGATCTACCCTCTCTGTGTTATCTGCTGTAGTACAGTGCAGTCCTTCTGTAAAACAGGAAAATGAAACATGATTTCCCCGAACTCCCTCTCCTCCTTTGCTGAAGCACCTGACTCCTCAGCTACAGACTGTTCCACGTCACCTAGGTAGGAAGGGGATGTGGGTTTCCGATCAAAATTTAGGGAGCTAGGAAAATGTTAGCCAGAAGGACCACAAATGTAATCTCCAGATTACTCCCAATGCTATGTCCAAGTGCGTATGTGGCAGAAAGAAAGTGCAGAAGGGACGTATTTGATTTCTGGGACTGGATAGAACATAGAACAATATAGCGCAGAGCAGGCCCTTCAGCCTTCGATGTTGCGCCACCCTGTGAACTATTCTCAGCTTGTCCCCCTACATTATCCCATCATCATCCATGTGCTTATCTAAGGATTGTTTAAATCTCCCTAACGTGGCTGAGTTGACTACATTAGCAGATAGTGCATTCCACACCCTTACCACTCTCTGCGTAAAGAACCTGCCTCTGACATCTGTCTTAAATAGTTATGCACCCTTGTACAAGCTGACGTCATCATCCTAGGAAAAAGACTTTCACTGTCTACCCTATCTAATCCTCGGATCTGGGAAAAATGGTATCTGTACAAGCGAGACAGATTACACCTGAACACAGCTGAGTTTCTTGTTCTGTATTTTGCTTGTGCTAGCGGGAAGGCTTGAAACTAACTCCACAAGTGCATGGGAACCAGGAGAGAGTATTAAGAAGTAAAACCCGGATTCGCAAAATGCTGAGAGAGGCAGTGAAATAGAGAGTCGAAGGTTCATGGTGGGGGTTGGAGTAAGGGTGAAAGTAATGAAGTCTAAGTCAAATATAGCTAGCTACTTTATTCAATATGATCATGACTGATCAACAAACTCAGTACTCTGTTCCCACTTTCCCCTCCATTTTTTTTGATGCCTTTAGTCCGAAGAAATGCCTAATTCCTTCTTGAAAATATTCTATCTTTTGGCTTCAGCTGCTTTCTGTGGCAGAGAATTCCACAGGTTCACTGCTCTCTGGGTGAAGAAATTTCTCCTTATCTCAGTCCTAATTGGAATATTCTGTGCAATTCTGGTCTCCTTCCAATCGGAAGGATGTTGTGAAACTTGAAAGAGATCGGAAAAGATTTAAAAGGATGTTGCCAGGGTTGGAGGATTTGAGCTAAAGGGAAAGGCTGAATAGGCTGGGGCTGTTTTCCCTGGAGCATCGGAGGCTGAGGGGTGACCTTATAGAGATTTGTAAAATCATGAGGGGCATGGATAGGATAAATAGACAAAAGTCCTTTCCCTGGGGTGGGGGAGTCCAGAACTAGAGGACATAGGTTTAGGGTGAGAGGGGAAAGATATAAAAGAGACCTAAGGGGCAACTTTTTCATGCAGAGGGTGGTACATGTATGGAATAAGCTTCCAGAAGAAGTGGTGGAGGCTGGTACAATTGCAACATTTAAAAGGCATCTGGATGGTTATACGAATAGGAAGGGTTTGGAGGGATATGGGTCGGGTGATGGCAAGTGAAACTAGATTAGGTTGGGATATCTGGTTGGCATGGACGAGTTGGACCGAAGGATCTGTTTCCATGCTGTACATCTCTATGATTCTATAAATGGCTGACACCATATCCTAAGATTGTGGTCCCTGGTCATTGGGAACATCCTTCCTACATTTATCCTGTCTAGAAATGTGACAATTTTATAGGTTTCAAAGACATCCCCCTCATTCTTGTGTATCCTTCATGAATATAGCCCTAACCAACCAAACCTCTCTTCATACATCAGTCCTGCCCTCCCAGGAATCAGTCTGGTAAACCTTTGTTTACTACTCTTTCCATAATCAGAACATCCTTCTTCAAATAAGGAGAGCAAAACTGCAAACAATACTCCAGACGTGGTCTCAGCAAGGCCCTGTACAATTGCAATAAGACACCCCTGCTCCTGCACTCCAATTCTCTCACTTTCAACACATCTTTTGCCTTCTTCACCACCTGCAGTACCCCCAAGGATTACTTTCAGTGACTGATATATAAGGACATGCAGGTCTCATTGTATCTCCCCTTTCCCAATCTGTTGCTATTCAGATAACAATCTGTCTTTCCATTTTTGTTTCTAAAGTGGACAACCTCCCATTTATCCCCACATTACACTTAATCTGCTATGCATTGCCCACTCACTCATCTTGTCTACATCACACTGAAGCATTTCAGCATACTCCTCACAGATCATGTGCAAATCTGGATATACAGTATTTCATTTACTTTCCTCATAAAAGTCATTAATGTATACTGTCCAAGCACTGATCCGTACCCCACAAGTCACTGCTGCCACTCAGAAAAAGACGAGTTTACTCAAATGGTCTCAGGACTGCTTACATTACAAAGAGGGATTAAACAACTAGCATTATATTTCATAGCATTTAAAGTTTAGGGATAATCAGTCAAAGATTTTGAAATATTATGAGGTAGAGATCAGTTGAATGAAGGGCAAGTATTTTCACTGTGGAATCTTGGACCAGTAGCACTGTCTAAAAATTAGAGGCACTCATTTCAGGAGTGAAATGGGGAAACACAAAGAGTTAGAGAAGATTGGAACTCACTTTCACAAACCCCAACTGACACTGAGTTAAATGCTGACATTCAATCTGGGATTAAATAGCAGTCTGGTGGCATGTGGGAAGTGTCTCTACCACAAAGCCAGAAGGTCCAGGTTAATATTCCACCTATCCTGGAGGGGAGTCATGTTGTAACAATGAAGGTGATTAATAATGCTTTTTAAATGTGAGATTGATTTTTTTTTTGTTCACTGAAGGTTTGAAGGGATATGGCAAAAGTGCAGGAATAAGGAGATTGATGACAGATGCACCATGATCTCACTGAATGGTGGGACATGCTTGAGACATTAAGTGTCACAGCCTGAGTCCAATGTACTGTTCCTGAAGAGGCAGCTGTCGTCAGTTTTCTAATAGGGCAATTTTCGATTAGAGAAATTGAATCAATTACAGTTCACAGGATAATAACCTGGTCCCAACAAACACACAGAACTCAACATTTGGAAATGAGTAAGAAGCTTCAGACACACTACACCTCCCAGACAATGACATTTCACTTTCTCATATTCAGGAATGAACCATCAACAAATCTCAGCCTGGAAATCAGAGGGAAATGCTTCCAATAAACACACTCAATATCCAACACACAGCTCCAGTCAAACAGTTCAGCACAAAGCACCGAGTAAACAGCTCTCTCAGCTAGATCTTCTCACACAGCATAAGGGACATTTCCACCCCTGATTACCCACAGGATAGTCAGACTGCCTGAAGATTGGTGTGGATATTATGGGATACAATTTGTATAAAAGCTGCTCCTTCACTCACCATCTCCTCACTTGGTTTTCAATCCATGTAGGAAGTGAACCAGCTCTGGAAGAGGAAGAGGAGACAATGGGCAGAGTGGGTGGGCTTTCTGATTGACGTCTCTCACAGTCAATCCAAATATTTCGAATAGAGTAGAATATATAATATCCAGTTATTGTCACGTGTACTCAAGTACAGCAGTTACAGTGAAAAGTCTTACAATGGCTGCTCTTATGGGCCCATCTTAGGTACAAGTACTTAGATCCAAATCTTTGATACAAAAGTGGAATAAAAACAAGCTGCATTACTTCATATTATTTAAAGAATAAGTTAAAAATAAGACATAGTCAAAGGACTGACATTACATTCAGATAAAAACATTTCCAATAAACATTATATTGCAGCAGCGCAGGGGTGTCCAGACATGGTCTGACCGCACGCATCAGATCCCAGTCCAACAACTGTCCTAGCTCCGCTCCAAGCCTCCAGTCCATTCTGTACCGGCTCTCAGCTGCTTCAAGGTAAATTCCAGGACTGCCGCCACTCAACGGCTGGTGCTCTGGGACTGTTTCCCCACATGCCGTCCTCTGGTCCAGACTGCTTCCACACGCTGGCTGCTGCTCTAGGATTCGCCAACGGGACTCGCCTGCTCCTCCATTCCACAAATGCAGAAGGGGGAGAGAAGAGAGAAATAAAAGAGAACAAGAAAGGAAGAGGGGATCTGGCTGGAGCTTCTTACTCTGCTACCATCTTGCTGCTGAAATATTTCTGGAGCAACATGAGCTTCCTGAGGCTTGGGAAACTGACTGGTGAAATGGAGGAGAATCTGACTTCTCCCTGATCTTCTCCCTCAATGTCCACTGTCATAAACAAGAGGGAGCAATGAATTGAATTTCCTTACAGTTGTTTGTCCGTAATGGATGTGGATTCTAATTGTTTTGCCTTATTCCCTTTTCCGTGTTTAAAATTGAGATTATGGTTTTCCCAAATCCTGTTTGTGAAATCCAATTTAAAAACAGCCAACAGTAAATTATTTAGAGTTAAAACAAAGTAGAATTTATTACTGTGTTCAAAAAGCCATTAAGGGTGAGGCTGTATGGATCACATCACAAATTCACTGGCACACGCACTTGTTGAGGGAAAGAAACAGAAAGCAGATAGTCACAAAATATTTAAAATAACATGTCTCAGAGTTGTTTTACATGAATTACAGAGTATAATACATTAATGTGGATTTTTAAAAATTGGCTGTACAAAGAATTCCCTTCCTTAAGGAGCTCTGTTACAGTTAAATTGTAACTGAAAGTACACTCCATTTTGAGGAAAGGCTGGATAGGAGGCACATCCTCTTTCCTTAGCACCAGCCGTGGAGACTACAACAATAAACCATGCCAGCCTGATCCAAGGATGTCACCCAATTCAGTGCAATCTTAGTTTTCTGTAGAAATGCCCAACACCACAGGAAAAAAGTTAATATCCTTCTCCATTCTGCCAGGAGAACTGCCACCATCTTCTTTCCAGCACTTACACTCTCACTGCTGAGTATGCAGTCTTGACAAGTAGTCTTAATGATTATAGAACAGAGAACATAAAAGCAGTACAGGCCCTTCAGCCATCGATGTTGCGCTGTGGGATATAGGTGGATTAGTGTTACTTCTGCAATTCCATTTTACAAAGGAGGTGAACTCACACCAGTGGGTAATTGTTTTAGTCAAGAGCTGAGTCAACAAGAATGGAAACGATGTAGAGGAAATGTAGAATTGTTTTTGTATTAGCTAAAATTGTATGTCAGAATGAAATGTGCCAAAGAACAATAGTAGGCACGATGGGCAAATAGATAAGATGTTGTGAGAGGATGAAGTTAAGCTAGATACGCCTGTAGAAACAGTAGGTATAAACATCTGCTTCCCACTTTTACAAAAACACAGGAACAAACCCCAATTAAAAGGGTCATAGGGATCAGAACGGCCTCGGGAAAGGCACAGATGAAGGGGGTAGATAATGATGAAGAAAGGATATGCCTAACAATGACCTATAGCAGGGTAAGGTCAAATAGCCTTGTGAGACCAGAAATAAGCATTTTATCACAGACAAGGCCGGATAAGGCAAGAGGCAAACAGGGGTAATGGGGGCCGGTCTTAGGGAAGTGGACGATGTAAGCAGGGGAGGGAGCAGTGTAAAACAATAGACATCAAATCATATAAATATTATGTATGTATTGAACTTGGTGTGTGTATGTCCTCTACCTTATAGGCACTGGACATCACACCCACTTGCAAGTGTAAAATAAATGACACTACTGATTCAGATCTTGTCTCAGACTGAAATTATTGAAGTGAGTGGGCTTTGTTTCTCACAGCGCCGATCTATAGAACCAATCTGAAGCCCATCTAACCTACACTATTCCATTCTCATCCATATGCCTATCCAATGACCATTTAAATGCCCTTAAAGTTAGCGAGTCTACTATTGTTGCAGGCAGTGCACTTCATGCCCCACCACTCTCTAAGTAAAGAAACTACCTCTGACATCTGTCCTATATCTATCATCCCTCAATTTATAGCTATGTGCCCTCATGTTAGCCATCACCGTCCAAGGAAAAAGGCTCTCGCTGACCAACCTATCTAACCCTCTGATTATCTTATATAACTCAACTAAATGACCCATCAACCTTCTCCTCTCTAGCGAAAACAGCCTTAAGTCTCTAAGCCTTTCCTCGTAAGACCTTCCCTCCAAACCAGGCAACTTCCTAGTAAATCTCCTCTGAACCCTTTCCAAAGCTTCCACATCCTTCCTACAATGCAGTGGCCAGAACTGTACGCAATACTTCAAATGTAGCTGCACCAGAGTTTTGTGCAGTTGCAGCCTGACCGTATGATTCCGAAACTCAATCCCTCTCCCAATAAAAGCTAACACACTGCATGCCTTCTTAACAACCCTATTAACCTGGTGGCAACTTTCATGGATCTATGTGCCTAGACACCGAGATCTCTCTGCTCATCTACACTACCAAGAATCTTACCATTAGCCCAGTACTCTGCATCCCTGTTACTCCTTCCAAAGTGACCACCTCACACTTTTCTGCATTAAACTCCATTTGCCACCTCTCAGCCCAGCTCTGTAGCTTATCTATGTCTCTCTGTAACCTACAACATCCTTCATCACTATCCACAACTCAACTGACCTTAGTGTTGTGAGAAACGAAGCTCAGTCACTTGAATAATTTCAGTCCGAGACAAGATTTGAATCAGTAGTGTCATTTATTTCGCTCTTGCAAGAGGGGTGTGGTGTCTACTGTGTACAAAGGCAGTCACACACACACACTGAATTCAACTAGTACACAATATTTATGTAATTCGTTCCTATTCTCTCCTCCCATTGCTCCTCCCCTCTTTGCATCTCCCACCTCTCTAAGACCGGCGCCCATTACTCTTGTTGATCTCTTGCATTATCCGGCCTTGTCTGTGACAAAATGCTTATTTCTGGCCTCACAAGGCCATATGACCACATCCTGCTGTGGTCCATTGTTAGGTATATCCTCCTTCACTGCCATCTGTTTCTCTTCCTTATTATGACCTTATGACCTAATGACTTCTTGATTGTGGTTTGTTCTTGTTCTTGCAGAAGCAGGAAACAGATACTTATAACTGCTGTTTGTACAGGCATATCTAGCTGAACCCCCTCCCCTCACAGCACCTTATCTATTTGTCTGTAACATCTACCATTGTTTGCAGGCACATTTCATTCTTGCATGCACATTTTAGCTAATACAAAAACAATTATGTATTTCCTTCACGTAGTTTTCATTCTTGTTGACTCAGCTCTTAGCTGAAACAGATATACACTGGTGTGAGTTCATTTACCTTGCATAAGTAATTATGATTACAGAAGTAACATTACTTTACCTATATCCCACAATTTTCCCCTTTTTCTTTAATTACCATTTGTTACCTTCTGCATGTTTCTTATATATCACTTCCAAATTGATGAGCATCTTACCCAAAATTTAATTTATTTTGGAAATCTCCCCAAGGCCACTTATTCCTTCATTGTTCAACAGGTAGAGCCCTTTTCTCCAATTGCTCTTTAGGGATATTTGTTTCATTAAGGCCATCTCAATCAGTCTTTGAGTGAGTCATCGTATACAGGGTATGATGCAACAGCCAATGGCTACCTATACCCCGGCTACTACTATCAGGGAAGTAAGGATGGGGACGACCACCCCCTTCCATTTTCCAAACCATGATTCAAGCCATCCCATGAGTGATGCATATAATCCTGATTTCTCAGCCAGTTCCTCTGCTAAGGTAGTCAATCCCCTTAAGGCCCGAGTAATTGAACCATCAGGCGCATTGTTATGAGGAATAAAGGTACAAAAGCTTCCTCCTAACATCTCACATATACACACACTTCTTCCACTAGAATCATATCAAGGGCCATTCTGTTTTCGCATGCCATGCTACTTGTCGCATCAAGCTGTTCTGATATTCCTTTAACCGCATCTCTTGTATAATTTATAAATCACTGTTAATTATATAAAATGTAATTTATCCAATCTACATTTTTATTAATTGTTACCCACCAGAAGAGAGCTGACTCAAAGCCGGCCACAATCTGGTTGCAAGCCTTGAACTCATCAGGTACCCCCCTAGGGACTCCTACAGAATCGAGATAAATCCTGTCATCAAATGAAGTGTCTAACAGTGATCTCTTACTCCTTCCCTTTTTCTCTACTATCTTTTCCTTCTCAAATGCCAGGGTAAATGGAATTGCCAATTGTACAATTGCACATATCCCTCTCCAATCTGGAGGTAGGGTGGGTCTCAATATTTTTCCTCCACAGTACCACCACAGATCCGCTTGGGAAACCTTTAGTCCTGAGTAGTTCCCTCCCTTGTCCGTTTCGGTGACATTCTTAATCTCTGTACATAATTTCAGCTCCCCCATGTCTCTGGACCGAGTTGTACCTCGTCTACGCACACATGACGTGTGAGTTCCAACTGTGGCTGAAAACATAGGGGGGTGCTTTTAAGTCTTTCTTCTCCAAGGGAGGAACATCAGAAATAGGGAGGTAAAGTTGCTATCATTCCATGCAGTCTTATCCTGATACAGGGCTATCATACATTTCATGCCCTTCCTGTCTCGCTTCCACCCGAGCGGAAAGGGAACCACCTGGGCCACTGGCCTACCGGAGGCACATGCATAGCAATTGCTCTTGTTCAGACTTTTTACAGAACACTTTACCCATTCAACCCAGGCATTTGCATCCCCATATCCAGTTTCTATTTTGATGGTCTGTTTCAAGTCCTTCACCTCTATAGTTTGTGCTACTTTAAGGTCATCGGGAAGGGTGAAAGGTTGTACCTTATTGTCCAGTGGTTCTGCCCGTTTTCCCTGTCCTACGCTAATTTGAACACAACAGCCCAAGAAATCCTTCCCGATTGTTTTCATTTCTATCCCAAATATTTCATTTAATTGTACCTGACAGGTGCCCCCCCCCCCAGAATTGCTTCGTGCCATGTGGTTTTCTTTATCATTAGGTATATTGGGTTACACTTTTTATCGGGACAATCGCGAGCTGGTCGGAAGGGGGCCCAGTGTACTGTGACGAGACCATTATACCAAGTACCATCCCCGAGACCATCCTCAAAGGACTTAAGATGTATCTCTGAGCTGTGGTACTGTCTCTGATTATCTACATCCCCACAATTTACTAAGCGACATGCATCAGGTCTATTACTTGTGGATTATCAGACTCAGGAACCGTTAATAACACATATGAAAATAATGTTTGACAAAATCCCAATATTAAGAGAGCTTGTATCATAACCCTAAAGCATCCCCAGCATTCTAAAAATGGTGTTGGAGCACTAAAAGACTTAATATACAATCCCACAGAAATAATCCTGTGCTCGCATCACCACCGTATAATCAGTTACTTAAAGTTTCTTTAACCTGAGTTTCAGTGGTTCTTGCGTTGATTCGGTTGTCCAGATTTCTTCCTCAACTGGAGATTCCACTGGCCCTTTGATCTGAATGTAGTGAGTCCAGCCTTTCCCCACCATTCTTATCACTGTTTCAGGAGTCAGAAGAGCCTGGTATGGCCCTTCCCAGTCCGGTTGTAATTTAGTCTCTGTCCATGATTTTACGAAGACCCAATCTCCCGGTCGAATTGGATGAACAGCACATTCAAGGGGCGGAGTCTGTGCCAATAAACCCTGTTTCCTGAAGAAAGACAAAGAGGAGGATAAGCCCAGTATATACTTCTTTTACAACAAATCTTTAATTTCTGGGGTTGGCAGTGGCCAGAGATAGGAGCTTCCCGAGGACCTGGACAGTAGGTATTAGGGAATAAACCACTGCTTCCTGTGGATTCAGAGCTGCTTCTTTAGTTACCTCATCAGCCAGTAATGTAGCTTTCCATTCTTTAATTAACAGTGAATTCATGCATTCATGTTTTAAATTAACCATGAATCAATATGACAGGTCACTAGGAATGTGTGAAGGGATCCTGCCAATTAATCTTGATTCAGGCTAGCACAATCGATTTATTATAAATATTAATTATTAATTATATACTATATAAATATAAAAATCATTATCTGTAATTCAGGGTTTGAAGATCATATGAGGAGAGGCTGAGGCACTTGGGGCTGTTCTCATTGGAGAAAAGAAGGTTTAGGGGCGATTTGATAGAGGTGTACAAGATGATTAGGGGTTTAGATAGGGTTGATAGTGAGAACCTTTTTCCGCGTATGGAGTCAGCTGTTACTAGGGGACACAGCTTTAAATTAAGGGGAGGTTGGTATAGGACAGATGTTAGGGGTAGATTCTTTACTCAGCGGGTTGTGAGTTCATGGAATGCCCTGCCAGTATCAGTGGTGGACTCTCCCTCTTTATGGTCATTTAAGCGGGCATTGGATAGGCATATGGAGGTTATTGGGCTAGTGTAGGTTAGGTAGGCTTCGGTCGGCGCAACATCGAGGGCCGAAGGGCCTGTACTGCGCTGTATTTTTCTATGTTCTATGTTCTATGAAACGCAACAAATGACCAAAACATTTTAAAACTGTAATTGCGCAGTTCTGTTTGTTTACCAGTCACTTGTGACTTCTCATTCTCTTTTTTTTTTATTTCAAAAATATACTTTATTCATAAATGATTTGATGGTCTGTACATTGGATCATGCCATACATATGTCCATATTTACAAACACAGATTCGACTTTATTCTGTCCTTTACAATCCTGTGCATTTTTTCAATCTTGTATATATACATATATTTGGCTGAGGCATCAGCAGAGCCCAAAAAAACGTCTGTATGGGCCCCTTGTTCTTCTTTCGGCAGGCCGATCTTACACAGTGGTCTTTCCCCACCGCGCCTTGGCGGCAGCTGCCCCAAGCTTCAGCGCGTCCCTCAACACGTAGTCTTGGACCTTGGAATGTGCCAGTCTGCAACACTCGGTCGGGGTCAACTCCTTCAGCTGGAAGATCAACAGGTTTCGGACCGCCCAGAGAGCGTCCTTCACCGAGTTGATGATCCTCCAGGCGCAGTTAATGTTCGTCTCGGTGTGAGTCCCGGGGAACAGGCCGTAGAGCACGGAGTCCCGCGTCACGGCGCTGCTCGGGACGAACCTCGACAAGCACCACTGCATTCCTCTCCAGACTTCCTCTGCATAGGCACATTCCAGAAGGAGGTGTGTGACAGTCTCGTCCCCCCCGCAGCCACTTCGAGGGCAGCGTGCGGTGCGGCAGAGAGTCCGGGCGTGCATAAAGGATCTCACAGGCAGAGCCCTTCTCACCACCAGCCAAGCCACGTCTTGGTGCTTGTTGGAAAGTTCTGGCGATGAGGCATTCTGCCAAATGGCTTTGACAGTCTGCTCAGGGAACCGCTCGACAGGATCCGCCCTCTCCTTTTCCCGAAGGGTCTCAAGGACGCTACGTGCTGACCACTTCCTGATGGACTTGTGGTCAAAGGTGTTTTTCATTCTCTTGCTGTAATTGTTTTGCTCGAGCACATTCATTTTTAAGAACCTCAACAGATTCCATAGCACCATTTGCAGTTAATTCAATCCCCAATTTGGTGACAGTGTCTTGTCATGTGTGCAAAACTGATTCTTCGTGCCTCTCACAAAACTATCGCCATAATCCAATTAACTCTTTCGTTTCCACTGCCTTGGGCTTACATTTCAAGGATGATCTTGCTGCCCCCATATCAACTAGGAAAAGTGCATCCTCTTTATAAAGTCCCATCTTTAAATTTATCAAGGATTCCTGGTTGGTCCCCGGGGGCAGGAACTCCTGACACCTCTATTCTTCATCAAGGTTCATAAACGACACCGCCTTTGCTTCCTTTTTCAGATCTGGACACTCTCTTTTAAAGTGTCCTGTCTTTCCACAGTAATAACATCCCACCTGTGGGGATTTCCACTTCGATCCTTGTTCCTGTCCACCAGATCCCTTAACATCTCCTCCCCGACCATTCCGGTTTCTTTCTCCTTTTAGTTTTGTCCCTTGTCTTTATTACCTCATCAACTATAGCTATCATTATTTTTTGCCTTTTGTTTCTACTTCTCATGTTACGTTGCCAGATCAATTGCTGACCCGATTTAACCAATTGAACAGCTTTAGGGCCACCTCATAGATGTTCTTCATCACCCAATGTTTTGTTTAGACATTGAATTTTATTTAAGAAATATTGCAATATTTCTTGCTCCCAATAACTTCAAATATCAATTTACTAATTTATGCTTGTCTAACTTTAAAGCCTGTTCCTAACTTGTAAATATATATTTATACATTATAAATTCATTTATTCAGTATTCAATATTTAAAATGTAAAATGCATACAGTTCCCAACTTTGAAATCCACTATAATTACCCAGTTTTAGTCCCTTAATTTAAATCCAAAATTATGTTTCTTAAGTAGTCCTGATCAGTCATTGCTCAATTACAATATTATAGGTTGTGAAATAATCGGAGCTGCCTTAAAAGGATTTATCTATTCAAGTTAGAAAAAAAAAACCTTCTATCGCATGAATAATGGCCGAATCCAAGGTCACAGATATTAACCATAGGATCTTTTTTTTATATTACAATCTAATGTTGAACTGAAACTTCAACTGTCCTCTGTAAATCACTTTTATGTAAGGATAAAAGAGATTAGTTAGAAACTGATAGTAAGGCAGTCATGACCTATAAAAAGAACTGGAGTTATCATTTTATTTCATAATCAATATAGAATCCTTAACCTTAAAAGAAATCATGTTAAATTTCCATAATAAAAATCAGATTCAAAACAGTCCTGGATCTCAAGCTCCAGGGAAAAAAGCAGAAACACTCAATCACCAACAAACAAATGTACATTCAAACCGAATCACAAAGGGTTAAACTTTCTACCAGCTGTATGGCTCGTTTCTTTCTGTCTCTCTCTCTCACACACCATATCACACAGACAGTTTCTGAGCTTCCCGCAACAACACCTCTAGGTGCTCCTCGCTTCACCCCTCTATCTTTTCAATATTTTTCTGGATGTCTGGCCATGATTTAGTTACAAGGTGTACCCGCAGTAGCCCTTGAGCTACTAGCCCTTCCGACTTGAAGCACAATCTGATTCCTCCTGACTGTAAGGCTGTTTTTCATTGACATATAAATTCAAATATTGACAAGCCCAGTCTTCGTCCGGCCCGTACTTTGGCCAGAAGACGGCAGGACGAAGAATGGATTCCTTAGTCGATACAAAGCAACAATATTTAATCATCTTTTTCCTATCTTTTTCCCTTGTACAAGTATTATTTTTCCAATTCCACAACATCCTGCCCAATGGACTTTCTGGAGGGATGTTGTCATGGACCCCACCTCCATTTCCATTGCCTTTTTCTTTTGTTTTCCCGGAGGCTTTTTCCTTACCCTCGGCACAGCCCAGATTGAGTTCCTTTGTTAGTTCCTTATTAACTACTAAAACTCAATCCCGGCCACCAAGGCAGTACTTAAAAGTCAATTTTCTTACCTTGGTCTGTGCACAGAGTTGCCTGGCCCCTTTTTGCCGTATTTTCTATCGACCTCCTTTCACTGTCTGATTCAGATGTCTCTCTTTTGGGAATTCGTACCAGTCGCTCAAGGGAGCGGACCAAAACAGGACATGAGACTGCTCCTCAATTGGGAACGGGACGCATCTTCCAGGGTCCAGGGCCAGCCACTCCCCCCGGCGATGGAAGAATATCCTGGACAAGCCCCCAATTGTGGGAAACGAAGCTCACTCACTTCAATAATTTCAGTCCGAGACAAGATCTGAATCAGTAGTATCATTTATTTCACTCTTGCAAGAGGGGTGTGGTGTCTACTGTCTACACATTGAATTAAACTAGTACACAATATTTATGTAATTCGAACCTATTCTTTCCTCCCATTGCTCCTCCCCTGTTTACATCTCCCACTTCTCTAAGACCAGCGCCCATTACTCTTGTTTATCTCTTGCCTTATCCGGCCTTGTCTGTGACAAAATGCTTATTTCTGGCCTCACAAGGCCATATGACCACATCCTGCTGTGGTCCATTGTTAGGTATATCCTCCTTCACTACCATCTGTTTCCCTTCCTTGTTATGACCTTATGACCTCATGACTTCTTGATTGTGGTTTGTTCTCGTTTTTGCAGAAGCGGGAAATAGATGCTTATAACTACTGTTTGTAAAGGCATATCTAGCTGAACCCCCTCCCCTCACAGCACCTTATCTATTTGTCTGTAACATCTACCATTGTTTGCAGGCACATTTCATTCTTGCATGCACATTTTAGCTAATACAAAAACAAGTATATATTTCCTTCACACAGTTTTCATTCTTGTTGACTCAGCTCTTGGCTGAAACAATTATACACGGGTGTGAGTTCATTTACCTTGCATAAGTAATTATGATTACAGAAGTAACACTGCTTTACCTATGTCCCACAGTGTCCTCCACAAATTGACTAATCCATCCTTCTATGGCCTTATCCAGGTCATTTATGTTAATGACAAACAGCAGTGACCCCAAAACAGATCCTTGTGGTACCCCACTAGTAACTGGACTCCAGGATGAATATTTCCCATCTACAACCACCCTTTGTCTTCTTTCAGCTCGCTAATTTCAGATCCAAAAATCTTATTGTAGTCTATGGGTCAGGAAGTCGAGGATCCAGTTACAGAGGGGGAAACGAGATCAGGTCTTGGAGTTTAAAGATTAATTTGTTTGAAATTATGGTGTTGAAGCTGGAACAGTAGACAATAAGTAGGAGTCTGACTTAGGTATCCTTGTTATCCAGATTTTCCAGAGATGAGTGTAGGGCCACAGAGATGACACCTCCCATAGACCTGTTGTGCCATAGATGAATTGCAGAAGATCAAGGCAATATGGTCGGTTGGAGTTGAAGAGAGCCATGACTAACCTCTGGGTAATCCAAGATGGAGGATGGGAAAAGTTGTGGCTGTAAGAGCTGCTCCTTTTTTTGAGGTGGTTTCCTTGAATTCCAGGAGCAGCAATTACTGTTTTATATGCTATTGCATTGTTTTGGAACTTTGGGGGAAAAAAGTCAAAACAACAGCACTTTTAAAAGGGAGAAAGACAGACAAAAGGCAGCGAGCACATGGTCAGTGAGGGAGAGAGAGAGAGAAAGAAATCTACACTGCTAACTGACACAGCAGTGAGTCTGCACCGTTACTGCCTTTACCCCATGTATCTCTGCACATCGGAGTGTACCTATGCAAAAATTAACAACAGCAAAAATTATAGTTGACCTTGGAGGAACCTTTTTGGGACAGCTCACAGCATAGGAACAGATAAGTGCATAGTTTTTAATGTGTAACCTTGTTGTAAGTCTACAATAATGAGTAGAGTGGGTTCTTTCTTGATCATATGTTTTATTGAGATATGTCTCTTGATTAATTTTTAAAAATATAAACCATAAGTACTAAGTTATTCTGGGGCACTGTTTTTAAAGCAAAAAGATGGTGCTATTTTCTGGGTCTGTAGACTATGAAGGAACAAATATGGCCTTTAGTAGAGTGATGTGCTCTTCCTGTCAGATGTAGGAGTTGAGGGAGAGTTTCCATGTTACTGATGATTATGTCTGTAGGAAGTATCTTTGGTTGCAAATCCTATTACATTGCATGGACTGGTTGGAGCAACAGATAGAGGTAATGAGGAATTTACAAGAGCTAGGAGGTATGATGGATGGCAGTTATAGGAAGGTAGAAAAGCCGCAGATACAGTCAGTTAGATGGGTTAACTCCGGGCAAAGTAGAAGGGGTAGGCAGGTAATGTCTTCTGTGGCTATCCCATTTCAAACAAGTATGCTACTTTGGAAAATATAGGGGGTGATGGACTCTCAGGGGAATTTAGCATGAACAGCCAAGTTTTTAATATTGAGACATGCTTGAATGTAATGAAGGGTACATCAGATTCCAAGCAATCGATTGTGTTAGGGGACTCTCTAGTCAGAGGCACAGACAGAAGTTTCTGTGGCCAGCAGTGAAAATCAGAATGGTGTGTTGCCTCCCTAGAATCAAGGATATCTCAGAGAGGGTGCAGAATGTCCTCAAAGGGGAGAGGGACCATCAGGAGGTCATTTTACACATTGGTGCTAAGGGCATAGGAAGGGAAAAGGATGAGACTCCGAAGGGACAATATAGAAAGTTAGGCAGGAATTTAAAAAGGAGGTCCTCAGGAGTAGTAATAATTGGATTACTCACGGTACTATGAGGTAGTGAGGGTAGAAGTAGGAGGACAGAGCTGGTGGCTGGAGGAAAGTGTAGCTGAGGAGTTGGTGCAGAGGAGAAGGGTTCCATTTTTTGGATCATTGGAACCGCTTCTGGAATAGAAGTAATCTGTACAAGAAGGAAGATTTGCACCTGAATTGGCAGGGGACTAATATACTGGCAGGGAGATTTGCTAGAGCTGCTCAGGAGGATTTAAATTAGTAAGGTGTGAGCATGGGACCCAGGGAAATAGTGATAAAAGAGATCAATAAGAGACTGGTACAGTTGGGAAAATGAGCGAGTCAAACAGTCAGGGCAGGCAGAGAACAAGGTAGCACTGATAAATTAAACTGCATTTACTACAATGAAAGAGGCCTAACAGGGAAGGCAGATGAACTCAGGACATGGTTAGGAACATGGGACTGGGATATCATAGCAATTACAGAAACATGGCTCAGGGATGGGCAGGACTGGCAGCTTAATGTTCCAGGATACAAATGCTATAAGTAGGATAGAAAGGGGGCAAGAGAAGAGGGGGAGTGGCGTTTTTGATAAGGGATAGCATTATTGCTATACTTAGGAAGGATATTCCTAGGAATACATTTAAGGAAGTTATTTGGGTGGAACTGAGAATTAAGAAAGGGATGATCACCTTATTAGGATTGTACTATAGACCCCCAAATAGTCAGCAGGAAATTTAGAAACAAATTTGTAAGGAGCTTTCAGTTTTCTGTAAGAATAATAGGGTGGTTGTGGTAGGAGATCTTAACTTTCCAAACATAGGCTGGGACTGCCATAGTGTTAAGGGTTAGAGAGGAATTTGTTAAGTGTGTACAAGGCAATTTTCTGATTCAGTATGTGGATGTACCTACGAGAGAAGGTGCAAAACCTGATCTACCCTCGGGAAATAAGGCAGGGCAAGTGACTGAGCTGTCAGTGAGGGAGCACTTTAGGGCCAGTGACCATACTTATGTTAGTTTTAAAACAGTGATGGAAAAGGATACACCAGATCTAAAAGTTGAAATTAAAAATTGGAGGAAGACTAATTTTGATGGTATTAGGCAAGAATTTTCAAAAACTGACTAGGGGCAGATGTTCGCAGGTAAAGGGACAGTTGGAAAATGGGAAGCCTTCAAAATGAAATGAGAGTCTAGAGCAGTATATTCCTGTTAGGGTGAAAGGAAAGGCTGGTAGGTGTAGGGAATGCTGGATGACTGGAGAAATTGAGATTCTGGTGAAGAAAAAGGTGGAAGAATATGTCAGGTATAGACAGGAGAGATCGAGTGAATCCTGAGGAGAGTATGATGGCAGTAGGAGTACACTTAAGAGGGAAGTCAGGAGGGCAAGAAGGGGACATGAGATAGCTTTGGCAATAGGGTTAAGGAGAATCCAAAGGCACTTTATAAATACATTAAGGACAAAGGGGTAACTAGGGAGAGAACAGGGCCCCTCAAAGATTAGCAAGGCAGCCGATGTGTGGAGCTGCAGAAGATGGGAAAAATACTCAAAAAGTATTTTGCATCAGTGATTACTGTGGGGAAGGACATAGAAGATATAGAATGTGGAGACATAGATGGTGACAGCTTGAAAATTGTCTATATTACAGATGAGGAGGTGCTGGATGTTTTGAATTGCATAAACATGGGTACATTTCCAGAACCTATTCAGGTGTACCCTAGAACTCTATGGGAAGCTAGGGAAAAGATTGTGGGGCCCCTCGCTGAAATATTTCTATCGTCTATAGTCACAGGTGAGGTGCCAGAAGACTGGAGGTTGGCTAAACTGGTGCCACAATTTAAGAAAGGTGGTAAGGAAAAGTCAGGGAACTATAGACCGATGAGCCTGACCTCGGTGGTAGGCAAATTGTTGGAGGGAATCCTGAGGGACAGGATTTTTATGTATTTGGAAAGGCAAGGATTGATTTTATATCTTTCCCCTCTCACCCAAAACCTATGCCCTCTAGTTCTGGAGACCCCACCCCAGGGTGTGGGAAATCATGTCTCACGAACTTGATTGAGTTTTCTGAAGAAATAACCAAAGGGACTGATGAGGACAGAGCGGTGGACATGATATGGACTTCAGCAAGGCGTTCAACAAGGTTCCTCATGGGGGATTGGTTGGCCAGGTTAGATCTCATGGAATACAGGGAGAACGAGCCATTTGGATACAGAACTGGCTCAATGGTAGAAGACAGAGGGTGGTGTTGGGGGGTTGATTTTCAGACTGGATGCCTGTGACCAGTGGTGTGCCACAAGGATCGGTGACGGGTTCACTACTTTTCGTCATTTATAGAAATGATTTGGATATAACCATAAGAGGGACAGCAAAGAAGGTTATGTCAGATTACAATGGGATCTTGATCAGATGGGCCAACGGACTGAGGAGTAGCAGGTGAAGTTTAATTTAGATAAATGTGAGGTGATGCATTTTGGAAAAGCAAATCAGAGCAGGACTTACACACTTAATGGTAAGGTCCTAGGGATTGTTGCTGAACAAAGAGACCTTGGAGTGCAGGTTCATAGCTCCTTGAAAGTGGAATCGCAGATAGATAGGATAGTGAAGAAGGTGTTGGTAGGCTTTCCTTTATTGGTCAGAGTATTGAGTACAGGAGTTGGGAGGTCATGTTGTGGCTGTACAGGACATTGGTTAGGCGACTTTTGGAATGTTGCATGCAATTCTGGTCTCCCTGCTGTAGGAAGGATGTTGTGAAACTTGAAAGGTTTCAGAAAAGATTTCCAAGGATGTTGCCAGGGTTGGAGAATTTGAGCTATACAGAGAGGCTGAATAGGCTGGGGTTGTTTTCCCTGGAGTGTCAGAGGCTGAGGGGTGACCTTATAGACGTCTATAAAATCATGAGGGGCATGGACAGGATAATAGACAAGGTCTTTTCCCTGGGGTGGGGTCTCCAGAACCAGAGGGCATAGGTTTAGGGTAAGAGGGGAAAGATATAAAAGGGACTTAAGGAGCAACCTTTTTTATGCAGAGAGTGGTGCGTGTATCGAATGAGCTGCCAGAGGAAGTGGTGGAGGCTGGTACAATTACAGCATGTATAAGGCATCTGAATGGGTATATGAATAGGAGGGGATTAGAGGGATATGGGCCTGTTCCTGCCAAATGGGACTAGATTGGATTAGGTTATCTGGTCGGTATGGTCAAGTTGGACCGAAGAGTCTGTTTCCATGCTGTACATCTCTATGACTGTATAAGTATGGAGGTCAGAGACACCAGATGGTCGTTAATGAGTAAGCAGCATGATTCTAATTTGGCACCACGATGATGGTGGTCTTCTTAAAGCAGGTGAGGACTTTAGATTGAAATAAAGAGAGGTTAAAGATGTCAGTGAATACTCCTGCCAGCTAGGCTGCATAGGATCAAAGTATATGGCTGGGGACACCATCCAGGCCAATCACTTTCTGTGGCTTCTTCATTTTAACCAAAGAAAAAGAACTTTCTGTTGCTGCCCCCTGGCTATTACAATGCAAAACTCAGAACTCTACAATGATTTTCTGTGCACAATATATTGGTCAATGTCAGTGTCAATGTTAGGTTTACAATTTCCTGTTCAAAAGAAGCAGAAGATTTCCCAAAGAAAGATATTTACATCCAAATTTTCACAAAAGTGCTTTACAATGAATGAAATGCAGTCATTTTTTATGTGCAGAAGGTTTTCATTAATTGCAATGTGATAATAACTAGATGATGTATTTTTGTGCCATTGATTGTGAGGTCTATATTGGCTTGCTATCGTCTTTGTTCTGGCATCGTGTAACACCCTCGGTGTCAAAGAGAAGTGAAATTGATGGAGAACAGTGGGTCCAACGTTCCTGCAGTGTGGAACAACCTACGCTCTCGGGTTTTGACAGAGGAACCCAATATCAAGCAAAAACCAAAACATTCTAAATGCTACTGGCTCAAGTACAGCCACACTTCAGAGCAAAGATCCACCCTCAGAAAATTTCTGGCATTCCCCAAGCAGACAGAGGTGCAGTGCATCCTCCCATCAGTAGATGTGCTGCGGATGGAGGGCTCCCAAGTTACTCAGTCCTGCTGCCAAACCACTATCCAATTACATTAAAGTTAGTGATACAGGACATCTTCATCCTGATCCACATGTGAGTGACCTAGGTTAACCCAACACCCAAGAACAGTTGAGATGAAACTTGTCTATGTGTCTAATCTGTGTTCTCCCTTTTCTGTGAATGCTTGATGGGACAGTGTCAATGTGGAGAAGTTATTTTATCCCCATTATATTATTCCTTCAAGTTCATATCAGTATTTAAAAAAAATATGTTGACAGGTTTTGCCTTAATCACCCTTTCAGACAGTGACTTCCAGATCCTCACCATCCTCTGGGTGAAAGAATTACTCCTCGACTACTCTCCCTTCCTTCTATCGTTTACTTTAAATCTCGGCTGCCTGGTTGTTGACCTCTTTGCTCAGGGAAATAAGATTGAAACAATCCACTTCGTTGCCTCTGCCTCTTCCTCCTTCCAGGTAAAAACAATGACTGCAGATGCTGAAAACCAAATACTGGATTAGTGGTGCTGGAAGAGCACAGCAGTTCAGGCAGCATCCAACGAGCAGCGAAATCAACGTTTCGGGCAAAAGCCCTTAATCCCTCTAGACAAACATCCATTAATGCTTCCCCCAGCCCAAGCCCTGAACTCATATCATTCTCTACACTTTTCCCATACGCTCTCTCTGCGCTATTCTTATCCAAGAAACATGTCTTGCCTGTGTCCCGCTTTGCTGTACATACATACACTGTTCCCACCACTGTACGCCATCGGTGCCTTGAATGTTGTGCGTCTTCCTCTTCTGATCTGTTGTCAAACACATCCGAGGATACACATCCCAAACTGATGATGTCACTTTGAAAGTTCGTGAGGATGAAGAATGCTATTCCCACACGAGAAATCTCTGTCAAACATTTACCAGGGGAACTGAGGCAGCAGCTGCAATAAGTGAGGTTTTATTCAGATGGGACAGTGACCAGTTTAAATCCCCACCTGATCTGCTGCTCAAAGTCACCTCCATTTCCCCGGTCAGTTTCCCAAGTTTCAGGAAACTCATGTTGCTCCAGAAATATTTGGATTGACTGTGAGAGACGTCAATCAGAGAGTCCACCCACTCTGCCCATTGTCTCCTCTTCCTCTTCCAGAGCTGGTTCACTTCCTATAGGGACTGAAAACCAAGTGAGGAGATGGTGAGTGAAGGAGCAGCTTTTATACAAATTGTATCCCATAATATCCACACCAATCTTCAGGCAGTCTGACTATCCTGTGGGCAATCAGGGGTGGAAATGTCCCTTATGCTGTGTGAGAAGATCCAGCTCAGAGAGCTGTTTACTCGGTGCTTTGTGCTGAACTGTTTGACTGGAGCTGTGTGTTAGATATTGAGTGTGTTTATTGGAAGCATTTCCCTCTGAGTTCCAGGCTGAGTTTTGTCGATGTCTTATTCCTGAAAATGAATGAGGAGGTGAGATGTAATTATCTGGGAGGTATAGAATATCTGAGGATTCTTATTGATTTCCTTTTGTTGAGTTGTGTGTGTGTGTGTTGGGAGCTGGTTATTATGCTGTGGTCTATGAATGGTCAGCTCTTTCTGTCTGTTTGGATCTGGATGTTGCCTGTCCTTGGACAACCCTGTCTCTGTAACTGCCTCAGAGAAGAAAAAAAGACTATTTGATTTCCAAAGTCAACAGCCAGTGGAGTACGTTAGAAGTGGTCACTGTTGTAATGTCAGAAACCTGGCAGCTGAGGTGTGCACAACAATCTCCCACAAACAACCAGGTTATAATGATCAGATGTTGATAGAGGGATTGCAAAATGTTTATAGAGAGTGAAAACCTTTGAAAGAGATTTGAATCCTTTGTTGCCAATTTTAAAAATTGCAGGATATGATTTTTGTATTTTGTTAGAAACGAAAATCGCTTCTTAATAATCGCTCTAGACAAATTCAGGAAAACAAAGTTTTATTAGCAAGTCTGCAGAGTCGGGCACCCTTCTGAGTAAAAGGCGCGCTGAGGCTTACAAAGTTTCTCATTATATACAGCACAAATCCCTCCCCTCCTTGGCTCTAACGAGCCATGAGGTTCACATTCTTAAAAACATCATTATTCTTTGATTTGCACCCTTATCACAAAGTCTTCAGAGTCTCCAAAGTTGTTTCTCTCACCCTGCAGTATTATCAGTCAAGGACTCATTCTTCCCTGCCTGTGTTAATGGTTTCATCAATCAAGGGCTGTTTGTTTTTACTCTGCTCACAAATTGTCAGCATTCTGCACAATTTAAACTATTCTACTTTTGAGTATACAAAATGTTTTAGAAAAGAAACAAAAGTTTTGTCTTTTATTATAGATCAGTCTGTGGTCCAGGCACATCTTAAAGTTTGAACCGAAATTACCTCTCACAATTCCACCCTTTTCTCTTTTTAAGATGTGCCTGAACAAGATAAGCCCCCCCCCCTCCTCAAGGGCCCGGGAAATCCTTGGTCTTTCGCAGCAACATCACTTTAAGTTCACGCGTCCCATGTTGTGGAACCACCACTGCCTGGAGTCGGGAAATATTTTTCTGAATTAAAAACTGAATACAGGGAGTTAGGCAGGGTAATACGAGAAGAAGAATCATGCCCCCCCCAACCACCAGCAACACCGTGCGCCACCAGCTACCAGCTAGGAGACCATCCCACCATCCGATGCCACTAAGAGGACGCCAAGATTGTACTGGCACATGGGCCAATTTCCGAATTTCATCGGAAATTTTCAAAACCGCTTTACCATTATCGTCAATTTCTAGACAGCAGTTAGTCAGGTTAAACTTCCCGCACACGCCCCCCTCCGAGGCCAACAGATAATCCAAGGCAAGTCGGTTTTGATATATAGCAGCCCTCATCTGATCCTGCTGCTTAGCCAGCAGCTCCAGGGCCAGGGCAGTCCGGTTAGTAATAACCTCTACGACTGCTTGGAGCCTGATAATTCGATTCAACATATAGATAGGAGTACGGTATCCCCATGATCCGTCCTGTGCCCATGTAGCTGGCCCGTAGTATGCAATAATCCGGGCCGGTGGCCACTCATCCCCCCAATCACCGACTTGGATATCCCTTGGCGACCTACGGAGAGAGTCAAATAGTTTAATTCCCAAATCGTTGCCTTCCTTCCGGGGTAATAGGAAGAACGCAGGTCGTATTAGACCCAGGAAGCATACCCCAGCCCATCCCATGGGTAGTTTGGAGTATGCCTGATTACCGCATATCCAAAATAGGCCATCTGGAGCAGGCCCTCCCTGCCTCACAACATCATCCCACAGTTCCTTTACCCCAGGGACGCCCTCATAAGGACTAGGACCACTGCAATTCCAGTAATCAGTCCCCAGCTCGTCAGAGGAGGAATCAGTACGTAATGGAACGCAATTTCCATGATCCCGGTTTGCAATGTACCAAGTAATATCCTCAGGCCACCATACTCGCGTGGTTGCATCCAATACATTCTGACAGGGACTAATCCCTACCTCCACTGTCCCCTTGCCTTCAATACAGAACCGGCCCTCAGGGCTGTTTGTCAGTCTCCACCCCTGGCTTTTTCTATCGTTGACACAGGTCCAAGTGGTTTGTAGCAACTCCCCTATGTCTAAGCTTTGACCAGTCCACGGCCATTGTTCCGACATATGCGGCCCCCCACAAACCCAGCAATTGCTAACATTTAAAACAGTGGCTATTCTAGAGGTGAGATCAATAAACAGGTTTTGTGTAACATCAGGGAGTTCAATCTTTCCTTCTACCTCTTCGTATACCGATGGCACTTTAGAGAGCACGACCGTTCCCTGACGGTCTTGCTCTTTCCCCAACCCCCGATCAGTGATCTGTATCTTGGTCTCCTTGACTCTGTCAACCTGTTCCCTGCGCAACACGGAGGATAGGTCCCACCTCCCAGTTTTGCTAATACACACCCAGCGGTCATTTATAGGGCATCCACGGATTTTGCCACCGTATCCTTTATTATATACCTGATAATAGGGTATTCCACCCTCCCAACATTCATGGCGTGCACTCACATCGTAACACCAATCGTCCACATAGGAATGGGACACAATGTTCCCGAGTAGATTCGAATCCCAAGTCTTACTGTAGTTCGACATTTGTCACATCTCCCCTCACCCTCCCCCACATACAGGAGTAAACTGATCAATATCCCCACCAATACAGTCCAAGTAGAGTTCATTATTGCTGTCTTTTCAGTTTTACCACCAACGGCTTGTCCCCTTACTCGCATGTCCAAGTGCTTTCTCCTTCAGGCGGAACAGGCCCCTTTATCCTTGATGCGTGGACCCACCCTTTTTCTTTCGTCCGAACAGCTGCTTCAGTTGTTAACAGAACCAGGAACGGTCCTTCCCACCGCGGCTGGAGCTTTTCGGCCTTCCAGGTCTTAACAAGTACCCAATCTCCGGGCTCCACCTTATGCAAGAGGAAGTCGAGCGGCGGAGTCTGAGCCAGGAGACCTTTCCTCCGGAGTTCTCTTGGGCAAATTTGACCTCAGTGGGATCCCTCCTGCGCCACGTGGTGTACCACAGATTGAGGTCACCTTTGATATTGACGCAAATGGCATCTTGAATGTCTCTGCTGTGGACAAGAGCACTGGCAAAGAGAGCAAAATCACCATCACCAATAACAAGGGCAGGTTGAGTAAGGAGGAGATCGAGAGGATGGTGCAGGAAGCGGAGAGGTACAAAGGTCAGGATGATATGCAGCGTGAGAAAATTACAGCCAAGAATTCCCTGGAGTCGTACGCATTTAACATGAAGAGTTCAGTGGAGGAAGAGAAAACGAAAGGCAAGATCAGTGAGGAAGATAAGAACAAAGTCATCGAAAAGTGTAACCAGGCCATCTCCTGGCTGGAGGCAAACCAAACAGCAGAGAAGGAGGACTTTGAGCAGCAGTTGAAAGATTTGAAAAAAAAATATGCAAGCCCATCATTGCCAAACTTTACCAGGGAGGTATGCCCGAAGGGCCATTCTCAGAACAAGTCAGAAAGGACCCTTCTGGTGGACCAACAATTGAAGAGGTTGATTGAAACTTTAACTCTCTTCAAAGTAATATCATTTTCAGTTGGTCTCTCTTCTCCACCATTCCATCCCCCCACCTCCCTGAAATTGCAACAGTCCTTTAGAATTTCTCGGGGCTTCTGTAAACCCAGTTGATTTGGACATTTGCACAGTTAGGTAAATGATGGCCTACATTTCTGAAGTTTGGGTGTTTGAATGGTAGCAATTAAACGTGTCAATGGTGAATTTTTCTGCAAACTGTTTCCTGTATGTTTTATACATTGAGTAGTTTACACCCTTTTAGCTGCTAATGGAGTTCTTTCTCAGTTTTCTGCACACTACAAGAATGATTCAGAAATTCAGTCAGTTGTCACTAATCCTGAGAAGTTATTGTTTAGACAGGTTATACTTACAGTTAAGCAAGCCAGCTATCCTTTCTGTCATGTAGTTGGAACAGTGTTCCCTTATAATAAATAGTATACAACAGAGATTCTATTTTCATACAGACCACAAGAAGGTGGTGTTATAGCAATTGGCAGCCTTTGCAGACTTAATTTGTATGCAATTATTGGGGAAAGTAATCACAATTAAATATCTTTGGTGGAAAATGCATAACATCCAAGCAGTAGCTATCAATAATACAATTTCTCTCCGTGCACAACCAATTTTCAGATGATGTCCTTTGTGTTCTCCAAAAGCTTGTTTAACCATTTGAATCATTAAGTGGATAGGACCAATTTTCATGCATTGTGTGTCTGTTGCTGTCATAAATGTTTTTTTGTTTGCAGCAAAATTTAAGTTTTTTTTTGATACCTTCCAGACATTGATTCTCTCACAATCTTTTCCATTTTTATGACTTTTCTTTCAACTCTGTCTGTTTTTTTTCCTTGGTTAATCATTCTTTGATATTCCCTTCCTGGAATCATTTTTCCTCACTGAGGAAACTGGGAGTCATGAACTATTTTCATAAAAGTGTGCAGTTGTTCATTAGTTGTCTTTTCTATTAAACTTCTTTCTGAGTCCACTCCAGTTAACTCTGCACAATGCCTACCTTCTTCGAGTTTATAGCACAGTTGTTTTCAACCCAAGTTTCTTACTCTTAACATGAATGCTAACTTCTATCATATTATGGTCACTGTAACCTTTAGAGTTTATTTTTACTTTGTGATCATGTATTAAACCTTCCTCAGTATATATTATCAGACGCAAAATAGCTTGATTCCCATTTGGATGTAGAACATATGATTCTAGAAAAGTGTCCTTCTGACTTCCTTAGGCAACTTGATTTTCCCAATCTACATGAAAATTAAAATCACCAGTGATAAATATACTGCCTGTTTTTTACACACCTTATTTTCTCCCTGAACTATTCTGTCCCAAAGAAAGCTTCTGTTGATGGGTCTGTGGACAACTCCCAGCAGCATCTTTACCCATTATTTTTTATAAGCTCCCACTTATATGGATTTTACAACATATGTTTCCAAGATCATTTCCTGCTACTTATACTTATTCTATCTACAAATAACAAAACATACCCCAGCCCATCCCTTAATCGCCTTAGATCCCTTATTTCCCATTTCCGAGGACTTCGTATTTCTCCCGTGATAATCTATCACAATGTAGCCAATTCCCGGACCTTCGGTCCCGTGATCGCCCAGGTTCCTTTGCAGGCACCCCCGGTCTTTGGATTCCTGTGTCCTACGTCTCTGTGACACAGATCACAGGCACCCCGTAGGTACACGTTCCTCCGCAAACACGGTCTCTGCAAAATCCCTCACAGGCCAGCCCCGGTCTCTAGATACCTGAGTCCTACGTCTCTGTAGAAAAATCCACAGGCACCCCGTAGGTACCCAGGCGTCCGGAAACACGGTCCCCGCAAGTTTTTCTTACCTGGGTTCGGTGCACCGAAATTACTCGATCGTTAACCGTCCCCACTGCCTCGGCCACACCCCTCCTTTGTTTTCCTGAGCCTCCCGGATATCACTCGCTCAAGCCGCGCGGGGCGACAAGCAAGGAATCAGGGACTGCTGAAATCAGCAGGGTGCACCTTCTCCGATGTCCTTCCTCAGCTCCCCCCGCGGCCGGAGTGTTGATCCCGGACAACGAGCCCCCAAGTTGTTAGAAACGAAAATCGCTTCTTAATAATCGCTCTAGACAAATTCAGGAAAACAAAGTTTTATTAGCAAGTCTGCAGAGTCGGGCACCCTTCTGAGTAAAAGGCGCGCTGAGGCTTACAAAGTTTCTCATTATATACAGCACAAATCCCTCCCCTCCTTGGCTCTAACAAGCCATGAGGTTCACATTCTTAAAAACATCATTATTCTTCGATTTACACCCTTATCACAAAGTCTGCAACAAATGCCTCCAGACCCTCCCCTTCCTGGCTCTAACGAGCCATGAGGTTCACATTCTTAAAAACATCATTATTCTTTGATTTGCACCCTTATCACAAAGTCTTCAGAGTCTCCAAAGTTGTTTCTCTCACCCTGCAGTATTATCAGTCAAGGACTCATTCTTCCCTGCCTGTGTTAATGGTTTCATCAATCAAGGGCTGTTTGTTTTTACTCTGCTCACAAATTGTCAGCATTCTGCACAATTTAAACTATTCTACTTTTGAGTATACAAAATGTTTTAGAAAAGAAACAAAAGTTTTGTCTTTTATTATAGATCAGTCTGTGGTCCAGGCACATCTTAAAGTTTGAACCGAAATTACCTCTCACATATTTTAAGACTTTTACTCTGTCAATCCAACAAATTTTGCAGAAACAAACTGAGTAACACTAGTATGCAACTAATACACTAAACTACAGAATAAATCTTGCTGCTTTAACACAATTGGACACTTCATTGCCACAGTTACACTTTACATCCTGCTCTCTGTAAAACGTGGTAGCAAGGTAATGTCATCTTTATCTTCCAACAGGTTCATTTATCTTCATATCCTTTTCTTTATTCTTTTCATTCCTGGGATGTGGGAATTACTGGCTAGGCCAGACTTAACTGCCTTGAACTGAGTCAGGAGGTCATTTCAGAGTGTAGTATTATTCAACCATGCCACTGTCAGTCTGAAGTCCAAGCAGGACAGACTTCCTTCTGTAAAGGACATTACTCAGCTAGATAGGTTGCTACAATCAATACATAGCCATCATTAGACCAGCTTTTGAATTCCAGACTTTTAACTGAATTCATATTTCACCATCTGAAATGAGCCCACATCCCTGAGGCATTAGTTTAGGTCGTGGATTATTAGTCCAGTGACATTGCTACTGTGCTGTTACCTTCCTAGACTGGTTTCACTGAATCATCACTTTGAGTCACTTTTAGTTTTCAGAGGCTGGTACAATTGCAACATTTAAGAGGCATTTGGATGGGTATATGAATAGGAAGGGTTTGGAGGGATATGGGCCGGGTGCTGGCAGGTAGACTAGATTGGATTGGGATATCTGGTCGGCATGGACGGGTTGGACTGAAAGGTCTGTTTCCATGCTGTACATCTCTATGACTCTATGATTGCCAAAACTGAGATCTCATCCAGTGAATCCTTCTTGGCTCAACAGGATGAATCTTCTAGAGTCTTTAGATTATTGCAGGGTGTGCCGCTTTCTTTTACATTCACGAGGGGGATGTGGGCATTGCTGGCTGGCAAGCATTCATTGCCTTCTCGAGTAAAAATGATTAAATTGGATTCCCTACAGTATGGAAACAGGCCATTTGGCCCAACAAGTCCATCCCAACCCTCCGAAGAATAACCCACCCAGACCCATTCCCCTACCTTATATTTACCCCTGACTAATGCACCTAACGCTATGGGCAATTTAGCATGACCAATTCAGCTGATCTGCACATCTTTGGGTGTGGAAGTAAACTGGAGCACCCAGAGGAAATCCACGCAGATATGGGGAGAATGTGCAAACTCCACACAGGCAGTCACCCGAGGCTGGAATCGAACCCAAGGTCCCTGGCGCTGTGAGCCATTGTGCCACCCATTATGTTGAGTTGCCTTATTGAACTTTTATTTTATTCATTTGTGGGACTTGGGTGTCGCTGGCTGGCCAGCATTGATAGTTCATCCCTATTTGCCCTTGAGAAGGTGGTGGTGAGCTGTTTTCTTGAATCACTGCAGTCCACTTTCTGTGGGTTGTCCCACAATGCCAGTAAGGAGGGAATTCCAGGATGTTGACCCAATGACTGTGAAGGAACAGCAGTATATTTTCAAATCAAACTGCTGCAGCCCATGTGCTATAGGTTGACCCACAATAGCATTAGGGAGGGAATTCTTGACCCAGTCACAGTGAAGGAAAGATGGTATATTTCCATGCCAGGATGGTGAGTGATTTGGACGGGAACTTGCAGGTAGTGGTGTTCCAATGTATCTGCTGCCTTTGATCTTCTATAGGTCTTTGTGAATTTCTGCAGTGCATCTTATAAATAGGATACACTGCTGTTACTAAGCATTGGTTGTGAAGGGGGTGGATGCTTGTGGATGCGGTGCCAGTTAAGGTTCTTGTGTGTTGCTGGAGCTGCACCCATTCAGGCAACTGGGGAGTATTCCATCACTCTCCTGACTTGTGCTTTGTAGATGGTGGACAGACTTTGGGGAGTCAAGAGGTGAGTTACTCACCATAATATTCCTAGCTTCTGACCTGCTCTTGTAGCCACTGTGATTATGTGGTGATTAAGAGGAGACCACACCGAGTGCAACAGAGGACATTTGTGGAGGTAGGTACAGTTAAGTGTGGTCTGCTCTGCCTCGGGGAGACAGGACACTAAGCTGCGGATCGTTTCAGAAGACATCTCTGGGACACCCACACCAACCAACCCTGTGGCCAAATATTTCAACTCTCCCCTCCCACTTCACCAAGGATATGCAGGTCCTGGGCCTCCTCCATTGCCAAACCCTAACCACCCACTGCCTGGAGGAAAAATGCCTCGTCTTCCGCCTTGGGACTCTGCAACCACACGGGATTAATATTATTTCACCAGTATCCCCATTTCCCCTACCCCCCCCCACCTTATCCCAGTCCCAAGCCTCCAATTTGGTATCGCCCTCTTGAGCTGTCCATCGTCTTTCCCATCTCTGCCCTCAACCCTCCTCTCCACCCTATCACCTTCTCTGCCACCTTCATCTACCTATTGCATTCGCAGCTATCTTCCCCCCCAGCCCACTACCCCCTCCCATTTATCTCTCAGTCCCGAGGCCCACAAGCCTCATTCCTGATGAAAGGCTTTTGCCCGAAACATCGATTCTCTTGCTCCTCAGATGCTACCTGTCCTGCTGTGCTTTTCCAGCACCACACTCTCGACTCTAATCTCTAAATCTGCAGTCCTCACTTTCTCCTCACCTTATTTTTTTCTCTGATATGTTGCTCATTGAGGACAGTAATATTTGTGGAGCCCCTTTCTCCAGTTTAAATGTCAACCATCAGTCACAACTGATGTCGCAGAATTGCAGAGCTTAGATCTGATCCATTGGTTGTGGGATTGCTGAGCTCTGTCTAACACTTGATGCATATGCTGTTTGACATGCAATGATCCTATTTGGTAACTTCAACCAGAGATACTCCCAAATTCTGCCTGGCAGTCCTCAGGAAGATCACAGTCTCCCCTCTGTTCACCATACTGGCTTTTGTCCTTGGTTTTTCTCTTTCAGACCTCTCTCTCTCTCTCTCCCCCTCTCTGTAATTTCAAAGACAAAAAGTCTATCCCATTGGCACTAGTTGCTCTTGCCCTCGTTTTTGGAGTGTGATCATTGTGCATCTTATTCAGCAATTTCAATCCTGTCCCCACGGTAACAAGGCCACCTGGCCTGTTGCTGGGCAGAGTTATATAACTTCCATACAAGTTGCTCTTTTGAGAGTATTTTATAGGATCCCCACAGTATGTAAACTGGCCATTCAGCCCAACAAGTCCACACCAACCTCCAAAGAGCATCCCATTCAGACCCATCCTCTACTTCATCCCTGCAACCCTGCATTTCCCAGGGCTATGCACCTAACCGACACATCCCTGAACACTATGGGTAATTTAGCATGGGCAATCCACCTAACCTGTGCTTCTTTGGACTGTGGGAGAAAACCAGGCAGAAATCCACACAGACACAGAGAGAATATGCAAACTCCACACAGATAGTCGCCCGAGGCTGGAATCGAAACTGGGTCCCTGGCGCTGTGAGGCAGCAGTGCGAACCACTAAGCCATCATGCCCCCTTTATTTGGAAAGAAATTTTAATGCATAGTGATCTTACAAAATTTACATTCACAACAGACTCCTAACTTAGATCTTCTCAACTGTAGGAGGAACGGATTGGAGTGGTCTGGAGGAAGTTCTCCCAGCTGCTCAAAAGAGGGCTCTTGGAGTGTTTCACTCTCATGTGCTGGGCTCCATGCTCGTGAATGGAGGTGTTCATGGAGCTGCCTTCTCCTGTGGTTATCCACAATTCTCAACAAAATGTGATAGGATGACAGAGCTTTGTTCTGATCTGTTGGTTGTGGAGCTGTTTAGTTTTGTTTATTACCTGTTACTTTTGGTGTTTAGTCTGCATGTAGCCTTTTGCAGTGCATGTGCTAAGTTCAAACCTTGACTCTGAAGTAACCCCAGTGTTCCTCTTGACCTGTCTGTCTACTGGTAATTGTAATCCTGGAATGAGGGCTGTGCTGAGCTGTGAGATTGTGGTGGAATACATTCCTGCTGCTGCTGATGGCTCACTGCACCTCATGGACACCAGTTTAGGAATCTGTCCTTCGCCTACATCTCTTGTAATGAAGAACATAGTGAAGTACTCATTCTTTAGTTGAGAGGGGGAATGCTAGTTTTCCATGGAGTTTATATTGAGGTCTTCCTCACCTGCCAATTGGATGGGACATTCCCAGGAATGGTGATGGAGGAAAATGAGAGTTTCCAGATTGATACGATTCAGTGAGTATCACTGCTACTTGACCTATAGTGTAGCTGTCCTCACATGGGGACTTGTCCTCAGACCTTGGTAAGAGAGACTTTACAGATTACACTGGCCTGAGATCACCTTCATCTTACAATGTCAGGATTCTCCAGGACTCTGTGATTTTCCTCTTATTATGAGACTTTGAAGTGATTGTTCATTATTGTTACTTTTATTTTGATAAATTCCAAAATTAATTAAAATCCCCTTCATAACGTGCAGTAGTTGAGGTGAAGAGCAGAGATGCCTTTTAAGGGGAAAGTAGAAAAGCACGTGGGGGAGAAAGGAACAGAAGGATTTGCTGACAAGGGTGAGATGAAGAGGGTGAGAGGAAGCTTATATAATATACACACACATACACATGTATGCACACACATACATACTCGTATATAAACTCAAGCATAAACATCAGCGTGGACCAGTTGGGTCAATTCGCCCATTTCTCACTGTGTTTGTAACTTTCCGTGGGTGGATTTGAACTCTCGATTTCTGTATTGTTAATCCAGCACCATAGTAATTCAGCCTCCATACCTGGTAATATATTCATTGAATTATATTTTAATTCTTTAAAAAATTTTACCTGAAGGCTTCAGCCTTTTCCAGAAGCCTGGGGGTAGATTTGATAGTGTTGTCCAGTTGCTATGGCTGATAGCTGTATTTAGGACATTCAGTATGAGTGAGTGCTTTGCAACTAATATCCCAGGATAGACCAGAACCCTTCAGTCAGCTACAGTGGAGCTTCTGGTGTGGGACTGGCCAAACAAGGTTGAAATCACAGTGAGGTCACCAGACAATCCTTTGGCATCACAGGCTCTGACCAACTACCACAGGCCCCCTCAATTTTCTCAGTTTATAACTGCCTGACCTTGTAGTCCTGAATCCTGCCCTAATAAACCTAAAAGGAATGTGAGAGTTTTCTATAAATAAAAAGCTTAAAACCTGTGAATTAAACAGCATCACCAACCCCTCCTGCCCTGCAGGGAAATCTGGAAAACAAGGGAGAAATTTCAAAATCTCAATTGAATTAACTGGTCTTAACCAACTTGATTCAAGCTACTCATAAATTTATGGCCTGTTTTACACTCAGCCCAATGGTCTTTTCCAATGCTTTTGTTGTGGCTGGGGTTCTGGTGGAGGAAAGAAAGGAGCCACATTGTCTGCTCTTGGTCACTATCCAGTGTCCCTGCTGGAAACAGAGGGTGTGTGACAATCAAGTGAGGGAAAAGAAGGGATTTGGATTTGATCCCCTCCCATACAGGCAGATTGGCACTTACTGTGGAACACCCCCTTCAGCAAAAGAGGAGAGGGAGTTGGAGGACTTCATGTTTCCTTTTCCTGTTTTACAGAAGGGTTGCACTGTACTACAGCAGAGAATACCGAGAGGATAGACACTGCGGATAGATCCTGACCATCACCCAAGGAACAACTACACAATTGTGGAAAGACATCCAGTCTCTTTGCAGCGTTTCTCAACACAGAGAAGATTGGGTAGTGAGACTATCATTTGGAAACCGGTCGGGTCAGAGCAGCTTTCTAATCTTGACTCTAATCTCCAGCATCTGCAGTACCCACTTTCGCCAGCTTTGACATATCGTCAGATCTGAACCTGGTTGGTGGTGTGGAGTCTTCTATCAGAACAAAACTTTAAGCAGGTTTGGCTGTGGGTGATCAGTCAGGGTGAGGCTGGGAAGAAGTGTGAGTGGCTCCAAGTGTGGTGAGAGCTTCAATCACTCATCGAGCCTCATGAACAAGTGATTCAGTCCTATAGATGAAAGACTATTCAAGTGTGAGGTGTATGAGGAGGACTCCGCAGGCTCATGTAATCCTCTAACACACAAGATTATGTGTAGTACAGCAACATGGAAGAAAAACCATTTAAGTGTGAGGTGTGTGCCAAAGCCTTTGCACAATCATCAACCCTTCTGATGCATCACCGCATTCACACAGGGGAGAAACCATTCCTTTGCGAAGTGTGCAACAAATCATTTGCACAGTCTTCACATCTCCGCTCACACCAACGCATCCATACAGGGGAGAAACCGTACAATTGTGAGATATGCAACAAGTATTTCTCACAGTCATCCCATCTTCGCTCACACCAACGCATTCACACTGGAGAGAAGCCATTCACATGCGAGGTGTGCAATAAATCATTCTCGTTGTCATGGGCTCTCCTTGAACACCAACCTATTCACACAGGGGAGAAACCCTTCACGTGTGAGGTGTGTGAGAAATCATTCTCACAGTCCTCTGGCCTTCGTGCACATCAGCGCATCCACACTGGGCTGAAGCCATTTACATGTGAAGTATGTGACAAATCATTCACACGATTATCGTACCTCCGTGTACACCAACGTATGCACACAGGGCAGAAACTTTTCAAATGCGAGGTATGTGACAAAGCTTTCACACGGTCATCAGGCTTAATGGCCCACCAGAGGCTCCACACAGGTGAGAAACCCTTTAAGTGTGAGGTGTGTGATGAAGCTTTTCCAATATCAGCAAGACTGCTGAGACACCAGAGGATTCATACAGGGGAGAAACCTTTCAGATGTGAGGTCTGCGGGGCTGCATTCTACCGATCCTCTAATCTCCTCACACATCAGAAAATTCACACAGGGGAGAAACCATTCACATGCGAGGTGTGTGGCAAATCATTCTCCAGGTCATCTTACCTTCTGGTCCATCAGAGGATCCACACAGGAAAGTAACCCTGTCAATGTGAAGTCTCCACTGAAGCTTCCGTGGCATCATTGACCTCCAGAGGATTTACATGAGTGCAATGTTTGTGGACTCATGGATGGGTCTTGTGATTTCATGGTGCTAGCTGTGTTTTCATCACTGATTGAACAAATCGATGATCAGTCTATCATCAACAGCCCCCATCATGGATCAAGTGATACAGACAGCACTTAGAACTTTGACTTGAGTTTCAAGCTGCCAAAGGAACCTCTGACATCGTCTTTGTACTGGGTAAAGTCAAGAAAAATATTGAGAGCAACACCAGGAATTGTTCATTATGTTCCTCAATGTGACCAAAGTATTTGAGTCAGTAAATCACAAGGTTGTGTAGATTGTGCTCCGATGATTTGGATGTCAAAGAAATTTCGGTCCAATCCTGCAAGAGCTTCATGATGAAGTGATGTGACTGTAACTGTAATAAGTGTGAGATCTGAAAACAAACATTCAAAATCCACTAGTGTCAAACAAGGCAGTGTGATAGTGCCCATTCTATTTACAGTCTACCTGACAGTGACTATTCACCTCATCAAAGACCACCTGCCCTGTGCTGTCAGTGTTAAATGTCATTTTGGTGTGAAACTAATTTATCTCAATCCTTTCTGTGCCAAACTAAAACTGAACACCATAGATAAACGTGATCACCAGTTTGCAGGTAACTACAGTGTTGTGATTGACACTGCAACAGATTTGTGATCGCTTAAATTCTTGCAATTTGTATAACTTGTACAACTAAGGTTCGGTGTAATTTCTGACCATTGGAATTGGGAGCCAGACTAAAGATTTTAAAGAAATTACTTTCCATAAGACCATAAGATCGTAAGACATAGGAGTGAAAGTAAGGTCATTCAGCCCATTGAGTCCACTCCGCCATTTAATCATGCCTATTGGGCATTTCAACTCCACTTACCCGCATTCTCCCTGTAGCCCTTAATTCCTTGTGACATCAAGAATTTATCAATCTCTGCCTTGAAGACATTTAGCGTCCCAGCCTCCACTGCACTCTGCGACAATGAATTCCATGGCCCACCACTCTCTGGCTGAAGAAATGTCTCCTCATTTCTGTTCTGAATTTACCCCCTTTAATTCTAAGGCTGTGCCCACAGGTCCTAGTCTCCTCACCTAATGGAAACAATTTCCTAGCGTCCACCCTTTCCAAGCCATGTATTACCTTGTAAGTTTCAATTAGATCTCCCCTTAACCGTCTAAACTCCAATGAGTTCAATCCCAGGATCCTCAGCCGTTCCTCATATGTTAGACCTACCATTCCAGGGATCATCCATGTGAATCTCCGCTGGACACGCTCCAGTGCCAGTATGTCCCTCCTGAGGTGTGGGGACCAAAACTGGACACAGTACTCCAGATGGGGCCTAACCAGAGCTTTATAAAGTCTCAGTAGCACAACGGTGCTTTTATATTTCAATCCTTTTGAGATAAATGACAATATTGCATTCGCTTTCTTAATCACGGATTCACCCTGCATGTTTACCTTTAGAGAATCCTCGACTAGCACTCCCAGATCCCTTTGTACTTTGGCTTTATGAATTTTCTCACCGTTTAGAAAGTAGTCCATGCTTGTATTCTTTTTTCCAAAGTGCAAGACCTCGCATTTGCTCACATTGAATTCCATCAGCCATTTCCTGGACCACTCTCCCAAACTGTCTGGATCCTTCTGCAGCCTGCCCACTTCCTCAGTACTACCTGCCTGTCCACCTAACTTTGTATCATCGGCGAACTTCGCTAGAATGCCCCCAGTCCCTTCATCCAGATCATTAATAGATAATGTGAACAGCTGCGGCCCCAATACTGAACCCTGTGGGACGCCGCTTGTCACCGGCTGCCATTCCGAAAAAGAACCTCTTATCCCAACTCTCTGCCTTGTGTCAGACAGCCAATCCTCAATCCATGCCATTAGCTCATCTCGAACACCATGGGCCCTCACTTTACTCAGCAGCCTCCCGTGTGGCACCTTATCAAAGGCCTTTTGGAAGTCTAGATAGACCACATCCACTGGGTTTTGCTGGTCTAACCTACTTGTCACCTCTTCAAAGAATTCTAACAGGTTTGTCAGGCACGACCTCCCCTTACTAAATCCATGTTGACTTGTTCTAATCCGACCCTGCTCTTCCAAGAATTTAGGAACCTCATCCTTAACGATGGATTCTAAAATTTTACTAACAACCGAGGTTAGGCTAATTGGCCTATAATTTTCCATCTTCGTCTTGATCCTTTCTTGAACAATGGGGTTACAACAGTGATCTTCCAATCATCCGGGACTTTCCCTGACTCCAGTGACTTTTGTAAGATCTCAACCAACGCCTCCGCTATTTCCTCAGCCACCTCCCTCAGAACTCTAGGATGTAGCCCATCGGGGCCAGGAGATTTGTCAATTTTAAGAACTTTTACCTTTTCTAGCACTATCTCTTTTGTAATGGCAACCATACTCAACTCAGCCCCCTGACTCCCTTTAATTGTTGGGATATTACTCATGTCTTCCACTGTGAAGACTGACACAAAGTACTTTTTAAGTTCTCCTGCTATTTCCTTATCTCCCATCACTAGCCTTCCAGCATCAGTTTAAAGTGCCCCAGTGTCTACTTTTGCCTGTCGTTTGGTTCTTATGTATTGGAAGAAACTTTTACTGTCATTTCTAATATTACTGGCTAGCCTACCTTCATATTTGATCCTCTCCTTCCTTATTTCTCTCTTTGTTATCTTCTGTTTGTTTTTGTAGCCTTTCCAATCTTCTGATTTCCCAGTGCTCTTGGCCACTTTATAGGATCTCTCTCTTACTTTAATACATTTCCTGACTTCCTTTGTCAGCCATGGCTGTCTAATTCCTCCCCGGATAATCTTTCTTTTCTTGTGGATGAACCTCTGTACTGTTTCCTCAATTATACCCACAAACACCTGCCATTTTTGCTCTACTGTTTTCCCTGCTAGGCTCTGCTTCCAGTCAATTTTTGTCAGTTCCTCTCTCATGCCCTCGTAATTACCTTTATTTAACTGTAACACCATTACATCCGATTTTGCTTTCTCTCTTTCATACTGCAGACTGAACTCTACCATATTATGATCGCTGCTACCTAAGTGTTCCCTTACTTTAAGATCTTTTATAAAGCCTGGTTCATTACATAGCACTAGGTCCAAAATAGCCTGCTCCCTTGTGGACTCCATGACAAGCTGTTCCAAAAAGCCATCCTGTAAGCATTCCAAGAATTCCCTTTCTTTGGATCCACTGGCAACATTATTTACCCAGTTCACCTGCATATTGAAGTCCCCCATGATCACCGTGACCTTGCCTTTCTGACATGCCTTTTCTATTTCCCCGGTACATGTTGCGTCCCTGGTCCTGACCACTGTTAGGAGGTCTGTACATCACTCTCGTTATGGTTTTTTTGCCTTTGTGGTTCCTCAATTCCACCCACACAGACTCCACATCATCCGACGCTATGTCATTCAGTGCCATAGATTTAATTTTGTTCTTAACTAACAAGGCCACCCTCTGCCCACTTCCCTGTCTTTTCGATAAGTTGTAAGTCTTGGATGTTTAACTGCCAGTCCTGAACCCCCTGCAACCACGTCTCTGTGATGCCTACCACATCATAATCATTCACAATGATCTGTGCCGTTAGTTCATCTACTTTGTTACGAATGCTACGAGCATTCAGGTAAAGTGCCTTAATGCTAACTTTCTTATCATTAGAGATATTGGAAGTCATAAGATGTCCTAAATTATCCTTCCTTTTTGTTGCATTCCTAGTCTGCCTCAAGCTTAAATCCGCCTGGACACATGTTATCCTCCTGCTTATCTTTCCATTTAACTCCATACTCCCTGTCACTTTCACTTTCCTTCCCCCCAGCTCAGAAATTTAAAGTCCTACTGACCACCCTATTTATCCTCTTCGCTAGAACATTGGTACCAGATCGGTTCGGTGGGGACTGTCCCAACGCTACAGATCCTCCCCAGTTCCAAGAGTGATGCCACTGCCCCATGAAATGGAATCCTTCTTTCCCACATCAAGCCCTTAGTCACGTGTTTACTTCCCTAATTTTTTTTATCCCTATGCCAATTGGCACGTGGCTCGGGCAGTAATCCGGAGATTATGACCCTTGAGGACCTGTACTTCGATTTCCTTCCTAGTGCTTGATAATCCCCAAACAGGTCCTCTACCCTAGCTTTGCCTATGTTGTTAGTCCCAACATGGACCACAACAACTGGATCCTCCCCCTCCCACTCCAATATCCTTTCAAGCCGGTCAGAGATGTCCTGCACCCTGGCACTGGGCAGGCAACACACCATGCGAGACTCCCGATCTGGCTTGCATAGGATACTATCTGTCCCCCTAATTATAGAATCTCCTATAACAACTACTTGTCTTTTTGCTCCCCCCTCTTGAATGGCCTTCTGCACCATGGTGCCGTGGTCAGCTGGGTCATCCTGTCCAGAGCCCTTTTCCTCATCCGTATAGGGAGCAAGAATCTCATACCTGTTGGACAAGGTCAAGGGCTGAGGCTCCTGCACTCCTGAACTCAGGTTCCCCCTACCTGCCTCACTTACAGTCACACTCTGATGTCCCTGATCACTAGCTGAATGTAAATTACTTAATCTCCCAGGTGTGACTGCCTCCTGAAACAAAGCGTCCAGGTAACTCTCCCCCTCTCGAATGTGCCGCAGTGTTTGAAGCTCAGATTCCAGATCATCAACTCTGAGCCAGAGTTCTTCCAGCAACCAACACTTGCTGCAGATGTGGTCACTGCCATTCACAATGGGATCAGCCAGCTCCCACATCATTACTTTCTGTAATATTCTCGGAGAGTTTCACCCTATGTGTGTGTGTGTGTGTGTGTTAGTAAAGTGAGCCAGTTCTCAGGAATGGATGTGAAGTAAAATTGGACCCTGCTTCAGTTGGGGATGTGAATTATAGGTAGATCCTCTTCAGACCAGGTATTTGACGAATACCATGGGGAATTTTGTACTGTCCTCTCTGGGTGGACTACTTTCCTGGAGGTAGTGGCCATGAGTCCTTACAGACCTGTGTTCCCTCAGACCATCAATCTTGATGGTACATTCACTTTACACTCTTCCAAGATTCATTTCATGTTCTGGGAAAGATCTAGACTTAGTTTCAAATGCTTTTGTTATTTTCAATGATTGAGTGTTTGATTTAAAATGAATGTTGTATTGCTTACTGTTCTGTTTCAGTCTTCTATACAAATTTACAACTCACAATAATTAACTTCTATCTTAATCTGAACTACTTGATTAGTCAGCCTGATGTGTCCCTATTCATAGAAACACTCAGGATCCTACTGTAAAAGTCCTGTATAGAAAATATTGCTTAGTGTCACTGTGGCCTTTTCCATCAATTAGTTTAAAATTTCCAATTCACAGGAAGCAGAAAGACGTGCATTTATATTGAAAACAACAAATGCTAGTGAAGATCAGAGTGGTCAGACGGCATCCATGGAGACAGACAGCAAGCTAATGTTTCAAGTCTAGATGACTCTTCATCAGAGCTGATGTGAAGTGTGGAGTAGTATGCAGTAGTTTGGAGAGCTGGGAAGGGGGGCTGTTGGAGTGTAGAGTGCCAGTGGAGAAAATAGTGCAGATTAAGTGATCGGAATGTGAGAATGATAGAACAATGGTGTGTCTAACAGCCAGACTGGAAAGGTCAGACAGTCCCACTGGGGTGAGGGGAGGGGAGAGAGGACATGGTGACAAAGAATGTAACGAGTAAAGCGAAAAGAAAGGGAAGAAATGGGAATTGGTTCACAATGTGAAGGGGTTGAACTCAATATTATGTCCAAAAGGCTGTAAAATATCACCTTTATTATTTAGACACCTGAAACCAATGTACTCATGACCAGATAATCTGGTTTTTGTGACTTTGATAGTGGAATCCCACTTGATCAAAACATCAAGGATTGTTCCCTCCTTTTTCACTGTATTGGGTCATGGGATCTTTAGCATGCATTTGATCATTGTTTTGACGTTGCAACTCTCACTCAGCACTGCAAAGGCTCAAATAACACTCAAGAAGCTTCGCATTATCCACAACAATTCAGCCCACTTGTATTGGCACCACATCCACAAACATTCACTCCCTCTACCACTAACACTCAGTAGCAACAGTGTGTACTGTCTACAAGATGCACTGCAGAAACTCACCAACGATCCTTAAACAGCATCTTCCAAATCCAGATCCACTTTGATCTACAAGGATAAGGGCAGCAGATACATTGGAACAGCACCATCTGCAAGTTTCCCTCCAAACCATTCACCATCCTGACTTGTAAATAATTCACATTACTCCAGTGCCACTGGGTCAAAATCTGGAACCTCCTCACTAACAGCATTGTGGGTCTGCCTTCAGGACATGGACTACAGTGGTTCAAGAAGGCAGCTCACTACCAGCTTCAAAGGCAATGAAAAATGGGCGATAAATTTTGGCCCAGATGTGGAATTTTAACAAGACCCACTTAGAAATACTCCCAGTTCTCGCTGATCTACATTGTCCCTTGGTCAAAATTCACATTTTTGTTATTGAATCCCTTGAAGACCTTACCATATCTATTAGGCAATTCAACTCCCAAACCTGGAGGTACATTTATTGAAATGTCTTTTAATGCATTCTTTAAAAGTTTTTACCTGAAAGCCTTGGCCTTTCCCAAAATCATAGAGTCATAGAATCACAGAGATGTACAGCATGGAAACAGACCCTTCGGTCCAACCCGTCCATGCCGACCAGATATCCCAACCCAATCTAGTCCCACCTGCTAGCACCTGGCCCATATCCCTCCAACTCTTCCTATTCATATACCCATCCAAATGCCTCTTAAATGTTGGAATTGTACCAGCCTACACCACACCCTCTGGCAGCTCATTCCATACACGTACCACCCTCTGCGTGAAAAAGTTGCCTCTTGGTGATTTGATTGATTTGATCCATTCTGTTGCTGACAGTTGAATTTGGGATGTGCAGTCTGAGGGAGTGCAGCATATCTAATTTCCCAGGAGAAACAAGAACTCTTCATTCAGTTACCCTGAAGCAATATTTACCTGCCCAGTGTGTTCTCCTCAAATGATTTTGGAATACAATGGGAGAAATTTGAAAATCTCCAGCAAATTTACATTCCTTTCTTTTTTTATATTAATCACAATTTCTAAAGAGTAAAATGGTCTTCAACACAACACGGATAGTGAATAGTGAATTGACAGCACATTATACACTTTACCTGGCAATCTTTTCCATTGCCTTAATATTGCCTGGAAAGCTGGGGGTCTGCATGGAAAAAGAGATGGGAACCACATTGTCTACTCCTGCTCATGACTGTAAAGACCACATTTTTAAAAAAATTTGAATTGTGGACTAAGTATTTTGTACAGAAGACTGTATTTGTATCATTGTGGATTCCAACATTCACAATAGGTATCAAATTACTTACTACCAAAACATGCAGCCATCAGTGTTAATGGTTTAAAACAGTTCTTCCTCATTTCAGTCTACAGTTTTAGAAGATACAAGAAATATAATAGACACATTACTGGAACTGTGTTTACATTTACTTTATTCAAGCAGAGGAGATGTTGAGACTCCAGCATTGTGGGTATTGTCATGACTCAGCACACTGGAAATTAAGGCCTACTATTCCCATAGTCATCACAGAATTAGAATATTTAGAAAGTATGCAAGTTTTCTCCAATGTATCTAATTTTCAGACTCCAATTGACAGAAAACAGATCAAGTTTAACAAGAATTACTATTTAATGCAACTAATTAGTCTAGGTGCAGGTAAACAGTTATGAACCATTAGCAAAGATCTCTGTGAACTAAAGTGCTAATCCCCTTATATATACACCCCGTTACAGATAGACAGGCAGACGGACAGGAAAGAAATCATGGGTGCTATGGGCGATGGAAAACTGGGAAGTCAGTTTATTGTCCTTCTCCATAGGATCTGCAGAGATGGTTCTTGTGCTGCTCAGAACGTTGCTTCTAGGCCTTCCCTTTCACTTGCTTTGACTTGTTTTCAAGAGGCAAGGGGTAGCTGGTACTCTTATTAACTAAAGTCTTAGCTTCCAGAAACTACTGAAGGAAAGAGAAACTTTTTTTTCCAGACTTAAATTCATCCAGAGAGAGAGAGAAAAACAGACAGAGAGACCCCATCTACCAATCCTTAAAATAAGGAGCAGGAAGTGACTTCACCATAGGAAATTGCTTCGCCACAGGAAATGACATCACTAACCCAAAGAAACCCAAACATACAAATAGAAAGCAGGAATTATCAGCAGTGCTTCGCCTGAGGCCCACTGAAGATGTTTCCGAGTAGGGTGACAAAATGTCTGGAAGTGAACCTTCCAGCTTAGCGAGCAAACCTATATCCAGCAGTAGTGAGTGTGGCCTGACTAGAGTCTTATAAAGCTGCAACATGACATCCTGACTCTTGTTCTCAATTCCCCAACCATTAAAGGCAAGCATGCCAAACCCTTTTGTTTTAACCACCCTATCTACTTGAGTGGCCACTTTCAGGGAGCTATGTACTTGAACTTCTGGACATCAATGCTATTCAGGGTCCTGCCATTAACTGTAAACTTTTCCTTAAAATTTGACTTTCTAAAATGCAACTCTTTACACTTTCCCAGATTAAACTCCATCTGCCATTTCTCTGCCTATATCTGCAGCTGATCTATATCCCACTTTATCCTTTGACAGCCTTCTACACTCCACAACTCCACTGATCATTTTACCACATGCAAATTTACAACTCTGCCCATCTACATTTTCATCCAAGTCATTTACATATATCACAAACAGGGGAGGTTCCAGTATGGATCCAGTATGGAACACCAGTGGTCACGGATCTCCAGCCTAAGAAACACCTTTCCACCATATCCTCTGTCTCCTATGGGCAAGCCAATTCTGAATCTGTGCTGCCAAGTCACCGTGGATTCCATGTATCTTAATCTTCTGGATGAGCCTACCATGAGGGACCTGGACAACATCCACTGCTCTACCTTCAATCATCTTTGTAATCTCCTTGAAAAAATAAAAGTAAAATAAAGACACTTGCTCTTTACAGTGTATTCAGAGCATACCTACCTAGAGACCAGATATTGATTTTTTTAAAAATTAAAGCTCGTTGTGAGGGCCAGGAGTCATCAGAATGACAACTCTGATTGGCGCCTGGACAGAGAATGCACGGTCAGAGAATCTCTGGAGTCAGCATCTCTCATTCCACACACTGCAGTGAAATAACTCAAAACTGAAAGATAGCTGGCTATTCTCTCCCACCTTTTGCGAAAGACTGGAAGACTAAATAATATGTCGGTCACCTCACCCAGTGTCTTCAGCAAAGAACTGAAAACTTGGATACAAGGACTGTAGATCAGAAGGACTTGAACAAAGCAAAAGGGATACTTAATTGAATGCTCTGGACTAGTGCTACTGAACTGTGTTTCCCTAATATTTCCCTCCACCCATGACATCCATTCTTATTATTTGCATCAGTCTGCATGTATTTATTGGGGACGAAGCCTGTCCATGTCCTCTGCAGCCTCCTGCTTCCTAAACACTACCTGTCCCTCCACCTATCTTTGTGTTTATCTGCAAACCTAGCAATAATGCACTTGATTCCTTTAGCCAGAAGGATCATTTCCCTCTAATTACCTGATCAATTTGTTTAATCATCTTAAACAACTCAACTAAATCATCTCTTAATTTTCTACATTCAAGGCAATCCAAACCCAGTCGATTAAATCTGTCATCATAATTTAATCAGTTTATCTGTGGAAATGATGTATATCTCTCGGTTCTATGATCGGTCAATAAGCACACCTATAAATGACTTTTTGTCTAACGTACATACAATCATTTATTGTATGTTACAGCGCTGGGTTGGCAGACTCTGATTTGCCCAGACGTATGAAAACTTCTTGGCAATCAAAAGAATCCAACAACCTTACAGAGTTTGCATAAGGTTTATATACATTAATCATCATCAGACATGGAGCATGATCGCATAGTAACAACTAATCAATGTATGATATCACTTCATGGGTAGTTGCTTGAACCAATGATATTGATGAAGTCATAATAGTACATATCACCTTTACAAAAATTTGCAGCTTGCAAAATGTGGTTTAGTATTTCCTCTACAAGGATTCGCAGCTTGCAAATGTGGTTAGTATTTTCTCATCTTATCCATCTACTTCTTCATGCCAGTAGTTTTAGTGGTTAGTTATTTATATAGTTTTCGGGACTAGTTGCAGGTGGTCACATGGGTGCAGGGAACCATTTTGTCTCTAGTTGCAAATAAGAGTTAACTGTTACTTTGCAATTTAATTTAGCAATACAGAAGCCATTTTGTGCAGCTCCTTTATCCAGTTTGTCCTACCTCCTAGAGGCCCATATGCTCAGAAACACTCTGGTGAATCTGCGTTGCATTCACTCCAAAACCAAATAAATCCTTCCTGAGGTGTGGTGCCCAGAACTGAACACAATTCTCCACATAAGGTCTGAACAGAGCTCTGTACAACAGGTACATATGTTGCACAAGGTCACTTTGGTTTCGGGGAGAGGTTCTGGGTAATCCCTTCTCTTTAGGGTAGTCTGACAGTATTGTTGCAGTTTTGACAGAGGAAAGCAGACACACAGGTTCTTTGCACAGGTGATGCATGAATAAACAAGTTGTGTATCAGACAGGCTCAACATCTTCACCACTTGAGCTTGAGAAGCAAAGAGACTGACCAGGAAGCAAGTGAATAAAGGTACTTTTCAGAACAAAGGTGCAGGAGGTGCGTCTGAGTGAGGGACAGATTGACAAACACAGAAACATTGTGTGAATAGAGGGGCAAAAAGCAGAGAGTTGGGAATTAGAAACCACTATACAACTCACCTCAGGGAAGAGGGTCTTACAGAGTCATGGAGATGTACAGCACGGAAACAAACTCTTTGGTCCATCCTGTCCATGCTGACCAGATATTCTAACCTAATCTAGGTCCATTTGCCAGCACTTGGCCCATATCCCTCCAAACCCTTCCTATTCATATACCCATCCAGATGCCTTTTAAATACTGTAATTGTACCAGCCTCCACCACCTCCTCTGGAAGCTCATTCCGTACACGTACCACCCTCTGCATGAAACAGTTGCCCCTTCGGTCCTGTTTAAATCTTTCCCCTTTCACCTTAAACCCTATGCCCTCTAGGTCTGGACTCCCCCAACGCCTATCCATGCCCCTCATGATTTTATAAACCTCATTAAGGTCACCCCTCAGCCTCTCTAATGCCCCAGCCTATTCAGCCTCTCCATATAGCTAAGCCCTCCAACCTGGTGACATTATTGTAAATCTTTTCTGAACCCTTTCAAGTTTCACAACATCCTTCCTACAGGAGGGAAATCAGAATTGCACACAATATTCCAAAAGTGGTCTAACAAATGACCTGTGCAGCCACAACATGATCTCCCAATTCCGATACTCAATAGTGTTTCCAGTAAAGAAGAGCATACCAAATGCCTTCTTCATTATCCTATCTACCTGCAACTCCACTTTCAAGGAATTATGAACCTGCACTCCAAGGTCTCTTTCTTCAGCAACACATCCCAGGATCTTACCATTAAGTGTGTAAGTCCTGCCCTGATTTGCCTTTCCCAAATACAGCACCTCACACTTATGTGAATTAAACTCCCATCTGCCATTCCTCAGCCCACTGGCCCATCTGATCAAGAAGCTATTGTACTCTGAGGTAACCCTCTATGCTGTCCACTACACCTCCAATTTTGGTGTCATCTGCAAATGTACTAACTTTACCTCCAATGTTCACATCCAAATCATTTCTATTACAGGAATTGAAACTGTTCAGTCCTTGTCCCATGTGGTCATTCCATCTCTGTTTCTATTGGTGGGTTTGTATCATGGAAACGAGTTCCATCCTATGTCTTGATAGTTCAGTGTCATTTCCAGCCATTGGAATTGTGAGCCAGACTAAAGTAGAGGGATTTAAAAAAAAATCTGTCTGTAGTATTCTGAGAGGTCCCCTGCTGTGTGTGTGTATGTGATAGTAAGGTGAGCCAGCTCTCAGGCATGGGTATGGAGGAGAATCAGACTCTGCTTTAGTTGGGGATGTGATGCTGCCTGACCTGCTGTACTTTTCCAGCAACACACTCGCAACCCATATCCTCTTCAGGTGACATGTGTTTGACTAATACCATGGAGAGTGTTTGTACTGTTCTGTCTGGAAGGACTACTCACCTAAGTATGATGAGGGAGTAGGGGTGAGTCTCTGCAGCCCTCAGACCGTCACACCTCAGTGTAATAACAATGTGATATGTTCACCTTACGCTCTTTCAAGATTTGTTTCATGTTCTAGGAGAGAATTTGAAAAATTTTGAAATGTTATTTCAGTTGATTCAAAATAAATTCCCTCATTGTCACCTCGTTGTGTTTCTGTTAATCCTGAACACAATAAAATGACGGACAAATGCAAAGTGGACAACTGTGGATCCATTAAATGTGATGAAAGTTTTGTGAAGTTATCACAATAACTCCTTGCAATTGATCTGACCCTCAATTTACTGCCCCCAAGCTACACTCATTACAGAGACCTCTGATAGTTAGTAGTTCCCAACTCCTAAGGAACACTGAGCATCAGGACAGGATAAAGGAGAGTGCAGGGATGGGGAACACTGAGCATCAGGAGACGATAAAGGCGTGCGCAGGGACGGGGTAACGGTGAGCATCAGGAGAGGATAAAGGAGAGTGCAGGGACCAGGAACACAGCATCAGGAGAGGATAAAGGAGAGTGCAGGGACGGGGAACACTGAGCATCAGGAGAGGATAAAGGAGAGGGCAGGGACGGGGAACACTGAGCATCAGGAGAGGATAAAGGAGAGGGCAGGGACGGGGAACACTGAGCATCAGGAGAGGATAAAGGAGAGTGCAGGGACCAGGAACACAGCATCAGGAGAGGATAAAGGAGAGTGCAGGGACGGGGAACACTGAGCATCAGGAGAGGATAAAGGAGAGGGCAGGGACGGGGAACACTGAGCATCAGGAGAGGATAAAGGAGAGGGCAGGGACGGGGAACACTGAGCATCGGGAGAGGATAAAGGAGAGTGCAGCGACGGGGAACACTGAGCATCAGGAGAGGATAAAGGAGAGTGCAGGGACGGGAAACACTGAGCATCAGGAGAGGATAAAGGAGAGTACAGGGACGGGGAACACTGAGCATCAGGAGAGGATAAAGGAGAGTGCAGCGACGGGGAACACTGAGCATCAGGAGAGGATAAAGGAGAGTGCAGGGACGGGAAACACTGAGCATCAGGAGAGGATAAAGGAGAGTGCAGGGACCAGGAACACTGAGCATCAGGAGAGGGTAAAGGAGAGGGCAGGGACGGGGAACACTGAGCATCAGGAGAGGATAAAGGAGAGTGCAGGGACCAGGAACACTGAGCATCAGGAGAGGATAAAGGAGAGTGCAGGGACGGGGAACACTGAGCATCAGGAGAGGGTAAAGGAGAGGGCAGGGACGGGGAACACTGAGCATCAGGAGAGGATAAAGTAGAGCGCAGGAATGGGGAACACTGAGCATCAGGAGGTGATAAAGGAGAGCGCGGGGACGGAGAACACTGAGCATCTGGAGAAGATGTAGGCGAGTGCAGGGACGGAGAACACTGAGCATCGGGAGATGATAATGGACAGCATTGGGACGGAGAACACTGAGCATCAGGAGAGGATAAAGGAGAGCGCAGGGACAAGGTACACTGTGCTTCGGGACAGGTTAAAAGAGAGCACAGGGATGGGGAACACTCAGCATCAGGACAGGATAAAGGAGTCCGCAGGGACGGGGAACACTGAGCATCAGGAGATGATAAAGGAGTGCGCAGGGACGGGGAACACTGAGCATCGGGAGATGATAAAGGAGAGCGCAGGGACGGGGAATACTGAGCGTCGGGAGAGGTTAAAGGAGAGTGCAGGGATGGGGAATACTGAGCGTCGGGAGAGGTTAAAGGAGAACGCAGGGACAGAGAACACTGAGCATCAGGAGAAGATAAAGGAGTGCGCAGGGACGGGGAACACTGAGCATCAGGAGATGATAAAGGAGTGCGCAGGGACGGGGAACACTGAGCATCGGGAGATGATAAAGGAGAGCGCAGGGACGGGGAATACTGAGCGTCGGGAGAGGTTAAAGGAGAGTGCAGGGATGGGGAATACTGAGCGTCGGGAGAGGTTAAAGGAGAACGCAGGGACAGAGAACACTGAGCATCAGGAGAAGATAAAGGAGTGCGCAGGGACGGGGAACACTGAGCATCAGGAGATGATAAAGGAGAGCGCAGGGATGGGGAATACTGAGCGTCAGGAGAGGTTAAAGGAGAACGCAGGGACAGAGAACACTCAGCATCAGGACAGGATAAAGGAATGCGCAGGGGCGGGGAACACTGAGCATCAGGAGAGGATAAATGAGAGCACAGGGACGGGGAACACTGAGCATCAAGACAGGATAAATGAGAGCACAGGGATGGGGAACACTGAGCATCAGGAGAGGGTAAAGGAGAGAGCAGGGATGAGGAACATTCAGCATCAGGAGAGGACAAAGGAGAGCACAGGGATGAGGAACACTGAGCAAAGGGATAGAATAAAGGTGAGTGCGGGGCCAGAGAACACTGAGCATCAGGAAAGGATAAAGGAGCGTGCAGGGACTGGGAACACTGAGCATCAGGAGGGGATAAAGGAAAGTACGGGGATGGAGAAAACTGAGCATCAGGAGAGGATAAAGGAGAGTGCAGGGACGGGGAACACTGAGCAGCAGGAGAGGATAATGGAGAGCGCAGGGATGGGGAACACTGACCATCAGGAGGTGATAAAGGAGAGTGCGGGGATGGAGAACACTCCGCATCGGGAGAAGATGTAGGCGAGTGCAGGGATGGGGAACACTGAGCATCGGGAGATGATAATGGACAGCGTTGGAATGGAGAACACTGAGCATCAGGAGAGGATAAAGGAGGGCGCAGGGATGGGGAACATTCAGCATCGGGAGAGGATAAAGGCGAGCGCAGGGTCGTGGTACACTGAGCATCAAGAGAGGATAAAGGAGAGTGCAGGGATGGGGAACATTCAGCATCAGGAGAGGATAAAGGCGAGCGCAGGGTCATGGTACACTGAGCATCAAGAGAGGGGATAAAGGAGAATGCAGAGACGAGGTATACTGTGCATCGGGACAGGTTAAAGGAGAGCACAGAGATGGGGAACACTCAGCATCAGGACAGGATAAAGGAGATTGCAGGGACGGGGAACACTGAGCTTCTGGAGAGGATAAAGGAGAGCGCAGTGATGGGGAACACTGAGCATTAGGAGACGTTAACGGAGAGTGCGGGAATGGAGAACACTGAGCATCTGGAGAGAATAAAGGAGAGTGCAGGGACAGAGAACACTGAGCATCTGGAGAGGATAAAAGAGAGTGCAGGGACGGGGAACACTGAGCATCAAGACAGAATAAAAGAGAGCACAGGGACGGGGAACACTGATCAAGACAGGATAAAAGAGAGCACAGGGACGGGGAACACTGAGCATCAGGAGAGGATAAAGGAGAGCGCAGGAATGGAGAACACTGAGCAACTGGAGAGGTTAAAGGAGACCATGGGGATGGGGAATACTGAGCATCAGGAGAGGATAAAGGAGAACGCAGCGACAGAATATTCAGCATCAGGAGAGGATAAAGGAGAGCGAGGGAATGAGGAACACAGACCATCAGGAGAGGATAAAGGAGAGTGCAGGGATGAGGAACTCCGAGCATCAGGAGAAGATAAAGGAGAGGGCAGGGATGGGGAACACTGAGCAGCAGGAGAGGATAAAGGAGAGGGCAGGGACCAGGAACACTGAGCAGCAGGAGAGGATAAAGGAGAGGGCAGGGACCAGGAACACTGAGCATCAGGAGAGGATAAAGGAGAGGGCAGGGACCAGGAACACTGAGCAGCAGGAGAGGATAAAGGAGAGCGTGGGGACACTGAGCATCTGGAGAAGATGTAGGCGAGTGCAGGGATGGGGAACACTGAGCATCGGGAGATGATAATGGACAGCATTGGAATGGAGAACACTGAGCATCAGGAGAGGATAAAGGAGAGCGCAGGGACGGGGAACACTGAGCATCTGGAGAGGATAAAGGAGGGCGCAGGGACGGGGAACACTGAGCATCAGGAGAGGATAAATGAGGGCGCAGGGACGGGGAACACTGAACATCTGGAGAGGATAAAGGAGGGCGCAGGGACGGGGAACACTGAGCATCAGGAGAGGATAAATAGGAGTGCAGGGACGGGGAACACTGAGCGTTGGGAGAAGATAAAGGAGAGCGCAGGGATGGGGAACATTCAGCATCAGGAGTGGATAAAGGAGAGGGCAGAGACGGGGAACACTGAGCATCAGGAGAGGATAAAGGAGAGCGTGGGGTCAGAGAACACTCAGCATCGGGAGAGGATAAAGGCGAGCGCAGGGTCATGGTACACTGAGCATCAGGAGAGGATAAAGGAGAGTGCAGGGACGAGGTGCACTGTGCATTGGGACAGGTTAAAGGAGAGCACAGGGATGGGGAACACTCAGCATCAGGAAAAGATAAATGACTGTGCAGGGACGGGGAACACAGTATCAGGAGAGGATAAAGGAGAGGGCAGGGACGGGGAACACAGTATCAGGAGAGGATAAAGGAGAGCGCAGGGACGGGGTAACAGTGAGCATCAGGAGAGGATAAAGGAGAGTGCAGGGACGGGGAACACTGAGCATTGGGAGAGGATAAAGGAGAGTGCAGGGACCAGGAACACTGAGCATCAGGAGAGGATAAAGGAGAGGGCAGGGACGGGGAACACTGAGCATCAGGAGAGGATAAAGGAGAGTGCAGGGACCAGGAACACTGAGCAGCAGGAGAGGATAAAGGAGAGGGCAGGGACGGGGAACACTCGGCTTCTCTTCAAACAGGACTCGGAGATGTGAGAGAAAATTGGAGTGAGGTCACAGAAAAGTGGTATGCTGATTGGTCAGTGAGTATTTGACGTAGGGACTGTGTTTAAATAGCTGAAGCTAAAATAAATATTATTTATTGGGAAAAGTATTATTTATGATTTGATCTAATGTAAGAGTTGAATATAACTTTGTGACGTGTCAGAGGAGGCCAGCCAAATGAAATGTGTCGCTTGTCATACGTGCCAGTGTCCCCAATGTCCATGTGAAGTAGTTGCTCCCAGTTGCAGAAGCTGGAGCTCTTGAGTTTTGGAGCTTGAGTAGCAGCTGGAGACACTGTGGTACATCCATGAGACTCAGAGTTCCCTTGATAGCATGCTTGGAGAGGAGGTCACATCACACCTTAAGGGACTAGAGAAAAGAAGTGAATGGGCGACCACCAGACAATCCAGAAGGAACAGATAGTGCAGCAGTTGCCTGAGGTCCCACTCACTAACCAGTAATTCATTTTAGAACCTGTAGGTGCTGACCTTGGAGGATTGTTGTCAGAGCCAAGCTTGACCTTACAGGGGGGAGGAGGAAGAAAGGAAGAGCAAGAGTGATACAGGATTGTTTAGCCAATGGGGTAGGTAGGCATTTCTGTGGCCAAAGACATGGCTCCAAGATGGTGTGTTGCATCCATGTTGCCAAGGTCAGGGATGTCACTGAGCAGCTGCAGTACGTCTTGAAAGGGTAGGGTGATGAGTTCAGCGTTGTGGTACATGTTGATACCAAACAATGTGGGCAAAGTGAGGTCTTTCATCAAGAATCCAGGCAGTTGGGCAGTACATTAAAAAGCAGCGGTTGTAACTTTTGGATTCCTCCTGATTATGTGTGCTAGCAAGTACAGAAATAGGACAGATGAATGAGTGGCTCAAGAGTTGGTGCAAGAGGGAGGGATGTTTTGGATCACTGAGACTGTTTTTGGGGCAGGCTGGAGATGTACAAATAGGATGGTGTACACCTGAACCACACCGGGGCCAACATCCTTGCAGATAGCTTTGCCCCTGCCTTTGGGAGGTGTTTAAGCTAGTCTGACAAAACACTACAACATATGTATTACAACTACCAAACTTCTCTCTCCAGCTCACTTACATTATCTGCAGTCTACACAGTCATTTATCCAAGGCTGGCACCAGTCTGCTGGCACTGTGGCTTTTACCCCACTAACTTTAACTGTCTGTTTGTCTTGTTTGTGATCCAGTTTTCGTACATCTGTGATTCCCATTTACTTTCTATTGCTGACAAAAGCATTAGATTAGATTAGATTAGATTACTTACAGTGTGGAAACCCTTAACTAACTTAACCCCTCCAGAATTTGAAATTGCTTTGATCACTGCTAAGAGTTTTCTGGAAGTGGTAGATATAACAGTGGATTGTTTGAAACCTTTGACTTAAACTAAGAAATTTAGCAGGTAAATTGAAGGTAAAAGCAAAAACAGAATTTTGTAAGGACGAAATACTTCAAGCAATTAAATAACACGAAGATTTGGAAGAAAGAAACTTGAAATTGGTATCTCACTGCTAAAATTAATTAAGATAATGTTAGAAATGAAAAGACTTGAATTGAAGAAAAGAGAAATAGAACATCATATTGTAATGATACATTGAAAGGGAAAGAGGTGGAATTAAAAGAACTTAAAATCCAGAGAGATAGGGAAATTAAAGAACATCAGCTGGCCATGAGACAGATTCCAGCAAAGAAAGATGGAAGAGTTACTAGTTTTAGAGAACACACAGAAAGTTATTATTTGAAAAATAAAGACTTAATCAAGAAATGGCAACCACCTCAAATACCAGCCAATGAGGAATGGGCATTGGATCTTCAGGTGATGTTCCCATCTAAGTCATAGAGTCATAGAGATGTACAGCACAGAAACAGACCTTTCAGTCCAACTCCTAACCTAATCTAGTCCCATTCGCCAGCATTTAGCCCATATCTCTCCAAACCCTACCTATTCATATACACATCCAAATGCCTTTTAAATGCTGCAATTGTACTTGCCTCCACCACTTCCTCTGGCAGCTCATTCCATACACGCACTACCCTCTGCATGAAAAAGTTGCCCCTTAAGTCCCTTTTATATCTTTCCCTTCTCACCCTAAACCTATGTCCTCTAGTTCTGGACTCCCCCACCTTAGGGAAAAGACTTTATCTATTTATCCTATCCATGCCCTATTTTATAAGCCTCTGTCAGGTCACTCCTCGCCTCCGACACTCCAGGGAAAACAGCCCTAGCCTAATCAGCCTCTCCCTTTAGCTCAATTCCTCCAACCCTGGCAACATCCTTGTAAATCTTGTCTGAACCCTTTCAAGTTTCACAACATCTTTCCAATAGGAAGGAGACCAGAATTGCATGAAATATTTCAAAAGTGGTCTAACCAATGTCCTGTACAGTTGCAACATGGCCTCCCAACTCCTGTACTCAATGCTCTGACCAATAAAGGAAAGCATACCAAACGCCTTCTTCACTATCCTATCAACCTGCGACTCCACTTTCAAGGAGCTATTAACCTGTACTCCGGTGTCTCTTTGTTCAGCAACACTCCCTAGGACCTTACCATTAGGTGTATATGTCCTGCTCTATTTGGTTTTCCTAAATGCAGCACCTCGCATTTCATTTAGCTCATAAAACTTCTATGGCTTAAGTATCAGGAAAACACAGGCTAAAATATTAAAATTTTTATTGTCGAGAATTACATAAAGATCTAGTCAAGTTTTGAAACCCTTAAATAAATTAAAGGTGACACAATGGCTCAGTGGCTGGCACTGCTACCTCATAGCACAGGAACTCAGGTTTGTTACCAGTCTTTGGCGACTGTCTGTGTGGAGTTTGCATATTCTCCCTGTGTTCAAAGTTTGGGAGAAGATTTGTTGCTCGGGTGCTCGTTGTTGTGGTTCTGTTCACCGAGCTGGGAATTTGTCTTGCAAACATTTCGTCCCCTGTCTAGGTGACATCCTCAGTGCTTGGGAGCCTCCTCCATATGGCACTCATCCACAGACTCTATCAACAAACACATCAACCTGGACCCAATATACCGGTCACTACAGTGGACAGCTCGAACTGACAACCGGAAGCGGCAGAGAAAGGCCACTGTAAATGCCGGAGGAAACAGCACAGAAGCGCTTCACAGGAGGCTCCCAAGCACTGAGGATGTCATCTAGACAGGGGACGAAACGTTTGCAAGACAAATTCCCAGCTCGGCGAACAGAACCACCACATATTCTCCCCGTGTTTGTGAGGGTTCCCTCCGGGTGCTCCTGTTTCCTCCCACAATCCAAAGATATGAAGGTTAATCAATTGGCCATGCTAAATTGCCCATAGTGTTCAGGGATATGTAGATTAGGTGCATTTGTCAGGGTAAATGTACAGCAATAAGGTAGGGGAATGGGTCTGGGTGGGTTACTCATCGGAGGGACAGTGTGTGGACTCGTTGGGCCAAATGGCCTCTTTCCACACTGTAGGGATTCTATCTATTCTATTCTAAATTTGCACCTTTAATTCTGATAAAAGCCTTTGAACAACCTTTTAAGTGGAAATAGATAGATTGTGTGGGACCCCTACGTAAAACCAGGAATAGTAACCAATTTTTAACAATGTTGGCTTTTTCTGTATGAGTTACTGAAACAGTGTCTTGAGAGAAAATAGCAAAAGTGGCAGTGATGAAGTTAGTTACATTTTTTACAAGATATAGATTAGACTAGATTAGATTCCCTACAGTGTGGAAACAGGCCCTTCGGCCCAACAAGTCCAAACCGACCCGCCGAAGAGCAGCCCACCCAGACCCATTTCCCTCTGGCTAATGCAGCTAACACTATGGGCAATTTAGCATGGCCAATTCACCTAACCTGCATGTCTTTGGACGATGGGAGGGAACCGGAGCACCAGGAGGAAACCCATGCAGACACAGGGAGAATGTGCAAACTCCACACAGACAGTTGCCCAAGGCTGGAATTGAACCTGGCACTGTGAGGCAGCATTGCTAACCACTGAGCCACCAAGCCGCCCCAATATGGGCCAATACTTGTAAGCGTTGGAGGCCTGCTAGAGATTTATAAAATCATGAGGGGCATGGATAGGATAAGTAGACAATATCTTTTCCCTGGGGTGGGGGAGTCCAGAACGAGAGGGCATAGGTTTGGGGTGAGAGGGGAAAGATATAAAAGGGACCTAAGGGGCAACTTTATCACGCAGAGGGTGGTGCGTGTGTGTGGAATGAGCTCCCAGAGGATATGGTGAAGGATGGTGCAACTGCAGCATTTAAAAGGCATCTGGATGGGTATTTATGAATAGGAAGGGTTTAAAGGGATATGGGCCAAGTGCTGGCAAATGGGACTAGATCAGGTTGGATATCTGGTCGGCATGGACAGGATGGAACGAAGGGTTTGTTTCCGTGTTGTACATCTCTATGACTCTAAGTACATGAGATGACAAACTAAAGAGAAATTGATAAGTTCAAAGATATGCTTCCAACCTATATTCTGGGGTTCATAAAGAAACTGACTGATGTATACTAAAAGGTATTAGAAGTGTGCTCAATCAATAACAAAAACAAAAACTAAAAATGTCAAAGTATGAGATGTTGTTGTGGGAGAGATTTTGGTGGCAGTTACCTGTCTCTGGGAACCATTAAAAGCAATGTCTGCTGGATCTGCCCAAATCAAAAAGAAACTTAATGCTGTGAATTACGTAGTGAGTACTTCACATAAGAGAAAGAATCAGGCAGTTGTTGACATGTTAGAAAGACCTTATGACAGGGACAATAAAATTGTCGTAAAATAGAAATACCAGAACAATTGGACAATGAATAAAAAATTGAAAATTTAAAAGTTGTTCCTCTCACAATTAGGTTGGAAAATATGGAGTTGCTTAAAAGGTTATATTTAATATTTAGAAAATGATTGAAGTGGTTTGAGGAGGCAGTTTCAGTATTAGAAATCAATTTGTGGGAATAGGTCGAGAAAAACAGTTCTGGCTGTTCATATTAATGTGAGGTGGATATGTTATTTATAAGACTCCATTCAGAGAGATTAGGTCAAGTGAGAGAAAAGATTAAATTCATGATTGACAAAGGCATTATTGAACCAAGTCATTGTAGCTAGAGTTCCCCTATTGTGATGATGCTGAAATAAGATGGGTCACAAAGATTTAGTACTAATTATTCGCAAAGTCAACCTGATAACAAAGCGGACTTATATCCTATCCCATTGAATGAATTTGATTTGCATGATTTGTCACAAAAATTAACTCGTTAAAAAGTGATCTTTCAAGTTCTGCACACTAATAGGCCCCAGAGATATAAGCTTTTGACACATCAGCTGAACTTTACCAATCCAAGTCAAGCCTACTGGAATGAAAAATGGACAAGCAACATTTCAAAGAACAACCAGTAAAATAATCTGAAGACTATGTAACTGTGACGAATGGCTGTTGTAGTCAAACTTGGGAAGGACATTGAAATCATTTGACTGAATTGTTTAATTGGCGTTTTGTAGCCAGTTTGGTTATAGATCTCGCTAAGAATGAATTTGCCAAACCAAGAATTTGAGACATACCATGGGACAAGGCCAATGTAGCACCTAGACAAGTGACTGTAAATGCCATTTTGGATTTTCCCATGCCTGGAAAAAATGTGAAATTCTCCGATATCACAGAATCCCTACAATGCATATAAAGGCCATGCCAGCCGTCGAGTCTTCACCAACCCTCCAAAGAGTATCCCATTCAGACCCCTATCCCCATAACCATACATGACTAACCTTCCGAGCCTACATATCCCTGGATGCTACAGGAAAGTGAGCATGGCCAAACCACCTAACTTGCACATCTTTAGACTGTGGGAGGAATCTGAAGCACCCGAAGTAAACCAATGCAGACCCAGGGGTATTGTGCAAATTCCACACAATCACCCAAGATTGGAATCGAACCTAGTTCCCTGGTGTAGTGAGGCAGCAGTGTGAGAAGCTATTGAAGTTGGCTGTTGGTACCAGCAACATTAATGTGGGGGCTGTTTTTCTGCAAGTTGAGGAGATAGGAATCAATTGGCCTGTCAGTTCTGATTTGAAGAAATTGACCATATATCAGCAAAAAAAAATCACAGTTTAGAAAGAGACATTCAGTCTTGTGTAATTCTGCATACGTTTGATATATACATCAACATCAATATGGCAGATAGTAGTATTTATACAGGTTGCAGTCCTTTAATTTTCTTGGAAAAGGTTTGAGACAAGAACCCAGGATTGTTTCATTAGAGCTTAATTCGCCAACCATAATTAAAAATTGCTTCTGCGCCAGGAAAGGAAAATATTATAGTGGGACGTCTTATTTAGAGCACTCGTGAAGGACACTGAGTGATGTGATGCCCATGGACTTGTAAAATAAGGTAGCTCTATCACTTATTGTGTGTTTCATGTCAGTATTTTATAATGTTCATATGACAATAAATCAGTCAGTAACTAATAATTTGATAGATAATGAAAATGCTTCCTAAAGACTTGCATTTGCCTCTAGAGGTCAAAGGTGTGATGTAAGGTGTGCAATTTATATACTTTTAAATACTCATTTTGGTGTTTGGATTTTCAATGTGGGTTTTGGTCTGTCTGTATATATGACGGGATTTAACAATTAACTTGAAAGTATTTCTTTAGCCTTAGTGATTTCTTTTAATAAACAGTATGAGAAAGAAAAAGAGAAAGGGAGAGACTTCCTGGAGGGTAATGGGGTTTTGTTTCCATTGGATTGTTTTAAGAGTGAACAGAATATTATTGAGCATTTCAACAGTTTCAGTTGGAAGGATCAGAATTGATTTATTATTTGGCTTGATAACAGCTCTTTTGGTTTCAGTTTGCAGAATTCTTGGCTGAAGCTAGAGATGTATAGTTGCTTCTGAGAAAGGGAGATAGTTTAGAACTATTAAGAAATAGGTTACTTCACTGTAAGGAGTTTAGTTTTAAAGTTCCAAATCAGAAATGTTTAATTAAAACTTTGAAGGGGTTACTTTAAGCTGAGAAAATCGAAGTTTAGTTATGTGAATACTCAAAGAAAAGGCTAACAGACTTTGAACTGACTCTTTCAACTCCAGTTCAGTAAATTTAAATGTATTGGAGAAGGGAATGTATAGGTGTTTGAGTGCTGTAAAAGGATGCTTTTGGGATTAATGGTACAGTATTTTACCACGTGTAGCAATATTTTTAAACTCGTGAGTAGTTTGATTTATCTATTTTTTTCTTTACTTTGTGCCATAAACTTGTTTGTGAGAACAAAGTCCGCAACATTTTGTGTTCATATTTCAATGAGAAACTGCCTTGATAAAAGCAAATTTAAAAACAAAATATGGTCTATCAAGCAAGACTTTAGTCAGGGATCTGACTTGTCCAATAATAACATCCGCACTTAACATCTGTGCTTCACTTTCAAATGAAATCTCAAAAAATGTAAGAAATATCTTTTGTTGATGCTTTGGAGTTGATTAGAACTGGTTGAACAGTTCACAAAAAAAGACAATATTCAGACTCTCTCAATCTGTGTAGTGTTGTTCAGTTTGTATTAACACTCTGAATACAAACACAGTGTCCTCACTGCCTGGGGGTTACTCCAAGTCCTGTTTCACTGACATCACACTGCAGGGTGACTCCATTGTTACATCATAATCCCTCAACGCTGGTGATGTCATCACTAGATGTTTGATGGGAGTGAAAGCTGCTTCTTGTTCTGTGTCCCAGTCCCACTGAACATCCTGCACAGTGAGACTGTGTACAGGTAAACACTTATGAGGGCAGATTGGCAAGATCTTCACTAGGTTGTTCCTCTGTGAATTCACTGATATTCCATGAGTTCCAACAACTGGATGAAGGCTTCATTAAAGAACTCAGTCTGAAAGGTTACAACCTTGTGTGAATCCTGTAGTGTCCAAGACTGTCGGAGATATCGCAAAAGCTTTACTGTAAAGATTACCCTTTAAACATTATTCCCCTGTGTGGATCCTCTAATGGAATAGCATCACCATGACATTGAGAACCATTTGTTGCACACATCATGTGTGTTGTGTCTGTGCACAGAAGTTCTCTGACTGTGAGAATTAATTATCTTTGATCCCGCACTTGAACAGTTTCTCCCCTGTGTGAATCCGTTGGTGTGCACGGAGACTTGATGCGGCTGAAAATGATTTGTCACAAATCTCACACATAAACGGTTTCTGCCTCGTGTGGATCCTCTGATGAAGTAGGAGACTTGACGACCTGGAGAATGCTTTGTCACATACCTCACATATGAAAGGTTTCTCTCCTGTGTGAATGCGCTGGTGTCTGCGAAGGGCTGATGAATCTGAGAATGATTTGTCGCACACTTCACACGTGAATGGTTTCTCCCCTGTGTGAATACGTTGGTGCACACGGAGGAGCGATGAGTGAGAGAAAGACTTGTCACACACTTCACAGCTGAATGGTTTCTCTCCCGTATGAATACGTCGGTGTATGTGAAGGTTCCCTGACTGGGAGAATGATTTATCACACACCTCACATGTGAATGGTTTCTCTCCAGTGTGGGTGCGTTGATGTCTGCGCAGATATGATGAATCAGAGAAAGATTTGATACACACCTCACATGTGAATGGTTTCTCCCCTGTGTGAGTGTGTTGGTGCATGAGAAACTTCGATGACTGTGAGAACGATTTGTCACATACCTCGCATATGAATGCTTTTTTCCCTGTGTGAATGCGCTGGTGATTCACGAGGTCTGATAACTGTACAAAGTCCTGGTTACACATTTCACAACTGAATGGCTTTTCTCCAATGTGAATGTGTTGTGGATGCACAATCATTGATGAGTGTGCAAAGTCTTCATCACTTTCCTCACACTTGAAGGCTGTCTCTTCCATTGTTATTGTTGTGCTCTCAAGTGTACAACAGATGCAGTGTGTGTGACATTAGATCTTATAATCCGTGGAATCCTCCTCACACACTTCACACTTGAACAGCCTCCTCCCCCTGTAGAAATGAGTCAGTGATTCTTGAGGATAAATGAATGATTGAAGCTCTCACCACACTTGGAACCACTCAAACTTCTTCCCAGCTTCACCCTGACCGATCACCCACAGTCAAACCTTCAGAAAGGTTGGTTCTGATGGAAGGCTCCACACCACTGACCAGTTTCAGATCTGATCATGTGTCAAAGCTCCCCTGACCGATTTCCAGATGATAGTTTCACTGCCCAACCTCCTCTGTGTTGAGCAATGCTGTGAGGGGACTAGCCGTCTTCCTGCAGTTGTGCAGTTGTTCCTTGGGTGATGATCAGGATCTATGTGCAGTGTCTATCCTCTCTGTGTTCTCTGGTGAGGTATGGTGAAATCCTTCTGTAAAACATGAAAAGGAAACGTGATTTGTATCAACAATATTGACTCCACAGAGTCTCACAGCTTCAGGTCAAACAAATTCAAAGAAAACTACCACGCCCTCCCAAATGATGAATGAGTCCTTTTCACCATGTTCATCATCACAGGGGAAGTAGACTAAGGACAAATCCCTACACTGGATGTCCATAGGATGCAGTGAGCCATCAACAGCACCAGACTGTATACCACCACAATATCACATATATGATTATCATCAAACTAGTAGATAACAGGTCAGGAGCAACTCTGGGGATACTTCAGAGTCCAGGTTTTTAGCTAAGCGGAGGACACTACTAAATCTGTTTCCACCACCCTGTCAGACAATGCATGGCCAATCAAAGTTATATATACTTTTCTCCTCAATTTATCACTTATTCTTCTGTCAATCATCTTTTATCTGAAAACATTCTTTATCAATTAGTTTGCAGTTTGAAACAGTTTCTCTTTATTTGCTCTGTCTAAATCCATGACAGCTTAAAACATCTCTGATTTTTCTCTTCTAAGAGAAACAATCCCTGCTTCTCCAGTCTATTCACATCTCCATCAAATCTTTTCTATACTCTCTCCAACATTGTCCGGACTGAATATGCAGCCTCCATGAGCAAAACTTAGTCTACAGACCAACAAGTTCTGAAGACCAGGCCTGCAGCATTCAGGTCGGACAACCCAGATCTATACAGAAAATCTAGATATTACCTCTGCAAAGCCATCAGAGATGCCAAGAAACAGTACCGGACCAAATTAGAGGCCCAAACCACAACCATATGGACTCCTGGCTCCTGTGACAAAGCCTAAACAACAAAGCAGGATAGAAAATTTAGCAGAGCAATTAAGCAGACAAAGACACATCCCTCCCTGATGTGCTCAATGCTTTCTATGCTCAGTTTGAGCAGAATGTCAGTGGCGTGGTGTCACCTGACCCAACAGCCCCAGATGCATCCCTGTTGTTATTATCTGTCACCGCTGCAGACTTCAGATCAGTCTTCCTGGGAGTTGACCCAAGGAAAGGCACAGGCCTGGACAGAATCCTCGGCTGTGCATTCAGATCCTGTGCAGACCAGCTGGCAGAGGTATTCACTGACATCTTCAACCTCTCCCTCCTATAAGCCGAAGTCCTCACCTGCTTCAAGAAGACCACAATCATCCCAGTACCTAAAAAAAGCACATGCAACATGCCTTAATGACTACTGCCCAGTGGTTCTGACCTCTATAATTGTGCTTTGAGAGACTGGGCATTGCGTACTCCAACTCCAGTCTCCTAGCCTGCCTTGATCCCATGCAATTTGCCTACCGACATAACAAGTCCACAGCAGATGTCATGTTCCTAATCATGCTCTCATCTCTGTAACAACTGGACAACAAGGTCATTGACATCAGACTCCTGCTCATCAATTACAGCCCTACATTGAACACCATTATCCCCTCCAGACTGATCTCAACATTCCATGACCTGGATCTCAGCTCCACCCTCTCCATCTGGATCCTCAGCTTCCTGACCCATAGACCACAATCAGTGAGGATAGACAATTGCACCTCCCCTGCATGATACTCAACACTGGAGCCCCCCCAAGGATGTATTCCCAGCCTCTTACTGTATTCACTGTACACTCACAACTTGTCAAATTCCAAACAAATGCCATGTACAAGTTTGCTGACAACACCACTGTGGTAGGACGGTTATCAAACACCAGTGATTCAGAATACAGAAAGGGGATAGAGGCCTTGGTGACGTGGTGCAATGATAATAATCTCTCTCTCTCAATGTCAGCTAAACTAAAGAACTGATCATTGACTTTAGAAAGAAAGGAGGAGAACACTCCCCCACCAACATCATCGCAGTGGAGATTGAGAGTATTGACAGCGTCATGTCCCTCAGAGTGACGATAACCTACAACCTGTCCTGGACCTCCCACATAGGTGTGGCAGTGAAGAAAGCACAACAACATCTCTTCTTCCTTCAGGTGGCTCAGGAAACGTGGCATGTCCATAACAACTCTCACCAAGTTTTACAGATGCACTATAGAAAGTATACTGTCTGGGTGCATCATGGCTTGGTACAGTAACTACTCTACCCAGGACCATAAGAAGGAAGTGGTGTGCACAGCCCAGACCATCACAGAAGCAAACCTCCCATCCACTGACTCCATTTACATGTCTTGTTGCCGCAGAAAGTCTGCCAACATCACCAAAGAGACCCATCTCAGTGATGCTCTCCTACAACCTCTTCCATGAGGCACAAGATACAGAAGCTTGAAGACACACACAGACACACACACACAGACACACACAGACACAGACACACACACACACACACACACACACTATCCCTCCTGTTATTAGACTCAAAAAACGGACCGTCCAACTTTGAATAATGCTGATCTTGTTAATGCAGACCTTGCCTTGTGTACGTCCTGTGTGGTGTAACCTGTATCCGTTACTCAGTCCAAGTTTATCTCAGCCTAGGATCTGTACCTCCTTGCTGACTATGATCTGCCTGTACTGCTCGCAAACAAAGCTCTTCACTGTACTTAGGTACACGTGACAATAAATTAAATCAAATCAAATCTTCAGTTCTATAAGATCGGGAATGATCAAGAAACAGGATGGAGCATTGCATTAGACATTTCTCTCTGTGACATCAAACTCCAGTCTTCTCCACCTACAACTATACTTCAGACTCATGTCTCAGTGTGCAAGCTGCAGTACTGGCTCAAAACACAAGACCACACATCAAACTCAATATAATCTTGACCACCATGCTGTAGTCACCTTGACCATCACAAAAGGCCCCAAAATGCTTCAAGTTGCATTATCTGAGAACTCTGGCAGTGGGCTATGTAAGGAGATATTACAGAGATGATCAAACACATGAACAAAGGGGTAGGTTTAAAGAAATGGAAAGTGGTGGAGGGGTTTAATGAAAGAATTTGAGAGATTAGGGCCCAGGAAGCTGAAGGCACAGACATCAAATGTGGAACAGCTAAAGTTCCAAGGGACAAATAGTAGAGGAGGGTCGGGACCTTAGGAGAGTTAAAGGACTGAGCTGTTTATCACCTTCCCTCAGGAGATATCAGTGCACTTTTCAGTCAGGACGCTGTGAGTTCAAGTCCCATTTATGATTTGAGCACTGAGGCTAACACTTGAATGCAGAGAACCACAGAAATGTTATAGCACAGAAACAGGCCATTCAGCCCATTATGCCTAACTGTGCTGAATAAACTAGCTACTCATTTGAATCTCCCTGACCTGCACCATGGCCAACAGGTTCCAGTACTTTGGTGCAGATCCAGGTTCATTTTAAGTGAGTTGAAGGTTTCTGCCTCATTCACCAATATGCGCAATGAAATTCAGCCTCACACTCCCCTCTGGGAAAAGATCTTTCCTCATCCCCTCCAATCCTTCTATCAATTACCTTCATTCCATGCCCCTTGGAAACTGACCTCTATGCTAGGTGAAGCAGGCCTTCCCTGTTTACTATGTGTAAAGCTCTCATTATTTTGTACCCTTCAATTAAGTCACCCTTCACTGTTTGTTCCAACAACTGACCTAGCCAATCTTTCTTCTTAGCTGCAGTTTTCAAGCTCTGGAAATATTCTTGCAAAAAATCCTTTGTACTCTCCTTACAGTGACTATGCCCTTCCTGTAATGTGGTGGCCAGAACCATACACAAAACTCCAGCTGTGGCCTAACCAGTGTCTAATGTAATTACATTCCTCTCTTGTATTCAGCACCAAATGAAGGATAATATTCCCTATGCCTTCTTTACCACCTTATCTGTAGAATAAACTTCAAAGTCTCATTTCCTCTACCACTCTCAATTTCCTCCCATTTATTGTGTGTGACCTTGCTTTGTTTGTCCTCCCAAAATGCATAACCTCACACATTTTCATACGGAATTCCATTTTCCATTTTCCACCCCCTCAACAAATCATTGATATTATCCTGCACTCAACCCACATTCTCCCCACTATCAACATGGCCAACAAACTGTAAGGGATTCAATATTGAGTCCTCTGGAACCTTCCTGTAACAACTTTCCAGTAGCAATAATATCTTGTTACTTTACTTTCTGGTCACTGAATCAATTTTTGATCAAAATTATCTAGCCATTATCTCATTGCCATTCATGAAGCATGCAGTTATGTTATAACAGCAACTACATTTCAGAAATATTACAAATTGTCAAAAAACTTTGGGACATCTGGTCATCATGAAAGACTTATATAAATACAAGATTTTGTTTTCTTCTTAACAAAAGAAATAGAAATTAATATAAAGAAGATATGTGTGTAAATGAAAAATGAGGGATAGAAAGTATAATTGAAATCAGGCTGAAGAGAGAATGATCAAAGGAGTGGTGAAAAAGCAAATAGGAAAAGTAAAGAGGAAGTATGAAGAGACTGGCAGCTTTAAAAAAAGGAAACCCGAAGTTTTATTTGGCCTGTGAATAGGAAAAAGGTGCAGTGAAAGGAGAAGTGGGGCCAGTTCAGGATAAAAGGGATACTTTCCATGCAGGTACGATTAACTAAATGCTTTGTATCTCTGTCTACAAAGGAAGATGGTACTGCCCACTAAATGAGGAAAGAGGAGGAATTTGGGTTGCTTAGAAGGTTCAACATTGATTGGGTTAAGTACATCCAAGAATACTGAGTGAAGTGAGAATAAAAATTGCAATATTGTTTCAGTCTTCCTGAGACTCAGGAAAGCACAAGACTGGTGATTTTGCAAACGTAATGCCATTGTCTAAAAATAGGATTCAAGGACAAGCCCAAACAGCACAGACCAGTCAGTTTAACTTAAGTGTTCGGAAAACTCACAGAAACAATTGTTCAGAATAGAATAAACTGACAAATGTGAACGTGCAGTTGATTAGGGAGCCCCAATACTGACCTATTAATAGAAAATCATGATTAAATAACTTACTGGTGTTTTTTGATGAGAGTACCGAGAAGGTTGATGAGAGCAATGCTGTGAATGTGGTCCACATCGACTTCTAAAAGGCATTTGATTCAATCCTGCACAAAAACATTGTGAACAAAAATAGAGCTCGTGGAATAAAAGGGACAGTAGCAATGTGAATACAACATTGGCTGAGTGATAGAAAACTGACAAATGCATTGCAAGGTTTGTCAAGGTTTGCATTTTTGGGCTGGGAGTAAGGCTTACTTGGAGTTTCCAGGGATCAGAATTTGGCCCAGTCCTTTAATGACCCAGGCCCTGGAGTACAGGGGAGAACTTCAAAACTTGCAAGTGATATGAAACTTGAAAGCATTACAAACTGTGCAGAACTTCAAAAGCACGTTGACAAGATGCAGCTCAACAAAGTATGAGGTGATGTATTTTGATTAGATTACTTACAGTGTGGAAACAGGCCCTTCAGCCCAACAAGTCCACACCGACCCTCTGAAGAGCAACCCACCCAGATCCATTCCCCGACATTTACCCCTTCACCTAACACTACAGACAATTTAGCATGGCCAATTCACCTAACCTACACATCTTTAGACTGTGGGAGGAAACTGGAGCACCCAGAGCAAACCCACGCAGACACGGGGTGAATGTGCAAACTCCACACAGACAGTTGCCCGAGGCAGGATTTGAACCCGGGTCTCTGGTGCTGTGAGGCAGCAGTGCTAACCACTGTGCCACTGTGCCGCCCTTTGATATGAAGAACATGGAGAGACAACATAAATGAAGGATACTACTCTAAGGTGGCCTCAGTAGCAGAGTGGCGATAGGAGTGGACAGAAGGTGACAGGAAGACAAAAGCATATAAAACATATAGTATCCTCAGCTTTATTAATAGGGTATAGAATGGAAGGGGTTATGATGAAATTATACAGGTCACTTCTTCTAGCTGGAATATTGTGTTCAGTTCTGGGCACTGATTTGGAGAGTGTGCATAAGAGGTTTAGGAGAATGCTTCCTGGGATGAGAAATTTCAGTGAGGAAGTTAGATTGGAAATGCTGGGACAGTTCTCTTTGGATAAGTGAAGGATGAGATGTGATCCGATCAAAGAATTCAAAGTAATGAGGAGTCAGGACATAGTAAATAGGCAAAAACCCATTCCCATGCATGAAAGGATCGAGAATGAATGAATGGACACAGATTTAAAATAATTCATAAAAGAAGGAAAAGTGAAATAAGAAAACACTTTCACACGGCAAGAGGTTAGGAATACTTGAGAGTCAGGTGTAGGCAGGTTCAACCATAGCACCCAAGCAGATTATCAGATGGTTATTTTAAGAATGAATATTGTGCAGGATGACAATGGAGAAGACAAACAAATAAGATCACAGGAGATTATCATTTGGATACCCAGTAACACAATGGGCCGAATGTCCTCCTTCTGCACTGTAACAATTCTGTAACTCAGACTTTTCTGAGAAGGTTACAGAGTGAGGATGGTGGTAGTCTTGGAGAGATTTTTAGAAGACAGATAATATCGAGGTCCTAACACACAGAGAGAACCGACTATTCACAATCCACAGGATAATAATCAGCACCATCACACACAGAACTCAACACCAGGAAATCAATAAGAATCTGCACCTCCCAGATAATGACACCTCACCTTCTCATATTCAGGAATGAGCCATCAGCAAAACTCAGCCTGGAAATCAGAGGGAAATGCTTCCAATAAACACACACAATATCCAACACACAGCTCCAGTCAAACAGTTCAGCACAAAGCACCGAGTAAACAGCTCTCTCAGCTGGATCTTCTCACACAGCATAAGGGACATTTCCACCCCTGATTACCCACAGGATAGTCAGACTGCCTGAAGGTTGGTGCGGATATTATGGGATACAATTTGTATAAAAGCTGCTCCTTCACTCACCATCTCCTCACTTGGTTTTCAGTCCCTATAGGAAGTGAACCAGCTCTGGAAGAGGAAGAGGAGACAATGTGCAGAGTGGGTGGACTCTCTGATTGACGTCTCTCACAGTCAATCCAAATATTTCTGGAGCAACATGAGATTCCTGAAACTTGGGAAACTGACCGGGGAAATGGAGGTGACTTTGAGCAGCAGATCAGGTGGGGATTTAAACTTGTCATTGTCCCATCTGAATAAAACCTCACTTATTGCAGCTGCTGTCACAGTTCCCCTGGTAAATGTTTGACAGAGATTTCTAGTGTGGGAATAGTATTCTTCATCTCCAGAGGCTTTCAAACTTATATCAGTGTGGGATGTGTTTGACAGCAGATCAGAAACGGAAGACCCACAGCATCCAAGGCAGTGATGATGTGCAGTGGTGGGATCAGTGTATGTACAGGAGGGAGAGGTGGGGGAAAGAAATTGACAGAGGGGCATATGACCATATGAATTAGGAACAGAAATAGGTCAATTGAACTCTTGCGTCTGCACTGCCATTCAATAAGATCAAAGCTCGTGTGCTTGTGTTCCAACCTCCAAATTTCCTCCACATCAACTTCAGTAACCTTTGATTACATACGACCAATAGACCAACTCCACTATTAAAAACTTCAATTACTGCACCTTCTTTGCCTTCTGAGGTACAGAGTTCCAAAGTCACACAACCCTCTGAGAAGCATTTCCCATCATCTCTGTCCTAAAAGAGCACTTAAATTTGGAGTCCAAAGCTACACACAATATTCAAGGTCTCATCTACACCCTGTATAAATAAAGCATAACATCCTTAATTTAATGTTTCTCTTCTAAATATTGCATTCCACTTGTCTTTTTAATTACGTGTGGTACCTGCATACTATAGTTGTGATTCCTGTGCTAGAACATCTAGATTATTCTGCACCTTGGAATTCTGGAGTTGTTTTTAAACTTTATTTTTATTCTTCCTGTCATAGCAGACGATTTCTCCACATTTGATCTCATCTGGCAGTTTTTTTTCCCACTCACTTAAGCTACTGATATTGAAATGGATTTGAGGGACATAGGAAAGAGAGACAGAGAAGAGATGATTACAGAAGTGAGGGTCACAGGACCAAGTAGCACAAGAAAGAAGGATACATGAGAAAAGGAAGAGTGTTACAGGATGGTTGGACACAGGGTGAAGTGACAGGGTAGGGAGAGGCTCAGGCGGGAGGGAGGAGGAGGGAGACGTACAAGAAAGAGGGGTAAAGGAAGGAGGGGCACTGGACAAATGATGAAGAGAGGACAGAATTGATTGACTGTTGACGTTTGGAGTGACTGTGATTTGGAGATTGCCTCTATGACTTGGGGAGGGACAACACACGTGATTGAATCACAAAGTTTGGGAGTGAATTTAACGAGGAGATTGACTCTGTGTTGGGGGAGGTTCTTGGCATGTGGATGTTGCTGGCAACATTGGCATTTATTGCCCATCCCTAATTATCCTGGAGAAGGAGCTGGTGAAGTGTTGTGAAGTGTTGTAAATATTGGGGTTGAGGACACCCATAGTGTTGTTACAAAGGGAGTTCCAGCGTTTTGAGCCAAAGATATATTTCCAAGTCAGGATGGTGCATAGTTTGGATGGGAACTTGCATGTGGTGGTGTATCCATGTATCCATTGCCCTTGTCCTTCAGATGCATGAGATTACAGATTTGGAAAGTGCTGTTGAAGCAGTCATGAGGAACTGATACAGTACATCTTATAGGTAGCATAAACTTCTGCCACAGTGTGTTGATGGTGAAGGGAATGCATGTTAAAGGTGATGATGGAGTGCCAAAGGATGGCATTGAATGTCTTTACTATTGTTGGAGCTGCACATATCCAGATAAGTATCCAGGTATTTCATCACACTTCTGACTTGTGCCTGTGGATGGTGGTATGGATTCAAAAGTGCTGTATTATTGCTGTCCAGTTCTTATAATACCATAATATATAGGAGCAGAATTAGGCAGTTCAGCTCATTGAGTTTGCTCTGCCAATTAATCATGGCTAGTATGATCCTCAACCCATAACCTTCTGCCTTCTCCCTATAATCCTTGATCCTCATACTAATTATGAACCTATCTGCCTCTGCTTAAATACACTCAATTAATCGGCTTCTACAACTTTCTGTGGCAATGAGTTCTACAGATTCACCACCCTCTGACTGAAAAAAAAATTCTCATCTCAATTCTGAAGGGTCATCCCTTCACCCTGAGGCAGTGCCATCAGGTCCTAGTCTCTCCTACTAGTGGAAATTTCTTCTCCACCTCCACTCTATCCAGGCCTGTTCATATTCTATCATTTCAAATGAGATCCCCCCCATCCTTCTAAACCCCATTTCGTATAGACCACAAATCCTAAACTGCTCCTCTTATAACAAGCCCTTCATCCCGAGGATCATTCTTGTAAACGTCCTCTGGACCCTCTCCAATGCCAGCACATCCTTCCTTAGATATGGGGCCCAAAACTGCTCACAATGTTCCAAATGCAATCTGACCATAGACTTTTACAGCCTCAGCAGTACACCTTTGCTCTTCTATTCTAGCCCTCTTGAACTGAATGTTAATGTTGCATTTGCCTTCTTCACTGCCAGGAGAATCTTGCACGAGGACTCCTAAGTCCCTGTGAGCTTCAGATTTCTGAAGCCTTTTCCCATTTAGAAAATAGTCATTGACCTTATTCTTTCTAACAAAATGTATAACCTCACACTTTCCCACATTGTATTCCATCTGCCACTTCTTTGCCCAATTACCCAATGTCCAAGTCCTTCTGCAGCCTCCCTGCTTCCTCAACATTACCTGTCCCTCACCTATCATTGTGTTATCTGCAAACTTAGCAACAATGCCCTCAGTTCCTTTGTTCAGATTGTGAATGTATAATCTGAATAGTTGTGGTCCCAACCCTGACTCCTGTAGAACTCCTCTAGTTACTGCTGGCATCCTGAAAAAGGCCCCTTAATCACCACTCTCTGCCTTCTGCCAGTCAATCAATCTTCTATCTCTGCCAGCACCTTGCCTCTAACACTATAGGCTCTTGTTTTAATTATGAGCCTTCTGTGCATCACTTTGTCAAAGGCCTTCTGGAAGGCCAAACAGACCACATCCACTTGATCTCCTTTGTCTAACTTGCTTGTCACATCCTTTAAGAATTCTAAAACATTTGTCAGACACATCATCTCCTTGATGAAGCTGTATTGACCCCACTTCCAAGTACTTAGCAATCTCATCCTAAATAATTGCACTCTAAAATCTTAACAGCGGCACTTTTGGAACATTGTGTGCAATTCTGGTCTCCTTCCTATTGGAAAGATGTTGTGAAACTTGAAAGGATTAGAAAAAATTTACAAGGATGTTGCCAGGGTTGGAGAATTTGAGCTATAGGGAGAGCCTGAACAGGCTGGGGCTGTTTTCCCTGGAGCATCGGAGGCTGAGTGGTGACCTTATAGAGGTTTATAAAATCATGAGGGGCAAGATAGAATAAATAGACAAAGTCTTTTCCCTGGGGTCGGGGAGTCCAGAACTAGAGGGCATAGGTTTAGGATGAGAGGGGAAAGATATAAAAGAGACTTAGGGGGCAACTTTTTCACTCAGTAGATGGTATGTGTATGGAATAAGTTGCCAGAGGAAGTGATGGAGGCTGGTACGATTGCAACATATAAAAAGCATCTGGATGGGTATATGAATAGGAAGGGTTTGGAGGGATATGGACTGGGTGCTGGCAAGTGGGACTAGATTGGGTTGGGATATCTGGTCGGCATGGACGGGTTGGACTGAAGGGTCTATTTCTGTGCTGTACATCTCTATGACTCTATGACCGAGGTCTGAAGGCGATTCAGGAGAATGTGTGTCAGGATTTTCTCTGCTGTGGTCAAGAGGAATATGCCTCAATACAACATGAATTATCTCCCTTCTTGAGGATAATTTGGATTGTCATATTCTGTAAGAGTGGGGGATTTTCTTCCTCCCCCAAATCCATGGGATGAGTTCATGCAGTCTTGATGCGAGGAAAAGTCCTCAGATTTCAAAATGCTTGATTGAATACTATCAGGACTACAGGCTGAGTTATTTCTCATCTGTTTGAAAGCTTGTTGTGACTCACTCTTGGATTTTACCACAGGGCCCTGGGGACAGACTGGAGGGTATCAGCTGTCCCTGTAGATTCACACTTGAGGGGTTTTTCAAAATGTTTTCTTTAAAGATTCAGAAAAGATTAACAAGGATGTTGCCAGGTTTGGAGAGTTTGAGGCTGAATGGGGAGAGGCTGAATAGACTGAGGCTGTTTTCCCTGGAGCATTGGAGGCTGAAGGGTGACCTTATAGAGGTTTATAAAATCATGAGGAGCATGGATAGGCTGAATAGACAAGGTCTTTTCCCTGGAGTGGGGGAGTCCAGAACTAGAGGACGTAAGTTTAGGGTGAGGGGGGAAAGGTTTAAAAGGGACCTCAGGGGCAACTTTTTCACGCAGAGAGTGGTCGTGTATGGAATAAGTTGCCAGAGGAAGTTATGGAGACTGGTACAATTACAACATGTAAAAGCCATCTGGATGAGTATATAAATAGGAAGGGTTGAGCGGGATATAGGCCAAGCTGGCAAGTGTGAATAGATTAGGTTAAGATATCTGGTCGGCATGGACAAATTGGACCGAAGGGTCTGTTTCCATGCTGTACATCTCTATGACTCTAAGAAAAACTCGATTCTGAAAATGAAGGGGAATTTGTCCATTTGACCTTGGTCTGCAAGCTTCACATCTCATGATGATCAGCGTGTTGTTGGATCTCTTGCAATTTTTCTTCATACCACACGTCCTTTATCTTCTGGATTTGTCTTTGAGTGTCAGACTTGAGCTGCAATAGTGCTCCTAGTGGACATTCAAGGTTCCTGTCTCCCTCTAATGTCTGTGATGTCAGCTGACTTGGTACTTTTTCCAAGTGGTGGTCAACATTGGAAGAGGAACTATCTCATCACCTGAAGGCATTAAAGAAGCAGAGAAGAGTGTTTTGAGGGAATTCAATTCATGCTGGCAATTGAAGGCAGAGTTGTCATTACTTCCCTCCTGTTTGACTTAACAGCATGAGTTGTCATGGAATCAAAATCACCGTTGGGATCTTGCAGAGGCATTTCATCACTTCCTGGCCTCTCTCCCTTCACCAGGTCATATCCAGGGATGTTGCTGAAGGTTTTGTGGAACATCTGGTGATGTTCTGTGAGTGTGACGATGTCAGGCTTGTGTGTGACTAGTCTGTGGGACAGCTCTGTCAGGTTTTTGAAAGGAGAATTATTCATGTTGGCTGGAATTCATGTGCCTTTGACCTTGGTATAAATTTGGATATGACAGTATGAAGCAGATCAGCCCAATGCTATTCTTCTTATGTTTTATTTTAGGGATTTGATTAGACTAATGTCATGAACTAGAGCATTTAGACTGGATCCTAAGTCAGACCGAGATCAGCCTGAGTAAGAACAGGAGATTTGACTTCCCGCAGGACACTGTGAACTGGTTTTGTTTTTACACCAGTCTGATTGTTTCATGGTCATTCTTACTGACAGGATTTATTTTTATAAGGCTTATTTGATTAACTTAATTCAAATCAAAAGCAGTGCAGTGGGATTTGAGCTCCCTCCACATAAATCCAGTTCTCTGGATTATAGACCCAGTAACATAAGATCCAGTCCACTGCCCCTGAGATTACAGTGTCGGATCAGACCCCAGAAAATTAAAGAATGAGACACAAGGCACCTTGAAAAGAGAAACGTTACAACAGGATTTTGTTACAGTTTCAGTAACACAGATGTGGGAATTCTGGATAATTAATTGACATTTTTACTGGAATTCTTTACTGCTGAGAGCTGTTGAGGTTGGGTCATTGAGTATAGTCAAGGCTAAGAGAGATGGATTATTAATCAGTAAGGGAATTGAGGGTTACAGGGAAAAGGTAGGAAAGTGGAGTTGAGGATTATCAGATCAGCCACGATCTCATTGAATGGTGGAGCAGAGTGGATAGGCTGAATGGATAACTCCTAAATCTTACATTTAGATTGTGTCTGCAAAGTAGAATTGGAGAAGTCAATCTATTTTGCTGCATTTGGATGGGACAAGCTGATGGACCAGAGTTTTATTTCCTCTCTTGTCCTTACCTGGAGGTCCTTATTTTATTTAAATAACTTAAATGTGAGATGTTTAAATGGAGGAATAAACAGGGAAGGAAAATTAATGACCTGTCTGTGATCTGATTTAGGTATGGATGCTGGTGGGGAACAAATGGTGGAAAAGCTGAATTCTGCAATGGGAGTGTGGGGTTTGCAATTTGAGGACTGTCACTGGATTCACCTACTGACTGTGTGGACTCTTGAGTCACACCTCAGGTGGGACCCAGCTACAATGCACTGTCTGCACATAGAGGTCACTCATCCATCATTCTGCACAGTTCCATCTAATCCATAACTCATATCCAATTAGCAGGAAGCACCACATCAAACACTGCTCTCCAATCACTGAGGGAATACTGTCTCTTGGAAAATGGCTATTTCAGGAAAGCTTTCAGCAATTCCATTTCTACTTTCTAGGGCTCCAGGAGAGTCACATTACAATTGAAGCAAAGCTCAAACTCCCTGAATCAGATTCTCAATTGAGATTCTAACATTCCTTCAGGATATGACTACAACAGAGTTTATCAGGGTAGGTCCTTGGTCCAACCATCTTCAGCTGCCTTATCAATGACCTTCCCTCCATAATAAGGAAAGAAGTGGGGATGTTCAGCATCATTCATGATCTCCTCGGATACAGAAGCAGTCTATGGTGGACTGGTGGACAATGGGGAATCTGTGGATGTGGTGTATCAAACATTGTCGCACAAACGTTTGTTTCATAAGATAAACGTGTACAATATTACGAGTAATGTATTAGCATGGATAGAAGATTGGTTAACTAAAAGAAAGCAAACAATGAGGATAAATGGATCTTTCTCTGGTTGCCAATTGGTGGTTACTGGTGTGCCTCAGGGATCAGTGTTGGGACCACAATTATTTATAAATTACATAGATAGTTGGGGACAATGTCAAAAGTGTCAAAATTTGCAGATCACACTAAACTGAGTGGTAAAGCAAATTGTGCAGAGGACACTGAAAGTATGCAGAGGGATATAGATAGGTTAAGTGAGTGGGCAAGTGTCTGGCAGATGGAGTACAATGTTGGTAAATATGATGTTGTCCAATTTGGTGGGAATAACAGCAAGATAGACTATTATTTAAATGGTGAAAAATTGCAGCATACTGCTGTGCAGGGGCATCTAGGTATCCTCCTTGTTCATGACTCCCAAAAGTTTGGTTTACAGATGCAGCAGGTAATTAAGAAAGCAAATGGAATACTTGCCCTTCATTGCTAGAGTTTAAAAACAGGGAGGTTACACTGCAGCTCTCGATGGTGCTGGTGAGGCTATACCTGGAATACTGTCCACAGTTTTGGTCTCCTTACTCAAGAAAGGATATGTTGGCACTGGAGGTGGTGCAGAGGAGGCTCACCAGGTTAATTCCCAAATTGAGAGGGTTAACTTATGAGAGGAGATTGAATAACTGGGCCTGTAGTCATTGGAATTTAGAAGAATGAAGAATCTTGTGGAAACGTATAAAATTATGAAGGGAATAGAGAAGACAGAAGGAGGGAGACTGTTTCCACTGCTGGGTGAAACTAGAACTAGGGTGCATAGCCTCAAAATAAGAGGGAACAGATTTAGGACTGAGTTGAGGAAGAACTTCTTCACCCACAGGGTTATGAATGTGTAGAATCCTCTGCCCACTGAAGCTGATGACGCTACCTCATTAATTTTTTTTGAGGTAAAGATAAACTGGGAAAGGCTTCAGCAATCTGAAGTGCAAAGAGCTTAGGAGTTCTAGTTCAGGATTCTCTTAAGGTTAACACACAGGCTCAGTTGGCAGTTAAGAAGGCAAATGCATTGTTAGCTTTCATTTCAAGAGGGCTAGACTATAAGAACAGAGATGAACTGCTGAGGCTGTATAAGGCTTTGGTCAGAATATATTTGGAACATTGTGAGCAGTATTGGGCACCACATCTAAGGAAAGATGTGCAGGTATTGGAGAGAGTCCAGAGAGGGTTGATGAGATCCTGAGGATGAAGGGCTTGTCATATCAGGAGTGGCTGAGGACTTAATGGAGTTTAGTAGGATAAGGGGGGATCTCATTGAAACTTACAGAATACTGAAGGCCTTGGATAGAATGGATGTGGAGAAGATGTTTCAAATAAGAGAGACTAAGACCTGAGGACATAGCCTCAGAGTGAATGGACCCTTTACAACTGAGATGAGGAGGAGCTTCTTTAGCCAGAGAGTCAATAGACAATAGACAATAGGTGCAGGAATAGGCCATTCTGCCCTTCGAGCCTGCACCACCATTCAATATGATCATAGCTGATCATCCTTAATCAGTATCCTGTTCCTGCCTTATCTCCATAACCCTTGATTCCAATATCCTTGAGAGCTCTATCCAACTCTTTCTTAAATGAATCCAGAGACTGGACCTCCACTGCCCTCTGGGGCAGAGCATTCCACACAGCCACCACTCTCTGGGTGAAGAAGTTTCTCCTCATCTCTGTCCTAAATGGTTTATGCCGTATTTTTAAGCTCTGTCCTCTGGTTCGGCATTCACCCATCAGTGGAAACATGTTTCCTGCCTCCAGAGTGTCCAATCCTTTAATGATCTTATATGTCTCTATCAGATCCCCTCTCAGTCTTTTAAACTCAAGGGTATACAAGCCCAGTCGCTCCAGTCTTTCAGTGTAAGGTAATCCCGCCATCCCAGGAATTGACCTCGTGAACCTATGCTGCACTCCCTCAATAGCCAGAATGCCTTTCCTCAAATTTGGAGACCAGAACTGCACAGTACTCCAGGTGTGGTCTCACCAGGGCCCTGTACAGCTGCAGAAGAACCTCTTTGCTTCTATACTCAATCCCTCTTGTTATGAAGGCCAGCATGCTATTAGCCTTCTTCACTACCTGCTGTACCTGCATGCTTACCTTCATTGACTGGTGTACAAGAACACCCAGATCTCTTTGTACTGCCCCTTTACCTAAATTGATTCCATTTAGGTAGTAATCTGCCTTCCTGTTCTTGCCACCAAAGTGGATAACCATACATTTATCCACATTAAACTGCATCTGCAATGCATCTGACCACTCACCTAACCTGTCCAGGTCACCCTGTAATCTCCTACATCGTCGTCACATTTCACCCTGCCACCCAGCTTAGTATCATCAGCAAATTTGATAATGTTATTACTAATACCATCTTCTATATCATTAACATATATTGTAAAAAGCTGTGGTCCCAGCACTGATCCCTGTGTGAGCACTGGAAGTAAACAATACAGACAGCTCTCAGTGCAACAGAATCAGGTGACCCAACACCAAGTCCATGTGGAGACATTGGTATCTGGTGAGAGAAGAGGAGGAGGAGGTGAAGGAATCCTGATACACATGAAAGGGATTTTATAAGCAATTAAGTTCAGCCAGTCCAATTTGTAAGTAATTTATAATTTTGTTCAAAATGTCCACTTGTGGAATATGATCACTGTTTCATTCATAGGAAAGATTACCAATTGGCAGAAAAGGAGGGATATGGGCCGGGTGCTGGCAGGTGGGACTAGATTGGGTTGGGATATAGAACATAGAACATAGAACAGTACAGCACAGAACAGGCCCTTCAGCCCACGATGTTGTGCCAACCACTGATCCTCATGGATGCACCCTCAAATTTCTGTGACCATATGCATGTCCAGCAGTCTCTTAAATGTCGCAATGATCTTGCTTCCACAACTGCTACTGGCAACACATTCCATGCTCTCACAACTCTCTGTGTAAAGGACCCTCTTCTGACATCCCCTCTATACTTTCCTCCAACCAGCTTAAAACTATGATCGTGTTAGTCATTTCTGCCCTGGGAAATAGTCTCTGGCTATCGACTCTATCTATGCCTCTCATTATCTTGTATACCTCAATTAGGTCCCCTCCCCTCCTCCTTTTCTCCAATGAGAAAAGTCCAAGCTCAGTCAACCTCTCTTCATAAGATAAGCCCTCCAGTCCAGGCAGCATCCTGGTAAACCTCCTCTGAACCCTCTCCAAAGCATCCACATCTTTTCTATAATAGGGCGACCAGTATTCCAAGTGCGGTCTAACCAAAGTTTTATAGAGCTGCAACAAGATCTCATGACTCTTAAACTTAATCCCCCTGTTAATGAAAGCCAAAACACCATATACTTTCTTAACAACCATGTCCGCTTGGGTGGCCATTTTTAGGGATCTATGTACCTGCACACCAAGGTCCCTCTGTTCCTCCACACTGCCAAGAATCCTATCCTTAATCCTGCACTCAGCTTTTAAGTTCGACCTTCCAAAATGCATCACCTCGCATTTATCCAGGTTGAACTCCATCTGCCAGCTCTCAGCCCATCTCTGCATCCTGTCAATGTCCCGCTGCAGCCCACAACAGTCGTCTATACTGTCAACGACACCTCCAATCTTTGTGTCATCTGCAAACTTGCTGACCCATTCTTCAAACCCCTCATCCAAGGCATTAATAAAAATTACAAACAGTAGAGGCCCAAGGACAGATCCCTGTGGAACACCACTCACCACTGACTTCCAGGCAGAATATTTTCCTTCTACTACCACTCGCAGTCTTCTGTTGGCCAGCCAATTCAGTATCCAGACACCTAAGTTCCCCTGTATCCCATTCCTCCTGACCTTCTGAATGAGCCTACCATGGGGAACCTTATCAAATGCCTTGCTGAAGTCCATATACACCACATCCAAAGCTCGACCCTCATCAACTTTTCGAGTCACATCCTCAAAGAACTCAATAAGGTTTGTGAGGCATGACCTGCCCCTCACAAAGCCGTGTTGACTGCATTTAATCAAGCCATGCTCTTCCAGATGGTCATAAATCCTATCCCTCAGAATCCTTTCTAATACCTTGCAGACGACAGACGTGAGACGTACTGGTCTATAATTGCCAGGGATTTCCCTATTTCCTTTGCTTGAAGGGAGGAATTACATTTGCCTCGCTCCAGTCCTCAGGTAAAACTCCAGTGGAGAGCGAGGATGCAAAGATCTTCGCAAGTGGTGAAGCAATTGCATTTCTCGTTTCCCAAAGTAGCCGAGGACAAATCTGGTCCGGGCCTGGCGATTTGTCAATCTTAATGTTTGACAAGGTTTTCAGCACATCAGCTTCCTCTTTCTCTATCCATTCCAGCATGCACACCTGCTCTTCAAAGGTTTCATTCACTACAAAGTTCATTTCTTTTGTAAAGACAGAAGCAAAAAACTCATTTAGGGCTTCACCTACCTCCTCAGACTCCACACACAAATTCCCTAAGCTATCCCTGATCAGCCCTACTCTTTCTTTGACCGTTCTCTTTTTCCTCACATAAGTGTAAAATGCCTTTGGATTCTCCCTAATCCGTTCTGTCAAGCCTTTCTCGTGCCCCCTCCTGGCTCTCCTCAGACCATTTTTGAGCTCCTTCCTCGCCTGCCTGTAATCCTGTAGAGCTGAGCTTGACCCTAGCTTCCTCTATCTTATGTAAGCTACCTTCTTCCTTTTGATGAGAAGCTCCACCACTCTCGTCATCCAAGGTTCCTTTATCTTCCCACTTCTTGCCTGTCTCAGAGGGACATATTTATTCATCACTCACAACAACTGTTCCTTAAACAGTCTCCACATGTCTATAGTGCCTTTACCATGGAACAATTGCTCCCAATCCATGCTTCCTAACTCATGTCTAATCACATCATAGTTTCCTCTTCCCCAATTAAATATCCTCCCATTTTGCCTAATCCTCTCCTTCTCCATAGCTATGTAGAATGTGAGGCAGTTGTGGTCACTATCACCAAAATGCTCTCCCACCACAAGATCTGATACCTGTCCCGGCTCGTTTCCGAGCACCAAGTCTAGAATGGCCTCTCCCCTCGTCGGCCTGTCAACGTACTGAGTTAGGAAACCCTCCTGAACACACCTTACAAAAACAGCTCCATTCAAATCTTCTGCTCGAAGGAGGTTCCAATCAATATTGGGAAAGTTAAAGCCACCCATTACAACAACGCTACGACGTCCACACTTTTCCAAAATCTGCCGACCTATGCTTTCTTCCATCTCCCTGCTGTTATTGGGGGGCCTGTAGTAAACCCCTAACGAGGTGACTGCTCCCTTGCTGTTCCTAATTTCCACCCATACTGACTCGGTAGGCAATGGAAGCTTCTGTAGCTGTGATACCCTCTCTGATTAGTAGTGCTACACCCGCTCCTCTTTTTCCCCCCTCCCTATTCTTTTTAAATGTTCTAAACCCTGGAACATTCAGCAACCATTCCTGCCCCTGAGAAACCCATGTCTCTGTTATGGCCACAACATCATCGCACTAGGTACTGATCCATGGTCTAAGTTCATCGCTTTTATTCCTGATACTCCTTGCGTTAAAGCAAACATACTTTAACTGATCCCTTGGTTCATTCCCAGGAAAATCCTTCCCACTAGCTGCTCTACCTCTTGCTATTGCCTCATCTGCATCAACTCTCACCCCCGGTATACAGCTCAGGTTCCCACCCCCCTACCATACTAGTCGGTCAGCGTGGACGGGTTGGACCAAAGGGTCTGTTTCCATGCTGTACATCTCTATGACTCTTTGGAAGGTACAATTTTGAGATTTTGTTGAAGAAACTTTAAGTGTTAGGATAATGATACTTTACAGTTTCAGCCAGTTGCACAGTCTGGTGAAATGTAAATCATCCTTTCTCTCAGGTCTCTATCTTACAACCTCTTACACAGATTGACAGGTTGTTTCGGGATTCTCCAACATGTGGCCACACTGAGACATTGCTACATCACCCCTCAATTAAACCCCAGGGTGACCTTTACGTTAGAGTCAGGCAATAATTTACTTTAGCTGTTGCTGGGTAAACCAATTTGTCTCAAACTTACATCTTTCCCCAACAAGCCACCTGGTTTCAATGCATCAGAAAGGAATACAATGGAGTTGCTTCACATTGAGAGAGGTGATTGCAAATGTTGTTGTCTGCAAAAATCACAAGACTGAATCATGAGGGGGGTGTAGGTTAAGCTAGATATGCTTGCACAAGCAGCTATGAGAGCTGTTTCTTGCTTCTGCAGAAAACCACAATCAAGAGGTCATAAGGATCAGTGTGGGCTAAAAAGGGTAAGAAGTGTTGCTTTAGCAAACAAGTACACAGCTGACAGTGAAGGGGGATGCACGCTAACAATAGACCACAGAGGGATGTGGTAAACGGTCAAGCAGACACCTGCAGTTTGTCACGTACAAGGCCAAATAAGGCAAGAAATAAACAAGAGTAATGAGTGCCAGGCTCAGAGTAGTGGGAGGAGCAATGGAAGAAGGAGGGAGAAGAATGCAGATTGGACATATGGAAACACCAATGGGATAAATGGGGGAGGAGTAAAGGAGGAATGAATTGTATAAAAGTTGTGTACTCGTTAAACTCGAGGTGCCTACCTGGTAGACACCCGCCTTGCAAGAGCGTAATAAACGATACTGCTGCTTCAGATCTTGTTTCGGACTGAAATTATTGAGCAGCTTAGTTTCTCACAACAATGTTCCTGAATCTGATTTCAAACAACTCTCTATTCATTCAGCCAGACTCAACAAGGCCCTTGAGTGCTATCCTATGGTCATTACCAGGGTTTCAATATGACTCCTTCCTACAGCTGATTCTTACATAGACGTATACAGTGATTATATCAATCCAGTCTTTCTTAATTTTTGATTTCACCAATTGTTAATCATAATTCAGTAAAGGGTCATTCGATAAATTTATAGTCATCTGTTTTATTGATGGCTTTCTTGATGTGGTTAGTAAATGAGATGAATACAGTATGAAACTGGTTGTTGTACTAACATCTAATACTTCCAGGCGTACAGGTCACACTGGAAGAGTTTGTCTCCCATGTTATTTTTCTCCTAAATTTAAACTGATACGGTTACTCCCTGTGTGAGTGTGTTGATGGACCAGGAGATACAAAGTGACTGTGTGAAAGCCTTGTCACACACCCCATATCTGAATGGTTTCTCATTGTGGATGCACTGGTATTTCAGGGAATCATGAGAGTGGGTGAAAGTCTTGCCATTATATCAAATGTGAACCGTTAATCTGTTGTGTGGATTCTCTTGTGTCGCAGGAGGCCTGATGATGTGAAGAATGACTTGTCACACACCTCACACTGGAATGGTTTCTCCCTTGTGTGGATCTGCTGGTGTTTTAGGAGATCATATGAGTGAGTGAAAGCCTTCTTATAAAAACCGCACCTGAACAGTTTCTCTCCGGTGTGAAGCCTCCAGTGTCGCAGGAGTGTGGAAGATGTCACAAAGGCTTTGTCACACTCCTCACACTTGAATGGTTTCTCTCCTGAGTGGATCCTCTGATGGACCAGGAGGTTCGATGACCTTGAGAATGATTTGTCGCACACCTCAAATGTGAATGGTCTCTCCCCCACGTGAATGTGTTGGTGTGTGCGGAGATTTGATGATTGAGGAAATGATCTGCCACACACCTCACACCTGAATGATTTCTCCCCAGTGTGAATCCTCGGATGAACAGGAGCTTTGATGTCTCCAAGAATGATTTATCACAAATATTGCATGTGAGGGGTTTCTCCCCTGTGTGGATATGTTGGTGCGTGCGGAGGTTCGATGACTGAGAAAATGATTTGTTGCACACCTTACATGTGAATGGTTTCTCCTCTGTATGTACCCGTTGGTGTACATGGAGGGTTGCTGAGTCCAAGTATGATTTATTGCACACCTCACACGTGAATGGTTTCTTCCCAGTGTGGATTGTCTGATGGACCAAAAGCGTCGAAAAATGTGCAAAGCATTTGTCACACATGTCACATTTGAATGGTTTCTCCCCACTGTGAATGTGCAGGTGCCGTACAAGTGATGATAATTGTGTAAAGGACTGGTTACACAACTCACACCTGAACGGTTTGTCGCCTGTGTGAATGCATTGGTGCCTGCGGAAGGTTGATAAGTCTGAGAATGATTTATGGCAGACTTTGCAGCTGAATGGTTTCTCCCCTGTGTGAACACGTAGGTGTCTGAAGAGTGTTGATGAGTCCGTGAATAACTTGTCACAGGACTTACACGTGAATGGTTTCTCTCTTGTGTGAATCCTCTGGTGCGTAAGGAGACTGGAAGATTGACTGAAAGCCATTCCACAAAACCCAAAACTGAAAGGTTTCTCCCCTGTGTGCTTCATCTGGTGTCTGAGGAGACTTGTAGATGTCTTGAAACCTTTATCACACATTCCACATTTGAAGGGTTTATCTTCCATCTGCCTGCGCATTAATACATGCTCCATATTTGTTACAAGCCATCCACATGCTCATCTCCCTCTCAAACAATCTCGCACCTATCGGAATGAGGCAGTGGGTCATGAGACTCAATGAATGATTGAAGTTCTCACTACACTTAGAGCCACTCACACTTCTTCCCAGCCTCACCCTGATCGATCACCCGCAGCCGAACCTTCAGAAAGGTTGGTTCTGATGGAAAGCTCCACCCCAGTTTCAGATCTGATGATATGTCAGAGCTCCTTGGTCCCAAACGGATTCCAGATGATAGTTTCACTGCACAACTTTCTCTGTACTGAGCAATGCTATGAAGGGGCTGGATGTCTACTCTAGGTGTTGTTCATTGGGTGATGGTCAGCATCTATCTGCAGTGTCTATCCTCTCTGTATTCTCTGGTGTAGTACAGTTCAATTGTTCTGTAAAACAGGAAAAGGAAACATGATTTCCTGCAACCCCCTCTCCTCCTTTGCTGAAAGAGCTGACTCCTCAAATAGATCCAGGCACTATGAATGAGGACAATGGGAAAGAACGTTGGGCCGAGTGTAAAACAGTCACGGAATTCACCATGAGGTTGAGTATGTTGGTGAAGACCAGTTTTACTCTCACTTAATATGGAATAAATATCAGAAGAAACGTAGATTCAATGAAAATATTAAAATGCCTTTTTTTATTTTCCAAAATTATTTGAGGAAATCACACTGGACAAGAAGTGGAAGAAGTTGGGGAAAAGTTTGCTTTAGTATAGCTGATTAAAAGGTCCTGGTTTATCCTGGGAAATGAGATACACTTGCACTCACTCAGACTGCAACTTTAGCTGTCAGCCACAGCACTGGGTAAAACTTTCAAATCCATGCCCAGCTTTTTGGAAAAGTTTCCCCTGAAAGGCATTTCAGCTCTTCACCTCAACAACTCCAGGTTGTGAAGGTGAATTTAATTCATTTTGGAATTTGCAGATTTAGAATCAAACAAAAAAAAATGAAAGCATTCAAACAAAAAGAACTGGAAATCAGAAACAAAAACAGAAGTTGCTGGAAGAACTCAGCATCTGTGGACAGAAAGCAGAGTTAATGTTTTGGGGCCAGTGACCCTTCTTCAGAATGTTTTCCATGAAAACTTCCAGCTTGTCCAAAAAACTCAAGCCTTCAGGGAAGGGAGCCTGCTGCAACTGCCTGATCTGGTCTACATGTGACTCCAGTCCTCAACTGAGGACAGATGCATTGAAAATGAGTACTTCGCAAATGTTTATCATTGCTAGTGTAGTTTTGCTTGCCGGGCACACATTCATAGCCATGTTTCCAACACAATAGCAATTGCCACACTTCAAACATACTTCAGTGCCTTCAAAGAAAGTTTGGGTCATCTGCTGTGAAAGGCTCTATATAAACGAAAGCCTTTTGGTTTCTGAGGTGGTTACAGAAGTAGAGTGGTGGGAGAAACAAACACAGAGAATGCTGGAGAAACTCAGTAGATCTGGCAGCATCTACGGAGAGAGAAACAGAGTTAATGTTTCAAGTCTGGTATGACTGTTCTTCATAACTGAAAGGAGCTGAAATGTTTTGAAAAAATCTTTTAATAGAGGCAGAGGAGGAACAGTGGGCAGTTGTTGGAGAAGGCCAGTGCAAAATACAAAGGGGTGGAGATGGTGGAGAATGGTGGAGAAAGAGATGTGAAATATGTGTAAATTAAACTTTGAAAGGGAGAGAATGGCCTTTTCTACTAAGAGCAAATTATGAAAGACACAAACAGTTAAGTCTGTGAGGCAGGGGAAGGGATGTAAAAGAAGAGAGCATATATGACGTGGTCAGTTTCTGAAGTGATGAAATTCAACATTGAGATGTTGAGGCTGTAGGTTGTTGAAGCAGGAAGTGAGGCTTTGTTCCTCGAGCTTGTGCTGCAGCAGTCCTGGGACAGAAAGGATTATATCAGAACAAGGTGACTTACTGAACTGGCAGGTAAAGGTGGGGAATCCTGGATTTGAAAAGACAAGAAACTCCCAGATCGCAACACAGAATTGACCATTTAGTCCTTAGATTAGAGTGGTGCTGGAAAAGCACAGCAGGTCAGGCAGCATCCAAGGAGCAGGAAAATCGACGTTTCGGGCAAAAGCCCTTCATCACCCTGTCCCAGTTAGTCCTTAGGGCAATAAACAGCTCCCAAAACATCACACACAGGCTTGAATAATTGGAAATCAGTAAGGGTCCTCAGACACTCTGCACCTCCCAGATAATAACACCTCACCTTCTCATATTCAGGAATGAGCCATCAACAAAACTCAGCCTGGAAATCAGAGGGAAATGCTTCCAATAAACACACTCAACATCCAACACACAGCTCCAGTCAAACAGTTCAGCACAAAGCACCGAGTAAACAGCTCTCTCAGCTGGATCTTCACTGGAGTATGGCAGCTCCTTGACAGCTGTCTGTAGCAGATCTTATTCTTACATATCTTGTAATCTTTATGCTCTTATAAAACTCAATTTTAAGTCTGTCAAAATGGCTAGTAACATTCTCGTATGTCTACTTGCAAGTCTGGGTATCCACCAATCGATGAAACCCAATCACAGACACTGGAACTGAGACCTGACCCTACAGTGACCCGACATCAACGAGGTATGACCAAATCGATTGCAAGACAACCCCCCAAACGCTCAAGTGTGCGACTGGTGCCCGGGACCCCACCAGAAGCACTCAGTTTTCTCTGGAGCAGCAGACTTCCCCCACCAATGCCCAGGATCGACTGGGAGATACGCTGAATTTCAGGTGAGACTGAATCTCTGAGGTTGCAAGCCCCCATCCCTCTCCAGTGTACTCCAAGCCATTGAAAACAAGATGGATGACCTTAAAGCTACACTCACCTTCCAAAGGGAATTGAGAGGCTGCTATGTGCTCTGTTTCACAGAGACATGGCTCATTTGTACTACACTCTATGACTTGACTGTGCCTTACAACCTGAGGACTTCTCAGTTCACCAAATGGACTGCACAGCATCCTTGGGCTAAGCAAGGGATGATGGGGTCTGCCTCCTAATCAACACCTCCCGGTGTTCAGACATGGCATCCCTGGCGAGTCACTGCTCTATGGACATAGTTGGGATGATGTCTGACTGTTGGATATTCTATCTGCTTCATGAGTTCACTTCCATTGTGCTAACAATGATCGACATCTCAGCCCACATGGAAGTGAAGAGTGCGTTTGATGAAATATATAACACTGCAAACAGTCTTGAAATGGAATACCCCAAAGCCTTGTTCACCATAGCTAGTAACTTCAACCAGGCCAGCCTCAAGAATGTGCTACCAAAATTCCACCAACAGGTCTACTGTCCCATTAGAGTCTCAAACATCCTTTACCGTTGCTATACAACCATAAAAGATGGCTTCTGCTCCCCCTCACCCCCACCTGCAGTTTGGAAAATCAGACCACAATGCCCTGCTCCTCCTCCCAGCTTACAAGCAGAAATTGAAGAGCAAAGACCCAGTGCAGACTTTAGTGTAGTGTTGGTATGAGGAAAGTGAACGGCTTCTACAAGACTGCTTAGAGGCAGTGGACTGGTCCGTATTTGAGATCTCAGGGCCAACCTAAATGAGTACGCCACCACCATTACAGACTTCATTAGTAAGTGTGTAGATGTCTGCGTGTTAAAGAAGTTAATCCAAACATCCCTTAACTAGAAACCATGGATGAACCAGGAGCTCCACTTCCTACTGAAGTCCAGGTCTGATCCATTCAAACTGACGAGCCCGACCTATACAGGAAATCCAGGCATGACCTTAGCAAGACCATCAGGGACACCAAGAGACAATACCAAACCAGGCCTGAGACCCAAACCAATCACATGAACACCTGTCGTTTGTGGCAAGATTTACACAACAGAACAGGCCTTAAAGTAAGTCAAACAGAATCACAGGTAACAGTACATCTCTACCCAGGCAGCTTAATGCTTTCTATACTCACTGTGAACAGAAGGCCAGTGAAATGGTGTTACCTGTCCCATCAGCCTCAGAATCACTTGTCTGCACAGCCATCGTCGCAGACATTAGATCAGACTCACCGAAAGCCACCAGCCCAAATGGCATCCCAGCCCACACTCGGATCTGGTGCAGATCAGCTGGTGGGAGTATTCAATGACATCTTTAACCTCTCCTTATTATTATCTGAATTCTCCATCAGCATCAAGAAGACCATCATCATCCCAGTGCCAAAGAAAAATCATGTAGCGTGTCCTAATGACTACTGCCTTTTGGCTCTAACATCCATAATTAGGAAGTGCTTCGAGAGGCAAGTCATAGCAGATATCAATTCCAGCTTCCCAGACTGCTTTGATTCCTTGCAATTCACCTCCTGTCACAGCAAGTCCACTGCACCCATTCCTGGAACATCTCAGCTGTATTGACTACAGCTCCACCTTAGCCCCAAAATTCCAAACAAGCTCATCTCCAAACTTCAAGACCTAGTCTCTGCTCCACCCACTATAACTTGATTCTCAACTTTCCGACCAGCAGACTGCTGTTAGTAATGATGGGTGACAACACCTCCTCCACAATAATCTTCAATACCAGTGCCCTACAAGGTTGCATACTCAGCATTCTATTGTTAACCTTATACTCACACGACTGTGTGGCCAAATTTCACACCAACTCCATTTAAAAGTTTGCTGACGACACCACCATTGCAGGTCGGAACTCAAACAATGTTGAGATGGAATACAGGAAGGAAATAAAGTGCTTAAGGGCATGGTGTAAAGACAACAATCTCTCCATCAACATCAGCGAAATAAAAATGCTGGTTATTGACTCCAGGAAGCTGAGTGGAGGGCTCATCCCTGTCTGCATCAATGGTGCTGAGGTGGAGATGGTCCAGAGTGTCAAGTTCCTGGGATTGACAATCACCAACAATCTGTTCTGATCCACCCAAGTTGACACTATTGGTCAAGAAAGCACAAAAATGCTTCTACTTCCTCAGGGGGCTAAGGAAATTTGGCACGTCCATAAAGACACTGACAAATTTTTATGGATGCACCACAGGAAGCATCCTGTTTGGATGCTTCATAGCATAGAATGGCAACTGCTCTTCCCATAAGCAAAAGAAACTACAGAGAGTCGTGAACACAGCCCAGTCCATCACGCAAACCATTCTTCCATCCATTGACTTCATGAATATTTTCCGCTCCATTGGGAAAGCAACAACCATAATCAAATACCCCTGTCACCCCAGTTATACCTTCTTCCACCCTTTTCCATTAGGCAGAAGATATATAAATGCACATACGAATATATTCAAGAACAGCTTCTTCCCTGCTGTTATCAGACTTCTGAACGGACTTCTTTAATGTTAATATTGGTGTCCCCCTCTGCACATTCTCGGCAGCTGTAACATTGTATCCTGCACTCTGTTCTGTTACCCTGATGCACTTGTATAGAATGACCTGACTGTAAAGCACATAATTCAACACTTTTCACTATACCACATACATGTGACAGTAATAAATCAACTCAAAAAGATACATAGCTCCAGTCAAACAGCTCAGCACAAAGCACCGAGTAAACAGCTCTCTCAGCTGGATCTTCTCACACAGCATAAAGGACATTTCCACCCCTGAGTACCCACAGGATAGTCAGACTGCCTGAGGATTGGTGTGGATATTATGGGATACAATTTGTATAAAAGCTGTTCCTTCACTCACCATCTCCTCACTTGGTTTTCAGTCCCTATAGGAAGTGAACCAGCTCTGGAAGAGGAAGAGGAGACAATGGGCAGAGTGGGTGGACTCTCTGATTGACGTCTCTCACAGTCAATCCAAATATTTCTGGAGCAATATGACTTTCCCGAAACTTGGGAAACTGACCGGGGAAATGGAGGTGACTTTGAGCAGCAGATCAGGTGGGGATTTAAACTTGTCATTGTCCCGTCAAAATAAATTCTCACTTATTGCAGCTGCTGTCTCAGTTCCCCTGGTAAATGTTTGACAGAGATTTTTAGTGTGGGAATAGTATTCTTCAGACTTTCATACTGACATCAGCGCGGGATATGTAAGCTCGGATGTGTTTGACAGCAGATCAGAAGAGGAAGACCTACAGCATCCAATCAGTGATGATGTACAGGATTGTCAGTGCATTCTGACGTCTTCAGTTCAGCTCTTTTGGCTATGTCTGAACGAATGCTCCACTGAGGTCCGATAACGTTTGCTGCATCCAGTGCCTTTAGGTATTTTTATATATCACATGGAGTGAATCTGAGTGGTTGAAGATTCGCACCTGTGAATCCGAGGACCTTTGGATGAGGTCAAGATGGATAATCCACTCGGTGTTTTTCTGGCTGAAGATTTATAGCGTTGTTTTTTTTACTGATGACCAGTGCTCCCCCAAGATTGACAAGAGGGATATCTGTTGAGCCTCCATGTCCACCAATATTCATGACTGGATGTGGCATGACTACAAAGCTTTAGATCTGATCCATCAGTTGTGGGATCACACATCCACATCTATTGCACTGTGCACACACAGTTTGAATTGCAATTAGCCTGTGTAATTAGTCTGGTTGTGGACTGAAAGTGATGGGTTCTACAAGATTTGGAGGAAGAGAGTGGGAAAGAGAGAAATAGCAGAGACAGACTGAGAGAGAGGAGGAGGAAAGAGTGGGAAAGGGTCATCATTCAGAGCAGGAGGATGAGAGATTGAGAAAGGGAGGGAGGAGAGATTGTAGGAAGAAAAATGCTGAGAGATTGTGAAATGATTGAGTGTAATGCCTGAAAGAAAGGTGGAGGCAGTTTCAATTGAGGTATTCCAAAGGACACGAGATGATTATTTCAATTAGAACTATATGCAGGGTTACGGGGAAAAGGCAGAGGATTGGCATTCAGTCAAATGCTCAGAGATCTGTGCAGACATGATGAGAAGATAGGTTGGACTGAGTGACCTCCTCCTGACTAACCATAACAATTCTCAGATTCTACGAATTGAGCTGAGTCCCTGTGGGAGTTTTAAACAGTGAAGGTGAGTTCTCTCGGCCTGGGGCTGCAATTCAGTCATGTTTGAGGAGATGGTCTGTCCCTCCCTCCATCAAACGCAGTAACGCTCTTCCAGACAAAATCTCTCGATCATTCTCTCACTAAATGTGGGTTTTTACTGAAATGTCCCAGATATTTCTGGAGATATTGGGTTTTCACAAGATGTTGACATCTATTCATCTATTGGAGATATTACAATCTCAATATAAAACGTTTTAATTACTGATTAAAGGAATATTTTAGTGAGGAAGGAGTTGAAAATTTAGATTATTTTCTGTGAAACCCTCTGTAATGGTCACTGTGATATGGAAGTTGTGGACACAGCTTTTATTGAGACATAGTTCGTGTGCAATGTCAATTGTTGTCTCACCAAATAAATTACATCCCCATATTAGTGGCTTATTAAAAACCAACAACCTATTGATGAGGTTTTATGGTCAATGTGTCCTTTTGACTTTCTCAGTAATTTCAGCAGCAAGGGGGCGGGGGGGGGGGGGGTTTCGAGCTGTGGGCTTGGAGCTGAATCCCTGAATCCCTGGTTGGTTTGGTCTCCAGGTACAGAGCATGGCAGGATGGAGTGAAACACAATCCTGGATTTTACATTTAGTATTTGTGGAAGGCGCACACATTCTTACACAGTTCATGGAGAACTATTGTGTATTATTCAGATTACATTATTTTTAGCGTAGGTAATTACTTTTGTCCTTAGAGTTTAGGACGATTTCTCAGAATCTGGCTGCATTCTCACATTTGGAATGTCTCAAATGGTGAATCTTTTGTTAATCAATTCTGAAAGATTTATTAATAATATTGTTAAAAGGGTAAGGTTTGCCAATCTCTGCTTCTGAAGCGGAACCTCCGTTTACAGGATCAAGCATGATAGAAAATGCTCAGAGCTGTTTTTGTGGCTATGTATTCGCAACAATGCCTCCTATAGATTAACTCAATGCCTCTTATAGATACTATGGTATTCCCTACTGCAGTGGTTCCTAGTTTACCCACAGTGATCCCTGTGGATTATAGCGGTGTTGGTCCGGGTTGGACAAAGTTTAAAAACCAGATTCTGGATTAGTGGTGCTGGAAGAGCACAGCAGTTCAGGCAGCATCCAAGGTGTTAAAAATCACACAACACCAGCTCTGCTCCTTCATCAGATGTCAACCACTGTTCCGGAAGCCAGTACTTCCACAATTAGACCTGTTGGACTTTAACCTGGTGTTGGGTGATTTTTAAATCCAATTCTAGCACCGCCCACGTAACCATCGCCGGGGCTCGTGCGCTCTTAGATTTGAATTGCCCATCGCTCAACCGCGATTGCGCGGTTAAGGACTACAACTCCCGTGAGGTGCCGCGGGCCGCTTATTCGCCCCCCCCCCCCCCCCCCACACACGATCCCTTATCGCCGCCCCTTACTACGAAGACGCAGAGCCCACATGCGTCATGGCTAATGTAGTTCGGAGCGGGGTTGTGAGCGGTTTGAATGAATTGAGCTGAGTCCCAGTGAAGGGGGAACTTTCTGGGCTTGGGGCTGCAATTCAGTCATGTTTGAGGAGATGGTCTGTCCCTCCCTCCATCAAACACAGGAAGGCACTTGCAGAGAAAATCTCTCCAACTTTTTCTCACCATGTGAGTTTTTGTTGCAATATTGAGGTATTTCTGGAGATGTTTGAATTTCAGAAGATTTTGGACAGACCTGATAAATGTTGACAACTATTCTTCTAATAGAGATATTACTGTCTCAATATAAAACATTTCGACATTAATTACAGGAATATTTTTGTGAGGAAGGAGTTGAAATGTTGGATTATTTTGTGTAAAACCCACTCCAGTAGTCACTGTGATGTGGAAGTTGTGGACACAGCTTTTATAGAGACATAGTGTCCAATGTCTATTGTTGCCCCACCAAATAAATTACATCCCCATGTTAGTGGCTCAATAAAAACCAACAATATGTGGATGGGGTTTTATGGTTAATGTGTCGTTTTCACTTTCTCAGTAATCTCAGCAGCAAGGTGAGGGGTTTGAGCTGTGGGCTTGGAGCTGAATCCCTGGTTGGTTTGGAGCATGGCAGGATGGAGTGCAACACAATCCTGGATTTTATATCTCAGACTTGTGGAGGTGCACACACACTTACACAGATCACGGGGAACTATTGTGTACTATTCAGAGTCTGTTATTTTTAATGTGGGTAATTATTTTTGTCCTTTGTATTTGGGTTAATTTTTCAGAATACAGTAACATTGTCACATTTGGAGTATCTGAAGTGGTGGAGTCTCTTGTTAATTTTCAAAAGTTTGTTCACAGTATTATTAAGAAGGTCAGGTTTGCTGATCTCTGCTTCTGATGAGGGACCTTTGTTTATGGGATTGTGTGTTGGAGAACTTGACCGAAGTCTGTTTTTTTTGTTCCTCTAGATTACTCCCAATGTGCCCTTCAGGAGACATTGAGGGTAACCTATAGATTACCTACAGCATCTCTTATGATTCTTCTTGTTTACCACAGTGAGTAAATACAAACATGTGAGATAGGAACAGGAGTAGGCCATTATGTCCTCAAGCCAGCTCTACAATTCAGTTAGATTCAGTGATCATATTAACCAGTAACTCCTGCAGACTACCCCATTGACCTCTAAGAAAAAGCAAGCTGAGTGGAGGCATCATAGAAGCTGTTACTGAAATGCTTTATGCTCAATGATGATGGTGGACTTAATTTATTTTCACTATAAAATAATACTTTAAAATGTATTTCAAACTATGTGAACTACCTGGAGTGGTTTCTTTAAAAGATTTGTTGAAAATTCACTGACATTGAAGTTTTTATTTGATTTTGATTTTATTGTCATGTGTATTTTACAGTAAGAACATAGTGAAATGTCTCCATTTGCTGCCACAAATCAGCACTATTTTGAATAATTTAAGAATAAGAGGAAAAAAAGAAATATAGCCTGAAGTGAGTCAAGAGAGATTTAGAATCAGAGCTACAAAATGGAAATCATACTTAACAAATTTATTGCAATTTTGATCATATTGCAGATCATATTCATATACAGGTCATATTAGTTGGTGGAGCACATTCAAAGGGTCAAATGGCCTACTCCTGCACCTATTTTCTATATTTCCATATTTCCAGGTTAGTTTGTCACTATGTCAAAAGGTTCTGTCAAACATGGTAAGGTCTTTAAATCTTAGCAAGTTTTGAGAAGATTTGTAGCTCAGGTTGAGGTTCTGGATGTAGGTTTGCTCGCTGAGCTGGAAGGTTCATTTTCAGACGTTTCATCACCATACTAGGTAACATCTTCAGTGAGCCTCCAGACGAAGCACTGCTGGTGCTTCCTGCTTTCTATTTATATGTTAGGCTTTCCTGGGGTTGGTTACAGGGTAGAAATCGATTTCTCAGCAACAAACCCAAACAAGCAGACAAAACACATCCAGAAACCCTAGCCACTCTCCCCTGCATCAAAGACATATCGGAAATGACTGCCAGACTATTCCGACCCCTTGGCATCATGGTAGCCCACAATCCCACCAACACACTAAAACAGCAGCTCATGAACTTGAAAGACCCCACACAGACAACAAGCAAAACTAACGTCATTTACAAAATACCGTGCAAGAACTGTAACCAACACTGCATTGGACAAACAGGCAGAAAACTAGCCACCAGGATACATGAACATCAACTAGCCACAAAAGACTTGACCCTCTCTCACTCGTATCCTTACATACAGATAAGGAAGGACACCACTTCAACATCCACCCTCAGACAAGCCAAACAGAGACACGCATGAGAATTCCTCTAAGCATAGCATTCCAACTGGAACTTTATCAACAAACACACTGACGTGGACCCCATTTACCACCCCCTGAGAAAAAGAACAGGAAGTGACATCACCATAGGAAATGATGTCACCAAGCCAAGGAAACCCACTCTATGACTATGACTCTATGAAACCCAAACATATAAATAGAAAGCAGGAAATGCCAGTAGTGCTTTGTCCGTAGACTCACTGAAGATGTTACCTAGTATGGTGACGAAACATCTGAAAATGAACCTTCCAGCTCAGCAAGCAAACCTACATCCAGAGTCTTTAATTTTTAAAAAACATGCCTGGTGTATTAGAAACAAATGAATGGTTGCTATTTCACTCTGTCAGTTAAAATAGACTTGAAGGCTACCATAGTTGGATTTGTACAGAATAACTGATTTCAAACCTTCATAATGAAAATCCCAACTTCTGCAGTGCTTTCTCCTGGGTCAGGTTTTTAAGCAGGTAAACAACCTGACCCTACATGTCGAACCCAGGAGTGAAAAGTCCGCTTATGGCATTCTACTGTTCAGCTCAGACAGACCTGTTTTGCTGTTATACAGAGTAACAAGTTAAGTAAAGCAGATTGCATGGATAGGATAAATAGACAAAGTCATTTCCCTGAGGTGGGGGAGTCCAGAACTGGAGGGCATAGATTTTGGCTTGAGAGGGGAAAGATATAAAAGAGACCTAAGGAGCAACTTTTTCACTCAGAGGGTGGTACGTGTATGCAATGAGCTGTCAGAGGAAGTGAGGGAGGCTGGTACAATTGCAACATTTAAGACATCTGGGTGGGTATATGAATAGGAAGGGTTTGGAGGGATATGGGCTGGGTGCTGGCAGGTGGGACTAGATTGGGTTGGGATATTTGGTCGGCATGGACGGGTTGGACCGAAGGGTTTGTTTCCATGCTGTACATTTCTATGACTTATGACTCTGACACTCCAGGATTTCAGAATTAATGTAATCCGCTGAGTCAGTTTCTGCAGTTTCAGTTACCCGTGGTTTACCAGTGCAAACATATTACAGGGAACGTTCAGGGACTAGGGCCTGCCTGGAAGATGAATTTCCTGTTTTAAATGACCATATGGATATTGACTTATTTGTGATCGTCTTTCTGCTGCTAGTACTTAAAAACTTATTACTACTCTAAGATGAAGTTCAAATGACAATCAAGACTTGAATACAAACTTTTTTCTTCATCATGTGTTCTTTACTCAGTTGCAGTAGATATTACCTATATACTGCATGAAAGTATTAAAATTGCTTTCGCACTTTGCATAAGCTGGGGCCATTTTTCTTTGTTTAACTTTGCGAATATCCAAGATATTGTTTATTTATTTTAGACAGAGATATGGCTCTTGTTTGTCCATTTTTTTTTTACTCATGCCAAATGTGAATTTCATCCCCGAGAAAACAGTACTTCGTGTATAAGTCATGTATAATTTCAGCTCAAAAATGGTCACCAAACTCGACCTATACACGTGTATATATGGTATTACAAATACAGTGAATAGTGTTGCTTAGTATTGCCACTCTCCAGTGCCATCTTAAACACACAAAATAAATCAAAATGCAGAATATGAAGCTAGAAAAAAAAACATAAAATTCATCTTCTAGCCTTATCGTAATAAAGTTAGTTGGTATTTGGAACAACTCCTGCTTCTCGCTCTCCCATGGGCCTTGATCAGGGTTCATCTACCCTGATGCTTTTTATGACAAGGCTTTCTAGAAATCACATAACTGGTAATAACTGGGGTGGCACGGTGGCACAGTGGTTAGCACTGCTACCTCACAGCGCCAGAGACCCGGGTTCAATTCCAGCCTCGGGCAACTGACTGTGTGGAGTTTGCACGTTCTCCCCGTGTCTGCGTGGGTTTCCGCCGGGTGCTCCGGTTTCTTCCCACAGTCCAAAGATATGCAGGTCAGGTGAATTGGCCATGCTAAATTGCCCCTAGTGTTAGGTAAGGGGTAAATGGCGAGGTATGGGTGGGTTGCGCTTTGGCGGGTCGGTGTGGACTTGTTGGGCCGAAGGGCCTGTTTCCACACTGTAATCTAATCTAATCTAACTGCTTGCTTTTCTGCAGAACCTGCTGGGATTGTTGTGAATAGTATATGGCATAGGAAGGCAATTGTTTCATTTGGTTAAAATAGAGGAAAGCCTTCTGATAACTAGCTGAGTTGAATGAAAATGTCTGCCTAGTTAAGCTGTCCCTTTTCTAAAATGAAAACCCTCTAAAATGATTCTTGGTGAAACCTATTTATTGTTTTGTAAAAGTAATTGAATAAATATCTCAAGATTGTATTTCCTCAGCAAGTTGTATTTGCAGGACACAACTGCGTGTGGTTAGTGACCACATGTGCCAGAACATCCACAGTGACAATCTTTAGAATATCCTATGTTTTATCCCTTTGCCTTCATGAATAACCCATTGGCCAAAGTGTTTAGTTTTCAGAAAGTCAATCTCTATATATAAATATGCTCTTTTCCCCTCTTTTGATGAAGAATGTCTGTGCTTGGATTTTAATAGAAATCAGTTGTTAATTTTGGTGATTGAGCTCTGGTAGGTTTTGTCCATGAGCCCCAATGAGTTTTATTGCACTATTCTCCGCAATTTGCTTTATTAGCCTGTATGGCATCCTGCTCACATTACCTTATTGGATCTAATGACTGCTAGGATTGCCTGTAACAATACTATTTTTAAACCTAACTATACACTCGATCAAGTACTTTCCAAGTTGCTCATGTCACTCTTTGCTCTTTAAGAAGGGTCAGAAGTCACACAACACCAATATAGTCTAACAGGTTTACTTGAAATCACAAGCTTTCAGAGTGCTGCTCCTTTGTCAGGTGAAGTGGGTGATAGAGGAAGTCTAAGGAATTACAGAACAGTTAGCCTGACACCTGTGGTGGGGAAATTGTTGAAGTCTATAATCAAGGATAGGATAATTAATCTCAGTTAATATCAGTTCATCTGGGGGAATTGCCATGAATTCATGAAGGGTAGGTCATACCTGACAAATCTCAGAGTTTTTGAAGAGGTGACAAAGCTGATGACATAGATCAAGATTAGAGTGGTGCTGGAAAAGCACAGCAGGTCAGGCAGCATCCGAGGAACAGGAAAATTGATGTTTGAAGGGCTGATGAAGGGCTTTTGTCCGAAATGTTGATTTTCCTGCTCCTCAGGTGCTGCCTGACCTGTGGTGCCCTTTCAGCACAACTCTAATCTTGACTCTAATCTCCAGCATCTGCAGTACCCACTTCCGCCTCGTGATGTAGATCAGTCAATGGATGTTGTTTATGTGGACTTCCAGAAGGTTTTTGAGAGACTGTTAGTTAAGGCAGAAGCCCTTGGAACTGAAGGCAAATTACTGACATGGACAGGAAATTAGTTGACTGGTAGGAAACAAAAAGTTGGAGTAACAGATAAGCTCTCAAATTGGCAGAAAGTGACTCGTGGTGTCCTGTAGGGATGAGTGTTCACCTCAATTAATCATAATATTAACTAATGACTTGGATAATGGCATTAAAAGTCAAATATCCAGATTTGCTGAAGACACAAAATCTTTGTAGACAGTGGAGATGACGACACAAAATTGCAACAAGATATTGATAAATTAGGTGAATGGGAAAAGCTGTGGAAGATGGATTTAATAAGAACAAGTGTAGTGTTATTAATTTCAGTAGGATAGATCAGGGTGTTTTTCTTTTAAGACAATGTTAACTATAGTGGATATCCGATGAGATTTGGGGTTTCAGGAGCATAGATCCTTAAAATGCCACAAATGTGAAAAAATAGGTCAAGAAGGCCTTTGGAATGTTGGCCTTCATGTCTATGCTGGAGCATAGGGATACAGATGTTATACTACAATTATACAAAACCCTAGTTAGATCCTATTTAGAATAGTGTGAGCAGAACTGGGCACCGCTCAGGAGGGAGGTCACCACAGATTTACAAAGATGATACCTGAATTTCAGGTGTTAGGGTATGAGGAAAGATTTGACCTTTAGTCTGTAGAATTTATAAGGTTAAAAGGTGGTCTAATTAAAGTCTTCAGGATATCAACAGGGAAAGAAAGGGAAGATAAAGATAAACTTTTTCCATTGGTTGAAGATTCCAGATCCAAAATTAGGGTCAGGCCATTCAGGAAAGACATGAGAAAGCATTTCTACATGTGAAAGGAAGTGGAGATTTGGAACTCTCTTCTTCAAATGGTGATCAATACTAATTCAATTGTTAAATTTAAGTCATTGAGTCAGAGAGATGTACAGCATGGAAACAGACCCCTCAGTCCAACTTGTCCATGCCGAGCAGATAACCCAACCTAGTCTAGTCACACTTGCCAGCACCCGGCCCATATCCCTCCAAACCCCTCCTATTCATATACCCATCCAGATGCCTTTTAAATATTGCAATTGTACCAGTCTCCACCACTTCCTCTGGCAGCTCAGTCTATACATGTACCATCCTCTGTGTGAAAAGGTTGCCTCTTAGGTCTCTTTTATATCTTTCCCCTCTCACCCTAAACCAATGCCCTCTAGTTTTGGACTCTCACACCCCAGGGAAAAGACTTTGTCTATTTATCCTATCCATGCCTCTCATGATTTTATAAACCTTTATAAGATCGCCCCTCACCTCTGATGCTCCAGGGAAAACTGCCCCAGCCTGTTCAGCCTCTCCCTATAGCTCAAATCCTCCAACCCTGGCAACATCCTTGTAAATCTTTTCTGAACCCTTTCAAGTTTCACAACATCCTTCCGAAAGGAAGGAAACCAGAATTGCACACAATATTCCAACAGTGGCCTAACCAATGTCCTGTATAGCTGCAACATGACGTCCCAACTCCTGTACTCAATACTCTGGCCAATAAAGGAAAGCATACCAAATGCCTTCTTCACTATCCTATCTACCTATGGCTTTGCATTCAAGGAGCTATGAACCTGCACTTCAAGGTCTCTTTGTTCAGCAACATTCCCTCGGACCTTACCATCAAGTGTATAAGTCCTGCAAATATTTCCTTTCCCAAAATGCAGCACCTAGCATTTATCTAAATTAAACTCCATCTGCCACTCCTCAGCCCTTTGGCCCATCTGATCAAGACCCTGTTGTCCTATAATCTGAAGTAACCTCTTTTGCTGTCCACTACACCTCCAATTTTGGTGTCAAATGCAAACTTCCCCTTAACCCTATTTGTCAAAGCTGTCACATGTCCCTTTTTGCCCTCCTGCTTTCCCTCTTAAGTAAACCTCTGCTGCCTTTATACTCTTCTAACGTTCACTTGATCTATCGTGTCTATACCTGACATATGCTTCCTTCTATTTCTTAACCAAACTCTCAATTTCTCTAGTCATCCACTATTTCCCTACACCTACCAGCCTTTCCTTTCACCCTTACAGGAATATCCTCTCTCTGCACTCTCGTTATCTCATTTCCGAAGACTTCCCATTTTCCAGCCATCCCTTTATGTGCAAACATCTGCCCCCCCCATCAGTTTTTGAAAGTTCTTCCTAATACTGTCAAAATCAACCTTCCTCCAGTTTAGAATTTCAACTTTTAGATCTGGTCTATCCTTTCCATCACTATTTTAAAACTAATATAAGTACGGTCGCTGGCCCCAAAGTGCTCCCCCACTGACACCTCAGTCACCTGCCCTGCCTTATTTCCCAAGAGTAGGTCAAGTTTTGCACCTTCTCTAATAGGTACCTCCACATACTGAATCAGAAAATTTTCTTGTACACTCTTAAAAAATTCCTCTCCATCTAAACCCTTAATACTACAGAGTCCCAGTCTATGTTTGGAAAGTTAAAATCCCCTACCAAAACCGCCCTATTATTCTTGCAGATAACTTAAATCTCCTTACAAATTTGTTTTTCAATTTTCTGTTGACTATTAGGGGGTCTATAATACAATCCCAATAAAGTGATCATCCCTTTCTTATTTCCCAGTTCTCAGAAATAACTTCTGTGGATGTATTTCTGGGAATATCCTCCCTGAGTTCAGCTGTAATGCTATCCCTTATCAAAAATGCCACTCTCTCCCCCGCCTCTTACTACCCTTCCTGTAGCATTTGTATCCTGGAACATTTTCCCTTCCTATGTCATTGGTTCCAATGTGTACAATGACCTCCAGCTGGCTCCTCTCCCCCTTGAGAACGTTTTGCACCCTCTCTGAGACATCCTTGATCATGGCACCAGGGAGGCAATTCACCATTTTGATTTTTCGCTGCTGGCCACAGAAACGTCTGTCTGTGCCTTTGACTAGAGAGTCCGCTAACACAATTGATTGCTTAGAACCTGATGTATCCCTAATTACATTCGAGCCCGTCTTGATACCAGAAACTTGGCTGTTCATGCTACATTCCCCTGAAAGTCCATCACTCCGTACGTTTTCCAAAACAGCATACCTGTTTGAAATGGGGATAGCCATAGAAGACTCCTGTACGACCTGCCTACCTCTATTACTTTTCCTGGAGTTAATCCATCTCCCTGACTGTATCTGTGGCTTTTTTCCCTTCCTATAACTGCCATCCATCTCACCCCCTTGCTCTTGTAAATTCCTCATTGCCTCTAACTGTCACTCCAACCAATCCATTTAATCTGACAGGATTCACAACCAACAACATTTATTGCAGATATAATCCTTAGTAACACTTAAACTCTCCCTAAGGTCCCACATCTGACAAGAAGAGCATATCAGTTTACTAAAGGCCATTTTTGCTTCTTCCAATCTACAGACCCAGAAAACAGCACTGTTTTATTCCTCTACAAAACACTGCTGCAGGCTAACTTAATACTTATGACTTAAGAGACAAACCTCAATAAAACATATCATCAAGAAAGAACCCACTTTACTCACTATTGTAGATTTACAGCAAGGCTATACTTAAAGCTATTCACTTACTTGTTTCTGTGCTGTGACCTCTCCCAAACAGGTTCCTCCAAGATTAGTTGTGAATTGCGTTGTTTAAGTTTTCCGAGATGTATTTCGATGTCCAGCGATACATGAATTCAAACAGCAAAGACAGTAGCTGCACAGGTTCACTGCTGTGTCAGTTGGCAGTGTGAGTTTCTTTTTCTCTCTCTCTCTCTCTCTCTCTCTTTCTCTTTCTCCCCTGCACTGACCTGACCATTTGCTGCCTATTGTCTGTCCTTCTCCCTTTTGAAAGTGCAGTTGTTTTGACTTTTATTTCCTCCAAAGTTCCAAAACAATGCAACAGCATATCAAGCAGTAACTGCTACTCCTGGAATTTGGGGAAATCACCCCCAACATGTTACAACCAGAAATTCTTCCCGTCCTCCATCTTCGATTGCCTAGAATCCTAATCTGAGAAAAATTTTCATTAAGCAAGGGTATCAACAAATATGGAGTTAGGCCACAGATCAGTCATGATCCTATTGAATGGTGGAATGCAGATTTGAGGGGCTGAATGGCCTACTGCTGTTCCTATGTTCCTAAACAGAAACATCCCAGAGGCACACAGATGGCATGACTGCCATTTATTACAAGTGCACATTTATAAATATATTGCTATTTAAGAACCAGGCTACACAAGTTACTCATCCTTGGTGTCATCCCATCTTAGAACCCTAAGGCAGTGTTATTTTTCTCCAATACCATATGTTGTCAAACATCCTCTTGTCATTCAATGTGGGACTATCACATTCCTTTAAATGGCTGAAAATATTCACTTTTATTCAATATCAGCAAAAGTGAAGAAAAAAGAATCAGACAAAACTTGCATTTGCTTCTGGGGACAGACAGTGACTGTTTTCCTTTTGAGCAGTGACAAATTTATAAATACTGAATTATCACTGGACCCTGCTTACCTCTACTGAAACCATGTGTCAATTAAGACCAGTCTGGCTTGTTGCACCTGATGCTGCACTGCTGTACCAAGCAGAAGGTGATGCTCCTTCTGCTTAGTGTCCTCATCTCCTTTCTCAGAAGGATGCAGCGTTCTCCCAACTTGTCAGCATCATCACATCCCCTTCTTACCTTTCTGCAGTTGTGACAGCACAGCAGTCTAGGATTGATTGGGCACACTCTGTCCAAAGTGCACTTCAAGGCTGCCCCAGACCAATTCAAGCATCAGAATCTCCTATTCAGCAGATTTATTGTCTGCTCCACAATGACCTTAGTTGAAGAATAGGTTGCATTGTATCTATACTCGGGGTCAATAAGGAGGTTGACTAACAGAATCATCAGTGATGATTACAGATGGTAACGTTGCTTTCCCAGTAACCGTTCTTGCAGGATATTGGCTTTTGATGGTTTAGAATACTCCTCCATAGAGTGGAACATGGAGGACTCCAGCAGGAGGGCCATTAAATGCCTTTTTCTTGTCCTTTGAGATTGGGTCTTCTTCTGATTAATGCAGCACAAGCCATGTTGTGCAACAAGTTGTATAAGAAATTGTAAGTGCTGCATGGTAACTGATATCTTGCCCACATCACAAAAAAGGCAGCATTGCATATAAAAACATATTGATAAATAATTACAGTTGCAGATGAGGGGGAAATCAGTTCCTTACCCTTGTGCAGCCTATGGGATCTTCAATTGTCTTTGTGAATACAGAGGAATCCCGACTATCCAAATATCAGATTATCCGGCAAGATTGCACGTTCTTGATGTTTGGCTGAACTACGTTATCTGGCATTCGATTATCTGGAATTCGATTAACTGAACAAAATATTCCCCGCTTGTGTCTTTCGGATAATCGAGGTACCTCTGTATAGGTGACAATTTTAAGTTCGATTGTGATTATGTCTGCTTCACAGAGGTGGCTATATTCAACAGCAATGACCAATGACATGGCCAATATTATAAACATTAATTTGTGTGATGTGGGCATTGCTAGCTGAGCAGCATTCATCGTCTGTCCATAGTTGCCCTTGAGAAGGTGGTGGTGAGCTGCCTTCTTGAACTGCTGCAGTCTAACAGGATTGTGACCAGGATGTGTATCCTATACAGGTGGAGGCGTCATGCACTTCAAACACTGGGTGCGATGATTACAGATTACTTCAATCTGTACTGTGAAAGTGACTAATGCATGCAGTTTCCCTTGAGGTTCACAAGTAGAGCCTCAATGCCCACTCACTCTGAATGTGGTCGTATCCATTCTCCATTTCCAGTATGCATTTGCAATTTACACAAGGTTGGAAACTAGTTACTCAGTACAGTGAGTTAATCAAGAGATCTCTCTTTAAATTTCCATGTTGTTTGGTTCTTCCTGGAACTCTCTGTCAAGCACCTTAATCTTTCACATATTCTCATACAACTCTTTGAATTATGACTTCATTTCACAAAATTTCCTGCTGAGTTCTGATCCTCCAACTTTGTTGTGCAAACCAAGATTTTGCTGTTGATTTTCTCCACACCCCCATCACAATTATTTTCCCCATGCATCCCAGCATGCTACCTCCAATCCCATATCATTGATAACTACAGGTGAGGTCCTGGAAGATTGGAGGTTGGCTAACATTGTGCCATTGTTTTAGAAAAGTGGTAAGAGAACACCAGGGAACTATTGACTGGTGAGCCTGACATTGGTGGTGGGAAGTTGTTGAAGGGAATCCTGAGGGATAGAATTTACATGTATTTGGAAAGGC